>NC_082370.1:2392043-3858293 GCF_027477595.1 Haemorhous mexicanus | reverse complement strand
GAAATTTGAACTTTGGCAGGGGGGGTGTGGAGGATTTT
This sequence comes from Haemorhous mexicanus, assembly GCF_027477595.1. NCBI lineage: Eukaryota > Metazoa > Chordata > Aves > Passeriformes > Fringillidae > Haemorhous > Haemorhous mexicanus. Next base: position 3,858,255 of record NC_082370.1, on the reverse strand, counting down.
CAAGTGAATTATATTTTGTATAAAATGAAGAGGGGAATCAGTTAAAAATCATTTTAATCAGGGAAACAAATGGAGAAAGGAAAGGAATGATCCCTCGTAGACGCTTTTGACATTTGTGGATTTGTTTTGTATTCCCTCTCACTCAATAAGCTGAAGGATGGCTGAGTTCATTTCACAGGAGATGGATTGGATTTTCTCTGAGCAGCTCTGCTGTGTCCATGGAATTCAACCAAAAAATAAAAACCCAACCAACTCTGTGCTTTAAAAATTCCTGGATTCTGCATTGTCGGAGCCCAACTGCACCACTGGGGCAGGGGAGCAGCACACTCACTTCTGGGCAGGAAGGTGATTTTCTGATGCTGCTGAGGAATGTTTGGAGGAAATTTAAAGCTAATTTGCACTGAGACACAGCCACGAACCCCAAAAGGAAGATTTTAATTTATATATGAGCTGGCACCCAACCCAAATGATGGGATTTTTGTGGGGAGCCAGTTTGGGAGTGAGAGCAAAGGGGAAATCAAAGTGGGGAAGGGGAAATCAAAGTGGAAAAGGGGAAATCAAAGTGGGGAAGGGAAAATCAAAGTGGGGAAGGGGAAATCAAAGTGGGGAAGGAGAAATCAAAGTGGGGAAGGGGAAATCAAATTGGGGAATGGAAAATCAAAGTGGGGAAGGGGAAATCAAAGTGGAAAAGGGGAAATCAAAGTGGGGAAGGGGAAATCAAAGTGGAAAAGGGGAAATCAAAGTGGGGAAGGGGAAATCAAATTGGGGAATGGAAAATCAAAGTGGGGAAGGGGAAATCAAAGTGGGGAAGGGGAAATCAAAGTGGGGAAGGGGAAATCAAAGTGGAAAAGGGGAAATCAAAGTGGGGAAGGGGAAATCAAATTGGGGAAGGGGAAATCAAAGTGGGGAAGGGGAAATCAAAGTGGGGAAGGGGAAATCAAAGTGGGGAAGGGGGAAACCAAAGTGGGCAAGAGGGAATGGATTCCTGGTGCCAGGAAGGCAGAGATGGGATTTTGGGAAGGAATTCCTGGCTGTGAGGGTGGGGAGGGGCTGGGATGGAATTCCCAGAGGAGCTGTGGCTGCCCCTGGATCCCTGGGAGTGTCCCAGGCCAGGCTGGATCCCCCTGGGACAGTGGGAGGTGTCCCTGCCATGGAATGGTTTGGGATGAGAGGATTTTAAGGTCCTTCCAACCCCAACAATTTTGGGATTCTGTGATCCCATGAAAGCAAAAGGAGACAGGAAAAGCCATTGAGGCACAGCTCTGCCCAGCTGGATGAGATGTTTTCCCTCCCAGCCCAGCCCAGGAAGGTCCCCAGCACTGGGCTCTGTGCCTTTGGGTTGAAGAGGCTTTTCAATGTTGTGGGAAAAGTGGTCTCTCCTATTTTCTGCATCCTCAAGCATCCAGGAAATCGATGTCAGTGCAGTTTTTGTCAGGGCAGCCCCCTCCCAAAGCTTCTGCAGAGAATGATGAGAGGGAAAAAAAAAAAAAAAAAAGAAGGAAGCAGGAAAAATAAAAAAACTAAAAGCAAAACCTGCTTATTCCTGGCAGAGACTGGAAACAGGGAGAGGGGGAGGCTCTCCTGCCACCCAGGAGCTCCTTGCACAGAGCAGCCACCAATAAATCTGCAGCCTTGATACCAGACCTGCAGGACAGGTTGGATCAGGCACGAGCTCCCTTGAGGATTTTGGGGAGATGGAAGATAAACACCAGCCCTTTATCAGTTACATCTCTGGTTTTTAAGCTTCTGGGCTTCTTCTATTATTTTAAGTGTTGAGGGGAACAAGGAAACACATTTTATTTATTTGTGGGCATGAGAGAGAGACCATAAAGCCAAAGTAAATCCTGATCCAAAGTCTTGGCTCGACAATTCCATCACTGCACGAGCCTGGCTCCAAAATCAGAGTGTAAAATGTCAGGGAGAGCACCTCTGCCTGTCTTTTCACCCAGATAAACTCCCCACCTCCACACACGCTCCTCTCCTTCCTCAGCAAAGCCAGAACATCAATGAGAATATTTCCATGAGGTTTTTTTTTTCCCCTGCTGGGGTTTCTTTATTCCCTCCTTGGCAGCAGGTGATGATGGCCCAAGGAAATCACCTCCACGCCAGGAATTTGCAAATTGGCTCCACCATTTAGCACGGGAAAGTTGTTCAAGATTTAGCAGATCCATTGCCAAAACACTACTTTGGGAAATTGTTTTTTTCCCCCCTGATCCCTCGGCACAGGCTCATTGGAATGCTGTGAGGACCCTGAATTATTTACTGCTCCACTCCTCCCTGAGCTGAGACCCTGAGGAGCCAAAGGGAGTTGGGTGCAGCTCCTTCACCCACCAGAGACAGGGGTGAGACAGGCCCTGGGAAACTGCAGCCACGGATTAGGGAATTAGGAGAAATTCCTGCTGGGAATCCCTCCCAGCCTCTCACGGCCCAATTCCAGCTTTTCCATCCCCAATAATCCTTCCAGGCTCTCCATTCCCCCCTATTCTCTCCTTACAGTTTTTCATAGAATCCCAGCATGGTTTGGGTTGGAAATGAGCCAAAAGACCAACTCCACTGCCATGGGCAGGGACACCTCCCACTATCCCAGGGAATTCCATCCCAGCTCCTCCCCACCCTCACAGGGAAGAATTTCTTCCCAATATTTAGTCCAAACCTTCTCTCTTCTGGCTTAAAGCCCCACCTCTGTGCGGGTGGCAAAATCCTGAAACCTTCTGTAAACTGGATTAATCTCACAGAGTCACCTGCTCCTTCTCTCTCTCGTCCTGGTCAGCCTCAGCTCACACACACCAAACCTTGTGAAGATATGAGGAATAAGGACATCAGCAGATCAAAAAGTGCCCCTGGCCCCACCTGGCCACTCTCAGGCCCTCACACAAAGCGGATCCTGAGAGGATTCCCCAGCACAGGAACCTGTACCTTAAGAAAGGCCATTTTTGCTCTCTCAAAAATGCATTTTTCCCCTGGAAATAAATGCAGAGCAGTGAGTTACAAAGACTTACTTGGACGATTAATCATTCCAGGAGCACCCCGGGCCATTGCAGCCACAGCTGGGATTATTCATTCCAGACAGTCCACACTTCTCACTGGAATAATGAACATTTCCAGAAATATTCAACAGCCAACGCGCTGAGTCAGGCAGAACCCGAAGGGTTTTTGGTACAAAATCACATTATCATAAAATCATTGGGAAAGCCCTCTAAGGCCATGGAGTCCAACTCTTCCCCCAGCCAAGCCCAATCCTCACCCATGTCCACAAGTGCCACATCCACACATTTTTTAAACACTTCCAGAGTGTTCAAACCAAGCTGAAGACCTTGACTCAAGCACAACCAGCGGTCTAACACATGCAGGAATTAATTTTAAATACTCTCCCTCGTTGATAAAGTTGAAAAGCACCTGTGGAGCAACTGACAGGACAAACCCACCTCTTTTATATTTTTAAAAATAACTCCACGGTATCTCCTCTCTTCATCTGCCTCATCTCACCAAGCAAAACCCACAGAAAGCCAATTAAAGGCCATTTGTCACAGGGTAAAAACAGAAATGCTCCTGGTCTGCTCGCAGCTCACTCCGAGTCACAAATCACAATAACCATTCTGTGGGAATCGTAAGAGAGAAGCTCGAAATCCTGCTGAACTCAATGAGCCATTAAATGGTTGACAATATTCTTTATAGGAACCACGAATAGTTAATTAATCCCCAAATATGAATGGTGAGCATGAATAATTACCAGCACAGATCCCGATCAAGAGATCTGCAGCAAGCCTAATTTGACATTGCTTCATGTACAGCAGCTCCCACCAGCTGGGAGACCGGTCCTAAAATGTTGGGCTTGGCTTTAAAATATGGGAATCCCAGTTCTGTTCCCAATGTGCCACTACCCTGGCTCGCCATGAAATCTTCCCTTATTTTTTTTATCAGTTTGCCTGTTTGTGTCACTTTTCTCAGTCTCAACGTGTACAAAGGGTTTGTCTATTCCTTCATCCTCGTCGCTATAAGAACCTCTTATCCTCATTCCTGTTCCTTCACACCTCCTGGATTAACAACTCCAGGGGCTCCCTTCCCTTCCCTTCCCTTCCCTTCCCTTCCCTTCCCTTCCCTTCCCTTCCCTTCCCTTCCCTTCCCTTCCCTTCCCTTCCCTTCCCTTCCCTTCCCTTCCCTTCCCTTCCCTTCCCTTCCCTTCCCTTCCCTTCCCTTCCCTTCCCTTCCCTTCCCTTCCCTTCCCTTCCCTTCCCTTCCCTTCCCTTCCCTTCCCTTCCCTTCCCTTCCCTTCCCTTCCCTTCCCTTCCCTTCCCTTCCCTTCCCTTCCCTTCCCTTCCCTTCCCTTCCCTTCCCTTCCCTTCCCTTCCCTTCCCTTCCCTTCCCTTCCCTTCCCTTCCCTTCCCTTCCCTTCCCTTCCCTTCCCTTCCCTTCCCTTCCCTTCCCTTCCCTTCCCTTCCCTTCCCTTCCCTTCCCTTCCCTTCCCTTCCCTTCCCTTCCCTTCCCTTCCCTTCCCTTCCCTTCCCTTCCCTTCCCTTCCCTTCCCTTCCCTTCCCTTCCCTTCCCTTCCCTTCCCTTCCCTTCCCTTCCCTTCCCTTCCCTTCCCTTCCCTTCCCTTCCCTTCCCTTCCCTTCCCTTCCCTTCCCTTCCCTTCCCTTCCCTTCCCTTCCCTTCCCTTCCCTTCCCTTCCCTTCCCTTCCCTTCCCTTCCCTTCCCTTCCCTTCCCTTCCCTTCCCTTCCCTTCCCTTCCCTTCCCTTCCCTTCCCTTCCCTTCCCTTCCCTTCCCTTCCCTTCCCTTCCCTTCCCTTCCCTTCCCTTCCCTTCCCTTCCCTTCCCTTCCCTTCCCTTCCCTTCCCTTCCCTTCCCTTCCCTTCCCTTCCCTTCCCTTCCCTTCCCTTCCCTTCCCTTCCCTTCCCTTCCCTTCCCTTCCCTTCCCTTCCCTTCCCTTCCCTTCCCTTCCCTTCCCTTCCCTTCCCTCTCCATTCTGGCATTCCCAGGCCGGTGTTTTTCTCTTCCAGCCTCTCAGGTTCCTCTCTTTGCTCTGCAGAACATTCCCTCAAGCCTCGAGCTGTTGAGATGTGACCTTCAGAAGTTCTTGCACGACACAAAAACAAACAAGGAGCCGCCACGGCGGCGAGTGCAGGGAATTCCTCAATCAGTGAATATTTGCATATCCTTGGATGAGAGATATCAGTGGTACCAAGAGTTGTTATTAATCCAAGCCCACTGAGGGTCTCCTGCCGGGCAAACACCGCTCATGACGTGCCTTGGCCCTGCCTTGGTGTCCCCAAGTATCACTCGGGCTTTATCAAACCCCAGCTTCTGCTCAGCCTGGCAGAGTTTGGAGGGTTCAGATGATCCAGGTGGGAGGGGAAGTTCAGACAGGAGGAGAGACTCTCCCACATCAAAGATGCCACATCCTGACAGGAGAGACCCTCCCACCTCACTGCAAAGATGTCACATCCTGACAGCGCGCATTGAGAGTTGCCCCTTTGATATCTTCACTCCCCTTGCGCACTCCTGGAGGTGATTTTTCCAATTCCATCTGCTCAGCTCCCTGAAGACAAACTCCACTTGGATATTTCCTGGCTCAGGGTCATGGAGCTCACTCCTCTTTAGGAAATTCATCCTGCATCCTTTTGGATCCAAACATCCTTTCCTACTCAACCATCTTTTCCAGCCCATCTATCGTCTTCAACCCATCCACCCTTTCCAACCCATCCACCCTTTCCAACCCATCCACCCTTTCCAACCCAAACACCCTTTCCAGTCCAGCCATCCTTCTCAACACAACCATCATTACCAACCCATCCATTCTTTCCACCCTTTCCAACCCAACCCCCCTTTCCAACCCAATCACTTTTCCAACCTAATCACCCTTTCCAACCCAATCACTTTTCCAACCCATCCATTATTTCCAACACATCCATTTTTTCCACCCTTTCCATCCCAATCACTTTTCCAACCCATCCATTCTTTCCACCCCAATCTTTCCAACCCAACCCAACAAGCAGTGCCCCTGATCCTGCAAATATCCCCAAAGCTGCCCACGTCCAGCTTCTCCCTGTTCCATCCTGTCTAACTGGTTCCTTTTTGACCAATCCAATCAGCCTTTCCAATCCAACCACCCTTTCCAATCAGCCATTCTTCTCAACTCAACCATTATTACCAACCCATCCATTCTTTCCACCCTTTCCAACCCAATCACTTTTCCAACCCATCCATTATTTCCAACACATCCATTCTTTCCACCCTTTCCATCCCAATCACTTTTCCAACCCATCCATTCTTTCCACCCCAATCTTTCCAACCCAACCCAACAAGCAGTGCCCCTGATCCTGCAAATATCCCCAAAGCTGCCCACATCCAGCTTCTGCCTGTTCCATCCTGTCTAACTGGTTCCTTTTTGACCAATCCAATCAGCCTTTCCAATCCAACCACCCTTTCCAATCAGCCATTCTTCTCAACCCAACCATTATTACCAACCCATCCATTCTTTCCACCCTTTCCAACCCAATCACTTTTCCAACCCAATCACCCTTTCCATCCCAATCACTTTTCCAACCCATCCATTCTTTCCACCCCAACCAATCTTTCCAGCCTAACCCAACCCAACAAGCAGTGCCCCTGATCCTACAAATATCCCCAAAGCTGCCCATGTCCAGCTTCTCCCTGTTCCACCCTCTCCAACTGGTTCCTTTTTGATGCTGGAGGTTTGAAACCTCCCCTCAACCAACAGACAAAACATCTTCAATTGAGCTGCAGCAGCTCCGTGACCTCTTGTGCACCTTTTGTCTTTCCAAAGGCAGCCAGGTGCTGCAGGAGGGAATATCTGAGGACTTGGAAATGGTTTCTTCCCCTTTTGCTGCCGCGGCGTCCGCGGGGAGCCGAGCGCTGGGATGCGCTGCACAAATCCATTTGTTACAGTAAACAGCCCCGGGCACTCGCCGACCGTGGGGGGATTCCTTGGAGGCTTTGTTCCTCCTTGCAAATTTAAAGGTATGAGCTCAGGAGGGACCAGAAGCTTCTTCCTGGCCTGAGGCCAAGCATGCAAAGTGTACAAACAGATGCTGACGATTTTGTACACAGCACCAAGAAAAAAGAACAATAAGAACAGCTGAAACAAATAATATTTGAACTCAGCTGGGCAGAGGGCCAGCCATCCTTTCATAGAATGGAATCATGGAATAGTTTGGGTTGGAGGGGGCCTTAAAGATCACCCAGTTCCACCCTCTGCCACGGGCAAGGACAGCTCCCACTCGGCCAGGTTGCTCCAGAGGCATCCAACCTTGAACATTTCCAGGGATCTTAAAAGTCTTTTCCAACCTTAATGATTCCATGATTCATTTAGCTCAGAGGCAGCTCTCAGCCCTGGGTGAATCCCCCTGGAAAACTCTGACCTGCTGCCAGCAGCAAAGCCAGGACCAACGTTTCTGTGTTCCAGCACTCACCAAACTCCCACCTTTCTGCTGAGGCTGGGACAAACAGGGACTGTGACAGGATTTTCCTTGACTTTAGTTTCCCTTTCCAAGACCCCATCACCTTCCCCATGGAGGTCCCATCTGATAAACTCTGTTTAAGAGTTTGGTGGCTGTGAAAATAAAAATAAATAAATTAAACCTTGCTGGCAGTGCTGGGACAGGCTGAGCCTGACCCTATTATTGCTGTGACACGAATTCCATTAAAATCTGGAGTGGCACAGAGATAAGTTCCTATTGAAGGCCGGGGTTGGCAGTGAAATTCCAGCAGAGTCTCAAGTCAATGGCAAGTTCAGCCCCCCTCGTCCTTGAAATAATGATTTGGCCATGGTGGCTGCAGGTCTGGAGCGTCACACAGAGCAGCACAAAGTGATTTTTCCAAAAGATGTCCCTGGAGAAGGGCTGAGGCAGGGGGAGGAAATGAGGCTGACATTGCGCTCAGCGCAGAGAACAACAAGCACAGTTGGATTTACTCCGCTTCTACAGCCTGGGAGGGGTTTCAGCAAAGTTCAGCTGCTTTTTAGGGCATCAGAAAAGAACAGAGATCTTCAAGAGGCACATAAAAATCTAAAAAAAACCCCAAGATCTGGTAATAATCCTGCTTTTTCTGGGGTTTGTATCAGCAGCAGCAGAAAATGCTCACATCATGGTCCAACTTCTTTTCGATCTACTTGACCTCAACTTTCACTGGCTGCACAGAGCAATAAAGTGCTGTCTCGGGCACGGCCTAATTAGCCCTGGAAAATCTGATTCATCCAAAAGAACAGCACAGGCAAGATCCAGCTCCAAACATCCAGCATCAGTTTGGGATCATTAACGTGATGAGGCCGGGTCTGGGCCGGTCCCCCCGGTGCAACGAGCATCAGCCACCACCAATTTAACTCAGTGAGAGAGAACCTGTCAAGTTATTTCCAGGGTTAACAACTCAACACTGTTTAAAATATAAATTCCACGTCTGGCCTGAGCTTGGCTGCTTTCAGGTTCCCTCTCTTGGGTCTTGTGATGCTTTTGTCAGGCACATTAAACAGCCTGGATGATCAGAACCATCCTCCCCACGTGGGTGGGGATGAACCACATCAAGTCACCTTTGGAAGGATTTTTCTCCTCAAATTAAGGTAACGAGGACTAAACCACACCAGGGCTGGTTCCACCATGGGGAGAACCTGAGCAGAGAAGGCTTTCAAAGGCACAAAGGAGCAGTTAAATGCTCGTTTCCCACTGAAAATCACGGGCCCCTGGGTGTTCTGCTCCATCTGTGGAGCTTTGAAAGCCTCCTCCCCTGTCTTGGACAGATTAATGGGAAATAATAAAAATATCATTTAAACGTGGAGTCTCAGGGAGGTGATTCAACCCCCAGTCCTGGCTGCCACAGTTGTCAGTAAATTAGGGAGAAAAGAAACACAAAATGATCCTTTTCCAGTCCCTCCAATTATGCTGGGATGGTTCTGCCTCTGATGAGAGATTCTGAGAGCACTTCCCCTCATCCAGGTGGAAAACTGCTCAGTGAGGAGTGGAGAGCTGGGAAAAGGGGGCAAAAGAGGACAGGCAGCAATTCCTGGTGGGTCAGGCCACTGAGCAGTGCCACCAGGTGACATCCATCATCCAACAGGGAACACACAATGCCAGGGAAAGGCTGGAGAGGAGAGAACACCACCTCTGTCTCCCCTGCACCAGCTGCTCCCAGGGGAAGGCTGTCAGGAACAGAGAGTTCCCAACAAAGCCAGCTGAGGAGAGAGAGACAGCGCAGGGAAAGAAGTGAACAATAAAAAGTGACACATTGCAGGTGCACAAAATAAAATAAATCCTGGTTTTAGAGCCTGTTTAGGGAAACACACACAGGCACACACGCATGGCTGAGCTGCCCCACCTGCTCAGGTGCAGTTTAACTCCTGGATCTGCCTCATTCCTCCTGTTTCCTCCCTCCAGGATGTTGATTAACTCCACAGCATTCCAGTTCCACGTCTTCTTAAGTAAAACAGCTTTGATGTTCTCGTGTTGGAATTGTGAAACTTTGAACTCCGTGAGGGGATTTTGGGCTGTGGAGTCCAGACCTGGGGTAGGACAAGGGGGAATGGCTTCCCACCTCCAGGGGACAGGGTTGGATGGGATTTTGGGAAGGAATTCCTGCCTGGGAGGGTGGGGAGGGGCTGGGATGGAATTCCAGAGAAGCTGTGGCTGCCTCTGGATCCCTGGAAGTGCCCAAGGCCAGGCTGGAGCACCCTGGGATGGTGGAAGGTGTCCCTGCTGTGGCAGGGGGTGTTAAGGTCATTTCCAACCCAAATAATTCCATTATTCCCTCCCCCATTTACACCCATGACCTCTCCCCTTGCCAGCCCACTTTTATACCTCTCTGGTTCTTGTTAGTCAACCTCCAGCATGTGAAGAGGGAAATTAATGGGAACTTCCCCAAAACCAGCCTCGGTTTGCTCCAAGGAAAAGGCCAGGACCTTAAGAACCAACAATTTAATTGGGACAAGGAATTCTAGCTCCATTGACAAAGTGAGTTCTTTCTTCATGGAGACAATAGATTTTTTTGTAGCTCCTTTTCTGCATGGGAAATCTGAGGCCCGGGCTCAGGAGAACAAATCCCTCCCACTCCACAGGAAAAATGCACTTTTTGAGGCTGCCCAGGTGTAACAGCCCCAGCACTCGCTGGTTTGATGGCCACAGCTGTCCCTTCCTGATGGAAAATTTGTGCTGATTTCACGGTGGCTGCTCGGAGAAAAGTCACCACACGTTACGGTTGTTTCATGGCTGGGGGGCAAGTGTGGAAAATTATTTAATTAGGTTTCTGTAATAACAGCTCCATTTCCAAATGGCTGCCCATGTGTATTAGCAGGGAAGGATTTCAATTACTCTGTTTCCTTTAATTCTGTGATTTTAACGCTGGTGCAGGCAGAGAAAGGCTGAGATCAAAAGCGAAACCGGGAACTCTTTGTCCACAGAATGTATTGAATGTATTGGATATATTAAATTAATGTATCCATGGATGCACGGAGCATTTCACACTTCATCTCCCTGCAGCCACATCCACGTGCAAAACCCAAGCCCAAACCAGAACGAGGGAATCAGGTTGGAAAAAACCCTTAACATCATCAAGCCCAGCCATTAACCCACAAATAATTAGTGCAAACATTTGTATTGGTGACGAAGCTGCCTGATCAAGGCCACCCCCACAAACACAGCCCTGAGGAGAGGAGAGGAGCGCCCTGGTGATGGACACAGCTCTGGTGGTGTTCTGATTGCAGATTAAGGAGATCAGCTGAGAGTTTGTGGCATCCCCTCATTCTCGGCTTTATCCCCCCATCCCATCTTCCAAAGTCACAAAACATCCACTTTCTACAACAAAATCCATGAAATAATCGGGGTGTTTGGCCTGGGAATTTCAGGAGCTGGCATAAACACAATTTACCAAGTCTTGAGGATCGGTCCTGTCTGTACGGCTGGGCCAGCCTGGTTAGGGATGAGCTGGAGTCAGCCTGGTTAGGGATGAGCTGGAGTCAGCCTGGTTAGGGATGAGCTGGAGTCAGCCTGGTTAGGGATGAGTTGGGGTCAGCCTGGTTAGGGATGAGCTGGAGTCAGCCTGGTTAGGGATGAGTTGGGCTCAGCCTGGTTAGGGATGAGTTTGGGTCAGCCTGGTTAGGGATGGGTTTGGGTCAGCCTGGTTAGGGATGAGTTGGGCTCAGCCTGGTTAGGGATGAGTTGGGGTCAGCCTGGTTAGGGATGAGTTGGGCTCAGCCTGGTTAGGGATGGGTTGGGCTCAGCCTGGTTAAAGATGAGTTGGGGTCAGCCTGGTTAGGGATGGGTTTGGGTCAGCCTAATTTGGAATGTGCTGGGCTCAGCCTGGTTAGGGATGAGCTGGGGTCACCCTGGTTCAGGATAAGTTTGGATCAGCCTAGTTTGGAATGTGCTGGGCTCAGCCTGGTTAGGGATGAGTTTCGGTCAGCCTGGTTTGGGATGAGCTGGGGTCAGCCTGGTTAGGGATGAGCTGGGGTCAGCCTGATTAGGGATGAGTTTGGTTCAGCCTGGTTAGGAATCTGTTGCTGTTGGCAGGAGTATCAGGGCAAATAAAACATAAACAGGCTCCAAAGAAGAACCCAACCAGCAGCTTCTGCCTCCTCACTCCTCATTAGAGTGTCAAAGCCTCAGCTCAGCTCATCCTGCTGTACCCTCGCTCCATCTGTTCCGTCTCTAATTTCAACGTCAATCAAAACAAACAGAATTCCTGAAAAAATGTGAAAGAAATCTGATGCTTCCAAGTTCCTTTGTCTCCTCCAAGACTTTACCTCCTCCTGTTTGGCACAGGCAGCTTTCCAAGCTGATTCTTTTAGGGAATACTACAAAACGGAGAACTCTGAGCCCTCCTAGAGAGCTCTCGTAAAACTCCATGGTTGGATGGAAGCTGGAACAGATGGGAGAGCTCCTCCAGGCTCTGCATTAACCCTGCTGTTCCCCGACTGGGGGCCAACAACACTTTCAAATTTCAACAAGTACAGAGCTAAAAATACATCTCCAAGCCAGAGATGATCCAAAGTTTCAATAAACATCAACAAGACGGGTGACGTCCTTTTGTGGGGATGGCAAGCAGCTCCTGGTGGGGAAATGCAGGAATTTTGGCATCTCAGGGGCTGGGAGAGGGGAGGGATTTAAGGGAAAGTTGTTCTGAGGGAATTTGGTGGCCACTGCAGCTGGAATCCTTCAACCATCGCCTCATTTCATGGAGAGCAGAGCCAAGAGGGCCATAACGGGGGTGGAGAAGCAGAGCAGAATTCCTGGGGGGAGATTTGCCATGCTCCACTTGGTGCTGTTCGATAAAAAATCAATCTCCATTTTTGCTGCCGAGAACACAAATCCTGGTTGGATTCCAAAGGAGCTGGGGGCACCCAGAGTCTTTTAATCTCATTTGAGGTTTTCCACAGCCACCTTCTCTCCCTGCCACACGGGAGCTGAGTGACCCAAACCCACAGCTGGCCTGGAGCTCTTGGAGACCACAGGGTGAGGATTTCAGAGGTCTCAGAGGGATTTGGGATGTTCTGAAGGGCCTGATGTGGGAAATGCTCTATCTCTGCAGTGAGGAGTCTCCTTTCCATGGAATCATGGAGTGGTTTGGGTTGGAAGGGAATCTAAAGATTATCCAGTGCCATGGGACTGGACATGGACACCTCCCACTGTCCCAGGTGGCTCCAACCTGGCCTTGGACACTTCTCTGGGAATTCTGTTCCCTCTGGGTTGATTCTTGCAGTTGTTCTTTGCCAAGCCAGGACAGAGGTTCAAAGATCCTCGAGAGCCCTTTTTAAGCCAGGATATTCCATGATTCCACAGAAATCGAGGTCCCAAGCAGCAGCCAAGCTCTCTCTGAGCTCAGGAAATGTGTCTGAATTCCCCTCCTTGTTAAATAATTCCTACCAGACTCTGCCTGCTAAAACACCAGGTTCCTTCTTGCCTTAAAGGACACCTGGAAGGGAAACAGGAGAGCAGGATGAAAAATTTCCCAGATACCAGTGGAAGGTCAGCGGATGAAACACGAAATGTCACATTTGTTGCTCAACTGAGCAGGATTGCAACTGGAAAAATGCAGCCCTTCAGTCCTGCAGCTGAAAATAAACCCGAGTCCAACACAAGTCCTTGAGTGCAGACACAAGGATTGGAATTAAATTTCCTCCTAACTCCTGGGTAATGGAGTTCTGCCAGAGCCAGGAGTCAATTAAGGGGATAAATACTCCCATAACTCACCAACACTTTGCATTTCAGGGGCATTTTGCTGAAGTAAGCACTTAATGTGATTATTGTGTTTCAGCCTGATTTAAGATGACAACTTTTGCATTTCCTAAATATTAATTAGCCCGGGATTTCTATTTATTTAAGCTTGGAGGCAGCCAGTGGGTGGTTGTGTGATTTACCTCTGGCTCCTGGCACTTCCCTGGGCTGGGATGCAATTGTGCCCAATTAACCTCTGTGCCTGTCAGCAGTGAGGATGGAGCTGGGTGGGTTTGTTTGGGGGAATAATCATCCCACAAACCAGACCAGGCATCTCCTCCTCTGCATGAGGCTTTTGGATGCTGCTCAGGGCAAAAAAAATGGGGTTTTAATGGATTTTCAGCTGTTTGGGTGCTGTTCCCTTGGGATAAGGGTGTTCCCTTAGTGGGTGGCTTTTAGGGACACTGCTGCGTGGCTGGTGTGGAGCTCCTGGGTGTCTGCCCACGTGAGGGCTTGGAATTATTACTGGAATAATATAATATATATTATTATTGGAATAATATTATCATGTATATTATTATTGGAATAATATAATTATATATATTATTATTGGAACAATATAATAATATATATTATTATTGGAATAATATAATTATATATAATATTGGAATAATATAACAATATATATTAGTATTGGAATAATATAACAATATATATAATTATTGGAATAGTATAACAATATATATTAGTATTTGACAAATATAATAATATTTATTATTATTGGAATAATATAATTATATATTATTATTATTGGAATAATATAACAATGTATATTATTATTGGAAAAATATAACAATATATTTTATTACTGGAATAATATAATTATATATTATTATTGGAAAAAAATATTTTTATTGGAAGAATATAGCAATATATATTATTATTGGAATAATATAACAATATAAATTATTATTGAAATAATATAATCATATATATTACTATTGAAATAATATAACAATAGCTATTATTATTGGAATAATATAATAATATATATTAGTATTGGAATAATATAACAATATAAATTATTATTGAAATAATATAATCATATATATTACTATTGAAATAATATAACAATAGCTATTATTATTGGAATAATATAATAATATATATTAGTATTGGAATAATATAACAATATATATTAATATTGGACGAATATAATAATATATATTATTATTGGAATAATATATTAATATATATTATTATTGGAATAATATAACAATATAAATTATCATCTGAATAATATAATTATATGGATTAGTATTGGAATAATATAAAAATATAAATTATTATTGGAATAATATAACAATATAAATTATCATCTGAATAATATAATAATATATATTATTGGAATAATAAAACAATATAAATTATTATTGGAATGATATCATAGGAATGGGAACGAGAGAGATGGATTTTTTTAAACTGAAAGAGGGGTGAGATGGGATATTGGGAGGGATTTCCTCCCTGGGAGGGAGGGGAAATCCAGAGTGTTTACCCGATTATCAATATCAATATCAATATTTATTTTTACCCAAGTATTAGCATCAAATTAATATCAATTATTGTACCCAACAACGGATAATTTGGGGGTCACTTTCACTCACCACGAGGAGCTCAGTAATTAAAAGTCCAGGAGCTGCAGCACTCTGTGATCAATGCCTCAGGTGGCCACTCCAGACTCCACCTGCACCAGGGTCCCCAGGAGGAATCCAGGTCGCCCCAGGCACATTGCAGAGTCCTCAGCTCATTAATTACAGCTGCTCCAAGTGGAAAGTTTGTAATTAAACACACAGTTCCCTCCCCAGCTTTGGGGTGGAGCAAATGAAGGGAATTCGATTTCTTTTGGGATAAGCTCCTTCCCAGTTTGTCCCCTCCGAGTCACTCCGCTGCTCGTGGCGGGAATCATTAGGAGGAGGATGAGGAGGCACAAACCAAACTCCAGATACAGAATCAACACGGGAGAACCACCCTCAGCTCTTGTCCCTGTCCCAGAGTTTGGTGGGGTTTTACCTCCTCTCATGATGCCCAGCCCACCCCCAGAATTAAAGCACGGGAGCTGTGGAGGTTAATTATTAATTATTAATTATTGACAAATGAAAATTGGAAGTCAACAACACAAACCTCAAAATGATCCAGCACAGCTCCATTTGTTTCAGGGATCTCCAGAACATTTTCCTGTGCCCAAGCCATCACTCTCCTGTCGTGGCAGGAATCTCGGAGCCACATCAGCCTGCAAACGCTTCTGCAGGAAATTGGGTTTTTCGCTCTATTTAGGAGCATTTCATTTTTATGATTAAAATCAGACAACAGTGTTTTTCCCTGCTTAAAGTGCCATGTGCAGAGTACTGCTCTGCTGGAACTGGGTTTTGAAATCCTTATCTAAAGTGCTCAGAAAAGGCATTAATAAATAAGGATGAGAAATGACAACTGCATCGCTGGCGTGGCGCATGATCTGTATTTGAGTTATGGACAGCAGGCTTTGGGGGAATAATAATAATAATAATAATAATAATAATAATAATAATAATAATAATAGTACAAATTTACATTTTTGTACAAAATTACAACCAGTGATGGTTAAACCCAACCTGGTTATTTCTGGAGAAGATATTCCCCCTTCTCCTGTCAACTCTTAATCACCACCACCATTAATTTTATGGGTAATTACTTACCAAAAATATGGAAATATGGTAAATAAACCCCCTCATTTCCCACCTCGACCTGCTTCTTCACATTGCAAAAATACAAAAAAAATTAAAAAAAAACAAAAAAAAATTGTGATGGTTAAACCCAACCTGGTTATTTCTGGAGCAGGTATTTCCCCCTTTCCTGTCACCTCCTAATCACCACCACCATTAATTTTCTGGGTAATTACTTACCAGAAAAATGATAAATAAATCCCCTCATTTCCCACCTTGATTTGCCTCTTCACATTACCAAATACAACCAGTGATGGGTAAACCCAACCTGGTTATTTCTGGAGCAGGTATTTCCCCCTTTCCTGTCACCTCTTAACCACCACCACCATTAATTTTATGGGTAATTACCAGAAATGTGGTAAATAAACCACGTTTATTAATTTCCCACCTTGACCTGCCTCTTCACATTACCAAAATACAGCCAGTGATGGTTAAAGCCAACCTGGTTATTTCTGGAGAAGATATTCCCCCTTCTTCTGTCTCCTCCTAATCACCACCACCATTAATTTTAAGCCGCGCTAATTGCGTCGTTTGGCCTTTCCGAGCCCATCTCGCCCATCTGCAGGCCCTGAGCACATTCCAAACGGGCTCTGAGCCTTGTCAGAGCAGGGAGAATGTGAGAGCTGAGCCCAGGCTGGTGAGGAGGAGCTGTTGGAGGCACCATCTGGATATGCCACATCCCGCCTGGAGCTGCTGGGGATGAGGGGAGGCACTGTTGGAGCGCTGAAATTCCCGCAGGGATTTCCACAGCTACGGCGGCTCCGGGGTTTCTGTGAGCTGCTGAGAAGGCTGCACGGAATCCTGGAATGGTTTGGGTGGGAAAGGACCTTAAAGTTTGGTTCAGACACAGGCAGGGACACCTCCCACTGTCCCAGGTGTCCTACCTGGCCTGGGACACTTCAGGGATCCAGTGGCAGCCACAGCTGCTCTGGGAATTCCATCCCAGCCCCCCTCGCAATATTCCTGCCCAAAATCCCATCCAAACCTGCCCATGGAATCCTGGAATGGTTTGGGGTTGGAGGGACCTCAAAGCCCATCCAGCCCCACCATGGGTCCCACACCTCCCACTCTCCTGGCCTTGGGCACTGCCAGGGATCCAGGGGCAGCCCCAGCTCCTCTGGGAATTCCATCCCAGCCCCTCCCCACCCTCCCAGCCAGGAATTCCTTTGAATGTCCCATCTAAATCTCCCCTTTTCCAGTGGGAAGCCATTCCCTGTGTCCTGTCCCTCCATCCCATGTCAATCCCAGCCAGTGCTCTCAAATATCCCATGGAATCAGTGCTCACTATGAAGCTCTTACAAAGATCCTCGTGCATAAAATCCCATTTGCTTTCACAATTCCAATTTAATTTTAGGGAAATCTGCATATTTCCAGGAGGCACAATCCCCAGAAAAGTCCACCAGCCACTTCTCCATGGAGACAGACCTGCTAAAATAAAGTCTCCACACAAAATTTGGAGCCAGTGTGGGGTGAGAGGCTGGGAATGTCCCATCCCTGTCATCCTCAGGCAAGGATGGTGGAGCTGAACACATTTCACGAGAAAAGCCCCTGCCCAAAGTCAGCTGGGCTCTGGCTGGTGCTGAATTAATGGAATTTAGGACAAAAAGGATTAATTTGCTCCCCTGGTGTGACACTCTGTGGAGCTGATCAGTGTTGAAGCCAAGCTAAATAAATCCAATCTCCAAATTCTTAGAAACCCAACCAAAACTGCAACGGGCTTTTCATGGTTGCTTTGTGTTGATGTCAAGTGTCTTCCTCCCACCCTTGGCCACCTCTTTGTGCCAATTAAAATCCCAGTCCTGGGTGGGAAGGGACCCACAGGGATCCCCCAAATTCCCACCTTCTCCCTAAGGGAGTTGTCCAGACACTCCCGGGGCAGGTTTGGTTCTGAAGGAGGGGAGAGGCAGAAACTGCAGCGTCTCCTGACAAAAATCTGCTCAATTTACAGCTCAGTTTTATGCACCTTAAACACTCTCACACTTCCAGCAAGCCAGGGACAAGCTGGAATATCTGGAATGAACCTCCAGCCCTCCTGAATTTCCCCAGCATATGGGGGGAAGCAGCTGCCAATCTCAGTGTACGTCTGATGAGGCAGCTCTGGAAAAATAGAGAGGAACTATTTCCTAACAGAGCCTCCAATGAGTCAATCTGAGCTCCAGTTTCCACATTCTGTGACTAAATATTGGTTACACAAGAGGAATTCGGGCCCAGTTTCTCCAGTGCTGGTTGTGATTTGCTCAATTAAATAATGTGAGGCTGATTTGTCTTGAATTTGTGTGTTTTGAAGTCCAGCACCAGGTCGGACTCGCTGATCCTTGCGGGTCCCTCAGGACAATCTCCGGTTCTGGGAGCTCTTTGAAGTGATAATGTTAATTTTTCTTACTTGTTGCAGGAGCTGGAGGGTGTTTGAAGCCCAGCCCTCCCTTTTCTCACTCACTCCAGTGGAATCAGGGAGGTTTTGCCGTGGAAAACACAACGGATGGTGACAACCAGGCCATTCTTTGGGATGAGGGACAAACTCCCCAATCCTGATCATCTTCTGGCCTGCAGACCACACAGGCACTGTGGGTGCTCATCCAAACCCCTGTGCCAATCCCAAACTCTGGAAGGAATCCTGCTTTTTCCCAGAAAACAGACCCCTGTGCCCCCTGAGCTCCCACAATCCAGGCTGCTCCAGCCTGACCTTGGGCATTCCCAGGGATCCAGGGGCAGCCACAGCTGCTCTGGGAATTCCATCCCAGCCTCTCTCCCCATATTTCTTCCCAAAATCCCATCCAAACCTGCCCAGGGAATCCTGGAATGGTTTGGGTTTGCTGGACCTCAAAGCCCATCCAGCCCCACCATGGGTCCCACATCTCCCACTGTCCCAGGGTGCCCCACCCAATCTGACCTGGGACACTCGAGGGATCCAGAGGCAGGAATTCCTCTGGGAATCCCATCCCAGCCCCTCCCCACCCTCCCAGCCAGGAATTCCTTCCCAAAATCCCATGAAAACATGGGATCCTGGAATGATTTTTGTTGGAGGAGACCTCAAAGCTCATCTGGTCCCACCATGATCCCACACCTCCCACTGTCCCAGGGGGCTCCAGCCTGGCCTTGGACACTTCCAGGGATCCAGGGGCAGCCCCAGCTGCTCTGGGAATTCCATCCCAGCCCCCTCTCCCAATATTTTTTCCCAAATCCCATCTAAACATGGAATCCTGGAATGGTTTGGGTTTGAGGGACCCCAAAGCCCATCCAATGACACCATGGGTCCCACATTTTCTATAGACTAGGATGTTCCAACGTGGCCTTGGACAATTCCAGGGATCCAGGGGCAGCCACAGTGAGGAGGAGAAAGAAGGAGGACGAGTGGATTTTAAGGGGGTCTTTCCAGAGGAAACAAAATTATTTCTGGAGGAAACGAGCTGCTGGGAGAAGGTTGGGAAGGGCAGAGCTTGAGACACGACAGCAAAGCAGCACCAAGCTCTGAAGATCTTTTAAAACCAGGACTTTAAAAAGTGATTCCACTCCGTGGGCATCCAGAGCTGGAGTGCTCATCATGGACAGGGCTTTAATTCCGTGATTCCAGAATTAAATCAGAAGATCTTTAAAACCAGAACTTTAAATGTGATTCCATTCCCTGGGCATCCAAAGCTGAGTGCTCATCACAGACAGGGCTTTAATTCCGTGATTCCAGAATTAAATCAGAAGATCTTTAAAACCAGGACTTTAAAAAGTGATTCCATTCCCTGGGCATCCACAGCTGAGTGCTCATCACGGACAGGGCTTTAATTCTGTGATTCCAGAATTAAATCAGTGCTCCTCTGGCAATGCCATTGGCTCAAGGAGGAGCTGGATCTGCAGGGAGAGCGTGGAGGAGATGTGGAATGTGAAAATTGCCTTCTCCAAGCGCCAAACAATGGAAATCTCCCAGCCAAAGAGAGGATGAGGCAGGAAAAGCTCATCCTGGGCTGTGCTGGCTCCATTCTAGGCAGAGCACCTGAGTTTTCAGTTAATAAAGGGCAGGAGAGAACTGCTCCTATTACAAATAATTGCCAGGAAAAAGAATGGATCAGGCTAAGAAAATACGGGGCCCATAAAAGCTCTCGTTAACATTCTTCCTCTGTGCTTACCATCAATTCTGTACAGGGTTAAATATATTTTCTGGTGACTACCACGGCAAGGCTGAGGATTAAAGAGGATAATGTACAATGTGATTTATGAAGTTTTAATGGAAAATCCCCATGGGTTGTGTATAAATCTTATTTATAGCTTTAAAAGTATGTAATATACTTATTGTATATTTAAAAAACTGTGGGAGTGCAGTCCCTGTCATAGTTAATCCATTAAAAAAAGCAACTCCTGAGGGGCTCCTGGGGATAAAGTGTTGGATATTTCAGAGGCTCTCTGTGAGTTCAGCAGGAAATGTCCAACACAATTTGGGTACTGGGGGGAAAAGGGGAATCAGAGAACCCAAACGGGCTGGGAGGAAGGGCTGGGCTCTTGGATTTGTGGGGTTTCCAGACAAGGAAGGAATGATGATTCTGACTCCATGTTTTAGAAGGCTGATTTATTATTTTATGGTATATTATATTAAAGAATGCTATACTAAACTAAACTAAAGAATACAGGAAGGATACAGACCGAAGGCTAAAAAATAATAATGAAAACTCCTGACTTCTTCCAGAGCCCTGACACAGCTTGGCCCTGATTGGCCAATAAATCAAAATAATTCACATGAAACCAATGAAACAATTCCCATGTCACATAAACAATCTCCAAACACATTCCAAAGCAGCAAAACACAGGAGAAGCAAATCAGATAATTGTTGTTTTTCTATTTCTCTGAGGCTTCCCAGGAGAAGAATCCTGGGCAAAGGGATTTTTCCAGAAAATGTGACGGTGACACCGGGCTGGGGAATTAAACAACCTGATCCTGGCCTGGGTAATCCCTGCCTGAGGCTTGGACTAAGCTTCAGCCTTGGGTTTAGGTGAGAGGAGCCACCATGGGGCTTTGAGTGTCACCAGGCCAATGAGGGACATTCTCCTGGGACACCTGCAGTGCACCCCCAGAGCTCAGCTGTCGCCACATTTCTCTTCACAGGGAAACTCAAGGCACATCTTCCCAAGAATATTTCTGGGATTCTCTGAACCTCAGAGAAAGGAAAATCACAATTCTTACAATTTGCTGTGCCTGTGTTTGTGCTAAAGCAGAATGCAATGTCGAGATGGTTTCCCCACAGTGATGGAGTTTTGGTTCCTTGGCCTTTCAGGGCCAAGTGTGCAGCCCCACATTTCTCTTCACGGGGAAACTCCAGGCACAATTCTTCCCAAGAATATTCTTATCTCACTTGCTGTGCCTGTGTCGTGCCAAAATAGAATGCAATGTGGAGATGGTTTCCCCACAGTGATGGTGTTTTTGTTCCTTGGCCTGTCAGGGCCGTTTGTAGCCCCACATTTCTCTTCACAGAGAAACTCAAGGCACAATTCTTCCCAAGAATATTCTTATCTCATTTGCTGTGCCTGTGTTGTGACAAAGCAGAATGCAATGTGGAGATGGTTTCCCCACAGTGATGGTGTTTTGGTTCCTTGGCCTGTCAGGGCCAAGTGTGCAGCCCCACATTTCTCTTCACGGAGAAACTCCAGGCACAATTCTTCCCAAGAATATTCTTATCTCACTTGCTGTGCCTGTGTTGTGCCAAAATAGAATGCAATGTGGAGATTATTTCCCCAAAGTGATGGTGTTTTGGTTCCTTGGCCTGTCAGGGCCAAGTGTGCAGCCCCACATTTCTCTTCATGGAGAAAAGCCAGGCACAATTCTTCCCAAGAATATTCTTATCTCACTTGCTGTGTTTGTGTTTATGCCAAAGCAGAATGCAATGTGGAGATGGTTTCCCCACAGTGATGGAGTTTTGGTTCCTTGGCCTGTCAGGGCCGTTTGTAGCCCCACATTTCTCTTCACAGAGAAACTTAAGGCACATCTTCCTAAGAATATTTCTGGGTTCCACATTCTCTGAACCTCAGAGAAAGGAAAAAGACAATTCTTATCACTTGCTGTGCCTGTGTTGTGACAAAGGAGAATGCAATGTGGAGATGGTTTCCCCACAGTGATGGAGTTTTGGTTCCTTGGCCTGTCAGGGCCAAGTGTGCAGCCCCACATTTCTCTTCATGGAGAAAAGCAAGGCACAATTCTTCCCAAGAATATTCTTATCTCACTTGCTGTGCCTGTGTTGTGCCAAAATAGAATGCAATGTGGAGATGTTTTCCCCACAGTGATGGTGTTTTGGTTCCTTGGCCTGTCAGGGCCGTTTGTAGCCCCACATTTCTCTTCACAGAGAAATTCAAGGCACAGTTCTTTCCCAGAATATTTCTGGGGTTCACATTCTCTGGTGTGAAACCCAGATTTTTCATTTCTCTCCCCTCATTGGGGGTTCCCTGCAATTTCAGTACCCAGCAGCTCTGTCTGAGGAGGAGAACAAGCTCTTGGCCACCTGTCCTTGTGGACTTCCTTCCTCTCATCCTTCTGAAAACACATTTTTTTTCCCCCTAAATATTACAGAATCCATTTTCCCTCAATTCAGGTAGAACCTGATGGACTGTGTGCTTTAGACATGGAGGAGAAACCACAAATTTATCTCTTTTTTTTTTGTCTCAATGAAGAAAACCTTCATTGCCACCTCCTGTGGGAACTGCAACGTGAACCACCACTGCAGAAAAGGCACTAAAAGGATGAACCAGCACATTTTCTGCTTCAGGCCACCCAGGTTTGGCTTTTTTTCCATGGGGAATGTTCAGTCTTTGGGCATGGACCCCAAATATTCCCACAGCTCCGAAGGAAGAAGTGAGATTATCTCTTGCAAGATTGAAATCAGGCCTCATGAAAGATCCTGAAGTGCTGGGGGAGGCTGTGCTGGGTTATTTTTAATATAGGGAAAAATTCCCAGGCTCTGGCCAGGGAAACAAAATCCCTGATCTCATCTGAGTCAGGTGCAGGGGACTGAAGAAGGGAGGGCTGAAAATTAATTTTGCTTTCTTTTTTTTTTGTTTTCCTTGCAGTTTCTTGGAAGGTTCTGATAGATGGGAATTCCTAGACGAGACAATTGCAGCTGATGATTCATCCCCAAAGTGCCAAAATGAGCCAGCACAGGGCTTGGATGAGAGCATTGCATAAAATCAGTTTTTTTATTTTTTATTTTTTATTTTTTTTAAAGGATATTTCAAAAGAAACAATGATTTCTTCTCTCCTAACACACTCAGATTTTTTCTAATTATTTCCTGTGGCTCCACATTTTTGCACAGCCAACATTTCCCATTTCATTCCATTACATAAACACAACATTCCTATTTTATGGGATGATTGAAAAGCTTATTTTTATTTTTATTTTTATTTTTATTTTTATTTTTATTTTTATTTTTATTTTTATTTTTATTTTTATTTTTATTTTTATTTTTATTTTTATTTTTTTAATGCCAATGCTGCAGCTATTGAAAAGATCACCTGTGTTTGTCTTAGAAAGGGGGAAAATACCAAGAAACAGAGTGGGGAAGTGTCATGAAATATACCCTGGAGGAAACAATGAAAATTCCTGAACATCCCTTAATAACTTCTTAGGACAAAAAGAATTTCTTTCAATATCCCACTGAGGTATCAGGAACAGCAAGAGTTCAACTAATTCAGGAAAACTGGCTGGAATAACTCAATAAATTGAGTTATTTAATTATTTAGTTATTTGAGTTCTTAATTTTTTGGTTGCAGGGGGCATTGTCACCCCTTTTCTCTCCACCTGTGCTGCAGAATTAGTGAATCCCTGAGGAATAAATCCCATTTTGCTTTCAGGTGTGGAAATCCTTTGACAAAGGCAAAGATTTACTCTTGGTGTCACACCTTTTATCCAGGCTAAGACACAAACACAAAACCTGCAGCTGGAGTAGGAAAAAAACCAATTTTTTTTTTTTAATTGCTCCATGAAAAACAACCAAACCAACCTCTCTGAACAGAAGAATTTTGTTCTGAAAACCTGGCTCTTCTCTGTGTGAGGAAAATGTCAGAAATGCAGCTCCCTGTGTTATCAGACAGCTCCCAAACGGCCCCCAGGGAACCAGGAGCATCTCAGTGGAGAAGCAGCTCCGTGTCTGCAGCCTCTGCCAAAGCACCAGAGCTGGGAGAGACACTCTATTCCTTCAGAAGGCAAAGAATTAAACACAAAAATCAATGTGTGTGCCTGTGCAGGGAGGTGAGAGCCAAACACCCCCTTGGAGCTGTCACAGAATAGAAAATCAGGGAATATCCTGAGCTGGAAGGGACCCACAGGATCTCTGAGTCCAACTCCAAGAGTGCCAAGTGCTGACTTCAGATGTTTTTCCCTCATAGAGCTCAAAACTAATTTTTTTTCAGGGATATTTTTGCCTTTGTGTCTTTTTTTTTTCCTTCATTCACCAAAAGTGCACCTCTGCCTTTCAGCCTCATCCTGGTTCCTCAATTATTTATTTTTTTTTAAATATAAATAATAAGCATTCTGTGCATTTAATATTTTGCTGGGTTTCCAGGAGCCATTTATTTGCCACCAAAGTCCTGGCTGTCAACAGGATGGAGAA
Organism: Haemorhous mexicanus; assembly: GCF_027477595.1. Lineage (NCBI taxonomy): Eukaryota > Metazoa > Chordata > Aves > Passeriformes > Fringillidae > Haemorhous > Haemorhous mexicanus. The sequence goes on along the minus strand of NC_082370.1, from coordinate 3,833,765 downwards.
CAATCCTCATTAGCTGTGTTGAGGGAGGGCTCAGAGAAGGTCAAATCATGGGCCATGACAATGCAATTATGTTCCCTGCTAGAAAGGTCACTTCTCCTCATCAGACTAATTACCTCGACAGGATCACATTTATTTTATGGATTTTAAGGCAAAAACTTTGGTGGTGCCTTGACCTGTTTAATTCCAGCACTGCCTTTGGCCTTGTCTTCCCAAAAAATCCTTCATGGGGCAGGGAAAGAGCAAAAATTGGCCCCCAGGGGAAAAAAAAAATAATCAAAAATGAAACAACAGACAACAGGCAAGGAGAAGTGTAATTAAAAGTTAAGGAAAAAGTGATTTTGCAGTTTCGAGATTCTCACAGGTTTTGGGTTTGTCTCAAAGGAGATTTTGAGGGGCAGAAGGCACCAGCAGGAGGATGTGGAGCTGCTGGGCAGTCCAGAGGTCATGGAGATGCTCCAAGGGCTGGGGAACCTCTGGGGCCAGGCTGGGAGAGCTGGGATGGTCCAGCCTGGAGAGGAGAAAGGTCCAGGGAGGGCTCAGAGCCCCTGGAGGGGCTCCAGGAGAGCTGGAGAGGGACTGGGGACAGGGGATGGAGGGACAGGACCCAGGGAATGGCTTCAAACAGGGAAAGGGGAGATTGAGATGGGATTTTGGGCAGGAATTCCTGGTTGGAGGGTGGGGAGGGGCTGGGATGGAATTCCCAGAGGAATTCCTGCCTCTGGATCCCTGGGAGTACCCAAGGCCAGGTTGGAGCAGCCTGGGACTGATGTGGGACCCATGGTGGGACCAGATGGGCTTTGGGCTCTCCTCCAACCCCAAACCATTCCAGGGTTCCATGGGCAGGTTTGGATGGGATTTTGGGAAGGAATATTGGGAGAGGGGCTGGGATGGAATTCCCAGAGGAGCTGTGGCTGCCCCTGGATCCCTGGCAGTGCCCCAGGCCAGGACAGTGGGAGGTGTGGGACCATGGTGGGGCTGGATGGGCTTTGAGGTCCCTCCAACCCAAACCATTCCAGGATTCCCTGGGCAGGTTTAGATGGGATTTTGGGCAGGAATATTGGGAGAGGGGCTGGGATGGAATTCCCAGAGCAGCTGGGGCTGCCCCTGGATCCTGGCAGTGCCCAAGGCCAGGCTGGAGCCCCTGGGACAGTGGGAGGTGTCCCTGCCATGGCAGGGGTGGCACTGGGTGGGATTTGAGGCTCCTCCAACCCAAACCATCCCAGGATTCTGTGACTTTCAAACCAGCCCAGAGCCATAGGTGGATCCTTTAACTTTCTGTAATCAGGGGAGGCTGCAAGGAAGAAAAATAAAGATGAAACAAAGAAAAAAACCCAACTTTTATCAGGGAGTGATCGATTTATCCCAGGCTGCTGAAGAGAAGAGGCCACCTGGGACTCATCCTCAGTGCAGCAAACACCCCAAGCACTTGTTCCTCATTCCTACAGCTGCTTTTCCCTCTCCACAACATCTCAAACAATCAGAAATTGCTCGTGGTGCTGCCACAGAGCGAGCTGTGCTGTGCCCTTGCTCCCCAAAACAAAGCCCACAAAGAATCTCAGCTCTCTGTGCTTCTCTCCTGCCTTTCCTTGGCAGCAGGACGAGCAGAAAAAAAGCCTAAAAAAATTAAAAGTCTCTGATTCCTCGCTGCAGCCAGGACTATATTCATCCCTCTGCAGTGGTTTATGACCCAATTTTGAGCTTTAAGAAGTGCAAAGGGTCACGCAGGAGGAGAAAGAGGCAAATTCAGGCACCTCTCCCCATCCCCAGCTCTGCTTTCCCAGCTCAAGGAATTTGCTCTCCTTGTGGGGAATGAATTAAAGAATTGGCAAGTGAGAAGGAAGAAGGAGAAAGAAACTCCTCTCCTAAATATTCTTCCCTCTCAGGGTGCTTAAATTTATGTGTGACACACAGCAAGTTTGCCTGAATCTCCCTGAAATCCCCCCAAAGTCCAGGCCCTGCTTTGAGCCCTCTGCAAACAGAGGCTCAGTCTTTGCTGCTGCTCCTTGTTTGCATTTTAGGGTCACTAAAACATTTTAATTTCAGGCTCTTTCTGAACCATTTTCACTTTAGGGTCACTCTGAGCTGTTTTTATTCTGCTTCTGCACCCTAAAAATCCTCCAGGGCCCAGCCAGGGCTTGTCCCTGCCACACAGAGCCAGAGTGACAAAACCCTGGTTTATTGTGGGTTTATTCCATGATTTCAGAGGATATTTAGGTTGGAAAAGAATCATTAGGTTGAAAAAAGAATATTTAGGTTGGAGAAGATCTCCAAGGCCACAGAGCCAAGCCATTAACCCAGCTGGGTCAGGGCACTGGGCATAACCTGGCAATTATTACATTAATATCACTTTGTCAAGGGCTTCAAGGCCACAAATGAAATTTTTATTAAATTCTGAGGAGTGATTTTACAAAATCTGTTGGAAATTTGGATCCCAAACCTTTTAAAACCTTCGAGCTGCAGACTTTTGGACACTTGTCCCTCCCGGAGTCCCACTCTCCATCCTCCCTGAGGAACTCCAAAAATCTAAAATTTGCTTTCCAGAAGCAAATTATTGCAATTATATACAAATTATATACAAATTATATGCAATTATTACATTAATATCACTTTGTCAAGGGCTTCAAGGCCACAAATGAAATTTTTATTAAATTCTGAGGAGTGATTTTACAAAATCTGTTAGAAATTTGGATCCCAAACCTTTTAAAACCTTCGAGCTGCAGACTTTTGGACACGTGTCCCTCCTGGAATCCCTCTCTCCATCCTCCCTGAGGAACTCCAAAAATCTAAAATTTTCTTTCCAGAAGCGAATTATTGCAATTATATACAAATTATATACAAATTATATACAAATTATATGCAATTATTACATTAATATCACTTTGTCAAGGGCTTCAAGGCTACAAATGAAATTTTTATTAAATTCTGAGGAGTGATTTTACAAAATCTGTTGGAAATTTGGATCCCAAACCTTTTAAAACCGTCGAGCTGCAGATTTTTGGACACGTGTCCCTCCTGGAATCCCTCTCTCCATCCTCCCTGAGGAACTCCAAAAATCTAAAATTTGCTTTCCAGAAGCAAATTATTGCAATTATATACAAATTATATACAAATTATATACAAATTATATGCAAATATTACATTAATATCACTTTGTCAAGGGCTTCAAGGCTACAAATGAAATTTTTATTAAATTCTGAGGAGTGATTTTACAAAATCTGTTAGAAATTTTGATCCCAAACCTTTTAAAACCGTCGAGCTGCAGATTTTTGGACACTTGTCCCTCCCGGAGTCCCACTCTCCATCCTCCCTGAGGAACTCCAAAAATCTAAAATTTGCTTTCCAGAAGCAAATTATTGCAATTATATACGAATTATATACAAATTATATGCAAATATTACGTTAATATCACTTTGTCAAGGGCTTCAAGGCCACAAATGAAATTTTTATTAAATTCTGAGGAGTGATTTTACAAAATCTGTTAGAAATTTGGATCCCAAACCTTTTAAAACCGTCGAGCTGCAGATTTTTGGACACTTGTCCCTCCTGGAATCCCTCTCTCCATCCTCCCTGAGGAACTCCAAAAATCTAAAATTTGCTTTCCAGAAGCAAATTATTGCAATTATATACAAATTATATACAAATTATATACAAATTATATGCAATTATTACATTAATATCACTTTGTCAAGGGCTTCAAGGCCACAAATAAAAATTTTTATTAAATTCTGAGGAGTAATTTTACAAAATCTGTTGGAAATTCTCCCTGAGGAACGCCAAAAATCTAAAATTTGCTTTCCAGAAGCAAACCAGGCCCTGTGAAATGCATCCAGTGGGAGCAGAGACCCTCTGAACAAACACAACACAGCCAGGTTTGGGTTTGAAATGAGTTCTAAAAATCAAATCAACTTAGAAGGAAAAAAAAAACAAAAAAAAAAAAAAAAGAAAATTGGTATCAGGTGCTGCTTCCACACAGAGGCCACACAAATACCCAGAGATTTCTCTCATTCCAGCACCGTTTTCCTTGAATTTCTGTAATTATTGTTGCAGTGATGAACGATTTAATCATCCCAGAGCAAACCCTCCTCATAAACAGAGGTATTTTTAGGAGGGAAGAAAATATATCTGAGTTCTCATTCCCCATTTCCATTTCTGAGGCTCCACCAATTTACATTTAACACCAACTGGAAAAGACACCCAAGGAACACAAGGGCTGTTTAGTCACTGCTTTAAGTCTGGATTCCTTCTTTTATTTTCCTTTTTAAATTATTATTTTTTTTAATATCAAACTTCTGCTTTAATTAGCAGCAAATGTAGGACACTCAGGGCCTGAGATGAGGAGACCTTGGTGCTCATTTCACTGGAGCAGCGTGGCCCTCAAGTGTTAATTAAATCTGAAATTGCTTTCTGGGGCAGAAGGGCTGCTCTGGTTTTTCTGGTCACAGGAGCATTATTGAAAACAGGGTCTGTGCCATGCCCAGAGACATTCCTGAATCCATGGGAGCTCCAGAAAAGTGTGAATTCAAAGTCAAACCTCAGTTTTCCCCTGCAAATGCTCTATCCAAACCTATAAATGTTGGAGAGATTGAAGCAGCCAGAGAAAACCTGTGAGGGCGAGGCAGGAGCTCCAAGTGACCCCAAAATCTGATTTGTTCAATTATTTGATCCCAGAGAAAATGGTAATAATGGATAATGAGGCTGGATTCCATTTACACCAAGATCTTCCTGCACACTCAACCTTAAAATAGGTTTAAAATAGGCCAGAAAAGCTCCAGGAATGATTTTTAGCACAGGGTGCTCCCTCCAATCAGGGCTGGCACTGGGTGGGATTTAAAGCCATCATTGGAAACAGGGTCTGTGCCATGCCCAGAGACATTCCTGAATCCATGGGAGCTCCAGAAAAGTGTGAATTCAAAGTCAAACCTCAGTTTTCCCCTGGAAATGCTCTATCCAAATCTATAAATGTTGGAGAGATTGAAGCAGCCAGAGAGGAAACAGTGAGGGCGAGGCAGGAGCTCCAGGTGACCCCAAAATCTGATTTGTTCAATTATTTGATCCCAGAGAAAATGGTAATAATGGATAATGAGGCTGGATTCCATTTACACCAAGATCTTCCTGCACGCTCAGCCTTAAAATAAGTTTAAAATAGGCAGAACCAGGCTTAAAATAGGCAAGAAAAGCTCCAGGAATGATTTTTAGCACAGGGTGCTCCCTCCCATCAGGGCTGGCACTGGGTGGGATTTAAAGCCATCATTGGAAACAGGGTCTGTGCCATGCCCAGGGACATTCCTGAATCCATGGGAGCTCCAGAAAAGTGTGAATTCAAAGTCAAACCTCAGTTTTCCCCTGGAAATGCTCTATCCAAATCTATAAATGTTGGAGAGGTTGAAGCAGCAAGAGAGGAAAGAGTGAGGGCGAGGCAGGAGCTCCAAGTGACCCCAAAATCTGATTTGTTCAATTATTTGATCCCAGAGAAAATGGTAATAATGGATAATGAGGCTGGATTCCATTTACACCAAGATCTTCCTGCATGCTCAGCCTTGAAATTGGTTTAAAATGGGCAGAACCAGGCTTAAAATAGGCAAGAAAAGCTCCTGGAATGATTTTTAGCCCAGGGTGCTCCCTCCCATCAGGGCTGGCACTGGGTGGGATTTAAAGTCAATATTGAAAACAGGGTCTGTGCCATGCCCAGGGACATTCCTGAATCCATGGGAGCTCCAGAAATTGTGAATTCAAAGTCAAACCTCAGTTTTCCCCTGGAAATGCTCTATCCAAATCTATTAATGTTGGAGAGATTGAAGCAGCCAGAGAGGAAAGAGTGAGGGTGAGGCAGGAGCTCCAAGTGACCCCAAAATCTGATTTGTTCAATTATTTGATCCCAGGGAAAATGGTAATAATGGATAATGAGGCTGGATTCCATTTACACCAAGATCTTCCTGCACACTCAACCTTAAAATAGGTTTAAAATAGGCAGAACCAGGCTTAAAATAGGCAAGAAAAGCTCCAGGAATGATTTTTAGCACAGGGTGCTCCCTCCCATCAGGGCTGGCACTGGGTGGGATTTAAAGTCAATATTGAAAACAGGGTCTGTGCCATGCCCAGAGACATTCCTGAATCCATGGGAGCTCCAGAGAAGTGTGAATTCAAAATCAAACCTCAGTTTTCCCCTGGAAATGCTCTATCCAAATCTATTAATGTTGGAGAGATTGAAGCAGCAAGAGAGGAAAGAGTGAGGGCGAGGCAGGAGCTCCAAGTGACCCCAAAATCTGATTTGTTCAATTATTTGATCCCAGGGAAAATGGTAATAATGGATAATGAGGCTGGATTCCATTTACACCAAGATCTTCCTGCACACTCAACCTTAAAATAGGTTTAAAATAGGCAGAACCAGGCTTAAAATAGGCAAGAAAAGCTCCAGGAATGATTTTTAGCACAGGGTGCTCCCTCCCATCAGGGCTGGCACTGGGTGGGATTTAAAGCCATCATTGGAAACAGGGTCTGTGCCATGCCCAGGGACATTCCTGAATCCATGGGAGCTCCAGAAAAGTGTGAATTCAAAGTCAAACCTCAGTTTTCCCCTGGAAATGCTCTATCCAAACCTATAAATGTTGGAGAGATTGAAGCAGCAAGAGAAAACCTGTGAGGGCGAGGCAGGAGCTCCAGGTGACCCCAAAATCTGGGAAATTCCCACTTGGAGATCAAGAGCTGAGCATCCATAGGCAATTCCTGGGCCAGCTGAGACCACATCTGAAGGAGAATTTGGGAATTTGCCTCTCCAGGAGGGTGGGCAGGAGAAGGATGGGACAGCAGAGACCAGGAAAATCAAAATATTCTCTCCTTGTATCATCACATTGATGCCTTGAGCTCACTTTCCAAAGATGAATTTAATTGCATTTAAGTTTTTAATATTTAATACAGAGAAAAATGGCAAAACTGGTGCTATCCCAACTTCTTAGTGGATGCACTTTAGATCTTTTTAAAACTTCTGCACGCACTTGTTTATTTATTATTGTATTAGCATAAAATATTAATATTTATTATAATCCAGTATTTATCATTCAGGTATTTTGCAGGTCAGCTCCCAAATTTTTACATTTTTTGGTCCAATACATGCAAAAAAATTACACAGAAGCAGTGAAAATGGAAGAATCACCTGCATTTACCTGATGAAACACCTGCTGAGTCAGAGCAAGCACCATCCTGAATTTTGGGACTGTCTTTTCCAGGAATCCAATTCCCAACGATTGAAGCTATTGACTTCAACCCTGCAGGATTTCCACCCAATTAAAAGTCCCTGAGATTGCCAACCTCGAGCTGTTTTTTTTTATTTCTCTGAAATGTCAGAAGCAGCCAAATGAAGCCAAAATCAGCTGTGTGAGATTGGAATTTCGATGATTTCCATCTCCCACTTTCCCTGGGGTGTATCAGGCACGTGTTTAATGTTTAAGGTGAATTTCTTTTTTGGCCACATTGATCAAATATTGGAATATAATCTCAATATTGCTGAGTGGAGCGTGCCTGGGCAGCTGTGGTGTTTCACCTTGAGACACCTTGGCTGGCTGGGAGTTGGCACTCAGAATGAGTCCAAACAAAGTAGAAACTCAGTTTACCTCTGGTGGAAAAGGTTCAGGTGATGGTGAAGAGAAAAGAGTGGGTTCTGCCAGAGGGTTAAATCCAGAGTTTATTCCAGGGTCACAGAGCTCTGAATCTTTGCAGCAGCTCCAACAGAATCCCGACCCCATGGTTCCAGTGTCTTATAAACCCACAGGGAGGGGGGAGGGAGAGGATGGGTGAGCCACCAACCAGGTGGGAGGGGGAGGGTCTCAGGGGACAATGACACCTGGACAGGCCAATGACCCCAGGTGTGAGGAGCATCTTTTGAACTTCTGCCAATCACACGACGCCCTTCCTGGAGTGTGGAACTGGACAGACAGCACTTAGGAAGGGGGCAGGGGGGAGGGAAGGAAGAAGTTGGCACAATCTCCTGTCCCTATATCCGGAGGGACAGGATAGAGCTTCACACCACAGCAATCCAAAGGCAGCATTGGGTTGGATTGGATTCAGAGTTGGATTCGGTGCTGCAAACCAACACCTGGAGAGGGATGGTGGAGGGTTCAGCCCTTGAAAATGTCCAGGAAATGGCAGCAAATGGGAGATGATGGGATGCTCCTTTGGTCTGACAGCTGGAGCTCCCATGGAATGTGGGATTGGGGCTCCTCCCAGCTCCAGGATGAGCAGATCCACCCCGAGCTGGACCAACTGGCAGCACCCATCAGCTGCTCAGGGTTATTTTCCTTGATTTTGACACCCCCAGACTCTGCAGAATCCACGGGAAGAAAAAGCAGGAGTCACGTGCCTGGGCAGGGATGCCAACCTGTCACTCTGCCTCCCCCAGAAATTCTCCTCCTGCTGATGCAACAAAGGGAAGTGGGTTGGAGCCAGGAGAATTTTCCATTTGCAGCTCCCAGATTCCGGGTGTTTTGTCCCAGGGAGCAGGGAAGTGACAGCTCCATGCAGTGTTGCATCAGCAAAGGCTGAAATGCTGTTTTCTTTTTGATTAAACATTGTGGAATCAGCCCTCCCGCTCAGCTGAGTGGGAGAAAAACACTGCCAAGCTTTCAGGGACTGGAGGAAGATTTAGGATTTTCAATTCCTCCTAAAGAAGGAAATTTTGGAAATGACATTTTTCTGTTCTCCATCCAACAGACAAAATACCTACAAAGGCATAAATATTGGAATTTAAAAACAACAGCTTTGAAAATCCCTTAAAAAAAACCCCCACCAACAACAGGGATGAGCACATGGGGTCTGGGATTTCACATCCCAACTCAGGGGTCTGGGATTTCACACTCAGATCAGGGGTCTGGGATTTCACACCCCAGCTCAGGGGTTTGGGATTTCACATTTAACTTGGGGGTCTGGGATTTCACACCCCAGATCAGGAGTCTGGGATTTCTCACTCAATTTGGGGGTCTGGGATTTCACACTCAGATCAGGGATCTGGGATTTCCCACTCAGTTCTGGGATCTGGGATTTCCCACCCCAGCTCAGGGATTTCTTTTGGAATCAGCACAGTTCCCATCCCTAATTCCTTTCAGGTTTGATGGATGAACCCCAATAACTCCAACCCCACAAGAACCATTCCAGGGGCCAACGGTGAGCCTGGAAATGGGGAAAGGACAGGTGACACCTTCAGAAGTGGTGTTGTGGCAGAGCACATCCTCAAAGGGGCAGCTTTGCTGATGAAAAGTCAATTTTGACGATGAAGAACTGAAATCTGGGAAGCAGAGCCCAGCTCTGCCATGGAATCATGGAATTGGGTGGGAAAGGAGCTTAGAGATTTAATTCCTCCCCTTGGATGCCTCCCCCAATCCCAGGATGGTCCAGCCTGGCTTTGGGCATTTCCAGGGATGCAGTTTCAGGACACCCTGAGCTCCAAAACAGAACAATTCTATTTTTCCTGATTATTCCCCTCCTCCCTGCCTTCCTTCCCCTCCCCAGGGCTGGATCCATGGTGCCCAGGGCAGGTTGTCCTCACCCACCCAAGCCCCATCCACCACTTCTCAGGTCCTTGGTTGCTCTCAGAGAGCTCCTGCCCCTTGTTTCCAGCACATTCCCCCAAACCTTCCCCCCAGATCCCATTAAATCCCCTCCACGGGGTTTTTTATGGCTCTCAGCTCTCTGTTTTGGAGATTTTCACAAACAATTTATTTTTCACGGCACCTCCAAGAGATAAAAGACGAAATGTCCAGATGACAAAGAGCAAATGGAGAGAAGGAGACTTTTAATGGTCAGGGGAGAGCACTAAGCTGAGGTGTTTAATTTCCAGCGTCCTGGAATGCAAGGCAGGCAGTAACAAACCCCCAAATCCAGGTTTTCCATCACTTCCCAGCACAGCCCTGATTGCCCAGCTCTTTTGGGCTGGAATATGCAAACCAAGAGCATTTTTTTTTTTCCCCTGCAGTGCTTGGGATGCTTTGAATGGAACTGAATCTGCCAGGAGAGAAATCTCTGCAGCATCACTCATCCCCCTTGCAGAACATTTCCTTCCAGGCACAGCAACTCCCTCCAGCAATTTATTTCAGTCAGGACAGGCATTGCTGGGAGATGAAATTTATCCCCATAAAGAGATCCAAGACTGGTCCTCTGAGCAATTTAGCTCCTGTTTGGAGGCTCTAAATGGGACCTGGAGCACGTGCTGACAACCCAGACAGCGATTCCACCTCCTGTGCTCTGTTGGGCTGTTTTCCATTCAGTGAGATCACATTTCCTGTTGTCTTTCCAGAAAAAAAAAAAAAAAAAACAAACAAATGAGGATTCTCTTCAGCAGTTGCTAATTTTAGGGGGTATTTAAACAATCACCTGCAGGATCGTTTGCTCTCCCAGGGGGGTTAATTAGGGAAGACCAGGATGTGTCTGCCTAGGCAGGGAGTCGGATTCCACTGCAGCTGAAAGGAGGGAAAACACTAAAATTGATCAGCAGCAGGAACCCGCCCCGAAACCTGAAGGGGCTGGAGAAAGGCAGCAGCATCTAAAGCTCAGTGCCTTTAATTACCCCCATAATTAGTAAATCTGGTTAAGGAAATAACGAGCCCTGCTCTCAGCGTGGCTGGCCCAGCACAATCCTTGGGGTTTTGTCATTTTTGGGTTGTTGAGCTCGGGGCTGAAGATTTGAGGGGACACTCAGACTGCAGGAGAGGGGTTAACGCCAATGGCACTGTCACTGTCACCCAAGTGTCCCCAAATTCCAGATCTCCCTGAGCAGCCTCAAACCCCTGCAGGTATGGGTTCAAAATAGTGGATATTTATGGAATCCTGGAATGGTTTGGGTTGGAAGGAACTTAAATCCCACCCAGTGCCACCCCTGCCATGGGCAGGGACACCTCCCACTGTCCCAGGTGTCCAGCCTGGCCTTGGGCACTTCAGGGATCCAGGGGCAGCACCAGCTGCTCTGGGAATTCCATCCCAGCCCCTCTCCCAATATTCCTTCCCAAAATCCCATCCAAACCTGCCCATGGAAGCCTGGAATGGTTTGGGTTGGAGGGACCCCAAATCCAATCCAGTCCCACCATGGGTCCCACACCTCCCACTGTCCCAGGGTGTCCCACCCAACCTGGCCTGGGACACTTGAGGGATCCAGAGGCAGGAATTCCTGTGGGATTTCCATCCCAGCCCCTCCCCACTCTCCCAGCCAGGAATTCCTTCCCAAAATCCCATCTAAACACGGAATCCTGGAATGATTTGGGTTGGAGGAGACCCCAAAGCTCCTCTGGTCCCACCATGGTCCCACACCTCCCACTGTCCCAGGGTGCTCCAGCCTGGCCTTGGGCACTTCCAGGGATCCAGGGGCAGCCCCAGCTCCTCTGGGAATTCCATCCCAGCCCCTCCCCACCCTCATTCCTCCCCACTATCCCCTGGGATGCTCTCAGAGCTCTTTTCCCACCTGAATTATTCGTGACTCACAGCCATTCCTCCCCTTGCTGATTTGTTTGGGACAAAAGCCCAACAAGCTCTGCTGTGGTGAGTGAAATAAAACCAGGCTCACTGCAGGCTGATTCACTGCACTCCTGAAATCTTCCCTCCAACCTTCAGCCTCTCGGGCCCCCCAGCAGCCCCAGCGCTGCAGAGTTTTCCTCCCCAGGCTGTTGCCAGCCTCCTTCCTGACCCTCTTGTGCTGAAATGCAGCCGAGAAAGCAGCAAAGGTGGGACAGGAGGAAGGAGAAAAGACACATTTCTGGAATGTCACCTCTCAGGGTGTTGGCCCTGAGCTGGGATCAGGGCTAAACCCCACTCTCGGTCTCTCCAGGGAGGCTGTGGGGTTTCACCTCTGCTGCCAGGACAGATTCTTATCACCCATCCCCTCAGAGCTGCTTTATGCTGCTCCTTCACCCACCCAAACCCTCACCTGGGCACAGGTGAGCTCCCAGACCAGCAGCTCATGCAGCTCAGGAGGAGTTAAAGCACATTTTTTTGTCACAAGAATCAGTCTGAGCCTTTCCTGGACGTTCTCAAGGTTCCCCAAAACTAACTTTGGAAGAAAGGTTGAATTTTAGACTCTTTCTTTTGCCATCCAATCCTTTCTTCCCCAGAACTTCCAACCTGAGTCAAACAAAATCCTCTCATTGTGCTGTGGTTATATCCTAGGCTAAAACAGACCTTTGACTGCACCTAAAATTGTGAAAAATTTAGAGGGTTTAGAGGGTTTTAGACTCTTTTGCAATCCAATCCTTTCTTCCCCAGAACTTTCAGTCTGAGTAAAACAAAATCCTCTCATTGTGCTGTGCTTATATCCTGGGCTAAAAGAGATCTTTAACTGCACCTAAAATTTTGAACATTTTAGAGGGCTCTGGCTTTTGTTTCCCCCTTCATCTCTGCAGTTCAGAAAATTGCTGGAAGTGACTCCTGCTGTCAGAGGAGAGCAGATGCTCCGAGGGCTTCACCGAGCCCCCTCTCCACCCACCAGGACCTGCCACCACATCCCAGCCCTCTCCACTTCCTGCCATCCCTCTTCTTGCTGAAACGCTCCCTTAGCCGAGCTCTGGAGTGTGGGGGGAGCTCAGTTCTGGTGTTTTTTACTTCTCCTCCCCGTGTCCTTCCAATTCTTTCCCTTTTCCTCCCCCCGCCACCTCCACCTGCTCCCACCGCTTTCCTCTTTCGGCAGCTCGGCTGATAAACACGAATGTTTGTTCCAAGTTCACCAGCCAAAAGCTCTTAATCATTGATGCTGGGGGTGGCACGGAGGGAGGGGAACACTCTGAGGGGGTTTGGGGGCAAATTGTGGAGTTTTGGGGGCAAATTGTTGAGTTTCCAGCTCGGGAGGGGCATCTCTGCCCCTTCTTGTCCACAGCCATCAGTACCAGGTTGTTGTGAGCTCCCTTCCATGAACTTCCTGGCCTCACTTGCCTTCAGCTGAGAGGACTTTTACAAAATTCCTGGCACTTAAGTCTTCTAAAGCCACCAAATTTTCTGCTGGTAAACACAAATTTTTATTCCAAGTGCACCAGGAAAAGCTCTTAATCATTTATGGGGGAGTGAGATGGAGAGAGGGAGGTGGAATGGAGGGAGAGGAAGACTGGGGGGACATTTAGAGGAAAATTGTGGAGGTTTGGGGAAAAATTCTTGAGTTTTGGCGGCAAATTGTTGAGTTTTGGGGGCAAATTGTTGAGTTTTGTGGCCTATTTGTGGAGTTTTGGGGCCAAATTGTAGAGTTTTGGGGACAAATTGTTGAGTTTCCAGCTCGGGAGATGCATCTCTGCCCCTTCTCCTCCATTGGTGTGAGAGGTGTTGTGTCCTCCCCTCTGATCCCTTTGAACTCCCCAGCCTCCCTGCAGAACTTTTAGGGAATTCTTTGGGATTTAAGTCTTCTGAAGCCACCAAATTTTCTGCTGATTAACACAAATGTTTATTCCAAGTTCACCAGGAAAAGCTCCTAATCATTTATGGGAGAGTGAGATGGAGGGAGGGGAAGACTGGGGGGACATTTGGGGGCAATTTGTGGAGGTTTGGGGGCAAATTGTTGAGTTTTGGCGGCAAATTGTTGAGTTTTGGCGGCAAATTGTAGAGTTTTGGGGCCAAATTGTAGAGTTTGGGGGCCAAATTGTAGAGTTTTGGGGACAAACTGTTGAGTTTCCAGCTCAGGAGAGGCATCTCTGCCCCTTCTCCTCCTCCTCAGCCATCTGCACGAGGGGTGTTGTGTCCTCCTCTCTGATCCCTTTGAACTCCCCAGCCTCCCTGCAGAACTTTTAGGGAATTCCTTGGGATTTGAAGCCTTCTAAAGCTCCCAGATTTCAAAGCCAGGCCCAGCAGTGGCACGTGGTGCCTCTGATCCCCACGGAGTGTGGAGAGTCCTCAAGCACAGACAACAACCCCAGAGCGTTTTTATCTCCAATTAATTAAAACCCAATTTCCAAACAAGCAGGGACACGAGCAAATATCAAAGCTGCAGTGAAGAGCCCGGGAGCTCTCGAGGGAGGCAGCTCCATCTCAAGTGTCCTTTGGTGTCCCCATGGCTTTGATAGCTGCCCATATTTGATCAAATAAAGCTATTGATCCTTCCCATGAAGGTTCAGTCCAGGCTATCAGTGCTGCAGGAGCAGCACAATAAAACCTGGCTCCTTTTGAGCTCTGCTCGAGCATTTCATCTTGACATTTGTTAAATGTATCACTAAATTGCTTCCAATGAGAGCAGGGCTTTAAAAGCTTACTGGAAAAGCAAAGCTCCCATAAAAAAATTCAACTTTTACATTTGTTAACTTTTCCATTTGCTGCTTTTCATGAAGTGCAGGGCCCAGCCAGGTATTATTATTATTATTATTATTATCAATTCCATTTTAAGCAAGATGGGGAGACCGAAATGGATTTCTAAATATAAAAGTTGGCTCCATTCTCAGCAGGGGTTTTGAGGAGGGTTTATCTGCTGCTGCACCTTTGCAGTCCATCACTGCTGGGGGCACCTCCTGACCCCAATCCAGCAGCAGCAACAGCGGGGTGAGAGCAGAACATCCCCCAGCAGCACAGAAAGCAAATAAAGAAGGGAGAGGGCAATGGAAAGAACATTTTCCATCATCTGATATTCTGGAATCGCTGGGACAGGTTGTTGTCTCTGCAAAGGCAAAGAAAGGAGCAAAAGGTCTCGTTTGATTGCTGTTATCAGGGGGTAATTGGGTTAAAGGGACACATTTGTGTGCCAGGTCAGGCTGGGAGCACCCTGGGACAGTGGGAGGTGGCCCTGCCCATGGGAGTGAGAACTGAAAAGAAGTGGAAATGGGGCAGGAAAACAAGACTGTGATGGTGTTCTCAGGGGTCCCAGGATGGGGGAGGAGATGAGGATCTGACTCCATGTTCAGAAGGCTGATTTATTATTTTATGATATAGATTTATTAAAACTACACTAAAAGAACAGAAGGAAGGATTCCATCAGAAGGCTGGCTAAGGATAGAAAAGGAATGAATGACAAAGGTTTGTCTGTGACCCAGACAGTCTGGACAGCTGGGCTGGGATTGGCCATGAATGAGAAACAACCACAGAGACCAATCCCAGACCCACCTGCTGCATCCCACAGCAGCAGAGAATCTTTGTTTGCAGTTTGGTCCTGAGGCCTCTCAGCTCCTCAGGAGGGAAAATCCCAAGGAAAGGATTTTTCAGAAAATATCATGGCTACACAAGACAACAAAAATGTTGATTCTCTTGAGAAATCAACAGGATTGACTCGATTTTTCCCTTCAACAATTCCAGATTGCAGCTGGTGAGCTCACTCTGCCTGGGCTGCCCCACACACAAACCTGCTGTGGTGATAAACAGGCACTTTTTTTGTGGAAAACAACACCCAAATGACCTCTAAGGCTCCTTAAGATGAGAAAGAAACACTCAGAGACCTGTTCCACTCACCCTGCACCCCTTCCCTGCTCTGCCTTCCCTGAGCAGACTCACCTTTGGAAGGAAATGGCTCAGAATTACTCCCAGGGCTGTGTGGATCCATCTGTGGGATTTCAAAAGCCATTTCAAGGCCTCGGAGAAACAGTGGAAGCTGCAGGAAAGCAATCTTGAACTCCTGATGTTCCCACACCATTAGGAAATTTTCTGAGAAGATTGGGGAAAAAAAAAACCAACTTAGTGAGTAACTTCTGCTCAAAGGTTTTCTTTGCTGCCTTTGTGGTCAGCAAAGGAGCCCTGCTGAACAGAGATCAGGCTGAAGGACTCAAAACAGGAGCACTCAGGGGAGCAGAGAGAGAGAAAAAGGCAAAAAAAAAAATATTAAAAAAGCTCTTTTCCCTTCCCTTGAAGCTAAGTTTGTAACGGTGTCGGAGAGAACAATCAAGAAATTCCTTTGGAGATGAGAGGGCAGGGGACTGGGGGAGAAAGAGGCCAGAGTGTTTCTTGAAGGGCTCCTTTTCTTTCCTTTTCCCTTCAGGAATATCAGAATCAAAGGAGCCATTGCTGGGTTGGCTTCAGTGCTGGGAACTGCACTGAAATGTGCCACTGCCCAAAGCGGCGCCTGCAGGGAGTCTGGAGCTCCTGGAGCAGCAGGGGGAGAATTCCTCGGTTAATGAGCTTGATTAGGGAGGAGACTCCTGGAAAACCTGGCATCCAATGGGTGCTGAGCATTCCCAGAAAATTACTGAGCATTCCCAGACCACTGCTGAACATTTCCAAACCACTGCTGAACATTCCCAAACCACTGCTGAACATTCCCAATGGATACTGAACATCCCCAAATCACTGCTGAGCCTCCCAAAACCACTGCTGAACATCCCCAAACCATTGCTGAACATTCCCAAACCATTGCTGAACATCCCCAATGGGTGCTTAACATTCCCAAACCATTACTGAGCATTCCCAAACCACTGCTGAGCATTCCCAATGGATACTGAACATTCCCAATGGATACTGAACATTCCCAAAACATTGCTGAACATCCCCAAACCATTGCTGAACATTCCCAATGGGTGCTGAACATCCCCAAACCATTGCTGAGCATTCCCAAACCATTGCTGAACATCCCCAAACCACTGCTGAACATCCCCAATGGATGCTGAGCATCCCCAACCATTGCTGAGCATCCCCAATGGGTGCTGAACATTCCCAAACCACTGCTGAGCATCCCCAAACCATTGCTGAACATTCCCAAACCATTGCTGAACATTCCCAAACCATTGCTGAACATCCCCAAACCATTGCTGAACATTCCCAATGGGTGCTGAACATCCCCAAACCATTGCTGAACATTCCCAAACCATTGCTGAACATCCCCAATGGGTGCTGAACATCCCCAAACCATTGCTGAACATTCCCAATGGATGCTGAACATCCCCAATGGATGCTGAGCATCCCCAAACCATTGCTGAGCATCCCCAAACCATTCCAGACACAGCTCCAAAAGAGTTGAGGATCCTCAGTCGTGTCCGCAAGTTCAGCCCCAACTCTGCTGCTTGAAGGTTTCACGCCTTGGCTTCATCCTCCAGATTTAATGGAGAAATATTCAAAACAATCCTTGCTACACCCCCCAAAAATATTAAAATGTCAAAAAAACACCCAAAGAAACCTTCAAAACTTGAGAATTAGACAGGAGGAAAAAAAAGCCTTGGATTATTTAGGGGAGAACTGAGAGAATTCTATAAATACCTTGGAGAAAAATTTCCAAACTGTTTCTGTAGCAGCACAGCCTAAAAAAGAACAATGTCTTACACTTTAAATTCTTCATCACTTCAGTGACTGCATTCCCAAACTTTTCTCTTGCTCTTCAGCAGCAAAAGAGGAAAAAAAGGGGAAAAAAGATTCCTTGGTTACTGGGAGAAGCTCTGAAAATATTTGGGTTTTTTGGTTCAGCTGCTACCTGGCATGTCTCTGTTCCTGCTTCAAAATAGATCCAATACTGGGGAGAAATTCCTCCCTCTGAGGGTCATGGGATTGAATTCCCAGAGCAGCTGTGGCTGCCCCTGGATCCCTGGAAGTGTCCAAATCCAGGTTGGAGCCACCAGGGACAGAGGGAAGTGTCCCTGCCCATGGCACTGGATGGGATTTAAGGTTTCTCCAACCCAAACCACTCCATGATTCCATAATTCCATGAATTTTCAAGCATGTGAAGATGCTCCCGCAAAGTCCTGAGTCCTCCTGCACATCTGAGTCCCAAAAAGTGAAAAAGTTCAAAGCATCTTGAGGTCTGACAGTAATAAAATGTGATAAAAGCTCATTTAGGCCTTGACCCATCAGGTTTGGAACAGAAGCCTTGAAAATTTCACCTGTGGGTGTCAGACCAATCATAACTGAAAAGTTGAGTTGGATTTTGATGATTTTTGTCTCGGGGTAATTCCTCCCCCTTCCAGTCCAGCAAAGCTCCCAAAAGCATCATTGGCTTTAAATTCCCCAGAATTCTCCAGAACTCAATTCCCCACCCAGAATTCCTGCAGGAAGGGAAGACTTGGATGGTTTGGGGGCTCAAAAACACAACTTGAAGCATTCAGCTGATTTGTGAACTTAACAACTCTTGAGGAACAGCCCTTGGGCAAGAAGGAATTCCTGGAGTTGGTAAAATCCAGGAAATTCTCCCAATATTCCTGACTCCAAGGCCTTTCCTTTTTCCATAGGAGTCCAATCTCACAGGAAGGAATTTTTGAAACTCTCAAACCTCTCTTGCAGCCATGGCTGGAGCTGTGAAATATGGAGAAAAAGAACACAAAGTTACAAGGCAAAAAAAAAAAAAAAAAAAATCAAAGTTCCAATAAATGCTGAGTAACTTTTAATATTTGCAGTAATAAGGATTTGGTGCAGTAATTTATAATTTTTGTACAAGGAACAGCCAAGATTAATGTTGGGAGTTATTAAATGCAATAATTAGAGGTTTTTTCAGGAGCTGCTTGGCTGGAGGGCCACTGCCTGTTTGTACAAAAGATAATTATGGGACAAATTGAATTTTCCCGTTCCCCCAGTTTGGCAGCTGCTGCTGATAAACACATCCCTCATTTCCAAGTGCTCGGTCCTTATCCCTGTCTTTGAAGTGTCATTTGAGGTGTCACCACCCTCATCCAAACCTGAATTTTCCTTCAGTGCCGGAGCAGAGCTGAATTTATCAAGGTACTTGCACAGCTCGTTAGTGTTACTTTAGTCAGGTAATTAATTTATTCCGGCTGTTTTAGCCTGAAAATCCCCTCTGCTCCTTCCCTGACACCAGGCCGGAGACTCCAGCATTGATGTCCAAGAATTCCTTGAGCTTCTGGATGCAGCTGCCCAGCTCTCAGGGGGAAGGAGGGGAAATAGAACCACCCCAACACCTCCCAGCCTGGTGTCCTGGATGTGACACAGCTTTGTCCCCATCCAGTCCAAGCTTGGCTGTCCTGAAGCTGTAGATCACTTTTGATCCCATCAATTTTCTCTGTTTTGGGCACATTTTGAAGCAATCATGATTGATTTATTTTTTTTCATTGACATCGTTTTGGTTCAGTTCCCAGAGCAGTTTTGGCACGAGCCAAAGAGCTTTTCCCCCAGTTTAGCCCAGTCCCAGGGGCTTAAAATGGGCTCTGAAATCAGGAGTTACTGGTGGATCACAGCTCTAAACCCACAGGGCTGGAGGAGAGGAGCCCAAAGAGGTGAAATTCCCTCCAAGGGCAGGGATCATGCCAGGGATGTGGGGCAGAGTGGGCTGGGGTCTGTCCCCTTTTTTGGCTGCTTCCAAAAAACGTGGGAGGGATCACGGCAGGGCAGAGCTGTGCCAGCCTCCCCCTCTGCAGGCTGGACATTTCTCCTGGCACTCATTTTAACCAAGAGACATTCAAAACTGCTCTCAATTCATCCTCCAGGTGAAGAAATCTGTAATTTGCCACTCGTTCCCAGAAAGATAAAGAGCATTAAAGGAGCTGCAGAGTAGAAAAACTCAAGAACCAAACCGGTCTCGACATCAACCCCCTCATTTCAGTATAATGGGCCATAAAATTAATCCAGGGAGGGGATGACAAAGTCCCTCAATCCCAGGGAGAGGCGGCCGTGCCTTTGTTGGTTTGGGAGCCTATAAACCAAAGGGAGCAGCTGTGGTGTTTCACCTCAGAGACACCTTGGCTGGCTGGGAGTTGGCACTCAGAATGAGTCCAAGCAAAGTAGAAACTCAGTTTACCTCTGGTGGAAAAAGTTCAGGCGATGGTGAAGAGAAAGAGAGCGGGTTCTGCCGGAGGGTTAAATCCAGAGTTTATTCCAGGGTCACAGAGCTCTGAATCTCAGTAACAGCTCCAACGGAATCCCGACCCCATGGTTCCAGTGCCTCATAAACCCACAGGGAGGGGGGAGGGAGAGGATGGGTGAGCCACCAACCAGGTGGGAGGGGGAGGGTCTCAGGGGACAATGACACCTGGACAGGCCAATGACCCCAGGTGTGAGGAGCATCTTTTGAACTTCTGCCAATCACACGACGCCCTTCCTGGAATGTGGAACTGGACAGCAGTTAGGAAGAGGGCAAGGGGGCAGGGGGAAGGGAAGGAAGGAGTTGGCACAATCTCCTATCCCTATATCCAGAGGGACAGGATAGAGCTTCACACCACAACAGGAGCCAACTCAGCTGTTTCATTTAATGCCCGCAGTTAACGAGGGCTCCTAACGAGCGAACGCGGGCGATTCCTGCACGGAGCGGGAGAGCCTCAGAAGGGCTGGTGGCAAACCGAGGCAGCAGGCACTGGGATGGAGAGGGGGCTGAGGGGTTGGGAACTGATGAGAGTTCAAACCAGGGGTCATTCTCTGGAAGTGAGTTTGGCTTGGAGATTTATTTACTGAGGAGACAAAATTGATCATGGACACGGAGAGGGGAAAGAACCGGAAAATCCCTTCCTGGGAAATACTTGATGGGAAAAAAGGATCCCATCCCTGGAAGTGTCCAAGGCCAGCTTGGGTGGGGCTTAGAGCACCTGGGACAGGGGGAGGTGTCCCTGCCGTGGCAGGGGTGGCACTGGGTGGGATTTGAGGTCCTTCCAACTGAAATCGTTGCAGGATTCCGTGATTCTGTGATTCCATGCTTCCATGATTCCATGCTTCCATGATTCTGTGATTCCATGCTTCCATGAGTTTATGATTCCATGATTCTATGATTCCATGAGTCTATGATTCCATGTTTCCATCATTCTATGATTCCATGATTCTATGATTCCATGATTCTATGATTCTACGATTCCATGATTCTATGATTCCATGATTCCTTGATTCTATGATTCCATGATTCCATGATTCCATGATTCCATCATTCCATCATTCTATGATTCCATGATTCTATGATTCCATGATTCCATGATTCCATCATTCTATGATTCCATAATTCCACGATTCTACGATTCCATTGAACTCATGGAATTCAATGAGTTAGAATTCAATTCCTGGATTCAATGATTCCACAAATTCATAATTCCATGATTCCATGATTCCATGCTTACATGATTCCACAATTCCATGATTCCATGACTCCACAATTCCATGATTCCACAATTCCATGATTCCATGCTTCCACGATTCCACGATTCCATGATTCCATAATTCCATGACTCCAAATCTCCACGATTCCATCCCCAATTAAAAGCCCTTTCTCTCACACCAATTTGCATAATTACACTGGATATTCCGGGGCCTAATTCTCCTTTCCCCTGGAGGGTCTCCACACCATCTGAAATCACCAAGATTTCCCCCAATTTTGCACCTGAACAGCTTTTTATTTTCTTTTACCGCCAGCCTCTCCTCCTCTCAGGGCCGGCTCTGAGCTGGGGGCAGCTGCTGCTCTCAGAGATGCAGCAAAAAGCATCATTTTGACCAATATTTATAAAAAATCAAACCAGCAAACTGTGCAGCAGAACTGCAAACCCAAACAGAGGCTGCGGACAGCTGTCCCTGCGCTGTGTTGTTATTTAGGATGTTCTAAAACATCATTAGTTTAATTGCATATATATTTAAATGGAGTGTTCCAATGGCTGTTCTGAATGTGCAGCTTGTTGGAGAAAATGAACACAATCTATTTCCTTCAAAAGCCTTTGGAATGAGTAAATCAACATCATTTACAAATTATATTACAGCACTCCTAAAAATTTCTGCCATTGAATCCACAAGTGCTGCAGGGAGCAGTTTGGTTGCAAATGTTTCGGGGGGAAAGAGCTGGTTTAGGACTTTGGGAGTTGAGTAAATGCTGGAATTCTCACAGCAGCCAGAGCCCGTGGCCCTCCCTGCTTCCCAGCCCATTATTTATGGGGGTTTGGTGGGCTGACACTTTAAATAATGCTCTGCTTTTAGGAGGGAAGAATAATACAGGAAAAAAAAATATCTGTTAAGCACAAGCCTCCCATAAAAGTGGATTTGTGAGTTGCCATTTTTAAAGTATATTGGGAATAACCTGGAATGAAAGAAGCCCTGGTGATCTTTCATTCATCCAGGCAAAAAAAGGGATTTTTTAGGGCCATTCCTTCCATCAAAAAGGGATTTTTAGGGCCATCCCTTCCATCAAAAAGGAATTTTTTAGGGCCACTCCATCCTTTAAAAAGGGATTTTTTAGGGCCATTCCTTCCATCAAAAAGGGATTTTTTTAGGGCCATTCCTTCCATCAAAAAGGGATTTTTTAGGGCCATTCCTTCCATCAAAAAGGGATTTTTTAGGGCCATTCCTTCCATCAAAAAGGGATTTTTTAGGGCCATTACTCCATCAAAAAGGGATTTTTTAGGGCCATTCCATCCTTTAAAAAGGGATTTTTTTAGGGCCATTCCTCCATCAAAAAGGGATTTTTTAGGGCCACTCCATCCCTCAAAAAGGGATTTTTTAGGGCCATTCCTTCTATCAAAAAGGGATTTTTTAGGGCCATTCCTCCATCAAAAAGGGATTTTTTAGGGCCATTCCATCCTTTAAAAAGGGATTTTTTAGGGCCACTCCTTCTATCAAAACGGGATTTTTTAGGGCCATTCCTTCCACCAAAAAGGGATTTTTTTAGGGCCATTCCTCCATCAAAAAAGGATTTTTTAGGGCCACTCCTTCCATCAAAAAGGGATTTTTTTAGGGCCATTCCTCCATCAAAAAGGGATTTTTTTAGGGCCATTCCTTCCATCAAAAAGGGATTTTTTAGGGCCATTCCTTCCATCAAAAAGGGATTTTTTAGGGTCATTCCTCCATCAAAAAGCGGTTTTTTAGGGCCACTCCATCCATCAAAAAGGGATTTTTTAGGGCCACTCCTCCATCAAAAAGCGATTTTTTAGGGCCATTCCTCCACCAAAAAGGGATCTTTTAGGGCCACTCCTCCATCAAAAAGGGATCTTTTAGGGCCATTCCTTCCATCAAAAAAGGATTTTTTAGGGCCACTCCATCCTTTAAAAAGGGATTTTTTAGGGCCATTCTTCCATCAAAAAGGGATTTTTTAGGGCCACTCCATCCTGTCCCTGCCATCAGGCCATGGTGACATCTCCAGCAAATGGCTCGGGAGGTTTGGGCTGGAGGATCCCTGGTTTTACATCCCTGGTGCTTTGGGAAACAGGAATAAACCACAGAAAGATCGTAGTCGGGAGGAGCTGCTCTCCAGAGCACTGAGATTAAATAAGTGGTGACAATTTAAAATAAAATAAATCAAAGGTACAAAAGAGATTTGCCAAGAAGGGGCTGACACAGACACTGCAAACACTCTGGTACTCCCTGTCAGGAGGGATTAATCCCAAATCTTCATCCTTTTTGTTAAAATTTTTGATAAAATTCTTTTTTTGGGGCTGGATCTTTCCCAGATTTTTCCCCTGTATCTTTGATCTGGAGTTCCACAAAACAAAGCAGCTCCATCACGTCCCCAAATTCCTCCCTTATGTATCTGGAGCTTTTTTATGTCCACTTGACTTCATAAACTGAGACTCTTTAGGAGTAATTTAAATGGAAAATCAATCAGCTTTTGATACCAGAGAAATTGTTGGCTGCACAAAACTGCACAAGTGGATCATAACTCGCCTGTGTGCTCTCAATATTTAAGTTAAAAATATTAATCTTAAGAGAAAACTACAGGAAACAAAAATTTATTGATCTGTTGTTGTGCCTGTCCAAGGATGGTCATTCCCTTAAAAAGCAGGAAAATTTGTGTTAACTCAGCCCTTTTTTATGATGATCATTTCACAGAGGAGTTATTTATTCTGATGAATGGGCTGATTTTTACAGCAAGGATAACTGATATTAATAGAGGTGGACTTGGTTTCAGTGGAGAGGAACAAGAGGAAAAAAAGGGATGAAAATAAGGAGAAAAAAAGAGAAAAATCATGATCAAAACCCCAGCAGAGCCAGGGGGAAAAGATTCTGCCAGACCAAGCCCCCAAAACAGGATTATTCTATCATTTCCTGCATTAAATTGATAAATAAATACAATAAAGATACTTTTAAAGAAGCCAAATATGTCAAAAGTAATTTTTGTCCAACAAATTAGCAGGGAGAGGAGAGCCAGCTCTGCCTGGAGGAGTAAAATGATGCCAATGCAGGGACACCCACACCTGGCTGTGGGTGATATCCCACCCTACCCTGCAGGAAACACAACAAATCCACGGCTCCATCCTGCTTTCCCTCCACCAGGCACAACGCACAGCTGGGGGGGAAAAAAATCCCCAGATTAAGGAAAAACTGCAAACTGTGACATCCCCATGGAGATTTCCCACAGGCACCTGCTGGGATCCCATTCCTGGGTCCTGGGACAGGGTTGAGTAAAAAGTCAGGATGTGCTAGTGGGGCTGGGACAGCCCTGATCCATCTGAGCCCAGGCAGTGACAGGGACAGTGGTGGGAGCTGTGGGTTTATTTTAAACAGCCACTGCTGCAAAACAAATGCCTCGTGTGCTTTTCCAAGGAAAAAAAATAAAAGGAGGGGAGGGCAGGGGTGTGGGAAAGCAAAAAATGAGATTTTTTTTTTTTTTCCTAATGGCAGTTAAATGTCACCCTATTAATTCTTGCAGGGCTGAGAACACCCCACAGGCTTAACCTTTAGGATTACTTCATTGCTGAAAGCAAGAACAACTCTCTGCATGTGCCAGATAACCACAAGGGTGAAATCCCAATTTAGACATCCACACTGAGATCCATCCCTGGCAGCTTGGGCTGGAAACTTCCCCCAACTCCTTCACCAAAAGATCCCCAAAGCAGGATTTTCAGGGCAAACAGTGGCCAAAATGTGAAATCTGGGGTCAGTGGCAGTGGGGAATGGAGAGCTCAGAGCTTGGCCTGCGCTCAACTCACTCTGCAGTGCGCTGGCCCAGAACATCCAGGTCCAGGGCTGCCATTCCAGCATCCATCAGCGTCACCCCAGATCACTCTGATCCCACTGATGGAGCCAGGACTCCTGTCCAGAAGGGCTGGAAAAGCCCGTGGCAAACAGCAGAAGGGAGCAGCAGGAATCTCTCCCTACATTCCCTCCCCAACAGGCTGCGGGGAGGAAACGTTCCAGATGCTCGGCTGGGACTGGGTCAGATCCCATTTTCTGCTCCAAGCATCTGCTGGGGTTTAATCTCTCTCCAGGTGGAGGGGGGAAGGTCAATCCCAGCTGTCTTGGTTTGGAAAGCCAGGTGTCTGCTGAGGAAGGCAGGAGCCTCCCCTGAAACGGAAAATGCAAACCTCCTCCCTCTGAATCGTTATAATTCTGAAATTAAGGGGTTCTCAGGCAAAGGTATGGGAAAAGGAGAGACAGTTCTTTGCTAGAAAAATTAAAAATTCCATGACTCCCCTGCTCAGAATCCCGTGGCTCCAAGGCCCAGAATTCCATGGCTCCCACTCCCACCTCCCAGAATTCCATGGCTTCAATGCCCAGAATTCCATGGCTGCCACTTCCACCACCCAGAATTCCATGGATCCCCACTCCCAAAGCCCAGAATTCCATGGCTCCACCACCCAGAATTCCATGGCTCTCCTGCCCAGAATTCCAAGGCTCCAACGCCCAGAATTCCATGGATCCCACTCCCAAAGCCCAGAATTCCATGGCTCCACCACCCAGAATTCCTTGGCTCCACCACCCAGAATTCCAAGGCTCACTTGCCCAGAATTCCATGGCTCCACCACCCAGAATTCCAAGGCTCACTTGCCCAGAATTCCAAGGCTCACTTGCCCAGAATTCCATGGCTCACTTGCCCAGAATTCCATGGCTCACTTGCCCAGAATTCCAAGGCTCACTTGCCCAGAATTCCATGGCTCCACCACCCAGAATTCCTTGGCTCCCCTGCCCAGAATCCCATGCCAGCTCATTTTCAGTAATTTCCACCATCCATCCCCCCCTGGTTCGAAGCTCCCCGGCCCAGCTCTCCCCTGAGCTGCAGGAAGATGCAAAACTCACCCTGAGAGAAGGGGGGACATAAAAGAATCCCCAAATTTTTGTTTATTTTTAAAAAATTCCCCCTTTGATGCAGCCAAGGACTCCTCCAGCCCCGAGACACCGTTTGATTTTTCCAATTCCAATTCTTTGCCGCTCCCACCGTTCTGTGGCTGCTGCAGCACAGCAGCACCTGATGCATTACCAATATTTGAGGTGTCACAGCCCCCAAACCCACGGCAGGTTCGTCGTTCTCACTTTTATTTTTAAGTGCCAAACGAGCCATTCCAGGGCTGCTGCCCCATCCCGGTGATTTATTGCTCCTCTCCAAGCAGATCGAAATCTGGGAATGTTTTTGTGACTCAGAGGGTCCGATTAGGACTTATCAGCAGCAAACTTGAAAAGGTGGGGTTATTTCCATGCTCAGCATTTGAAAGAATGATCAGGATTTGGCAGTGCCTGGGGTTTTTTCTCATTCTCTCCAGGGAAATGTGATTTTTTATCACAGCCACTGTATCTTTATTCATTCATAACTGTTGGGAGTATCAACATAATATTCCCTTCCCTCCATTATCATTCCTTAATAACTTTTTCTGCTTATTCCTTTTATTTTTTTTTTTTTTTCTTTCCTAGCCAGCAGCTTAATATTCTCTTTGGACAGTAAGAAATATTATCCCTGCATAATGATTGGATTGACTCACTTTGTCCCTTTATCCTTGACTCTGTTATTATCCCTCCTGGATTTGGCTCCTGGTACTTGCACTGAATGCTCCCAGAGTTTTGGGGGAAGTTTCACCTCTTTTATGGCTGCAGAGGTTCTGGTGGGAGCACCTCGTCTTCCATCAAGTTGATTTTCCTCTGGAGATCAAATAAGATTGACTGGAAGGGTCCAGCCTGGATTTTTACAGTGGGATGGAATGATGGGAGCAGCTTAAACTGGAAGGGTTTGGGTTCAGGTGGGATACTGGGGAAAAAAATCTCCCCTGTGAGGGTGGGGAGGGGCTGGGATGGAAGTCCCAGAGGAGTTGTGGCTGCTTTCCATCCTCCTTGCACTCTGCAATTCCCAACTTTTCACACTTCCATTCTTTCCTCCCAGCCCCTCCCTAATCTTACAGGGAGGAATTCCTTCCCAAAATCCCATTTAACCCTTCCCTCTTCCAGTTTAAGGTCATCCCCCCTTGTCCTGTCCCCCCATTCCTTGCAGAAGGTTCTCCATCCTCCTTGCACTCTGTAATTCCCAATATCCCAATATTCCACACTCTCCACCCTCCTTGCACTCTGCAATTCCCAACTTTTCACATTTCCATTTTCCCCACTATCCATCCCAGGGAGAAAATCCTTCCCTAAATCCCATTTAACCCTTTCCTTCTCCAGTTTAAGGTCATCCCCCCTTGTCCTGTCCCTCCATTTTCCATCTTCCTTGCACTCTGCAATTCCCAATATCCCAATATTACACACTCTCCATCCTCCTTGCACTCTGCAGTTCCCAACTTTTCACACTTCTTCCCAATATCCCTCCCAGCCTCTCCCCTCTCCCAGTCAGGAATTCCTTCCCAAAATCCCATTTAACCCTTTCCTTCTCCAGCTCAAGGCCATCCCCCCTTGTCCTGCCCCTCCATTCCTTGGGAAGGTTCTCCATCCTCCTTGTACTCTGCAATTCCCAACTTTTCACACTTCCAGTCTTCCCAATATCTGTTCCACTCAGGAATTCCTTCCCTAAATCCCATTTAACCCTTTCCTTCTCCAGTTTAAGGTCATCCCCCCTTGTCCTGTCCCTCCATTCTCCATCTTCCTTGCACTCTGCAATTCCCAATATCCCAATATTCCACACTCTCCATCCTCCTTGCACTCTGCAATTCCCAACTTTTCACACTTCCAGTCTTCCCAATATCCGTTCCACTCAGGAATTCCTTCCCTAAATCCCATTTAACCCTTTCCTTCTCCACCTCAAGGCCATCCCCCCTTGTCCTGTCCCTCCATTTTCCATCTTCCTTGCACTCTGCAATTCCCAATATCCCAATATTCCACACTCTCCATCTTCCTTGCACTCTGCAATTCCCAACTTTTCACACTTCTTCCCAATATCCCTTCCAGCCTCTCCCCTCTCCCAGTCAGGAATTCCTTCCCTAAATCCCATTTAACCCTTTCCTTCTCCAGCTCAAGGCCATCCCCCCTTGTCCTGCCCCTCCATTCCTTGGCAAGGTTCTCCATCCTCCTTGTACTCTGCAATTCCCAACTTTTCACACTTCCAGTCTTCCCAATATCCGTTCCACTCAGGAATTCCTTCCCTAAATCCCATTTAACCCTTTCCTTCTCCAGTTTAAGGTCATCCCCCCTTATCCTGTCCCTCCATTCTCCATCTTCCTTGCACTCTGCAATTCCCAATATCCCAATATTCCACACTCTCCATCTTCCTTGCACTCTGCAATTCCCAATATCCCAATATCCCAATATCCCACACTCTCCATCCTCCTTGCACTCTGCAATTCCCAATATTCCACACTTCCATTCTTCCCAATATCCCTCGAAACCGACTCTTTTTCCGCTTGAAAACATCCCAGAGGTGGGGAAAATTTCCAGGTTTCACCAGGAAAAAGCCATTGGAGAGGGGACGGGAGGGACGAGGCGCAGAGGGAAGATTCCCTGTCCTGCTGCCCCGCCGGAGATGGGAACAGCAGGCGGGAAATCGCAGCTGTATTGTCAGAAGCATAAAAAAAAAGGGATAAAAGATAAAAAAGCGAGACGAGATTGGAGCTGAAGTGTATCCAGCGTGGCTGTCAGCGGTGTCAGGGGCTGAGGAAGGAGAAAATCGCTGGTGGCCAAAACACAAAGCTCGGGAGGGAGGAGGGGATGTCGCGGAGGCTCCGGACGAGCAGAAGCAAAGGCACAGAAGATCCTTAAACATCTTCCCTGGAATTCCCGCAGAGGAGAAAGAAATCCTGCTGGGTTCACCAGCGGATCCTTCAGGGCAGCGGCTCTCTGCGGCTGGGGAGGATAAAAGTTTAATGCACCAAGGCAGGCAGCAAAGGACGGGCTGGGGCGATTTACAATATTTATGATAAAATCATCGCGGAGAGCATCAATCTCCAAAAAAACCGGGGATAAACTACGGCACGAGGCTGCCATTAATCTTAAATATTTACTGAGGGCTTCGTTCCCAGCTTTGGCAAAGGCCAAGGAGAGTCTGCGAACCGACCTAATTGCTTTAATTAACTTCTGCTAATGGGGCTGATTAACCTTAAAGAGGGAAGGTTAAAAACCTCTTCGAAGTACAAAAGGTGGTTTCCTCTTGTGCTGCAGTGATAAGGCAAATGATAAGAGGGTTAAATTCCATGGTTTGGGGGAAAATACGGATCCAGAGAGGCACTTGTGTGCTCTGACAAAATAAAAAAGAGGCCAAAAATAAAAAACAATTGACATTTATGGCTTGAATATCTTGAAATTTGGACGGGGTAAAGGCTGGAATCCTGTGGAGGCTCAGACAAGGTGTTCTCTGAGCGCCTCGTGTTTGAAGCAGCACGAAAGACTCCGGGAGGTTTTCCTGGGACACGCCAGGAATGGGTTTTCCCCAAGGAAAATAAAGAGCAAATCCAAGTAAATGGCCTCGCCCAGGAAAAGGAAAGGCAGCCATGCAGAGTAATGGGAGCCGAGCCCGAGGAGAGGCTGATGCAGGAGCAAGCTCTGAAATCAATACTGAGAACATTCCCGTGGCCAAGGGTATCCCTGAGGGTC
The DNA here is from genome assembly GCF_027477595.1 of Haemorhous mexicanus. Classification (NCBI taxonomy): domain Eukaryota; kingdom Metazoa; phylum Chordata; class Aves; order Passeriformes; family Fringillidae; genus Haemorhous; species Haemorhous mexicanus. Next base: position 3,804,281 of record NC_082370.1, on the reverse strand, counting down.
ACAGGATGAAGGAAAATGGGCAGAAATTAGGAGAAATATGGGATATAGGAGCTTTCAGGTGGTGTGGCTTCAGTATGAATTAACCCAGAGCATCCACAACCCAAGAGCAGAATCAAACCAAAAAAAAAAAAAGTTATTTTTGCCCCCAGCTATTAAACAACAGCAGTTCTTGTAAAACCTGAAGAATGTTTATCAGCTGAAATCTTCTTATCACCACTTCCATCAGAAACTGAGGGGGTTCTCGTGGGCATTGTGGAACACCAGGACTGTGGCACTATTTCATTCTCCAGTGTTACCCCCTGGCCATTTTAATTTCGCTGATTATTTATTAAATAATAAATAATCAGTGAAATTAAATAATAAATAATTCCAAATTTATTTTAATTCCAAACCCCGCGGTCGAAAAGTCGAAATGAAAAGTGCAAAAATCATCTCTGAAAGGGCTCCACGTTTATTTTTCGTGCTGTGTGGGGGGACAAGGGAAGGGGAGGATGATTTATGATCCCTCAATGCTTAAGTTGTCACAGCTGCTTCCCTTTCCTCTGTTATTTGGGAAGAAAATGGAGCGATCCATCCTTAACGCATGAGCAGAGCAGGAGCTCCTGCTCCTTGTGCAGAGCCAGCAGGCTCAGGAAAAGGACAAAAACCCAACGTTTAAGGTGCCCTGACCTGATTGGCAGCATTGGTGCTGTCAGGAAAATTAACCCCCAAACACCAGAGGTTTGTGCCCAAACAGGAGACAGAGGAGCCCTTTGGCTTTATTCCACCCAAGGCAGAGCCATGGGGCATCCCCTGGGGTCTCTCCAAGGTTTGGAGGATGCAGCCTCCCTTTTTATCCCAATTTCCAGCCACATTTCCCTTCTCTCTTTCCCCATTTCTGAGGTACCTGAGAGGTTCAGACTCCCCAGAACACCTGATCCCAAAGGTTCCCCTCTAATGCACAACCCTCCCTTTTCATTTTTAATTCTTATGGAATTTAGGGGTTTTTCCCCATTTCTGAGGTACCTGAGAGGTTCAGACTCCCCAGAACACCTGATCCCAAAGATTCCCCTCTAATGTAGAACCCTCCCTTTTCATTTTTAATTCTTACTGAATTTTGGGGTTTTTCTCCCTCATTGTTTCTTCCATCTCTCAATGTCCAATTTCATTTCTCAGCAACCCTAAAGTTTATTTGTAAAAGCCAATCTCTTTTTCCATTCACCAATCAGTGGAATCCTTCCCATGGTTTCTTTTCTCTCCCAGAGCTGGTTTTATCTCCCAGCAGCCCCACAGCTGGGTTGGGAACACAAATCCCCCATTCCTCTCAGTTTGTGGTGGGGAGGAGGAGGAGCAGCCAGGCTGGGGTGTTGCAATAGGACACAAAACAAAACCACACACACGTTGGAACCTCCGAGGTAAAAAGAAGAAAGTTTAATTTCTGACTCCAGCATTTATAGATTTCCAAAAGTGACAGTGGGTTGGAGGGTGACAGTGCCACCTCTGCAATGACACTGGATAAACCAACAGCCCATCAAATCTCTCCTCCTCCATAAAAGAATGTAAAAGAATAATTATTTACACAAAAGTGCCTGAGAAATTCCATTACAAGAATGTGAACATCAGAAGGCTTGGGAGAACTTACAAGAACAGGGAGACACCTCAGCATCTCCACATGGGAGCACTTTGGTCTCCTGGGAAGCTGTGACCCACAGCAGAAGCAAATTCATCTTCCTGTCACTGACTTTTGGAAAGTTTTTGGCAGAATAAAAACAGTTTTGGCCATTTTTGGTAGAAAACACCTGGTCAGGTGTTGCTATAGGACACAAAATACCACAACGAGCACACGCAGCTCTCTCAAGGTTAAAAAACACTTTTAATTTCTGGCTCCAACATTTATAGACTTTCAAAAGTGACAGAGGGTTGGAGGGTGACAGTGCCACCTCTGCAATGACATAGGACAAACCAACAGCCCATCAAATCTCTCCTCCTCCAGAAAAAAATGCAAAACAATAATTATTTACATAAAGTGTGTGAGTAAGTTCATTACAAGAATGGGAACATCTACTTCAGAAGGGCCAAAAGCAGAGAGGCCACATGAAAAACTCTTTATCAAGTACCTTTGTCTCTGTCCCCTTCGGTCACAGCCACTTGGCCAAGTGCTTTTCTGTGCCCAGCCCCAAATCCTACTCTAAAAAAAACCCCAGAAGGAGCATCAAAGAGCAGGAAACAGCCTGTTCCAAGGTTGACTGGCTCCTGGTCCAGGCTGTGGCAGGAGCCATAGATTTTGCTTAATTAAGATAAGGCTGTTGCTCCTTTGCAGATTTCCTTAATTCAGGATTTATGGATGCAGCATTCCCCAGCGTTTTAAAGTGATAAAAACGCAGCAGCTGCAGGAGCCAAAGGCACCCTGAGCTGAGCCCTGATGGAGACAGATCTGCAGCTCCAGCCGAGCACGGCCGCTTCCCCAGATCCAACCCATCCCAGGAGAGCAGCCCGTCCCTGCTGGATCTGCACACCTGGAATTCCCAGGTGGAAGTGCACACCTGGAATTCCCTGCTGGAAGTGCAAAGCTGGAATTGCCAGGTGGAAGTGCACACCTGGAATTCCCGGGTGGAAGTGCAGACCTGGAATTGCCAGGTGGAAGTGCACACCTGGAATTGCCGGGTGGAAGTGCACACCTGGAATTGCCAGGTGGAAATGCAGACCTGGAATTCCCGGGTGGAAGTGCACACCTGGAATTCCCAGGTGGAAGTGCACACCTGAAATTCCCGGGTGGAAGTGTACACCTGGAATTGCCAGGTGGAAGTGCACACCTGGAATTCCCTGCTGGAAGTGCACACCTGCAATTCCCTGCTGGAAGTGCACACCTGGAATTGCCAGGTGGAAGTGCACACCTGGAATTCCCGGGTGGAAGTGCACACCTGCAATTCCCTGCTGGAAGTGCACACCTGGGATTCCCTGCTGTAAGTGCACACCTGGAATTCCCAGGTGGAAGTGCAAAGCTGGAATTCCCAGGTGGAAGTGCACACCTGGAATTTCCTGCTGGAAGTGCAAAGCTGGAATTCCCGGGTGGAATTGCACACCTGGAATTCCCTGCTGGAAGTGCACACCTGGAATTCCCGGGTGGAATTGCACACCTGGAATTCCCGGGTGGAACTGCACCTTCCCAGTGCCCTCCTGCGTGTCCGAGGTTTGCTCTGCAGCCGCGTGCTGAGCAGAAGGAGCCGGCCGCTCCTGTTCGCCCCAGCGCCATTGGCCACGGAGGCTGGTTATCTCTGAGAGTGATGAAAACAACTGTGATAAATTACTTGACAAACCAGATTAAAATTCCCAAAGTTCCTTATTGTTTCCACCGGCTTGCAGGCATTAAAAGTGCTCTGTCACATTAACCCAAATTCCTTTTTATCCTCCCTGACTTCCAATTATTTTCAAATTCGAAATTTGAAATTTAAATTTTAATTGAATAATATTTAATTAATATATTAATATTAATATATTAATTAATATATTATACATAAATATTATAAATTATATGTAAATATTATATATTATATATGTATATATAATATTAATATATTAGTTAATATATTTAATTAATATATTAATATTTCTATATAATAAATATAATCTAATTATATTGTTATAAGACATATATTTACATTTGTATAATAGATATATTATATTATATTATATTATATTATATTATATTATATTATATTATATTATATTATATTATATTATATATTACATATTATATATATTATGTTATATTATATTATATTATATATTACATATTATATTATATTATATTATATTATATTATATTATATTATATTATATTATATTATATATTACATATTGTATTGTATTCTATTCTATTATATATTACATATTATATTCTATTATATTAGATTATACTATATTATATATTACATATTATATTATATTATGTTATGTTATGTAATATTATATTATATTATGTTATATTATATTACATTATATTATATATTACACATTATATTATATTATATTATATTACATTACATTACATTACATTACATTATATAACATTATATTACATTATATTACATTATTATATTTTGATTTTTAAGAACAGATCACCCTTGGAAGATTTTTGGGGAAAGCGTTAATTAAAAAAAATGTAACTCAAAGACAGGAGAAAGAATTTTCTGGACTTTGTGACACACCTGGGGGTCACTGTGAGCAGCACAGCCCCCGAGAGAGGCTCTGGGGGATTTCAGGGAGAGCTGACAGCAGCACCCCCAGCTCACAGATCTCTGAATTTCCAGGACTGTTCTGCGAATCCATTTCCAGGCAATTAAGGATATTTAATGGCCTCGACAACTGGTGGGAACCGGCAGAAAAATAAATCAGCTTCGTTTGGGAGCAAAAGGAGCCCTCCCTACCAAAGCTGGTGGTATTAACAATTCATGTTTAACTACCCTCGTGCAACTCTCAAGGTGTCACTTAAAGTGTGAGTGATGGGGAGGGAAGGATTTTAAACGGTTCCCAAGCAGACCCTGACCCTCTTCTTCCCAGCCATTAGCGAGTTCCTGAAGCCTTCACAGCAGTTTGGTTTGTTCTCAATCACCAGGAGTTTGAACAGTGGAATTTAAATGATTCTCTCCCAGACAGAGCTGATTTTAAGAGCCATTCAAGTGACATTGCTCTGAGCTACAGCCCTTGGATGGAGAAGGCACTCCTGGAGCATCCACCGAGCTGTTTGCTCCGTGGGAGCAAGGGGAAAACTCGATTTATCAGGAGAGGTCGGGGATTCAGGGGACAGAGCCAAGGAGCCACGAGCAAAGGACAGGTTATTCACCAAAAAATAAAATTTCCCTTGCAGGTTTGGCACCTGGGTTTGCAGCTGGAAGTCCCAGTGGCAGCAGGCTGGCGTGCAGAGATGCTGAGCACCTGCAGGCCCACAGGATGATCTCCAGCCCTTTGGAGAGGTCTGGGAGGTTTGGGTCTGCTCACAAAGCTGTCTGCATCCCTTTGGGCCCAGGGCTCCAATCCCAGCCAGAATTTCCTGCACAGAAACCAAGAGAACCTTTTCTAAAGCCTGGTGCAGTGAAACCCTCCAACAAAACCCCAACTAAATGAAGTTTGCAGAGCACAGCTCGCACCGAGCGTTCGAGCTGCTCCTTTACTGGGGTGCCTCAAACTTTGAGCAAAAAGAACAGAAAAGCTCTTTAAAGGCAGCTCTTTCCATGCTGCTTTATGCAGATATCTTCTGTTTAAGAGCCCTTTTGTCCAAACTGTTTGATCTGAGCTGAGGAAGCCAATTACTGCAGATGCTGAGGCTGTCAAGAAACAACCCCAAAATTCAATAAGCAGCAGAAGAAAAGCACAGGTGAGTTCAGGTAAAGCCCGAGGGCTCCTACCATCCCTGTCTCCTTGCGAGTGTTGTTCCAAATCACCAAACCCAACAGGAACTTTCCACTTGAGGAGCTTTTCAGGCAGGCTGGAGCTGCTTTGACACGGTGGTTTGAAGCAGATGTCAGAGCAGCTCGCGTTCCCAGCTCGTCCTGCGCCGTGTTTTACACGGGAACATCTTTTCAACGTCCGCAGCGAATACATCAAGGCAGCTCCACGTCTCCACCACCACTCTCATTTACTCCCTAACCTATTTCTGCTCCTCTGTTCCTCTCCTGAGCACAAAGGGAACAGTGGGAGCGGGCTGGGCCTTTCAAGTGGCCAAGAAATTCACTCTGAAATTCAAGCTCCAAGCATGGCCCGAGACTTGAAGCTGCAGGAAAAATGCCTCCAGCTTCCTTGTGGATTTTACTCACTGCACATGCTGAGAGAAAGAGGCTTATGTGAAACTTTGCTGTGAGAGGCAGTTAAAGATGTTTTCTAGTCCTGATAATACCCTCACATCCTGATCTGCACTCCCAGATAAAAGTTACTTTGGCTACAGCGAGAGTTGGGGAGCGACTCGTGCAGAATTTCCTGATAAGGACTGAAGCAGCTGTGCTGAGCAGAGCCTGGCGTGTCAGCTCCAGATGTTCTGACCCAGGATTTGCAGCCAGAGCAGCACAGGAGGCCAATAAATCCCTGAGTGCTGCTGCAGGCCTGGGGGTGTTTATCAAACCCCAGGTCTGTGATAAGAGGAGGGGGACAGGCCCCAGCTCCAGGGGAGGTGCAAGCAGAATTCTTTCCCCTCTGCAGTTTTCCTGCCACCCCATCCCAACCCCAAGTTCTCCTTGGGGAATTCAAGCCTGACCAGGGTGTTTTCCATGTGAAAATTCACTGGCAGAGCCCCAAACTGCTTTGCATGAAGGAGGCATCATCTTTTTACAGACGCCGTGCTTGGCTCCGGACGTGAACTCCATGTACAACAGCTCTTCCCTGCTGCAGCCTTTCATCTTATCAGCCCTGGCTGCAGGGGTGGATTTGGCCCTTGTCATCGTGCATGACATTATGGATGGCTTTCTCATTAGAGAGGGAGGAAGAACCCTCCTGATCCCAAAGCAAACTGGCTGCCAGACCCTGGCACGTCCTGCTGGCAGTGCCCGCTCAGCCCTGCTCCTGTGCTGAGACCTGCTCAGGCCCGGCCCTTCCTGCCAGCCCGGGGAGCAGCAGGGCAGGGAGGCTTCTCAGAGTGCCAGAAAGAAGGAATTTTATTAGCTATCAGCCTGCTCTGACATCCCCAGCGGGTTCTTTCACACCACCACTGGGTCAAGGGGAAGGGGACTCAGCAGCGTTGAGCTGGAGTGGCTGAATCCATGGATCCCTCACCAGGATCCTGGACTGCCAAGTTTTGCTTCCATTAATCCACACCCTTCCAAATTTTCAGGCTTTCCTAGATTGCAATGCATCTTCATCAGCTGCTACCAGCTGCATTAAATCATATTAGCAGGGAAGAGATGTTTGCAGAGCAACTCTCCCCATACAATTTCCCCTCCTTATCATCATTCTCAGAGCTGTGCTCTCCGAGAAGATCTGCAGCATAAAATCTCCCTGAATATGAAATTTTCTGAGTAATTCTGTCACAATTCTCCCAGGACATCCTAGTCAAGGCTGAACAATTCAGTAAAAGCCCTACAGAACAGCAGAGAAATTAATCATGCATTTTTTAAGTGTTTTGAACCTCCTTGAAGAATTTAATGAAGAATTCTGGGGAGTTTTTAAAGGCATAGGGAAAAAAAAAAGCCTCTCACCTAGTCTATAAACTGAGTTCTTGATGTAAATTAAGCTGATGAATATGAGGGAAGATTTTTCACTGTCTAAAGGCAATCCTGAGGCGATCCTTGATGCCTTCTTGCTGGTCTTTGTGATTTTTTTTATTGCATCCATCCCCACAGAAGTCAACAGCAAGAGGTGTCATTAACTCCGCACCAAATCACTCCCAAAACCTCCTCCTTCCGATTTTTAATGTTCCACAAGTGGAAGTTATCCACTGGCTGCTGCCTGAGCTGCAAATGTTGAGCTCCATTAAAAAATAAATGGTTTTCCTGCATAAAGCAGGGAGTAGCTTGATGCTGAAATAACCCGGGGAAAATGAAAGGGCTTAACAGGCGAAATTGAAAGCAGGTATCCAGCGTGTCGTGTCTTCCCGGGAATGCAGCAGGGCCAGGCCGTTTAGAGCTTTATGGAGTGGCTGAGAAATGGCCTTTAGCCTGAGCTGAATGGGATTGGCTGTAAAACACCCCCGGGCACCAGCAGGTGACAGGCGGTAAACTCCAGGACATTGTTTAAGGGTTGGGAAGGACCTGGAGGGGCTGGAGGGTGTCCAGAGGTGGAAATGGGGCTGGGGAAGGGTTTGGTGTGGTGGCAGCTCTCTGGTTCCAGGGAGAAATCATTTCCCAGACATCATTCTGGGAAGGAAGGAATTATAATTTCCCAGGCATCATTCCTGGAAAGAACAATGAGAAGCTCAGAGAAGAGAATGATGAACAATCCTCCATCTCTGCAGCTGGGATCACGGCGAGCTGTTGTCATGGTTGACCACACCATCCCAAAACACCTCATTTCCTCTCAAACCACGACACCTGTCTTACCTGAGGTTTACAGCAAGGCTGTTCCCCAAATGGGGGTCTTGGTAATTAACCAATCATGTGAGATGTATTAATTAAATGACCAATCAGGTCAGCCTGGAGTGAACTGAGATATAAAAGAATAAAGTAGAGGCTTTTTGCCTTTTGTGCCTTCTAATGATGGAGTCCACCAGTCACCTTCTTCAGTGTCCCCTGTGCCTTTGGTGACATTTTGGGGCACCAGGAGGGGCTGAGGGAGCTGGGAAGGGGCTCAGCCTGGAGCAAAGGAGGCTCAGGGGGGACCTTGTGGCTCTGCACAGCTCCTGCCAGGAGGGGACAGGGACAGCTCCAGGGGACAGGGACAGGAGGAGACAGAACGGCCTCAGGCTGGGCCAGGGCAGGCTCAGGGTGGGCACAGCAGGAATTTCTGCATGGAAAGGGTTGGAAAACATTGGAATGGGCTGCCCAGGGGTGTGGGGGAGTCCCCATCCCTGGAAGTGCTCAGACATGGATGTGGCACTCGAGGACAGGGTTTTGTGGTGGTGCTGGTTTGGCCTGATGATCTTAAAGGTCTTTTCCAACCTCAGCAATTCTGTGAGCCAAAGTCACACAAGTAGTGGGCATCCAAAGGGCTTCATACCCACCCAGAAGTGTGGCACAAACCCCCCCCTGCACCCCAAACAACCCAACCAAACTTTCCAAACTTCTCAAAGACCTCCAAGAATTGATGCCAAGAGGAATCTTTGTTACCCAGCTGCTGAGATAAAGCTGTAAATGAAGAGCACAGGGTGTTTCTGCCGCTGGGAAGGGGATGCTGGAGCCGTGTCTGAGTGAAAGCAGCACCACAGGATTTTGGGAGGGCCACAGAACAAAGAGCTCTACCAACAGCACAGGTGAAGCTCTGCCTGTTGAATCATTACCTTAATTTTTTTTAATGGCATGCAAAGACTGTGTCAGTGGCACTTTTCATTATCCACTTCAGCAGCCCAGAACTCCTCGGTAATTATGCCCATCCACTCTGCTTTGACAGTGCTAACGAAGAGAACAAGGGCTGCTGATGGCACAGGGCTCCTTGTGAAGGATTCCAGGCAGCAGGCAATAATCTAAACAGCAAAGCTGATGAGTTTGCACAGTGCCTTGCTGCAGGGAATGTGCATTTTCTCTGGGAGGGAGCAAATACCTCAGACTTGGGGAGCAGGGCTGATGCAATGACTCTGAAAGCCATAAACACAACTCTGACAGTCCCTGCTTTTGTCAAGCAAGCAAACAAGGCACCCTGTCTGCCTAAATCCCACTGAAAAGTGCTAAAAAATCTCCTTCAGTCCCCTTTCCTCATCTCCTTCTCTCACCTTTCCCCCACCTCATAAACTGCCCTTTCCCCACCTTCTCCTTCCCTCACCTTTTCCAATCTCCTTCATTCACCTTGGCCCAACCTCATTCCCTCACCTTTCCCCCTGTTCTTCACTCACATTTCCCCATCTCCTTCACCCTCATCTCACTTTTCCCCATCTCCTTCCCTCACCCTTCCCTCATTTCCTTCCCTCACTTTCCCCTCATCTCCTTCCCTCACCTTTCCCTCATTTCCTTCCCTCATTTTTCCTTCATCTCCTTCCCTCACTTTTCCCTCATCTCCTTCCCTCACCTTTCCCCATCTCCATCCCTCACCTTCCTCCATCCTCCTTCCCTCACCTTTCCCTCATTTCCTTCCCTCACTTTTCCCCATCTCCTTCCCTCACTTTTCCCTCATCTCCTTCCCTCACCTTTCCCCACCCACCATTACAGAAAACATTTTACAAAATGCAATTAAAACCACAACAAAGCCTCGAGAGCAAACCCACAAACTCTCAGGCGTGCTGCTCCCCACTGTGACAAACTGAATTTCAGAAATGAAAAGGATCCTTAGAGCCCTTTTTTTTTGTTCCAATCCTAGGCGTTCCTCTGAGATTAACCCAGAATCTGAAGGAGCCTAAAGCCGTTTTCTGTTGAATTTCTTCAATGAATTCATTGAACCCGGGGATCAGCACTGCAGCAGCAGAACAGCCAAAGTTAAGGCAAGACAAACTGAGGCATCAATCTGTCTCAGAGCCTGTGAAATGTCTGAAGATTAAGATCCTTGGCCAGATCAAACACCCCAGATTAGCACTAACGACATATTTAAGGCTTTTTCAACCTCCATTCACGGAGAGATCTCCTCATTGCTGCAGATAAAGCTGCCTCATTAGACACTTCTCCACACAAAGGCTTCTAATATTTCTATTTTTCATCTGCCTCATACTTTTAAGCCAAAAAAAAAGATGCCTTGCTATAAAAATAAAGGAAGTTTTTCATCTATTCACTGGGACACCTGACAGGATTTTGCACACCCGACTTGGAGACCACAAAGAATTTTGAAGAAGCAGCAGTTGGTTAAAAGTCAGCCTCTTGAAAAGGTTAGGGTTTTTTTTCAGGGGCAAAATATCAAGTTCTAATTTTGATACTGAAAATGCTTTGCAAGACTCAGCTCCTAATCCATCCATCCCCAAAGAAATACAAACCTGCTTTATCCAAAGAAGATTTTTGGGGGTTTTATCCAAAGAAGAGTTTTGGGGGTTTTATCCAAAGAACAGTCTTGGGGGTTTTATCCAAAGAACAGTTTTGAGGGTTTTATCCAAGAACAGTTTTGGGGGTTTTATCCAAAGAACAGTTTTGGGGGTTATCTGTGTTTTGCCACCAGCTCTAAAAATAATATTTGGGTCTCCAAGTATTTTACACACATCAATAAATCCCAAAGGTCCTTCAGACTTTTGTCGTGGCACAAGACAACGCCAGGTGGTCCAAGGCAAATATTTGGGCTCCAAACCCCTCATTTCATGACAGAATTGTGGCTTTTTGGGGAGCAGGCAACACAAGGTTTATATTTTTCTATTTTTGCCTCGTTCTCCTGATGCCTGAGGAAGGGGAACAGGTTCAGCCTGGGAGCCATCTGTGCTCCCCCTTTTCCTGCTGGGAAGGGTGACAGCTCCATCTGGCCTGGAGACCACAAGAAAAGAGTTGAAGTCGTGAATCTCTGTCAGCATCCAAGGGCAGAGTGATGTTCAGCAGCTGAGGGGATGCTGGGCAGGGGCCAACCTAAAACACAGCTGGGGTGCAAACAGGCCTGGGAGTCAACCCTCCCACGCCATAAACAGTGCAGAGCCCAGGGGTCACAGAGCTCCCAAAATTACTCCTCAAAGGCTGAGAGGAACTGTGAAAGTTACTCCTGAAAGCTGGAGAGTAACTTTCAAAGGTACTTCTCAAAGGTGCAGAGTAGCACTCAAAGTTACTCTTGAAAGGTTGGGAGTAATTCTCAAAGTTACTTCTGAAAGGTTGGGAGTAACTCTCAAAGTTACTGTTGAAAGGTGGAGAGTAACTCTCAAAGTTACTCCTTGAAGGTTGAGAGTAACTCTCAAAGTTACTCTTGAAAGGTTGAGAGTAATTCTCAAAGTTACTCTTGAAAGGTGGAGAGTAACTCTCAAAGTTACTCCTTGTAGGTTGAGAGTAACTCTCAAAGTTACTCTTGAAAGGTGGAGAGTAACTCTCAAAGTTACTCCTTGAAGGTTAAGAGTAACTCTCAAAGTTACTCCTGAAAGGACGAGACTAACTTTAAAAGTTACTCCCTGAAGGTCAGGAGTAACTCTCAAAGTTACTCCTTGAAGGTTGAGAGTAACTCTCAAAGTTACTCTTGAAAGGTTGAGAGTAATTCTCAAAGTTACTCTTGAAAGGTGGAGAGTAACTCTCAAAGTTACTCCTTGAAGGTTAAGAGTAACTCTCAAAGTTACTCCTGAAAGGACGAGACTAACTTTAAAAGTTACTCCCTGAAGGTCAGGAGTAACTCTCAAAGTTACTCCTTGAAGGTTGAGAGTAACTTTCAAAGTTGCTCTTGAAAGATTGAGAGTAACTCAAAATTACTCTTCAAAGGTTGAGAGTAACTCTCAATTTTACTCCTTGAAGGTTGAGAGTAACTCTCAAAGTTACTCCTCAGTCGAGATCAAGACAAACTCAGAGAATCAAAATCAAGATGAACTCAAAGAATCAAAACCAGAACTAACTCAGAGAATCAAAATTCAGACTAACTCAGAGGATGAAAATCAAGACTAACTCAGAGAATCAAGATCAAGATGAACTCAGAGAATCAAGATCAAGACAAACTCAGAGGATGAAAATCAAGACGAACTCAGAGAATCAAGATCAAGATGAACTCAGAGAATCAAGATAAAGATGAACTCAAAGAATCAAAACCAGAACTAACTCAGAGAATCAAGATCAAGATGAACTCAAAGAATCAAAATTCAGACTAACTCAGAGAATCAAGACCAAGATGACCTCAGAGAATCAAAATTCAGACTAACTCAGAGAATCAAAATCAAGACAAACTCAGAGGCTGAGCCCCCCTCTTGGTTCCCCTCTGTGCAGCCCCTGGAGAGCACCTTCCATCAGGTGAGAACATCCCTTTAATCTGCTTGATTTCACTTGTCATTTCTCCACTTCAAACCACATCCCCTCCCCTCCTGGCTCATCATCCGAGCATTTCCATCCCTCTCGTAGGTTTTATCCCATTAGGGGAGTTATAGAGAAATAAATTGGAATCACAACACACCTACAGCTCGTTCTGAAAGAGACTTAGCACTTGACTCACCTACTTAGATGTCAATTTAACACTCTTAGCTGGGTTTAAATTGAGTCAAGACCCATCAGTTTAAGGCAGAATCTCAATCTGCTCCCCCCCCCCCACCACTTGTAAGAGTTAGGATGGGAAAAAAAAATCAAATAAAATCTTGCTACAACCTGGGAGTGCTCAACAATTCATTCATCAGGTTTGGGTGGTGCCCAGGCCAGGGATGAGTTTGGTGGGAGTCCCATCTGCTGGTGGGTTCTTCTGAACGTGCTGCTCCAGGACAGGGCAAGCCCTGGGGATTGCCAGGATTTCCCTGCCTGTCCCACAGGAGTGCCAGTTTCTCACAGACCAGCACAGATTTTGTCACTCCAGGCCGTTGTTTTCCAGCCCATCTTTCTAAACACAAAATCTCCGAGCCCTTCACTCCGACAGAAGCCTGGGAAGGAAGGAAATGAGGGATCTTTCCCCTGGGGGTTGCTCAGGTTTTTCCTGGGAAGAGCAGGGCAGGAATTTGTCAGGAGCGGCTGAAAAGCCTGGAACTGCTCCCAAGTTCCTTCTCCCCACATTTCCCCAAGGCTCTCTGCCACCAACCTCATTTTTGCCTGCTGGTGACCTTTTTGGGGCAGCTAATCCTCTCATTTTCAGGGCTGAGCACAGAGGTTGCCCAGGCACTAATGGGATTCCGGAATGACTCCGGAGAGGGATGATTTCAGAGATGGTTCTTTTGATGGCAGCATGAGCATTAGGATAAACTCTGTATTTAACCACCATTACCAGTAATATCAGCTGCTCTCAATTACCTGAGGCTCTGCGATGCCTGAGAAAATGGGAGGCAGATTTTCCAAAGCAGCCAATGATTCTGTCCAGGTGCTTTTTTAAAATAAGGCTCCTGAACACCCAGAGCTTAAAGAGACTCAATTTCCAAGCATTTGCAACCATTTCTCCAGTTCTGATGCAGAATTCCAGCTCCCAATTCACTCATCCCAAAACTGCCAGCCTGGGGGGTTGGGCTGGATCTTTAATTACCTGACCAAAAAAAAAAAAAGCAAAAAAAAAAAAAAAAAAAAAAAAAAAGGCAAAAAAAAGAGCAAATTTGGTGTTTGCTACAAAGCAGAACCACTCCCTGCACCCCCTCTGCTCCAAATCAGTGAAATGTAAGAAAACTTGGGAGCATCTCTGATCTTCTCCCTGTCCAGGTTTCCTGTGGATGAGCTGACATCCCAGGGTGAGGTTTAGTGCCCCAAAACCAACTCAGCACTGCAGGGACGTCACTCAAAGTTTGTCCCACGCTTCTGTCACAGCCCCACAAGGTTTCCCTGTGTTTTTTTCTCCCTTTTCCAGTTGTGGAAGCTCCTTTGGCCTCCAGCCAGGCCGGCCCAGCTCCCACCACAGGCTCAGGGATTTCCTAGGGACAAAACCCTCCTTGGAATGCCTCAATTCCATAATTCAATGTATTAAGAGCCGTGCCTGTCGTATCTCACTCATTTCCACAGACATAAGAAGTCACATTTAGAAGTCATTAAGCTGAAATGAAATCTTTGCTGGGCTTAATTAACTTAAATATTCATGAAACAGGATAGCAGGGGAGAGTGTTGTTCTTAATCAAAATAGACATTGCTGTTCCATAATGCAAATTCCGATTTTTTTTCTGGTCTGTGGACAATGCCAGCTCCTACAGCAGCAGCAGCAGCAGGGTTTAATGGGCAGCCCTGGAAAGTGCAGCTGAAAAGGATTCACGTTGTCCTTTAGCTCCTGAGCTCAGGGGGAATTTGCTGATCCAAATATGTGCTTAACAATAACGTGGTGGTGCCTAATGCAGGAGTCACTGCCAGGGCCATTTGTCACCATTTGGTCGGGCTGAGTGCAGCTCTCAGCCCCTCTCCAGCCTCAGGAAAAGCTTCCCAGAGGCAGTTCCACCTTTCTGTCTCAAGGCTGCGGCACTTCCACGGCTCCTGGGCAGCTCTGCTGCACACAGAGCTCTGCTCTGATCTGCAGAGCCTTCAGCAAACCCAGTTCTCGTGGATTGCCCCAAAATCCTTCTCAGAGAGCTCTGCTCTGATCTGCAGAGCCTTCAGCAAACCCAGTTCTCATGGATTGCCCCAAAATCCTTCTCAGAGAGCTCTGCTCTGATCTGCAGATGTTTTAACAAACCCAGTTCTTGTGGATCACTCCAGATTCTGTTCTGATTTGCAGAGGTTTTAACAAACCCAGTTCTCGTGGATTGCCCCAAAATCCTTCTCACAGAGCTCTGCTCTGATCTGCAGATGTTTTAACAAACCCAGTTCTTGTGGATCACTCCAGACTCCTCAGAGAGCTCTGTTCTGATCTGCAAGGCCTTGAACAAGCCCAGTTCTCATGGATTGCCCCAAAATCCTTCTCACAAAGCTCTGTTCTGATCTGCAGAGCCTTCAGCAAACCCAGTTCTTGTATATTGCCCCAAAATCCTTCTCACAAAGCTCTGTTCTGATCTGCAGAGCCTTCAGCAAACTCTGTTCTGGTGGATCACTCCAGACTCTTGCCCCAGAGCTCCATTCTGATTTGCAGAGGTTTTAACAAACCCAGTTCTCATGGACCACTCCAGACTCCTCACAGAGCTCTGTTCTCATCTGCAGAGCCTTGAACAAGCCCAGTTCTCGTGGATCTCCTGCCCCAGACTCTGTTCTCATCTGCAGAGCCTTGAACAAACCCATTTCTTGTGGATCTCCTGCCCCAGAGCTGCTCCCACCCCTCTGCTCCACCACATCCTCCTGGGATTGCCCAGAGCAACTTCTCCTCCTCGTTCCTCCCCCTCCAGCAGCCTCCAGGCCCTGCCCAGCCCCTCAGGGTCCTGTGAGCTCCTTCTCAGTGTTCCACCTAAGGCAGAGGAGCTCCAGGGCAGGCTGAGCATCCCCCAGCCTCCCCAGGCTGCCCCTGGATCCCTGGAGTGTCCCAGGCCAGGCTGGAGCTCCCTGGGCAGGAGGAAGCTGTCCCTGCTCATGGCAGGAGTGGAATGAAATGATTTTTGGGGTTCTTTCCCACCCAAGGATTCCATTTTTCTGTCATTCCTCCCTTCCAGCACCAACGTGGCGCCTCTGTCGTGTTCCCCAGCACGTTCAGAGCTGAGGTGGGTCCCAAAATCCCAACCACCTCCTGCTCAGCCCCTCCACGGGGCAGGCAGAGCTGTCAGGGTGGGTTCCAGCCCCTGGAGCTGGGTAGATCCTCAAGTTAAAGTTTCACAGCACCTGGAGTAGTCTGAGCTGGATCAGAATCATGGAGTCCAGCTCCTGGCCTGGCACAGGACACCCCAAAAAT
The DNA here is from genome assembly GCF_027477595.1 of Haemorhous mexicanus. Lineage (NCBI taxonomy): Eukaryota > Metazoa > Chordata > Aves > Passeriformes > Fringillidae > Haemorhous > Haemorhous mexicanus. The sequence goes on along the minus strand of NC_082370.1, from coordinate 3,788,378 downwards.
CCCACCCTGTGCCTCAGAACATTGTCCAAACACTCCTTAAGGTTTAACAGGAAAAATTGTCGCTGCTCATTGTCCAAAGGATGCCCAAAGTCATTGTCCAAACATTCATTAAGTTCAGTTTAATAAGAAAAAAAAGTCTCTGCCTCGGAATTCCTGCAGCAAGCCCAGCCCAGGATGGAGAGGTGCCCTCTCCTTGCCATGTCACAGTGGGTGGGTTTGTTTGGAAGCTCTGGCAGTGACCATTCCTCTTCACACAAACCTCTGGAGCGAGGGCAGAGCCCAAGAGTGGGAGATCAAACTCCCCTTCCTCAGCTGCCAGAGGGAAATCCATAAATCTCAGCCCCTCTGGCTCTTCCTGCCCCTGTGCTGATCAGCAGGAACAATTTACACAAGATTTGTCAGGTTGAGAAGTGGAGCAGCAGATTGCCACGATAAGCAGAAAAACTGCTTCAAAACCAGGGAGGAAATACAGTTTCACATTTCTGTTAATGGCAGCTTTGGTTTCATTATCTGCCAGCCCCGTGCTCAGCTTTGGATGCAATTAAAATGAGAGAAATAAAATACTCCATGAAAGGAGCAGTGCTTGCTGGTAATGAAATGTTTATGGATCAATTTGTACCCCAGTAAAGAGTGAATGAATTTACTGCAGGAGGAGAGAAAACAAAGTGGAGATAAGCACTGAAAATCACTTGGACTCCAGACACGCACAAAATGTTATTATTTCCCCTCAGAAAAGATAATATTGATTGTTGAGAAGTGTTTGGACAATGCCAACAATGTGTTTTGCTGATAAAATACAATGACCCATTTAGGAGATGTCTGTACAGCAAACAACACGGGCTGAAATGAAACTCCACGTTTCAAATCTCCTTTGATAAATCCCCAGAAGAGAAAACCTTGCCATGACCTCCTCCCCTCCACAGCTCTCCTCTCTCCAGGAAACTGGGCTGGCATTGTGCTGGAGCACAACTTTTCCTTTAAAATGTGACAAATTCCATCTGCTCCTACTTCATTTTCCACCTTTAATCCAGGCAAAATCCTGTTTGCATATTTACAACAAAAAAAGCAAAAAAATTCAATTAAGTTCCTAAGGGCAGGAACAGATTTATTCAGTGCCTGGAATAACAAAAGCCTCAGCTGGGATGAAAGGGAAAAAACATCTCCACGATACCAAACATTTAAAGGAAGTTTTGATCTGATGCAGTTTAATGTATACACAGAGGGGAGGAAATTCTCAGAGAATTTTGCTGCTTTTAACTAAGATGAAATGTTTTATATCCTCGTGGGTCCAGCCACTATTAGGAACAGCACCAGATCACAATCCCACGAAATGATAACAAAGGTTTGGGGGAAGCAGCAGGATGGACTGGCTGTGGTTTTTGAGAGAAGAAGTGAGAATTTTTCTCTGATGGGATGGGAAAGAAGAGCTTCATGCAAATCACCAGGACAGGCTCAGCTTGGTCTTTAAGTTTGGGATGATTCAAATCCTGGGAAAGGAGAAACAACCCCAGCTGGGAAAGGAGAAATGAAAAACCCGGGGGGATGGGGCAGGGAGAGAGGGGGAGGAAGGGAAGGGAGAGAGAGGGAAAAAAAGGGAGAGAGAGGGAGAAAAAGGGAGAAAAGGGTTAAAAAAGGGAGAGAAATTGAGAGAAAGGGAAAGGGAGGGAGAGAAAGGGAGAGAAAGGGAAAGAGAGGGAGAGGGAGGAGAGGAAGGGAGAAAAAGTAAGAGAAAGGGAGAGAGAGGGAGAGGAAGGGAGAGGAAGAAAGAAAAAGGGAGAGGAAGGGAGAGGAAGGGGAGAAAAAGGTAAAAAAAGTGACAGAAAGGAAGAGAAGTGGAGAGAAAGGTAAGGAAAGGGAGAGGAAGGGAGAGAAAGGGAGAAAAACGAGAGGAAGGGAGAAGAAGGGAGAGAAAAGTAAAGAAAGGGAGAGAAAGAGAGAGGAAAGTAAAGAAATTGAGAGAAAGAGAAAGGAAAAAAAAGGGAAAGAAAGGTAAAGAATGGGAGAGAAAGGGAGAGAAAGTGAGAGAAAGGGAGAGGAAGGAAGAGGAAGGGAGGGGAAGGAGCCAGGGTTTGAATCCCAGGGGCTGGAGCAGCCTCATGCATGGCCAAAACCAAGGGTGGATAACAAACCCCAGACCCTGAGGAGACCTCAGCCAGCCCCAGGAGCTCCTGGCCGTTGTTGGGATCCCCCCAGCCCAGCAGCTTCTGCAGGCTCCAGGAATCCCTCTGTCCCACCTGTCTGCTGAGAGCTCACAGAGCTGCAGCTCAATCCAAATAAAACTTTCCCATCCCTCCCGTTTAATCCAAATCAGAGGAATTTTTCAGCCTGGATTCGGCTCGAGGGTGAGGACTCCACCGAGATGCCCCAAACCCCACCCTTCCACCTGGGGACAGGGCAGGACAAAGTCCTGGCAGCCCCTCTTGGGTGACCTGCAGGACACAAACCCCCCCAGTTCAAATCTGCTGCTGCCTCTGCGGGGCCAGCTGGGTGCAGCTCCTATCGCCAGGGACAGCGGGGCCACGGCTCAGAAAAGGAAATTTCTCTCCTCAATTTAGAGCAGAAATGGTGCTCAGGAATAAAATCACTTTGGAAAATCAACACCTGACCCACCAGCCGTGCTGGGCACTGACCAGCACAGCCAGCAGCACCTCTGGAAGAGCCAAACAAATCCAATTTCTCTGCCTCCAATCTGCTCCTCCCCTGCAGCACAGCGAAGGCGAAAAGTCATGATTCCAAGTCCCCGGTGAAGAAGCCAAGTTCCCCGAGAATCCTGACAGGCAAGGGATGAGCATGGCATGAAATATGCAAAGGAAGACTCATCTTTGCCTAAGGACTGGAGGAGAGGCTGAATCCCAGCCCACACAGCCCAAAGAAGGTTTTTTGAAGGGGATCCAGCGCTCCAGGACTTGGGAAGGAACGGGGATGCACACTCTGGATAGGCTGGTGCTCCAGGCATCCAAAGGAATGGCCCCTTAATGAAATGTTCCCCAAAAAGTTCATTTGACTTCCCAGTGAACTCTCCCGAAGATCCCAGCAGCCAAAGGCTTCAGAGGGTGCCACGCTCGAGCACCTGCAGTGCTTTAATTAAACCCATTTTTCAAAAATTCTCCTTTTCTACCCTCGAAACAGGGATCCTTTTCCAAGTAAGATCCTTCTGGAAAGCTGAGCTGAGCTTCCCCAAAATCCCCTGGGATTGGACCTGCTCAGGCTGAATCAGTTCCCAACTTATTTTAAACTGGGGTATAAGGAAGGTACAAAAATGTTTCATAATTCATGAAATTCACAACCTTTTGCTATTTTGAAGGGGATTTGATCATCAACGATTGAGAAATCATTCTTTTTAGTCCAGAAAAAATGATGGAATAACCCCATGACGCATGTGAGAGCGTTCAGCCATGCCTCCCTCCAGTTTGCACCAGTCTGGAATTCAATATTTCCTAAATCTTCAATATCTCATGGACTTCCACTGGTGGAGGATAAACAACATTCCCACAGAATTGGCTCCATGGATTAAAACAAAACCTTTATTTTGCCACCGTCAATTTCTCCATTTTCAATTATTTCGGATATTTCTCTGTTGCCTGCAGGGTAACAAGTTTGATTTTGTGAAGGGCAGTGGTGCCTCCAAAGAATTTATCAGCCTGCTTGTTCTCTACCCAATTGATTTGACCTTTGCTGGCTCACCTGCTCCTGGAAATTTTCAGGGAACCCCAGGAGTCACCACGCTGGGGAAGAGCTCTTAAACCAGCTTTTCACAAGTGCTAAACATCTTCATATCCCAGTGATTATGGAGAAAATTGGGAGTACCCCAGAGCTTCCAAAGCATCCAGCTCAGGTCATGCAGCAATTCCCAGATCCATCTGCAAAATTCACTGGAAAAAGGCAACACAGAAAGAGGCAGCAAAGGCATCTGCTCGGGAAAAACACAGCTCCAAACCGCCACAAACTCTAAAATTCTCGGTTTGCTATTCATAGCTCCTTCCATCAGCTTGTCAGAGGAGATTTCTGACTCTCAGCACAAAAGGTTTCCATTCTGCACCAGTGGGATTTGCAGTTGGATGCAAATCGAGCTGCTTGCCCTTCTTTTGTATTGGGTTTCCAGCCCGGTGCTGTTGGAGTGGGAGCAGCTGCCGGGTGAGCTGGGGCTGGCTGCCCCTTCCGTGGCAGCTGGGCTGGCCGTGCTGGAGGTGCAGGGCAGGCAGGAAAGGACATTGCTGCGTTCTGGGGGCTTTGGTTTCCTCTTGCAGTCGTTTCTGGTGAGGGACAGGCTGGACCTGGGATCCCAGCCCGGCTCTCAGCCTCGCCAGGGCTCTCCAGGACCAATTCCAAGGCTCATTCCCTGACACTTGTTCCCTCCTGCAGTGCCCACTCCTGGGATAAACCCTGGGATAAATCCTGGGATAAACCCTGGAATGAACCGTGGAATAAATCCTGGGATAAACCCTGGAATAAATCCTGGGATAAACCCTGGAATGAGCCCTGGAATAAATCCTGGGATAAACCCGGGAATAAACTCTGGGATAAACCCTGGAATAAACCCTGGAATAAATCCTGGAATAAACCCTGGAATAAACCCTGGGATAAATCCTGGAATAAACCCTGGAATAAACCCTGGAATAAACCCTGGAATAAACCCTGGAATAAATCCTGGGATAAACCCTGGAATAAATCCTGGGATAAATCCTGGAATGAGCCCTGGAATAAATCCTGGGATAAACCCTGGAATAAACCCTGGAATAAACCCTGGAATAAATCCTGGAATAAACCCTGGAATAAATCCTGGAATAAACCCTGGAATAAACCCTGGAATAAACCCTGGAATAAATCCTGGAATAAATCCTGGAATAAACCCTGGAATAAACCCTGGAATAAACCCTGGGTTAAACCCTGGGATAAACCCTGGAATAAACCCTGGAATAAACCCTGGAATGAACCCTGGAATAAATCCTGGGATAAACCCTGGAATAAACCCTGGAATGAACCCTGGGATAAACCCTGGAATAAACCCTGGAATAAACCCTGGGTTAAACCCTGGGATAAACCCTGGAATAAACCCTGGAATAAACCCTGGGATAAACCCTGGAATGAACCCTGGAATGAATCCTGGAATAAACCCTGGAATAAACCCTGGAATAAACCCTGGGATAAATCCTTCTATAAACCCTGGAATAAACCCTCCCTCTCCCACGTTTCCAGCAGAAATCCCTGCCCAGAGCACTCAGTGCTCCAGGAACATTCCCATCTTCCCAGAGTGAAGTCGTGGGGGTTCCCAGCATGTCCTGGGAGTGGCAAACCCCCAGCTCGGGGAGCTCAGCCTGCTCCAGCTGCAGCTGAAGAGAGGAAAACCCTTTAGGATTTTTTAGGATCTTTTAGGGATGAGGAACCCCTTCCCATCAAGTCACCCAGTTATTCCCACAACATCCAGTGCAATTCTGGAGTCACAATCCCACCCCAATCCTTCTTCTCTGTTGTTTTAACCCAAACCAGAAGGCTGAAGCCCACCCAGTCCCATCCAACCCAGCAACCCCCAAAATCATCTTCCCAACCCATCCATTTTCCATCCCCCGAAACCTCTGACGGGTCAATCCCAAACTTCCACATGCTGCACATGTGAAATGTGGGATTAAGAGGAAGGAAATGGCTCCTTCCCACCAGCCAAGCCCTAAAATTAGCTTGTTTTGAGCAGATTGCAGCACTGAGCTGGGAAACAGAACGCTCCCAAGGATGTTCAAAGCTCCCAAGCTGCTTTTATCCCAGGCAGGGAATGTTTCATCCACCTGACTCCACTGGCAGAGATCTGCTTCCCATCTGAGCCCACCTGTTGGAAAATTCCCTGGGCTACGTGAGAGCTGTTCAGTTAAATCAGTGCGGGGAGAAATGGAGAAATAAAGGAGAAATAATGGAGAAATAATGGAGAAATAATGGAGAAATAATGGAGAAATGGAGAAATAAAGGAGAAATAATGGAGAAATAATGGAGAAATGGAGAAAGGGAGAAATGGAGAAATGGAGAAATGGAGAAATGGAGAAATAGTAGAGAAATGGAGAAATAGCAGAGAAATAGAGAAATGGAGGAATGGAGAAAGGGAGAAATGGAGAAATAATGGAGAAATGGAGAAATGGAGAAAGGGAGAAATGGAGAAATAGTAGAGAAATAGAGAATACGAGAAATGGAGAAATGGAGGAATGGAGAAATGGAGAATGGGAGAAATGGAGAGAAGGAGAAATGGAGGAATGGAGAAATACTGGAAAAATGGAGAAATGGAGAAATAGAGAATGGGAGAAATGAAGAAATAATGGAGAAATGGTGAAATGGAGAAATGGAAGAGTGGAGAAATGGAGAAATGGAGAAATAATGGAGAAATGGAGAAATGGAGAATGGGAGAAATGGAGAAAAGGAGAAATGGAGGAATGGAGAAATAATGGAGAAATGGAGAAAAGGAGAAGTGGAGGAATGGAGGAATGGAGGAATGGAGGAATGGAGACAATTCCAAAGATCCTGGTGCTTTCATCTCTCTGCTCACAGGAGACTGGGGACAGAGAAGGCAAGAAATTCTCCTGCTGAAATTCCTTAATTTTTGATGTAATCCTGGTGCAGAAGAGTCCCCTGAAAGCAGAGCAGCAGTTCCACTGCTCACCAGGAGGCATTCAAGTGAGGATGGGAGGAACCATTCCAACCATTCCATATTTCCAGAACCTCCTTGGCAGCTTCAAAGCCTTTTCTGTGGTGTGGGCAACAAGGGCAGCACCAAAGGACCACCAGGAAAACCAAACCCCCACAGTTTTGCTGGAATTCCAAAAAGGTTTGGCTCTGAAGGGACCTTGGAGCTCATCTCATCCCACCCCATTCCATGGGCAGGGACACTTCCACCTTTCTCCTTGTCCTCCAAGAACGTGGCTCCTCTGTTGTCATGGATACCAATAAATATAAAAATAAGGAATTTGGTTCCTTAAGAAGCTGAGGGGTGTATGAGAGAGTGACACCAGGAGCTCTGGATTTTGGGAGATCAGTCTCCCCATCTCAGCTCCTGTTTTTCTGAGGCTGGGTGATGGCTGTGCTCATCCTCTGATCCTCCTACCCTGGCAAGGCTGGGGGAGCTCCAGGATGAGGGTTGAGGGTGGAATGTCATTTGGAAATGTTCCTGTCACTGTGTCTCCTCCAAAAAAATACAGGGGAAAGAAAAAAGGCAAATAACAAAAAACCCCCAACCCACACAGCGTCTTCTCCCCCTCCCAACTCATTGGAAGGAGAAATCAAAAATAGGGTTTGAGGGAAAGTTTTGGAGAAGAGGTGCCATCAGTCACCTCCAGTCCCCAGATGGGAACATTTCAGTTCCAAGACACTTCAGCCTCTCACCCAGGCAAAACTGAACTCTGAGCTGAAAACACACCGAGTTTCCTTCAGATAACGTGAAAAAAATCATTAAATTATTTCCTTTTCCCCTTCTCCTTGCCTGAAAAACATGGAGCATTATCTAAACGTGGATCTGGCTCAGGCAGAGCAAAATTTCTATTTTTCTCCTATTTTTTTTTTTTCCATTTCTCTCCCATTTTTTCTCCTGTTTTTCACCCAACCTTTCCCTGCCTCTTGCAGCAAAGTGGGAGGGTGGCTGAAGGTCCAGAGACCCCAAGGTCACCCCTCAGTCTGGGTGGATGTTTGGGAAAAACACGTGGGAAACACAACCTTCTTTCCAATTTCCATAGAAACAGCAACGTGGAGCTTTTCCAAACCAGAAGATCTTTCATTATCAGCTGTGTTTATTGTCCCTCGAGGCTGTTCTTTTGGAAGTGCATCTTATTTTCTCTCCGAAATAACTTCAGTTTTTGCCCTCTCAAACGCCCTGTGGCAACGAGCTCCACCACTGGATAACACAGGGAAAAATAACCCCAAAACTTCCTTTTTTTTTTGTTTGTTTTTATATGTTATAACCTGCTGATGAGTTTTAAAAGACCACTGCACAGATGCTTTTAGGTTTGAAAGAGGAATAAGTGCCAAATCATCATTCCTACCTGTGGGCTGAATTTGAGTCAGTTCAGACTTAATTTCCATAAAACTGCACCGGTGTTGTTTTCCTTAAGTGCCACTTCCAGAAGGAAGAGCTGATAATGGACAATTTGTGCTGTGGCATCAATGTAAATCCACAGCAATTCCATCACCTTGTTAAACCATGAATTGAACCAGGCATTAGTTGGACTAAATTTGGGGTTTTGCAGCTCGCTGGGTTTTTCCTTCCAAACCCTCTCCATGTTTTCCATAACATTGTACCAGGAGCATCTCCTGTTTTATAGCCAGGTTATTTATCTGCAGCTGCAGATAAATGGATTTCACCACAGAATTGTGGACACTTCTGAGAGTTTACAGTGTGAAGGAAATGCCTAAACAAACTGAAACTTGCCTTTCAAACACCCCCATCCAGGCAAAACCACCACCAAAAAGGGAGGAATTTAAAATAATGTGAATAATATCACTGTTTTTCATTGCCTTTTACCCTCCAGGCTCCTAACCCTTCATCTCCTGAAGATACCCAAGGAGAAAACACTTTCACATTCCTGTTCCCACTCTTCCAGGTAAAAATTCCATGAGATTTTGACCATGTTCAGTTCCCAGGCAAGATTTTAGGATTCAGGTGTTCCCAGTGGCCTGTGGCCATTCCTCTGCCATCTCCCAAAGGACCTGACATCAGCAGCTGGGTTAAAGATGAATCCAGAGCTGAGACCTCCCCCCCATTCCTGGAAATCCTGAGATTCCAGGTGTGAATCCATGCCCTGTAAATCCAGGAGAAGTGCAAAGCACCCCTGGGGACAGCCTCAGAGCCCACGGGGTGTATTTATATCCCAAAGACATCGCTGGGGAGGGCTGACGGCTCTGAGGCTGGGAAAGTCATTTTAGTGGCAATTCTGCCACAAAATACAGCTCCTGTTGGCAGGGGTCAGGAGGAGTGTTTCCATAAAATATTCCTTTCTGCTGACACCATCCTTGGTCAAGTGCTGGGGCTGATCTCAGCGTTCCCTCCCCGGGTTGTGGCTGGGACGTGACAACCCCATAAAAAATTCCAGAGGTCAGGCATGAGCTCCAAGGAACCCATCAGCGAGAAGCAGAGGCTGAGCTAAATCACCACTGGCTGCACAAACATGAAATATAAAATTAATGCTGAGCAGCTGTGTCTCCACAAAGAGGGGCCATGCCAAGGTGACCCATTCCAGGAGATGAACACCTCCCACCTCCCTCCTCTTCTCCCTCCTTGAGGCATCCCTGTGGCCTCTGGGCGCTGCTGCCATGAACAGCTGGAGGCAATTCCAAGGTAATTAAGGCTTAGAGTAACACCAGTGTCCTGTAACTGACTAATTCTACTGCAATTCATCCTGAGGATGCTGCTGGTCTGGTTTTTGATCTGAAATCCCACCCTGATGCAGCTTTAAGTGACTCCTGCCTTGTGTTGGGTCGAAGAGGATTTGTCCAAGGGTTTCAGCGAGCACCTCAGATCCAACGCTCATCCTCTGTGGTATCAAAGAGCTTTGAGCTCCCCGTGAGCTTTGGATGAAGACAAAAAGAAGTCCCACAAAGCCACAACAGCCTCCCCAACCTTTGCTCTGCCACTACCCTGTCCTTATTCGCAGGCCCCGAGGGCTCATCCCACCCGTGGTCCGTGAGGAGGATCTGACAGCAGGGTCAGCCTCATTACTGCATCCTCCGTGTGCTTCTCCTGCCCTCCAAGGTCAGGCAGCTTCTCCTTGTTGTGGCTCTCCAGAGTTTATTGGGATGAGGCTGAGGAGGAGCACAAAGGCCACACAAAACCACCCATGGGCGTGTTGTGCTCTCGCCTCTGAAGCGGCGACTTCCCAGCTCTGACAGCCCTCAGAACCTCAACTTTCAGGTTCTCTCTGTAGTGGCCTCTTCAAGGCCCCTTTCTGGGCCTTTTCATCCGAGTCAGACAGTCACAGCTCCTCGTTGTGGGTGGCTTTGAACACTCTGCTGCAGCTTGGAGGAAAAGCTCCCCTCTTCTGGCCCTGTTTCATTCATTGTGCCTGGAACAGCAGCACAGCACCCAGTTTTGTCAGGCAGGTCAGGAGGTTAAGGAAAAGGTCCAAGAAAAAACTTAACCTCCCTGAGACAGAAATTAGTGCTCACAAAGATGAGTGGGGGAGAGGAATATTGGAGGATAAAAGGGGCTACTCGTATTCCAAGGGCTGCAGTGGCTTCTTTTAGTACAAGACCCACTGCAAGTGAATTAGGAGTCCACAACCTGAAGAAAAGGCAAGACTTTGCCATTTAAATAGTGAAAGTGGGGACTGAAAGTCAGCACAACCCATAAACACGACCTCCAACAAAGCAGAAAAAAGCAGATCTTGTGAAGGAAGACAAAGATGCTGGGTTGGGATGTAGCAAAAATCATCCCGAGCGCCCAGAGTGACTCACCAACTCCTTCTGTGGACTTCAGTGTGACTGAGCATTATCCCATCTCTAAAACAAACTTATTCATGCACTCCCCTACCCTTAGACCTGCAAATGATTCATCCAGACACCTAAAAACCAAGTGCAGGCCTCGTTTCCCTCAGTCCTTGCTCTCCACCTGGTGCTTCCTTCCAGGCTGTGCCAGAGCCCGAGGCCTCGCTGCTCGGAAAAGGTCAGGCAGGATTTACAGAGCCTGAACACGGCCCCGGAGGCACAGCCCTCCCCAAACCTCTGTGAAGCTCCAGCTGCATCACAACCCAGCAGCAGCACTTCTGGAAACCAGGTCAAACTTGTAGAGCCTGAGAATTGTGAGCAGGTTGCAGAGCAAGAGAGAGAGAGGAGCTCTGCTGAAGGGCTCACGCATCAAGATGAATTAATTTCCTCCAGCAAGGCACAGCTTTGCCATGTTGGGACTGGTGTTACAGCCCTGGGAGCAGTCCCTTCTTTTCAGGGTTCTGGGGAAGGCAAGAGGTCATTTTCCCCTTTTGATGAGGCAGCAGCTCTGTGGAATGTTAATGCTGGCAGACACTCGGTGCCTGGGAACTTCAGTGAGGCTCTGGCTGAGGAGGATCAAGCTCTGCTGCTCTGGAAGTGACAAGGAGCCCAGGTTGACACGCAGGGATTACAACCCCAGGCACTGATTCCTGGCGTGGAAATCTGCTCCTATCTGCAGCACAGCTCTGAGATCAGATGTGTGACAGAGACAGCTTGGAAAATGTGAGACACCAGAGCAGGAGAGGAAGAAAGAGGCGGCAGGGGAGATAAAAATTCTGTACCACGGCATAAATACAGATTTCTCCACGAGGATCCTACTTAGAGGATCAGGGCCAGGGAGAGGTTTGAGTTTCTCTGTCTGGTCAGCCATGCTGAAAACGAGGAGGCAGGAGAAGGGTTCATTCATAAACAGGAGACCACTCGCCCCATCTGCTGCTGCCTCTGCTGCCCGGGCTCTGACAGAAGCTGAGCACAGGAGGGGATGAAATCCTGCTCCCTCCCAGCCCTGTCCAAGAGTGAAACCATCTGCAGCAGCAGCAGCAGCCACAGCTTGGGTTTAACTCCTTGTGTGCCAAGGGCTCTATTTAGGTGTCATTTCCACATCAGGCACAAGCCTGAAGGAGCCCTGAAGGGTTTTGGGGAAGGGTGGAAGAGCATGAGAGGGGATTTAGGTGTCCATATTAACAAATCCTTCCTGATCTGCACCCTCTGAGGTGCAGTGGAGCTGTAAGGATTCCAGGAGGAGCAGGGATTGAGGATTAACCTGGCTGCTGATAGGAATCAGCCAGGTGCAACATTTCCAACTGCAGCAACCCCAAAATTGCTGTAAAACACGGGAGAAGCACAGCAGCCACAGAGGCAGCTGAGGAGGGGACACGGGGCTGCCAGAATCCAACTTACAGGAGGTCAAAGAGTCACAGAACTCAATTTATTTGTGTCTAACTACAGCCACGGATGTGATGTTTGCCCATGTTTGCACAAGAGAATGTTGCACAGGGGAGTTCAAGGCTCAAATAATCAAAACTGTCTGAATTCCCCTTGGGTTTGACAAAACGTGAGTGTTTAATAAACTCAGAGATGGTTTTGGAAGGTGTTACTCTGCATCCACAGGAGAGGTGCTCAGTGAAATCAGTGCTCATGGAAATGGAGGAATGGAGAAAGGGAGAAATAATGGAGAAATGGAGAAAAGGAGAAAGGGAGAAATGGAGAAATGGAGAAAGGGAGAAATGGAGAAATGGAGAAATGGAGAAAGGGAGAAATGGAGAAATGAGGAAATGGAGAAATGGAGAAATGGAGAAATGAGGAAATGGAGAAATGGAGAAATGGGAAATGGAGAAATGGAGAAATGGAGAAATGGAGAAAGGGAGAAATAATGGAGAAATAATGGAGAAAAGGAGAAATGGAGAAAAGGAGAAATGGAGAAAAGGAAGAATGGAGAAATGGAGAAATGGAGGAATGGAGAAATGGAGAAATGGAGAACTGGAAAAAAGGAGAAATGGAGAAAAGGAGAAATAATAGAGAAATGGAGGAATGGAGACATGGAGACAATTCCAAAGATCCTGGTGCTTTCATCTCTCTGCTCACTGGAGACTGGGGACAGAGAAGGCAAGAAATTTTCCTGTTGAAATTCCTTAATTTTTGATGTAATCCTGGTGCAGAAGAGTCCCCTGAAAGCAGAGCAGCACTTCCATTGCTCACCAGGAGGCACGGTGCATAAAATTCCACTTGGCCAAAGGATCTTTCCTGGAAACCCCAGCCTTTAAATCGAACTAAACTAAGGCTGGTCCCAATCTACAAAACCCATGTTCCCCACAATGGACAGAGATGAGTTTTAGGGAGGGTTTAAAGGCATCTAAAAATTGATTCTGAACCATGCAGAAATTCCCCAGTTGTTTCTTTCAGGGGTTGAAGTTTGGCACTTTGTTTTTGGCCACACTTGTAGAAAACTCACAGATTATGAGAGAAAGTGAAAGAAGAAAAATGATCTGGTCAAGAGAGGAAGGAGTTTTACTGCTGGGTCAAAACCAGCCCCACAGCAGCTTCCCTGAGCTCTTGGAAAGTGAGAGATGTGCTCAGCCCTGGAGCTAAGGGGGGTTTGGAGGCTGCTGGGATTTGGGGAACAGATTTTCTCGAATAGCTGCGATGCCTTTTGGGACTACCTAAAAACAAAGTCAGATAAATTAAGGGAATAAGAAGCATTTCTATTTATTGAAGGGCCTGCACGTACAGTTAAGGCAGACAAAAATGGATGATGGGTTACGGGTTTCACACTTTTATAAGTTTGGTTCATTTGCATATTGGGGTTAATCCAATTAAAGCTGCAGGTAATGAAGTCATTGTCCCCAAGTTTGCTGCCCCCAGCTCCCTTTTGTGTCCATCTCTGGGCCCTGAGGCAGTGAGGTGTCCTTGGCTCCCAGGCCTGGAGAGAAGTTGCTGTGTCTGTCCCAAACTGGGGGAGCAGTAGCTCAGACTGAGTGTGGAGTTCAGAGTTACACACTGAAGAACTGCAGGGTTACAGATGGATGGAAAATAGAAAACCAAAATTCCTGGAGAGGAGTTGCTGTGTCTGCCCAAACTGGGGGAGCAGCAGCTCAGACCGAGTGTGGAGTTCAGAGCTGTACACTCAAGAACTGCAGGATTACAAATAGATGGAAAATAGAAAACCAAAATTCCTGGAGAGGAGTTGCTGTGTCTGCCCAAACTGGGGAGCAGCAGCCCAGACTGAGTGTGGAGTTCGGAGTTACGCACTCAAGAACTGCAGGGTTGCAAATAAATGGAAAATAGAAAAGCTGAACTCCAAAGGTTGCTGCCAGGGCTGTGTGAGCAGGGGTGATGTGAGAGCAGACAGAGCCCAGGTGCCCAGCAGGGTGGCACCAAATGCTTCTGGCAGCATCAGGCAGGGACAAAATGCAGAGTGCAGCACCTGGAGCAATTTGGCCAAAGGAGCCCCCAGGACTGGGAGGAGGAGGGGGATTGAAAATCCACCACACAGCCCTGCAGGTGCAGGAAATGCACCGAGAGGAGGAGCAGGGTTTGTGTGTGCTCTGCATGGTTAAATCTGGTGGGAAAAGCAAGAGTGAGTGTCCATACGGGAAGGGGAACTGGATCGGCGTCTCCTCTGTGCCTGACACAGCCCCGGGGCGTCTCCATCGCCATGGACACGGCGAGGCTGCAGCTCCGGGAGGAAACAGTGCTGCTGGAAAAGGTCACTGCTGAAATGGGGCTGGGGAACAGGGGCTCTGCACCAGCTCTGCAGCTCCAGATGGAGAAATGGAGCAGAAATCCCTGCTCAGGTCAAAGATGGTTACAGGCAGTCAGGTGTGGTGTTGTGAGGTCCCCAGGAGGAGGTGAGAGAGGAGAATTTGTCTCCAAGTTCTCAGAAGGCTGATTAATTATTCTAGTCTAGTCTAGTCTAGTCTATTCTTATTTCTATTCTATTCTATTCTATTCTATTCTATTCTATTCTATTCTATTCTATTCTATTCTATTCCATTCCATTCCATTCCATTCCATTCCTATTTTTATTCCTATTCCTATTTCTATTCTATTCTATTCTATTCTATTCTATTCTATTCTATTCTATTCTATTCTATTCTATTCTATTCTATTCCATTCCATTCCATTCCATTATATTACTATTCTATTCTATTCTATTCTATTCTATTCTATTCTATTCTATTCTATTCTATTCTATTCTATTCTATTCCTATTCCTATTTCTATTCTATTCTAATCATAGAAATGCTATAATAAAACTACACTAAAGAAAGAGAAAGGAGACATCAGAAGGCCAGAAAAGAATGAATAATAAAAACCTGTGACAGGCTCAGCTGGCTGCCTTTTTCCATCTCTGGGTTTGGCTGGAGCAATGGAGCAGGAGCATCCTACATCCATGGGGGAGGATGGAGATGATGCAGGACCTCCTCCCAAAGTGTCCATTCCACCTGTCCCAGGTGTGGCAGCGTCCCCACAGGTGAGCTGGAGACGACTGCACCAGGGTGGGAATGGTGGGAGGGGCTCCTGCAGCAAGAGAAGGAGTTTTCCCCTCCGTTTTTAATCCTTATCATATTAAATTATTATTATTATTATTATTATTATTATTATTATTATTATTATTATTATTAAGATCAGGAGGTCTCTTACCTCCAAACACTCCAATAAAATTTCCCTCCAGACCTTTTGGCTGCAGGATTTTTAGGGAAAGAAGGGCCAAACAGGGGCTAAAATACAGTCTAGTTAAAGTGACACTGATTGCAGTAATTTGATTTTTTGGGGGTGAAGAGGTTGGAGGAAACAATTGTAAAATATTTTATTTGGACACGTGCAATTGAGTTATCCCAGAGTTTCTCCCTTAAGTTCTTTTTAACTGCATTAGAAGAAGTTAAACACAACAAAGCTGCAGAAATATGGTTGGGCTCGGCCTTAAAGGCCTTTTCCAGCCTAAATAATTCCACGGTTCTGTTTGGAAATGAAACATTTCAATTTGAATCATTCAAATATCTTTATTGCCACATTAAAAAAAAAAAAAGTTAAAGACATTTAAAAACATCTATGTGAAAATAAAATCAATATTTTGAACCAAAGCAGATGTGGGGGCTGTTCTGAAAGTGCTGGAAAAGCAAGGGTGTGTTTATCTTTTCCCACATTCAGTTCTGCTGCTGATTAACATCACCCTGACTTCAGAGCAGATTTTGGAGCCCAATTTAATCACTTTTGCACAGCCTCTTGCAGGGGTTTTCATCTCTATTGCTTGGGTCACTCCGAGGACTTTCTAATGCTGAGTGTGTGGAGAAGAAGGTCGTTTAAACCAACAGGTGAGAAAAAAGGAAATATTTGGCTTTTTATGAGAAAAAATAGCAAATAAAGCAAATATTTTGCTTTCTAATGAGAAAAAATAGCAAATAAAGCAAATATTTTGCTTTTTTATGAGAAAAAACCAGAAAATAAAGCAAATATTTTGCTTTGTATTTTATGAGAAAAATAACTGTTTGCTCCCAAAATGTGTTTCTGAGAGACAAGCCCTGTGCACCAGCAGGTTTTGTGTTGGGAAGAGGAAAACACCTCCCTGGGTGTGTGAGGATGTGCAGAGTGTGCACAGGAGACAGACAGACTCCCTCTCCAAGCCCCGGGAAAGGCTCAGGGAACATCTCAAGGCATCCGAGGCGAAACACCTCCAGCTCCCAGCAAGATTTATCACAAGTGAGAACGCAGCAAGAGCCAAAATTGCTTCTCAAGGTGGCAATTTATAGCCAGGCTGGGGCCTGGGCTCCGAGTTTAGCACATTGCCTCTGCCCCAGGCGCTCCTTCCCCTTCCCCACCTGAGGATTCCTGTCTGCCACCTTCCACCCACACGGAAAAATCCAAATCCCGGCTGCGATCCCCCGGTTTGTTGTGTAAGCAGGCAGAGCTGGAGCACAGGCACCGCTGAGCTCCCTGAGGGGAGGAGAGATGGGGAGAGGATGGTTGGGATGTCTCAGGTTTCTGTGGTTGAGATGACCCCGAGGTGTTTGAAAATCTCTTTTTTTTCCCAGCCCTGCGACAGAAGAAGTCGAGATTCCTCAGCTCTGCTTTCCAAGGTTGTTTATTTTCTCTTTATTCCATTTTTTCTCTGCCCTGCTGAGCTCTGCCCAGCAGGTCAGGCTGTGGCACAGCTCCTGCCCTTGGGGTGCTGTTAAATTTTTATACCAAGATCTACCTGTGCTTTATTTACAATAATTTCCCAATACCTGTCACCTGTGTCAGACAGTCTGTGTCTGCTCTAAACCAATCCAGAAGTGTCACCATCCCAGGAGAAGATGGAGGACAAGAAGAAGGACAGGACACGCCCAGATTCCTCCATCTTGTTGTTTATTTTCTCTTTATTCCATTCTCTCTCTGCCCTGCTGAGCTCTGTCCAGCAGGTCAGGCTGTGGCACAGCCCCTGCCCTTGGGGTGCTGTTAAATTTTTATACTACAAACTGCCTGTGCTTTATTTACAATAATTTCCCAATCCCTATCACCTGTGTCAGACAGTCTGTCTCTGCTCTAAACCAATCCAGAAGTGTCACCATCACACAGAAGATGGAGGACAGGACACGCCCAGATTCCTCCATCTTGTTGTTTATTTTCTCTTTATTCCATTCTCTCTCTGCCCAGCTGAGCTCTGCCCAGCAGGTCAGGCTGTGGCACAGCCCCTGCCCTTGGGGTGCTGTTAAATTTTTATACTACAAACTACCTGTGTTTTATTTACAATAATTTCCCACTGCCTCTCACCTGTGTCAGACAGCCTGTCTCTTTACAAGGCTGATATTTACAAGGCTTTCCTGTTCCATCTTCCCCAACACTGCAGTCCTGGCACCTCCATCCCAAATCCTGGGATATTCCCAGAGCAGCCCTGCCAGGCTGGAGCTGCAGGCAGACACCCACTGCTGCACAGAGCCCTCCAAGCTGCTCTAATCCAATTTATGCCCACTCTGTGTTTGCCACCAGCTCTGCAAACCCACAGCACCTCCTCCCTGCTCCCACACACATCTGGTCACCAGCACTTCCCTTCCCAAACAAACTCCAGCCAGCAGAGCCAACTTGCCCAGCCTGGGGTTTATTTATTGATTCTTCTGCCATCTCTGTGCTCCAGCTGCCTCCTCTTCCAATAATTGTGGCCCTCCCCCAGTGGGATTTGCCCTGTCAGGGGTAGGAAGTGCTCCTGAGGGCTCAGCAGGGCTCAGCCCCTCTGGTTGGCACTGGATTCCCACCCCAAACCCGTGGCAGCTCCACTGAATCCCCAGTCCAGCTCCAAAGGGAGCTCCAGGGTGGGCAGGCCTTGCAGGATGCACACACCAAGGGGATTTCAGGAATTTAAGGAGTTCCATGCTCAGCCCACAGCTGAGAGCAGCAGCTCACACTGAGTATGGAGCTCAGAGCTGTACACTACAGAATGGCAGGATTGTAAATAAATGGAAAATAGAGAAGCTGAAATCCCAAGGCAACACCAGCCCCAATATTCCTGCATGCCCTAAATCCCCTCCAGGAGGCAGCTCCAGTGCCTTTGGCAGCATCAGGCCCTGGAGGGAAACAAATGTTTGGTCCAAGCCCAGAAATGTTTGGTGCTGAGAGGAACGGGGGATTTGTGTTTCCAAACCAGCTGGGAGATAAAACCAGCACTGGGAGAGAAAAGGAACCATGGGAAGGATTCCACTGATTGGTGAATGGAAAAAGAGATTTGCTTTTACAGATAAACTTTAGGGTTGCTGATAAATGAAATTGGACATTGAGAGATGAAAGAAACAATGGGGGAAAACCCCAAAATTCAGTAAGAATTAAAAATGAAAAGGGAGGGTTCTACATTAGAGGGGAATCTTTGGGATCAGGTGTTCTGGGGAGTCTGAACTTCTCAAATGCCTCAGAAATGGGGAAAGAGAGAAGGGAAATGTGGCTGGAAATTGGGATAAAAAGGGAGGCTGCATCCTCCAAACCTTGGAGAGACCCCAGGAGATGCCCCATGGCCTCTGCCTTGGTTGGAATAAAGCCAAAGCTCTGTCTCCTGTTTGGACACAAACCTCTGGTGTTGGTGGGTTAATTTTCCTGGCAGTCCCAACCCCATAAATGTTTGGTCCAAGCCCATAAATGTGCACGAGGATGTTCCAGCCTCCCCTCCCGGTGACCGAGGGTGCTCACGTTGGTGTCACAGCAGTGACAAAGCCCCTCAGCACTGCACCACGAGGATCAAGAGATTCTCAGATGACAATTCTTGTGACAATCCACTGCAGAGAGGTGGGTGAATGTTATCAGCCTCTCTTCCACACACAAATGTGCCGGGACTTCTTATCAGCTGCGTTTTTTTGCTCTCTGCTTTTGCAGCCACTGCTAAAGTACCTAATTCCAGCAAGCCCCAGTTTCTGTAGGAAACCTCACCCAAAAATCCCAACCAACCACTCAAAACCAGCGGTGAGGCACTGAAAACCACCCTAAATTCATTTTGAACAGGAGCTACAAGTGCAGAGCTCGCCCTCGGAGACAGCGGGCAGGCAAAATCAGAAAGGGACACGGGGGAACTAAAAGGATTTGGAGTGATCATAAAATCACTTTATCAAGCCTTAGCCTGTGGGGCTTTGGCTGCTCTCAGGTTGGTCACAGAGCTCTGCTGTGTGGGAGGGGGGATTTCATTCCACCTGCTTGTTGGAGGTGTTTTTAGGCCCTGGTCAACATCAAAGCTGGGACTGGGGGGGTCTCAGCAAACACAGCAATTCCACCGGGGTTAACCAACAAAATCCTGGAGCTTCCTGGGGCACAGTCCCTCCTCTGTCCAGGTGCAGCATCCAACACAAGCACAGAGTCACAGGGACTTCAATCAGTGCCATTCCTGCAGCCCTGAGGGGTGGGAGGCACATCTGATCCACCAAAGCACAGCAATTCCTGTTTATAATTCCTGTGCCACTCACTGAGCACCAGGGGAGGCTCAGGACAGCAAAAGGAATGAGAAAAGGCCTAGGCCCAGGCTTATCTCTCCTTTTGAGAGCAACCCTGCTGATTTCAGAGTCAAATCTGTGTGGTTGTGCCACCAACATTCCTAAAAATCCAGGCCTGAAGACTCTGGGTACAGAACTGAGCTGTTGAACCCCAAAAACCCCCAAGCCCTGGAATGATGGTTTCTACAGCACCACAGGCTGGGGCACAGCAACTCAACCCTGAGCTCTGGTGGTTTTCCTACCAGAAACAGCCCAGTTCCTCTTCTTTGGCTGCTGCTCTGGGACATTTGGGGCTGACCAGAGGGTTCAGCTGAGCCTCGTGCCAACCCCACCGATCCCAAACCTGCCTGCCCGTAGCTCCAGGTGTTTCCTGCAGCTCTGCATCACCCACACTCACACCTCTGTAGGTATTTCACACCTCCCAGGCCTCTTGTCACATCTGCCCCAGCCTCCCCAGCCCTTCAGAACGTCCCCAAGTGGGTTTTGTTTCCTTCACAGAGCAAAACTCATGGCTGTTTGATATTTTTTTAATGTTCCTTCTCCATGCATGGCTCAGGCAGCCCCTTCTCCTTCTGCCTGCCCATCTGCGGGTGGGAGGGAGCACCTGGTGCCTCCTGAAGGCCCAGGTGGATCCCAGCCCTCCCTGGCACAGGGGCTGGAGAGCCCTTGAACCCTGGCTGAGGTTTTGCTGAGACGGCCCCAGGGAGGGTGGGACTGTGAAATTTGACCAGGGAGGATGGGAGTGCGAAATTCCAGCTGCTGACCTCAGCTGGAGTGGATGGTTCTGCTACTGAGCCGTTCCCTGTGATGTCTCCATCCCAGCCACCATCCCTCAGGTTTAACAGAGCTGCTGCCCCACTTGGGCTCACTAAAACCCCTCCCCACATCATTTTTGTTCCCCTCAGGTTTAACAGAGCTGCTGCCCCGTTTGGGCTCATTAAAACCCCTCCCCACATCATTTTCTGCCCCTCCTCAGAACTAAAACCTCCCCCAGTTCTAAATTTAAGCCAAGCCTAGCACAGCTCACGCCGTGTCAGCGCCCTGAGCAGCCCAGCAATGACACCAAAGGCTCCAGCTGAGCCCTGGGGGAACCATCCCCAGTTTGTTTTCCAGGAATGACAACATTCCCAGGCAAATGCTTCCCTCCCAAAGCACTCCCTGTGCTCTCCAGGGCTATGGAAACGCTTCCCTGCAGGGAGCAGGTGCCATATGGGTGTGTAGGCTCAATTAGCACATGCTGACAGATAGCAAGACACTTCAGGGAAAAAAAAAAAAGGAAAAAAAAAAAAAAAAACCTCAAGCCTTGGCAAGCTAGGAAAGTTTCTGTATTGATTATGTCATGTTGCATCTTGTGGTGCCTTAACTTCAGAGGTTTGCTGGGAAGGAAAGGGAGGAAATCAGAGGAGAGATGGAAAGGAGAAGATGGAGAGGGCTGCTGAAGGAGGCAGAGGGATGGGAAGGAGCAGCAAAGCTGTGGAGGAGCTCCTGGCCAGGCTCCCCTGCCAAGGGTGGGCAAAGACCCTCCTGGAGCAGACGTTCTATTACTCACACATCTCTGACTGCCCAGAGTGATCCTAAAGCACTTTGGCAGGTCCTGAGGGCCCTCAGGGATGGCTTCCTCCCTGCAGCCATAAGGGAACAGCTCTGAACCAAAACTAAACAGGAATGGCTCCACAGCTTCTGGAAACTGACAGATCTGGAAGAGCTGAGTGCATATTCCCCTCCTGCCTGTACAATTAGAACAGGATGAAAACTGCAAAGTTTTCTCTCTGAAGGGCTGAGGAGTCGTCAAAACTTCTCCAGGAGCCAGAAAAGAGCAGAATCCCCTCCCTGAATCCTCCAAAAAATCCGAGTGAATCCAGGGGCCTCTCCCTTTATTCAAATAAAGTCAAAGGACTCCTCTGTCTCCTCTTTGCACATGAACCTCTGGTGTTTGTGGATTAATTTTTCACAGTGCCAATGTGAATTCAGCGTTGGTGGGGAGGGAAGGCAGGGAGCAGCTGATGCAGGGCAGAGCACGGGCACTGCGGAGCTCAGGGCTCTGCATTCCTGACTCATCCAGCAGAGCAAATGGAGGAAATCACTGTGAACACCCAGGAGCAATCAAAGCCATGGCAGGGATCTGACAAGCCCTTCCCTTCCCTTCCCTTCCCTTCCCTTCCCTTCCCTTCCCTTCCCTTCCCTTCCCTTCCCTTCCCTTCCCTTCCCTTCCCTTCCCTTCCCTTCCCTTCCCTTCCCTTCCCTTCCCTTCCCTTCCCTTCCCTTCCCTTCCCTTCCCTTCCCTTCCCTTCCCTTCCCTTCCCTTCCCTTCCCTTCCCTTCCCTTCCCTTCCCTTCCCTTCCCTTCCCTTCCCTTCCCTTCCCTTCCCTTCCCTTCCCTTCCCTTCCCTTCCCTTCCCTTCCCTTCCCTTCCCTTCCCTTCCCTTCCCTTCCCTTCCCTTCCCTTCCCAAACCTTCCCTTCCCTTCCCAAACCTTCCCTTCCCTTCCCTTCCCTTCCCTTCCCTTCCCTTCCCTTCCCTTCCCTTCCCTTCCCTTCCCTTCCCTTCCCTTCCCTTCCCTTCCCTTCCCTTCCCTTCCCTTCCCTTCCCTTCCCTTCCCTTCCCTTCCCTTCCCTTCCCTTCCCTTCCCTTCCCTTCCCTTCCCTTCCCTTCCCTTCCCTTCCCTTCCCTTCCCTTCCCTTCCCTTCCCTTCCCTTCCCTTCCCTTCCCTTCCCTTCCCTTCCCTTCCCTTCCCTTCCCTTCCCTTCCCTTCCCTTCCCTTCCCTTCCCTTCCCTTCCCTTCCCTTCCCTTCCCTTCCCTTCCCTTCCCTTCCCTTCCCTTCCCTTCCCTTCCCTTCCCTTCCCTTCCCTTCCCTTCCCTTCCCTTCCCTTCCCTTCCCTTCCCTTCCCTTCCCTTCCCTTCCCATTTTTCCATGGAATCTGCTCCTGCTCTGGCTCTGTCAACACCTGCACAGGTGAGAACTGGAGGGTGACTGTCACCGACATGTTCTATGTCCTTTCCTTGGGATTTTCCCTCCTGAGGAGCTGAGAGGCCTCAGGAACAAACTGCAAACAAAGATTCTCTGCTGCTGTGGGATGCAGCAGGTGGATCTGGGATTGGTCTCTGTGGTTGTTTCTCATTCATGGCCAATCCCAGCCCAGCTGTCCAGACTGTCTCGGGCACAGACAAACCTTTGTCATTCATTCCTTTTCTATTCTCAGCCAGCCTTCTGCTGAAATCCTTCCTTCTGGTCTTTTAGTATAGTTTTAATATAATCTATATCATAAAATAATAAATCAGCCTTCTGAACATGGAGTCAAGATTCTCACCTCTTCCCTCATCCTGGGACCCCTGTGAACACCATCACAAAGATATAAAGTGAAATTGTTGATTTAAGCAGCTGTGAACAAACCCTTGAGCTCTGCTGCCTCAGAAACTCTGGGACAAACTGAGCTCCTCTGCCACATTCAGTTACATTTTCATCACATCCCAAAAATACCCAATTCCTTCAATTTGATTACAATTGAAATCTGTCAGAGAGGTCTTTTCCTGACACGCAGTTCCAGGGCAGCAGATTTTTTTTAGGGATGTAATTATTGCAGCTCCTCATCACAGAACCATCAATCCAACCTTCAAAACTTATCCACGGAATCCAGCTGATATTGAACACCAGCAGGGCCCCGCTATCAGATTTTGGATCTGAAGATGGCAATGTCAGCTATTCTTCTTTTATATTAAAGCTGGATCTTCGGGAGAGAATTCCTTCCCTTGGCAACGCTGGTAAATGTGAACTCCCTGGAATTTTTCAGTCCCACATCCATTATGGATGAGATTATGATCTGCTCAACAATAACAGGGAAAACCAGAGAGAGAGAGAGGAAAAGATTTGTTTTGGGGAAAGACTTCTTGTTCTCAGGGGGGAAAAAAAAAATCACACAATGTACATGAAAAAATAGACTTGGAATAACACATCAAGTCATCTTCCATGGGATGCAAGATTCTGGTTTGGTGGTAAGGAAAGAAGTGAATTTTGCACAGCAAAACAACAGCAAAATATTCCTGATTTGTGTACCTGTGAGCAGCCCTCCCTTGAAAAATGTAAATTATAAATTTCCCTGCTTTCCCAGCAAGCAAAGTTCTGTAAACCAGGCTTACCTTCGGCTTTAAATGAATGTTTACATTGATAAGTAAATTGAAAATTACATCTCCTGCATGCATTACCCACGCTGATTCCACAGCCCTGGCTGCAAATATTGACAGAGCTCTAACTCATTCATTAGCCCAGACACTTACAAATCATTTGGATACTCCCAGTTTGTGTCAGCTCCATTTTCCATGCTGGGATTGGGCACCAAAGGGCAGCAGAGCACCACAGCTTTACATTTCTGCCTCAGACTCCCAGGGCAGGAAGGTGGATGTGGGTGTTAAGGCTGGAGATGGAAATTTAACTAATTCTGGTTGTTTATGGAGATGCTGTTTTCTACCTTCCCCTCAAACAGCTGCTCCTTGCCATTCCTGACCTTTCCCCAGTGCATTTGCAGCTGGATTCACCAGCTGGGAGCACAAACAGGGAATTTGGGGCAATAAACTGGGAAATTGCTTGTTTTAGGCTGGGGTGTGTGTTCAGTTCCCATCTGTCAGAGCTGGGGCAGTTCGCTGCAGTTCATGGGGCAGTTTTTTCTTTATCTCTCCCACAGCCAATCCTCCCTCCAGATCTCTGCTGTCCATGGGCCATTAATTATTAATTATCTTCTGTCCATGGCCACTGAGTGTCCCTGCAGGGCTGATCAAATTCCACAATCCCATGGGGAAATGCTCCGCCCAGGGGAGGAGCCAAGCATTCCTACCTGGATACAATCTGAGATTTCAAGCTTTCCTACCTGGATACAATCTGAGATTTCAAGCATTCCTACCTGGATACAATCTGAGAGTTCAAACATTCCTACCTGGATACAATCTGAGATTTCAAGCATTCCCAC
Source organism: Haemorhous mexicanus (assembly GCF_027477595.1). Lineage (NCBI taxonomy): Eukaryota > Metazoa > Chordata > Aves > Passeriformes > Fringillidae > Haemorhous > Haemorhous mexicanus. The sequence goes on along the minus strand of NC_082370.1, from coordinate 3,764,030 downwards.
CTGGATACAATCTGAGATTTCAAGCATTCCTACCTGGATACAATCTGATATTTCAAGCTTTCCTACCTGGATACAATCTGAGATTTCAAGCATTCCTACCTGGATACAATCTGAGATTTCAAGCATTCCTACCTGGATACAATCTGAGGTTTCAAGCATTCCTACCTGGATACAATCTGAGGTTTGGGACACCACAGCAGCCTTTGCCCACTGCATTCCCAGAGGAGCAGCTTTCTCCTGCCCTGCATTCCCAGAGGAATTCCAGGCCCATCTCCAGCAGCCCTGGGGCTCCAGAGGAAAACTCCCCCCTTGTGCAAGATCCCTGCTCCAGCAGAACCCAGCTGGCACTGCAGGAGGGCTGAGCCCCCCTGGGATGGGACTGTGCCACCACCCTGAGCCCCCCTGGGATGGGACTGTGCCACCACCCTGAGCCCCCCTGGGATGGGGCTGTGCCACCACCCTGAGCCCCCCTGGGATGGGGCTGTGCCACCACCCTGACCCACAGAGCTCCTGCTCTGACTCTGGCAGTGATTAGTTTTCTCTTTTTGTTCTCTTGCATTTGTATTTTTAATTTCCCTAATAAAGAACTGTTATTCCTGCTGCCATAACTTTGCCTGAGAGCTCCTTAATTTCAAAATTATAATAATTCAGATGGAGGGGGTTTGCATCTTCCATTTGAAGGGAGGCTCCTGCTTTCCTCAGCAGACACCTGGCTTTGCCAACCAGGACATGCACAAAGCAGGAACAGATCCAGCTCTGGACAGAACCAGGGCTGTGAACACTCAGGCCTGGCCCCAACCTGAGCAGGATTTCCAGCCCAAGCAGGAATTCCAGCCCCTTGAGCCTGGGACTGGAGAGAAAGTGAACTGCAAATCATTCCCAAGGCACTTGCAGATAAGGCCTAAACTAATTAATATCAGAATTATTGATGCACAGCAAATATTTTGCAACAAATTTATCTGAAACTCTGCCACCACTTCCCCTTTCCCAGCATTGATTTATAAATCATTGAACAAACAGTGGCACGTCCAATAAATACTTTATGAATGTTTGCCAGCCATTTATCTTACATAATATGATATAAATACATTGCAAATACCACAATGTTTGAGGAGACTGTTTATAAATTACAACTTGAACATCATCAACAGTTTATTGGAGTGCTGCTCCTTTTGTCCAACATGAGGAATTTAAAAGGGATTTTCTAACCCAGGCCCTTCTAGGATTTTATGACAAGATTTTATGATGTGTTTTGCTGTAAATTATTGTGACCACATTTTCCATCCCAGCAGGACCCTGACATCACCGTATTTTCCAAGCTGCCCTCTCTTTCAACCCTAAATCCCAGGAGGATTTGGGAGGAAAATGCTTTCTTTTCCCTCCCTCATCAGGCTCTCAAGATGCCTGGATCCTGCTGTTCTGAGCACACCCTTTTAGCAAGGAGAGCCCTCCAGAGCTCTGGGGAGCCTGAGGAGCTGATTGAGAGTCACGAGCTGCTGCAGTTTGTGCCTTATCAACTTGATTTTCCTCTGCCTTTTTAATACACAAAATATCACTGGGGGGGTAGCAGGGGAGGGCACGGAGGCCTGGTTTGACTTTGTCACTGATTTCTGTCTCGCTCACACCAAAAGCTGAGAGCAAGCTTGCAAAGAGCTGGGTTTGATCACAGGATCACCAGGCTGGAAGAGATGTTCAAGATCATGTCCAACATGCCCCAACACCTCAACCCAATCATGGCACCCAAGGGGAAAAAAGGGGGGAGAAATGGAAAAAGGCTTTTTTTGGCATGGAAATGAATCCCATTTTTGGCACAGAATTCACAGAATTCACAGAATCACTGGGTTGGAAGAGACCTTCAAGATCATGGAGTCCAACCCAGCCCCAACAGCTCAACTCAACCATGGCACCCAAGGGGGAAAAAAGGGGGATAAAAAGGAAAAAGGCTTTTTTTGGCATGGAAATGAATCCCATTTTTGGCACTGAATTAAGAGAATTCACAGAATTCCCAGAATCACTGGGTTGGAAGAGACCTTCGAGATCATCCAGTCCAACTCAGCCACAACACCCCGACTCAACCCTGGCACCCAGTGCCACACCCAGGCTTTGTTAAACACCCCCAGGGATGGGGACTCCACCACCTCCCTGGGCAGAACATTCCAGAACTTTATCCCCCTTTCTGTAAACAACTTTTTCCTCATATCCAACCAAAATTTCCTTTGATTGTGACTGAGAGACTGAGAGAACCTGCCCCAGACCCAGCTGGGTTTGTGCCAGCCTGGGATCTGGCTGGGCTGTGTCCCCTGGCTCCAGTTAGCCCTGACAGCATTCCTTGCTAGGCCTGATTCACTTAAAGCTGCTCATGGTTTATTAAATCCCAAGGCCAGGAATGGGCACTAAGTGCTGCTGGAGCAAATGAGGGATATTTGGTGTTTTACTCCACCTGGGCCCCGGCTCTGCTGTGAATTTAAATTTCTTTATTGAGATTTTCTGCTTAACTCTTTTACAGAAAGGGGTTTTTATCAGAGAATCATGGAATGGTTTTTAATCAGAGAATCATGGAATGGTTTGGGTTGGAAGGCACCTGAAAAATCCATTTCCAACACCCTGCAGGGACACCTGCCACTGTCCCAGGTTGCTCCAAACCCCATCCAGCCTGGCCTTGGACACTTCCAGGGATGGGCCAGCAACATCTCCTCCAAAAGGGGCAGGTTTATTCTTATTTTTAATTTATTCTTATCTTTATCATAGATAATGACACTTTTAAAAATCAAGATAATCAAACCTCATCTTCTCAGTGATGAGCAGGATCTCTGGGGATCAGAACATTTCCTGCTCCTGCCCTGAGGAGTGGGTGGTGTGTCCCTGAATTCTGCTTGCCTCCATTTTCTGGGGATCAAGGAAGGTTTTTAATTCCTGCCCTCCAACAAGCCCAAACTCCAAACTCCAGTCTGAACCTTCTTTATTGCTCTCCCCCTTATGAGGAAAGCATTAATATCAGACAGGTAATTTACTTTTCTTAATTTAAGGCAAGGTTCCAGCTTGATGGACTCACGGCCCACCAACCCCCCCTTCCCTTCCACAGCTTTAAAAAAGTGACAAGTGACATTTAAAGGAGCCCAAACCACCTAAAAATTAATAACTTTCAATACACACTACATTAGAGCCTTAAATCTTCATGCAGCTTGAAAATATCTATAAAAGCACTAGATTTGCCATGGCCATCGTGCCAAATTCCTTCAGGGACTTTTTCCAGTGGGGAGTCAGGATGAAATTGTGTTTATCAATCTTCGGAACACTTGCAATTCATTACTGAAAAGGGCAGCTTGTTCCAAAAAGATTTTAAAATCTCACAGCAAAATATGGCCAGCCTTGGGAATAACTGGGAGCAGGAGAAGTGCTGGGACAGGCTGTGGGGTGCAGATCCCACCCCAGCATTCCCAGGACGGGGGAATTTCAGCCCCCCATGGACATTTGGGAGGTGAATATGAGCCAGGGAGAAAAGCAGCATCTGATTTTCCCCAAAATCCCAGAGAATCTGTTATTCAGATCAATTGTTGGGGTTTTTTTGCAGAGCACGAGGTTCTCAGCTGTGGTTGGAAGCTCAGCAGCTCCTCTGTGACTCCAAGATGCCACCAAAGCCACCATTCAGTAACGAGGTCCCTTCGTTAACACCCCTTTGTGGGAGAGCAATCCCTGGGAACACCATCAAAGTTTAAATTTTAATTTTTGGGTCTTACCTGGAACCTGTTGAGTTTCTCCACTCTCACCAGAAGTGTGTGAAGAGGAGCAGAAAGGCCTGGCCTAAAGAGAGTTTGGACCCAGTCTGAAGCTGAAGGTGCAACAGAATCACATCAATCCAGGAACTGAGACTTCAAAGAGAACACAACAAATATAAAACTCATAACAAAATGCTGGGGATCAACACATTTATCTTGGCTTTTGGCATTATGGCTGGAGAGCAAATTTTATATAAAATTTTATAAATTTTATATTAATTTTATATAATTTTTATAAATTCTATATAAATTTATTTGGCTTTAATTACAGGCAGGAGAATGAAAATTTTGATGTTTTGTAAAACCTGGAGCCCCACATCAGCTTGTCTTGGTCTGATCACTTGAGCTCAGCCCAATACCTTCTGCTTTGGTCCAAAGCAATCCAGGACACAAATTTTTGGCTCTTCCAGACCTTTAGCACTTGAGGAAGGTTTCACTTCGTGCCATAAACTCATTCTTGGAGCATTTTCTCCTTCATTTTTCAGGATACAAACAGAAGTGATGGGTTTCTTATCCAGACTGGCATCAGGGTATAAACAGAGGAAACCCAGCAACATTTCAGGCAGAAAACCATGAATTTACCCAGAGATTGTGCCCACAGGAGTTTGTTTTGTTCCCACAATTCCCACTAATTGCCAAGAAAATCTGTAATCTAATGTCAGTTCCAAACATCCTCCAAATCAATGCTAAAATTGGGTTATTTTGAAATAAGGAAATAAAGAAGGGGGAGTTTGTTTAATTTTACCTTCTCTTTCAGTAGCTTTTCCCAGAGCACGGGGGGAAGTTGCATTCAAGACGATTATAAATGAAATTAAAAAACAAACAATATATTCTCCAATATCCACATGCCCAGCAGGTGGGGAGGCTAAGGAAAAAACACACCAGGACAAGAAATATTTCTGGGTGACATTTCCTTCCCCAGTCCTGGCAGGGGCAGAACCATCCTCTCAAAAATGACACCAGGATTATTCAATTGCCATTAATGATCCTTAAAATGAAAATATTTCCATTCTCATCCTTCAGGAGCACAGGAATGCTGTTCCCCTCTGGATATTTATTGGAATGCATCCTCCTGCTGACCTGGAGCTGACAGGAATCTCTGGGGGCTCTTTCATTTTCAGCTGCATGGGTCAATGTTTTAAACTGCTTGAAGCAGGTTTCCCCTCCGTCCATGGCACTGCCAAGGCTGACAGATCTCAGGAGATCTGATCTGGAAACTCCTCACCTGGATTTTCACTCAATTTTCTTTTCATTTCCTGCCCAACACTTAATTCTAAATGCATTACCTTCCGTGCTTCAGGTTTATTCTGTGTGTCCCTGCCTGGCCCAGCACATCCATCCCCATCCTTCCCTGCCTTCCAGGGAAGAATAAATCAGTTTTCCAGGTGAGAAGCACAGGGGGAAATAGAATATTGTGTCTGTGAGACAGCACTCAGCACTTGCAGGAATTCATGAAGCCTCGTGGCCAAGATTTTGCTCAACACACCCAAATAAATACCTGAAATAATCACCAAATTCGTTCTGTCCTGAGCTCTGTCAATGTGTTGTTCCCCCTCCAGATAAAAACTCATCCCTCGTGTTCTAATCTGAGCTGGTTTAGCTCCAGCTCAGGCTTGCAGATGAAAAACCTCCCTTCTGATTAAAAACCCAACTTTTAGTTTAAAACAAAGGTTGTTTTCCCTCTCTTCCCCTCCCCCAGCCCCCAAACCACCTCTTTTTTTAGACAAACCAAATAAATTGAGCTTCTTCAGACTCAGATGTTTTAAATTCAGAACAATTCCCTGCTTTCCTTCCAAGAGGGGAGGAGCAGGACCCAGCGTTGTCCCCGTGTCACACTCCCAGAGAAATCATTCAAACAGTGCCGTGGCTGTGGTGTCCCAACCACAAAATAATATGTTTATTTTTTTTTTCCACCACTTCTTTTTTTTTTGTTTGTTTGTTTGTCGTCGTCATTTTATTGATAAAAACTACACAAAAACTAACTGATCATAATAATTAATAAAAAAACAAAACCAAAACCCAAACCAAAAAAACAACGTTGCACATTCTGCTGTGTTTTAGAAATTGTGTCAGCCAGTGAGCTGCACTAAATACTCTTTAAAAGATTCTCCTTCTGATCCATTTCAAGCACTTCTCTTCCATTTTGGTTCCCACACGTCCATGAATTTTTTGTAACAAGCACCACTGGCCTGGAAATCTGAGTCGTGACTCTGTTGCAGTATTTCCCCATTTTTTTTAGAGCCCAAGAAGGAATTAGAGTGTCAACAATGAAGCACAATAAAGATAAAAAAATCAAAAGCCCCCTCCATAGTGTACAGCCTGTGTCTTAAATGTACATGCACCCGAGTTTCTTGGTTTCTGCTGCATCAATTGCCAAGGTCCTTTTGGTTCAACATAAGCTTTAATGCCCATGTCTGAAGGTTGAAATATTAATGCTCAACCACTTAAAAAACAACATCCTCCCCCCCAAAAAATAAAACCCAACTGAAAAACCAACCCTCGAGAGGAAAAAAAGAAAATATAGAGCTATCTTTTGTTGGTTTAAAAAGAACAAAAATAGTCAACGGATCTTTGTAATAAACACTCAATAAGGGAACATGGCTGACCCTCCCCAGAGCCTTGCCCTCCCCACCCCGTTTATTTTTACCTGTGGTTCTCCTTCCCTGGAACCGTGCAATGTAGAAAAATCAAATATACAAACAAAACTCTTAATCCATCCCTTTATGTAGCTAGAGTGAAATCTATTTGTTGTCGCCGTCGCCGTCGTTCTTTTTAATAAGAACTCGACAATCTTTCTCTCTCTCTCTCTTTAATATTTACACCGAGGAATTTGTTGGAAAGTTTAAAGCAAAGGGAAATCCTGAAGTTCTCCGCGCCGCGTTCCGCGCCGCGCCGAGGCCGCCGCCGTCCCCGGCCCTCGGGAGTGTTTCCCGCCGGAACGGCGGCGTTGGAACGCCTTGCCTGGTCTCCTGCAGGACCAAAGGTCCCTCCCAGAGCTGTCCCCAGAGGTGGTGGCCGACGCTAGTTGGGTATTCTCTCGATGTAGATGGCGGGGGCGGCGGAGCGCGCGATGGTGGCGATGAAGCTGTGGTCGCGGCCCAGGTCCAGGGCGGAGGTCTCTGCTGGCTCCCTGGACACCGTCTCGTAGCCCTTGTTGACGTGGAGGGGCTTGTGGGCCTGGCAGTAGCCGATCACGGGCTGGTCGTAGCTGTAGTAGGGCAAGGTCTTCATGTGGTGAGGGACCTGCGGGAGAAAGGGGAGCAGAGAACAGCGGCTGAGCCTCGCGTTCATGCGGCGTCACCAGAAATCCCAAGGCGGCCTCAATCCCCCCGGGGTCAGCCCACAGGAGAGAGCCCTGAGGGCTCCCAGCTCCCTGCAGCACCTTCAGGTCCCTCTGGGCAGCACTGCCAGGCTGGGAGAGCTGGGGAGGGGGAAGAGCTCCAGGGGGATCTTAGAGCCCCTTCCAGTGCCTCAAGGGGCTGATGACAGGGAGGGAGAGGGACTTTTAATATGGACAGTGGTGTTGCAATGCCAGAGGGATTTTGGGATGGAATTCCTTCCTGGGAGGGTGGGGAGGGGCTGGGATGGAATTGCCAGAGGAGCTGTGGCTGCCCCTGGATCCCTGGAAGTGTCCAGGGCCAGGTTGGAGCCCCCTGGGACAGTGGGAGGTGTCCCTGCCATGGCAGGGGTGGGATGGGATGATTTTAAGATCCCTCCCAATCCAAACCATTCCAGGATTCCATGATCTGTGTCCCCACTCCCGGCTGGATCCTGCCTGGCAGTGCTGGAGCCAGGGCAGAGGGAGCTGCTCTCCCTCCCTCTCTCCCTTGCCCCAGTTTGTGGGCAGATGCTCAAACTGCTCAGCTCTGGCTCTTTTGGGTGACCCAGCTCTGAAAAACAAACCGAGGGGTTTGCAAACCCAGCAGCTTCCAAAAACCATCCCCTTTTCCCAGTGCCTGGAAAGGTGCTGAGTGCTTCCAGACCAACCTGGGGATGTCAAAGGCAGAGGCAGCTGGCAGCAGGGGTGGTGCCAGCACAGCTGGAACATCTGTTTATTGCTTCCAGGACAAAGCTGCTCCCCCAAGGTCACGGCTCCCCGCCTTCTTTATCGTCCAACCTCCCCAAGATAATCACTGTCAGAGCAGCTCCACTGCTGCTCACCAGAGCTGAGCACATCCACACCTTGTACAAATGGATTTCCAAACCCTGCCAGATCCATCCTGAATCCCAGCTCTTCCTTATGTAAATCCTCTGAAACTGCCAGCCCCCCACCTGCTTTATTTCTTCTTTTTTTTCCCCCCCTTCCATAAATATTCTACGCTTGCAAATGTTAATCCTACGACTAAATATGATTTATGGCACAACATCAGATACAAATCTTTGCAGATAATTTTATCATCTGCAAGAGATGAGCTGATCAAGTCGAAAGAAATATGCTCTGAGGGAGAAAAACATGTGGCAGGAGAGAGAGAGGCGAGAGTTGATTCTAACGCTGCCAGCAAACCTGAGCTCATTATAGCTGGAGATATCCTACACATAATCCAATCTTGGAACAAATGCCTTTTGATTTTCCAGGCTGAACTTTTAAGTGCAGACCAGCAGGGCTAATTTCTCCCAAATTTTCATTGCTCGGTGCACTTCATCCCAAAAATAAAAAGCATGGAAAAAGCAGAGGCATTAAAGCTAATTGGGAAACTTTGCAGGGTCAGAGCTCCTCTTGATGTGGATCCCCTGCAGAACGCTGGAGACATCCCAAAATCCTTCCAAGAGCTGGAACTCAGCTGCAAATATGATTTGCCATGGCAGCTGAGCGGCAGGGACGCAGAGGACAAGCTGCTGGGTGGAATTGGATGGGACAACTGTGCTCACTCGTGGCTTCACAAGAACATGGATCTCCCCTGGATAGAGCAGTGTCTGTGCCAGTCCCTGTCAGGGCTGAGCTGGGCTCAGGTTTAAGGCAGCGTTTTATGATTCCATCAAAGCCAAGGACTGTTTGTGTTCCGGAGAGCTGAGGGATGGAGGTCCTGGCAGGGCAGCAATAACACACAGCCCATTAAGCACCTGAGGCCAGGCTGCAAGCTCCAAACTCGGAGTCAGAGTGCTGCAGAAACACGTTGGAATATTGACTTTTCACAAATATTAACATGGATTTTATGTGCGTGGCGTTAAAGTAACTTTGTAATAGAGATACAGTTTTTATTTCTGCTGTTAATTAAGCTTAGGCATGGGAGGGGAATGGCTGATATCAGTGTGCTGTGTTAAAATTCCTGCTGGGATGGGATAGCACCCAATGCACACAGGGTGAGGACACCTGCACAGATCTGCCAACCATCAGCACCTGTGATGGTGCTCTCAGGGGTCCCAGGATGAGGGAAGAGATGAAAATCTTGGCTCCATGTTCAGAAGGCTGATTTATTATTTTATGATATAGATTATATTAAAACTAAAAGAACAGAAGGAAGGATTACATCAGGAGGCTGGCTAAGAATAGAAAAGGAATGAATGACAAAGGTTTGTCTGTGACCAGACAGTCTGGACAGCTGGGCTGGGATTGGCCATGAATGAGAAACAACCACAGAGACCAATCCCAGATCCACCTGCTGCATCCCACAGCAGCAGAGAATCTTTGTTTGCAGTTTGTTCCTGAGGCCTCTCAGCTCCTCAGGAGGGAAAAAATCCCAAGGAAAGGATTTTCCATAAAACGTTGGTAACAGTCACCCACCCTCTGAAGGCAGCGTGCACCAGGGCCCAAAAACTGGAGGTGATGGTAAAAAATGGACTAAAACCACAACCAACCCACATGCCCTAAAAAGGCAGACCCAAGGAGGAGCTGGGCTGAACGATTCCTGAGGGGGAAGGATCCAGAGGATTCCACGAGGGACCAGGATTCCCACAACATCCCTAAAAAGTGATAAACATGGGGTTTTCCAGCCCTTTTCCAGTGCCTTTCTAGAATTTCTTGCTAATTTTCACTTCCAAGGTCAGCGCACACACAAAGCACTGCAGTAAATGTGGCTGGGTGGAGGGAGGGAGGATATTCATTATCAGTAATATCAGATATTCATTATCAGTAAAAATAAAACAGAAGAGATGCAGTGGGTTAATTTGCAGGTTAAATCAAATCAGGATGTTGCAGGTTAATTTGTAGAGCATTTTGAGGATGATGAGGCCCAGCAAGGGGCTCTCAGGCCTGGCCCTCGTGCTGCTCCTCCTCTCTTTTGGGGCCTGGATTTCACTAAAGCAAAGTAAAGAAATAATTGTGTCAAGTGAATGTGAGAAGCTTTGTCCTCCAGTGAAGACTGAAGGCAGAGATGCCACCCCTGACAGCCCTTGGGAAGCCTCTGGAACCAAGAAAAGAGCCACAAGGGCAATTCAGACCTTCCTGGCCAAAGGGAAAATGTCCCCCAAGGAGTCCTGTCCTTCCCTGGAGCTCTGCATTTGCTGGGAGACACAAGGGCTCCGGTTTCATTCACTCTGAGGTGACTCTAGGTGACACCTGAGCCCCCAGAAAGCTTCTCCAGGACACAGCCTTGGCTGTGGGGACAACTGGATGTGTGCCAGCACTCATCCAGGAAAATGATGGAAAACACTGGGGATGCTGTTCACTCTACACAAAGCTGTTACTATTCTATTTTTACAGATCCAGAGATCAACAAAACACATTCAATATCATCTAAGTTGCAGAGAATTAATTTTAGAAGTGTTTTTGTTCTAGGTTCTGAGGTAATTTTATTTTTTTTCCCACTCCTGCTATGGAACTAATACCTGAGACACTCAGATATAACCTTGCACAAGTCGTTTTATGAGCTGTAAAATGAGAAGCTTCAGTCCTGCCCCTGCTCGTCCTTGGAGTCTGGAGCTCTTTGAGGTGAGGACTGTTTGTGCAGAGACTGCAACAACCCAGCTGTGACCTGAGCTGGGCCTTTTCAGCTGCTTCAGCCTCCAAGAGACAAAAAAACAAAAGCCAGAACAAATTCCAGTCAAATAAATTTCAAAAAATCCAGACAAATAAATACAGCCCTGGGATCCTGGGGGTGGGGTCTCCATCCCTGGGGGGATTTAACGTGGAATCCTGGAATGGGTTGGGTTGAAAGGGACCTTAAATCCCACCTAGTGCCACCCCTGCCATGGCAGGGACACCTCCCCCTGTCCCAGGTGGCTCCAGCCTGGCCTTGGGCACTGCCAGGGATGGGCACAGCTCTCTGAGCTGTTGTGTTCCTGCCAGCATTTTCTGAAAAATCTTCTCTTTCATTTTTCTCTCTTCATTTCCATTTTCATTTCTAAAACCAGCACTGCCCAATGCTTACCTGAAGCCCTAAAGGTTTTTGCAGCAGGAAAACAGAAATCAGCAGGAGGAGGAGCTCCAGAATCAGACACACAATGAACGTTTTGGGTTTGACTCTCTGCCACGCTCCATCCTTCCCTGGGAGGGTGGGGAGGGGCTGGGATGGAATTCCCAGAGCAGCTGGGGCTGCCTCTGGATCCCTGGAAATGTCCAAGGCCAGGCTTGGAGAAGCTTGGGACAGTGGGAGGTGTGGGACCATGGTGGGGCTGGATGGGCTTTGGGGTTCCTCCAACCCCAAACCATTCCAGGGTTCCATGGGCAGGTTTAGATGGGATTTTGGGAAGGAATATTGGGAGAGGGGCTGGGATGGAATTCCCAGAGCAGCTGTGGCTACCCCTGGATCCCTGGCAGTGCCCAAGGCCAGGCTTGGAGAACCTTGGGACAGTGGGAGGTGTCCCTGCCATGGCAGGGGTGGCCCTGGGTGGGCTTTGAGGTCCCTTCCCACCCAAACCATTCCATGGTGATTTCATTATTCTATCCAAAAGTGCAAACAGTTAATTAAGCAAAGCTTGGAGCTGCTCCCCTGTGAGAGGTGGAAGTTTCCAGTGAGTTCTGGGCTCTGGAAACGGATTAGTTTCCCAGCATTGACTTCTCAAGCCCACACCCCACAGATCTCCACTCCAAATGAAATAAATGTTGCATCCAAGCAGCCACACACTTCAAACAGAGCTCCTGGTAGGAGCACAATTACACAAATCCCCAGCTACAGGAGGAAGACAAAAGATTTACTTTAAGGAATGCAAATCCTCCTTGTCAAAGTCCAAGTGCCACTGGAGAGGTTCCCAGCTCAGCAGCTTCCCTGCAGCACAAGTGCTCCCCTCAAAAACAGCTGGGGCAGCTGGAGCTACCCAAAATTCAGGGAGATTCTGGCCTGCATTGAAAAGGTGTTACCCAAAATTCAGGGAAATTCTGGCCTGCATGAAAAGGTGTTACTCAAAATTCAGGGAGATTCTGGCCTGCATTGAAAAGGTGTTACTCAAAATTCAGGGAAATTCTGGCCTGCATGAAAAGGTGTTACCCAAAATTCAGGGAGATTCTGGCCTGCATGAAAAGGTGTTACTCAAAATTCAGGGAGATTCTGGCCTGCATGAAAAGGTGTTACCCAAAATTCAGGTTCATTCTGTTCTGGATTAAAAAGGTGTTATCTGAAATTTAGGGAGAATCTGGCCTGGAGTTAAATGGTGTTACCCAAAATTCAAAATGGTGTTACCCAAAATTCAGGGAGATTGTGTTCTGCATTGAAAAGGTGTTACCCAAAATTCATGTTGATTCTGGCCTGCATGAAAAGGTGTCACCTGAAATTTAAGGAGAATCTGGCCTGGTGTCACCCAAAATTCAAAATGCTGTTACCCAAAATTCAGGTGCATTCTGTTCTGCATTGAAAAGGTGTTACCCAAAATTCAGGTTGATTTGGGCCTACATGAAAAGGTGTTACTCAAAATTCAGGGAAATTCTGGCCTGCATGAAAAGGTGTTACTCAAAATTCAGAGAGATTCTGGACTGCATGAAAAGGTGTCACCTGAAATTTAAGGAAAATCTGGCCTGGTGTTACCCAAAATTCAAAATGCTGTTACCCAAAATTCAGGTTGATTCTGGCCTGCATGACAAAGGAGTTTTCCAACACGCCCTGCCCACTTGTCCTCTGACAGCCACCACTGATGTTCAGCTCAGCCCTCAGGCACCCAAACTTGCAGATGCAGGTACCCACACTGCAATCTGGATTCTGTGGCACAGCACTGAATTCTGTCAGCTTTACTCAGGTTGAAAATGCCTGGGAGTTGATTAGCTGTGATTATCACACATGAAAGTTCTATTAAAAATAGTCAAGAGTTTAGAATCCAGCCTGGACTTTTGTTTTTTGTAGGTGCAGACGTCAAAACTTAGATTTTTTTGCCAAATATCAATAAAAATCCTTTTTCTGGAACTTGGCAAAGGCAGCAGTAGGGATGTAACATCTCCATATTCCCACTGGGATCAGGGAGCTTTCAAGGATTTGGGCTGGGGTCTGAGTCATGCTGAGTGACCTCATTTCCAGAGTGCTTTTCTCTCTCTCACCTCTCCTGTGTTAAACACTCACACATTCTTAATTCCTTGCTCTGCCTCCCAACAGGACACCTCAGACAAGCTGGAATCCAGCCCAACATGATCTCTAGGATGTGACACCTCCCTACCAAGTCATTCCAGGAGGGAAACACCCAGTTCTGTGCCCAGCTGCAGCTCCTGCTCGGGGTATTTCCCTCTGTGCTCACTGCAGCAGCCTCGTTGCAGGGGATCAGCCAGGCACGACCTCTCTGCCAGATGAAATCACCCATCCCAGGTTGAAGCAATTCCCTGGTGTTTGTTAAATCAAACTTTGGCCGCCCAGGTTTTGGGAACAGGTCTGTACTGTGGTGGAAATACGATGAGTTTGTTCTTTGTGCTCATTTTGGAAGACGGATCCCTCAGCATCCATCATCCTGCAGAGCAGGAAAAGCCTTTGTGGAGCCTCAGGAATGGCCATGGCTGTCTGGGGGACTCAGTGCCAGAATTCCCAACAGGAGACAGGGATGGAATCTCTGGAAGGGCTGGCAGGCCCAGCAGTCTCTGGGGAGAAGTTTGGATGGAGTGGAGTTTGTTTTATCCCTGAAAGGAGATGGTGCAAAGGCTCACGCTGCCACAGGAGCCTCAGACAAATGACTGTTCCAGAAACAGCCTAAACCCCGGGTCCTGGCAGGGAAAATGATGCATTTCTGAGTCCCAGGCTGTCTCAGCTGCCTCAGTCTGGACACCTGGGCTCTATCCAGGCACTGTTCAGACACTGCAGCTCAAAGCCTTCGATTCTGGTGCCTCTGTTTTCCAAGAGGAGGAACACCCTGGTTTGGAATCTCAACACTGGCTCCGTCCCTCCTGCTGGAGGCTGCCAGGGGACAACCAGCCCTGCCCGACAGGGGACACATTTCCCTTTTTAAACAACAAAAACTCAGCAGGAATATTCCCTGGTAGCTGGGCATCATCTGGTTTGACATTTGCTGGTAATCTCTAATCCAGGTAAACTGGTGGAAGTGCTTGCCCAGTTAATGATTCCATGAATTAATTACACACAGCTTTAGGAGCTGTGGAAACTCTGAGTTACAAAATGTGGAAGTGATGTTTCTTATTAGAACTAATATTTAGTCTCAGAGCACCGTGACTCCATTGGTGAATTAGGGGGACATATTTCCCTTTTTAAACAGCAAAAACTCAGCAGGAATATTCCCTGGTAGCTGGGCATCATCTGGTTTGACATTTGCTGGTAATCTCTAATCCAGGTAAACTGGTGGAAGTGCTTGCCCAGTTAATGATTCCATGAATTAATTACACGCAGCTTTAGGAGCTGTGGAAACTCGGAGTTACAAAACGTGGCAGCGATGTTTTCTCATTAGCACTAATATTTAGTCTCAGAGCACCGTGACTTCATTGGTGAATTAGCATCAGAGCTGTTGATAAATCAAATTCAGAGCTCATTTCCAAGCCGATCATAATTTGGAGTAAAAATAAGCAAGATGTTCTGTGGTAGCGCGGTGATTAGCGGAGCGCGCGGCTTCACCTCAGAGACAGATTGATTGGGCACATTAGGCAGACAGAGCTGGGATAAACAATTCCAGCGCATTTCACGCCGCTGAAAAATCACAGGCAACAGCCCTGGAACATCCCTTTGGAGGCAGAGCAGAAAAATATCCCTGTTCAGGAAAATGCCCCATCAAACATTCCCGTCAAACGCACTCCGAAGGACGAGCGCGGGCGCTGAGCTCAGCGCTGAAATATGAGCAGGTCTGCGTGCTCTGCTTCCACTTGGAACGGGCACAGAAAGTGCCTGGCTGCTGTTTGGAGCAGGCCTTTTGTTCTGCAGCCCGTGTTTCCTCAGGTGATTCTCATTGATTCAAACAAAAGAACCAAAAATCTCGTTTATTAAAACATTGAGGCGCTTGAGCGTCAGCGGGCTTGGCTCTGAGGAGGGTTTGTGGGCTCTGCTGTCCCTGTGACACCTGAGCAGCTCAGGAAATCTGCCAGCTGCAGTTTTGCAGTTGTACTTGAAGATCTTCAAGCTCCTCAGCCAGCCCAGGATTTCTGAGAGCTGCAGACCCCACTGGGGTTGGTGCCTCCGTTGGGCCAGAATCTCCCTGGATTTTGGGTCACACCAAAGTGTGGAGCAGGAGCTTTGGGTAGCAGGGCTTGGAGGTGCAATTCCCACAGTCAGCCTCCTGCAATTTCAGTAAATTACTTCACACACTGCAGACAGAATCCTCCTCTCTCTTCTTTCCTCCCAAATCACATCCATGCTCCTTGCAGCTGCCCCCAGGGTCGAGGGAGGAGGTGGCAGCCTCAGGGATTGAGCCACTGCCCCAAAATCAGGAGTTCCAGAAAAAGCCACCAACTATCTGTTGGTTTTCTCCAGGAAATCCAGGACAACCTGCTGAACGTCCCCCAAGGGCTGGCATTCCACGGGGATGTGGCAGATTTGGAGATTATTCATCATTAATCTTGCTAATTCTTGTATTTCTGTGGGAATGGGATCCCAAAATTGGCATGGACTGACAGAAGAGAGGTCTTGGGATGGAAAATGTAGAGAAACAACAGACAGGAGACATGGGACAAGGATGCTCCAGCCCCCAGTTCCTTCTCCAGGCCCTATTAAAGGTCCATTTGTAGCTCATAAAAAGCCAACTGATAATTCATAACTACAGGAATTAAACAAATATCATTGTGTTAGATGTGATTAGAGGCACATTCACCTCAGAAATTGCACATCTTGGTAATAAGCAATTTAGGAATCTATGGGATTCTATAATACTTCACAGCATTGCTCAGTTTCATACAAACTGCATTAAAATGCAGCTATTAATTTCTAATTTGAGATGAAAGCATCCACCAACTTCTGAACCATCTGCAGGCCAGCCTGGGTGCAGCAAAGAGAGAACTTTTGTGGTTTATTGGGTCACCCTTGCTGAGTGCATCCCAGGTTTTAAAGCCCTGTAACATCACACTGACAGTTCCACTGACACTGTGAACTGAATTTGAAGCTTTCCTCGCCTTGCCTGCAGATAAATTCCTAATCCTTCTCTCCAATCACACAAATGCCTTCCCCTTTAAAGCAGAACCTCTCCACGGACTCTTTAACTGAGTGTGTTTTTCTAGAGATCAGGAGAAAAATCATCCACACCCCACTGCTCCCTCCATGGGCAGATTTGATCTTTCAATCAGGAAATGAAAAGGTTTCCCTAAAGGAAACTCCCAGAAAGAAGAAAAAGCCTTCTAAGCCTTGTTATTGTTCCTTGGGCAAAATATTTCTTTTAAATGGCTTGATCTGTTTTTTATGACGTGTCTGGCTCCTGAAGAAAAGCCCCACTGATAAAAAACTCAGTGTGAGATGCACAGGCACCTTTGATTTTCTGCCTTGGAGGGCTGATCAAATAAACAAACTATCTGGATATTCTAATTAGAAAGCCATTAATAATTGCTGGGAGTGCTCTTGGGATTGTTTCCTCTGGAAGTCGATGGGGATGGAAGCCTGGGGGTGAAACCAACAACGAGTGCCTCAAACATGGCACAGTGCCTTGGAGTCCATCCTTATCCACAGGTTAAGGAATCCCACTGGGAGCCTCTCCATATCTTTGGGTGCCCAGGTGCACAGATTTCCCAAAATTTTGGTCAGCTCAGCTTTTATTTATTCACTTCAAGCTCATTTTTCCTCAGGAATTTGTGCTCCCCACTCATGGCAAAGCTGCAGACCAAAGCGAGTTTGTGCTCAACCTCTCCAAAGGTGCCTCAAGCCCAAGGCACCACAAAGAGAAGCAGAAAAATTGTCAAGGATCCCATAAAAACTCCCCCAGAGCCTCCAGCACTCCCAGCTTGCTGAATTCCTGCCTTTTCAGCCCCAAAATTCCATGGAGCTGGACCTTCCATGGCCTGGAGTATCCTCACATCTGGGGCAACGGGGCACATTCTTCAAAAACAAAAAGAATTATGGCAATCAAGGGAAAGGTGCAGCTGCTCTTCCATGTGGTGATCCAAAAGATGGCAAGTGCTCCCTCCGTTAGTCCCAACAAATAAATCCAGGATTTAACAGGAACATCTGATCCTGCTGCTGCCAGGGTGACAGATGAGGGGAATAAGTCTCTGTCTCATATTCAAGCCCTGATTTTCATTAGATCTGCCCAAAACTGACGGGCTGCAGAGAAGCTCTCCAGGAACTGATGGCTTCTCCAAAGGTTTTTAAATTCTGTTTCAAGTTGTGCATTGTTCCTGTGCATCAGGAGAACAAAACTGTGCTTCCTAAAGAGGGGGGAACACGGCTCACACTGTACAATATTTTCTCCTAAAGATATGAGAGAGTATAAACAAAACACTGGGGATCAAACCACACCAGTGTGAGAAGAAAGGGATAAAAAAATGGGAAATTTTCCTGCATTGTTACCTATTTAACCTAGACCCTGAAGGTTTTGGCTGCAAGCAGGGGAATCTCAACCCATTGGGATTAAAAAATCGCTGAGAACCACATTTGTAATTGGCACGTTTGTAACTGGCACCAATTCCATTTAATATGGCAATATTAAAATTGGAAATAATGGAATATTGTGGAAATAATCTCCAGCCCTGCACCCCCAGCAGAGTCTAAGAGGACAAAGTCCTGCTCTGCCATCATTTGAAATTCAGTGTTCAATCCTGGCCTAGGAGAGCAGAGAATTTGGGGATTTTTAGTCCACTCAAGGGGTTGTTCTTTACAGAAAATGTCAAGGGGAGGGATGAGTGGAGGAGAAATGAGAGAGATGGAGGAGAAATTATATTTTATATATTTATTATATAAAATTATATAAAATTATATGTTTGCTAAATATTTATTATATATAACGACATATAAAATATATAATATATATGTATATATACATATACACATACATAAAGATATATATGTGTATATGTATATATACACATATATACATATAAAAATATACAAAAAATATATTCACACACATATATATTTATGTATTTATATATCAATATATTTATATAAACATATAGTTATACTTATGATAAGTCTTTATTTATATCTATACTAATTTTATATTTATATTTATATGTAGATTATATTTACATCTATATTTATATTTATATCTAGATTATATTTACACTTATATTTATATTTATACTTATATTTATATTTATAGGTACACTACTTTTATATTTATATTTATATTTATATTTATATTTATATTTATATTTATACTTATATTTATATTTATATTTATATTTATATTTATATTTATATTATATTATATTTATATGTATAGGTATAGGTATAGGTATATAAATATAAATATATAGAGATATAGATATAGATATAGATATAGATATAGATAGATATAAATATAGATATAGCTATAAATAGATATAGATAATAGATATAGATATAGATATAGATATAGATATAAATGACATAGAAAATATAAATATAAATATAAAGATAAAGATAAAGATAAAGATAAAGATAAAGATAAAGATAAAGATAAATATAAATATAAATATAAATATAAATATAAATATAAATATAAATATAAATGTATGTATGTATGTGCCTGGCTCACTTTCTTGTTTCCCCCCTGCCCAGCCCGCCCAGCCATCCGGTGTCCCAGCTGGAATGAACCACTAGGAGATTCCCAAACCGGAGTTCAGAGATCCCCAAGCTGGCAGCAGACCCTGGCGTCCAGCACCGAGCGTGCCCGGGGTCGGGAGGGCCCTGGGGCAGCCGCCAGGAGCCGGCTGTGCCCGCTGCACAGCGGGATGTGCGGATCCCTCTGGGAACCGCTCCGGAAAAGCCGAGCTCAGTCCCAGCAGGGGAGGGGAGCGCTCTGGGTGCAGCCAGGAGAGGGCTGCAGAGCGCCCGGGTCTGTGCAGGACTCGGGAGAGCGAACACGCTGCTGCTCGGGGGGAAAGGACTTCATCTCCTGGCTCCAGCCTCTGGAGACTTCCAAGGGTGAACGAGGATTGGAGGGGGATCTGTGGGTGGGCTCTCAGGGGTCCCAGGAGCTGGGAAGAGGAGAATCGGGGCTCTGTGTTTCAGAAGAATTCATTATTTATTGATATATATTATTTACATATACATAACATATATATATATATTTTTTTTTAAAAAAATATATTTATATATTTCATAACATATATATATATTTTATATATATCTATATATATATTTATATATTTATATATAAATATAAAATATATATTTCTATATTTTATATAGAAATATATATTTATTTATATATCTATATATTTATATAAAATATATTTATATATTTATATATAAATATTTATTTATTTATATATTTATATATTTATATAAAATATATATTTATATATTTATATATAAGTATATAATATATTTATATTTATATATTTATAAATATCAATATATGTTTCTAAATATAAAACATATTTATATAAAATATATTTATATATTTTATATAAAATATATTATATTTTTATATATAATATTCATTTATTTATTTATGTGTTATTGAGATATATTTTTATATATTATACCCATACTGACTTATTATTTTATTATATATATTTATATATCATTTCTATCTATTTATATGTTATTGATATATATTTATATATATTATGCCTATACTGACTTATTATTTTATTATATATATATTTATATATTATTTCTATATATTTACATGTGTTTGAGATATTTTAATATATATTATACCCATACTGACTTATTATTTTATGATACATATTTATATATTATTTATATCTATTTATTTGTTATTAATATATATTTATATATTATACCCATACTGACTTATCATTTTATGATATATTTATATATTATTTATATCTATTTATTTATTATTGATATATATTTATATATATTATGCCCATACTGACTTATTATTTTATGATACATATTTATGTATTATTTCTATATATTTATATGTTATTAATATATATTTTTATATATTATACCCATACTGATTTATTATTTTATGATACATATTACATTAAAAGAAAATGATATATTAGAACTACCCTAAAAGAATGGAAGAAAGGATTTCATCAGAAGGCTGGCAAGGAAAGGAAAGGAAAGGAATGATAATAAAATCTTGTGACTGACCAGAGTCTGAGACAGCCAGACTGTGATTGGCCATTAATTAAACACAACCACATGGACCAATCAGAGATGCCCCTGTTGCATTCCACAGCAGCAGAGAATTATTGTTTACATTTCATTCCTGAGGCCTCTCAGCTCCTCAGGAGAAAAGATCCTAAGGAAAGGATTTTTCATAAAGTGTGTCCGTGACAGGGTGACAGTGCCACCTCTCCAGTGACACTGGACAAACCAACAGTCCATCAAATCTCTCCTCCTCCATGAAAGAATGCAGAACAATGAGTTATTTACAGAAGGTGTGTTGGCAAAAGCAAAGGGAACTTTAAAAATTAGACCTGGATTGGGAGAAGATTCACTCAAACCCGTTCACAGGAAAAAGAAAATCCCATTAAACTCAGGGATGAGGCTGCTCCAGGTCTTGTCCAGCCTGGCCTTGGGCACTGCCAGGGGTCCAGGGGCAGCCCCAGCTGCTCTGGGAATTCCATCCCAGCCCCTCTCCCAATATTCCTTCCCAAAATCCCATCCAAACCTGCCCATGGAATCCTGGAATGGTTTGGGATGGAGGAGACCCCAAAGCCCATCCAGCCCCACCATGGTCCCACACCTCCCACTGTCCCAGGGGGCTCCAGCCTGGCCTTGGGCACTGCCAGGGATCCAGGGGCAGCCACAGCTGCTCTGGGAATTCCATCCCAGCCCCTCCCCTCCCTCACAGGCAGGAATTTCTTTCCCTTTCCTGGCTCTCCACCCACTGCAGCCACCTGGAACCAGCACCCAGCGCCGGCTTCACCGGCGAGATCCAGGTGCTATCCCTGCCTGCAGGAGGGCAGAGCACTGGGAGGAGGATTCTGAAGATAAATAAACCTCTCATCATCCAAAATCTGCTGTTTGCTGTGCCCAGAGGCCTCGACAAGAGCTGGAGCTGCTCCTGGTACCCGACGCTTGCGAGCCCTTGCCCTGCAGAGCTTGTACTCCAGACAGGAGTGACAGATGAAGGGTGGGAGAAAGGAAAATAGCAAACAAGAAAAAGATCTCGCACAGATTGAGGGACAGATTTTTCCACGAGCTAACCACATGAATACAGAGCTTTTATCCCCAAATGACTCCCCTTGTCATGTGGCCGCGTGTGTGCGTGCTGGGGAGGGAAGGCAGATCTGTGGGGAGCAGGAGTTGGTGGTGAGCACACGGTGTCCACACCTCCACACTGCCAGGGCTGACACCCCACAGGCTCCCAGCACCCCTCACAGCAGCACAAGGGGCCTGGGTGCTCCCCCAGCGTGAGAGAGATGTTACAATCCAAATAAATCTTTCCTGTATTTAATATTTGTGAGTTTCCCCCACCCATCAGTTTCCTGCTGGATTTTTGGCTGAGGCTGATGTTAATGGAATCCTTGGATGTCAGGCTCTGGCATGGCCCCTGTGCAGTCACTCAAGGACCACAGTGACAACAGACCTTCTGAGGGTCACCAGAAGGGGCTTTAGGGCTCTCAGGATCTCAAATTCTTGCCCCAGTGTTGCAAATCAAGGGCCATCAAATCCATTAGAAAAACTCCTCCAATTCAGAAAAATGAAATCATTAAATTGTTTCTGCAGCCAAAAAAATTTAATTAATCTCCATCAAATTAAACTGGTTTTATCCTTCATCAAATCAACAGGACTTCAAGGTGTCCAAGGCCAGGCTGGATGGGGCTTGGAGCACCCTGGGATAGTGGGAGTATCCCTGCCATGGTGGAACTGGACAATCTTTAAGGCCCTTTCTACCCAAACTATTCCATGAGGCTCCTCCCACTCATATAAACAAAAAAGGGAATGGAGCTGGGGAAGGGTTTGGAGCCCCAGGAGGGGCTGGGGGAGATGGGAAGGGGCTCAGCCTGGAGCAAAGGAGGCTCAGGGGGGTCCTTGTGGCTCTGCACAGCTCCTGCCAGGAGGGGACAGCTGGGGGGGTCGGGCTGTGCTCCAGGGACAGGGACAGGAGCAGAGGGAATGTCCCCTGGTTGGGCCAGGGCAGGCTCAGGGTGGATATTGGGGAAATTTCCATGACAAGAGTGGTAAAGCATTGGAAAGGGCTGTCCAGGGTGTGTTGCCATCCCTGGAAGTGTTCCAACACCGTGTGGCTGTGGCACTGGGGGCTCTGGTTTAGTGGGGACCATGGTGGTGGTGCTGTGTTGACAGCTGGATTTGGTCTTAGAGGCCTTTTCCAACCTGAACAATTCCATGGCTCTATTTAAGCATCCATTAATTTCCTGTAACTCACAGGATCACCAGGCTGGAAGAGATCTTCAAGATCGAGTCCAACCCAGCTCCAACACCTCAACCCAACCATGGCACCCAAGGGGAAAAAGGGGGGGAGAAATAGAAAAAGGCTTTTTTTGGCATGGAAATGAATCCCATTTTTGGCACTGAATTCCCAGAATTCCCAGAATTCCCAGAATTCCCAGAATGTCTGGGCTGGAAGAGACCTTCAAGATCGAGTCCAACCCAGCCCCAACACCCCAACTCAACTTGGCCCCCAGTGCCACACCCAGGCTTTGTTAAACACCCCCAGGGATGGTGACTCCACCACCTCCCCGGGCAGAACATTACAGAACTTTATCCCCCTTTCTGTAAGAACCTTCTCCTAATATCCAACCTATATTTTTTCCTTATATCCTGATTAGGTCTTTCCCAATATCCCACCTATAGGACAGGATCTCACCAACTTCCTAATATCCAACCTATATCTTTTTTTCCTAATATCCAATCTATATTTTTTTCCTAATATCCAATCTATATCCTTTTTCCTAATATCCAACATATATATTTTTTCCTAATATCCAACCTATATCTTTTTTTCCTAATATCCAACCTATATCTTTTTTTCCTAATATCCAACCTATTTTTTTTCCCCTAATATCCAACCTGTATTTTTTTCCTAATATCCAACCTATATTTTATTCCTAATATCCAACCTATACCTTTTTTTCCCTAATATCCAACCTTTATTTTTTTTCCTAATATCCAATCTATATCTTTTTTCCTAATATCCAACCTATATATTTTTTTCCTAATATCCAACCTATATTTTTTTCCTAATATCCAACCTATATTTTTTTTCCTAATATCCAACCTATATATTTTTTCCTAATATCCAACCTTTATTTTTTTCCTAATATCCAACCTATATTTTTTCCTAATATCCAACCTTTATTTTTTTCCTAATATCCAATCTATATCTTTTTTCCTAATATCCAACCTATATTTTATTCCTAATATCCAGCCTAAATTTCCCCTGGCACAGCTGGAGGCTGTGTGCTCTGGTTCTGTCAGTTCCTGGAGAAGAGCCCAGCCCCACCTGAGCACAGCCACCTTTCAGGAGCTGCAGAGAGTGATCAGGCCACCCCTGAATCTCCTTTCCTCCAGGCTGAGCAACCCCAGGATGATGCAACTGAGTGCAGATTTGGTAATTTCGTGCCTAAAACTCTTCTAGCTGTGCTGTCCATCCCAGAACGCAGCAGCAGGAGGCTTTGGGAGGCTTTGGGAAGCTTTGGGAGGCTTTTGGGAGGGTTTGGAGCACAGCTGCAGGAGCTGAGCTCTTATCTTCAAAGGCGGATCTGACCCCACCGAGCTCAGCTCATTCCCACCAACTGTTTGCCTCCCACCAAAGCTGCTTCCTGTTAATTTGTGTTCTTTTGATGTTGGCAGATCCCAAAGCTCCCAGCTGTCCCCCAGCTCCTTCACCTGGGTGTCCCTCTGTCCTTCCCACGTCTGGACCCCAGATTAACAATCTCCATCTTCAACACTTCCTTTTCCAACCAGGACACTCCCACCAGCATCTTTTACAAATAAATCCACAACTTGGGAAGGAGGTTTCTGCTCTTTTATCCTGAATTCTTCCAGCCAGGGCTTGGTCCAAACTCAAGGAAATAAAAAATGAGCAAAGAAACTGCAGCCCAAGCCCCCTGAACAACCCTGAAAGAGCTTTTGGGTTTGAGACACCGATGGAGATTGGCAGGGAAATGCAAGTGGAACAGAATTAACGTGGAGCCTTTCCAAAGGCTGAGATCCTTGGATGCTTTTCCAAGTGCCACATCCAGCCCCAGCAGAGCACAGGGAGCAGAAATGGGTGTCTGGCAGTGCCTGGGAATGAGAACAACGTTTTTGAGCAACCTTTTTCCTGCTGGTGCCATGGGAAGCAGGGGTGGATCCATCAATCCTTCTCCCAGGGTGGATCCATCAATCCTTCTCCCAGGGGTGGATCCACCAGTCCTTCTCCCAGGGGTGGATCCATCAATCCTCCCAGGGGTGGATCCACCAATCCTTCTCCCAGGGGTGGATCCACCAATCCTTCTCCCAGGGGTGGATCCATCAATCCTCCCAGGGGTGGATCCACCAATCCTTCTCCCAGGGGTGGATCTCAGTTCAGGGAATCCAGTTGGATCCATCAATCCTCCCAGGGATGGATCTCAGCTCTTGGGATCCAGGGATGGATCCATCAATCCTTCTCCCAGGGTGGATCCATCAATCCTTCTCCCAGGGATGGATCTCAGCTCAAGGAATCCATCAATCCTTCTCCAAAGGGTGGATTTCAGGTCGTGGGATCCAGGGGGGGATCTCAGCTCATGGAATCCAGGGATGGATCCACCAGTCCTTCTCCCAGGGTGGATCCATCAATCCTTCTCCCAGGGGTGGATCCATCAATCCTTCTCCCAGGGATGGATCTCAGCTCAAGGAATCCAGGAACGGATCCATCAATCCTTCTCCTGGAGATGGATCTCAGCTCTTGGGATCCAGGGATGGATCCATCAATCCTTCTCCCAGGGGTGGATCCATCAATCCTTCTCCCAGGGGTGGATCCATCAATCCTTCTCCTGGAGATGGATCTCAGCTCATGGAATCCAGGAGTGGATCCATCAATCCTTCTCCCAGGGGTGGATCCATCAATCCTTCTCCCAGGAGTGGATTTCAGGTCATGGGATCCAGGGATGGATTCATCAATTCCCTCCCAGTGTGGATCCATCAATCCTTCTCCCAGGAGTGGATCCATCAATCCTTCTCCCAGGAGTGGATCCATCAATCCTTCTCCCAGGAGTGGATCCATCAATCCTTCTCCCAGGGGTGGATCCATCATTCCTTCTCCCAGGGATGGATCTCAGCTCATGGGATCCAGGGGTGGATCCATCCGTCCTTCTCCTGGAGATGGATCTCAGCTTGTGGAATCCAGGATTTCCCTGAGATTTCTGCGCCTCCTCCACAGCCTGAACCACTCCAGGGAAAACCCAGTCCTCTATTCCCAACCCAGCAATGGGGAGGGGGAGGGAATTGCTCAAGCTGGACCTTCCTGCAGCCCACGTGGAGTGAGATTTAACCTGGATTCCTGAGCCAGGCAAGGAAAGCTTCCCAAGGAAAACTTTGGCTGGAAAATACTCGGTGTCAATGAGGCAAAACACGACTAATTTGGTGCTCCTGAAGTTTTATTGTGCAATTCCAAAGGAATTTCTCCTCTTCTGCAGCTCAAGCTGGTGAGTAAACAGCTCCTCATAGCTGCCTTTAGTTCATTTACTGTATGGATGGGAAATGTGTTTTTCAGGAAATAAACCCAAACCAGTCACTTAATTCAACCTTTGGAAAAGTTACTGCCACCATTAGGAGCTCACAGGCTCTTCCAGGGAAATATGACCAGGACAGAAAAATGGGCAGTGCATTTTTGGAGTATCAGAATTGTTCTTTTTCTCAGAACTCCCCTGAAATTGAAAGGAGCAGGGTGAAATTCGGGGGGTATTACTTGAAAATTCAGAGCACATTTTTGAATCTGTGCTCCAAACCATGAAAGAGTTCAGTGATTCCTGTCTGGGGGCAGCACGAGGAGCTGCTCTGAGGATCAGGCACCACAGGAATGACCAGAACACGTTCCAGATGGCAGGGCCACATCACACAGCCCAAACCCCAAGATGAGAAGCCACAGCATCCTTTAATCCGTGAGATGTTGTTCCCTAGGGAATGACAGCACAGCTGGAGCTCCTGTCTCCAGCTCAGGGTGGTCTCACCCAGGGGGCTTCCTACACCTCAAACCCCTGTTTGTTCAAGCCAGGACTCTGGGCAGTGCCCAGCACCCTCTGGGGAAGCTCCTCCTTTTGGGATTTGTGGAATGTGAGCATGGAACATCTTTTCTGCTCCCCCCCAAGGCTTCCTGCAGCCCAGCATTCACTCCATGGGCACATCCTCCCACCCAACAATGGCTTTTCACTGAACAATCTCCCAACAACAACCACTTTGAGGATAATTAAGTAATTAATTATATTTTCTAATCTATTAAGCCTTGATTGCTTATCAAAGCATTCAGCTGGATCATTTTCCTCTTGTCATTTCCAATTAATTTTTTCTTTCTTTTTTTTTTTTTTTTTTTAGTTAAGCAAAGGGGAAAGTCTCTCAAACTTCCCAGGGAATCAGGAGCTTCACTGGAGCAGAAAGAGGAATTGCTGATTTTTCCCCCCACTTTTGGCTTACTAAGGAGGGATGTGCTTGCTAATAAAAATAAAAAACACCGAGACTTTCTCAAATGCCTGAAGCTCACAGAGCTCTGTCCAAGTCCCTGGGATTGACCCTGCTTCTCTGGGAATCCAGGCCACATTTGGGTCTGGATTGCTAAAAATCACAGAAACCCAGACTGCTTTGGGATGGGGACATTAAAGATCCACTGGAAACAACAACCAAACAAAAAACTTTCTCAAGAAAAACCATCAACTCCAACTTGGAGGGGAAATTCATCTCTCTGTCAATACAGCACGGGCAGGTTTGCTCATCCTTCTCCTGGGGCACTGAAAGTCATTCATCCCAAACCAGATCCAGGGATTGCTTCAGCCATTCCCAGCTGCTGAAACAACGTTCCAGACAGGCACTAAACTGACTCTGGGCAGTAAATAAATTCCCTGCCTTATTGACTGAGGTGAATACAAAGAGAAGAAGCACTAAATCCTGCCCGGGGCGTGCCAGCTCTAATCTTAACTTGTCACGCCAGCAAAAATTACATCCAAGGCAATTCTGCCCCCAAAACATCCTTGATAACCATGGTGGGGGAGATTTGGTTGTTTGTTTGGAATTGTTGGGGTTGTTTGAGATCTGGGGGGAGCTGCAGCTCTGTGGGAGGAGGTTGGGGAGAAGAAATGGCCTCAAGGTGTGCCAGGGAGGCTCAGGTTGGCTTTTCTCTCCTCCTCACTTCTCCCACTCTTGTTCCAGCACAGCATCAGGAGGCACAATTTGAATTTTTTCCCTTCCTTTCATTAAAAAGAATTAATTAAAAAAGAAATCAAGACCTAAAAATATTTAGATATAAAGAGAGAGCAGCACTTTAAAGGGACTGGACCTGCTCCTGGCTGGCCTTTGGGGCTTTATTGGGATTTATGTCATGGAATGGCAGAGTTTTTCAATCACATCAGCTAAGAGCTGGAGATAAGATAGAGCCAGAAAAGGAATTACATGGGATATAACCTGTATAATTTGGCTTTCTGGCTGGGGAGAAAAAAAATAAAAGAATCCAAGGCAGTCACTGAAAGCCTGAGTGATTTTAAGATTTCAGCTTTAAAACAATTTATTTACTGAGGGACAAAATTGGGATAAGGATTCAAAAAGTGGCTTCAAAACTTGAGTCTGGTTGTCAGAACTGCCTTAAACTCTCTGAAATTTAAAATGTGAGTGCCCACAAGCACGAAGCAGCCGGGGTTGTTTGGGGGTTTTGGGGTTTTTGGGGTTGGTTTTTAGGGGGGAGACGACCCCACAGCTGGGAGGGAAAGGAGCTCCAAGCCACCCAGTGCCACCCCTGCCATGGACAGGGACATTTTCCACTGTCCCAGGTGGCTCCAGCCTGGCTTTGGGCACTGCCAGGGGTCCAGGGGCAGCCACGTGAGTTGGAATGTTACAGTTTAGGCTTCAAGTTGGTTTTTTTTTTTCATTCAGTTTTCTTGCAGTGGAAAATTCGTAGACCTTTTTTCTACTTGCCACACTGAGCTGTCTTGTTTGCCTGTGGTAAAAAAAGGGGGGAAAAAGGGACCAAAGGGGGAAAAAAAGGGGAAAAAGGGGAAAAAAGGGGGAAGAAGGGGGGAAAAAAAGGAAAAAAGGGGGAAGAAGGGGGGAAAAAGGGGGGAAAAGGGGAAAAAGGGGGAAAAAGGGGGAAAAGGGGGAAAAAGGGGAAAAAAGGAGAAAAAAGAAAAAAAAGGGAAAAACGGGGAAAGAAGGGGGAAAAAGGGGGAAAGGGGGAAAAAAGGGGGGAAAAGGGAGAAAAACGGGGTAAAGGGGGGAAAAGGGGGAAAAAGGGAAAAAGGGGGGAAAAGGGAAAAAGGGGGAAAAAGAGGGCGGAAGGAAAAAAAGGGAAAAAAGGGGAAAAAGGGGGAAAAAAGGGGAAAAAAGGAGAAAAAAGGGAAAAAAAGGGGAAGAAGGGGGGGAAAAGGGGAAAAAAGGGAGAAAAGGGAAAAAGTGGGGGAAAGCTGCTGTTGGGAAATGTCTGGAGCTGCCAAGGGAGATGCTCCAGAGGGGTCAGAGAGCCCGGGCAGCCCCAGGCAGCCCCGGCTCCAGGGATGCAACCCCAGCAGCAGCAGCTGGAATTGGGAGCAGGTTTGGCACCACCTGCAAACACCACCTGCCCGTCCCTGGGCCACATCCAGCCCTGCTGCTCCTGCTCCTGCTGGCAAGGAGGAGCCCAGATCCCGCTGGGAGCAGCCAGACCTCCCCTGGCTCCCCAGGGGGATGCTGGGCTGGTTGTCAGGCATGAAATTTTAGGTTGCTGCCTCCCAGAATGGAGTGGATTCAGCTGCAGGACTTTCTCCCCCACTTTTTGTAATTAACTCGTTGTTTCACATTCTTTTCTGGAGGAGGAGAGATTTGATGGGCTGTTGGTTTGTCCAGTGTCTTCGGAGAGGTGGCACTGTCACCCTCCAACCCACTGTCACTTTTGGAAATCTATCAATGCTGGAATCAGGAAATAAACTTCCCTTTTTGCCTTGAGAACAGCAGCGTGCCTGTGTCGTGTTGTTTCATGTCCTACAGTGACACCCCTGCCCCTCACGACCTGGCTCCTGTCCCCCTCTCAGTTCCTCTAATTAAACAAACGGCCCAGCTCCGCGCAGGCTGCTGAGCGTGCCTGCCGTCCCCAAACCCAATTTCACACCCTGACAGCCTAATTAATCTTCTTCTTTTGTTTTCCCTGGCATCCGGGGCTCTGCCGGGCCGTGGAATGTGGGGGAATCTTGCTGAGAGCACATCTGGCAGGGCTGCAGCACGGAGGAAGGGATGCAGCAGGCTCTGGGGTGGTTATGTCTGTGTTTATGGGGCTCTGCTTTCTCAGACACACGGAGGGTGGGACAATCCATCCTGTAATGTCCCGAATTTCTGGAAACACCTGTGATCCCAGACACCAGAGCATCAGAATGCAGCAGGGAAGGCACCTTTTAGCCCAGGGAGACATCATCACTCCCACACACAGCTTTCAGGTAAAGAAAGATTGTGTGGCTCGGCCAAGGTCACCCAAAAGCGGTGACAAAGCTGGGAGCTCAGCCAGCGCCTCGCCCTCGGCTTAACTCCTGCAACACTTGGTTTTCCAAAGCCTGCATTCCCTCCTCTCCTCCAGGGCTGGAATTGCACTGCCTGGCCCCTCCTTGGCTCTCCTAGTCTGGTGTGGGACTGGAAATCCAGATTCTGGCAAGCTCCAGCTGGAACCACCCGCACATGGAGACACCTGGAGACAGCAAAGTTCCACTGCCCTGAGCGGAACCAAAACCAAGGTTTTTGTTGGATCTCTATTCCCTTTGGCTGGATCTCTCATCCCCATTGTCACCATCATCATCCTCACTGTCCCCATCATCATCCCTGTTGTCCCCTTCATCACCACCACCCTCATCCACCCTCATCATTGTAACCATCATTGTCACCATCATTGTCACCATCATCATCCCCATTGTTCCCATTGTCCCTCATCCTCACCCATCAATGTCACCATCATCATCCCCATCATCATCTCCATTTTCCCCATCATCACCACCAACCTCCTCCACAACCATCATTGTCACCATCAATGTCCCCATCATGGCCACCAGCCTCATCCTCACCCATCACTGTCACCATCAATGTCCCCATCATTGTCACCATCATCATCCTCATTGTCCCCATCACTGCCACCACCCTCATGCTCACCGATCATTGTCACCATCAGTATCCCCATCATTGTCACCATCATCATCCTCATTGTCCCCATCATCACCACCAACCTCCTCCACACCCATCATTGTCACCATCAATGTCCCCATCATTGTCACCATCATCATCCTCATTGTCCCCATCACTGCCACCACCCTCATGCTCACCCATCGTTGTCACCATCAGTATCCCCATCATTGTCACCATCATCATCCTCATTGTCCCCATCACTGCCACCACCCTCATGCTCACCCATCATTGTCACCATCAGTGTCCCCATCATCATCCCCACTGTCCCCATCATTGCCACCAACCTTCTTCACACCCATCATTGTCACCATCAATGTCCCCATCATTGTCACCATCATCATCCTCATTGTCCCCATCATCACCACCAACCTTCTTCACACCCATCATTGTCACCATCAATGTCCCCATCATTGTCACCATCATCATCCTCATTGTCCCCATCACTGCCACCACCCTCACGCTCACCCATCATTGTCACCATCAGTATCCCCATCATTGTCACCATCATCATCCTCATTGTCCCCATCATGGCCACCACCCTCATGCTCACCGATCATTGTCACCATCAGTATCCCCATCATTGTCACCATCAGCGTCCCCATCCTTGTCACCTTCAATGTCCCCATGATCATCCCCATTGGGTGCCCAGCACCTGTGCCAGCCTGTGCACCCTCTGTCCTCGTGAAAAGGAGGATAAAAAGATTAAAAGGCTTAAAAAGATTAAAAGGTTTGGGGATGAAACCTCCCCAGATCCATCTGCAGTCCTTCATTCCTGTGGGAAACAACGTCCCCACCCGAGCACCTCCTGGCTGCTCCCAGAGCTGGGCTTGGGTTCTGTTCCTCATATTTCAGAGTCTGGCACTGTGAAATGGCAAGCTTGCCACAATTTTCTCTGAGTTAAAGGTTCTGAGACCTTTCACCCGAGATATGAACACGAAGCAGAGCCTCAAGAGCTCCACAAAAATTCCGGGCTCACAAGAAATGTGTTCCCTGGTGGGGGTTGGAGGCTGGGTTTGACCGTCTGGGCTTGTCAGGGCTGAGCTGAAATTACTTCACCACGAAATAAGGAAAGGTCACAGGATTTCAATCAGGATGCTGGGCCAGTGTAAATCTCCTGTCTCCGTGGAAAGCTCCTGGTGCTGGGTAGGCTCAGGCCTGCTAAAGTCAGGCTCAATTTATAGCTTCAATATCAATCAATAAAATTTGGTGTCCGGCTTTTAAATGAGAGCTAAATTTGTCTCTGCTCCAAGGGAATGCAGCTGCATCAGTGCAGCTTCTTACATTGACACCAACAGAGCTGGAGCTGCACCTGAGACTCTTCCAAAGGCAAAACTCTGCAGTGTTTTTTCTAAATTGACTCCCTAAATTTCTGGTAATTGCTAAAGAAAGTATTTGGCTAATGAGCAGCTACACCAACCACTTCCATTGGGAGCCACAGTGATAATTAGGAAAAGAAAAAGAGGGGGAGGGGAGGAGGAAGGAGCTCCAGGTTCCTTGGGATAATTATAATTTGTGTCAGAGAAGACAAATATTTCATTTGGGGGCAACAGGTAGCTAAGGAATCGACGTGGGCTGTTGCAGTCACAACACGTCAGGGGAAGTGGTGTGATCCCATTGCTGCAGTCATGCAATTAAAGCTGGCATGTGGTAATTAGCAAGGCAGGTGCACTCCACACATCCTGCGGGGCTCTGCACGAGCTCCTGGCTCCCATCATCCCACCCCGGGTAAGTGATCCTGGAGACAGAAGGGAATGATACCCCCAGGATGCAAAACAGAGGCTGGGAAAGTTTATTTATGGAGAGCAGTGAGAAGGGATGGAGAGGAACTGGGGTGGTTGGGAATCTCTCTGTAACACGCTCCCAGTCAGGAGCAGGATACTGGAAGCCAATTTCATGCGAGCTTGAGGAGGACCTTCCCAGAAAAATACAAATTATCCCATCCAAGGTGTTTTTCAAATTCAGTTATCAGCCTGGAAGTGGGGAGGGATCCACAGAATGCTGTTATGATAGCAGGATCAGGCTCCCCTGGGGTGTTTGGGGTCACCATCCCTGGAAGGGTTAAAAAAGGAGCAGACCGGGCACTTCACAGCGTGGGACTCAGCCAAAAGTTGGATTGGTGCTCTTGGAGGCTGCTCCAGCCCCGATGATTCCCTGACTCTGCGTGTGTCCCATCCAAGCACAATTCCAAAAGCAGAATTCCTCAGGAATAAAAGGAACAAAACCAAAAGGAATTGTCCTTCTGGAAGGGTTAAAAAAGGAGCAGACCGGGCACTTCACAGTGTGGGACTCGGCCAAAGGTTGGATTGGTGCTCTTGGAGGTTGCTCCAGCCCCGATGATTCCCTGACTCTGTGTGTGTCCCATCCAAGCACAATTCCAAAAGCAGAATTCCTCAGGAATAAAAGGAACAAAACCAAAAGGAATTGTCCTTCTGGAACTGTGCCTCAGATCCTGCCTCGACGTTATTTGTGCAGAGAGAAAAGCCAAGTTTTTATAAACCTTTCTGGATAGAAAACTCTGAACTCCAGGAGCATGTCTCCCACCAGCGAGGTCTCCTGAACTTCTGCTGCCCGAGAACCCCTAAAAACCATCAGTCACACTTAACAGGAATAAACATCCCAGAGGAAATCCCTGCCCCTGCTCCACGAGCTCCCTGGCAGAGTTAATGAGAGCTGCAGCCCATGGCAGAGCACAGGGAAACAATTAAGAGTTGTTCCCTTCTTCCTAAATACCAATATTGATAAAGCTGTGGGACTTAAATGACCGTGAGACGTTTTTATGGCTCCTGAGAACTTCCTGAGATATATGAAGTGGGCTAAGGAGCTAAAAAGGAGCATAAACTCCCCAGCTCCAGGCCAACAACAAAGTGCTCCGAGGCAGGAAGGAGATGTCACCTCTGGAGCAGCTCAGGAGATAATTAATTGTCTGGAAGAGCATTTTTTATCATCTCCAGCACTAACGAACTCCTCACACAATTCAGCTAATTCAAAACGCTCGCTTTTATGCCTCCCACTAAAAGAGAAGATTTTTCAAAACTACCCAGGGGCATTTGGGTGCTAAATTTTCATAAAAATTAATGGGAGCTGAGCCTCCCCATTCCCCCAGTGCCTCTGAGAGGCTCAGACCAGGCACACACAAAGTCCTGCTCCCTCTGAAGGCTCCTGATGCTTCTGGAGCATTCCTGGTTCTACCCAGAGGTTTTCCTGGGATGAAACACCAGGAGCTTTTCCACTTGGGATGGGACCCTGGGCTGGGATCCTCCAGCAGCACCACGGGGGTGAGCTCAGGAATAAAAAGAAGTGGGGTGGCCACTGAAAGGGGGGCCAGCATCACCTGGAATTTCTCTGCTGAGGTTATTCTGATCATGGAGAGGACACAGGGAATGGCTTCCCACTGCCAGAGGGGATTTTGGGAAGGAATTCCTCCCTGGAGGGGCTGGGATGGAATTGCCAGAGCAGCTGTGGCTGCCCCTGGATCTCTGTGCCAGGGGCCAGGTTGGGCACGGCTTGGAACACTCTGGGAGAGGGGGAGGTCTGGGAGAATTCCACCCGTGGCAGGAGGTTGGAATTGCACAAACTTGAAGGTCCCTTCCCACCTAAACCATTCCATGATTCTCTGGCTGAAATTCCTGTGCAAACCCACACGGGTTCCATGAGAGCAAATGAGGTTTCCTTTGAAGAAGAGCAAGAAATAGCCACCCACTCTCCACCTGTGTGTCACCTCCTCCTTCCCCTGGTGTCACCTCCTCCATCCACCTGTGTCACCTTCTTTTTCCATCTGTGTCACCTCTTTCCACCGTGTCACCTCCTCCTTCCCCTCTGTCACCTCCTCTCTCTTTCTTGTGTCACCTCCTTTCTCCCTCCTGTGTCACCTCCTCCTTTCCCCATGTGTCACCTCCTCTATCCATCTGTATCACCTTCTTTTTCCATCTGTGTCACCTCCTTTCTCCCTCCTGTGCCACCTCCTCCTCCCCCTGTGTCACCTCCTCTCTCTTTCTTGTGTCACCTCCTTTATCCACCTGTGTCACCTCCTCCTTTCCCTGTGTCACCTCCTCTCTCCCTCCTGTGTCACCTCCTCTTTCCCTGTGTCACGTCCTCTCTGTCCCCTGTGTCACCTCCGCTCTCTTTCTTGTGTCACCTCCTCTCTGTCCCCGTGTCACCTCCTCCTTCCACCTGTGTCACCTCTTCTCTCCACCCGTGTCACCTCCTCTATCCATCTGTATCACCTTTTTTTTTCCATCAATGTCACCTCTTTCCCTCCTGTGTCACCTCCTCTCTCCACGTGTCACCTCTTTACCCCTGTGTCACCTCCTCTCTCCACCTGTGTCACCTCCCAACCTTTCTGCCCAGATCTCCATGTTTTCCCAAACACAATCCCATTTTCCCTGCTGACACAAACCCAAAGGAGACGTCGCCCAGGAAAGACCATGTGCAATTCTGGGTGAGCATTTGGAGCATCCTGAGCGGGACGAACTTTCCATGACACCAACAATTTCAACAATCCCAGCCACAATTGGTCTCCCTTGTTCATTTTCAGACCATTTTGGGTCCTCTCTGGAACAGTGAAATTGGTGCTTGCAGCCCTGACAGCAAAGGACAAACGCCTTGGCAGGACATAATGCTTCCCTAAGAATAATTAAATCCAAGCGTGGTGTAAATCCCAAGGGTGCCTCTCCTTTGGTAGTATTTCCATCAAGAATCTTCGAATCCTTAAATCCAGCATTTGGAATTTATGGGTTTCCCCCGTGGTCTCAAGGAGAGAGGCAGCTGTAGCAATGCTTTGGTGCTTCTGCCTGTCCCACCTTTTGTTTAGGCCAGGAAAGGAAGAGAACAAAATGCTGCCCTGCATGCCATGGCACAGATCATTTCTGTCTGAACAAACACAATTAAAGGGTTTCCAATAAAAAGAAGTCTCCCTAAACCACATGGGTAAACAGAAATACAGTAGGAACAGAATTGTTTACATTGCAGCCTGAACGTTACAGAAATGTTGGCTCCAGGCAAGGTCAGGAATGGGGATTAGGAGACATCACAGACAGGTAGAACAAAATCCTCGTTATCTTTGCTTAAAAATAGGCACCCAATGCACGAAAACGTTGAGTAAATTGCCCCAAATTATGCAGGTTTCTGCCAGAGAACGACCAAGAGCTGCAGCTCAGCACTCCCTGCTCAAACTCCCATCAAATGTAATTGAGGACAAGCAGAGACACGAGGAAAGAGACAAACTTATTGATCCTCCCAGCTGCATCCACAAGCAAGAAAAGAGCATTCCTACCTCAAAAGAAAAGGAAAGAACATTTCTAGCTCATCAAAGGACGGGGGAAAGGGTAATTTCATGGAGAATGGCACAAGGTTCCTTCAATCGTTCTGCTTCCCACCCTGGGAGTCAGTAATGGCCTGCAGGGTTGTGGTGTCAGTGTTTGATCTGGGTCAGGGCAGTGTCCGCCACAAAAATCCCAATGTTTGGGGTCAGTCCAGTGTCCACCAGAAAGATCCCAATGTTTGGGGTCAGTCCAGTGTCCACCACAAAAATGCTGATATTTGGGGGCAGTCCAGTGTCCACCACAAAGATCCCAATGTTTGGGTCAGTCCAGTGTCCACCACAAAGATCCCAATGTTTGGGGTCAGTCCAGTGTCCACCACAAAGATCCCAATGTTTGGGTCAGCCCAGTGTCCACCACAAAGATCCCAATGTTTTGGGTCAGTCCAGTGTCCACCACAAAGATCCCAATGTTTGGGGTCAGTCCAGTGTCCACCACAAAGATCCCAATGCTTGGGGTTAGTGCAGTATCCACCACAAAGACCCCGAAGTTTTGGGATTTTTTACCATCCTGGTCCAGTGGAAGGTGTCCCTGCCCATGGAGCTGGGTGAGTTTCAAGGCCCTTTCCAACCAAACCATTCCAAGGTTCAGGATTTTCCCAGTGCAGGACGGAGCACACGAGGCCCTGCAGAGCCAGGGCAGACACCTGGTTTGGAATATCCAGGGGAAGCAAGAGGTTCCTGGTTTAAACCTCACCAGGGCTGAGGGAGAAAAGGCAGGAGCAGAAATAAATCAAATATCATTGGGGGAGAGGGGTTCCTGGTTTAAACCTCACCAGAGTTGAGGGAGAAAAGGCAGGAGCAGAAATAAATATCATTGAGAAAGAGGTTCCTGGTTTAAACCTCACCAGAGCTGAGGGAGAAAAGGAGGGGACAGAAATAAATCAAATATCGTTAGGGGAGAGAGGTTCCTGGTTTAAACCTCACCAGAACCGAGGTGGAAAAGGCAGGAGCAGAAATAAATCAAATATCATTGGGGGAGAGGGGTTCCTGGTTTACATCTCACCAGAACTAAGGGAGAAAAGGAGGGGACAGAAATAAATCAAATATCATTGGGGGAGAGGGGTTCCTGGTTTAAACCTCACCAGAGCTGAGGGAGAAAAGGAGGGGACAGAAATAAATCAAATATCATTGAGGGAGAGGGGTTCCTGGTTTAAACCTCACCAGAGCTGAGGGAGAAAAGGCAGGAGCAGAAATAAATCAAATATCATTGGGGGAGAGGGGTTCCTGGTTTAAACCTCACCAGAACTGAGGGAGAAAAGGCAGGAGCAGAAATAAAGCCAGAGCAGGCACCTGGTTTGGAATATCCAGGGGAAGTTCCTGTGGTAAATTAAATCAGAGCGCACTCAGTGCCAGGGAATGCTGAACGAGCTGGGAGGAATAAATGAGAGATCAGATTTGCAACTACTTAGCAGACACAGTGAGACAATTACAGCTGGTACATCAGCCTGCCTTTGCACAGGGCCATAAATAGGTAATTGGACTCGGGAAAGCTCTCTGGGATGGCTCAGGGTTGGGAAGTGATACTGGAGAAGGAATCTCGGTGTCCATGGGGCTTGTTCTGCTGCAGCAGAAGCCATTTCATACCTTCCTCTGTGGATTTGCTCTGCAGTGCAATGAGGAGCAGGCTGTAAATGAGAGGTTGATGACTCCTTGCACTGATTTTTGGAATGGAAAACGTTGTTGTTATCTAAGCAAAAAGATCTGGGAGCTGCAGCCACCATCACAGACATTCTGAGGGCCAGAGGCTCAGCTCTGAAATTATCTTGAAAGGTCACATGGAGGGAGAGACAACGTGCTAGACAATGCAATAAATAACATTGGGAATGTCAAGCCTAAAGTAAACTTCCAGAAGGCTTCCCATGAGGGATGCTGAACGAGGAAGAGCTGACATGGAATGGAACAGCAGATAGAGTGCCAGTGGTGGGGAAAGGATCTGCTTGAAGGATTGCTAAAATGCATCAAAATTGCCATCACAAGAAGGAATCCATAAAAAATCCAGAGATCCTTGGAAGGTGCTTATCAAAACCTCAGGGATGTGTAGTGCAAGCGTGTTAAAAAGGGATCTTGGCTATGGATTGATCCCATGGCTGGATGAACAGATAGAACATTAACCCAGAAACAGCTTTAATTACCGACCCCTTGAACACACACCCACCTCAAACAAGCGCCTTGTAATTTATTCAAAGCACCTAATGATCACCAGCTCAGCTCTTAGAACCTATAAATAGCTGACCTCCCAGAGCATGGGATCCCAAAACCCAGATAATGAATTCCTCGGGGGCCCTGCTGGAACTCTGGCTCAGAGTTGTCTGTTAATATTCAGCTCATTTTCCCCTCCTCACATCGAAAATTTTGTAAAAAGCAGAGGTTTGGTCCAGAGCTCGCCGAGGAAATCAAGGGGCATTTTTTATTCTCTTTAGTACTGGGAGGGTTGGAGCAAAGACTGATGGAGAACATTATCGTGCTGTGAGATGAAAAAGACATTGCAGGGCTCAGATGTCTCTTTTCAAAGACAGAGAGCCTGTGCTAGGGAACTTCTCGATTGCTGCAGCTCTGGAGCAGTCAGGAGGCCAGGGCAGGAGGAGGAGGGGATGTCTCGGGTCAGGCTGTCCCTTGATGCCTTTTTGGCACTGCCTAAAAAGACAGGCCGGGCAAAATGAAGGGAATAAAAAGCATTTCTATTTATTGAAGGGCCTTCAGGTACATTTAGGGCAGACAAAGCCCCCCAGGGGCTACACCCAAAAATGGAAAATGATTCATGGGTTTCACACTTTTTGGTTCATTTGCATACTGGGGTTGATCTAATTACAGCTCCAGGTAATGAAGTAATTGACCCCAAGTTTGCTGCCCCCAACT
Source organism: Haemorhous mexicanus (assembly GCF_027477595.1). Taxonomy (NCBI): domain Eukaryota; kingdom Metazoa; phylum Chordata; class Aves; order Passeriformes; family Fringillidae; genus Haemorhous; species Haemorhous mexicanus. The sequence continues at coordinate 3,725,409 of NC_082370.1, read as the reverse complement.
CCCTTTTGTGTCCACCTCTGGGCCCTGAGGCAGTGAGATGTCCTTGGCTGCCAGGCCTGGAGAGGAATTGTTGTGTCTGCCCCAAATGGGGAAGCAGCAGCTCACCCTGAGTGTGGAGTTCAGAGTTGTGCACTCAAGAACTGCAGGATTACAAATAGATGGAAATATAAAAGCTGAACTCCTAAGGCATCACTTGGTGGCCTCATCAAGGGAGGCAGGACAGCCCCATGTGAGGGCTGTGACACCCAAAGGAGAGTCTCTCCCTCTTGGTGCCAGAGCCACAGAGCAGGTCTGGAGGACAATGGGACTCTTCTCCACCAGCCCCAGTGGCTGAGCCCCAGCCCCTGCTGAGCTCCAGCTTTTATTTAACTCCCCAGAGAGTCCATTCTCTCTCTCTGGCCTCGTTGCCCCCCACGGGAAGGAACCAGGACAGAGCTGTCACCCCTGCACCCTGTGACATGACACCGCTGCCCTGTGTCCCTGGGGACACCCAGACATGGCCACCCTGTCACCAGCAGCAGCTCTGACAGCAAAACCTCTCAGCACAGCTCAGAAGGGCCCGGGGGAGGCTGCAACTGGAGCAGAAGGTCCAGAGCTCCTTCCAAGGCTCCAAACAAGGTCCCCCAGCAGCTCTGTCCTGTCCCACCAGTGCCCCACCATCACTTTTCCCAGTCCTCATCCTCCCTTCTTTCATCATTTCATTCAAATCTCACAATATTTCCCTTCCAGCTTTAGCATTCGGAGTTAATTTGTTGGACATCATTAATTCCCCCCTGCAAACTTTTCCAACACCTCCCTTCCCTGGATGTTTGGAAGTCCAGCAATTAACTCCTCTCATCTCCCTTCTGCTGCTGCCACCTCTCCGTGCTCCCAGTTCTGTTATTTCACTTTTTGAACTGGCATTTGGTAGTTCCTGACAGCCAGTGGCACCGTGTGAATGATTGTCTCTCATTAATTAATAGTTTTACATTAGGAAAAAAAGAAAGGATGAGCATCTGGGGGGAAAAGCAGAGCACAAGAACTAAAAATACAGCTTTGACTGTCTCCCTGTCGATGGATGGGGTGATGAAATATCGCTCGTAGTAGACAGCTAATTAAAAATGTGAGTTTGGAATGAAATAAATTATCAGCTGCTCTTATTTTCATAGAGATCAAACCCAAGCTGTGCTCAGAGCTCTGTGAGGTCATGGGGGATGGATTTCATGGCAGGAGGAAAGGAAGGAATCATGGAATATCATGGAACAATCCACAAGGATTAGCAAAGTCCAGATTCTGGCCCTTCACAGGACATCCCGAGAATCCCACCAGGAGCCTTTGGAGAGAAAGCTGGGGGAAGGAAAATGGTGAAAAAACACCAATTTCTTTTTTAAAAAAGGAATGGTTTGGGTTGGAGGGACCTTAAATCCACCCCTGCCATGGGCATGGACACCTCCCTCTATCCCAGATTTCTCCAAGCCCTGTCAATCCTGTCCATGCCAGGTAGAAAACAAGCCCGGAGTTACATTAGAGAGGAATTAATTAACAAAGATAAAAACGAGCTGCTGGATTCAACCATAGTTTACAAGGACATAAAATGATAAATTAACCGAGTTTGAAACGGAAATTGCACATGGTAATTACATGATTTATATTACACAAATAATGAATTAATATTAATTAATTCCAGAGATCTGGATTCTATTCTCCTGGCAGCGCAGTTGCTGTGCCAAAAAGACCTTCATCATTCCATCTTGGTTCCTTCAAACAACTTCCCTTTAATCCTCTTCTTATCGGGACCGTTCAGATTTGCAAACTCTTCAGGAGAATTCAATTTTTCCTATATCCTAATTCCAAATATTTAGAAAGCACCTTGAGACAATCTCAGAAGAACAGATGCTTTAAATTCAGAACCTGGGAGGGTTTGAGGTGGTTCTGCTTCATTTCTTCTTCACAGAAAAAGGCATTAAAGAGGGAAGCACAGCTCCCAAATCCCCAAGTCCAGTGCACCCCAGTGGATTTCCCTGGCTCCGTTTTCCCATGGATTAATGCCTGGATGGGCCATTCCCTTAAGAGTTGTGGGTCCCTCCCAGCTGGGAATATTCTGTGATCCCATGATCCTCATTAAAAGATTCCCAGTTGGATCACTGGGATAACTGATGTGCCACCTCCCCTGACAGTAAATCCAGATTCCTACAGTTCCTGACATTCCCTTGGAATTCTGGTGGCTCCCAATGCCATGGACCAGCTCGCCCAGAGAGCAGAGCCAAAGCAGCCTGAGCAGCAGTGAGACTGAAGAGGAAATGCCTCCTGCTTGCAGGAGAAGAGGGAATGCTCCTCACCAGGGATATCTGGGTGCCAGTCAGGGCCCCTGAAAGATCCAGACCCCTGTAAAATCCCACATCCTGAGCTGGGTGGGCATGACCCTGAATGAAGAGGGCAGTGAGAGGCAGGAAACCAGCAGAGAGAGCAGGACAGCAGGGAAATGTGTTCCCTGCAGCTCCCAGTGCCCCTGGGAGCAGGTGACAGTGATTTATCAGGCACTATTAAAGCGTCACAGTGTACCTGTCACTGCTGCTGCTCCCAGAGCTGCTCTGCTGGGGGAGTGCAATGGGATCTGACACTCTTTGGTCCTCCCAGAACCAGCACAAGTCAGAAATGAAACTTTCCGTGACGCTGCCGCTGCAATTTGGGAGGCAATTTTGTCGGGAGCGCGTTTGGAGCGGGGTTTATGTAAGGAGTGGGCACGGAGGGGAGGGAGGGATGAGGAACAGGGAGCTGTTTGCAGCTCTGGCAGGAAAAAACAGCCAGCCCAGTGTGTTCTGATAGTCAGAGAGGCAATGACCAAATTGCAGAACTTCCCAGAGGCTTCTTCCCAGAAAAAGCCCTAATCCTCCCCAAATCCTGACACCTCTGCACTCCTGGGTGGGGAAGGGGCAGTGACCAGGCTCTGCTGGAGCACCAGGACAGAGGGAACAGAAAGGGGAACCCTCGGATTGCTTCTCTCAAAATCACTGTGCAAGAACCGGACTTCTGAGGTCCGGTGTTACAAGGAACAGTGGAAAACATCAGCGTGGAATTTCAGTGTGGAATCAGAGCCTGGATTCCATCCCATGGATCCCATCCCATGGATCCCATCCCATCCCATGGATCCCATCCCATGGATCCCATCCCATGGATCCCATCCCATCCCATCCCATCCCATCCCATCCCATCCCATCCCATCCCATCCCATCCCATCCCATCCCATCCCATCCCATCCCATCCCATCCCATCCCATCCCATCCCATGGATCCCATCCCATCCCATCCCATCCCATCCCATCCCATCCCATCCCATCCCATCCCATCCCATCCCATCCCATGGATCCCATCCCATCCCATCCCATCCCATGGATCCCATCCCACCCCACAAGGCCAGGCTGGACAGGGCTCAGAGCAGCCTGGGACAGTGGGAGGTGTCCCTGCTCATGGCAGGGGTGGCACTGGATGGACTTTGAGGTCCCTTCCCACCCAAACCCATTCTGGGATTCTGATTCTCTGGAAAAAGCCATTCCAGGCAGACCATCCATGAGGTTTGTCCATCGGTTTTCCAAGTGAGCACAAGAGTCCCTCACCTGAGCTCAAACACCCCAGGACAGCAAATTCCTCACCAGGTCTGGGATCCCATCCCCAGTTTTTGGGGAGCTCACAGGAAGAGTTTTTTCATAAATCACAGAATTCCTGAATGGTTTTGGAATGGAATTGTCCTCAAAGCCCACCCAGGGCCACCCCTGCCATGGCAGGGACACCTCCCACTGTCCCAGGCTGCTCCAGCCTGTCCTTCCACGAATCCAGGGGCAGCCCCAGCTCCCCTGGGCATCCCAAACTCCAGCAGGACACAGAATCTCCTTATTACAAGCCTAATTCCCCCTTTTTCTGAGGATTACAGTATTTTAGTAAGACTACAAAAGAATATTTGCATGTACTCCACTCCTCAAATTTGTGGAACTTTAATCTGGGAAGATTAGGCCTGTTCCACTTCGGATGTTTAATAAAACAGATGGGGGGAAAAAAAAGCCTTAAGTAACCAGTGTAGAGTTAATTTTCTCATTAAAAAGCTCTAATTTCCACTGCTTTTTTCCCCTTTTGGAGGATTTACAGCGATACAGCCATGCGCTCATGTATATCCAAGGGATAGCTTTGGAGATAAAAAAAAAATCCTGTAACCCGTGGGAGATTTATTTTCCTAAGGAAGAATGTAAATTTGGCAGAGAAAAGCAGAATCAGGAGGATGTTGACAGCTGCCTGAAAAGAATTATTGGAGGAAATCTAATTTTACCACTGGAAGCAGATCCCAGCAATGAGATGAATAACGGGGAGAACAATTTTCCATTAAAAACACTTCCATGGGGTAGTTTTCAAGCAGCTGAAGGATGGCTCCACATATGTGTGGATAAATTCATAAATCAAGGACTTGCAGACAAATAACAAGGAGGAAATTCAATCCAACCCTGTATTATGTCCACATCAGCACTTATTGATGAATAGACACCAATTCTGGAAATATTTTGCTTCTGCTGAGGACTTTTGAGGGAAATATTTTCTGCTTGCATCTAAATCAGGATTGATGTGTTTATTTTATGAAGAAAAATGCTACTTTCTGGTGAATACTGGGCTTTTAAAGAGTTGTTTGTCCTAAAAATCAAACACAGGTTGACTTTTTAGGTGTTCAAATGTGTCTGGGCCTAAGAGTGGTGGTGTTGGGGTTTTTTATCTTTGATTTCTGTGGTCACAAATGCACATCTGGTAATTTCTTAGGGTCTAAACCATTTAATGTGCCACATAAAGTCTGTGTAACAGAAAATGGTATCAGCTGGAACTCTGCAAAAGAGAAACTCAGTGGATTTACAGAGCAGGTTCCAACCTTGAGCAGCAGGAAAAGTCCAGGCCACCATCCAAAGGAATTTTTATCAATGACACCATTTCTCCAAAATTCACCTCCTGGACTTCCCTGCATTCATTTTGGCACTAAATGACACAAGGGAGTGACTAGAAACAGAGGGAAGAATTTCTGTTTTCTGAGCTTTAGTTATCAGAGTTTGCTCCTCCCTGCGGGGAGCCCCTTTGGATAAGGGCCTGGACAAGAGGGAATGGCTCCCAGTGCCAGAGGGCAGGCTGGGATAATGGGATGGAATTCCTTCCTCTGAGATGATGAGGGGCTGGGATGGAGTTCCCAGAGCAGCAGAGGCTGCCCCTGGATCCCTGGAAGTGCCCAAGGCCAGGTTGGAGCAGCCTGGGACAGTGGGAGGTGTCCCTGCCATGGCAGGGGTGGAATTAGTGACTTTTTATTTCCTTTCCTTTCCAACCCATTCCATTCTAATCTTTCATCCTCTCCTGGACTTAGCCCCCTCTAACCAACTCCCACAAAAAGCACCTTTCTCCTCCCCTGGCCCTACCACTCCTCTGGTAGTGGGAAATAAAAAGATGTCAGGATTTGATGTCGTGATTGAACAGATCTTTTCACCTTCCTGAGTAAAGAGACAAAACCCAGATTTCCATTTTTTTCCCTCCCTTGCTTCCCCGTTTGAATGCCTTTGATAGAAATGAGAAGGAAGCTGGGAAGTAAATCCATCTTGGAGAAGAATAGTGAGAAGTAAGTTATAATACAGGTGTCATACATGATTTAGGGGATTCTGGCCCCAGAGCTAAACAGCAAAGCTCCTCATGCAGATTCATTGATACCACCCTAATTTATGTGACAGCATTTAAGGAGAAAAAAAATAAATTATGAAGCAGGAATACACAAAAATAAATTTCCTTCAACACAGCCTAAATTTAATAAAGCAATCTAGCAACTGCCAGTGAATAGGGCAAGTCCAGAGTGATTAAATAAGGAGGAGCATAAATTATGCAAGGCAGTTAATCAGCGTGGAGCTGCTGTGCACAGCAGGGCAGGGCTCACCCAGGAGAGCACCCCCTGCACCCCTCTGTGGAATTTGTAGGTAACTCTAACAAGGGCAGAGGTGAGAATCTTGACTCCATGTTTTAGAAGGTGGATTTATTATATTATGGTATATATTATATTAAAAGAAAATGATAGGTTAAACCATAGTAAAGGAAGGGAGAAAAGGAGACATCAGAAGGTTGGAAAGGAAAGGAAAGGAAAGGAAAGGAAAGGAAAGGAAAGGAAAGGAAAGGAAAGGAAAGGAAAGGAAAGGAAAGGAAAGGAAAGGAAAGGAAAGGAAAGGAAAGGAAAGGAAAGGAAAGGAAAGGAATGAATAATAAAATCTTGTGACTGCTCACAGCCTTGACACAGCTGGCTCTGATTGGTTATCAAGTAATAACAATTCACCTGCTGGGTAAACAGCTCTCCAAATCCCATTCCAAAGCAGCAGAACAGGGAGAAGCTGGAGTTCCCAGCTTCTCAGGAGAAAAGATATTAGCGAAAGGATTTTCCATAAAATATGTCTGTGACACCCCTCCATCCCCAGAGCCCCCATTCCCTTGGCTCAGCATTCCCACCTCCCATTCCATGAAGGTTTTCCCCCTGCTCATTCCCAGGATGGGGTTTTGGGGTCGTGCTGGAGGTCAGGCTCTCTCTGATGTTTATTTGAATGCACAAAAAGGATTTAAAAATTTTTTTTTAATTTGAATGCACAAAAAGGGTTTCCTTCCCCACTTTCTGCTCATTTGGGAAGATTAAAGTGAATCTAAACAGTGTCCCAGTGGAAATCTGGGATTTATTTTCCATCCTGGCTCCTTCCAGTGAAAAGCAGTAGTTTGAATTCACATTTATCCCTCTGTTTAGCATCACAGGCTGGATCTATTAATAGCTTTCTTTCCCAGTTCCTAATGTTAACAGAAGTTTCTCTGCATCCACACTCGCACAGTTTTCCTTTGCCATTTCCAAGGCACGAATTTATGCTGGCAAACCCAAACGCATTTAAAGGGTGTTAAAATGGCATTTCCATGAGAGGAGCAGCTCATCTCCATCACCCACCTGAGCTGAGGGACCAAAGTTGGGGTTTTGTGCCCAGAGCTTTGATTTGGATCCCTTACCGAGGCCCTTCTGTTCACAGGTATTTCCAAGTTATTCCCTTGGGAATAACTTCCAATTTCACTTGGGATTTGTGTAATTAAAGCCCTCCAAAAACCTGGAAGCTTGGAAGTTTCTCTCCCTCTGCACCTCACTTTCGTCATCTTTAAAACTCCTGCAAGTGAGCCCTCAACTCATGGAGATAATGAGGGATGTGCAGGGTGGAAATCATGAGGTGTCAGGATAATTTTAATTTAGCTGAGACTGACAACTGTCAGGCTCTTTTGAAAGTCAGAGTTTATTTTTAAACTCTGTACTATGAACAATTCCGGATGGGAAGAAATTGGAGCATTATAAACAAAGGCCTTGTGTTCTATTAATTGATCCTGTGCCATTAACAGACAGGATGGAAATATCTTTTATTCAAAGCAGTATCAATTTTTTAAGCCGTTAATTTATGGATACTTACTTTTAAATTTTTTCCCCCCCTTTCTTTAATTCAGTCCTAAAAATCTCAGCTGAATTGAGGCATTAATCTCCAAAGCAGAGCAGCAATTCAGCCTCATGGTCTGCTCAGCTCTGGGTTCTTGTTCAAGAAATGCCCCCACCCCACCACAGTGCCAAGACCTTCCCCCTGAACAGGCAGAATCCCCTTTTCCTCCTTTCAGCAGGATCAGAAATTGGAATTCCTTAGAAAAATGCAGGGACACCTTGCACGGGAGTAACCCCAGACAGAATGAGGTGACAACAGAGGGAAGGAGACACACCCACAGAATCCCAGAGTCCCCGAGGTGGGAAAAGCCCTTCCAGACCCTCGAGTCCCAGCTGTGACCAGTCCCCAGCTTGTCACTGAGCCCAGAGCCCTGAGTGCCACCTCCAGGCCTTCCCTGGCCACCCCAGGGCTGGGGACAGGAGCCAGTGGGCACCAAGAGCTCCCTGGCAGGGAAGGAGCAGCTTCACCTGAGGTGTCCTGGGGTCAGACCTCTCCTGTCCCGGGGATAACTCTGCTCCTGCCAGCCCAGAACAAAGGGACAGGCACCAGGACAGAGGGACGGGCGCCAGGACAGAGGGACAGGCACCAGGACAGAGTGACAGGTTCCAGGACAGAGGGACAGGCGCCAGGACAGAGGGACAGGCTCCAGGACAGAGGGACAGGTTCCAGGACAGAGGGACAGGCACCAGGACAGAGGGACAGGTTCCAGGACACAGGGACAGGTGCAAAGACAGAGGAACAGGCACCAGGGACAGGCTCCAGGACAGAGGGACAGGCTCTGTGACACAAGGACAGGTCCCAGAACAGAGGGACAAGCCCCAGGACAGAGGGACAGCTCCAGGACACAAGGACAGGCACCAGGACACAGGGACAGGCTCCTGGATACAGGAGAATGCTCCATGGCACAGGGACAGGCTCTGTGACACAGGAACAGTCCCCAGGACAGAGGGACAGGCCCCAGGACACAAGGACAGTCCCCAGCACAGAGGGACAGTCCCCAGGCCAGAGGGACAGGCTCTGTGACACACGGACAGTCCCCAGCACAGAGGGACAGGCTCCAGGACAGAGGGACAGTCCCCAGGACAGAGGGACAGGCCCCAGGACAGAGGGACAGGCTCCAGGACAGAGGGACAGTCCCCAGGACAGAGGGACAGGCTCCAGGACAGAGGGACAGTCCCCAGGACAGAGGGACAGGCCCCAGGACACAAGGACAGTCCCCAGGACAGAGGGACAGGCCCCAGGACAGAGGGACAGTCCCCAGGACAGAGGGACAGGCTCCAGGACAGAGGGACAGGCACCAGGACAGAGGGACAGGCTCTGTGACACACGGACAGTCCCCAGGACAGAGGGACAGGCTCCAGGACACAAGGACAGGCCCCAGGACAGAGGGACAGTCCCCAGGACAGAGGGACAGGCTCCAGCATGCAGAAGCCATGCCCATGTGGAATGCCGATGCCAGGCAGGCTCTCTGCCCTGGTTTCCCCCAGGATCCATCACTCCCTGGTGACACCTCTCTGATCTCTGGGCTCGAACATCGCTCCGCTCAGCACCCCCCAGCCTTCCTCCCGTAGCAATAACAATTTGTGAGTGCAAAGATGAGAGAAACCCCTTTTCCATAACCCTGGCAGTTCATCTGCTGCTCTGGGAGAGCTGAGATTCCTTGGAGCTGCTCCAGAGGTGAATCTGATCCTTTTACACAGACTCCCTTCGGAGTCTTCTGGTCCTCTCTCGTTGACTCACGCTCCTAACACTTGTTTCTGAATTATATCCCAGCACAAGCTGGCTCAGGTAATTTTCCACCTATTTAATTGTAATTTTTGCCTCAGATACCTCCACAGGAAACCCTTCGTTTCACTGAGGGCTTTTTAATTTTTCACCCTTGTAAATAAAGATGAAATCCATCACATCCAAAGTGTGTAAGAGATCCAAGCTCCTGAACACTTGTTGAGATGATCCTGGGTTAAGGATCTGAGCTAAATTTCCTTGAAGAAAGTGTCTGGAGTGATATTTATCCTCAACAGACTTGTAAGAAGTGCACAGAGAGGTGTGAGGGAGTGAAGGAGCCTTTGCATTCCTCAGGATCGTCCCCAGGTCACATTCCCTGCACAAATCCCACTGAAGCGAAAAAAAGAAAAAGAAATGAAAGAAAAGACAAGTGGGAAAATAAAAAAGGATTCACAAGGCAAGCCAGAGGCCCAATTTAACAGCAGCTTTTCATGTGCTTAATCAAGCTTTAGATTTCTGTGTTTATCTTTGATGTTTCTCCAGCAGCTTCAAACCGCCAGAGGTGCGAGTGCAAAGCGAATCCCGAGCAGCTGCTGGATTTGGGAGCTGCCCTCAGAAATTCCATGGGAGACCTGGCTCCTGTGGGGCTGCATCTGTCTCGGGGTCTCTGCTGCTCACAGTGACCCCCGGATGTGTCACAAAGTCTCTTTTCCCAGCCTGGTGGTGGAAGAAGGAGTCAGAGCTCTTCAGTTCTCGGTCTCAGGGTTCTTTGTTGTTCCTTGTCTAGAAAATTCTTTCTCCTGTCCAGCCGAGGTCGCTCAGCAGGACAGACAGAGGCAATCTGTCTGTGTAAATATTGTAAACTACCTGTACAATATTTACAATAACTCCCCAACCCCCATCACCTCTGTCAGACAGTGAGCTTCTACTCCAAGCCCATCCAGAAGTGCCACCACCACAGCAGAAGGTGGAGGCCAAGAAGAAGAAGGAGCAAGGCTGGACAAGCCCAGATTCCTCCATCTTGCCCCCTGAACCTCCATTCTAAAAACCCCAAAAAATCTATTTTTCACCCCATGACAAATTAATTATTATTCTGCTCAGGCTTTCGTGGCTTGCAGATCCTCAGATAAGGTTGGTAATTTTTTCCATGGGTCACAATCTGAGTCCCAGGGGTCGGGGGCTCTGTGCCAGGGTCTCTGAGCCCCCTGGCAGGGCTTTGGGCAGTCCAGGACAGCCAGAGGAATCTCCTGAATTCCCACAGATCTCCTCTGCCTTCAGAGCAGGGAGAGGTGGGGCTGCTTCCCACAGGGAATGGAGGTTGGATCCTTGCATTGCTGGGATCTCTGCAGAGCTGTCCTGGATTCTCCTTGGTCAGGCAGTGCCTGGGCAGCTTCCATGGGATCCCAGAAAGGTTTGGGTTGGATTTATAGCTGGAAGTCTGTGTACAAATCACAAACAGGACTGCTGGGAACGAGCCTTGAGCTGTTTTATTTTCCAGCATCACTCTCATTCCATGCAGGGATCCAGGGCCTCTGATCCAGCCCCATCCAGCAGGAAAAGCTCTTTATTTTGCTGCAGATTCACATGTGATTTTTATAATTCCTGGATATTAAACCCAGCTAATGATAACCCTTCATGTTCTTCCTCCATCAAAATATTTCGGGGATTATTTACAGACAGAGAGCTTTGCTTTGCCTGCTGCCTGTTTGAACCCTTGGGTGAGCAGGGAAAAAATCAAACACAAATTATTTCCATGCCTGTGCAGCTTCCCTTGAAAAAGCTGGAGGAACAAACTGCATGGAATTCATGCTGTACTTTTTGGGGTTTTTGTTTTTTGAACAATTTCTCAGCTCCTCAAAGAGAAATGCCAGGAACTGAAATTTGGAGTCCTGCCTCGATCCTCTCCACCCCAAAATGTGTGGATTGGCAAGGTGCTCCCAATTCCCTTGGGAGAGCAGGAATAATCTGACCTTTTATAGGAGTTTGGACCCAGCCAAGGAGATTTGAGATCTGATTTTACCTCAGTGGTTCAGGCACAGGAGACCACAGAACCAAAGGAGTCAGAGCTGGGGGAGAAACAGCAGGAATATAACAGGGATTGTTCCAACCCAGCCCCCATTCCTAATTCAGCACCTTAACTTCCTAAAGCACCCTCAGGAAGCAAATCTGACCCATTCACTGATAAATCCCCGGGATTAAAGTGACAATATTCCTAATTTGAAGCCTTTCATTCAATAAGAACCCAGAGTTTCATTAAACATGTAAAATTCAGCTCATCCTGGCATTAAAAACAACTAAAAAAAAAGCAGATAATACACAGAACATTGTGATTTTTTTCCTTTTAATTCACTATTTTTCAGTTCAGTTTTTTTTTACCCCTAGCAGCTGGTAATTCTGACAAGTTTGGGATTGGCACTGCTGGGAAAGGATGTTTTTTTTTGTGCTCTCCAAAATCCTTCAGCAGCAATTGTGAGCTAACCCAGGGACTCCTCCAGCACCAGGCTGCTGCCAACCAGCTGATTCCCAGGCAGCTGCCTGATCTCCCTCAAAATTATTCACAGCTTGGGGATGGAAAAAGATAATAAACATATGGAATAAGATGGTGAGAGGCTGGAGAAGAGAGGGGATAAATAAAGGTTCAAAATCTGCCAGCTGGGGAAATATGAGCCAGTAGGTACAAAGTAGGAGAAAAATGAAGTCTTGTCAAAGAGACAAGAGTGATTTGGTCAATTTTGGGAATGAAAATCCCTCTGTAATGAAGGAAATGAATGGAACAGCCACCAATCCCAGGCAGCAGTGACATTTTCAAGCAATACTGGTGGAAGTAGTGAGCTGAAAATTTCATTTTTAGGGACCTGCCAGCTGTCAATCCAAAAGACAAATCTCAATAAAAGAATGTGTTGTGTGCCAGAGTTACCTTCAAAAATCAGTTTTCACAGAATGCTGGGATGGTTTGGGTGGGAAGGGCCTTAAATCCCATCCAGTGCCACCCCTGCCATGGGCAGGGACATCTCCCACTGTCCCTGGTGGCTCCAACCTCTCATTCAATAAGAACCCAGAGTTTCATTAAACAGGTAAAACTCAGCTCATCCTGGCATTAAAAACAACTAAAAGAGCAACAAAATACACAGAACATTGTAATTTTTTAAAAATTCACTATTTTGGGCATTTCCAGGGATGCAGGGGCAGCCACATTCTGCTATTCTGTTCTGGAAAATCCCAGCTGGAAGCTGAGGTTAAAAATTAACAAAAAATCCCCTCTGGTATAAAATATCCCAATGTAGCATCCCCATTAATGCTGTGCCATCCCCATTTTCCACTCAGTGACACCAAATCCCCATCCATGGTCACAAATAATCCCAATTAAAACTGTGCCCACCCCATTAATGCTGTGCCCATCCCCATTTTCACCTCAGTGACACCAAATCCCCATCCATGGTCACAAATAATCCCAATTAAAACTGTGCCCACCCCATTAATGCTGTGCCATCCCTATTTTCCCCTCAGTGACACCATAACCCCACAGCTCCATGTCCTTTGTCACAAATAATCCCCATTTATTTTGTGCCCATCCTCTTTTTCCCCTCAGGGACACCAAAACCCCACAGCTCCACATCCTTTGTCACAAGTAATCCCCACGAATTTTGTGCCCATCCTCTTTTTCCCCTCAGTGACACCAAAACTCCACAGCTCCACATCCTTCGTCACAAATAATCCCCATTATTTTGTGCCCATCCCCATTTTCCCCACAGTGACACCAAGACTCCATCCATGGTCACAAATAATCCCCATTAAAGCTGTGCCCATCCTCTTTTTCCCCTCAGGGACACCAAAACCCCACAGCTCCATGTCCATTAGCACAGATAATCCTCATTAATTTTGTGCCCATCCCATTTTCCCCGTAGGGACACCAAAACCCTACAGCTCTGTGTCCATTGGCACAAATAATCCCCACTAATTTTGTGCCCATCCTCATTTTCCCCTCAGTGAAACCAAGACTTCATCCATGGTCACAAATAATCTCCATTAATGCTTTGCCATCCCATTTCCCCTCAGTGACACCAAAACCCCACAGCTCCACGTCCATTAGCACAAACAATCCCCATTTATTTTGTGCCCATCCCATTTCCCCTCAGTGACACCAAAAACCCCACAGCTCCACATCCTTTGTCACAAATAATCCCCATTATTTTGTGCCCATCCTCATTTTCCCCTCAGGGACACCAAAACCCCACAGCTCCACATCCATTGGCACAAATAATCCCCATTATTTTGTGCCCATCCAAATTTTCCCCACAGTGACACCAAGACTCCATCCATTAGCACAAATAATCCCCATTAAAGCTGTGCCCATCCTCTTTTTCCCCTCAGGGACACCAAAACCCCACAGCTCCACTTCCTTTGTCACAAATAATCCCCATTAATTTTGTGCCCATCCCTGTTCTCCAGGCTCCCCTCCCAACTCCCACCCACTCTCTCCGAGCCAGCAAAGTCCCAGGATCCCTCTCCAGCAGCTCTGGCTCATTGCTGCTCCCAAAATGAGGATTTTCTCTTGCTCTGAATGCAAGACTTGGATGCAAAGATGCCCAGCCCCTCCCTCCTGGGGAGAAATATGGACAATTCCAGTTATTAATTCCCCATTGTTGTTCTGACTTTAAACTGCTCTTTAAAGCCACTGCCATCTCTTTCAAGCAGGGGAGGAAAAGAACTCTTTAATCACTAAAAGTGCATTAAAAATTCAGCACTTGAATCCTGCCTAATAGATTGATATTTCCCACGAGCTGGCAGGGGAAGATTAGCTATTAAAAATTCCCCTGTCCACTGGCATGTTAAATCCACCTGAAATTGGGCCCTGCTTGTTTGCTTGTTTGTTTTTCTGCTTAGAGAGACACTTAAATTCTGACCTCTTCACACTTTAAATAAATCAGGGAAATTTATTTCTGTGGTTTTACAGGGTTTTAAGGCTGGCTTCCATTTCCAGAGCTGCAGACACTGGATCCTGCCTGTCCTTCCCAAATTCCCAAGGCTGCCTTGATGTTTGCAGGGCACTGGATGAGGAGCTGGGTGAATTTAAATCCAGGTGTAATAAACTCTGCAAATTCTGCTTTGTCACCCCAAACTTCTCCATTAGCTGGGATAAAGATGAAGCTAAAAAAGACACAAACACTGCAGAGAATCAGGAAATCGAGTGGAAGATTAAATCAGCCCCTGGAAATGCAAATTCCTCTCCACTGATGGATTTAGGGAGGAGTTTATTCCCAGGCTAAAACCAGGGAAAATCATCAGCTCCTTCCTCAGTCCTTCATTCCTCCCATCCACCCCTCAGGGACCGGCAAGAATCGAGGAGTTACAATTATTTGAGGATCTCAGAGCTCTTTTCCAACCTCAGCCCTGGAATGGTTTGGGTTGGAAGGACCTGAAATCCCACCCAGCTCCACCTCTGCCACAGGCAGGGATATCTGCCACTGTCCCAGGGGTCTCCAGACCCCACCCAGCCTGGTCAAACCCTTCCGAACCCTCCAAATGTGGACTGGGAACTGCAGGAATTTAAAGTTGGAGACTTTCTCACCCCCCCAATCCAAGTGTTCCCTGCTTTTTGGGGCTTTAGAAACCAACAGGGCTGGAAGTGCCCTCCATTTAGGGGCAGAGGGATGAAGAAAAGAGGGATGGATGGATCTGACAGATAATTATGGGAAGACATTGCCTGGTTCCTCTCATATTTCCTACAACAGGGTTTTTTTTTTTTTTTTGCAATTTTTTGCCAATTTTTTGTAAATTTTTTGCCAATTTTTTGCAATTTTTTGCCATTTTTTCGCCAATTTTTTGCAGTTTTTTTGCAATTTTCATTTCGAACCAAACGACCTGCACATGTCTGGAGTATCCCTAAGGATTCCTAGGAAAGAACTGTCCTTCCTCTTCCCATCTCTTTGCCTGAGAGCCTTTTAATTTCAAAATTATAATAATTTCAAATAATAATTTCAAAAAAAAATATATTTTTTTCAAATATAATTTCAAAATTATAACAATTTGGAGGGAGGGGGTTTTCATTTCCCATCTCAGGGGAGGCTCCTGCCTTCCTTAGCAGACTTGGACTTTCAAACCAAGACAGACAACAAACCCAAACCCCCCAAAAAATCCTCCACGATTTTCCCTTTGCTCCAAGCCTGGCTGTTGGTGGCAAACCCAAATCTGCCGTTTGCAGAAACCATGGATGATTTTTTCTGGGATGTTTGCCACCAGCTGGAGGAACTCAGGGATCTCCTGGAATGAGGAGTCTCCTTGTCCAACTCGTGTGCAACAACCAGAGACCTCAAAAAGGGCATAAAAGGAACTAAAATGATCCCAATCAGCATGGAAAACACTCAGAATTCCATCTCAACGCTCTGATTGTGCTCAAGTTTGGGATTTTTTTGTTGCCATTTTTTTTTTTTTATTTTAAAATTCCAGGTCTTTCAGCTGTCCCAAACTGATCAGAAATTCAGATTTTCTCTGGGTCCTGCAGCACATCCTTGAGACAGATGTTCATCCCAGAATTTCATTAAAGGACAGAATTTCCCCCTTTCCCTCTCAAGCCCCAGCTCCTCCCACCTCTCCTGAGCACAGGGATGAACTGGGTGGGGAGCGTGGCTAAAATGGAATTTTTTTGGATAAATACCTGGTAATACTCTAAAACGACAGTGGAATTCTTAAAAATAAACCTTAAAAATAAAATAAAATTAATAATAATAAAAACAACTCAAATGCCTTGAATTTGACCAATGCTGGACACGTCAGATTTTTATGGTCACAAAAAGTAAGAAAAAAATATGTAATTTATGGGCAAATCCACCCTGTCTGGGCCAGCTGAGAGAATTCTGCTCTGACAAGATCCTGTAGATAAATTTCTGTTTCATTTCATGGTATTTCTTCCAGCCTGATGTTCCAACCAGAAACCACACTGGGAACAATTTGGGATGGAAAGGAAAATGATAATGTCTAGACAGCAAAGCTGCCTGAAGTATTTTCAGGGAATATAAAAAAAACAAAGCATTAGCAGCAGCTTTAATAGCCACAAGTTAATAATGACAATGTTCATTTTCATTTTAATGATTCGAGGTGGGCACTTAAAAAAAAAAAAAAACAAACACCAAAACAAAATCAATGAGCTGGAATAGGAATTTTAATTTGGAAAGTTGGACAATTATTAATAATTTGTATTATTCAATTAATAGTGACTTTTCTAATTAATAGGATGCTTTATGTCCCCATCTGGCATTTAAGGACATCATTCATTTTTATTCTTGGGGAACATAAACAGCTGCAAAGGGGGTTGAGCACTAATGGGAGAGAGAAATGAAGCTCTGAACACAAACACCACCACAGCCCATGGAAATCTTCTCTTCTCTCTCCCCTGTCTCCTTTCCAGGACTCCTGAACCAAATTTGGCATTTTTACCTGTACCCAGCAAAGATTCCCATGGGTTTGTCCCTTTCCCTGCCCTGTTTTATCTCAGGTGCCACAATGTCCGTGCCACCGAGCCCCAAATAAACTGATTTTCACAGATCCTCAGAAGACCCCCTTAAAAAGAGAGAAAGAAACAAACAGAAGGAGCTGTTGGAAGGGCAATGGATGCAAATTCAATATCTCCTGATTTTATTCCAGGCTTTTTCCGGTGACTTAATGAACAATCACAGACAAGCCCCTTCATGTTGTTCCTCAATACATTAATTAGGAATAACAACACTCATCTCCCAGGCAGCTCCACAGCTGAAGGTGCTGTGTGGCAAAGATTTCCTTTTTATTGTGTTCAAAAAAAAAAACCCCACCCCCACTCGGAGTTGGAAACAATTTGCCAGAATTTTCCACATCAAAACAAACAGCAACTCCCCCAGGACGCCACGAGCAAGAAGAACAGAGCTCCGTGCACACCCAGGGGCGCTGCTCAGGATCCAAACCCTTTGCCATGAAAAACTGCAGATTTAGGGTCATGCTCCACTCAATAAAAGGCAAAAGGCTCAGGGAATTTTGCAGCAGGTTTTTTTTTTTCCATGCCTAACGACCCCATTTGGAAGAATCGATCATATATATTTAGAAAAACAGACTTTCAAGTTGTCAACGCTCCCAATTCTTGCTGAATTTGTTTTCCAGACGTTTTGGAGATGCCAGAGGAAGGGGAGAAGAAGCTGAGGCATCAGGACATTCCTGTGTCCATCCCTCTGGAGTGGAAAACTCAGCAGCAGATCCCTTCCCACAGCTGGGAATTACCACAGGGCCCCACTCACCCAGACACGAATTATTTCAGTAATTTAATTAATTCAATATCCCAACAGCTGGGAGAAGGAAAGGTTCTGCTGTGATTCCCTGCAGGAGATGGGAGGCACAGAAAACGGCTTCACTTTCCACACTGTACACACAACACCTGGGACTGGCCTTGGAATTAAAATCCAGAATGGTTTGGGTTGGAAAGGACCTTTGGAATTAAAATCTGAAGTGGTTTGGGTTGGAAAGGACCTTTGGAATTAAAATCTGGAGTGGTTTGGGTTGGAAAGAACCTTTGAGATTAAAATCCAGAATGGTTTTGAGTTGGAAAGGACCTTTGGAATTAAAATCCAGAATGGTTTGGGTTGGAAAGGACCTTTGGAATTAAAATCTAGAGTGGTTTGGGTTGGAAAGAACCTTTGGAATGGGAACACCTGAGACTGGCTTTGGAATTAAAATCCAGAATGGTTTGGGCTGGAAAGGAGCTTTGGAATTAAAATCTGGAGTGGTTTGAGTTGGAAAGGAGCTTTGGAATTGGAACACCTGGGACTGGCTTTGGAATTAAAATCTGGAGTGGTTTGGGTTGGAAAGAACCTTTGGAATTAAAATCCAGAATGGTTTTGAGTTGGAAAGGACCTTTGGAATTAAAATCCAGAATGGTTTGGGCTGGAAAGGACCTTTGGAATTAAAATCCAGAATGGTTTGGGTTGGAAAGAACCTTTGGAATTAAAATCCAGAATGGTTTGGGTTGGAAAGGACCTTAAAGCTCATCAGGATCCAGCCCCCTGCCATGGACAGGGAATGATTTTGCATTTGGTTTTCTGTTTTATGCACAAAGCAAAGATGATTTCACTGCTGTCCCATTGTTTTGGGTGCTGAACTCTCCAATTCTGCGTCTGCTGGAAGTTCAGGAATAGAACAGCCGTGGCTGGGTTGGCTCAGCACAGTGACAGCTGCAGAGTCTGCACTGAAAATCCCATTTTTCATTGATATTTTAGAATTCCAAACTTGCATGGACTCACAGTGGGTCAAACCCAGTTCTGAGAGCTCCAGCCAAGGACAACGCCAATATTTGCATCAGCTCCCAAAAAACTGGGCAGGATGGTGACACATTCCTGCTAAAGAAGGGAAATCTGGGAAACTCTGAAAAGGAGAATCTGAGTAATTTGGGTGACTCTGAGGAATTTGAGTGACTCTCAGCAACCCTCAGCTCCTGTCAGAGCCACCAGGTCACAGGAAGGTTTGGCCAGCCCCAGATCCCACCTTGACTGCAGGGGTGTAGAATCAGACAGAAAGAATGACCTCAAAACGTCTCACAGAAATGATGGAAAGAGCCAGAGTTTAATCTTAAAAGTCATCATTGATCATTTTAAGGACTCTTTGACGTCCCTCTCTTGAAACAATGAAATTGTCTGTAATTATCCCTGCAGTCTGGGAGTTTGGCACAGCACTCTGGGAGCCCCTGGGATAAGTGCTGAGCTGAAATCTGGGTGGTTTGCAGGATTTTGGAGTAATAAATAGAAATATAAAATTATACAAATATATTTTATATAAATATATTACTATAAATATATACATATAAATATATAGCTATAAAATAAATAAAGGGGAGTCACCAGACCAGAAGGAAATTCCCAGAATTTCCAGAATCACTGGGCTGGAAGAGTTGGAAGAGAACTGAGATGAACTGAATTCTATGAGTTTTGCAGGATTTTGGAATAATGAATATAAATATAAAATACATACATATATATATATATATAAATACATAAATATATAAATAGAAACATAAACACATAAATATAAATATCAAAAAAAAAAAAAAAAAAGGGGAGTCACCAGACCAGAAGGAAATTCCCAGAATTCCCAGAATCACTGGGCTGGAAGAGTTGGAAGAGAACTGAGATGAACTGAATTCTATGTGTTTTGCAGGATTTTGGAATATTAAATATAAATATAAAATTACATAACTATATCTATAAATACATAAATATATAAATACAAACATAAACACATAAATATAAATATATATTTTAAAAAATAAAGGGGAGTCACCAGACCAGAAGGAAATTCCCAGAATTCCCAGAATCACTGGGCTGGAAGAGTTGGAAAAGAACTGAGCCTTGTTAGCCCTGGTGAGGAAGTTACACCTGCTTTGCTCCAAGGAAAAACTTCAAGGCAGAAAATTTTTATGGCAAGGATGGATGAAATTAATCTTCTTTAGGCAATGAAGGATAGAGGAGTCTGATACTGAAGAGCTTCCCTGGGAAGTTTTGGTTTTAGCAGGAATTTCTGGCTTGGATCCTCAATTGATGCATCAGAACACTGCCAGAGCAAATTGTTATTGTCATGGGAATGTGGAGAATAAAATCCACATATCCCTGCTGGGGCAAGTTGGCATCCAAATATTTGAGAATCCCTCCCACACCCTCAGAAACCCGGAGGAGTGAGGAAGTTACACCTGGTTTGCTCCAAGGAAAAACTTCAAGGCAGAAGATTTTTATGGCAAAAATGGATGAAATTAATCTT
Source organism: Haemorhous mexicanus (assembly GCF_027477595.1). Lineage (NCBI taxonomy): Eukaryota > Metazoa > Chordata > Aves > Passeriformes > Fringillidae > Haemorhous > Haemorhous mexicanus. The sequence goes on along the minus strand of NC_082370.1, from coordinate 3,705,431 downwards.
GTTTAGGCAATGAAGGATAGAGGAGTCTGATACTGAAGAGCTTCCCTGGGAAGTTTTGGTTTTAGCAGGAATTTCTGCTTGGATCCTCAATTGATGCATCAGAACACTGCCAGAGCAAATTGTTATTGTCATGGGAATGTGGAGAATAAAATCCACATATCCCTGCTGGGGCAAGGTGGGATCCAAATGTTTGAGAATCCCTCCCACACCCTCAGAAACCCGGAGGAGTGAGGAAGTTACACCTGGTCTGCTCCAAGGAAAAACTTCAAGGCAGAAGATTTTTATGGCAAGAATGGATGAAATTAATCTTGTTTAGGCAATGAAGGATAGAGGAGTCTGATACTGAAGAGCTTCCCTGGGAAGTTTTGGTTTTAGCAGGAATTTCTGCTTGGATCCTCATTTGATGCATCAGAACACTGCCAGAGCAAATTGTTGTTCTTGTCATGGGAATGTGGAGAATAAAATCCACATATCCCTGCTGGGGCAAATTGGCATCCAAATATTTGAGAATCCCTCCCACACCCTCAGAAACCCGGAGGAGTGAGGAAGTTACACCTGGTTTGCTCCAAGGGGGAGGAGTGAGCAGGATTCCACCATCCCCAGTGAGCAGGGCGCACGGACATCTCCCCACCCTGCCATGAAACCTGCAGGGAAATCCTCACAGGGCCGTTTTTCCCCCCAAACTCTGTGTCACTGACAGGCTTTCTGAAAAATACCTTCGTTGGGATTTTTTCTCTCCTGAGAAACTTCAGAAAAGAAATGTCAACAATAATTATCTTTGATAGGTCCCGTGTGAATTGGTTTTTACTTAATGGCCAACCCCGGTCCAGCTGTGTCCAACTCTCTGGTCAGTCACAAGATTTCAGAATTCATTCCTTTCTGGCTTTCTGATGTCTCCTTTCTCTCTTCTTTTAGTATGGTTTTATTTTATCATTTTCTTATAATATAATATAATACAATATAATGTAATGTAATGTAATATAATGTAATATAATATAATATAATACATATAATGTAATATAATATAATATAATATAATATAATATAATATAATATAATGTAATGTAATGTAATGTAATATAGTATAATATAATGTAATGTAATAAATATAATAAATATAATATAATGTAATGTAATGTAATAAATATAACATAATGTAATGTAATGTAATATAATGTAATGTAATAAATATAATATAATATAATGTAATGTAATGTAATAAATATAATAAATATAATATAATATAATATAATGTAATGTAATATAATGTAATGTAATATAATAAATATAATGTAATGTAATAAATATAATAAATATAATGTAATGTAATGTAATGTAATGTAATGTAATGTAATGTAATGTAATGTAATATAATATAATATAATATTAGAATAAATCAGCCTTCAGAAACATGGAGTCAAGGTTCTCCTCTCCTCTCTCCTCCTGGGCTGCAGAGCCCGGGAGCTGCTCTGAGCCCCACAAAAATCACATTTTTTGGCTCCAGAGGTCTCCAGGTGCTGCTTTTGCCTGTGACAAAATGTCCCCTGGATGTGTGACACAACCCAGGCCCCCTTTGCCTTCTCACCCACCTGGATTTTAGAAAAACGACGGAAATTGTTCCTGTCCTAAAATCCAGGCAGACACATCCACAGCCTCTCCCTCCCTCACTCAGCAATTACCTGGCTGAGATAATTATTCCCCTCTTTCAGGTCGTTCAAAGCAGATTTATTAATTGTGTAGGAAAGAAAGGCATCTACAATGTCTTCCATATTTCCTTTATTAATTTTTAATTATTTTCTCCTAATTATTAGGACCTCCTATGCAACGTCCTGGATGAGTGCTCATAATTAAAGTTCAAGTATTTGCTCTAAATTAAATCTGATCTCAGCTCTTGGGCAGAGGGAGGTGTGTGGGCATTTTTTAAAATTTTTTTTTCCCTTTTAAACATGGAAAATTGAGGAAACACATTTGTTCCTGCCATCCACGGACGAGCTGCTTCTTTACCAGACAAATATTCCCCCGAGTTAATCTGGAGGTGGTTACATAATGCAGAAAATCAATTTTTGGGGTGACATGTGGGCAGAACGACAATTCCAAAGCAGCTCTGGAGTGCCAGTGACCATCACTGCTCCACAAAGAACCTCCCTGGGGCCTCACGCTCGTCCCATTCCCTGCCAAAAAATCCCAAAAAATGAGAAATGCTTCCCATTTTCCCACATGAGTTCTTCCTTCAAGGCCACAATTCCTCTCCTCCTGGCAGGGCTCCAATTTGTGAATCCAGCCCCACTGAGATGGGAAAAAATTCCACGGTGGGCACCACAAAGTCCCTTTGCCTCTACCCCATCCTGCAGATTCCAGATAAAAACTGGGATGGAAAACAGCCCTGAAAGCTCCTCACTCCCATTTTAATGCAGCCCAAAGTTGCCTGCAAACACTTCCTGAAAATTCCCAATCCAAGGGGAACAAATCCTGAAAATTCCCAATCCAAGGGAAACAAGTGCTGAAAATTCCCAGTCCAGGGAAACAAATCCTTAAAATTCCCAATCCAAGGGAAACAAGTGCTGAAAATTCCCAATCCAAGGGAAACAAGTGCTGAAAATTCCCAATCCAAGGGAAACAAATCCTTAAAATTCCCAATCCAAGGGAAACAAGTGCTGAAAATTCCTCATCCAAGGTCAAGTCCTGAACATTCCCAATCCAAGGGGAAACAAGCCCTGGAAATTCCTGATCCAAGGTAAACAAGCCCTCAAAATTCCCAATCCAAGGGAAACAAACCTTGAAAATTCCTGATCCAAGGGAAATGAATCCTGAATATTCTCAATCCATGGGAAACAAGCCCTGAAAATTCCCAATCCAAAGGAAACAAGCCCAGAAAATTCCAGGTCCAAGGAGCTTTTTTGTGCTACTGTTGGATCCCTTTTTGTTGGACAGGTTTGTGCTTTAATCCCGTCAGATTGTGAGTCAGTTCTGCCCGGGATGTCAATGGAATTGTAGAGAATTCCACTGGGTTTAGTGAGGCCAAAACCTGTCCTGGAAAATGATTAGATAATAAAAAGAAAAATGTTTTTAAAATAAAAATTAAATCAATATAAATAGAAACGCTAAATATAAAAAGAAACAGCAAATATAGCCACTAAATAAAAATATAAATATATAAATATAAAAAACAAATATATAGATATAAAATATCTAAATATATAGAGATATCTAAATATCTAAATCTAAATATAAATAGAACCACTAAATATAACAACTAACTATAAATATAAATATATATATAAATATAAAAATATATTAATTTATGAATATAAAAATAGAAAAATATAAAATATAAATAATATAAAAATAAAATAAAAATAAAAATAAAAATAAAAATAAAAATAAAAATAAAAATAAAAATAAAAATAAAAATAAAAATAAATATAAATATAAATATAAATATGTTTGTATCTCTGGTCCTGCAATAATTTTCATTCCTCCAGGTGTGATCCTGCAGGAGTGGAGCATCCCAGTTGTTCAACCCAAACTGCCCAAACAATCCCAAATCAGAGTGTTCAACCCAAACTGCCCAAACAATCCCAAATCAGAGTGTTCAACCCAAACAATCCCAAATCAGAGTGTTCAACCCAAACTGCCCAAACAACCCCAAATCAGAGTGTTCAACCCAAACTGCCCAAACAATCCCAAATCAGAGTTTTTAACCCAAACTGCCCAAACAATCCCAAATCAGTGTTCAACCCAAACAATCCCAAATCAGTGTTCAACCCAAACAATCCCAAATCAGTGTTCAACCCAGACTGCCCAAACAATCCCAAATCAGAGTGTTCAACCCAAGCTGCCCAAACAATCCCAAATCAGAGTGTTCAACCCAAACTGCTCTGGGGGAGATTATCCAGAGCTAGAGATCAGTGGTAAATGCAGGACTTTCTCCATGCTCCCTCCAAGCATCATTCCTGACATTTCTGGGAACTATTTTCAGCTTTTGATCTGTGCTGGCGTCAGTTGTTGCTACCCAGAGTAATCTCCTTTCACAGGGAAATAAAAAGTGAGATTATGTAAAAGCAGCCAGGAATAGCAGGGACTAAAAATACCCAGGATGGAGGGGCTGGGAGCAGCCAGACACCAGGGAGCCTTGGGCAGCTCCAGCCTCTGGGGGCCTGCAGCAGGAGCTCACCTGTGGGGGGCCACCAAGGGCTGAGGTGAGAGTGAGAATGGGCTCCGAGTTCTCAGAAGGCTGATATATATATTGTATTATTATATTATATTAATTAGATTATATCATATTGTATTATATTGTGTTATATTGCATTCTATTCTATTCTATTCTATTAAATATATTATATCATATTGTATTATATTGCGTTATATTACATTATATTGCATTATATTGCATTATATGATATTATATTACATTATATTATATTACATTACATTATATCACATCACAATATATCACATCACAATATATCACATCACAAAATATTATAATATATTATATCACATTATATTATATCATATTATATTATATTATATTACATTACATTACATTACATTATATTATACTATATTATATCACATCACAATATATTATAATATATCACATCATTATATTATTATATTATATTATATTATATTATATTATATTATATTATATTATATTATATTATACTATATTATACTATATTATATTATACTATATTATATTATACTATATTATACTATATTATATCACATCACATTATATTAGAATATATTATATTATACTATATTATATCACATCACATTATATTATAATATATTATATTATACTATATTATATCACATCACATTATATTATAATATATTATATCACATTATATCACAATATATTATATTATATCACATTATATTATATTATTATACCAGTCATGTCACATTATATCACAATATATTATATCATATCACATTATATTATATCACATTTTATTATATAATATCACAGCATATTATATCACATTATATTACATTACACTATATTATATTATATGAAAGCGAGATACTAAAACTGTACTAAAGAAAGAGAAAAGAGACATCAGAAGGCTGAACAAGAATGAATAATAAAACCCCGTGACAGACCAGAGTCCCCCACAGCTGGCTGGGATTGGCCATGGATTAAAAACCAATGGAACCAATCAAACGTTCACCTGTGGTGAGCAACCTCCAGAGCACATCCCAAGCAATCAGATATTTAGTTTTGCATTTCTTTTCTGAGGCCTCTCAGCTTCTCAGGAGAAAAATCCTGGGCAAAGAAGGTTTTCCAGACAATATCCTGGTGACACTCACCCTTTGGGCAGGACCTGCGAGGTCCTGAACTGATCCCTCAGGTGGATTTGGGGCTGGGATTTTGGGAGCTGGAGCAGCTTTTGGTCAGTCAGGACTGAGCTTAAGCACAAAGGCTGAAATCTCTCATTTCTAGCACTGGAGCAAAGCTGGGTCAGGTCTAAAGCTGGGACCTGTCTCAAGCTGAGTCAGGTCTAAAGCTGAGATCTCTCAAGCTGGGACCTGTCTCAAGCTGAGGGTCAGGTTTAAAGCTGGGACCTGTCTCAAGCTGGGACCTGTGTCAAGCTGAGTCAGGTCTAAGGCTGAGTCAGGTCTAAAGCTGGGTCAGATCTAAAGCTGGGACCTGTATCAAGCTGAGCCAGGTCTAAAGCTGAGATCTCTCAAGCTGGGACCTGTCTCAAGCTGAGCCAGGTCTAAAGCTGGATCCTTGGGAATCTACCCAAGGAGCAGCAAAGCTTTTTGGCTGACCTGGTCCCTTCCCTTCCCTCTCTCTGGGTTCTGATCCCCAGCCCGGGCTCAAACCTTGCAGAACTCAAACCCAGCTCCTGCCGCTCCCATCTGCTCTCCCTTTGCTGTCCCAGACCCTCCTGAGTGATTGCTGGGAGTGGGCAAAACCCAGGAGGGTTTGCCAGGCAAACAAGCAGGGAATCCCAGCAGTGCCAGGGAGGGAGATCTCAATTTCAGCCCAAACCAAGCCCCCAGTGAGCCAAACCCCTCCAGCACAGAGATGAGGATCTGCTCTGCACGTCTGGAGCTGATTCACAGCGCTTTGGTGATGTTCTCAGGGAACTGAAATAAATTTATCTGAAATTCACACGTGTCTATTTCATCCATTTGGATCAGCAGGGTGCCAAGCCTCTTATTAAGAAAGCACAGCTAATGACAGAAGGCAAATGCTAATTCTGTTCGGTGGCTCTTCCTCCATTCAAGTTCACTGATCAGGCAGACAAATTAGGAAAGATTGTGAGCTGGTCCAGGAGCCATTTGTTCCACATCTCCCCGAATCAGTGCCTGACACAGCGAAGCATCTTCGTGCCACAGAATTTTGTTTGTCATGTTGGGCCAGGAGCAGCGGTTAATAATTCACTGCACAGCTCCGCGGAGCTCCCTCGCTCTCTTTCACACAACCTTGCAGTTTCACAGGCTCTTGTTAGGAGCAGCCTAAAATAGTCTGTTATCAGAGCTGTGGTGGCTGTCAGAGCCCCAGCAGAGGCACTGCTGTGATCGTTCTGACAAGGGAACAAAACAAACAAGGCAGGAACTTCGGGAAGGACACGGACACGCGGAATTCATCCCCACAGGATGGCTGCTCCAGAGCTCAGAGCCAGAGAGATGGAGAAAAAAAGGGCAAATCACCAACTCAGCTGCTCTCCCAGCCTTGTCACTGGAACCACAGAGTGCTTTGGGTTGGGAGGGACCTGCAGTCCCACCCAATCCCACCCAATCCCCCTGCCATGGGAAGGGACACTGCACCAGAGCAGGCTGCTCCAAGCCCCATCCAACCTGGCCTTGGAGCCATTTCTGGTTCAGATTTGCATTTTCTGTTTCCCCACACATCATCACCTCCTCGGGCTGCCTGAGGGCAGAGCAGCCAGGCTCAGGTTAAGGTTAACCAGAATTCAAACTCAGCTCCTGCAGCTCCCAACTGCTCTCCCTCCCCTGTCCCAGACCATCCTGAGTGATTGCTGGGAGTGGGCAAAACCAAGGAGGGTTTGCCAGGCAAACCACCAGGGAATCCCAGCAGGGCCAGGCTGCTCCAAGCCCCCATCCAACCTGGCCTTGGAGCCATTTCTGGTTCAGATTTGCATTTTCTGCTTCCCCAGGTCCTTGGCTGCTGCCACATAACCACATGCCTGAGGTCAGAACAGCCAGGCTCAGGTTCAGGTGCCTGGAAATAACAGAGTGGAGAACACAAGCCAGGCTTGGTGATCTCTGCTCACCACAGAAACCTCAAAATCAGCAAATAAAACTCTCAAGTGAGAGGAGCAGTTCAGAAACGGGGCCTCCTCTGAGCCCAGCACACTGAGCTTCATTCTGCAGGGTCAGGACTCTTCCCACCCTCAATCTCCAATCTGCCACATCTGATTCAGCTCAGCTCCCTGATTCCCAAGCTCATGGACCAGGGTGTCAGTTCTGAGTGTCACCCCAGACCTCACTGCACCACAAAAGCAGCAATCCACACCTGGTTTTAGCTCTTTTTGGGAAAAACCAAGGAATAACTGGGTGGGTGCTGGGCTGTGGGAAGTCAGAAGCAGCTTGGGAAAGAGCTCAGGGTTGCATCCAGGGTTAACCAGGGAAATATTGCAGGGAGAGAGGAGCCTAAAGTGGATTATCTGGAGGTTCCTTCTGGCTTTGAAAACGGACAAATGGAATCTGTGAGCCAGCTGATTATCCCACTGTCCTCAGCCTGAACTCGGGGCCAGCGAGGGGACAATCCCACACCACCAGCTTGGGCAAGGGAAGAACAGGAATCAAACAAGGTGCAAAAGGTTCCTCATTATTTATTTCAGCCCCTGGAGATCAGTTCTCTCCTCAGGGAATGCTGCACATTCCTGCTTGCTGCACATCCCATGGCTGACAGCAAAATCCCACAGGTTTAGAGCAGAAATAACCCATCAGATCCCACTGAATTTTAGGAAATTTATGATTAAAAAAATCCACCAAACCCCATTAATCCTTCATGCACAACCACCTGGTGGTTGGTTTTTCTCCTAATTGTTTATTTCAGCCCCTGGAGATCAATTCTCTCCTCGGGGAATGCTGCACATTCCTGCTTGCTGCACATCCTAGGGGTGACAGCAAAATCCCACAGGTTTAGAGCAGAAATCACCCATCAGATCCCACTGAATTTTAGGCAATTTATGATTAAAAAATCCACCAAACCCCATGAATCCTTCATGCACAACCACCTGGTGGTTGGTTTTTAGGCAGCTGGAGGTTCGTTATTGCTCTCTGATGTTTCTGGATACAAAATTCTGGCAAAGGAGCAGCGATTTCACATCCCTGTAGCACCAAATTCCAGGAAAACACCCAGGAAAAGCCACCCCACTGCCCCATGGAACACAGGGGACAGCACACAGTGTCCCCTCTCTGGTGTCACCAACCACCCTGGCGACACCTCCCTGCCGCTGATGCAAATATTGCAACAATTTCAGTGTCAAAAGAGGAAGGAAAGGGAGAATAATTCCACCAGACACAGACACAGCCGTGCCTAAATCAAAATATAAAGCCCAAGCAGGCTTAGAAATATCCTGATTAGCCTTGAAAAACTGTTGTGCATTAAAGACACCCTAGAATATATTTCATTTTTTTTTCCCAGCCCAGCAGAGGAACCCACTGATGCTCTGCCATTTGTTCATTTACAGCAAATATTAACACGGGGCCCAATTTTCTGCCTGGCAAAATCATTTTAATTTTTAGCAAGACGAATGTTTGGAAGGGTGAGGAATAATTAAATCATTTTCTACTCCAAAAGAAGCCTCACGGTCTCGTCGCGGGGTTCCAGTGTTTTGTAAATCATCTAATGATTTTCTGCTCGTTTAAATATTGCCTCCCCATCCCAAACTGATTAGCCAAGGGGAAAAAATACAAGGTGGAGGCACTTGCAGGAGGGATAAAGTTCCTAAATCATCCAAAGGTTTCCTGCTCCTGGGAAAACCCCTTGGCCTGGGAGCTGGAACAGTCAGAGGGCAAATTTTGGAGCACCAAAACCCTGAGGAGGACACCCAGACACCAACCTGCACCTGCCACAGGTGGGTGGGGAAAGGGAATTCATGTTTGGGTCTCCAGATAAACTGATTCCTTTCAGAAACCAACGAATGGCACCAGAGATTCCTCCAGTGCCAATTAAAAGATTTCTTCTCCTTGCCATAACGAATCTGGAATTCACCTCTGCTCAATGACAGGAAATCAAGTTTTAAAAGCACGAGGCTCATAGGCAGAGAGAGTTTTTAAAGGACTGGAGGTTTTTTTTAGGGGGGGGAAGGAAGAATATGACAAGTTAACAATGGTTGCAAATTATATTAAAATCTTATTGAAAAGAAAGGAAGGCTCGCTTGCTCCTACAGGCAGTGAAAACTGTAACCTTCCAAAAGCATCATTATTCTGCTGTTAAAATGACAAAAAAATAACCCTCTGCCCCCAGAGATAATGCAATTTATTAGTATTTCAGTGCTGAATGCACTTGTCAAATATTTAATCATCCGATTCTTTCCATTAAAATTCTGCAGAGGGAGAAATTCCACTGGGGAATAGCAGCAATCCACAGGAGTGGGAATAGGTTTGGAGGATGCTCATGGAGAAGAACTGGAGAGTTCAGTGGGGAAGAAGGTTCTGCTGCTTTTCTAAAAGTTCTGCTGCAGAGGAAAACCTCAGGAGGGGGTGGGAAACGGGAAGTGATCGTCCTGATGCCTTTTGGGACTACCTGAAAACAGAGGCCAGGCAAAATTAAGGGAATAAAAATGACAATGGGGCTGGTGGAGCTCCAGAGACTGGGGGAGCTCCAGGGGCTGGTGGGGCTCCAGAAACTGGGGGAGCTCCTGTGGCCAGTGGAGATCCAGGGGCTGGTAGAGCTCCAGGGGCTGGGGGAGCTCCAGAGGATGGTGGAGCTCATGAGGTTTGGGGAGCTCCAGGGGCTGGTGGAGCTCCAGGGGCTGGTGGAGCTCCAGGGGCTGGTGGAGCTCCAGGGGCTGGTGGAGCTCCAGAGGCCAGTGGAACTCCAGGGGCTGGTGGAGCTCCAGATACTTGTGGAGCTCCAGAGGCTGGTGGAACTCCAGGGGCTTGTGGAGCTCCAGGGGCTGGTGGAGCTCCAGAGGCCAGTGGAACTCCAGGGGCTGGTGGAGCTCCAGCAGGTGGTGGAGCTCCAGAGGCCAGTGGAGCTCCAGGGGCTGGGGGAGCTCCAGAGGCCAGTGGAGCTCCAGGGGCTGGGGGAGCTCCAGAGGCTGGTGGAACTCCAGGGGCTGGTGGAGCTCCAGAGGCCAGTGGAGCTCCAGGGGCTGGGGGAGCTCCAGAGGATGGTGGAGCTCCAGGGGCTGGTGGAGCTCCAGCAGGTGGTGGAGCTCCAGAGGATGGTGGAGCTCCAGAGGCTGGGGGAGCTCCAGAGGATGGTGGAGCTCCTGAGACCCATGGAGCTCCTGAGGCTGGTGGAGCTCCAGAGAGGGCCCTGATGGACAGGGTGAGATGCTGGAGGCTGGGGACAGGACAGGACAGGACCTCAGTCTAACTCCTGGATTTTCCTCTGGCTCCCTGAGCACTGAGGCCTGAGCTGACAGAGGGATCAGCATTGAGTTTAACTCGGAGTTTTCCACAGCTGGCACAGCTTCCTTGGCTCTGCAGCAGCCTCGGGCTCCTTCCTGCCCAATTCCCTCAACGCTCTGTTTTCACTGCTCCCCTCCCAGCCTGCCCGTTGCCACTTTGCCTCTCGATGTAAATCAGGAGTGCACAGCAAATCTCTGTGATAAAACACCTGCTCCCTTCAGAACAATCCCCAATCCTGACAAGTGACCTTTCCATCAAACTCCATCCACTGGTGCCAAGAAGAATTTCAAATCAGTCTCGAGTGAGGAACTCGGGTGCTTTAACCTGCAGAGATTTATGGCTCCAGAGAATATTTAACTTATGAATAAGCTGATTGTGGCTGGCCTCACTTTGTAACAGAGCATTTGAGTCAGCAGAGTGGCTGAGTGAAGCCTTCCTGCGGGTGAAATGTGTTTCCATCAGTCATTCCCAGCAATCCAGCTCAGCACTTCCAGCAGAACCCCTGCCCTGCTCCATTTCTCACCCTCCCCTTGCCATCAGGATCTGTGGGGACCACATGGACACAGCACAGAGCTGATTCCTTGACCCAGAGCAGACATTCCCAACACAAATGTGAGCCAGGAGGCAAAAACCAGACCAGGGAATGCATGGAAGCACATCCCAGCAAGAGCTGCCCCCAGAAAATGGGAATTCTCTGTTCGAATTCACCACACCGGGATTGTCACATGCAATTTATTTCCTCAAAAATCAAAGATTAAAGAGCCACAAGTGCAGAATAAAAAGGGACAGAAGAGGAAAAAGGAAAAGAAAGGATTGTTGTGTCCATATGGAAAGTGTGCCAGGCAGGGAAATGGCTATATTAATATTAAATTAATATTAGCTGAACCTGAGTCACTTTGCTGTGATGAGTGCAGAGTTGCTGAGCCCCCCAGATCCCCTTGCTGGGAGCACAGGGATTGACTCATCCTGCCCGCTCCCAAAACTCAGCTCCTCTTGCAAAATACTCCAGTTTCATCTCTTAAACTTAAATTTATTGGGTGGGGCTCTGGTGGAAGGTGTCTTGCCCATGGTGTGAGGGGAAGGAGATGGGTTTTAAGGTTTGTCCCAACCCAAACTGTTCTGGGATTCTGGGATTACAAATTATAAATTATTCTGGGATGATAAATTGTAAATTCTAGAGTTCCTCGCTGAACACAGAGCTCCTTCCTTCCCGAATCACCACACATTGTCACATGCAATTTATTTCCTTAAAAATCAAAGACTAAAGAGCCACAAGTGCAGAATAAAAAGGGACAGAAGAGGAAAAAGGAAAAGAAAGGATTGTTGTGTCCATATGGAAAGTGTGCCAGGCAGGGAAATGGCGATATTAATATTAAAATTAATATTAAGTGAACCTGAGTCACTTTGCTGTGATGAGTGCAGAGTTGCTGAGCAGGGTGTGGGGGAGGCAGTGAGGGGAATGAGAAGTGGCAACAAAGGCACCACTAAATCTGAGCTATCAGAGGGTGGCACTGCAGGGGAGAAGTCACACGTTTCTTGTCCATATTTACTTTAGCAAATCGTGGTTTGCTCTCTGTCACTGACATTTACTGCACTAAAGGCCCTCAAAGCTCACCTGGCAAATTCCAGAAGCCATTCCCAGCCTGATCCCTGTGTGCCCTCTGTGCTGGGGGCACAGGCTGGAGCACAGTGGGGCAGTGGGGATAATTAACCTCCCCCTCATTAGCCTCACCCAGCACAGCCCATCCTCCCTGTTCTGACACAACTTCTGTCACAGAGCTCTGAGGAAAGTGTTCCTGAACAGAGCCATGGCTCAGGCATCACATTCCTTCAGTGGCACTCGGGATCACAGACCCCTGGAATGCTGTGGGTGGGAAGGACCTTAAACCCCATTTGAAGGAGTTGTTTCCAAAGTTTTTATTGAAGATTAAAGCCCAATCTCATTCTGGGGTGTTCCGGGGATTTGCTGAGTCTGACCCAGCAAGTCCTGGCTTTGCAGGGGGAGGTGGGAGAAGGCACATGCAAACTGTCAAATCCCATCTCTGTGAGGGCTGAAATCTCAATTGAGAGCTTGCAGAGCCTGTCAGGAGAATTAATTACCCTCTTGATTTAAGGAGTTCATTGCTGTCCCCACGGACAAAGGCAGCATTTAACCATTAAAATCTGATATTGGCCGACAAGTGACAGCAGCTCCAACTCAGCCAGAGGCAACACAGAGCAGATTTAAAATAGCCATCCCCAGGGCTTTATCCCTTCTGGGATTTAATTGGGTTTTAGCCAAATTTCCCTCACCCCAAGCCCTTCAAAGACTTGCCCAGAACTCGTTGGAGTCATCATTTTATTGCCTCGGAGCAGAGATTTGCAACCTGAGCTTTCTGTGACATCAGGATGAAGCAAAAATTAACAAAAAAAAAATCCAGATTATGTGGGGAATGCTTAACTGGTCCCAGAATGCAGCCACTCCATGCCTGGCTCAGGGGGATGCTAAACTCTAAAATAGAAGAAATTTAGGATTTGCTTCCTTCCACATTATTCTCTTGTGTCCAGTGAGTTCAGCAGGAAAAGGGAGCCCAGTGAGTAAAAGGTTTAGTGCAAAACACTGAGCGGGCAGAAGCCTGGAAATAAAACAGAGCTCCTGAAATAATACAGGTTTTTATTGAGAAAAATGGGTTTAAATGGGTCCAAAATCTTGGATTTATTTTGGAATGGAGTATTCTTTACCAACCCCCATGAACTGGTTGAATTCTGGTTAAATTAACTCAATTAACACCTTTATTATTATTATTATTATTATTATTATTATTATTATTATTATTAATAATAATAATAATAATAATAATAATAATAATAATAATAATAATAATAATAATAAAGGAAATAAAGAGGAGGGGATAAAAGAACTTCAGGGAAAATCCAAGCTGGGGATTCAGCTGGTGGCTGCTGTGTCCCTGCTTTGTGCTCTGCCCACTGTGGCAGACACCAGGAATGCTCAGATTATCCAAATCCTGTGGGTTTTGGTGCTCTTCCAGCTCTGATTGTTTGAGTCACCTCGTTATTGACTTCTCTAAAGGGGATTGGAAAACACACAGCAAACCCAAACAACTTGAACACACAGAACAATCCCAAAGAGCTGAACTCCAACCTCAGCTCAGGAAAATGTTCTCCTCCTCTTAAATTTCTTTTCAATTTCTCTTGAAAGAGAGAAAGCCACATAATGTCTCTGACTTTAAAATCTGCATAAATAGCCTGAATAATTGATGAGTTTTGCACTTTATCACCATTCTGCACTGAATATGAATTATTCTTTTAAAAAAATCTGAATAAAGTTGATAAAAAGAATGGGCACATAGGGAGCGTTTTTGGAGGGTGAGAAACAGAATTGGCATAGAAATATGGAATGATTTGTGTTGGAAGGACCTCAAAGGCCACCCAGTGCCACCCCTGCCATGGCAGGGACACCTCCCATTGTCCCAGGGGGCTCCAGCCTGGCCTTGGGCACTTCCAGGGATCCAGGGGCAGCCACAGCTGCTCTGGGAATTCCATCCCAGCCTCTCTCCCAGTATTTCTTCCCAAAATCCCATCCAAACCTGCCCAGGGAATCCTGGAATGGTTTGGGGTTGGAGGGACCTCAAAGCCCATCCAGTCCCACCATGGGTCCCACACCTCCCACTGGCCTTGGGCACTCCCAGGGATCCAGGGGCAGCCCCAGCTCCTCTGGGAATTCCATCCCAGCCCTTCCCCACCATCCCAGCCAAGAATTCCTGCCCAAAATCACATCAAATCCTACTCTCCATACCTTTGAAGCCATTCCCTGTGTCCTGTCCCTCCATCCCCTGTCCCCAGCCCCTCTCCAGCTCTCCTGGAGCCCCTCCAGGCCCTGGAATGTGCTGGAAGCTCTCCCTGGCTCCTTCCCTTCTCCAGATGAACATTCCCAGCTCTCCCAGCCTGGCTCAGCCCCAATCTGCTGCTCCCACATAATCCCACCAGGTTGATACTGGTTCTAACTGGTCCAAAATAAATTCTCAGATTAGTTCCGTTGCACCAATTCCTATTTTATTTTTTACCAATTCCTATTTTTAATCATTTTTTAATTCCTCTTTTAAAGGACCCCAGGCTTTCACTGCTGCCAAGCTGGAGTGGACACAGATGTTGACTCTGCCTTGCCCTCTCTGTGCAAGCCTTTAATTCCCTGAACTCTGTGATTGTTGTGTCTCCAGCACAGCCCAGACTGCCCCAAAATCCCCACCTGCATCCCCAAAATCTGTGACCAAACAGCACAAGGGCTGAATTCCCTGCAGGCTGTGGGTATTTCAAGGACAGGCTGGAACGAGGTGCTTTCATCCCTTTCAGCCAAACACAAACCAAATCTGTTCCGTGGGGTAAACTTTCAAAAATAAACCCCCACATAATCAGAGCGATGTGTTCATTTAATATAAACACTGAATGAATTCGCTGCAAATGGCAAAACAAAATTATTCCATCTCAACGCCACCAAATATCCGAATATTCTCAGAATGAAGTGGGAGCCCTTGAAGAAGATGTTTTGGATTATAAAGTTGCTCTGCCAGCAGAGAAATGTTTCCATGAAATGCTTGAAGTTTTAATGAAATTGCACATTGTGACAGAAAACGGTTCCCTGGAACGTGTGTGCTCATTCCCACTCCTCAGTGCTGGCTTTGAGGAGCAGGACTGGGATGTGTGGAATGATTTTATTTCAAGTGCGTGGTGTAAAGCACAACTTGCCACCTTCAGATCAGCAGCTCCTGATGAAAGCAAGGTCCTGTCAGTGACTGAGGGGAGGGAGAAGGTTCCTGGAGCTGCCTGGGTCTGTGAGCTGTGGGTCAGTGCCCTAAGTTGGAAATTGTGTGATCTGTCGCCATCTGTCAGAGCTGGGGCAGTTCTCTACAGTCCTTTGGGCAGTTTTATTTATCTCTCCGACAGCCAATCCTCCCTCCAGGAGATCTCGGCTGTCCATGGGCCGTTAATTATTAATTATCTTCTCTCCATGGGCCATTAACTATTAATTATTTTCTGTTCATGTCCCTGCATGGCTGATCAAATTCCACCATCCCATGGGGAGATGCTCCACCCAGGGGAGGAGCCAAGAATTCCTACATGGATCCAATCTGTGATTTCAAACATTCCTACCTGGATACAATCTGAGGTTTCAAACATTCCTACCTGGGTACAATCTGAGCTTTCAAGCATTCCTACCTGGATCCAATCTGTGATTTCAAACATTCCTACCTGGATACAATCTGAGGTTTGGGACACCACAGCAGCCTCTGCCCACAGCATTCCCAGAGGAGCAGCTTTCTCCTCCCCTGCATTCCCAGAGGGAGAGCAGAATCCAAGAGGCAGCAGCCTCAGTTTTCACATCCCATAACGGTTTCCTGTTGGCTTTGAGGGGGATGATCCAGGCATGGCAGTGAAACCAGGAAAGGGAGTTCTGGATTTCTTGGAAATGCCAGAGAATTCCAGAATGCCAGGCAATTCCAGGATAAGGCCAGAGAATTCCAGAATGCCAGAGAATTCCAGAACGCCAGGCAATTCTAGAACAATGCCAGAGAATTCCAGGCTGCCAGGCAGTTCTAGGAAAATGACAGAGAATTCCAGGCTGCCAGGTGATTTCAGGATAAGGCCAGAGAATTCCAGAATGCCAGGCAATTCCAGGATAACGCCTCACCTTTCTGCTGCTGCCCTGAATCCCTGATATCCAAACACCTCCTGCTGAAAGGACCCAACTCCAGCTCCAAGGACCCTTCAAACCTGAGGAACATCCTGCAGGCAGAGGGCTGCCAGCCCCTGGATCATTACCAGCTGTGAATATTCAACCCAGGGAAGAGCAATGAATTCCAAACAAGGCGCCGCAAACGCTGAGAATCCTTCAATTTCAGCGCTCACCCGTTTTGCTGTTTTTTGTTTTTTAACCACAATTTTTTCATTAGACCACTTTTCCCCTCTCCCCCCTCCCCAGCCCCTGGCAGAGATTTTATTGTTGGAGGATGTCACCGGGGCTGTTTCAGATCTGTCAGAAATAATCTTCTCATCTGCCAACTTCTCCCGGGGAGGAGATGAGCTCATGTTCCGAGTGACAAGATGTGCTGAAGAGCCCGGGCTTCTCGGAGCCTGCGAGAAGCTGAACTTCCCCCATTGTGTGAATCCTGTCAGAGTTGGCCCTGCAATTTTCCTAATGACAGCTGCTGTCAGCCGAGGAGGGGAAATTGTTCTGTTCAGCTGGGAATGGCTGACAGGAGCTGCAGAAAGGGCCTGGGTGCTGGAGGGAAGAAAAAAGGGGCCAGGTATCTAAGGGAAGGTGTAGCAAATTCACCCAGCACAAAAGAAAGACTCAGCTCGAGGTATTTTCAGCCTCCTTCCAAAATCCTGGGGAGTTATTTACTCTGGCAGGAAAGGAGTGACACAAAATTAAATAAACCAGCCCAGGAATAATATTTGAGACACCCAGCCAAGTTCACAGAGCTGTTTTGGTGTCTGTGATTGCACATTTTGATGCCATTTCCAAGGGCACGATGCAATTGGGGTTGTCCAGCTCCCTCGTGCTTTCAGGAGGAGATCTGAAATTATCTGAGATCGTTGTTTAAGTCATTAAAAAAGCTTCATTAGGTGCCTGTGGGCATTTTTGGGAACCTGTTTCCACTCTTTCCTATTGTAAAGGAGACTCATCACAGGAATTTTGCAATTTCTTCCTTGCCCTAGAGCCTTGCATTTTTGTGGAGATCCCACAGGTCCAGCTGGGTGCAGCACGTGGAGCTCCAGCAGGTTTTCTGCTGAGGGTGCCCAGCTCAAAACACAGCTCTGCTGCTGAGAGAAGGGAAAAAACCAAACCCAGGGAAAAAAAAAAAAAACAATAACAATTCAAAATTCATCGTCTCCTAAGGAAGAGATTAAATATGTTACAAGCAGGAAACTCTTTTCCCAAATGGGGAAGGAGACTCAAGTGCAGTAGCCTGAGGTTCCAGACGTGTGTTTGTTATGCAAAACTAACTAAAACTAACTAAAAACAGACCTCAAAAATCCACATGATCTCAAAGTCTGGAGTGATTTTTATCTCCTAAACAGTTTTCCAGCTGTTGCACTTGTAATTAACACCATAACAGCTTTTTGCCTTTCTAATTTCTGCTTCCAGGGGAAGAAAAGATAAATCACGAAATGAGAAAGGGAAGCTTTGCTGGACAATTAAGAACAGCCAAACCAAACAAAACCCCTGCAAATTATTCCCAGCTTAAAATCTTGTCAGTGTCTCGGTGGCTTTAAATCCTATTCAGGTGATTAGTCAGTTCCACTGTCAGAAAGATTAAGAGATTGATCTTTGAGGAGGATTAGAAGAAGATTTTAGTAATTTTTCTAAGCACGGCGCTTCTTAGTGGGAAGTTTCTCCTCCTGGACCTGGCTGTGGTCTCATTAGGAATAATTCTGTGACTTCTCTCCTTGCACCGCCTCCTCCCGTGGACGAGCAGGTGAGGGAGCACTTAGAAACCACCTGAGATAAACCCAGCCCCGTGTTTGTGGTGGTGGTGGGGAAAACAAGGAGGAGCAGCTGATCTGGTGGGAGCAGCCAGTTCTCCATGAGGCACCAGGCACAATTTGGGGAGCTCTGTGTTGGAGAGGACAAAACCAGGGCGATGTTTGCCCTCAGTCCTCAAGAGCCTGGAAAGGTGGGGCTGCTGCAGCACAGACTGTGGGGATGGTCCCTGGCTAAATCAAGCCGGGCTGCCAGGAGCTGCAAGAGAGCATCAGTCCTAGGAACTGTAATTCCAGAATCATATAATTTAATTATAATTATAATAATTATATATATTAATATATTTCATTTAAAATTATATATATATATATATAATATATAAAATGTTAGAAATATAATTTCCATTCCTACCAGTTCTTTCCCATCATTTTGCCCACAGCAGCTGTGGCTGCCCCTGGATCCCTGCAAGAGTCCAAGGCCGGGCTGGACATGTTTTGGAGCAATCTGGGACTTTAGTAGGTGTCCCTGCCCATGGCAGGGGTGGAATTAGGTGAGCCTTAAGGTCCTTCCAACCCAAACCATTCAGGATTCTGTCACTACACCTCAAAAAATGCATTTTAGGTTGGGAAAACCCAATAAAAGCCCTCTGTACCTGTCAGGGCTTGGAGCTGAAAACTCCCCAGGAGGAGCCTGGAGGAGGTACCAGAGGTGCCAGTTTGGCAAAGCCCCCCCTGCTCCACAAATCCTTCTGATCTCCAGAAGGTTTCACCAGGTCCCTGCCCTCCTCCTCCATCTCCTGGGGCTGGAATGCAGGAGCAGCAGGGCAGAGATGAACATCCCTCCCTTCATCCCCAGGGGCTGCTTTGAATCCCCCCAGACACAGCTTTGGCTCCTCCACTGCATCCCTGGGGGGTTTGAGCTCCCCAGGGGAACTCAGCTTGCCCCCAGCCCCATTTTTGCTGTGTTTTCAGTGGTTCTGGTCATCCAGATCCAAGCAGACCCTCCTGGAGCAGCTCCCACATTATCTGGTGCCTCATCTCTTGATTTTAATTCCTCACCCCATTTCCTTTGTGGCTTTTGAACCCCATACCAAAGCCTTTAAGGTTTCATTCCCCATAATTTCAGTATTTCATACCAAACAACTTCATTTCGATGCAATCTGAAGCGTTCTCAGCACCACATTATTTCTATTTCCACCCAATCAGAAGCACAAAGCAAACAGCTTTATTTTCCTGCACCACCCACTGCCTGCTACAGGGTAATTCCAGGCCCTGAAAGCTCCAAATGGATGAAACACCACTTTCTTAAGCACCTACTGAGCTTAAAATTTCTGGTTAGGCCAAAAATCTCATTTATTTCCCACCCAGGGACCTTCACAGAGAGATGGGAAAGGCCATGGCCTGAAGGGAACCCTCTTCCCACATCACAAAGGAATTGTTCCATTTGATTCCTACAAAAGATCCTTTAACTTTGTTGTTGCATCTGCATGAAGCCTTTGACTTCTGGCTCAGAATTTCCCAGCTCTGCATTTTGTATTTTTTTCTTAATTCTGCATTTTCAGAAGCTGAGAGGAATTCCCTGTTTGTTCTCCCCGAGTCTGTATTTTCTTTTCTTTAATTCACTGAATAATACTGTATAAAGAGAAGAAAAGAGGGCGTGAGAAGGATCAGAATTGGGATTTTTGAGCTCCCTCCCTGCCCATTTGCCTGAGCATCACATGGGGCAACAATTTAATTTAGAGCAAGATCAACAGACAACATTCAGACCACTGAGCATTGTCAGCTCCAGGCAGAGGAGATCAGCCAAGTGGGATTTTGGAAATCCCATCTTCAATATCTGCACCAGGATGCTCTGGCATCTTCTGGAGGTGTGGAGAACATTTAATTAAAGCTGATTCACCTCGGAGCTCCCAGATGTGGAAGGCAGTTGATTGAGGCAAAAATTGTTAATTAAAGGCCCCCTGTCCAGACAGCTTTCAGCAACTCGCCCTCAGAAGAGGAAAACAAAAAGTTGCAAGAAGGCATTTTTATAAGGAATTTCCTGGGAGCAGCAGGCTTCAGGGTTCACTGCAGCTTTGGTCCCACTGGATCTAAATCTGGATCTGGATCTGGATCCAAATCTGGACCTGAATCTGAATCTAAATATGGATCAAAATCTGGATCTGAATCTGGATCCAAATCTGGATCTGAATCTGGATCAAAATCTGGATCTAAATATGGATCAAAATCTGGATCTGAATCTGGGTCTAGATCCAAATCTGGAAAATTATCCACATCCATAAGGGAATGGAAAAATCTTCCCGATCCATGAGGGAATGGAAAAGGATGGGAAGGGATGGGAAAATGATCTGAGCACAGGCTGGCAAACCTGTGCAGGAAGGAGGTGACACCAGTGCCCACCTGCCCAACCTGAGTGCCACCAGTGTCTAGTCTGACACCAGTGCCCAATCTGATTGACACCAGTGCCTCCTGCCCAGTTTGAATGCCACCAGTGCCCACCTGCCCAACCTGAGTGACACCTGCCCAGTCTGAGTGACACCAGTGCCTCCTGCCCAGTTTGAATGCAACCAGTGCCCAACCTGAGTGCCACCAGTGCCCAACCTGAGTGACACGAGTGCCCCCTGCCCAGTCTGAGTGCCACCAGTGCCCCTGCCCAGTTTGAATGCAACCAGTGCCCAACCTGAGTGCCACCAGTGCCCAACCTAAGTGCCACCAGTGCCCCCCTGCCCAGTCTGAGTGCCACCAGTGTCCAACCTGAGTGCCACCAGTGCCCAACCTGAGTGCCACCAGTGCCCAACCTGAGTGCCACCAGTGCCCCCTGCCCAGTCTGAGTGCCACCAGTGCCCCTGCCCCCCAGGTGCCCAGCTCCCCAGCCGTTCCCAGCCCCAGAGCAGCAGCACATCCCTGGCTCAGCCCCATGGGTCTCTCCTGGCAGTGACCCCTCCTCCAGAGCAGTTCCTGGTGTAAAGCTCTGAACCCTCACGGAGCCTTTGGGACACCCCCAGAGCCACAGAGGTGATTCAAACTCAGAACAGAAAAGGGACAAATGATGAAGATCAAACTCCCCAGGTGCTGCTGAACGTTGAGCAGGAGTTCTGGCCACGGAGCCACCACGAGATTTCTGATGGACAGAGTGGAGTGAGCTGGGGTGGCAGGAGTGGGATGAACTGCTGCTCAATAGGAAGTGACAGCGAGAACACCCAAGGGTTCTGCTTTATTCACTTGCTGTGATTAACAACGTTGTCCACAAAGATTGAAACTTAATTAACATTTTTAAATTGTGCTTTGACATTTTCAGCTGTTCCTATCAAAGCGCTTGTGCAGGTAAAACAGAGCTTTAACTGTTTGAACCTCTCAGCCACTGGGGGCTGATTGTGTTTGACTCCTGACAACAAAACCACCCAAATCCAGATGTAACCAACGTTCCAGGACCTGCTCCTGGCTCCTGGAGTGATTTGGTGCCTGGGATCAGAGCCCTCCTTCTCAAACAGGATTAAAACCCTCACAAAACGTTCCATTAACTTTGCTAAAGGAGTTTTGCTCAAATGGGATCTCGGAGCAGAGGATTACAGTAAGCTTGACCCTGGTGAGTTGATAACACCACTATCTTTGGGTGAAAAAAAATCAGAAATTCAAGCTTCAGCAAGAACTCTTTGTTCACTGCTCCCACTGAATTTCCAAAGAGCTTCCCCATTAAAGCAGGAGCAGCAAAGGAGATGGAATGGGACAGAATTATTTCCTTCCCTTGTGAAAGGGCAGGGCCTGCAGGAGGAAACTCAAAATAATAATAATAATAATAATAATAATAATAATAATAATAATAATAATAATAATAATAATAATAATTATTATTATTATTATTATTATTGAATTTGACTTATGAGTTAGAGTAATGAGTTAAATAACTGATGAGTTAAATATCTCAGAATAATAATAATAATAATAATAATAATAATAATAATAATAATTATTATTATTATTATTATTATTATTATTTCATCATTATTATCATCATTATTTCCATCATTGTTTTCATTATTTTCATTATTTGGGGTGCTGAAGTCAGAGTTCCTTGAACATTCTGAGTTTCCAGGAGTTCCCTCTCTTTTCCAGGTCACTCCTTGGCTTTATCACAGGTTTGATCCAAGGTCAATCAGAATTTCTCTTTGAGTATTAAAAAATAGGACAGAAGGACTTTGGAAAAAGAAGGAAATACAATTTTTAAAGAACAGAATTATGATTCTGTTAAATCAGTAAAAGAAAATATCTAAGTCCTGTATAAAATATGTGGGAAAGTGGGGAAAAAAGGAAAATTTTTTCAGGGCTCTGGAAGGAAATCCACATCCCCTTGAAGTCTCCCACATGCACCAGAGAACAGATCTCATCCTTCGAGTGGGAACACAACGGATTTAATAAAATCCACTCTGCTGGGCAAAGAAATGTAAACATCTGGAGTTGTATAAGCTCTGCAGCAGGGCAGGGAGGCCGTGGCAGGCTGCAGTGGATCCCCCTCCCGTGCTCCATGGAATATTTGACAGCTTCATTTAGAAACCAGAGCTGCTTCACCTCTTCTGTGTGCACCAGGTGTCAGGACACACGTCCTGGTTCAGGGCAAATTTGGGAGAGAACCCCCAAAGGGCCCCCCTAGGAAATCAGATTCTACCACCCCTCCCCCAACCGGTCCGGGAGAAAATACCTCCTTGGAGAAAAGTGGAAAAAATCTGTTTATTAAACAAGAAAACCTAAACCATATTAAACAACAAAACCCCCTCTGCTCCAAAGGAGATGACAAACCCAGAAAGTCCCCTCCCCAGATTCCAGTTCAGCTCACTCAGTCCCTTATCAGTCCCTCTGGCGCTGGAAATGCCGTGGCCCAGGCCCAGCCCGGCCCACCGATGCGAGCTGCTGGTGCTCTTATGGTTGTTCAGTCCAGAGCAGGTGTGAACAGGTCCAGAGAAAGGGGAAAAAAGTTAAAAAAAAAAAAAAAACACAGTCCAGGGAACTTCATTGCCTCAGCTAGCTAAACTAACTAAAAGTAAAAAAATAAAGAGCTCTGTCCTGCCGTCTGTTCATCCACAGACAATGCAGTCCAGGAGCAGGAATGTGTAGGAGTGAGTTCAGTGTCTGAAAACAAACTGCATGCCTCCTCTCCTCCCTTCAATCCTTGGAGCAAGTCTTAAAGGTGCAAAACTTACTAATCAGCATAAACCGAACGAGATGATTGGGGATAAAAGCATCATATAGTCAACCTAGGACACCATCCATCCAAACCAACCCCAAACCAGAGCCTCTCAGAGAAAACCACAATGCAATCAGAAGGAAATGGTCAGCTCAGTATTGGCCCAGTAATGAGAACTGCCTCGATGAAATGACTGAATTCATTTAATTAAAAAGCCCATTACGGACCCCGCGGCAAGCGCTGCTCACTGAACTCTTTCATATCAATCTCATCTGTGTTTGCAGCAGGTTTGGGGCCTTCTGCTGATGTCTGCAAGCAGGTTCTGGAGGACAAAGTCTTGGGGAAGAAGCACTTGGCCCCTCATGAAAGGGTTTTATGAGACAAATGTGTATTTAGATGAATATGAGCACTAATGGTTATTTTCTAAACTACCTGCAGCTCGGGCTCAGGAGTAGGAGGGATGTAGTAATTCCCAAGCTGGAGTGCAGCTCAACTCCACGTGCAGCAGTTGCTGAATCACCACAAATTTCACTCAGGCGGTGTCGCAGTCACATTTTCTGGAAAAATCCCTTTGCCCAGGATTTTCTCTCCTGGGAAGCTGAGAAGCCTCAGAGAGAAAGGAAAACAATAATGACCTGATTTGCTTCTCCTGTGTTTTGCTGCTTTGGAATGAGTTTGGACATTGTTTATCCAACAGGTGATTGTTTATTGGTTTAATGAGAATTATTTTTAGTTATTGGCCAATCAGGGCCAAGGCAGGTTTGAGGGGCTCAATGCCAGGGCTGAAATACTCAATTCCAGGGCTAAAATATTCAATTCCAGGGCTGAAATACTCAATTCCAGGGCTGAGGTTCTTCATTTCAGGGCTGAAATACTCAATTCTAGAGCAGAGGTTCTCAATTCCAGGATGGAGGCTGAATTCCAGAGCTGAGGGGCTCAGTTCCAGGGCTGAAATATTCAACTCTAGGACTGAAATGCTCAATTCCAGGGCTGAGTGTCTGAAGCTCAGAGCTCTGGGGCTGAATTCCAGGGTTGAAATAATTCCAGGGCTGAAATACTCAGTTCTAGGGTTGAAATCCTCAATTCCAGGCCAAGGGGATCAAATCCAGGGCTGAAATATCAAATTCCAGGGCTGGGGGCTCAATTCCAGGGTGGAAATCCTCATTTCTGGAGCTGAAATCCTCAATTCTGGAGCTGAAATCTTCTCTTCCAGGGCTGAGTGTCTCAATTGCAGGGCCGAGGGGCTCAATTTCAGAGCTCAGGGGCTCAATTCCAGGGCTGAACTCCTCAATTCCAGGGTGGAAATACTCAATTCCAGGGTGGAAATCCTCAGTTCTGGAGCTGAAATCCTCAGTTCTGGAGCTGCCATCTCTCTTCCAGGGCCGAGTGTCTCAGTTGCAGGGCTGAGGGAGCTCAGTTCCAGGGCTGAGCCCTGCTGTTAACATTTAGCTGAGGTCCAGCCGTGCCAGCACTTGAATTATTTATGTGATTGGAAGGTTGAGACCCAGCATTTCCAAGAGAGGCCTCGTGCCCCGGCCTTTGGCACCAGCAGCTGCTGCTAATGAGGGCGTGCGGTGCCAGTGACCTCCATCCCTGCTCCAACTCCAGGGGAGCACCCTGGGCATGGAAACCACGGGCTGGCTGTGCTTCCAGAGTCCTGGAACTCACAGAGCTCTGTCCATGCTTCCAGAGTCCTGGAACTCACAGAGCTCTGTCCATGCTTCCAGAGTCCTGGAACTCACAGAGCTCTGTCCATGCTTCCAGAGTCCTGGAACTCACAGAGCTCTGTCCATGCTTCCAGAGTCCTGGAACTCACAGAACTCTGTCCATGCTTCCACCTCCTGGAATTCACAAAGCTCTGTTGGAACTCCCAGAGCTCTGCCCCTGTTTTCATCCTCCTGGAATTCCCAGAGCTCTGTCCATATTTCCAGTCTCCTGGAATTCCCAGAGCTCTGCCTGTGCTTCCACCTCCTGGATTTCACAGAACTCTGTCCATATTTCCACCCTCCAGGAATTCAGAGAGCTCTGTCCTGTTTGCACCTGCTGTTTGCACCTTCTGGAATTCCCAGTACTCTGCCCATATTTCCACTCTCCTGGAATTCCTAGAGCTCTGCCCATGCTTCCACCTCCTGGAATTCCCAGAGCTCTGTCCATGCTGGAATTCTCCCGGAATTCCCAGCGCTCTGTCTCTCCTGGAATTCCCAGTGCTCTGCCCATATTTCTACTGTCCTGGAATTCCTAGAGCTCTGCCCATGCTTCCACCTCCTGGAATTCCCAGAGCTCTGTCTCTCCTGGAATTCCCAGTGCTCTGCCCATATTTCCAGTCTCCTGGAATTCCCAGAGCCCTGTCTGTGTTTCCACATCCTGGAGTTCCCAGAGCTCTGTCTCTCCTGGAATTCCCAGAGCTCTGCCCATATTCCCCTGGATGTGGCCGTGGTTTAGGGCAGCACTGGTGTAAATCTCACATCAGGCTGGGCAGGTGAGCAGAGCTGGCTGGAGTGGTCCCCCTGCAGGAGCTGGGCACGGAGAAATTCAGGAACAACAGGAAAACAATCTCCCCCTCCTGTGCAGGTGAAAGCCAGCTCTGTTTCTTTGCATAAATCACATTGTGCTGGATTCTGCCATCAGATTTGCATCACAATTTCAGTAATTTCAGTAACTCTTAATGCCACGCAGGCCTTAGGAGTTCTCTTTGCTAATACTGGCTCTTAATTTGTCATTTCTGAGCTGGATTATTCTCCCCCTCACCCTCAATTCCTGGAGCTTAATGCCAGCAGTGAGTTTTTCATCCACTTAAGTGATGACATGTTTATTATAAACAGAAATTAATCCCCAACAAAAACCAGGAGTTGGTGAAGAGTTAAATCAGAAATCACCAGCTCCTGGGAACAACTCACACTGTTTTTTTTTTTCTGAGCTTCCCCAAAATAAAGCCCAAGGCAGGGCTGAAACTGAACCAAGCCTAATCCTAAATAAATCAACCTGTTGTTAAGAAGATCCAGACAAGGTCCAGGAGCACAGCCTGTTAATAAATCCATCCCTGACCACACAAAAGGTGTTGTTGAAGCCCAGCATTTTATGATGCTCCAGAACAGAAATGTTTTTCTTTCACAACACCAACAGAATCCACCCTCAGCCCATGATCCTGCCAATAAACAGCTCATTATCAGCCTGGTCCTTCTGGCTCATTAATTTTTTAAAAAGGGGGGGAAAGAAAGGGAGAAAACCCCCAAATTCTACTTTTTCACCCTGTGACAAATTCACTGTCATTCTACTCAAACTCTTGTGCCTTGTAACTCCTCACACAAAGTTGGGAATTGTTTCCATGGCTAAAATCAAAGGCTCGTGTGGTTTTGACTCCGTGCCAAGGGCTCTGAGCCCCCTGCCAGGGTCTGGAATCACCCAGAGGGATGTCCTGAGTTCTGCCACGCCAGGGCTCCCAAGTGGCCAGAAGGAGTCCCCAGGGCTGGCATTTGCCTCCTGGGGCATCCAGGACATTTGTCACCTGCTGGGGACCACTGGATTTAGTGTGCTGCTCCCCAGAGCTCTGCTGTTGCAGTGTCTGTTTATAAATCTGGGAGAAAAATGCATTTTCCTGAGCTGCAGCTATGGCAACGGGTGGCTGGATGTTGAGCTGGGTTGCAGGGGGTGGTAGCCAAAGGATTTGGGTTTTGTTTTTTTTTTTGTTGTTGTTAAATTGTGAAATAATTTATTGGAAAACCCGTGACAATTAGAACTGCTGGCCACGTGTTTATTCAGTGTGGATGGGTTTCATATTCTGCCATGTTTTCTGGTAAAAACTCAGGTTTTTTTTTAGATTTGTTTCTCAGAGCTTCTGTTTTATTGACAAAGAAAAGATGAAAATAAGAACCCCAAACTGACTCACCCCAAACTTCCAATTCTGAACTTCTGTTCGGCAAGATGCCTGAAAATCTGTGATTTCACAATTGGCCCTAAAGCTTCCAGCTCTTCCAGAAATGCGACACCTGATCCCATAACATTTGGAATTTGGGGATATCCATAACTGTCCATTCTTTTGACCCCCTTTTTGACACCCTCGTGTGTCAGCTGCTCCTGAATTACAGCAAAGAGGGGAATAAAAATTTAGGCCTTAAACCTGTGCCTTTAATAAATACAGCTCTGAAAATGGCTATTTTGGGATGGAGTATTTGAAATATCCAACTGCTGGCACCAATGTTTCAATTAACCACATCCTTGGTATCGCCTGCTCGCATATTCTCGGGGTGTTGTCATCTGAATTTATCACTTTTCGGGGAAACCAGTCATTTTTGAGCGACTTTAGGAGACAAATTAAAGCAGCTCCACAAATCAGGAGTAGGTGTTTTTTGGCCAAGGAGGGACATTTGATGTTTGTGTCCAAAATCAAATCAATCCATGCCTCGATGTGGTTTTGTTTGGTTTGGTTTTTTGAAGCGAGGAAAACAGCGCTGCTTTTGTTGTGAAATACTTTGAGATTCATCAGGAAAAGGTGGATATTATTGGCAATGCCCAGCTGGATCCTGAATCCCTGTGTGCGTCTCCTGCAGGTCCAGGAAACCATAAAATAATTGAGGAACCACCTGCACACAAATGACCAAAGAATGGACTCCAAATCCTTGAATTTCCTTTGATTTCCTCCCAAAACTCCTGCAAAAAGTGCAGGCTTTCCCTCCTGGTGTCAGGCCTCTCCCCCAGGCTGTGTTTGCCCTCAGAGTTGTTGCCACAGCTGCTGGGAACGTGCTCATCAAAGGAGCAGCTCGTCTAAATTATTAAGGAAACAGCACAATTGATGTTCCTCTAATTCACAGAATTCCCCATCCGAGCCTTGAAATCAATTATGGAAAACATCAGGCTCCTCTGGCTGCCTTTGGAGCAGTTTCAAGATCCACTGTTTTATCCTCATTTGTTCCAACCTCATAATTGGCCGCTGACTTTGATGAAGCTCTTGAGCACCAAGGCTCTGCCTGGCCTCTGCTTCTCTTTGCAGGGGATTCCACCCCTTCCCCTCACTTTTTATTGCAGCTGAGTTGGTTTTTTCCAATGTATCTTCTGTGATTTCCCTCCCATAAATCCCTTTTTCCCTTTTATTCTCAGATTTAGGGACTATTCTTCCTTAGGTTTCTTTTCCTGCTTACAAAGTCCCTGTTGGAAGCACAACCAAACCAAGAGGTGCTCAGCTGTTGAATTTTGGGCAGGATTCCTCATTCCTTTCACCAAATTACCAAAATCCCTGAGATTCTCTGCAAAATGATGGCTTCTTTGAAATCAGGGGGTGCCTGAAATTAATTCTTAAATGCAGAGCGCCCAAAATGCCAGCGCATCACTGAGCTCATCCTTGTTCCACCTGGATGCCAGGAGGCTGAGCTGAAAACCAGGCTCCAAAACTCTGGGATCACCTGGGAAGGTTTTTGTCTCTTGGTTTCAGCCCTGGGCTGGACAAAAATGACATTTTCCTGCCATGGGGAGGGTGTGTTTTAAAAGCATCCCACCCTACAAACTCAAAGTGCTGTAACACTGAAATGCTGCTGGGTGTCCTTGATTTCACTGCTTCCATGGAGGGGGGAGAGCCCACCAGGGATCAGGCAGGAACAGGCCCTGTGCTTGACTGCTAATCCTGGTGGAGAGGATTGGTAAATCCCGAATTCTGACAACATCAGGCAGGGCCTTTCCTGACTTTTCCCTCAGGCTTTTCCCAGCAGATCACCTCTGTCCACCTCCCCAGCCCCATCCAACCCCCCCTTCCACTCCTCTGCCGGGAAAGCTGTGGATTAGAGCCGTGAGCAGTGCAAGCCATGCCCTTTTCTAGCAGAGAAAACAACCCAGGTGAACCTCCTGAACCCTGACAGGACCCTGGGGCTTTCACCACTTGCCCTGCAAAACATTTCCTTTCGCCTGGATGAGCACCACGAGTCCCAGAAGGGCCCTGAGTCCAGCATCTGCTTGACCTGGCTGCCTCAATCTGCCAGGTATTTAAGCATGAACTTCCAACTAAACCCTGGGGGATGTTTGTGCATGGTGAGGAACTCGCTCGGTGACCAGCACTCTGCCCACACCAGAATGCTGCATTCCAAACCAATTAAATCCATCAGACTTCAGTGGTTTGGCTGAACTGCACCGAGGAGCAGAAGAGAGGAGGGAAGGGCAGGTTGGGAGGGTGTGGGAAAGGTAAAAGGTGAGGTTAGAGCCCAAAACTGGGCTTGTGTGGGGCTGACAGAGCTGGAGTTTGGGATGGATATTGTTTAACTTCCCTAAAAACCAGTCCTAGTGCTGGGAATAAACTCTGCCACTGGGATCAGGGCAGGTTTAAAGTCATTTTCACTCGGGCAGAAAGTCCATTATCCATTCAGCCATTTGGGCCTCCTCTCCTTTTTTCCTTTCTTTTCCCCTTGCCTGCACATCAGCTGACGGTATTGACTCATCCTCCTGCAAAAATAAACATTCTTGGATGTTGAAAGAATATTTGAAATCAATTCTTGACTCACTGCAGAAATCCAGGTCCTTGGGCTCATTTGGCTCCTTCCCGAACTGGAAGGCAGAGCTCTCGTTAGAGACAAATTGCTCCCATAAATAAAACAAATCCCTGAGACCCTGCAAGGTCCCACAGAGGGATTTTCCTTTGGAATGGTCAAAGCACTGGACAAGAAAAGCCAATATTGGTTATTTTGTCAGGATTTCACACGGCAGCTTCCTGAGAAAAGCAGGGAGAAATTGCAGTGGCACAGGCAGAAACAGGGAATGGGTTTATCTGAGGAGAAAGGGGTGTGTGGAATTGTGGAATATAAATCCTGAGCTGCTCCTCAACCCTTACACCTGCTTGGAGACCCAGAATTACACGGCTGAGATGTCCAGCTTTGTGCTGCAGCCTGCAGAGGGCTTTGGAAAATTGGGGTGAATTCAGCAAGACAGCCAAAATTGAGTGGTAGACTTGGAAAAAACCTCCTTCAGCACGAGATTTTAAATCCTCAGCCTGTTTATGCTGCTGCAAAAGAGTGAGCAGCTTATCCTGTGTACATAACTCCTGAGGAAGCAAATAGTAGCAAAGAGAGTTTTAAAACCCAAATTTTAAAAAAGTTTAAAGTATCCAAAGGAGCAGCAGCCAGGCATGAAATCCCAGAGTGGCAAAAAGGAGGAGTCAGCATTAATTCCCTTATTTATGCAGGGAAGGTTTTCTGTGCTGAGGGAAGGGGAGGCACCTTTGTTTTCTGGGTGCCCCAATCAAGCCTGAACGGCTTAATTAATTAAATTAATTAATTTGACACAAGTGAGGGAAAGCTGACACCCACCTCAAGCAGGCTTTTCTATCCCAGCAGGGGTTTTAAAGCTTTTAATGGATTCTCTGTCCACTGCAGCCTGGGGGAGTGAACCCTGCCATGGCCCCAGGGAAATGGGAGCTGATTTCTGTCTCATTTGCTTCCCAGGGCCAGAGGGCAGGGAGGGCTGGGATTTTGGGAAGGGATTCCTGGCTGGGAGGGTGGAGAGGGGCTGGGATGGAATTCCCAGAGCAGCTGTGGCTGCCCTGGATTCCTGGGAGTGCCCAAGGCCAGGCTGGGACAGTGGGAGGTGTGGGACCCATGGTGGCACTGGATGGGCTTTGAAGTCCCTCCCACCCCAAACCACTCCACAATCCCATGTTTAGATGGGATTTTGGGAAGAAATTCTCACCTCAGGGTGGGGAGGGGCTGGGATGGAATTCCCAGAGCAGCTGGGGCTGCCCCTGGATCCCTGGCAGTGCCCAAGGCCAGGCTGGGACAGTGGGAGGTGTGGGACCCATGGAGGGGCTGGATGGGCTTTGGGGTCTCCTCCAACCCAAACCATTCCAGGATTCCATGGGCAGGTTTGGATGGGATTTTGGGAAGAAATATTGGGAGAGGGTCTGGGATGGAATTCCCAGAGCAGCTGTGGCTGCCCCTGGATCCCTGGAAGTGTCCAAGGCCAGGCTGGAGCCCCCTGGGACAGTGGGAGGTGTCCCTGCATGGCAGGGGTGGCACTGGGTGATTTTTACCGTCCCTTCCAACCCAAACCATCTGTGAATTCCATGAATTCCCCAGTCTGGAGAACCTCAGTGTCCCATTTGGATCTCCCTGAGCTCCCTGGTCCCCCTGGACATCATGTGTGGCCCTTTGCTCCTTGCTCCCCTCCGTTCCCACCCTCAGAGGAGCAGAGGAAATCCCACTTGTCCTCTTTGCCCTCTGCTCTGCCTGGAGCTCCAGAGGCACCGGCAGAGCCATCAGGCAGTAAATACCAGTGAAAAGGATCCTTTTCATTTGCAGTTCTATTAGTGGAAGGCACGGTTAACAATTCCAATCCAGGATAATTGTAGGAGCTGATTGCCAGCCATCCTCCGATGTTGACTCACAGGGCACAACGAGGGAGAGTGAGAAAGAGGAGCTAAAATTACAGCCCGAGTCTCTGGGGAATATTAATGTAATAGTTTTAACATGATCCTGCTCACATTTCAGCAAGGAATGTTAACAACCAGGAGGGCAGAGCTCTGATAATTTTCTGCAGAATTCCTCTTTCCTTGGAATAATTGGGACACAACGCTTGCTTTGCAAACTTGTACAGCTGGGAATGGTTTTGTAATTTTTATTTTTATTTTTCTGTTATTCAGATGCAGCCTGTACTTCTGGGGATGTGCATTGTGGAATGTTAATCTTGTTTGCTGAAATATTGACGTGCTGAGCCTTGCAGGCACCTCACAGCCAGGGCTCCCTCCCTGTGGAAAGCATTGCCATGAAATCCCCGGGATGGCTCCGAGCAGCTCCTTAGCCATGCAGAGTTGGCCTTGTGTAGCATGCCCAGAGCCTGCAAAGCTTTCCTGGTGTTCAGCAGCCCAAGATAGGAAATGCCAAGTCATGGTGCCCGGGCTAGCAGCCCCTCTCTTCCTCCTTTAGACCCCTGCTTATCTCTCTGGAACTCTACAGGTCACTGTCCTTTAACCCTTGCTATTAGATAATTCCTGAAACTCCTAAATCCCTATATAAAGAGCTGCTTTTGCCCAGCTTGGGCAGTCTGGGGGTCTCTGCTGCTCACAGTGACCCCCAGATGTGTCACAAAGTCTCTTCTCCAGCCTGGCCCTCAGAGAAGGAGTCAGAGCTCTTCTATTTTCATTCTCAAGGTTGTTTATTGTTCCCTATCTATAAAATTCTTTCTCCTGTCCAACCAAGGTCGCTCAGCAGGACAGACAGAGGCACTCTGCCTGCCCCAGGGTGGTGTTACCTTTTTATACAAAAAACTACCTGTACAATATTTACCATAACTCCCCAATCCCCATCACCTGTGTCAGACAGTGAGCTTCTACTCCAAACCCATCCAAAAGTGCCACCACCACAGCAGAAGGTGGAGGCCAAGAAGAAGAAGGAGCAAGGCTGGACACGCCCAGATTCCTCCACCTTGCCCCTTGAACCCCCATTCTAAAAACCCAAAAAAATCAATTTTTCACCCCGTGATAACCCACATCATCAGGGTTTATGTCCAGGCTCTTTCTCTGCAGTTCATTGAACAAATGCACAAAAAGAGGAAAAATGTGGAATTTTTACAGCTTGAAGAGTCTCTGGTGGGACAATTCAGGAACAGATTCTCAGGAAAGCAAAATCCTCCCAGGTTCTTTTCCTGCTCATGGCAGAACTGGGAAGGGAAGGGAAGGGAAGGGAAGGGAAGGGAAGGGAAGGGAAGGGAAGGGAAGGGAAGGGAAGGGAAGGGAAGGGAAGGGAAGGGAAGGGAAGGGAAGGGAAGGGAAGGGAAGGGAAGGGAAGGGAAGGGAAGGGAAGGGAAGGGAAGGGAAGGGAAGGGAAGGGAAGGGAAGGGAAGGGAAGGGAAGGGAAGGGAAGGGAAGGGAAGGGAAGGGAAGGGAAGGGAAGGGAAGGGAAGGGAAGGGAAGGGAAGGGAAGGGAAGGGAAGGGAAGGGAAGGGAAGGGAAGGGAAGGGAAGGGAAGGGAAGGGAAGGGAAGGGAAGGGAAGGGAAGGGAAGGGAATCTTTCAGCCACCAGAAGCACCTGGTGATTCAGAGCTTCCCAGGAATGCTCTGGGCCAGCATTCCATGGGAAATCCTCTCTCCTGCAGCATGATGCACACAACAAACCTACTGAGGCAGGGAAGAAAATGTTCCCTTTTCTATGTCAAAATTTGTATTTATCCTGCTCTTTTAGGGAGGAGAGGCAAATCCTTCAGACCTGATGATATTGACAGCAGGAATTTTGTTGGAGTCAGAATTTTAACATCTTTCCTTGAGGGTTTTCAGGGAGAAGGGGGCAGGCGGTGACCCGTGACTCCAAAAATAAACAGAAATTATGACAATTTTACACTTCAGGTGCCGCACGAAGGAACCTGGGGGCTGTAGCACCATTTCTGAACAGGAAAATGGGAATTGCAATGAACTGAGCAGCCCTGATGGGCTGGAGATAGAACTGAGTTTTCCAAGGCTGGGTTTTCCAATTCCTGCTCCAGTCAGACACAGCCTCCGAGCAAATCAAGTTGTTTTCCTTTGAAAATGGGTTATTATTTTTCCATCATCTCCCAGGTGCTCAAACACTCCAGTTCTTGATGTGGTGGAGATATTTGCATTGCATCCCAATCCCATCTGGCTGCGATTTCCCCGCTCCCTCACCTGTGCAGGGTCTGTCTCCCATGGAAACATCGCTCAGAAGATCATGAAAACGATTCCCCAGACTCCCAAAAACTCCAGGCAGGAGCAAAAAGGAGTTGCCTGAGGATATCAAAGTCCTACAAATGCAAAAACCTCCCTCCTTTTCCAGCCCCTCCAAGGACACCTGTCCCAGGTCTGTGACAGGATCACAGGGTGGGTTCAGGAAATTGGGGTTTTCTGTCGTGGTTTGTGCTGCAAAAGCCCTAAAACCACCTTGACTTGCACTAAAACCCAGTTCAAGGGCTGTTTTTTTGTTTTATTCACCATCCTCACTCAAGACACAGCTCCCCAAGTTAATTTTGCTAAT
This sequence comes from Haemorhous mexicanus, assembly GCF_027477595.1. NCBI lineage: Eukaryota > Metazoa > Chordata > Aves > Passeriformes > Fringillidae > Haemorhous > Haemorhous mexicanus. The sequence continues at coordinate 3,671,243 of NC_082370.1, read as the reverse complement.
TTTCCTCAATTTGCTTCATTTTGCTCCCCAAATTCCTATTTTCAGCATTAAAATAGTATTAATTATAATCAACCATTAGCCTGAAATTAGTATTTTGACCATTTTTATGAATGTTATTTTTCTGTTATCTCTGTATGTTGGTCAGGGCACCTATTCCAGCTCAGCTGTTACACCCGAATCCTGCCCAAATCCTGACTTTTCAGCCCAAATCCTTCCTGCAGGTCCATCCTGAGCCTCCTGAGCTGTTTCTCTGCTCTGTGCCACGGCTGCACAGTGTGACCCAGTGCCACCCTCCCCAGGCAGCCACGTTCCAGCAGTCACTGGGTCTGGAACATCCCTTTCCCCCCCAATTTCTCAGGATCCCCAGATTAATTTCCATGAAAATCCCATCACACCTTGCTGAGTTTCATCACCCAAACCCCACTGGGCTAGCTCAGGATCTCAGAACAGCCCTAAAATTCAACATTATCCTCACTCCTGCCTTGGAGAGGAGCAACTTCCCTCAGCTGCTCCCTAAAAACTCAGGATTCCCCTCAGAAATCTTTGCTTTTCAAAAGACTTCCTGAAACTTTTCTGTGCGAAAAGCACTTTGAACTCCCCAGCTGGAAGGTCCTGGGAGGATTTATGCCATCCCTGTCTCCCTGCAGAAGCTGATTAGGTGACATTAATACCTTGCAAAGAATCTTCCCCCCCAAAGCTTCTCCGTGCTGCCAGAAAGTGCCAACGTCAAGCATTTCATTTTCCCACTAATAACATTCCCCTATTATGGCTTCAAAAAAGAAATCCCAATCTGTTTAGCACTTGCTGCATTTCAGGCCTCCCATCACTCCTCTGCTTCTCATGTGTGAAGAGGGAAAAGGGGGAGGGAAAAAAAATTTCCACGGAGTCACCTTGAGAACGCGTTTGAAATTTGGGAGAGTGCAAATTAAAGTGAGGGATGGGAGGGGCTGTGAAGGTGCCAGGTTTTTAGGGGGTCCATCCAATCAATCAGCAATCAAGGGAGATTAAATTATCGCTGGGGGAAGGGGTTTTGTTGTGTTTGTCTTCCCAAGGATCCTGCTCCTAACCTCCCCCAGAGGGCTGTCCCTGCCTGGAGCTGTGCTAGTGCCTCATCAGGGAGGGCTGAGCAATAATCAGAATTTCCCGATGGGGAATTGTGCTGCTGGGAGATTTACAGCAGCCCAGATGGCCCAGAATGCCACAAAGATTCCAGCACTTGACAGCACTGCAGAGTAAATTCGAGCTTTCCCTCGGTGACCTGACACAGGGGAGAGGATTTCGGGATAATTATCGGGATAATTATCGGGATAATTACTGGGATCTTGGGTGTGTTTTGCAGACCCCCTGGAAAAGCCCTCAGGGCTCTCCGTGGGCCACCTCGGGGACAGGGGCTCCTCTTGTGGCAGCTGATTTGGCAAAGAGGGTGACATTCCCAAGGAATGTTTGTTTTCGAGGCACAGGGCAGAGCTCAGGGCCTGTGGAGGTGGTTGGGATGGTGAGGTGTCCTGGGATGTAAAATAAATCTGTATTTTATTGCCATCTGTCAGAGGTGGGGCAGTTATCCTCTGTTCATTGGGCAGTTTTATTTATCTCTCCCACAGCCAATCCTCCCTCCAGGAGATCTCTGCTGTCCATGGGCCATTCATTATTAATTATCTTCTGTCCATGGCCACTGAGTGTCCCTGCATGGCTGATCAAATTCCACCATCCCATGGGGAGAGGCTCCGCCCAGGGGAGGAGCCAAGCATTCCTACCTGGGTACAATCTGTGATTTCAAACATTCCTACCTGGATACAATCTGAGATTTCAAACATTCCTACCTGGATACAATCTGAGATTTCAAACATTCCTACCTGGGTACAATCTGAGGTTTCAAACATTCCTACCTGGATACAATCTGAGGTTTCAAACGTTCCTACCTGGATACAATCTGAGGTTTGGGACACCACAGCAGCCTTTGCCCACTGCATTCCAGAGGAGCAGCTTTCTCCTCCCCTGCATTCCCAGAGGAATTTCAGGCCCATCTCCAGCAGCCCTGGAGCTCCAGAGGAAAACTCCCTGCTTGTGCAGGATCCCTGCTCCAGCAGAACCACAGCTGGCACTGCAGGAGGGCTGCAAGTTTTACCCAAACAGAGACTGAGAGACTTGGAAAGAGTCTCATTCCAACCTCAGAGGATCATTCCAATCCTTGTCTGTGGTTCGTTAACACAGGCACAATTAAAGATGCCCCTCTGAGTAATGAGAAGTGCAAATCTATGGAAAAACTGCTTTTCTCATTGTTTGAGTTCCCTGACTGGCTGCAATTTCAAATCCTCCCGAACAGGGACTCTCCAGTTGTGTCCAGGATATAATTCCAGGAGCTCTTGTTCTCTGGAGGCTTTAATTATCCAACAAATAACAACAAAACCAGATGATTGAAAAAATTTAACCCTCAAAACAGCCTGAAATATTAAAGCAGCTGCTGAGGTGGATTAGCAGCATCCAAACAGCTGCCAGCAGGAACCTGCCACGCTAAGAGAGGCACTCAGGATAATCCCAGGTTCCTTGGAAAAAATCATCCAGAGATGAAAAAAATTCTTTAAGGAAGAAAAAAATTAACATGAGAAAAGGCTTCAGGACTGAATTGTGCCACTTGATGCCACGTTAATTAGGGGACCCTTGGACAAGTTCTGTGCTCTTTTGATTTGTTCTCAGGCACAACACGACACAAAAAGAGCTCCAGTTGTTCCTTTTCCTCCTGATTTTTACTTTAAATGTTCATTTTCAGCTGCACCAGCGTTGAGCCGGTTCATTTCCACCTTCCCCTCTCTGGGCATTATCTGCTTTCTTTTTTCTGCAGTTGCCATAAAAAATATGTGAGTCAGAAAAAAATAAAAAACGGCGACATTTTATATCAGCCTCCAGTACAAAATAATTATAGCATCCCCTGCTGAGTGATGGGCTCACACAGAAGCCTGGAGGTTTAATCCCATCAATTTCCAGGAGCTTCCCAACAACAGGTGCTGCTGTGTCCACCTCCAGCATCCCAGGGGTTCCAGCTCTTCCCATGGCCTGGGAGGGCTGGTGGCCATCAGGGAGTGGTGAAAACATCAAAAATTTAATTTAATTTTAATGCTGCAGCTCATCAAACTTCAGGAGTCAGCGAGGAAAAGCAGGAGAAGCTGCTCCCCAGCACCAGGAAAACCTCTGGGATTTGGTGCCTGAGTAATGATGGCTTTTGTTTTTCACACAAACCCAGAAAGAAACAGGTGCAGGCTAATAATTTACAGAATTGTGGGATCCTGCAGTGGTTTTGGTCAGGAGGGACCTCAAAGCCCACCCAGTGCCACCCCTGCCATGCAGGGACACCTCCCACTGTCCCAGGCTGCTCCAGCCTGGCCTTGGGCACTGCCAGGGATCCAGGGGCAGCCACAGCTGCTCTGGGAATTCCATCCCAGCCCCTCACACCCTCCCAGCCAGGAATTCCTTCCCAAAATCCAAACCTGCCCATGGAACCCTGGAATGGTTTGTGTTGGAGGAACCCCAAAGCCCATCCAGCCCCACCATGGGTCCCACAGTTTCCACTATCCCAGGGTGCTACAAGCCATATCCAGCCTGGCCTTGGGCACTGCCAGGGATCCAGGGGCAGCCACATTCCCAGCCACTGCTCTGGGAATTCCATCCCAGCCCCTCCCCACCCTCAAAAAAGGGACAGGAGCTCTGCAGCTCCTGGTGCCCCCTCCCAAAGCAGGACAGGCTCTCAGCCAGGATGTGGAGTGAGGAACATTCCCAATTCCAGCAGGAGCTGCAGCAGGCCCAGCAAGCACAGAAATCCCACATTTCCGTGCCCTGAGGCTGGATGAAACGAGCCCCAGGGCCCAGGCCAAGCTCTCCTCAGGCCCCTTCACACCTGCACAGCCCTTGTCAAACAGGGGGGACATTCCAAACCTCCCATCCCTTTTTGCTCCCTCTTTCTATCCCTCACCATCCCAGCCACATGTTCCCAGCAGGAGCACAAACCTCCCTGGGGGCTTCCCAGCTGAGACGCATCTACCACCAGCTCCTGCCCAGCCTCTGCCTCCAGCCCCAACTCCTTTTTAAGGCTGAAAAGAGGATTTCTGGAACTTTAACCTTCCTAAACCATCCTGGCTTTCCTGGGCCTTTTCCCACTCGTCAGCATCACATTCCCTGCACATTCCTTGTCTGAGCAAGGAATTTTCAGCAAGACGAATGAACCAGGTTTTTGTGCAAGTTTTATGCATTTCTGAGTTTTCTCCCCCACCCTGAAAAAGCCTTCATTCTTCTCCTGAAAGCTCTGCCAAACTTAGGTGCTATTTCTGGTGAGCAATTAGCAAAAGAATCAGTCCCAAAAATACTGCGGTTACCAGGCAGCAGGCTTGGGGAGAGGGGAAAAAACCAAGGGAAAGGGAAAAAAAAAATTAAAAAAAAAGGAACACGTGGTGGAGCCCAATGGCATCTGATATTCCTGGGGAGCATGAGCAGGGTTTCACATCCCAGGCTGGGCTTTAATTGGAGAATTCTCTTTAATTGGGAGCTCTTTTCCCTCTGCAACACGATCCCGTCTCGCCGTGTGCTCGGAGCTGTCCCGCTCCGGTCCCTGGCACATCCAAGCACCTGCAGCTGCCGCCAGCTGAGCCCTGGGGTGATGGAATGTCTCCTCCTAAAGTTCAGCTGCCTGTCTGAGCCTCTCTGATGAGAGGGGAGGGAATTCTCTCCCAGCTCCGAGGCACAAGGGCGGCCCGTCGCTGTCACAGCACTTCATGGCCAAAATCACCGTTATTATCCCCACTTCAGAAGGGTTTCTGAGGGAATGGAATCACCCACGTGGGATCGGGGGCTCAAACACCCTGGATTCCTGAGGAGAAGGATTTCTGAAGGTTTGGAATCACCCACATGAGGTCAGGGGCTCAAACACCCCGGATTCCTGAGGAGAAGGATTTCTGAAAGAACAGAATCACCCACATGGGATCAGGGGCTCAGACACCCCAGACCCCTGTGGAGAAGGATCTCTGAAGGAATATTATCACCCAGGGAAGGTCAGGGGCTCAAACACCCCGGATTCCTGAGGAGGAGGATCTCTGAAGGAATAGAATCACCCACATGAGGTCAGGGGTTCAGGCACCCCAGACACCTGAGGAGAAGGATTTCTGGAGGTTTGGAATCACCCATGTGAGGTCAGGGGCTCACACACCCCGGATCCCCGGGGAGAAGGATCCTCTTCCACACCCCAAATCCTGGTGCCCCTGGCTCTGTCCCAGGGCAGGTTTGTGTTGCAGCCACAGCCCCAAAAACATTTTTATGGTTTTATATTGAAGTGCAGAGTGAGCTGACACAGAGAAATATTCCCAGGACAAACAGAGCCTCTTCTGAACAGCTTCTTGCAGAAATTTGGGGTTAAAGTCTTGGGTTTTCTGTCTGGTTGGGAGAATGAAGTTTTTCCAGCACACAAATTCAGGAAAAACAGGATTGTGCCTCCATGAAGTGTGTCCAGAACATGAATTCAGGAAAAAACAGGATTGTGCCTCCATGAAGTGTGTCCAGAACATGAATTCAGGAAAAACAGGATTGTGCCTCCATGAAGTGTGTCCAGAACATGAATTCAGGAAAAACAGTTCAGTTCCAGCACATGAATTCAGGAAAAAACAGGATTGTGCCTCCATGAAGTGTGTCCAGCAAACAAATTCAGGAAAAACAGGATTGTGCCTCCATGTCTGCCCAGAGCTCCAGACTGGAGCCTCCTCTGGGAGCTCCGAGTGCTGTGGTCTGAATGAACATCAGGAGAGAGATCCCTGCACGTTTCCAGCTGCGTGCTGCTGGTCTTGTCCTTTGGCTCATCCTGGCATTTCCCAGGTTGGAATTTATCCATAATTAGCATGATTGGCAACTGATTAACATCACATTTAACCACAGGTTTCCACTGCAGGGAATTCAGGAGGGTTTCCAAAGAACTGCACCAGCAGAGAGCACCCAGACATCTCCAGAACTCGGTGGAAAAGATGCCCAGAACTCCCAGCTGGGGCCACCAGAAGAGATCCCAGCCAGCCTTAACCTCCAGGACTGAACCCCTTCAGATCCTCCTCACGTTTCCAGCCATCCATGCCGAGGAATTGTCCCCAAATCTGGGAGCTCAGTCGAAATGAGAGTCACAGGGACTTTCCCAAGGCCATCAGGTGGAATTGGCTCGGCCGAGCTGCTGCACGTGGACTGCAGAGATTTTTCCTCCATGAAAAGCAGAGGGTGGGGAGAGGCAGAGCCTGGGATCTGCCAGGCAGTGTAATTTTAGTTGTTTTGCTGGAGAAGAGGGGGGCTGGGGGGGAAATAGAATTAATTTAAAGGCTGGTATTTTAGGCTGCGTTGCTGCGCATGAATCTGAGTGCAGCCCTCTAAAAATAAGCTGGTGCAGAAGAAATGAAAAGAACAAAAAGCAAGGTTGGAGGTGTGCTGGAGTGACTAATGCTCTATAATAAGTGAGCAGTTCAGTGCTTGCCCTCAGAGTACGTTGGGATGGTGTTTTTGAGAGCCCAAAACCAGTTATTCCTTTGGGGCTCAAAACTTTGCTTCCTTCAGGTGTTTTGTTTTGTTTTTGTTGCCAGTGTCATGGTGAGTACAAATTGTTGTTGTATTATCCCAAATCCATCCAGGAGTCCTGACTCAGAGCGCTGCAAACATTTATTTAATGAATAAATCCACACCCCTGGAGTCTGGGTGTGCTGGAAGGTTCTTCAGTGGGAGGTTCTCCTGCCCAGGGCAGCGACTGGATGAGATCCAAGGTCCCTCCAACCCAACCCCCTCTGGAGCTCCATGGTTCCATTCTACACCACTCCATCCCAGCTGCACATTTTGAAGAACTCCAGGCACACCCATCAGGAGGAACTCCAGGTTCTCATCCCCAGCTGAGTGATTGATAAAAATCTGTATTTCCAGGGGGTGTTCCTCTCCTGGCAGGGGCATTTAGTGTGACACAAACTGCCTGGCTTTCCCTCGCCCAAAAATCCAGGAGAGGGCTGGCTCTGAGCTCTTGGATTGGGACTTTAAGGTCTGGGATCAGAGCAGAGAAAATGAGTCTGAACACCAGAGAGGAGCACAGGAGCTCTGCAGCTGTGAATCCCAAATCATTAATCATTAATATTAATGATAATCCCATTATCATTAATAAGGGAGGTAACTCCAGCACTACTCCACATTTCCAACCAGCCTTGGACCACTTGTATCGCTCCGTTTATGTCCTTAACTTAAGATTTTGCATCCCCACCAAAAATCCAGACCTCTTTGAGTACAAACCCTGAATATCCCCATTAACCACACAGCTGCCCTTTGAAAATACATTTATTTCACCCCTGGTGCTCTGGATCTCAAAGCCATCTCAGAGTCATGAGCTCCAAGGAATGATTTTTATGTTACATAAGCTGAAAAAACTCACAGAAAAGCTTTTGTTTTAAATGTTTCCTGTCAGCTCCTCGAAAGGTTCCATTATTCTTTGGGCTTTGAAGTGAAATTTGATTCTCTGGGATGCTTTTCCTGCCCTCCTTGACGAGCAGGGAGTTGTCCTTAATCCAGAGCATCCCAAGTTTCCTGTCAGCCCAGGAGCTGACGTTCAGCTGGCGTGAGACTGACAAATTCTCATTTTTAAAAGCAAATCAGAGCATGCAAAGCCTTTGTGGAGCTGTCTGGACCTTGTGCCCCCTCGGTGCTGTTGTCTGAATGATTGAACACAATTAGCAGATGGGATTTGTTAAATATTCCCGGGGCCAGGAGCGGGAGCTGTTCCTGGTGCTGAGCTGCTGTGGCAGACCCAGGCACGGCAAAGCCTCATCTTTAATTTATTGCTGACTAGGAATGGCTTTGTGTGCTGGACTGGAAAGGAGCAAATTCCCTCATTCCAAATCCATGCCTGAGCTCCAGTCACACAGAAAAACTCCCTTTTTTGAAATTTTGGGCAGCCACAGCTGGTTTTACTCCTTCTCCTGCTGTTGCTGTGTCCAGGGCGTGAGAAGGGATCACTCCCTGAAGGGACAAATGGCTCCAGCACTGGTAGGACTGGGGACAAACTGGGGACAAACTGGTAGGACTGAGGGCAAGGGAGTGGAAAGAATTAACTCCAATAATCAGATTATTTCCCCCCAGGCACTGCCTCTGTCTGAAGCCAGACACAACTTCAGGCCCTGCCTAAAAAAGCTCCAGGTAATTTATTTAAATAACTTAACGAGGGAAAGAAAAAAAAAAAATTAAAAATCCTCTTTGATGAAGGGTTTTGAAGAAGTCAAAAAGATTCCTGCAATCCCATTCTGTGATCATTCACAGGGAATTTTCTCTTCAGCTTCTTTGGGTGTTTCTGAGGAATCAGCAGCAATTCCTGGGAGCTCAGGCTGTCCCTGTGCCACGCTGAGTGGCACAAAGTCCCCCTGAAGTTTTTCCAGCACACAAATCACCATTATTATCCCCACTTCAGAAGGGTTTCTGAAGGAATGGAATCACCCACGTGGGATCAGGGGCTCAAACACCCTTGATTCCTGAGGAGGAGGACTTCTGAAGGTTTGGAATCACTCACATGGGATCAGGGGCTCAGACACCCCAGACCCCCAAGGAGAAGGATTTCTGAAGGAATAGAATCAGGGGCTCAGGCACCCCAAATCCCTAAAGACAAGGATTTCTGAAGGTTGGGAATCACCCACATGGGATCAGAGGCTCAGGAACCCCAGATCCCGGAGGAGAAGGATTTCTGAAGGAATAGAATCACCCACATGGGATCACCTCCTCACCCTCATGCCAGGGAAGCCGTCCTGGAGGGTATTTCCAGTTTAGTTTCTGGAATTTCCAGTTTCGTTTCTGAGGCCTCTCAGCTTCTCAGGAGAAAAAGATCCTGGCAAAAGGATTTTTCAGAAAATATCATGGTGACACGAGGCTGCTCCTTTCCCCTGAGGAGTCTGTGCAGGCTCCAGGACACATTTCCTCTGCAGAAATCAAACCAAGCCCTGGCAGTGCCCAGGAGAAGGCTGATCTCAAACAGCAGCACCCAGTGCTCCAGGAGTTTTCCCTCTCCCTTCCTGTACCCCCAAATTCTCTGTGGGAGAGGTTTGTGGCTGACAGTGGCACCTTAGCATTCCTTTTGTCCCCTGCCCAATCCCTCCTGGGAAATCAGAAAGGGGCAATTCCCAACTTGCAGGGCTGGGGATGGGCCCAGAATTCCCCAGCACTGCTTCCCAACACCTTGGGGAGAGCACCAGCACTGCAGGCTGCCAGCTCAGGCAGCTCAGCAATTTTTCCAACAAATTTAAACATTTTTAGCCCTTTTGAAGAAGGTCAGACACCCACAGGGCATTATCAGTCCCAAAATACACACACTTTTCCTCTCCCACTGGATATCTCCAAGTGCTGGAAGACATTCCCTGAATCACCACATTTCCTTCTGAATGCCATCAGAATTCTGAATTTTCCTAACTTCTTTTTTAATCCACTGTTCTGGAAAGAGAAGGCTCCTCCCCAAACAGAATTCCAGCTGTGACAACACCTTTTTTGTCAGTGCCTTTGGTTTAATTGGAGCCAGGACTTGACCTTGATGATCCCTGTGGCTCCCTTCCCACTCAGGACACTCCCTGATTCCTCTGACTAATTACTTCCTCTTGCTCAAGTGGATTTCCCATCCCATCTTTTATCTCCATCATTAATTAAGGAGGGCTGAAAGCCTCAGTCTGCCCCGTGTGGTCAAGACTTCCTCGTGCTTTGATCCATGTGGAAAATTCCTTTGATGCTGCAGCTCCCTGGCACCACGGGGCAGATCTGCAGATCTTCCCAGGGAGCTGAACATCAGATCTTTCTCTTCCTGGGAGGCAGGAGCCAGAATAGAAACCTGCTCTGCCTCTGCTCAGATGGCTTTCTCTGGGGGTGAAGAGGGAAAGGTAATTCTGAGAGCTGATTTAATTCACTTCAGGCTTCAAAAGGACCTCGTGGAAAAAAAAAAAATTATTCCTTTGCAAGCTATTAAATGGCATTAAATAAATCACTTTTAGGGCAGCGATGCCTCCTCCTGAACACTCAGTGTGAGTGAAAAACCAAATTATATTGGACCTAAAGAAGATTCAGGAGCGAAACCCCAACATTGGCAGCGTTCTGCGAGCTTGGATATTCCCAATTAGCTGTGATAAATCCTCTCTCAGAGCCTCTTCCCATTTCAGTTCCTGCCTGAGTCAGAACATATGGAAAGCCCAGCCCATGGAGCTGGAGGATGGGACTGAACAGATTTCTCCCAAACCTGTCTGAGGGTTTCTTTTGCCCATCCCCACCAGAGCAGAGCTGTGAGCGGGGAAAGCTCTGGCAGGAATGATGATGATGGAGTTCCCAATGCCATCCCCAGGCTGGATCTGCACATCTGCAGCTCCTGGAGCTTCCCCATTAGCTCAGATTTACAGAGGGGCCTCGCTGGGGTTTTCCTGCTCCTGGTTCTTACGGGGAAAAGGAATTCTCAGTGTTCTCAGCAGGAATTTACAATTCATGTTCTTTTAACAGCTCTCCTCCCCCAGGCTGGGAGAAGGAGCTGAATCCAGAGCCTGCACTGGCACAAAACCATCTTCCCAACACCTTCTGCCTCTTCCCTTGTGGAATTCCACTCCACCTTCCTGCTGGCAAAGACCCTGGGCTTCTGCAGCGCCCACCGGCTGAGAGTCCTGCAATGCTGATAAACTACAACACAAAAGAATAACTCTGTAAATTTTACCTAAAAAAATTATACATTTATCACAAATGATAAATTAGTGGGGGCCATTGTGGGGTGATTGGTCTGTTTTAGCCCCCGTGGCCGTGCAGGTTCTTGGGGTCACCAAGGATTTGGGAAGGTTGAGGGAAGGTTGGGCTCAGGTGGTTCTGTTTCTGCCTCTGGGGCTCCTCCATGTTCTCCAGTAGGTTTGGGGTGCTTTGGGCTCTTTTTTTTCCTGGCTTGTTTGGTTTTTAAAGGTGTCTGATGTAATTAATATGAGATAATTTGGGTCAAGCTTAGAACCAAACTGTTATCAAAACCCACCACACGCAGGACCCCAGGATGGAAAAGAAGTGGGACCACAAAGGGCATAAAGAGATTTAACCCCTCAGAGCCACCACACCCACCAAATCTCTGCTCCAGAGCTCTGTCTAAATATCAACTGAGAGAATTAAAATACCTGCAGCCTCTCTCCAAAAATCCTCCAGGTTTTGGCCTCTTCATTCAGCCGAGGTGAAGCCTTGGCTGCAGTCCCTGCTGCCACGGAGGAGCAGCAGCTCAGATAATATCTTATTTATTTATTTATTTTATTCATGTTATTCATTGCCCTCAGCCTGGGAGCTCTGTTTCAGAGCTGGGAAAACAGGATGTTCATCATTATCTTCCTGACAGAACATGGATTTCACACCTCTTCTTGTCCCGGGGAAAGGGCTGTGCACAGAGCTGAGGAAAACAAGGAATGTGCCCTCTCCTCTGGGTTTGAGTGGCTTCAGGGTGGCCTTTGGGGACAGAGCAGTGACAGGGCCCTGGGGTCAAGCCTTGAACCCAGAGCTGTGAGAGGAACCACAAATTCTGGTCTGGGAGCAGCAGGAAAATAAAGGAGGAGGGAAAAGCTTAAAGTCGCTGCTAAAAAATTGTTGTGTAGCTTCCCATTCTTTTAAAGTCTGAATAAATTCCCTCAGAGCAGGTTTTGAACTTGGGTTTTTTGATCTGGATTAAAGAGAAACCTGAGTCAAGAGCGAGCGCTGATGACAAGTGCTGGAAGATAAATAATTAATGGCTCTGCAGGGGGAACCCCTCATCTCCCTCCTGCCTGCCCAGGTCCCTCTGCAGAGCTCCAGCAGATCCACACCTGCTCCCAGAGAGTCATGGAGTGCTTTGGGTTGGAAAGGATCAGCTCCAGCCCCTGGGCACCTCTCGGGGTCTCTGCTGCTCACAGTGACCCCCAGATGTGTCACAAAGTCTCTTTTCCCAGCCTGGCCCTCGAAGAAGGAGTCAGAGCTCTTCAGTTCTCGGTCTCGAGGTTGTTTGTTGTTTCTTATCTAGAAAATTCTGTTGAGATCAGCTCAGCAGGACAGACAGAGGCACTCTGCCTGCCCCAGGGTGGTGTTATCTTTTTATACTAAAAACTCCATGTACAATATTTACCATAACTTCCCAACCCCCATCACCTCTGTCAGACAGTGAGCTTCTACTCCAAACCCATCCAAAAGTGCCACCATCACAGCAGAAGGTGGAGGCCAAGAAGAAGAAGGAGAAAGGCTGGACACACCCAGATTCCTCCATCTTGCCCCCTGAGCCCCCATTCTAAAAACCCCAAAAATCTATTTTTCACCCCATGACAAAATAATTATTATTCTGCTTAGACTTTCGTGGCTTGCAGATCCTCAGATAAGGTTGGTAATTTTTTCCATGGGTCACAATCTGAGTCCCAGGGGTCTGGGGCTCTGTGCCAGGGTCTCTGAGCCCCCTGGCAGGGCTTTGGGCAGTCCAGGACAGCCAGAGGGATCTCCTGAATTCCCACAGACACCTTCCACCATCCCAGGGTGCTCCAAGACCCATCCAGCCTGGCCTTGGACACTTCCAGAGATCCCTGGGAATTCCATCCCACTGCTCCCCCAGGGGAGAATTCCCTCCCAATGTTCCATCAGGTCGAAGCCATTCCCCCTGTCCTGCTCTGCGTGCTCAAGTCCCCTGAGTTCTGCTGTTGGTAACAACTCCAGGGTTATTTTTGTGTTCTGTGATTTGATCTGAGGCAGAGCCCTGCAGTGTTAATACAATATCTGCCATAATTTCCCACACAGCAAATGAGAGTCAGCCCAGCTCTCAGCAAGACAAATCTCTTTTTGTTGTTGTCACGCACATTATTCCACTCTCTCCCACTTAAGACAGATGCTTTTGTGCTGGTTTGTGCTCTGAGTTTGTAAATGTTCATCCTTTCAGTGATGTTTGCCTGATAACAGAACGAGGGAATAAAGCAGAATCTGCAATGAAATCGATGGAATGTGAGCTCCAACGGCAACAGGAACATGCAGAAATGATGCTCTGGCCAAGAGCTGCAGTCAGCAATGAGGAATTGTATCCAGGATGCATTTTGGGAGGTAAACATGTTAACTTGCTCCTCCAGCTCCCCAAATGGACCTCATTTATCATCAGAGCAGCTCCAGAGTTTTGGCTTTGGCACTCCAGGACTCTCCATGCAAATGGAGATTTATATCCCCAGCCACGGGCTGCTCCTGTGCCACCTTCAGAGCAGATTTCAGGGAAACAAAAGAAACTTGTGTGTCTCTTCATCTAAAAGAGGCAAATACAGCTGAACTCACCCCGCAGGTATTGGCTGCTCTTTCAAAACCAGCAAGAATTCTCTGTGAGTGGAGGACGGGCAGGAAATCGATTCCCTTCCACCCAAATTCCCTGCATGGAATTCCCTGCTGGACTATCGCTGCTCACTTCAAATGGGATCCTGGCTCCCTTCAAACCAGCAGCAAAACTTCTGGGGTGCCTGATTTCCATTCACCCCTGACTCCTCCATCCCTGGGAAACACACCCAGGAAAACTTCCAGGGATTGGGAAATTATTGTAAATACAGCACAGGTAGTTCTTAGGATAAAAATTTACACCACCCCAAGGGCAGGGGCTGTGCCACAACCTGACCTGCTGGACAGATCTCAGCAGGGCAGAGAGAGAATGGAATAGATAAGAAAAAAAAAAGTTTCATTTTTAATAAGCATATCATAAAAATAGATTAAAAAAAAACAACCTGGAAAAGCAGAACTGATGAATTTTGATTTCTTTGGTAGCGGGGCTGGGAAAAAAAAACTTTTTAATACCTCGGGGGTCATCTCAACCACAGAAAGCTGAGATGCCAGGAGCAGCCCTTTGTGACATCCCTGGGGTCATTTTGGGACTGCTGCTGTGAGGGGGAGAAAGGAGCCAGGCATGGCATCCCTGAGAATCCAGGCTGGTTTTTGTTGAGGATTAATGAGCACCCACTTGGCTTTGATGGAGCACAAAGCCACCCAAAAGGAAATTTAGGTTCAGACAGGCCTGGAGAGCCTGTGCAAAGCTGGGGCTCAGCTCCCCAGTATCCCATTCCCTGGGAAATTTGGCAGCAGGTTATAAACTGTGCTCAATCCTAAAAATATTTATCAATTGACCAATCATTTGTTAGGCTTTGGTTGTCAGGGAAACAGGCATTGAGGAACATCATCTCCAGGGACACGGAGCCAGAGCAGCTGGGGCTGGGATGCAGGAGAGTGATGCCTTTTTGGGACTGCCTAAAAACACAGGCAGACAGAATCAAGGCAGTAAAAAGCATTTTATTCATTGAAGGGCCTTCAGGTACATCCAGGGCAGTGACTACACCCAAAATGGACAAGGAGATTTGCACACTTTTATAAGTTTGGTTCATTTGCATACTGGGGTTAATCTAATTAAAGCTCCAGGTAATGAAGTCATTGGCCCCAAGTTTGCTGCCCCCAACTCCCTTTTGTGTGCATCTCTGGGCCCTGAGGCAGTGAGGTGTCCTTGGTTGCCAGGCCTGGAGAGGAATTGTTGTGTCTGCCCCAAAATGGGAGAGCAGCAGCTCAGACTGAGTGTGGAGTTTGGAGTTATGCACTCAAGAACTGCAGGGTTACAAATAAATGAAAATTGAAAAACTGAAATCCTGGAGAGGAATTGTTGTGTCTGCCCCGAAATGGGAGAGCAGCTCAGACTGAGTGTGGAGTTCAGAGTTGTGCACTCAAGAACTTCAGGATTATAAATGTATGGAAAATATATCTCCCTCTTTGGGCCACCAAACAGCCAATTTTCCACCCCCAACCCTGAGAGAAATTGGCTAAAAGATGCCCTGGCTCTGAATTAGGATTAGGATCCAAGAATCATAGAATCATGGAATGGTTTGGGTTGGAAGAGGCCTTAAAGCTCATCAGTTCCAGCCCCTGGTCATGGCCAGGGGATTCCAGGTGTCATTCTTGGGCTTGGGGAAGGGAAATGCCCAGGCCCTGGACCCCTGCCCCAGCATCACCCCCCCAGACCTGCTTTAAATAATCCTAAAAGTGCAGAAAAGGCCCTTCCAGGATTGATTCATGATTGCCTTTTTCTTGGCAGTCCTTTGAAGATCAGCCAGCCAAGCACACCTGGACGGGCTGAGCACAGATCCTGCATTCAGATCAAATACCTGAGACACGAGTGGGCCTTCCTTTTATCTCCTCACTAAAACCTTTTAACAGCTCTTTTCATTTATTTTTACTGGAACACAATTAAAACCACTACGAGGACCAGTTCTGGGAAGCAGGTATTTCTAAATCCCCCTCTTTTGGCAAAAAGTGGCATTTTCTGAATCCTCCCTGCAAAGAACACGACCCCCCCGGGTTGCTGTGGTTACCTGGAGGATGCTGTGCCCACCACCGTGATCCCAGAGCTTCCCCAGACTAGCAGGCTGCATTTAGCCCATATTTGTATTTTCACCTCCTCTTCTTTAAAAGAGAGGAGCAAAAATGAGGCAAGGAGAGACTTCCCTGCAGCTCTTCCCCTCCTCAGCCTTCTGCTCCATCCAGGAGACGACAGTGGGGGGAATTTTTAGAGCAGCAGACCAAAATCCGAGCAACTGTTAACAAAAAGTGTGAATATGGCAGACAGGAGAGGAGTTCCAGAAGGAATGCACTTCTAGGGGTGTTTTCTGGGGAGGGAGAGCCTGGCTTCGCCCAAAGGAGCATTTCAGATCCGGGCACTTTGCAGCTCCCTCAGAGCAGCCAAAAGAGACGCGAGAGGAGCGAAAATAATTTACCAGAAGAGAAAATCATCTTTTTCCTCATGATCTGAGGCTGACTTAAACTCAAAGAATGAAATTTTGTTTAATGAATCATCATTTAATGGAGTGATTTGGGGTGGAAAGAACTTTTAAGACTCTCATTCCAACTCTACCATGGGCAGGGAGGTGTGCACTGCAAGCTGGGAATGGCTCCTCGAATATGTACAGAAATTTCATTAAATATCTGCACATCTTCCATAAAACATCTCCACATGTTTTCTAAAATATCTTTACCTATCCTGAAAGCATCTCCCAATCCATTCTCAGTTGTTCCTGCCCAAAGCCAGGGAATCTCACCCGTGGACATCTCGTGACTGTGACTCCCCCACTTCTATTTTTCCCAGTGAAGAAAAGTATTTCTACCTGATTTTTCTTTTTTGTTTTTTGCTTCCCATCTCTCAGTTTCACTCTCTCCTAATTTCTGAGCAGCAAGACAGAGAGAAGCTCCAAATAACTCTCCCTGAAATCAGCCATTATTGAGAATTCTTCAATCACGCCTCATCTCAGCCGTGTCTGTTCCAAGATTAAACACTTCCAATCTCCCTCATGCTCCCAAAAGTGCTGGGAAAGCAACAATTAAACAGCAAATCTGAGTGCAGAGACATTTGCAGAAGAAGCAGTGACAGACTGCACTTCCTCCTGATATAAATATATTTATAGATAAATATCTCTCGATATAGAGAGCTGTGTTATAGACAGGGGTATCTACAGCTTTTCATGCAATTAAACTCCAAACAACCACCCAGAATGGATTTACTCCATCGTGGGATTTGGGGTTTTATTCCTTTTTCCTGCATTCATTTCCCTTCCCAGCACTTTGCTCCTGAAATTGATAACAAATTCCTGGGATTATTGAGGTTGGAAAAGCTCCCATGGATTCACACTCAGGGCTGTAGGGGGGATGCTCTGGGGGCCTGACTCACCTGAGCCTGGGGAAAATGAGACAAGAGAAATCCCAAAAGAAGAAATATTCAACAACTGATAACAATTGATACCAATTGACACCAATTGATAACAAATTCCTGGGACTGTTGAGGTTGGAAAAGCCCCCATGGATTCACCCTCAGGGCTGTAGAGGGATGCTCTGGGGGCCTGACTCACCTGAGCCTGGGGAAAATGAGACAAGAGAAGTCCCAAAATAAGAAATAGCCATTAGTTGATACCAATTGATAATAATTGATACCAATTGATAACAATTTCCTGGGATTATTGAGGTTGGAAAAGCCCTCCAAGAGAATTCAGCCATGAATTCCCACTCAGGGTTGTAGGGGGGATGCTCTGGGGGCCTGACTCACCTAAGCCTGGAGAAAATGAGACAAGAGAAATCCCAAAAGAAGAAATATTCAACAACTGATAACAATTGATACCAATTGATACCAATTGATAACAAATTCCTGGGATTGTTGAGGTTGGAAAAGCCCCCATGGATTCACCCTCAGGGCTGTAGAGGGATGCTCTGGGGGCCTGACTCACCTGAGCCTGGGGAAAATGAGACAAGAGAAGTCCCAAAATAAGAAATAGCCATTAATTGATACCAATTGATAATAATTGATACCAATTGATAACAATTTCCTGGGATTATTGAGGTTGGAAAAGCCCTCCAAGAGAATTCAGCCATGAATTCCCACTCAGGGTTGTAGGGGGGATGCTCTGGGGGCCTGACTCACCTGAGCCTGGAGAAAATGAGACAAGAGAAATCCCAAAAGAAGAAATATTTTGATTAACTATAAGAAATAGCCCCAAAATAAACAATGGCCCCCAAACAGCACTGGGGGCTGGAGCTGGATGATTTTTAAGACCCCTCCCCACCCATCCAGGGGTCAAAGGAAAGGGGGAAGTGATGGCACAGAATCCCAAGGACACCTCTAACTCCCACTGGGAGCAGCCACACCTGGGAATATTTTGCAGATTCATGACAGGAAAAGGGTTGGGGAGGATAAAAAAAGAGCAAAAAGTGTGGGGTGAATTGTTCTCAATGAATAATCCCTCCAGCTCTGATAGCAATGCATAATTACAGTGCATTGTGCTCTCTATTAGTTGGGGGTACTAATTAGTGAATGTTTGCACAGCTCCTGGAAGGTGGAATGAGCTCAGGCATTATCATTTCCAGCTGAAATTCTTTTCACCATAACTCAGAGCAGGATCACCCACACCCTTCCAGATCCATCCAGTGTGGGGCCTGCTGGTCTCACCAGGGAGGGGAATCCACAAATGAGGCCTGGGAGGAAGAGCAGAGCAGATGAAAAGGAG
Source organism: Haemorhous mexicanus (assembly GCF_027477595.1). NCBI lineage: Eukaryota > Metazoa > Chordata > Aves > Passeriformes > Fringillidae > Haemorhous > Haemorhous mexicanus. The sequence continues at coordinate 3,653,211 of NC_082370.1, read as the reverse complement.
AGGAATTACTGAATTATTGAATTAATTATTGAATTATTGACTTATTGAATTATTGACTTATTGACTTATTGAATTATTGCAATTATTGACTTATTGAATTATTGAAATATTGAATTATTGACTTATTGAAATATTGAATTATTGAATTATTGCAATTATTGCAATTATTGCAATTTGGGAGATCCTGCTTGGCAACCGAGGCGGGGCTGATGCGCTCAGGGGGCAGCAGGTGAAGTTTACCAGGTGAGATCAGTCAGGTTCTTGATTTGACAAAAAATCAGGAGCTGCTCTGGGCTTCAGAGTGCTGCTCAGCCCCTCTGAAGAGCAGAAATAAAGTCCTGAAGCTGTGCAGGTCCCTTATTTCAGCATTAATTAGCCCAGAACAGCCAAAGCCATTGGGTACCTCTGTGCTTGCCCTGATCAACTTTGTTCTTCACTGCTGCAGAAAGGAAGAAAAAAACCCCAAACCCCCCAAAATGTTCAAATCTTCAGTAAACCAAAACCTCTAAATAATTTATAAATTTATAATTGTATTCATCATTTAATATACTTATATAAATTTAATATATTATAACAGTAAATTGTATAATATATAATATAATGCATAATTTAATTATATTTATAATAATTTATAAATTTCCATTCAGCAGCAGGTCACAGCCACCAGGATGAACTTCAGAGTCAAAACTGCTCCTTGATCTTGGCCAATTCCTTGGCATCCCTCAGGTCCATTTGTGAGCAGATCCCAGCTGTAAAAATCAGGGATCTGGAGAGCAGGACACAGAAATTAATTTATAAATCCATTATTTGCTGTGATCTCTCTTGTCAAGCTGCCCCATTTGCAGGGGAGGGGAAGCACACAGCCTTGCATTCCCATTGCCCTCAAAAAAGCCCAAAATTTGGGAAAAAATCCCGAGGTCCCAGCCCAGCTGGGAATGGGGATGGGGAGGGCAGGGACTGCACAGGGAGAGCAGAGACCTGAACAGAGCACACCCCAAAATCCTGAATTATTTCCCTCAAAACCTGCTCCCCCTCCTTCCCCACACCCATCCAGCAAAGGCTCAGCCATCCCAACCAGGGGCTAGAACACAAAATTAACGAGCTGTTTAATTACCTATCATTTTAGAGCTGGAATCACTGCAGAGTCCCACACAAACACAGAGAGCCCTCAGTGCCAGAGCCAGCTCAGCCCACACCCTGCCAAGACAGAACTGGGCACATCCAGAGCTTCTCCAAGGAGGATTCTCCCATGGGATTTCACCCTGGGCCACCCATCCCAAATTCAGCCAGAACATCCCCCAGGCACTGGCAGGGACAAGGAAATACTGTGGGAAAAGGGGAATCATGAAATAAGCTGATAAATAGGGAAAAAAAAGGAAAATGGAGCAAAAGTGGGAGAATCTCTGTAGGAAAAGGGGAATAATTCAAAATAAATTCATAAATAGGGAAAAAAAGGAAGATGGAGTAAAGTGGGAGAATCTCTGCTCTTCCAGGCCCTGACAGTGACAAGGAAATTCTGTAGGAAAGGGGGAATCGTGCAAAATAAACTCAAAAATAAGGAAAAAAAAAGGAAGGTGGAGTAAAGTGGGAGAATCTCTGTAGGAAAAGGGGAATCGTGAAACAAGCTGATAAATAAGGGGAAAAATGGAAGATGGAGCAAAAGTGGGAGAATCTCTGTAGGAAAAGGGGAATAATACAAAATAAGTTCATAAATAGGGAAAAAAAGGAAGATGGAGCAGAGGTGGGAGAATCTCTGTAGGAAAAGGGGAGTAATGCAAAATAAGTTCATAAATAGGGAAAAAAAAGGAAGATGGAGTAAAGTGGGAGAATCTCTGCTCTTCCAGGCCCTGACAGGGACAAGGAAATTCTGTGGGAAAAGGGGAATCGTGAAATAAACTCATAAATAGGGAAAAAAAAGGAAAATGGAGTAAAAGTGGGAGAATCTCTGTAGGAAAAGGGGAATAATGTAAAATAAGTTCATAAATAGGGAAAAAAAAGGAAGATGGAGTAAAAGTGGGAGAATCTCTGCTCTTCCAGGCCCTGACAGGGACAAGGAAATTCTGTAGGAAAGGGGGAATCGTGCAAAATAAGCTCATAAATAAGGAAAAAAAAAGGAAGGTGGAGCAAAAGTGGGAGAATCTCTGTAGGAAAAGGGGAATAATGCAAAATAAGTTCATAAATAGGGGAAAAAAAGGAAGATGGAGTAAAAGTGGGAGCATCTCTGTAGGAAAAGGGGAATAATGCAAAATAAGTTCATAAATAGGGAAAAAAAAAAAGAAGATGGAGCAAAAGTGGGAGAATCTTTGCTCTTCCAGGCCCTGACAGGGACAAGGAAATTCTGTAGGAAAGGGGGAATCGTGCAAAATAAGCTCAAAAATAAGGGGAAAAAAGGAAGGTGGAGCAAAAGTGGGAGAATCTCTGTAGGAAAAGGGGAATAATTCAAAATAAATTCATAAATAGGGAAAAAAAGGAAGATGGAGTAAAGTGGGAGAATCTCTGCTCTTCCAGGCCCTGACAGGGACAAGGAAATTCTGTAGGAAAGGGGGAATTGTGCTAAATAAGCTCAAAAATAGGGAAAAAAAAAGGAAGATGGAGCAGAGGTGGGAGAATCTCTGTAGGAAAAGGGGAATAATACAAAATAAGTTCATAAATAGGGGAAAAAAAGGAAGATGGAGTAAAAGTGGGAGAATCTCTGCTCCTCCAGAGATGCTGCTGGAAAATGCAGGAGGACCCTTGGACAATCCCTCCCTGCTGCAGTGAGTCTGTGCCTCAGCCAAACCAGAGATGATCCTGAGCCTCATTTGGCAATTTTTTTATTTGCAAACTGGGTTAAAATGTAGAAATACATTGATATGTGAGCAATCTCAGCAGCAGTGATTCACAGCTCTGGAAATCCAGGATGAAATTCCACTGCTGGTGTGTGGAAGGGAAGAACTTCCTTGTGTCTTTCAGGGGGGTGACATGGAGAGCAGAGAGCTCCTAAAATAACAAATACTGGACAATGCAGCCTAAATATCTGTGAGAGCAGCTCAGGCCTGGCCTAAATGTAGAACCAGCTCCAAGGGATGAAGTTCCCTCAGGAGGTCCCAGCCCAAGCTGGGAATTCCTTCAGGAATTCCAGAGGTTCTCTGCTACCTGTGACTTTTACAAATCTCCACCTTTTTTATTCCCTGCTAGAAGCAATCCCTAATTAGCAATCCCTAATTAGCAATCCCCAATTAGCAATCCCCAATTAGCAGTCCCCAATTAGCAATCCCCCATCCCAAACTCTCCCAATCCCACACTCCAGCTTTGCTCCCCAAAGCTCCTGGAATTCCCAGCTTGTTTCCAGACTGGGATCCCTGCAGGAAAACCCAAAGTCCCCACTCTCAATCTCAGCAGCTCCACCCCGTTATTTTTTCCCTGAATGGTTCATCCTGATGCCCCTGGAGAGGGGGAAGTGTTTTTTTTTTGAGGTCTCCCTCCTTTTCTGAGGGCTTTATTTCCTTCCTGACTGCAGCCCGTGCCAGGCAGTTTGTAAACAGCTCTCCAGAATTAATAAAAAATTAATACACGCTGTAAGAAATGATCAGAACTCACATGTGACCTCTTATTTATGTGCTTATCCTGCTTTAAAATTCATCAATGTTTAACCAGAGCTCCTTAAACCACTTACAAAATGTACACACAGCACTAATTAATTGCTGCTCTCAGTTTGAGCTGAGGCCAGCCCCTGCCTTGCCTTACCTGGCCATCAGGTCAGGATGAAAAATAACAGCCAGAGGTGGAGTGTAAAAAACATAAAATTACAAAAAAATGGGTAGGGGGAAAGTTTGTATGGGTTTTATTTGTAATTTATTTTATTTCCTTTGACCTGAATTCAGCTAATTTGGGGTAATACTGATAATGACTCAAAACAGTGAACCTGGAATAGCTCAATCACTCAAAGGCTTTTCCTTTTTTTGAATAGTGGAGATTAAACCACTCCCCACCCCCTGGTGAAAAAGGGATTTAACTCTTGCTGGGAACGGAGAGAAATCCATTCTTTTTTTTTTTCACCTGACACATTTTCAAAGGGAATAATATTTTTTTCCCCCTGTTGGATCTTGGTTTTTCTCCTTAGTGGTGATTTAACCCGCTGTTCTAGCTCAAACTAAGAGGCAGATTTCAGGTGAGGATTTATTTCATAGAAATGTTGGGTCTCTGAAGGATCCATCCCCAAGGAGAAGGAATTTTATCCAGTTCTGGCAGGAAGGAGGCAGAGAGAGCTCAGCATTTCCAGCTCCCCCTTTTGCAGCCCTGGCTAAAACTTCTGGATTTATTTAAAGTGAAAATTTCCAGTCAGAAATCACCCACAGGAAACATCCAGCCACGGGAACACTCCAGGGATGTGGCTGGTTGGGTTTTCCTGGGAGCAAACACCCTCCAGTGTGCAGGGTTGAGTTTTATTGGGGACATTTCTGGGAAAAGAGGGGTCCTGAAAACAAGAAGTTCACAAAACCTGTCTGGTCTTGGCCAGCAGAGACAATAAACCTCCTCAGTCTTCTGACATCAGCTTCACCTTCAGCAGTTTCTCACCCCAAATTAAAGGGGGAAATAAAACTGGATTAATTGTTGGACTCCTCAAGGATCTTTAATGAACTCCCCACAAGCAGGAATTTGCTGATTCTGCAGGACAGGACAAACACCCTCATTTTTCTTTGACTCAACTGCCAAAATCCTAAATTTAGAGAAGCTCTTGAATTTACTTATTCCAGAGTAAACCTGATCCTTCCAGAGCCTGTTTTTTACAGAGTTAAACAATCATCATCACATCCCCACTGGAACAGGAGACCAAGGGCAAAACCACAAAATTCTGCGTGGCTGAGGCCAAAACCTCCCCACATTTGGGGCCTGGGTGGTGAAAAAGTCTTTTCTTCAGGCTGGTTTTGATATTTAATCATTTGTTAAATTGCTCTGCGTGGGAAAGGAAACAAATTCCAGAATTCCCACCAATCTGAGAATGTAATAACGGGTTCCTGAGGTTGGTTTTGGTGATTTTTGCATTCATGAGGTTTTTGGTGACTTCCAGGAGACTTTTTGGTGACATAATCACCAATCTGAGAATGTAATAATGGGTTCCTGAGCTTGGTTTTAGTGATTTTTGCATTCATGAGGCTTTTGGTGACTTCCAGGAGACTTTTTGGTGACTTAATCACCAATCTGAGAATGTAATAATGGGTTCCTGAGCTTGGTTTTGGTGATTTTTGCATTCATGAGGATTTTGGTGACTTCCAACCTAATGGGAATGTAAATTGCCCCACTTCAAATGGTATTTAAATGGTATTTAAATGGTATTCAACGTTAAATGGCATTTCATAGCATGGAAAAACATCCATAAATTTAATGGTGCCCCCTCAAGATGATGGTCAGTGTTCCATGGAGAGAAACCTGGAGATGTCATGGAGGTTCCTTCTCTTGGTCTAAGAGAGCTGAAGAGAAGGTCCTGGAAGGGAAAACCTGGGACCAAGGCAGGACCAGGGCATGGATTGAGTCAAAACAGGATAAAAGGAGCATGAGAAGTAGAGCCAGGCTGGGAATTTCTTATTGGCAGCAGGGATAAATATTGATTTTCCTGGAATGATTCCATGGGGTTTGGTGGAGGGGCAGGAAGGGGCTGTTTCCATGGGTCTCCAGGTGGGTTTGTGGCCATGGGGCTGGGGAACACACAGAGTTCTCCTGAGCCACAAATCAAACCCCAGATTCTTCCTCCTCCCAGATGAGCTTAATGCCACGCTGGAGAGAGGAAGGATTTTAGCAGCTGGACAAGATATTTCATGCTGTGGAGTTATTAACCTTTGGAACAAATTATCAGGGAAGTGGAGTTTGCTCTGGGAGTCCTCAAGTGACTCTCTGGAGGCACCTTCCAGTGCAGGGAAATGCTGGTGGTGGAAACAGCAAAATTTGTCATTTGGGTGGCCCTGGATGGACAAAGCAGGTGGGGAAGTGCCTCTGCCCCACTTCCCTTTTTTATGTAGACTCAGAAAATCCTGGAATGGTTTGGGTTGGGAAGGACTTAAAGCCCATTCATTGCCCTGCCATGGGCAGGGACACCTTCACTACACCAATAACTTTATGAGAGTCAGGGCAAAATATCAGGGAAACACAAAATTTTCCTCTTCTTTTCCTCATTACCTCCATGGAAAACTCATTGAGGCAGCATTAATTCCAGTCTCTCACATTTTACAGCAAAACAACAGCGTCCAGACCTCACTCTCGAAAATTAATAGAATAAATTTGGGAGCTAATCATAAATAGAGAGAGGTTAATCAATTCCTCAGATTGCTGAGGAATTTATACCCACTGGGACCCTTAATATATTCAACAAGGCAATGGCACCAAAGAAAATACCCATAGATTTTGTTTTCAAATAAAAATTTCTCATAATTCAAAATTGCCAGTGGGCTCCTTCCTTTCCTGATTTGTACAATTTGTGTTCCCACTGCAGAGACACCAAGCTCTGCCTTCATTTGCCTTCACAAGTGACATTGATGTGGCTTTTAAAGCCAGCAGCCCAACGTGTGATTTAGAGGCTCTGAGAAAGAAAATTATAACTCTGGGGGAAGAAATGGCTGCGAGATTTCCATTGAAATCGTTCGATTTCACTCCGGGGCTGAGGCAGCACCTGAGGGGCTGCAAGTCAGTCTCTCTTGCATCTGAATATGGGATGGAGGTTTAAAAAGCACTAAACAGCCCTATGCCAATGCCTCCCCACGACAAAGCAGAGCTCTTCAGAGTGGCTTTTATGGCAGGAACAAAACAGGCGCAGCTGGAGGCGCTGGAGGCTCCAGACAATTCAGCTTTTCCCTTTCATGCTGCAGCAGCAGCCAAAGCCCAGCCCTGCTCCAGAGCCCCCCCAGAGGCAGCAGAGAAAGGCAGGGCACCCCGTAAGTGGAGGGGAGGGCAGGGACAGACGGACAGGAGCGATGTTCAAAGGTTCAAGGACTGGTGGCCATGCTCAGGTTCTAATGAAAGTCAACACGACCTTGCTTCTCTTTCTTCTTCTGAAGCACAACTGAGACAAAAACTTTAAGGAATTTAGGGATTTTAGAGGAGCTGGGATTTTTGGTTAGAGGTAAGCTTTATTGGAGTTAATTAAAATAAATGGGAGGGCCTTGATGAAGTAAAGAGTTAGTAGTTAACTCATAACTGATTGCTTGTCAGCACAATGTTTGGCTAGCTGGGTTTGTAATGAAGAATACAGAAACTGATAAATGGCTTTTGGGAACATAAGACAATTGTTTTTAGGAACATAAGACAATTGTTTTTAGGAAGACAAGGCAATTGTTTTTAGGAACATAAGACAATTGTTTTTAGGAAGATAAGACAATTGTGGGCCTCCTCTGTCCTGAAACCAACTGAAGATGGGGAATGGGAGTTCTACCAAGGGTTCATTTGTCAGATTTGCATTGAAAAGGTAGAAAGATCAGAAGGAGGAAGACTTCATTTACTTCCTCATTTTGGGACCCCTCCCCATGAAACGGACCCCTGATCCATTTCCAGGAACAAACTACTCATGCTTAATGGCTTTTGAACTAATTACCATGGGGAGCAGGGAATGGGATGTACCAAAGTTATGAATATTTGTATTTTGGGTATTCAGTACTTTATAGATAAAAGGGCTCTGCAATCCCCTGTAAATTGGGTGTGTGTTTGGGAGCTATCCCACAATAAACACACACTCTGTAACTTTAAACTGCTGGAGAGTTCTTGGATATTGGTACTAGATCAATATCCATATTGGGAATGGGATGTACCAAAGTTATGAATATTTGTATTTTGGGTATCCAGTACTTTATAGATAAAAGGGCTCTGCAATCCCCTGTAAATTGGGTGTGTGTTTGGGAGCTATCCCACAATAAACACACACTTTGTAACTTTAAACTCTCTGAGAGTTCTTGGATATTGGTACTAGATCAATATCCATATTGGGAATGGGATGTACCAAAGTTATGAATATTTGTATTTTGGGTATTCAGTACTTTATAGATAAAAGGGCTCTGTAATCCCCTGTAAATTGGGTGTGTGTTTGGGAGCTATCCCACAATAAACAAACACTTTGTAACTTTAAACTCTCTGAGAGTTCTTGGATATTGGTACTAGATCAATATCCATATTGGGAATGGGATGTACCAAAGTTATGAATATTTGTATTTTGGGTATTCAGTACTTTATAGATAAAAGGGCTCTGTAATCCCTTGTAAATTGGGTGTGTGTTTGGGAGCTATCCCACAATAAACAAACACTTTCTAACTTTAAAATCTCTGAGAGTTCTTGTCCGTCACTGGACTGGGATTGGCCATTAAATTAAAACAATTCACATGGAACCAATCAATTTGCACCTGCCACATTCCAAAGCAGCAAAACACAGGGAGGAGTGATCGGATAATTATTGTTTACATTTCTTCATTTTCTGTGGCTTCTCAGGAGAAAAAATACTGGTGAGGGGATTTCTCAGAAAATATCCTGGTGACAGGGCTGGAATTCCCAGAGCAGCTGGGGCTGCCCCTGGATCCCTGGCAGTGCCCAAGGCCAGGCTGGATGGGGCTTGGAGCAGCCTGGGACAGTGGGAGGTGTGGGACCCATGGTGGGACCAGAGGAGCTTTGGGGTCTCCTCCAACCCAAATCACCCCACGATTCCATGGGCAGGTTTGGATGGGATTTTGGGAAGGAATTCCTGGCTGGGAGGGTGGGGAGGGGCTGGGATGGAATTCCCAGAGGAGCTGTGGCTGCCCCTGGATCCCTGGGAGTACCCAAGGCCAGAAAAGTGGGAGGTGTGGGGAACCATGGTGGGGCTGGATGGGCTTTGAAGTCCCTCCCACCCCAAACCACTCCACAATCCCATGTTTGGATGGGATTTGGGGAAGAAATTCTCACCTCAGGGTGGGGAGAGGCTGGGATGGAATTCCCAGGGGAGCTGTGGCTGCCCCTGGATCCCTGGCAGTGCCCAAGACCAGGCTGGAGCATCTGGGACAGTGGGAGGTGTGGGACCATGGTGGGGCTGGATGGGCTTTGGGGTCTTCCTCCAACCCAAATCACCCCAGGATTCCATGGGCAGGTTTGGATGGGATTTTGGGAAGGAATATTGGGAGAGGGGCTGGGATGGAATTCCCAGAGCAGCTGTGGCTGCCCCTGGATCCCTGGCAGTGCCCACCTGACATTGGGTGGGCTTTAAGGTCCCTTCCCACCCAAACCATTCCATGGCAGCAGCAGAGGAAAACGATGTTCAGAACAGCACGGCTTCAATTTCCACAAAGTCTTGGGCAAGACAGGATAGGTGGGGGTAAAATGATGACTAAAACATGCCAGTGTTTATTCAGAGTGTCCTGTACACAGAACCTCTGCCCTGACCTGGCAGCTCCTGACCTCCCCTCCAGCTGAATTAACGGGATAATGATGAAAAGCACTTCTCTGCTTGTCCCTTAATGCCAGAAGTGCCTGGCAATTGAGCAGCCTTTGAGGGTGACACCGCTGATTATTTCAGGACAATCAAGTCCCGGCAGAGAAACGGGGTTGGAATGGGAAGAGCAGTGTCAGAGGCACCGTTAGACAATGCCTGGTCTGCCCATCATTCCCACCAATTATTGCAGGAAGGGGAGAAGGAAAAGCTATTTATAACCTGTCAGTCTCCAGAAACCACAATTATGATGATTTAATTAACACATGGAGAGGCTTTAGGCAATCACATCGTTCTAAATTTGAGAAGCAGCACATTTCAGGCCCAAGATGATTTAGAGCATTGACAAATGCTGGTTGAGCCGGGGCAGGGCTTTGATGGCCTGGTTGGTTCCTTTCAGAGCATCCATCATGGCCCAAAGATATTCCAGATGGCTGTGGCAGTGAAGGATGGGAGCACTGAGGAACCAGCAGGGCTTTCAGGGGCCATCCCACAGAAGGAGAAGCTGATTTTTAATGAGGGTGGACTGAAAATGAGCAAAACCACAGAACTCAAGTCCCTTCATCAAAGACATCCTCGGTGCGTTGGAAAAATCTGGAAAAATGGAAAAATGGGGATTGGGTGGATGAGAGTGCAGGACATGGAGAGTGAGCCTGGCCTTTCCGTGGACACTCAATGCCAGGCAGGTCCTTCCTTGGCTTAACCTTGGCTTAGCCTTGGCCTAACCTTGGGCTGAACTGCTCCATCCCTGAGCTCCCAAACCCAGGATATTGCCAAAGCATTCCCAAATCCTGGGCTGCCCCACTGCCTGGCCAACTCCTCCAAGGAAATCACACCTCAGGTCTCATTTCCTCCTGCTGGCTCAGATTATTTGCTGTGTCCTGTTCTCCCAGGCACAAAAAAATGACTCCTTTGGTGTTTCTGTGCAGTGATTAAACCTGGGAGCTGTCAGCTGCTGCCCAAACACACACAATTCTTGCCTTCTTTCACCACCTATTGTTTTTTAAATGGATTAACACCCAAGTAACTTAAAGGAAAATCCCACTTCTTCCATATTTCACCATCAATTGCTCCTTGATTGGATCAACACCCAAGAAACAGAAAGGAAAATCTTAACCACAGTTTGCATGGGGGGAAATAAAAATTACAAAGAACCTCCTGCTCTACAAGTGCTGGCAGCTCCCACCAGGCCAGACTGAGAATTCCAATGGTACCAGGAGCAAATCCAGGGAAAGCTGGGGCCTGAACCACAACCCCAAGGGATTTGAAACCTGTAGAGGTCTTCTGCTAGGGGCAGAGGGTCCAAAGGAATGTCCAGGAGCAGAGCAAACCACGAGCACAGCCCTGGTTATCCCTGCAACCCACTCCCAGCGCCTGTATCCCAAGCCCAGATTCCTGCTGAGCTCCTCTCTCAGCCAGGCACCAGAGGAAGCAGCCAGTGAGAGTTTCAGAAGTGTTCCACGTCCTGCTGCATTTCCTTTCCCCATCTGCAGCCCTCAATTGCTGCAGGAGGCACAGCTGGCTCAGCTCCGCCGGAAACACGGCCAGTCCATTTTGGGAACAGCTTTTGGGAGCTCTCACACTTCACAAGTGCTGAGCCCAGGGAAATTTTGCCCCTGTGCACTTCTTGCTGCATCCCTGGTGCCTCTCCAGCACACCTCCCCTTGGTCTGGGGTTGTATTTGCAATGCCAAGGGCAAAGAAAGGCTCAGAGGGGTAAAAACTGCCCCATCTCTGGAATGTCCAAGGCCAGGTTGGATGGGATGGAGCAGCCAGGATTCCCTAGGCCAGGTTGGATGGGTTGGAGCAGCCAGGATGTCCAAGGACAGGTTGGATGGGATGGAGCAGCCAGGATTCCCTAGGCCAGGTTGGATGGGTTGGAGCAGCCAGGATGTCCAAGGACAGGTTGGATGGGATGGAGCAGCCAGGATTCCCTTGGCCAGGTTGGATGGGTTGGAGCAGCCAGAATGCCCAAGGACAGGTTGGATGGGTTGGAGCAGCCAGGATTCCCTAGGTCAGGTTGGATGGGTTGGAGCAGCCAGGATTCCCTAGGCCAGGTTGGATGGGTTGGAGCAGCCAGGATGCCCAAGGACAGGTTGGATGGGATGGAGCAGCCAGGATTCCCTAGGTCAGGTTGGATGGGTTGGAGCAGCCAGGATTCCCTAGGTCAGGTTGGATGGGATGGAGCAGCCAGGATGTCCAAGGACAGGTTGGATGGGTTGGAGCAACTGGGGAAGGGTCCCTGCCCATGGATGGGGGTGGCACTGGGTGACCTTAAAGGCTCCTTCAATCCAAACCGTTTTATGATTCAATGATTTCTAAAATGTGCCTTCTCTGAGCCCCCTCTGAGCATGGGCAGAGCCCTGAGGAGCAGCACCATCCCCTTCCCCTCTCCTGGCTCTCCCCACACAAACCCAGGCCTCAGGACACTTCCCTTGGGCTGGTTCACCCTCAGTTTCCAGCCCAACACAAATCTGGGTTCCAGAGGGCTGGAGGGAGAGAGAAGAGAAGGAGCCACAGCACAGAGGGGAGCAGAGCAGTTTGGTTGACAGTGCCCATCCTCCTGTGTCCCACAAGTCACAGGAAAGAAACCCTGGTGCTTTGGCCCTGCAGGGAGCACAAAGGGTTAATGGGGAGTTTCTGCTCCCACTCTCCTCACTCCTTACCTCCCAGGTGACCTCTCTGCCATGTCCCACCTGTGGGATCACCCCCTCTCCATTCCCCCCAGCTCTGGTGATCTCACACCCCCAGCTCTGGTGAGCTCCCTGCCCAGCTCAGGCTGATGACCACAGCAAACCCAACCACCACTCTTAAAAGAGTTTTTAAAAATGTAAAATTCAGGAGTGATTTCTCCCATGAGGTCCCCAAACCCCCTGAGAGCTCAGGCTGAGCCCCCAGGGCACCCCTTTTAATGCTGAGCTAGAGAACTGGAAAACCACTCACCCTCAACTGGAAAAACACTCACCCTCAACTGGAAAACCACTCACCCTCAACTGGAAAACCACTCACCCTCAACTGGAAAAACACTCACCCTCAACTGGAAAAACGCTCACCCTCAACTGGAAAACCACTCACCCTCAACTGGAAAAACACTCACCCTCAACTGGAAAAACACTCACCCTCAACTGGAAAACCACTCACCCTCAACTGGAAAAACACTCACCCTCAACTGGAAAAACACCCTCAACCCTGTCTGGAGATGGAAACTATTCTGATTTATCCTCTTGTTCCAAGCAGCACCATGGTGTTTAATTAATAAATAAATAAGTAATAAAACCAGCATGCCAACACCACGATGTTTAATAAATAAATAATAAAACCAGCATGCCAACATTTCCCTTAATCGGGGCTCAGAAGAAGGTCTGCAGCAGCCCACCAAGCCTGCAGATGTTTAATTCCTTTATCAGAGCAGGATAAAGGAATTATCCTCCCAGTGGAGAGAGGGGAAGGAGCAGCATTCCGGCTGGAGGCGATGCTGTGTGTCTGGTTGAGAAGCTGTGAACACCAGTGACACCCAGCCCCGTTCTCACTCCCGTGGAGGGCACAGCAGAGCTGTCCCTGTGAGTGAGCAGGTGGCTGTTTATCCATGGGCTGCGGCCAGACAGGAGAAGGAGAGGTGTAAAAAGCGACCTCACAGCGCTCAGTTCGCACAGAAAAGCTGTTCACCTGTCTGCCTGTTGTTTGTGTTGTCCCTGCCAGCCTGGGAAAGGGGACAGCAGTGACCTTCCAGCAGACAGAAACATTTTCCTTCTCCCCACAGCACCTTCCCAGCGAGGCGCTCTCAGCTATTCTGTGAGTGTGATGTGCATGAAATGCAGACTGCCACAGCTGGCTTTATGAAATCCCTTTTTACAGCTTCCAGATCTCCAGCAAATGTACAAAATAAATGGGAAAGCGAGAGGGAGGGAGAGGCACAAAGCAAATCCCAGGCTGAGGGAGCAGCACTCTGCTGACTGGATGGCCAGAGCCCAAACTGGGAGCATCCAGTTATTTTAGCAAGCCCTGCCAAGAGACTGAACAGAGAGCCCAGGTGTCAGTGATTAGAATCCCTCTGCTGCCAAAGTCCCTCCTGTCTGCAGCCAGCCTGCCTTTGGCTCTCTCCCCCAGCACAGGAATCATTCCTGGAGCAGGGATTGGGAAAAGCAGCTCCACAGGGCAGCTCCCACCTCTGGGCCTCTGCTGGATGCTCCAAACCTCATCGAATTTTAAAGCAGCACCATCCCTGGAGCTGCTGTGGAGAGAAGAGCTGTGGAAATGCCTCAGTGCATTGTTCCCAGGCCAGTTCTGCCATGGAAAATCAGTGGTTTGTGGATGAGATGAGCTGGATGCTTCCACGCCCCAAATGATCCCTGTGGAGGTTCCAGCTCTGCTCAGACCCCACCCCAGCACCCACAGCAGTGTCTGATCAGACATCCCTTCCCTTTCCCAGTTCAAATGGAACTGACCCATCACCCTTTCCCAAACCCACACCATTCCTGGACCCTCAGCTGCCCCCAGGCACGGTGGGGTGAACGCACGAAAGCAGAAAATGCTTTGGAAAAAATTGCTGAAAGAGGTAAAATCAATCAATCAATGAGTCCTGGAGCCTGCCTGCCCTCACACAGGTAACCAGGCACTCCTCTCCCCTCCAAGGCTTTCTATTTTTGGGAGAAACCTGAGGCTGAGCACCGGGAATGAGCCAGGCAGCCCTGGGGGAGGATGGGCCTGGGCTGCACCACACCTGCACAAAATAATAGTTTTGTAAATTAGGGAATAAAGAGAGGTTCCATTTCCTATTTTTTTCACCAAACACAAACCCTTTCCACTGCTGAAGACTCTACAAGGGATTTTTTTAACCATTTTTAAGTGCTGTACAACGAATATCTCTCCTTTTACAAGTGGAACCTTGTAGCTATGGAGACGCAGAATGTCAAATCCGAGCTGAAGACAGGATTTCAGTGGGGGCTTTGGGTTGCTACATGTGCCTTCAATGATCTGCTTTCCACCTCCTGAAGTCTTTATTATTCTCTAGATTTTATTAGTGTGCAAAGAGCTGCTGGATGTTCAGTAAGGGCACAGAGTGACCTGTCAGACACAGCTCTGGGGTGTCCTGCACAGCCCGAGTCACACCACAAACCCCCCTCAGTCCTGCAAAGTTGTCACCAGTTTAATTTAATCCAAATTAAAAACCAGGAACCGTTCTGGTGCTGCTGCAGCACCTGGAAGCCAGGTGAGCTGGGGTCCCCTGGTGTTTAATGCTGTGTGTAACAGCCACAGCCACCTGGGGGAATTCCACCTGGCTCACCCCAGGTAACAGCACCCGGGAGGGCTCTTGAACCTTGTAATTGCCTGCTGCAATCGGAATTATCCAAATTCCAGCCTCCCAAACACCATCTCTGTCTTCTGTGATCCAAAATGCATTGGGGGTGGGTGGTGGTGGCATTTCCTGGATCCTCAGTCACCACCTGCACATTCATCTGTTTCCCACCAAATTAAACAACATTTTAGCCGAGCTGATGAAACTTCAGGGGTGTTAAACCGTGAAGGGGACAGAGCCTTCCAGGCTGGATTAATGCTCTTTGGGACAGCCAGGGGGAATTCAAAATAACTTGAAGATCGCTCATGTAACAGTGAACAAAGCAAACCTCACACCTTCATTCTGCATTCTCCTGGAGCAGTGACAGGGATGTGGCAAGTGGTTTTCTGTTCTGAAGACAATGCTGCTCCAGAGAAAGCAACCCCAGATCACTGCATTTTTCTTCCTTCCCCTTAAAATTCACAGTCCAAAACCACCTGGGGACTTCAGCTGCCAAATGAGAAACCTCTCACATTGTCAGAGAATTGGGTTCAAAATTCAAAATTTGATTCAAACCATTGGGTTTTGAACAATCCAGATCCCAGGACTGCAGATCCCACTCTGCTCATCTTCACCACACCTCCCACAGCACCTGGGTGCCAGGGCTCACAATTCCCTCAGCCAGCCCCAGCCTGCACAAAGGGCTGGGAATAAACTCCAACAGGCACATGAAACACTCTCAGGTAGAACATCCAGGACCAAGGGAGCCAAGTCCACCTGGTGCCACATCACAAGCAGGATTAAGTGACCAGGACTGCAGTGGAATTGTGCAAATCCTCCTTTGCCAGCTCTAAATGAGCAGCAGCATTCCAAGCAAACCCATCCCCTGCATCCACAGCAGTGGAGTCACTGGCAGGAGAGCCACAAAGCAATCTGGAATTTCCTTGCCAAGCTGGACAGCAGAGGAGAAGTGCTGAGAGCTTTTCCTGATTGCGTTTCCCGTGTTGCTGAGTCAAATCCTGACACGACCCGAAGATTGTGGAAATCAGCTCCAGCTGATTTTAGGGCTGTCTAAGCCTCCACTGATCACTGAAATGAAATTAAACCCTCCAAGAATCCCCTTCTCTCAACCCAGATATTTGCAAACGTGCTGTTTGACCAAGGCTCACGTCCAGAGGAGCCTCTGTGTTCCTGCTGCTCCAGGAAAACAACTCCAAGATCCTGCTGCAGTCCTGTTGTCCCCTGGTTTGCTCCTGAACCAGACCAAAAATGCAGGAAATCTCTGGCATTATCATTAAATCCCATAAACCCCTCAAGATTTGATGTGGGGTCTGGAGTAAAAAGGTTTCCATATTTAGTTTTAAACCAGAAAAGGCTCTTAAGCTCCTCTGTATCTACCAATCCATTGAAAATAGGATTCGGTTGTAGCCACAGCTCATCAAATGGGTGCAAACAGGAGGAGAACAACACTCCAGATGCCTTTATCACAGTTGTTGACTCCAACTTAATCACTTTTTTAATAAGTCTTAATTATTCAAAATAATCACCATCCCTTCCCTGCCTGTTGCCATTTAACACGAGAGAACCTTCCACAGAGCAAACCCCAACGCAGGCAAAAAAAACCACAACCACCCCCAAACCCCAAAATCTCATCAATCTTTCTCACATTTAGAGACACCCCAAGAGCTTCGAACATTTACCTCTCCTTCCCAGCAGCTGAAATGGTTTTAGGAGGATCATGGTTCATACCTCGCATTCCCTGGAGCCAGAGATGGTGTAGGTGCAGGGCCCAGATCCATTAACGGATACATCCATGGTCTCAGAGTTTGTTGGCTTGTAGTCCACGTAATATTCCTGCAAGGGGGAGTTCATTTGCCTCTCTGACTCCCGGGCCTTTTTCCTGCGCCTCTTCATCAGCGTGTGCTGCTGGAGCTGCTTCATGCTGGCGGGATAACGCTTCCAGGACACGTAGATGACCAGCAGGATCATGGCCACGGAGAGGAAGAGGGCCACGCTCCCCGCTATGATCTTGTGGAAGGACACGTGCTCGTATTCCGGCTCCACCGCCGGCGTCGGGATGTCCGCGGAAGGGCTCGGCGCGGCGGACGTCGGCTGGTGGCTTTCCAGTTTGGAGAGGGTGGGTTTGGGGACGAACACGGGTCTCTGGGGGGTTTTGGGAGCCTGGTAGGACCTTTCAGTAGCCACCACCTGGATTTCGGCGCAGATGTTGTAGGTTTCCACGGCGTCGCTCACCTTCTCGCCCTGGATGTGTTTGGGGCCTGCGCAGATCATGGTGCTCTCCTTATTTCCCTTGAAATTCTTAAGCCAATTAAACAGGGGGCAAATGCTTCGAGTACATTCCCACATATTCCCGGACAGAGTGATGGAGATGAGCGAGATCCACGTGTTGATGGTCTCCTGAGAGATGTTGGTGAGCTTGTTGGAATCCAGGTTCAGCTTCTGCAGGTTGGGCAGGCACTGGAAGGTGCCGGGCTCCACCCCCGCGATGTCGTTGCCCGATAAATCCAAGTTGTGCAAGGAACTCCAGGTCCACGTCAACCCCTGGCTGATGGAGCGGATCCTATTCCACTGCAAGTAGATGGAGCGGAGGTTGAAGAGCCGCGGGAAGTGGGCAAAATTGATCTTGGAGAACTGGTTGTGCTCCAAGTGGAGCTCCGTCAGCTTCAGGAGGCCGGCGAAGGCGTTGCGGGACAAGCTCCGCAGGCGGTTGTAGCCCAAATCCAGGAAGTCGAGGTTGCGGCAGTCCTGGAAAACGCGGATGGGCACCGTCTTCAGCGAGTTGGACCTCAGGTGCAGGATCAGCAGCTTGCGGAGCCCCTTGAACTGCTCCGCCTGCAGCACCTGCAGCTTGTTGTAGGACAGGTCCAGGTTGCGGAGGTTGGGCACGGGGTGGAAGGTCTTGTTGTGGAGGTGGGTGATTTTGTTGGAGCTCAGGATCAGCTCCTTCAGCCGGCGGATCCCCTGGAAGGCGTCCTCGTCCACAGAGCTGATGTAGTTGTGGTCGAGGTAAAGCCATATGAGCTGGTTGAGGCCGGCGAACTGGTGGGATTTCAGCTTCTGGATGCTGTTGTAGCGCAGGGACAGGCCCTGGGAGCCGCTGGAGATGTTGTGGGGGATGTCTCGGAAGGCGTGCGACTCGCAGTACACGATCTTGCCGTCGCAGCGGCAGCTCCTGGGGCAGGCTCGCTGGGCGCCCGCCAGCCCCGCCAGCAGCGCCAGGGGGAGCAGCCCCAGCAGCACCCTGGAGCCTCTCCGCTGCTTGATCACATGGAAACCTGCAAGATCCAAAGGGAAAAAGGGACGTTGGAAAGCCTTGCAGATAAACAACCAGATCACCACACCTTTGGAAAGCCTTGCAGACAAATTACCAGGTCACCACGCCTTTGGAAAGCCTTGGAGACAAATGACCAGATTACCACGCCGTTGGAAAGCCTTGCAGATAAATTACCAGATTGCCATGTCATTGGAAAGCCTTACAAATAAATTACCAGATCACCACACCTTTGGAAAGCCTTGGAGACAAATGACCAGATCACCACACATTTGGAAAGTCTTGCAGATAAACAACCAGATCACCACAACGTTGGAAAGCCTTGCAAATAAATTACCAGGTTACCACACCATTGGAAAGCCTTGGAGACAAATGACCAGATTACCACGCCGTTGGAAAGCCTTGCAGATAAATTACCAGATTGCCATGTCATTGGAAAGCCTTACAAATAAATTACCAGATCACCACACTGTTGGAAAGCCTTGGCGACAAATTACCAGATCACCACAGCTTTGTAAAGCCTTGCAGATAAACGACCAGATCACCACGCCGTTGGAAAGCCTTGCAAATAAATTACCAGGTTACCACACCATTGGAAAGCCTTGGAGACAAATGACCAGATTACCATGCCGTTGGAAAGCCTTGCAGATAAATTACCAGATTGCCATGTCATTGGAAAGACTTAAAATAAATTACCAGATCACCACACATTTGGAAAGCCTTGCAGACAAATTACCAGATCACCACACATTTGGAAAGCCTTGCAGATAAACGACCAGATCACCACGCCGTTGGAAAGCCTTGCAAATAAATTACCAGGTTACCACACCATTGGAAAGCCTTGGAGACAAATGACCAGATTACCACGCCGTTGGAAAGCCTTGCAGATAAATTACCAGATTGCCATGTCATTGGAAAGCCTTACAAATAAATTACCAGATCACCACACTGTTGGAAAGCCTTGGAGACAAATTACCAGATCACCACAGCTTTGTAAAGCCTTGCAGATAAACGACCAGATCACCACACCTTTGGAAAGCCTTGCAAATAAATTACCAGGTTACCACACCATTGGAAAGCCTTGGAGACAAATGACCAGATTACCACGCCGTTGGAAAGCCTTGCAGATAAATTACCAGATTGCCATGTCATTGGAAAGCCTTACAAATAAATTACCAGATCACCACACCTTTGGAAAGCCTTGCAGACAAATTACCAGATCACCACACATTTGGAAAGCCTTGCAGATAAACAACCAGATCACCACGCCGTTGGAAAGCCTTGGACACAAATGACCAGATCACCACATCCTAAATGACCAGCTGACCACATCACTGGGGGCTCGGGGACAGCCTGAGCCCCCCTGGGATTTGGGACACAGCCTGTTTGCCTCCTGCCTCGGCTCTTTGTGGTGCAAATCTCCATCCTTGGAGTGCCTGCCTGGCCATCTCTCATCTGGTGGCCCCCACCGCCACCAGACTCCCCTGTTTGTTTTTTATGCACCCAGTTTGTTAGAGGAGGAGCAGGGGATGAGGCTTTTCAGCCTTTGCTTTCCTTCTTCTCCTCTGGATCTGTTACATCCTATTGGAGAATGTTCAGTTCCCCTGAATGTTAAAGAGACCTTCTCTCTGGTACTCAGTCTGGGAAGCTTCCTCTACACAGTCTGCTGCTTCTCTAGATTGAGGGCTGAGATTTGTGCACCCCAGACTCAGGAGCAGACCCAGGCATGGAAAATCCCGACTGCTGTGGGAAATGGGAGGATATGGGCCAAACCCTGAAGGAATTCTCTGACCCTACAGCCTGGGACTTTCCACATGAACCAATTCAGCTGAGGTGGGGAAATAGCTGAAAGAGAAGTGCCATGATGACCCTGAGGGCTCCCCAGGAGCTCCAGGAGCCTGTTCCCTCCTGGCTGTGCTCCTGTCCTCCAGCCCTCTGAGGAGCTGGGGTGTCCTCAGTGCTCTGTGCTGAGGTTTGAACAATAAACATATTTGTCAAGTCACTGTGCTGGAGAGGAAATGAGCCAGAGCTTCTGCTCCTACGTGCTGCTCAATGTGTTCCTCAAGGAAAGCAACTGCAAGTCTAATCCCCCCAAAATTACCTCAGGAACAGGGAAATCAATTTCTCCTGAAGTTTTGATCCATCTTTATAACCTGCGTTTATTGTAAAACGAGGCACTAAGTAAAGGTTTTACTTTTTGCACTGGGTGATTCAGGTTTAAGAATAGGTTTAAGTAAAACTCGTGAGTTTTATGTACCTAAAGTCCAGACATAGATGCAGAGAAACAAAGTTTGTCCATACAGAGAAGAGTACCAGGAATGCTGGCACGGGACCCCAGTGCCAGGTAAAGGTAGGAGATGTGTTCCTTTCAAATGAACCACTGCTTTAACCCACGTTCATTTAACTCATCCACACATGGCTGTGAATACCTAAACAGTTATTAATTTGAATTAATCTAATTAACTGGATGATGAAAACACCCACCCCAACACTTCCAGAGAGCAGCAAACCCAGAAAGTTTAAAGGGGGATATTTCTCTTTCAATTCCCCTCCCCTGATTGATTTTAAGGGTTTGCCTTTAAGATGTCATGTTTGGCATGCAGCAGCAGTGCTGGATATGAGGACATATGTAACAATTGAATATATGGAATCCTGAATAATTATGAGAGGGCGTGGAGGGGGTGTCAGAGCCCCCAACACCCATCTGCACGCCTGGAATAATTTTAGGGCTGCTGCCTCCAGAGTTGCAGCCTTGCTGAGAATGAAAATGCATTCTTCCAACAGGAAATATTTCAAGGGCTCATATCTCCTTGATAAATAATCACTTTATTATTTGTCACACACAGAAACAAACCCAACCCAGTGCTGCAGGTCTTTAATCCAATTTTAAACCAGGGGACAACCCGCAAAAATAATTCCTGATCTAGAATGCCCCTGCCTCCCACTTTAATGGGTAGATTTGAAATTTAAATCCTCTTTTTTTTTGCTCCGTTCTCTTTGCCAGCAGCAGCCAGCTAGAAATATGTTCTGGCTGTTACAGACTCGGGGGCTGGGGATGGGGGGAAGGAAGGAAGGAAGGAAGGAGGGGAATAAACCTGTCACACTCCGAAAAAACCCCGACTGCCAAACGTCTGCTGGGGATGGAGCAGAGGCACCAGGGGCATCTTTCCAGCCTCTTCACAAACCACCTATGCAAACAACTCCCCCTTCCCTCCCCTTTGCTTCCCGCATCCTGCAAAGTGTTAACGCCAGCCCGGAGGGTGCCGGGGGGGTCGGGAGGCGAAGGCGGCAGGGTTTGGGGGGTCGGGCACAGCCGCACCCCAAAGGTGCCCTGCAGGTGCGGGGGTGGGCAGCACGGGGGCTTTGCTGCCTCACTCGGGGCAGGAACCCACCCGTGGGTGTGGAAAGGTGTGTGTGTGTGCCTGGAGGGGGGGGACAAGGGCTAAAAAGGCGATGGCAGTGCCGTGAGTCACCTGGCACAGCGGAATGCGCCGCTGGCTGCTGCTCCCGGTGCCCCCCCCCCCCCACCCCCGCCGCCACCGGCGAATAATCCAGCTGCAAAATCCACCCCACAGCTGCAGCTGTGCCAGCAAACAAACCACAAAAGTTCACTCACCCATCCTTTTGTCATCAATAACGTCCTCCTTCGCCTTCCTCCAGATGTTTTCTCCTCTCTCTTCCCCCTTTTTAAAATTTTTTTTTGGCTTTCCCCTCGCCTCTCTCTCTCTCTCTCTCTCTCTCTTTTTTTCCCTCGGCTTTAAACCATCAGCATCTTCATGTCGCTGCCGCTCGCCCCGCCGCCATCCAGCCCTGCCTGCCAGGAACCCCACAAAGTTCCCCGGAGAGGAGCAGCCGGAATTTTTGGGGATGAGGGAAGGGAAAGGATAAGGGAAGGGGTTGGGGGTGGGGAAGACAGGACGAAGGATGGGGGGAGTGTGGGGGGGTAGGGAGGGACTCTAAGCTCTGAGAGCCATTGTGGAAGTCATCAGAGGAGCGGCGGCGTTAAGTGGCAATCGCTGAGAAAAGCCGGAGCGGGCGATGGAGACGAACCAACTTCTCTGGGAGGAAGGAGCGAAGCTCTGCCGGCGCCTCGCATCCCTCATTCTGCTGCTGCCTCTTGCCATGGCCGGGCACAGCGATCCATCCTCCGCAGGGCCGCCCGTGCTGTGCCCGAGCCCGGCTTAGCAGCCCCGCAGGCTCGGTTTATCCATTTAGCTGGTCGGGTTTAAAGTGTTTTGTAGCTGTGCTGAGAGGCAGCTCTCGTCTAATTCCGAGGCTTTCCAGAGAGCGATGATGCTCCGGAGCTGGCGGGTGCCGAGGATGGAGTTTGTGGAGCACCGAGTGCCCTCCACTGGAGAAAACCCAGCGCGCATGAGAGGCTGAACAAGCGAGGCTGTCATGGCTCTGCAGACTTTGCTTCCCTCGGAAAAGAAAATTAAAGACACAGCATTGCCTTGCCCACCGTGCTCCCCTGCCGGACGCCCTCCGTCTCCCCTGGATTATGGAATGTTTATGGAGCGGGATTTTCGGGCAGAGACGCCAAACAAAACATCTGCTCCCCTCGGGATTTGCCGACCTGAGCTTGCTCTAATCCACCTGACCTGTGTGTTTGGCTTGGGCAAATTCTAAACTCTTCTTTTTTTTTTTTTTTTTTTTTTTTTTTTTTTTTTTTGTTTTTTTTTTGTTTTTTTCCCCTGAAATCCCGGGGGAGGGGAGGCAGGAGAAGGGAGGTTTGCAGGTTAAAAGTGGGATCTTGGTGCAGGGGCTGTGATCACACCGATCATCCCCACAAAAGGCGTTTGATTTGACTGCAGGCAGCAACTCCAAATGTAAACACCCCGTGTCCCGCTGTGGCTGGGACAGGGTTAATCCCCTGCCTGGCAGGCTGTAATGTTTTTCTTTTTAAATCAAAGTGCCTTTTAGTCAGAAAAACACCGACTTTGATAAAGAGGGCAGAACTGAAGATGCAAATCAATGACACCTTTTTCCTCCGGAGCTCCTCTCCCGTGGCTCTCGCAGCAGGAACCGGGATCGTGCAGGGTCCAGCCCCGGAGCCAGGGGGGACCCGGGCGGTGCCACCTCTCAGGTGTCACCTCCAGAGTCAGGGGGGACCCGGGCTGTGCCACCTCTCAGGCGTCACCTTCTGCTGGGTCTGCCCAGGTCACCAGGGCTGGGTCAATTCCCAGTTCACCAGGACTGGGTTCATTCCCAGTTCACCAGGACTGGGTTGATTCCCAGTTTACCAGGGCTGGAGAAATTCCCAGTTCACCAGGACTGGGTTCATTCCCATTTCACCAGTACTGGGTCAATTCCCAGTTCACCAGGGCTGGGTTCATTCCCAGTTCACCAGTACTGGGTCAATTCCCAGTTCACCAGGGCTGGGTTCATTCCCAGTTCACCAGTACTGGGTTCATTCCCAGTTTACCAGGACTGGGTTCATTCCCAGTTCACCAGGGCTGGGTTCATTCCCAGTTCACCAGTACTGGGTTCATTCCCAGTTTACCAGGACTGGGTTCATTCCCAGTTCACCAGGACTGGGTCAATTCCCAGTTCACCAGGACTGGGTCAATTCCCAGTTCACCAGGGCTGGGTTCATTCCCAGTTCACCAGTACTGGGTTCATTCCCAGTTTACCAGGACTGGGTTCATTCCCAGTTTACCAGGACTGGGTCAATTCCCAGTTCACCAGGACTGGGTCAATTCCCAGTTCACCAGGACTGGGTCAATTCCCAGTTCACCAGGACTGGGTCAATTCCCAGTTCACCAGGACGGGGTTCATTCCCAGTTCACCAGGGCTGGGTCAATTCCCAGTTCACCAGGAAGGTGCCAGAGGGATGAGAAGGGCCAGGGGCAGCAGCAGCTCCCTGAGCTGGTTCTGGGAGCCTCTTTAGCCAGAAGCTCCAAGGAATTGAATGCTCAGAGCAGGGCCAGGATCCCACAGGGACCATTTCTGCCTCCAGCACTCTGGGGTTGCTCAGAGGGCAGCACTGGACTGTTCTGAACAGCTTGAACAGCTCCTAAAACTTGGATATTTGTGCCATTTCCTTCCCTCCCAGTGCTAAACACCCCCATCAGTTATTTGGGGAACAACTCCCTGCCCAAATCCCCCTTCAGCTGCCAAAATGGTGGCAGTGCTTTATAAAGTCAGTCATGAGCCAGCCATGGTGTTATTTAATTCTTAAATCTTTAAAATATTTCCCACTGTGACCCAGGAGCTCCCAGCTCCGCATTCCACATCTCTGGGGGGGATTCCCTGATGATCCCACTCTGTACCAAAAATGAAAACTGCACAAATCTCAAGGTCAGATTGCAGCCCTTCCATCCGAATTCCTCATTCCTGGCTCGCTGCTTGTCCCTGCAATCCATCCCAGATGGAGTCACCATTCCCAGGATCCAGCCCTCTGAAGGAGCAGGAAAAAACCCTGGGACACAGGATGGGCCAGGAGTTCAACTCCATTCTGAAAAAGAAATAATAACCCACAAAACAATCCACAGAAGCCAACCTGTCCTCCCCTATATCTGCACCCAGACTGCCTCTGCACCCACACTGCATAAATATTCACTTCTGAATAAAAACCCTTGCTTGGTTTGTTCTGTTATGACAATTTGTCGCTACCTATAGATCAGATATTCATTTGCATATGAAAAATATCATCATTAATCACTATTTTTATTCTGGATTGGACAGCAGCACACACAACTCCCTCAAACAAGATTCAGAACTTAATTATCATAAGTGATGTTGAAAATACCTCTCCCCTATCTCAGTTAACCCCATCTGCATCACGGCCAGGAGCACTGGAGCAGGAATTCCTATTTATTATTCCCAATAAATGTAAAAGCTGAAGCTTGCAGTTATTTATTCCACCTTGGATTGATAATTCTCCAGGATGGGTCCATTTGAAACCCTGCCAGATGTGGGAGTGAGCAGAGCAATGTCCACAGGAGCTGCAGCCATTTCCAGGGATGTCTTTTCCCGGATCTTTGGATCCCACAGGAGCTGAAGCAGCACAGCCAGGATCTCTCCTTCTGCCATTGACTGAGCCTCAAAATCCCCACGCTCCTACCAAAGGGTGGACAGGATTTTGCTGCCTTAAAAATCCTGTGATGCTCTAACGGAAAATTTCATCAATTCCAAGGCAGAAAACTTGAGGAGCTGAGCTGAAGCAAGGGAGCTTTCACTCTGCAGCACAAACACCACCCCCTCCCTTTTTATTTGTTTTTTTAAATTTTACATTTTCTGATGAAACCAGACCCACTTGAGCATTTGCCAAAGGAGAAGAAATGGGGAAGTTTTAATCAGCACAAATGAGGAACTCTGAGCTAAAAAACCCACGGAAAGGAGGAGGGTGTGAAGGCTTTTTGTGGTTTGGTTCCATTTCCTTGGAGCAGGGAGAGAGGTGAAGATCCCTGCCCAGAGAGAGACAGGGAAGGTTCTGAGTGCTCAGCTGATCCTGGTCCAGCTGGCAGAGCTCCCTCCCACCTGAGCAAGGGTTACCTGCAGAAATTATCCATCCTGGGAGGGGCGTGGTGGTGACACTTCTAGCTTAGTTTGGAACAGAAAACCCAAAATGTTCCCTCTGAATTTGGACTCGTTCTCCAAGGATGAAACAGATCCACAGCTCAGGAATCTGCAGCTTTGTTCCGAGGGCTGCAGAACTCACACCTTGGGTTTTCCTTTCCCCCCTCTCCCCAGCGCTGGTAAATGATGAATAAATTAGCAATTTGCGTGTAATGGCTGGAGCAGCTTCATTAATACCCTGTCAGGGCGTGCTTGGTACAACTTCTGACATTGAGGCTCTAATGTCCTGTGAATTATTGATGGCAGCACTCCCATCCGAGTCCTTATCTCCAGCTCTTCATGTGCTAAGTGTTTAATTGTCAACAATTCATGACTTCTGCCTCGGGCTGGTCCATTAGAACCAGAGTGCAGCAAACCCCTCCGGATCCCTGGGTGTGTTTCCACCCCTGGCTCACCTCTCTTGTAGCCCAGCTGTTGGAAATGAGACAACTTCCAAATTTTTTTAACAAATTTTATCAGGGATTTTGTCCGTGTTTGCCCAGGGGGAAGGGAATGGACGTTTATTTTCTGTTTCTGAAAATTTTTTTAATTTTTCAAGAGGCTCTGTTCCCTGGGCAAGGCCTGAGGTCTCAGTGGGCTGGGAGGATGCACAAGCAGTGAGGGACCACTCATGGACATCAATGCCCCAGCATCACTCCAGGTGGGTTGGAGACACCTGGCCTGGGAAAAGATCAATCAGAGAACCAAGAATGGGGACCTCATTGGAGTTGGAGGGATCAATAACCAATAGGAAATGAAATATTGAGGTCTGAGTAACTTGGGACCAAAGGACATTGAACCAATGCACTTCTCTGGCTTTGATTGTGTAAGTCTGAAAAATGGAGTGAAGAGCCCAGAGTGACAGAATTATTTTCTCTGCACAGCCTGGAACACTGTCACTCTGATTTTTTAAGATTTTTCTGAGCCTTCTGATGTTCGCTTTCATGTAACAAACTTTCTCACACACTTTCTGTAAATAATTATTGTTTCACATTCTTTTCTGGAGGAGGAGAGATTTGATGGGCTGTTGGTTTGTCCAGTGTCATTGGAGAGGTGGCACTGTCACCCTCCAACCCTCTGTCACTTTTGGAAATCCATAAATGCTGGAGTCAGAAATTAAAAAGTCTCTTTCACCTTGAAAAGAGCAGCGTGTCCACATGGTGTTAATTCCTGTCCTGTAGTGACAGAATACCACAAATGTGAATCTTTCCTGTGGTTTCCATTTGTTCAGGAACTCAGAAAGGATTTCAGAGATTTCCCCCCTTGTCACCGTACCCCTTTGTAGGAGTGACGGGGGGGTGGGATGGTCGGGATGGAGAGGAGAGATCTCTGGAACCAGGGCGTGGAATTTGGGGTTTATTGCAAAGGGTCAAGGGCAGGGCCCTGCTGGGAGCTGCCAGGCACAGCTGGAGCAGGGCTGAGAGAAGAGAGGGGTAAAGAGAGGGGTAAAGAGGGTGAGAGAGTGAGGTTCCCATTCCAATACAATAAATCTTCTTCTAGTCTTATAATTTGGGGATTATTGCAAAGGGTCTGGGTGTAGGGGCCTGCTGGGAGCTGCCAGGCACAGCTCAGAGCAGGCTGAGAGAAGAGAGGGGGAAAGAGGATGAGAGAGCAAGGTTCCCATTCCAATCCAATAAATCTTCTGAATATTTTAATTCTCACTGACCAATCTAGTCCAAGATACAAATCCTACAGCATTTACACACAGCCTGTAAGAACCATTCCACCACCACACTGTGTCACATTTTAAACCCTAAAACTCCTCTCTGGGCCCTTCTGCCAGGCCAGCAGGGTCTGCTCTGCCCCTTGGAGCTGCCTGCAAGCAGAGGGTGCTGCTCCATCCAAAGGGGATTGCCTTCAGCCAGCCACACCATTGTTTGCCAGGTGTTCAGGGACTGAGGGATCTCAGAGCTGCTTTCATTTCCATCTCACTCATGGTTTCCATATTCTCAACATCTTTTTCCCCACAATCACATTTATAAGGTTTTCCTGTTCCTTTTTCCCCAAGACCCCTTACTCTGCTGTTCACAGGACTCTTCCAATTTCCCTCAATCCCCAGAGGGCCAAGAGGGCAGAGACCTCCTGCAAGCCCCTGGGCTGGCCACCAGCTCCACATGAAAAAAGCTGAGAGGATTCCCCCAGGACACCTGGCACGTGAAGGAAACACCAGGAGCACCAGCAGGAGCCGCTGCCCTGCCCCTCCTCATTATCCCAGCTCTTCCCAGCCAGGTTAAAGCCTCGCCCAGAGGCTGAGCATCCTTCACACCCATCGACATCAAGGGCACTCAGCTCCTCGCCAGTTACCCAAGGAGCCTCTTGGAGGAGAAGGATTGCACTTGAGAGTAACAATGGAACATGTGCTGGGTGGGGGAGAGCTCGGAGCAGCTCCTTTTCAGCTCAGGACCCAGGTGAAACACCCTGAGGTCGAGATTTTCACTCCAGATCTCATTCCCGTTCCCTCTCCGTGACAAGTGGGCATTCATCTCCCTTCCAGGAACCAGCTTTGTGTTTCTGGCAGGATAAATAGCTTGGGCAGTGCAGTTCCAGGCTGTTAAATTTCACAGGACTCTTTGAGGATTTAATATAAAAAAGGGTCTGCAGAGAGAGACGTTGCAGGACAAAAGAGTAAAGAAAAGGAAATTACACAAAGTAGCTGCTAAATCACTAAATACAGGAAATCCAAGCCATCTAAAAATAGAACAGGAAAATGGGGATAAAGCCATTTAAAAAATAAATTTAAAAAATAAACCAGCAAAGGGAGTCTCAGTGATGCCCATCCCTGTCCCCTCCATGGGGGAAATCCCTGTTATCCCAGCTGGGTTGGGAATGGGGCAGAGTTTTCCATCCTCCTGCTGTTCCAGCCACAGACAATTCCTGACTGTGCCAAACACAGAAAAAAACCTGATCTAAAGCCCAATTATTTCCTTTCTGCAGCTCTGTGAAGCTTCTGCACCAATCACCTGTTTTTAGAATTTTAAAAGTTTAATAGTAATAAAATGGGTATAAAAACAGTAATAGAATTAGAGTAACAATAATTTGGACAATTTGGATCAGGACAATATGAGACAATAAAAACAAAGAGTTATGGATGGTTTGGGTACATTTTCTGGGCAAAATAAGCCCAAAAAGGACACAGGTGAACAGAGGATTAACCCTTAAAGCAACAGCCTGTGGCACATTCATGGTGCATGCGACCTGTGACCTCCCAAGGAGGCAGGAGGGATGGAGAGAGACTTTGGACAGGGGTCTGGAGGGACAGGACACAGGGAATGGTTTCTCACTGCCAGAGGGTGGGGAAGGATGGGATCTTGGGCAGGAATTCCTGGCTGGGAGGGTGGGGAGGGGCTGGGATGGAATTCCCAGAGAAGCTGTGGCTGCCCCTGGATCCCTGGCAGTGCCCAAGGCCAGGCTGGAGCAGCCTGGAACAGTGGGAGGTGTGGGACCATGGTGGGACCAGAGGAGCTTTGGGGTTCCTCCAACCCAAACCATTCCCGTATTCCATGGGCAGGTTTGGATGGGATTTTGGGAAGGAATATTGGGAGAGGGGCTGGGATGGAATTCCCAGAGGAGCTGTGGCTGCCCCTGGATCCCTGGAAGTGCCCAAGGCCAGGCTGGAGCAGCCTGGGACCATGGTGGGGCTGGATGGGCTTTGGGGTTCCTCCAACCCAAACCATTCCAGGATTCCCTGGGCAGGTTTAGATGGGATTTTGGGAAGGAATTCTGGCTGGGAGGGTGCTGAGGGGCTGGGATGGAATTCCCAGAGCAGCTGTAGCTGCCCCTGGATCCCTGGCAATGCCCAAAGCCAGACTGGAGCAGTTTGGGACAGTGGAAGGATGGAGCAGGTTCTTTACAGCCCCTTCCAGCCCAATCCAGCCTGGAATTCTCTTTGCCCACAGAACCCCCAGGCCAGTCCCTCCCTCTCCCATGGATCCAGCCCAATCCCATCAGCATGCTGTGAAACCTGGAACAAAGCAGGGTTTGAATCTGGCCTGACAATGGGGAACTGGACCAATTGTTTGATGATTGATGAGGGAAATGTCAGGTGAATTATTTGCCAAATGATACTGGTCCATCTGTTGCAGAATTTTGCATGGAATGACAGAAAGAAATTAATTATTTCTCCTTCAGAGATAGAAACATTCCAAACTGTGAATCCCAGCTCTCTTCATAAACAAGCCCAGCAGCATTTTCTCCATCACCCGAGTGCAAAAATGGGAGCATCAGTGGAAGGGGAGTCACAAATCTGAACCTCAGAGAGCTGAGGAGCCTAAATCCCCACCAAACCTGACCCAAAACTCACTCCTTTCCCAGGGGCTGTAAGAGACACAGGGACCTGCCTGTCTGCAGGTGATTGCCCCTGAGATTCAGGGCTGGGAGTGCTCCAAAGTTGCCTGGACAGCAGGCAGGACCAGCAGAACCTGGGCTGGGTGTCCCCTCCCTCCCTCCCACCCTCCTCCACAGCTCTGCCTTGTCCACTGATTTTTCATGCAACTCCAGTGGCCTCAATTCCCAATTCCACTGGTGTGTTACATCAAAGGCAGCTGGATTTAACACCATTCAGATTTCAGGAACATTGGAACTGCAGCATTTAATATTTCTTTTTTTTGCCTCAGAGTTAACTCCTTGCTCACCCCCATCTTCTCTGAGAGGATACCAAGCAGGCAGAGTTTTCCACTCCATTTCACAGCACGTTCCCCAAACATATGGATCTTCCAATCCTTTCATCTATTGGGATTTCTCAAACTAGGAATGTTTTGACATTAAGAAAAGGAAAAAAAAGAAAATCTTGCAGCAGGAGGAGCATCCCTGTGGCACAGGGCGTCACACTCCGGATGGTGCCACATATTGACAGCAACTGAGAGGTGCCAAGAGGTGAAATATCAACATTTAACCTCTTTTTGGTTTGCTTTGGGGATGACAATTCCATCCTGAGCCAATTCTGCCCGATTTTCAGTTAAAAGCACATTTTACCCTGATGTTTCACACAGGGAGGGATCTCTGTGCTGCACTTGGGTTTCGGGATCTTTACAATCAGGTTCCTCCAGGCTGCCTCAGTGAAATTTCTTTGCTGTATTTCACATTTCTACACAAATAAAACCCCCAAAGCAGCAACTTGACCTGTTATAACCCAACTGCACCTGCTCCTCATTTTTAATTCATCTTTCTCCTTTGACTCCAGAAGACAATCCTTCTTTACAGGCCATGAAAAATTCAGGAGCCGCGGAAAGGGAGATTGAGAGCAGCTCAGTAAAGAAAGATTTGGCAAAGGCAGGGTTTAGTCCAGGATTGAGGATGTCACCGGGCAGGTGACAAATGCTAAGTCACAGTGTAAATCCCTGGAGGGAGAAGAATTTAGAGCTGCAAATCTGTTAATTTGGGGCTGGGGCAGCTTGAGCTGCAGGTGTAGGGAAAAGCTGGGAATGGCTGAGGTGGGTGCAAACCAACCTTGGGAAAAATGCCACTCACTGTTTTTAAAATTTTTAAAATTTAATAGTAATAAAATAGGTATAAAAATGGCAATATAATGAGAGTAATAATAATTTTGGGCCATTTGTATTAGGACAATATGAGACAATAAAAACAAAGAATTATGGATGGTGTGGGTACTTTTTCTGGGCAAAATAAGCCCAAAAAAGGACACAGGTGAACAGAGGATTAACCCTAAAAGCAACAGCCTGTTGCATATTCATACACCTCATCCATGGTGCATCAATTCCATTCCAACACAGGATTCTGTCTGGGCAGGGTCAGCTCCTTCCTCTGAATCCCGACAGCGTCTTCAGGGCTGAGCAAGGAGGGAAGAAGTTCATTTCTTGTGAAAAAAGAGCAAAAAACTCCTTTTCTCTGAAAGATTGAGGTGTCCTGTGGCTGCTGTCCAAGAGTCCTTTCTTTTAAAAAAGCATCTCACACAGCACAGTTTCTATTTAACCTTATGTTATAACCTAAATCTGTATTTAACACACTACTAAAAAAAATTTACCACAGCATCACTTTCTAACGTAACACATATCATATTCATTTTAATATTTGTGAAAAGCCAATCAAAAAATAATCATTTTTAACAAGCCTGATCATCCCAGCCTCTGTCAATCTCCTGTGGGTGCTCTCTGGAGGAAGAGGAGTGCTCTAAACCAGCTAAGAAATCTTTGGGTTTTGGGGAAGCCTGTCCCAAAAACCTCTCCAAAAAATGATGGAACTAACGAACATTTAGGAAAAAAAAATAGAAATTTGTTTCCAATTGTACAGGCATGGCCAGAAGGTTTTGTTTGCTCTGTTGAGTGGAGAAAGGGATGAGGAAAGAAAGGCATGAGGGAAAGGGAGGAGGAGCAGCAAGGAAGGAGGTGAGGGAGGGAAGTGTGGTGGTGCTCACAGGGGTTCCAGGATGAGGGAAGAGAGGAGAATCCTGACTCCATGTTTCAGCAGGCTGATTTATTATTTTATGATATAGATTATATTAAAATGATATATTAAAATGATATATTAAAATGATATACTAAAATGATATATTAAAATGATACATTAAAATGATACATTAAAACTATGCTGAAAGAATAGAAGAAAGGATTTCATCAGAAGGCTTGAGAGGAATAGAAAAGAAAGGAATGATGACAAAATCTTGTGACTCTCAGAGAGTCCGAGCCAGCTGGACTGTGATTGGCCATTAATTAGAAACAACCAATCAAAGATGCCCCTGTTGCACTCCACAGCAGCAGAGAATTCTTGTTTTTCTTTTCTTCTGAAGCATCTCAGCTTCTCAAGAGAAAAAAAATCTTAACAAAAAGATTTTTCATTCAATATGTCTGCGATGGGGAAGAATGGCCCTGGGATATTGAATCCAGGAGATGTGGCAGCACTGACCAAAATCCTGCTTTTGTCAGCTTAGCTGACATCATCTGAGCAGCTCCAGGAGTGGGCCCAGCACAGACAGGTGGGCTGGCACCTGCTGAGGCTCTACAGGGAGGAGCTGCCAGCAAGGTTTGCAGAGATGATCCCAAGAGCGAAGAACGAGGCTGAGCTGCCCTTCAGCCCCTTCAGGGACAGCTCACAGATGTTCTCCCTGCTCCCTTCCCCATCACCTCCCAACTCCGTCCTGCAGCGGGCAGGAGGATGAGAAAAGCTGAAGGAGTTTGGTGTTTCCATCTGATTTTGGGTGCAAGAGGGGATTTAGCAGCGATTTAGCAGGGAGGGAACCTCAGGCACCTCCCAGTGCCAGCAGCAGCTGAGCATCACTGAAACCCTTTCCAGGTGAGTGACTTGAGGAGGAGATCTGGTTCCTGCCACCTCCCTTGTCCTCAGAGCAAGGCAGGGGTACATGGGACAGTCCCCTCCTTAAGAACCCCCAAGTTATTGCCTCTTCCCACCCCACAACTCTATTGCAATAATTATATTTGGAAATATATTTAATATTACCCAAGTTGTTGGCTCTTCCCACCCCACAAGTCTATTGGAACAATTATATTTTGGAATATATTTAATAATACCCAAATTATTGCCTCTTCCCACCCCACAAGTCTATTGGAACAATTATATTTTGGA
The DNA here is from genome assembly GCF_027477595.1 of Haemorhous mexicanus. Lineage (NCBI taxonomy): Eukaryota > Metazoa > Chordata > Aves > Passeriformes > Fringillidae > Haemorhous > Haemorhous mexicanus. The sequence goes on along the minus strand of NC_082370.1, from coordinate 3,620,134 downwards.
ATATATTTAATAACACCCAAATTATTGCCTCTTCCCACCCCACAACTCTATTGGAACAATTATATTTTGGAATATATTTAATAATACCCAAATTATTGCCTCTTCCCACCCCACAAGTCTATTGTAATAATTATATTTGGAAATATATTTAATATTACCCAAATTATTGCCTCTTCCCACCCCACAAGTCTATTGGAACAATTATATTTTGGAATATATTTAATAATACCCAAATTATTGCCTCTTCCCACCCCACAAGTCTATTGCAATAATTATATTTTGAAACATATTTAATAACACACGACCCCCAAACCCAAGATAGGATGATTGCTACATTCTGATCCATTTTTTTCCCAAGAAATCATAAAAAATCTGTGTTTGAGTGCGGGGAACTGCAGCAGCTGGGTGAGCTGGGTGAGGTGCTGGGTGTGAGAGGTGCTGCCTGTCAAGCCAAGCCCGTTTGATTTCCAGAGCAGAGCTCTTTGTTTGTGAGCTAATCCTGTGGCTGGTAATAGGATTAGCAGCAAGAACAGATGCAGAGCAGTTCCTGGGGTCTCTCTGTGAAAAACCCCAATCACTTGTTTTTTAAAAGTTTAAAAGTTTAATAGTAATAAAATGGTAATAAAAACAGCAATATAATTAGAGTGATAATAATTTGGATTAGGACAATACAAGACAATAAAAACAAAGAGTCAGGGACAGTCCAGGTACCTTTTTCTGGTTAAAATAAACCCAAAAAGGAGCCAGGTGAACAGAGGATTAACCCTTTACAGCAACAGCCTGTTGCATATTCACACACCTCATCCATGGTGCATCAATTCCATTCCAACACAGGATTCTGTCTGGGCAGGGTCAGCTCCTTCCCCTGAACCCTGAGGAGTCTTCAGGGGCTGAGCGAGGTGGGAAGAACTCAATAATAGCAATAAATTCTTTTTCTGTGAAAGGTTTTGGTGTCCTGTGGCTGCTGTCTGATCCCCTACCTCTGTTGCCTCCAAGGATGGATTTAATGCCTCCTATTTCAGATTTTCCAGCACTCAGATGGAGCCAGCAAGGGCTGAGACCCCTCAAATTCACCCACAAAATGAGGAGCACACAACAAACCATGGAGAATTTTCCTCTGTAAACTCTGGCCCAGTCTGGTCATTCCCCTCCTGGGGAGCCCTCTTTTAAATTCCAAGAAATTTAGAAGGTTTGGAGGGACAGAGCTGATCCCCCACCTCTCTTGTGTCCAAGGATGGATTTAATAATTCAGATTTTCCAGATGGAGCCAGCAAGGGCTGAGACCCCTCAAACTCACCCACAAAATGAGGAGCACACAAAAAACCATGGAGAATTTTCCTCTGTAATCTCTGGCCCAGTCTGGTCCTTCCCCTCCTGGGGAGCCCTCTTTTAAATTCCAGCCAGTTTGTTGAAGAGCTCCACCAGCTTTGTGGGGAGTTGGCTTCTCCTGGGCTGGGAGTCTTGGATCAGAGCTCGGTGCTGCTCTCTGCAGGGATGCCACACGTGCTCGTTTTTCAGTCATTAATTCCTGCTAACAGCTCAATCTCTGCAAGATCAAAGGTAGGTTTTGCTATTTAGGTCACCCATGATTTTTCCCCAAATGAAGAGTTTATGCACAGCGCTATTTAAAAATAATAATTAAAAAAAAAATCTAAATTAAGTATTTCAGCATGTGTGCATGCTCTGTAAGGAAAAAATGAGTAAAAATATTATATTTAATATAGTTATATTTAAATAACATAATTTATATTTAAATTTAAAGGGAATTCCATTTTATTTTAAAATATATATTTATATTTATAGAAACATAAATATATTTATAGGAATTCATAAATATACATCTATTTATAGGAATTCCTAGATATTTAAACATCTATATTTCTACTTATTTATTTTATTTATATTAAATATAAAATTATATTTAATATAAAACTTGCTGGAGTAAGAAGGATCCTGAGAAGGCACAAAGCAAAGTAGAGGGGGAATGGCTTCCCATGGCCAGAGGGTGGGGATGGATGGGATTTTGGGCAGGAATTCCTGGCTGGGAGGGTCAGGAGGGGCTGGGATGGAATTTCCAGAGGAGCTGTGGCAGCTCCTGGATCCCTGGGAGTGTCCAAAGCCAGGCTGGAGCAGCCTGGACAGCAGGAGGTGTGGGGACCATGGTGGGACTGGATGGGCTTTGGAGTTCCTCCAACCCCAAACCATTCCAGGGTTCCATGGGCAGGTTTGGATGGGATTTTGGGATGGAAAATTGGGGAGAGGGGCTGGGGATGGAATTCCCAGAGCAGCTGTGGCTGCCCCTGGATCCCTGGCAGTGCCCAAGGCCAGGCTGGAGCCCCCTGGGACAGTGGGAGGTGTGGGGACCCATGGTGGGGCTGGATGGCTGTGCTTTGAAGTCCCTCCCACCCCAAACCACTCCACAATTCCATGTTTGGATGGGATTTGGGGAAGAAATTCTCACCTCAGGGTGGGGAGGGGCTGGGATGGAATTCCCAGAGCAGCTGTGGCTGCCCCTGGATCCCTGGCAGTGCCCAAGGCCAGGCTGGATCCCCTGGGACAGTGGAGGTGTCCCTGCCATGGCAGGGGTGGCACTGGGTGGGCTTGAGGTCCCTCCCAACCCAAACCAGTCCATGATTCCATGAAATACTCTATGAAATATTCCATGAAATATTTGGACTTCCCTCCTGCCCACCCAGGGCACCCCTCCAGCTCCCTCTTTCTGCCCCCAGACTCCCCAGACTCCCCTTCTGTGTTTTCCCATTTTAAGGCCAGTTCTCCTCAATATGCATACAAACTCGGCTTTCAACCACAGCTTTTCTTTAATATTTTACGAGCAGCAGATTTACAAATTATTCCACAAAGGTTCAGCTGGATAGGCTTTCTGATGTTGTAATGCTGTCAATTTATCATCTTGTAAAATTAATTAAAAGCAGCTCAATGCTATGGACTTTTTAAAGGGGAAAAAAAAAAAAAACCCTCAAACCAGGAAAGCATTTTCATTTTCCCAGGGGATTTCACATTCTGTGTCTATTTCTCCAAAAAAAAAAAAAAAAAGGAATATGGGGGATGGATATGGATGAGGGGATTGAACTGGGGATCTGAGGGTCCCTTCCAAACCAAACTGATTTGTGAAATGGGGAGGGGAAGGAGGAGAATGAGAAGGAGAAGGAGAAGGAGAAGGAGAAGGAGAAGGAGAAGGAGAAGGAGAAGGAGAAGGAGAAGGAGAAGGAGAAGGAGAAGGAGAAGGAGAAGGAGAAGGAGAAGGAGAAGGAGGAGAAGGAGAAGGAGAAGGAGAAGGAGGAGAAGAAGGAGGAGGAGGAGAAGGAGAAGGAGGAGGAGGAGGAGAAGGAGAAGGAGAAGGAGAAGGAGAAGGAGAAGGAGAAGGAGAAGGAGAAGGAGAAGGAGAAGGAGAAGGAGAAGGAGAAGGAGAAGGAGAAGGAGAAGGAGAAGGAGGACAAGGAGAAGGAGAGGAGGAAGGGAAGGTTTGGGAAGGGAGGGGAAGGTTTGGGAAGGGAGGGGAAGGTTTGGGAAGAGAAGAGAAGAGAAGAGAAGAGAAGAGAAGAGAAGAGAAGAGAAGAGAAGAGAAGAGAAGAGAGAGAAGAGAAGAGAAGAGAAGAGAAGAGAAGAGAAGAGAAGAGAAGAGAAGAGAAGAGAAGAGAAGAGAAGAGAAGAGAAGAGAAGAGAAGAGAAGAGAGAAGAGAAGAGAAGAGAAGAGAAGAGAAGAGAAGAGAAGAGAAGAGAAGAGAAGAGAAGAGAAGAGAAGAGAAGAGAAGAGAAGAGAAGAGGCCCTGCCAAGGCCGGGCTGCTGCAGCTTTAAGGGCTTTGGCACGGAGGCAGAGCTGAGGCTGCTGAGCCAAATCTCACACAAGCTCCTTTTATTCCGTGCGCTGCTGGCTGAGGGGGGAAGGAGACCAACTGTGGCAGAAACAACGTGTGACATGAACACAAAACAAATGCCTGAGCTTCAACGAAATTCCCCAAATTCATGGGGCTTCAGGGCAGAAGGTGGAGAGGGGAAAGAGAGGGACAAGAAGGGTTTGTGTGCCCCACAGGCAGAGAAAGGAGCTGGAAGAGCAGCTCCAGGGAATTCACTGGGGAGCCCAGTGCAGAGCTCCCGTCCATAAATGTGTACCCGGAGTGAATCCACTGCCAGGTGTGGAAAAGGTGCATTTTATGGTTGGCTTTTCCCAAATATTCAAATGGATCTTGTATGTGTTGTGTTGGAAAGTTAATTTTATTAAGGAGCGGGTTAAATACAGCTTTAGGTTGTAATGTTAAAATAGAAATAGTGTCTTATAGAAATAGAATAGTATAAAATAATAGAAAAATGGAATAGTATAGAATAATAGAAAAATGGAATAGTATAAAACAGTAGAAAAATGGAATAGTATGGAATAATAGAAAAATAGAATAGTATAGAATAATAGAAAAATGGAATAGTATAAAATAATAGAAAAATAGAATAGTATAAAATAATAGAAAAATGGAATAGTATAGAATAATAGAAAAATGGAATAGTATAGAATAATAGAAAAATAGAATAATATAAAATAATAGAAAAATGGAATAGTATAGAATAATAGAAAAATAGAATAGTATAGAATAATAGAAAAATAGAATAGTATAGAATAATAGAAAAATAAAATAGTATAAAATAATAGAAAAATGGAATAGTATAGAATAATAGAAAAATAGAATAGTATAAAATAGGAGAAAAATTCAATAGTACAGAATAATAGAAAAATGGAATAGTATAAAAAAATAGAATAGTATAAAATAATAGAAAAATGGAATAGTATAAAATAATAGAAAAATAGAATAATATAAAATAATAGAAAAATAGAATAGTAGAGAATAATAGAAAAATAGAATAGTATAGAATAATAGAAAAATAGAATAGCATAGAATAATAGAAAAGTAGAATAGTTAGAATAGAATAGTATCTTACTATGCTGTGTAAAATATTTTTTTAAGAGAGGTCTCACACCAGATAGCAGCCACAGGACACCTGAATCTTACAGAGAAAAAGAATTTATTGCTCTCTCATTAATTTTATTTTTATTTTATTTTAATTATTTCATTATGATTATTGCTCTCTTATTTCTTCCTGCCTCCATCAGGATTCAGAGGCAGAAGCTGACACTGCCCAGACAGAATCCTGTGTTGGGATGGAATTGATGCACCAGAGATGAGGTGCATGAATATGCAACAGGCTGTTGCTTTTAAGGGTTAATTTTAAGGGTTATCATGTGTCCTTTTTTGGGCTTTTTTTACCCAGAAAAAGGTACCTGGACTGCCCCAAACTCTTTGTTTTTATTGTCTTGTATTGTCCTAAATCCTAATTATCCAAATTTTTATTACTCTAATTATACTGCTATTTCTATAACCATTTTATTACTATTAAACTCTTTACATTTTAAAAACAATTGGTGTTTTTCACCCATTGGGAGTGAAAACCAGCAGCAGACCCTGAGGAGCAAACGGGCCCCTCACAAAGGAGATGGCAACAAATCCTGCAAATCCCCATTTTAGCCCCAAAAAAGGCCTAAAGATTATCTAATTCTGAGTGCTGCCAGCATTTCTGGGTTAAATCTGTGTAGAAATCCCAGCTGGGTTAGAGCAGATCCTCTGGCAGTGCTGGGGTCAAACACCCTCAGAGGTGATCACAGCTGAAAGCCTCATCAAGAACTGATGGACTCCCAGGAACACCCAAAATTCCACGGCCCCACTGCCCCTCCTCAGCCTGTTTCACCCTCGTGGGATGGCCTTGGCTGGCACCAGGTTTTGTTTAGGTTGGAAAAGACCATTAAAATATTAAATCTTTAAAAAAAAAAAAAAAGGCAAAACTTTCTGGCAAGGAAAAATATGAGAAAAGCTCACCTCACGGGCCAAAACCTCCTGAGTGTTGTGTTCTGAAAATCACCCAAACACAGGGCTTAGGTCAACCTGAAGTGGAGCAAAAGGTGCTTCCCTGACCCATTTTTGTACTTTATAAAATATGTTTTATCAAACACAAAAGAATTTAGAAGTGACCCCGTTTCAATAACCTTTTCTCTGGTGCTTCTCTTTCCCAAGCCCAGATTTTAGGATAAAACCTCTCAGGGTATTCAGAACAGCTGGAAAAGGTATTGACATGGTGTCAGGGAAATGAAAAGTACATTTCTGTAATCTCTGATCGTTACAGGCTTGTCATCTTATTACAAACCCAAATCAATGCTGGGGTTTTTTTTGGTTTTTTTTTTTTTTTGCTTTTACAGCATAATCTGTGCAGAAGAAGAATTCCACTGATTGCTTTGTCAATGCCTGATTTGGAACAGGCCAGGGACCCTCCCAGCTCCCCCCTTTCCCCTCCAAAATCTGCCAGCCCCCCAGATCTGATATGAAATTCTTTGTCTCCAGACTCCCTGGCTGGCAAGGATGAGCTCAAACAGCAGCTCAGGAATAAAAGAGGATTTTTGGTTTGATATAAAACAAACAGGAATCTTTCTATGGATTTCTTTCTATGGATTTCCAGGACAGTCTGCATTTTCAGCTTTAGAAATTAGCTCCATCTCACTCAGATCCATGAGATACATGAGTAGAAAAATGTTGGAGGTGCTAAGTGTAAAAAGTCCTTTTTTAGGACACTGGAGAAATGTCCTTCAGTACAAACCTGGGTCAGACCTTAAACCTGAGGCCTCTGGAATGGATCACCAAGGGCAGCACAGTCAGTAAAAATCAATTAAACCCAAAATTCACAGCCCCAGCACTTACACCAAGCCTTCCAGGAATACCTGTGTGGGAAGGGAGAGGAACACCAGGAATCCTCAGGGATGCCACTTGCTAAAAAAAACCTGGAGAAGAGACACGAGGAGATTCCCACAGGCCAAAAAATGGAGAATAAATAACATCACATCATTGTGAGGGTAACAACACCAGGGAGGTAAAACATAAATCTATAAAACTCCTCTTAACATATCCATAACATTTGCTTTTTAATTGTGAGGGTCACCCAGCACGTTACTCATCTGCCACAAAGCTGATTTATATTTCAATTGATAATTGTCAGGAAAATTAACCCCCAAACACCAGAGGTTTGTGCCCAAACAGGAGACAGAGGAGCCCTTTGGCTTTATTCCACCCAAGGCAGAGGCCATGGGGCATCCCCTGGGGTCTGTCCAAGGTTTGGAGGACGCAGCTTCCCTTTTTATCCCAATTTCAGCCACATTTCCCTTCTCTCTTTCCCCATTTCTGAGGCACTTGAGAGGTTCAGACTTCCCAGAACACCTGATCCCAAAGATTCCCCTCTAATGCACAACCCTCCCTTTTAATTTTTAATTCTTACTGAATTCAGGGGTTTTTCCCCATTTCTGAGGTACTTGAGAGGTTCAGACTCTCCAATATTCCTGATCCCAAAGATTCCCCTCTAATGTAGAACCCTCCCTTTTCATTTTTAATTCTTATGGAATTCAGGGTTTTTTCCCCATCTCTGAGGTACTTGAGAGGTTCAGACTCTCCAATATTCCTGATCCCAAAGATTCCCCTCTAATGTAGAACCCTCCCTTTTCATTTTTAATTCTTACTGAATTTTGGGGTTTTCCCCATTGTTTCTTTAATCTTTCAGTGTCCAATTTAATTTCTCAGCAACCCTAAAGTTCATTTGTAAAAGCAAATCTCTTTTTCCATTCACCAATCAGTGGAATCCTTCCCATGGGTCCTTTTCTCTCCCAGTGCTGGTTTTATCTCCCAGCAGCCCCACAGCTGGGTTGGAAACACAAATCCCCCATTCCTCTCATAACTGATAAATGAAAAAAATAAAATATTTCCCAAAAATCACCTGCTTGTGTTCTCGGGGTCAGATCCTGCCCTTGAAAAGGGCAGCAAGGAGGGAGAAGCTCCAGTTTCCCACCCTGCTGCTGGGAAGGAGCAGCAGTGACCTTCTGCAAGGATTCCCATCCGAGCAGAATCCTCCTGCAGGCACCAGACCCCCGGCCTTGACATCCACACAGCAGTCAGAAAAGATCATAATTATTGCTGGCTTTTAATGATTTTAACAGGCTGGGAGAAGGAAAGGCAGGTTAACCATTCATCTGCACCTGACAGATCCCATTAAAAGCCCGGAGCCTCCCCGTGCTGAAAGGTCTCGTTTGACACGTTTTGTCTGCAGGTCAGAAGCAGCCCTTCCATCTTTCCAGTTGCATTTGCAGGATCTCTGCTCTCCATAACAAAGGAAGGTTTTAGGAGGCAAACACTGCCTGACAAATGAGCTTTAAACCAGGCACTGCCCCCTGGCATCGCTGCGTTGTTTGCTTCTCTCAATTTGGCATCCACTGCTGGGGATGGGGAGAGTCCACAGGGAGGGAAAAGAAACCCATAAATAAAAATAATCATTTTTTCCACAGGGAAACCGTCTCCCTTTTTGTTGTACTGATAAAGCAGGGCAATATAGAGTGTGCAATAAATATATTTTAGTATTGAAAAGCCCCTGAGATGAACCACACCCAAAACCCCAAACCAAGCCCTCCCTCCCCAGTGACTCAACTCCCAACTCATTTCCAGCCATAGCATGGAAATAAAACATCAGGGAATGGTTTGGGGGGCAAGGACCTTCAAGCTCATGTAATTCCAGCCCCTGCCATGGCAGGGACATCATCCACAATCCCAGGGTGCTCCAAACCCCCTCCAGCCTGGCCCTGGGCACTTCCAGGGATGCAGGGGCAGCTGAAAGTCGGGCCCATGCAAGGCCCATCCGTGAGGAATTCTGGCCAGAGACCAGAGCAGGAGGTCGTGCTCACAATTGGAAAGGTCAGGAGTGACCCAAGGGCTGCCCCCAGCCTGGAATTGCAACCCAGGAATGCACTCCAGGACTTTGCTAAATCACTTCCTTGCTCCATTCCATGATCTCCTTTCCCCTTTCAGCCATCCCCAGTGCAGGAATTTTGCTGGCAGAGCTGTTTGTGGATGTTGGCTGAGGGAAGGCATTCTTCAGCAGGGAAGAACAGGATGGGTTCCAGGAATGGGAACACAGATACTGCAAGGAGGTGCCACCACCAGCAGAAGGTTTTGTTGAGATTTTATACACCCTCTCAGACCCACCAGCAGCTCCTTTTCCTTCCAGGAACCCTGCCACAGCCCAGGCAGGATTTTTTCCCTTTCTCAACTGGAATGGCAGAGGAATTCCACGAGGGGAATCAGCAGCCAAAGGGAGACAAAGGCAGGGAGTGAGCAGGGAAAGGGGATGAGCTGTGCCGAGGCCATGGGATCACCCAGCCCCTCCCAGGGACCGTGGGCAAACCCCCTCCCCAGGCAGCTCCATCCAGCCATACCCTTGGCACCTCCTCAGAACAAATGTGCCCATTCCAGGCTTCTAGGAAATAATGACTTGCACTAATTACTCTAATGAGGATTCTACTTTGACTTCCCCTCTTGCTGGATTTCTTTTCTCTGCCACATAAAGCCACGCTGTTGGAGGAGCTGAGTTTAATGAGTTTCATGGTGTCAGTCCAGTTTCTCTTGGAGCAGCCTCCATCAGCACCAACCCAATCACACTAATTAGGCCCCTGGTTGCCTCTGTCTGCAGAAAAGCCAAGGACAGGAGGGATATTAACCCACCTCCTTTATGAGAGCAATCTCAGAGTGATCCCCACAGATTTAAACAGAATTACACTTGCAGAGGAACAGGGGGGAAGAAAAAATACACTGAGAGCCCTCAGCTCAGGCTGAGAACAAATCAAATGTTCTGAGGTTTGATGCATCCCTGCCCAATGCAATTACAGCTCTGGTGAAGGTCGTTGTATTGATCTGAGACAGGGGAGAACAAGGGAAGATGTTCCTGCCCTGCTCAGACAAAACTTTGGAGGAAAATCTCCCAAGCAATGTGGCAGGGAAGCTGAGGGATCAGAAAGGATTGCTTGTTTTTGAAATCAGAGAGGAGAAAGTTTCTGTTGTCTCCAAGAGAGAATTTTCTCCAAGAGAGAATTTTCTCCAAGAGTGAATTTTCTCCAAGAGTGAATTTTCTCCAAGAGAGAATTTTCTCCAGGAGCAGAGGGATGGGGCAGGAGAGGAATAAATCAGCTTGGCTGAGTGGGAATGTGGGGCTGTTGAAGACATTCCCACCTGTCTTACTTGCTTCCTCACACTGGTCCCAGGTCAGGAATGCTCAGCAGAGGAAGGAGAGAGCACAGAGATTGATTAATGTCTAAATGATCAGGGATCTTGGGCAGAGATCAAGATTTACCTTCCCTGGTTTCAGCCACCCACAAATAAACACCGTGGACAGAAAAGTGAGGACAGCTCCAAGTTCAAGCCTCACTCCTGTAAATTATTCCAGGCTGGGCTGCCAAGCCCAAAATAAAGCTCTGAGATCAGCAGCCCCTTGTGGAAGTGTCACCCCTCACTCCTGGCTGCACTGAGCATGGCAGGGAAGCTGCAATCAATGGGACAATGACACGGAGTCTTTGCACCCTTTGTGACATCCCCTGGGTCTCAACACTCCCAAAAAAAATACCCTGAGAGCTCCCTGACACCACTGAAACTTTTGCTGGTTCTTTTGCAATAACATTTAGAAAAATGAACCACGAGGGTAATATTGGGATTTTAATCCTGTTTTAAAGAATAGTGGCTCTCACAAGGTCAGAAAATTTGGAAAACATACAAGAGGAGAGCTCCACGAGGAACAGGAGGGATCTGGAGGATGAACTGAAGGCAGACACGTGCATTTGCATTAATTAACAATCTTGTCTGTGTTTTTTAAACACCTCAGAAAGTGGCAGCAAGCAGAGGGAGATGAGAGAGCTGAGCAGCACCACAGCCACGTTCTGCCCTTGCTCCTCACCTTCTCCTGGAGGCCACAAAAGCTCTGAGCAAAGAGCTCTGAGCTGCAAACACCCAAGGTGAGAAATGCCAATCACTCGTTTTTAAAATGTCTATAGTTTAGTAGTAATAAAATGGTTATAAAAATTGTAATATAATTAGAGTGATAAAAAATTTGGACAATTTGGGTTAGGACAATATGAGACAATAAAACAAAGAGTTATGGATGGTTTGGGTACATTTTCTGGGCAAAAGAAGCCCGAAAAAGGACACAGGTGAACAGAGGATTAACCCTTAAAGCAATAGCCTGTTGCATTTTCATACACCTCATGCATGGTGCATCAATTCCATTCCAACACAGGATTCTGTCTGGGCAGGGTCAGCTCCTTCCTCTGAACCCTGATGGCATCTCCAGGGCTGAGTGAGGTGGGAAGAACTCAATAAGGGAGCAATAAATTCTTTTTCTCTGAAAGGTTTCAGTGTCCTGTGGCTGCTGTCTGGTGTGAGGACCTCATTCCTCTCTTTAAAGAAATAAATAGTTTTTATTTAACATTCTGTTATAACCTAAAACTATATTTACCACACTCCTTAATCAAATTAACACAGCATCACTTTCTAACACAACACATGCAATATTCATTTGAATATTTGGGAAAAGCCAACCACAAAATACCTATTTTTCACACCCAACCCCGCAGCAGGAGCTCCTCAGGGACATCCTGGAGCTGTTTTCTCCTGGAGCACAGAGTGGCTGTGAACTGAAGGCCAAAGGGTGGAAAATCTCCAGTGATGCTGCTCGGGTACAAATCCCCCTGAAGTCAATCAGGATTTTGGATCAAGGAAAGGCAGGTGAAGCAGGTAATGCCAGGAAGAGCAGAGCAGGGGTTGGTGATCCAACAGCAGAGGTTGCTCAGGGTCAGAATCACCAAGAAAACGCCCTGCTCAAGGATATTCTCATTTTTGGTCAGATGTGTTTTGAGTCTTCAAAGATTAAGGACTTTGTCTGTCAAGGAACTGGGGGGAAAAACCCCTTGGAATGTGAGCACCCACCTTGGTTTGTGATGTTTAAAATCCACCAATCCCTAATCTCCTTTCAGAGGATTTAGCTGGATTTAGATGGCAGGAGGAAAAAAAGGGTGCAGTAGGCACGGGAGGGGTGGGAAGAAAGGGAAATCTTTAAATTGCCATGGATGATCAGAGGGAGGAAAGCAGAGGCTGCTGCTCTGGGGGCAGGATTTGTTACAAATCCGTGTTGGGAGCAGCTGCATCCTCTGGGGATTGGCAGGCAGAGAGGAGCCCTTCACCCTTTGGGGTCTGGTTCAAAGCTGGGCCACGGGTGGATTTAAACAATCCCAGGGACAGGCTGGGAGCTGATTTTCCCTCCTAATCTCCAAGCAGAGAGGGATCTGCTCCTGGCTGCACGGGGAGCTCCCCCTCCTGTCCTGCTCCTTGGGTGCTTGCAGGATATTCCCTCTGCTCCCTGAGGCAGAACCTGGAGTCTCAGCCCTTGCACTGAACCACTTTTAATGGGTTTTGTGGTACTGGTTTAATGGTTTTTGTGGTTCTGGTTTAATGGTTTTTCTGGTATTGGTTTAATGGTTTTTGTGGTTTTGGTTTAATGGTTTTTCTGGTATTGGTTTAATGGTTTTTCTGGTATTTCCATCAGTGAAAAATATTCTCCTTGGATATTTGTGAGATAGTCTGTCCTGCTCCTTGGATATTTGCAGGATATTCCCTCTGCTCCCCAAGACAGAACCTGGATTCTCAGCCCTTGCACTGAACCACTTTTAATGGTTTTTCTGGTATTGGTTTAATGGTTTTTCTGGTATTTCCATCAGCAAAACCAATTCCAGTTACTCTGCAATCTGCCATACAAGGCTAAACCAAGAACAAAACGAAACCTGCTCGCTCCAATGGAGGGATTATTTTTTTACCAGTTCCATGAATGGTTATGAAAGATTTTTGTGTGAAACTGGTTCAGTTCTGCTCCTTTTCACCCCTCGTGCTGCTTCACAGGAAACTCTGATTATTCCCTTTCATTTGGGACAGGAGCTGTTTCAAAATCCCAGCTTCCAATGGAGCAGATCTCAGTTCAGCAAGGAGGCAGAGACAGCAAGGAGTTGGTTCACAGAGGAAGGAAGAAAGAGGAAAAAATCTTAGGGACTTTTGTCCTACCCCCATCCCAACTGTGGCAAGTATTTACTGCCCCACTGAGACCCTTAAAAGTCTCCTGTCACTCCCAGAGACCCCCAGAGCCCTCCCAGTCCCCAGGCAGGGAGCCCCTTCTGATCTCAGCTGTCCCTGTGATGTTTTTCATGGGGACAGCAACGCTCTGAGAATTCTGATTTTTAGCCACTGGTTTGCCTCCCACAGGGGAAGTTAAACCTCAAAACCATCTCCAAAACCTCAAAACAGGGAGTTAAACCTCAAAACCATCTCCAAAAACCCCAAAGTGGAGCATGTCAGTGTCAGGGCAGTGCAGGATGAACCTGCCCAAGCACAAGGGACTGGAGAGAGGCGCAGGGAAATCCCTGAGCACAGAGAAAATCCAAAGAAATCAGTCCCCAGGGCAAACCCTGAAGAGTGGCACAGTTTCCCACCTGGACACCCACGATTCTCAGAGATCCCACAGAAAATTGCAGGGTTCCTGTGGGATAACCCACACCTCACACCCACTCCCTGCCCTTTGAGGTGTTTTCTTCTGCCAGAACTCCTCAGGGCCTCTGAAACCCAACCCTTGCCCCTTGTCTGGTGGCCCTGCATTCACTCCCGTGCTGCTTGCCCCGTTCCCTGGGGACAGACAGAACTCCTGATGACAGCCAGGTGTCAGAGGCAGCAGCTCATTTAGGCCTGGCTGCCCTGAACAAAGCCAGGCTCTCCATCTGTCCCTTTCAGTTATCCCCCAAAGGCTTTATTCCAACCGCGCAGATGAAGACTCCATCTTTTTAAGTAACTGCTTTATCCTCTTGGGGAGGCAATTAAAGAGTGCAAGAAAAAAATTACCACCTTCTGTTTCTATTCTTGTCAGGCCTGGATAATTGGTTTGTTTTGAGGGAGGGAAAACCAGCCAGACATTGCCAAAACTTCAGCATTTCCAACTTCAGCATTTCCAACTTCAGCATTTCCAGCTGCTTGCAGACGAGCGGGGCGGCCACAGCTCTGCCAAAGCAGAGGGCTGAGGGATTTGCCCCAAATTTCCCTGCAGGCAGGTGAGCTCTGCCAGCTCTGGCATCACCTGGATCTTGAGAAAAGCGAGGAGTTCCCTCATCAGCGTCCTGCCATCCTCCCTCTGTCTGGGACAGAGTTTGTAGCACGCTCAGGTAAATTTTGGGCATGAGCAAGGGCCAGGTGAGCTCTCCCTGCTCTGCTGTGCTGCTTTCCCTGCCTCCCCTGGTCACACCTGTCCTCAGTATAGTTTTAGAGTAGCGTTAATATAATAAATATAATAAAATAAATATAATTGATATAATATACTGCAATACAATATGATGTAATATGATGTAATATACTACAATACAATATGATGTAATATGATGTAATATGATGTAATATAGTATAATATAATATAATGTAATGTAATGTAATATAATATAATATAATATAATATAATATAATATAATATAATATAATATAATATAATATAATATAATATAATATACTATGATATAATATACTATAATATACTATAATATACTATAATATACTATAATATACTATAATATACTATGATATAATATAATATAATATAATATAATATAATATAATATAATATAATATAATATAATATAATATAATAATATAATTTATCAGCCTTCTGAGAACATGGAGTCAGATTCCTCATCTCTCACCTCATCCTTTCCCTCTCTCACGTTAGAGGGGAAAGGATGCACTACAAGTTCCAGGAGCCTCCATTTCCCTGGCCAGCCTGTGCCAGGGGCAGGGAATGCCAGGGGCAGGGAATGCCCTCCCTGTGTGGCAGTGTGGGAGCCCAGGGAATCCCTCTGGCTGCCCTGGAGGGCTCCAGCCCCTGCCCAGGGGGCTCAGAGACCTTGGCACAGAGCCCCAGACCCCTGGGCCTTTGATCAACCCTTGGAAAAAACAATCACCAACCTTCTATGAAGGATTACAAACCATGACAGCTTGAGTAGAATGACAGTGAATTTATCATGGGGTGAAAAAATAGATTTTTGGGGTTTTTAGAATGGGGGTTCAGATGGAGGAATCTGGGCGTGTCCAGCCTTGCTCCTTCTTCTTCTTGGCCTCCACCTTCTGCTGTGGTGGTGGCACTTTTGGATGGGTTTGGAGTAGAAGCTCACTGTCTGACAGAGGTGATGGGGATTGGGGAGTTATTGTAAATATTGTACATGGAGTTTTTAGTATAAAAAGATAACACCACCCCAAGGGCAGGCAGTGTCTCTGTCTGTCCTGCTGAGCAACCTCGGCTGGACAGGAGAAAGAATTTTCTAGATAAGGAACAACAAACAACCTTGAGAATGAGAATAGAAGAGCTCTGACTCCTTCTCTGAGGGCCAGGCTGGGAAAAGAGACTTTGTGACACATCTGGGGGTCACTGTGAGCAGCAGAGCCCCCAGGGGCAGCAGAGCCCCCAGGGGCAGCAGCCCTGCAGGCTCTGGCAGCAGCAATTAGCAACCTGACCCCCTTAGCTGTGTGCCAATAATGCAGCTCCTTCAGCTGCTGCTGCTCTTTAACCACAGCCTGGGAAGAGACAAATCCATGCAATCACTAAAATTGATCAAGAGTGGATGAGGGAATGACAGAAAGTTTCTGGGCTGGATGTATCCACAGTGCACACGCCTCAACTTGAAAGGTTTGAAATTCAATTACAGAAACTGAAATAAATGACCATAATGTTTTCTATTATCAGATACATACAAATCATCTTCCCTTGCTTCCCCTGCCCCAATAAAACAAATTTCAATTACTTTTTCATAATCAACAAGCTTGACCTTCCATCAGAGTCCTTTGGCAGTGCAGAACTTTGGAAGTTGAATCATAGATCAGAGTAGGACAACACAGCAGAGGAGCTGCAGCTTCCCAGTGCAGCATCTTGGTTCAAAAAAAAAAGGATCAAGTGGTTAAAATGCAGCTGGGGCAAGCAGAGGAAAAGCTGAGCATGGCACGTGCCATGGAACACCAAAATCCAGGATAATTAATGGGTGCATACAGAATTTCTTGTGTTTGTTCAGCCTTTGTGTGAGACTGCAAAACTCCGGGGCGCCCAGAAGAAATCCCCATCTTTGCCAGCCAGCTAAAAGGTCATGGATGTGATTCCCCCTTGGAATCTGCAGCTCTCAAAAAGGAACAAGGTTTATCAGGTGGCTGAAGCCATGGCCCTAATGAGTTAATTAATTAATTGAACAGTACTTGGTGCAGATGTCTGAGCTGGTTTTAGGGCTGGTATTGAGCTGGTCCTAAAACCCCCCTGATGCTCAAATCAAAGAGGTTAATTCACATCTCCCAGTGATCTGCAGCCAGAAATAGCACAGCTAAAAAGAAGATTTTTTTCCTCTGCCATTCATGCCAACCCCTCAGAAATCAGTTGTTTGATGTGCCTGAAGCTCACGAGGGTGATTTTGGGGGTTCTGCATGTTCCCAGCACATCCCTCCCAGCCTGGAGCAGCTGAGGGGTGAGAAGGGCTGGGATGTGCAGCCAGCACGGAGCTGCCACTCCAGACCCCCAGGAAATGGGTGGACACAGCAGGAAAAGCTCTTTTTCCCAACCCCAGAGCTCATTCCTCATTTCAAACTTTCCATTTCTGGGACAAATCCTGAGGTCTGGAGCCTTCTGCTGCCGTTGGAAGGGCAAAGCTGACACCTGAACCTTTCACAGGACAGGTGCCTTGGGAAGGCTCTGTGGCCCAGCAGGGGGAGAAGGGGTTTTAGCCAAGGAACCTCCACATTAGAGGGCTCAGCCTCACCTGCTCCACTGGCCACTTCTCCTCCAGGATGGCTTCTGATGGCACAAAATGATGGCTTTTGGTGCCACATCTCCATCCCTTTATTTTTCGTTTCAGTGGCATTTTAAATGGAATTAAAATTTTTTGTTTCAGTGGCATTTAGATAAAATTAAATATCCCCACACAGCCAGATCTACAGGCAAAATAAACCTGTTGAAAACATTACAGTCACATCTCAGCTGTCTCAGCTACCCCTAAGCTCACAGATACATAAAATTTGCATTAAAAAAGCTCCCTGAGCCTTTTCCTCCCTCTGCCTCCTTTAACGTGATGTGATTTGGGCTCTGGTTTTACATCACCACAAAACACAATAAAAAATAAAGGGAATTTTAGTTGTCACAGGAGCAGGGAAGAAAACAAAACCACAAACACAGAGTTGCCAAGGTTACTGCCACTCCTGGCTGAGAGGAATGGAATTGGGAGGGAGGGGACTGAGGCACTCAACTCCATTTCCACAGCCCCATCACAGATGGGACCTGCCCTTATAATTTTCTTTTTCCTGAGGAATTTAAATCAATTTGTATCCAGCAGAATTCTTCAGGTGCTGCCTTGGAACTGTAAGGCTCCAAGAGCTCAGGTGGAATTGCCCCAGCTCTGAAGTGCTCTGATTTATGTTTTTTTTTTTGATTAAACAGTCCTTGAGCAGCAAAGGTTGATTGATGAAATCAAGGAGGGTGTGAATCAAAAATTATTTTCCTTTTTTTTTTTTTTTTTTTTTAACATTAAGATTGAAATTCATTTTTGGAGAGTTCAATGGAGATTAATACACGAGTTAAACAGCCAAAAAAATGGAGTTTGTCCAGAAATGAGCCCACATTAGGAGAGAGGAGTGAAAGAGGTGCCTGAAGCTCATGATCCTCGTGTGCTCTGCCATTCCTGAGAGAGGAATTGCAGAAATGGCACTGGGAGAGGCCGTGGAAATGGAAAAAGAGAAATGGGAAAAAGAGAAATGGGAAAAGAGAAATGGGAAAAGAGAAATGGGAAAATAGAAATGGGAAATGAGAAATGGGAAAATAGAAATGGGAAAAGAGAAATGGGAAATGAACAGCTTCATCTTGCTGTTGGACAAGGCTCCCCTCCAGTGACACTTGGCAGAAAAAAGGCATCAAATTCCAAATGTTCTCCCTCCCAGGCAGCTGAGTCAGAGGAATCCGAGAGCTGGATGCTGAATCATGGCTTGGAGAGGGGAATTTCAGATCAGAGGGAGACACCAGGCAGAGCCTCTCCCCCCTCCAGACTCTGAATTTCTCTCATTCCCTCCATTCCTGAGCTCGGTCTCCATCAGTCCCAGCTGTTCCTTACCTCTGACAGCAGAAGGTGAACATTTCCCTGTCGTGGTTTGTGGCATCGTTCTCGGGGGTGCCAGGATGGGGGAGGAGATGAGAACCTTGGCTCCATGTTCAGAAGGCTGATTTATTATTTTATGATGTATAATATATTAAAACTACACTAAAAGAACAGAAGGAAGGATTCCATCAGAAGGCTGGCTAAGAATAGAAAAGGAATGAATGACAAAGGTTTGTCTGTGACCCAGACAGTCTGGACAGCTGGGCTGGGATTGGCCATTAATGAGAAACAACCACAGAGACCAATCCCAGATCCACCTGCTGCATCCCACAGCAGCAGAGAATCTTTGTTTGCAGTTTGGTCCTGAGGCCTCTCAGCTCCTCAGGAGGGAAAATCCCAAGGAAAGGATTTTTTTATAGAACATGTCAGTGACAGTGGTTGGGCACGTGGCAGGGAAAATCTTCTGCTCCCAGCACCACAACCTTTTTTCTTTATTCAGCCTCCTGCTGTATTTTTGATGAGGTTTAATAAACCTTCCCAAACGATGAAAAGTGAGGAGCCATTTCTCACTGGAACCTTCCTCCTCCACCCTCTCCTGGGGTGACGTTGTGATGCTGGAATCCCCGTTCCTGTGTTCTATTCATGCTGGATATTTTGTTCTGTGCCTTCAAGGCTGGCTCTGCAGAGGGAAAGTTTTGTTTTGGTTTCTTATCAGTTGCTCCCCCACGGCTGGTGGGACACAGAGATGGGGCAGTACAGAGTGCAGCTTTTGCTTTTTGCTTTTTGCTTTTTGCTTTTTGCTTTTTGCTTTTTGCTTTTTGCTTTTTGCTTTTTGCTTTTTGCTTTTTGCTTTGCTCTGGCTCCTGCTTTGCTCTTGCTTTTCGCTCCTGCTCATTAGTCAGTTTAGCTAAACAGTCTGAATTTTTCCCTGGACTGTTTTTCCTTTCCCTTTTTTGGAACCACTCAAACCTGTACCAGACTGGGACCTGGGAACACCCAGAGTTTGCACCTTGTGGCTGCAGCAGCTGCCCCAGCACCAGAGGGACAGATAACAGCGACCACCCCAGGAGAGACTTTCTGAATTTGCCATCTTTTTCAGAGAGGTGACAGTGCTGTCACCCGGTACTGTTCATTTTGTGTGCTGGGGGTGCTGTGCCTGATAAACAAACAAGTTCTTTCCACTTCTCTCTAAAAAATCCCTCCTAAAGCAGTTAAGAGGAGGGGCCGTGTGGGTTTGCTTTCTGCAGGGCCCCCTTTTGGAGGTTTTCTCCCAAATTTGCCTTAAACCAGGACAAAATTTGGCGCCCAATGTGGGGCTTTGAGAGAGAGTGGAAAAAAAACCCTGTTTTGAGTGCATTTTTGGTTGCATAAAGCAGTTAATTCCCCCTGGCACCACAGAACACGGCCCAGGAG
The DNA here is from genome assembly GCF_027477595.1 of Haemorhous mexicanus. Classification (NCBI taxonomy): domain Eukaryota; kingdom Metazoa; phylum Chordata; class Aves; order Passeriformes; family Fringillidae; genus Haemorhous; species Haemorhous mexicanus. The sequence goes on along the minus strand of NC_082370.1, from coordinate 3,600,665 downwards.
CATTCCCTGGCATCATTAAATAAACACCAGGGAGGGCTGGATGTGTCAGGATGCAGGAGCCTGGAAAATCCACAGCTCCCCTGAGACAGCATCCAGAGCTGAGCCTCCCAACCGATTTAGGACTTTCCTTTGAACCTCGGTGAGTTTTTAAGCCTTATCTGATGAGCATAATGATATTAAAGTGTTTTTCATTACCCATAAAAAATGAACAGAAAGGATAAAGCTGCTCCAGACTGAGGCTGTTTGAAAGGAATCAATAGTCTGAATCCCTCAGTGGATCCTGCTCGGAAAATAAAGCATTTGCTTGAAACTGAAAGGAATTATTTGGATGTGAGAAGGAAGTTGAACCAAAAGTACCTTTGGGAAAAATGAAAATCCTGGGAAGATTTAAGAAACAAATGGGAAAAAAATAAAAAACCTCAGAAAAAGAGTTAGTTATGGGTATATTCATGGATATTCCTGTTTGTATGTGGGCAATAAAAACCTCTGCATGGAGAGGCACAAAACCCCCAAGTTCAGCACCCTGGAGGAGGTTTGGAGGCAAACAGTTTTTAGGTGGAACTCACGGAAACCTGATGGAGTTAACACAGGGCAGTAAAGGATACACTGAGCCTGAGGCACGAGGCAAACAAAATAACTGCTCTGCACCTGAAAACCTTAAAAAAAAACCAAAAAAAATTCCTCACAGTTTTGGAGCTCTGTGTTCATTTTGCTGCCAGGCAAACCCACGATCCCACGGGGGAATATCTCAGTCAGGAACACGACCCAGGAGCAGCACTAACTGTGAATTTTCTGCTCTTTTTGTTGTTGTTGTTGTTGTTGTTGTTGTTGTTGAAAATATATTGATTTTTGGAGCTGCAGCTTTTCACAGGGATGTCTCCACTTCAAGGAACACTTGTCACAAAAATTTGTTCGCACCTGACAGAATCTGGGGGAAATGTGAGAGGGAATGTTTGCAGCAGCAAGTCCTTGTTTGGAGAACTGTGGATTCCACATCCCTGGCAGTGCCCGAGGCCAAGCTGGATGGGATTTGGGCACCAGGGACAGTGGGAGGTGTCCTGCCCATGGCAGGGGTGGCACTGGGTGGGCTTTAAGGCCCTTTCTAACCTGGAATTCTGTGATATTCTCAAACCATTTCCTCTATAAAAAAATCAGGCTCTAAACCCTGCTCCTGTCTATTTTTCACATTATTTGCCCTTTATTTTTTTTATTTATAATTATTATTATTTTTTTATTGATACTTATTTGCCATTTTTTATTCCTGAAATGAATGTTTCTCTTTGCTTACAGCAGGACTGCAGTGGATTAATTCAATTTTGATCCAGCACGGGGAAGAAACGTTTTTCCTGAAGAGAGCAAGAGATTATTTCTCATCATAATCAGAGGTTGTGACACAGGCCACGCTCTGTATCCGTGGGGTGGGGAAACAGGGACAGGCCAAGAGACAATTAGGGAAAAAAATAAACCTGTGGGACTTGTAGAGGATCTGTGCTGCTCCAGCCCCCACCTGGAAAGCACTGAACATCTCCTGCTGGAAACACACCCTGTTACCCACTGAATAATTAATGTCCCTCCTTTGATAAGGAACTTGTCTATGCTAATTGCAGATATCCAGACCTGAGCAGAGAGAGGATTAATCCTCCCGTGGTGTGTAAGTAAAGCTGAGCCCTTTCAAGCTGCCTGAGCCAATTTACAGCAGCTCAGGATCAATCCTGGCTGCCCTCAAGGCTTAATTAACCCCGGGCACCTTGGCTAGCAGGAGAGCTCTGCCAAGGATCCTGTGCAGCTGTTATCACCTGTGGGATGTTTGGGAATCCATAAAATCAGAGGGGCTGGGAAAGCTGCAGAAGGCCTCTGAGACAGCAGAGCTGGGATTGGAGCTGAGCAGCAGCCATGGGATTGGTCAGCAGAAAAATTATATAAATGTAGAAAAGGACAAATAGAACCATGGTCTGTGTACTAATGCTTGGCCAGAATAACTCCCTAAGCTACAGAAAAGTTTATCTAGAGAGATATTAGGGAGTTCTAAGCTTAATACTGGAGCTCTGTGCATTGTGTTTGAAGGCTCACAAGCAGGTGTTGGATTTGAAATAAGCAAAAATTGTTTTAACCAAAGGTTGGATGGAACCACTGTCAATATAGAATATATTCTATACAGATATAAATACTGTCAGTGTGCTTCTGCTTTGTGTGATTGGTCAAAACACTTTTAAAGTGAGTTGTAACATGGAGTTCTTGGTCTGCTGCTGGGGATGTGAGCTGCTGGCACCTTCCCATTGTCATAACCATGGAATGAGAGTGATGCTGGAAAATCAAACAGCTCCAGGCACGTTCCCAGCAGTCCTGTCCTGTTGGTGATTTGTGCACAGCCCCTGGCTGGTGATAGGCACACACCTGAAGGGGGAGGGAACCTTCTGCCTTTTTATTTTCTTTATCTTATTTATTTTATTATTATTATTGCTCTCTTAGTTCTTCCCCCCTCCATCAGGGTTCAGAGGAAGGAGCTGACCCTGCCCAGACAGAATCCTGTGTTGGAATGGAATTGATGCATCATGCATGAGGTGCATGAATATGCAACAAGCTGTTGCTGTAAAGAGTTAATCCTCTGTTAATGTGGCTCCTTTTTTGGGCTTATTTTGCCCAGAGAAGGTACCTGGACTGTCCATAACTCTTTGTTTTTATTGTCTCATATTGTCTTAACCTAAATTGTCCTAATTATTATTACTCTGATTATATTGCTATTTTTTATAACCATTTTATTACTATTAAACTTTTAAAATTTTAAAAACAACTTATTGGAATTTTCACAAATATTTCTGTAAGGTTTGGATTTCCTTCTTCCCTTCCTTCCCTTCCTTCCCTTCCTTCCCTTCCTCCCTCCCTTCCTGCTGCAGCCCTTGTGTTGATTCTGTGCCCTGAGTGAAGTTTGGATGAAAACCCTGACTCGAGGGGAGTTTTGTCATTGAGTGAAGGAAGGAAAATACAGAATTTAACACCCAGCAATCATCAGAGCACCAGCCTGTGCTCCTGGGGAGAAGAGAGCTCCTTGTCCCTGCTGGTTCTGATGTCAGCCACCTTCCTCCCCCTCCCCAAACCCCAAACCAAGGACAGACATCCAGGAGTGGGGGAAGCTGGGAATGAACACATCCTGCAGTGGATCCGAGGTGTTTGTGTTCCCTCATCAGCCCCTAATGACAGAGCAGAGGTGGCAGAGAATGACAGGGCCTCCGATGACACTGCTCTGCCAAAGAGGGCACATTTTATTTTGGAAAATAATTATGCAGCTAATTAGGGCTCTTGACTCTCCTTCCCCTGCCTGTGCTCTTGGGGAGGCTGCTCTGCTCAGCTTGCACAAGGCAGTGTCAGTTATTCCAAAGGTCAAAAGAGTCTCTTGTCATGATTTGTAATTGCTGGTGATGGGGAATAAAATAAATACAGCATCGTTTGGGGTCATTTAACCCACTGTTAACCTGTGTGACTGACTCTGTTCTGTCACCACTCTTAGGATGAGCTGATCTGGAAATTAGGATTTATTTTATGTGGTGAAAGGGGAGAAATAACCCAAAAGTGGAGCTCAGGACACCAGTCAGAAGATGGGGAATAAAATAAATACAGAATAAATGCAGAATCATTTGGGGTCATTTAACCCATTGCTAACTTCTCTTGCTGACTCTGTTCTGTCACCACTCTTAGGACGAGCTGATCTGACAATTAGGATTTATTTTATGTGATGAAAGGGGAGAAATAACCCAAAAGTGGAGCTCTGGAGCTCTGGACTGCAGTCAGAAGATGGGGAATAAAATAAATACAGAATAAATGCAGAATCATTTGGGGTCATTTAACCCATTGTTAACCTGTGTGACTGACTCTGTTCTGTCACCACTCTTAGGATGAGCTTATCTGGCAATTAGGATTTACTTTATGTGGGTGAAAGGGGAGAAATAACCCAAAAGTGGAGCTCAGGACACCAGTCAGAAGATGGGGAATAAAATAAATACAGAATAAATGCAGAAATATTTGGGGTCATTTAACCCATTGCTAACTTCTCTTGCTGACTCTGTTCTGTCACCACTCTTAGGATGAGCTTATCTGACAATTAGGATTTATTTTATGTGGTGAAAGGGGAGAAATAACCCAAAAGTGGAGCTCTGGAGCTCTGGACTGCAGTCAGAAGATGGGGAATAAAATAAATACAGAATAAATGCAGAAATATTTGGGGTCATTTAACCCATTGTTAACCTGTGTGACTGACTCTGTTCTGTCACCACTCTTAGGACGAGCTGATCTGACAATTAGGATTTACTTTATGTGGGTGAAAGGGGAGAAATAACCCAAAAGTGGAGCTCTGGACACCAGTCAGAAGATGGGGAATAAAATAAATACAGAATAAATGCAGAAACATTTGGGGTCATTTAACCCATTGTTAACCTGTGTGACTGACTCTGTTCTGTCACCACTCTTAGGATGAGCTTATCTGACAATTAGGATTTACTTTATGTGGTGAAAGGGGAGAAATACCCCAAAAGTGGAGCTCTGGAGCTCTGGACACCAGTCAGAACTTTCAGCCCTGAATTTTGGGTGTAGTGCTGTCACCCAACAATGCAGGACAAGCTGATTTGGGACCATTTCATCAAAAGTGAGCAATTCTGAATTCCCCAGGATCACCTGGGTGGTGCCACACTGAGCTGAAGCTGCCCCTAAACCCCACCAACCCAGAAGAAAACAAACCCCTGCACAAATCTCTCCAGGGCTGCATCAAGAGTCATGGAAATGATCTCTTTTATGCTCTTTGGAGGTTTGGGATTCAAATCCCTTTTTTTTTTTGTTTATTTTATTATTTTTTTTTTGCAGTGTGGCCTCTTTTCCACCTCCTATTCAAGGAACTCTGGAACTTGGGCTTTAATAATAAATTAACTCCCATGGTGATGGAACCACAGGAGATTCAGGAGCACTGAAGAAGAAGAAGAAAGGGGGGGAAATTGTTCTAAAAGCACTCCTGTATAATTCTCATGCAAATCACAGCACCAAAACTTCCTTCCATGTTCCTAAAGCTCTCCTACCTGTGCCAGCTCCACCTCGAGCCACCTCCTGTGTGCCCATGGTGAATATTTGTATTTTAATCCAGGATTTTGTTGGGGGAGAAGAAGCCTGGCTGGCTTGGTGTGGGGAATTGAGGGGGACTTGTTTAAACCTTTTAATGAGTGGAAGGTTTTTGAGGGAAGGGAGGGAACAGCCTCACTTCCTCCTCTCCATCCCTCTGAGCTCACAAGTGCTGGGTCTGATCTCCTCGAGGCAGCTGGACACACAGGGATTGATCACACCAGGATTTCTTGAGGATTCCCCTGGAATTCCTGAAATAAAATAAACACAATTTCCAGGGTTGCTCAGCTGCCCCCTTTGAATGGGGTAGAGCTGCTCCCAACAGCTCATCCCACCTCTTCTGCATCCCAGTTTTGTCCAGCTGGGGATTTATATTTTTATTTAATTTACAATCATCTGGTGCAAGTCTGCACAAACACCCCATCTAGACTCTATTTAACATGCACCAGAATTCTTGTATTTGATATATATCAATTTTAAATCTGGTTCCACACAACCTTGACTGCCTTTCTGGCTGTATATCACTTCATCAGGCTAGCTTAACTAGAGCTTCTTTTTCATTTTTTATTACCCCCATAAAATCTAGGAATGGAACATTTCGATTTTTCTAGCAGTAATTTTTATTACTTTTTGCCTTTTTTTTTTTTAAGTACTTGTCACTGAGATGCAGCACTTTGCACTGAGTATATTTTCCAGCTCTGCATTATATTTTTATTTCAATTTATTTTAGCCAGAACATCCAACATACATCTAAATAACACCTATGGTGGCTCAGGTGAGTGGATTATGAATGCAATTAGGGGGAATATAAAGTGGCTTCACTCCCAGGATTGGTGGATTTCAGTTCCCTGCTCCAGGCCCAGATACTTTCCAGTAACTCCTGCAAGGATAACTCATGTTGCAGTTTTAATGTTGCCCATAAAACCCTATTGCCACGCAGGAGGGGAAAATGAATTTATTGCCTTTTTTATGGGTTTACTTTAATCTTTAGATCTTTCTAGATCTTTCCCCTGGGCGTGTTGTTGCACTGCATTTTATTTTTTCCCCCCAAGAACACAGAAATTGCCACATTTGCCCAGCCCACTGATGGGTCCAGCCACAGAATCTTCCCAAGCCTGAGATGGGATATGGACTTATTTCTCTATCAAAGGGTTCTTGACCTACTCCTAAAAATGCTCTGCAAGTTCTATTCCATAGAAACACGGCTGCATTCTCAGCACAACTCAGATATTCCCTGCATTTTTGTGTTGCTGCAACATTCCTTGACTTGCTCTGGTGATGCCAGGCCGTGTTTCCAACAGGAATTATTTTTCATTGGTGGAAATTCTGATTTTCCAGAAGTGTGGGAGGGAGGAGCACGAACAGCAAAAAGAAAATTTGCTCTTCAGTCGTTTGAAATTTTGTAAGCTCCAAGAAATGCTCATTGCAGAACATTTTGGTGCTGTTTCCATTATTAACTCTGAAGACAAACCTCTGCAACACGAGTTCAGTGTCCCTCCAAGAAAATAAAGTGGGACCAGGCATGTCTGAGCACAGCTCCTCATCCCTATTACTTGTTCCCCTCATTCTGCTTAATTAACATGAATAATACATTTTAAAATAATTCCTCTGCTAATGGAATGTGGGAGCAGCAGAGGAGCATTTCCCTAATTAGGATTTGTGCCTGACATTGGGAAAGGTTTTGTGTCACTGTCACATTTTCTGGAAAAATCCCTTTGCCCATGATTTCTCTCCTGGGAAGCTGAGAAGCCTCAGAGAAATAGAAAAACAACAATTATCTGATTTGCTTCTCCTGTGTTTGGCTGCTTTGGAATGTGGTTGGAGATTGTTTACCCACAGGTGATTGTTTCATTGGTTTAATGTGAATTATTTTGATTTATTGGCCAATCAGGGGCAAGCTGTGTCAAGACTCTGGAAGGAGTCAGGAGTTTTCATGATTATCTTTTTAGCCTTCTGTCTGTATCCTTTCTGTATTCTTTAGTATAGTTTAGCATTCTTTAATGTAATAAAATTTATCATAAAATAATAAATCAGCCTTCTGAGAGCATGGAGTCAGACTCACCATTCCTGCCAATTTATTAAAAGACAGTTTTATTAAAACCTGGGGGATCAGGCTTTATTGTGCCTGCAGCCTTCCCTATCCACTCCCCTCCATGAAGGAATTCATTCTCACCTTTCCTGGGAGTTTTGGAGAGCTCCCCTTCCTCCACCTGCTTTTTACTCCCATTAAAAGAGCTGGAATCAGTTAAATCTGCTGAGGGAGACCCCGAAAATGCCACAGCTCTGGGTGCAGTCACCTCCTCTTGCTGAGGGGTGAATTAGCAGAGATTTAATGCCAGTGATAATTTCATGCTGTGGGGGGATCAGGAGTTTAATTCATCTGGCAGCCAGACAGGGATTTTCTCTGTGCCAGCCCAGAACAAACCCCTGCATGCTGGGGAGGATGGAACAGGAAAACCTTATAAATGTGATTGTGGGGCAAAAGATGTTGAGAATATGGAAACCATGAGTGAGATGGAAATGAAAGCAGCTCTGAGATCCCTCAGTCCCTGAACACCTGGCAAACAATGGTGTGGCTGGCTGAAGGCAATCCCCTTTGGATGGAGCAGCACCCTCTGCTTGCAGGCAGCTCCAAGGGGCAGAGCAGACCCTGCTGGCCTGGCAGAAGGGCCCAGAGAGGAGTTTTAGGGTTTAAAATGTGACACAGTGTGGTGGTGGAATGGTTCTTACAGGCTGTGTGTAAATGCTGTAGGATTTGTATCAAATAGAATAGAATAGGATAGAATAGAATAGAATAGAATAGAATAGAATAGAATAGAATAGAATAGAATAGAAAAGAATAGAATAGAATAGAATAGAATAGAATAAAATAAATAAAATAAAATAAAATAAAATAAAATATATAAAATAAAATAAAATAAAATAAAATAAAATAAAATATATAAAATAAAATAAAATAAAATAAAGTAAATAAAATAAAATAAAAATAAAATATAAAATATGAAATATAAAATAGAACAGCATTGAATGGAATAGAATAGAATAGAATAAAATAAAATAAAATATATAAAATAAAATAAAATAAACTAAAATAAAATAAACTAAAGTAAATAAAATAAAAATAAAATATAAAATATGAAATATAAAATAGAACAGCATTGAATGGAATAGAATAGAATAGAATAAAATAAAATAAAATATATAAAATAAAATAAAATAAAATAAAATAAAATAAAATAAAGTAAATAAAATAAAATAAAAATAAAATATAAAATATGAAATATAAAATAGAACAGCATTGAACGGAATAGAATAGAATAGAATAAAATAAAATAAAATATATAAAATAAAATAAAATAAAATAAAATAAAATAAAATAAAATAAAAATAAAATATAAAATATGAAATATGAAATAGAACAGCATTGAATGGAATAGAATAGAATAAAATAAAATATATCAAATATAAAATATAAAAAATAAAATAAAATCCTGTCTTTTAAGAGCTATTAAGATGTTAAAAAAAATGAATAATTGCCTCTCTCCCCAGTGGCATCCCTTGAACTTTATCTCCTGCCTGTCAATCCTGGCTGGACTGTCTGTCAAAGGGACTAATTAGACAGCCAAGGCCATTTTATCTGGGATTTTCCTGCCTTATATGGCAAGAAAAACTTCTGAATGCTCATATTCCTTCAAAAATGATGTCTGATATTGTCTGGCTGAGCAAAGCAGAGCAGAGAAAATGATGGTTAAAAAGGTTAAAATGGTTAAAAATGGTTAAAATGATGGTTAAAATGGTTAAAATGGTTAGAAAATGGTTAAAATTATGGTTAAAATGGTTAGAATGGTTAAAAATTGTTAAAATGATGGTTTAAAAGGTTAAAATCGTTAAAAATGGTTAAAATGATGGTTTAAAAGGTTAAAACGGTTAAAAATGGTTAAAATTATGGTTAAAAAGGGTAAAATGGTTAAAAAATGGTTAAAATGATGGTTAAAATGGTTTAAAAATGGTTAAAATGATGGTTAAAAAGGTTAAAAATGGTTAAAATAATGGTTAAAATGGTTAAAAAGGTTCAAAAATGGTTAAAAAATTGTTAAAATAATGCTTAAAAGGTTAAAATGGTTAAAAAAAGGTTAAAATAATGGTTAAAACGGTTCAAATGGTAAAAAATGGTTAAAATAATGGTTAAAATGGTTAAAAATGGTTAAAATAATGGTTAAAAAGGTTAAAATGGTTCAAAAATTGTTAAAATGATGGCTAAAACGTTGTTTGCTAGGCAAGAAAAATTGAAAGTTTTTAGAAGGCAGAATCCAGGGAATGCTGGCTAAAAACCCGTTGAATTTTTGACAGCAGAAATCAAACCAATCTGGGTTTTCCCCTATTTTTAAAGAGGTTTTTTAAATAAGTGTAGTGAAATTTTTCCCTGGAACAGATTTTTCCAAATAAAAAGCAAATTTTTCCATCCCTTATAAATTTGTGAATGAAAGGTTTCAGCAATTTTGAACTCTGAATTTTTATTTTTTTTTTTGGCTGGCAATGCTTGCCTGAATTTCTCATCTAACAAGAAAGATTTCAAACTCGGTGGGATCCAGTTTGGGCTTGCTTTTTTTTTAAAATATCCTTCCAAATGATAATTTTTAAATGGATGAGGGAGTTAAGGGTGTTCCATGAATTCAGTGCTGATGGGTTCTTCTGTCAAACCCCTGAAAATTGGGAATTAACTCCTCTGACTCTTCGTTCTTGCCATGAACTCCAAACAAAGCTCTCCCAATTCCAGTGCTGGAATCCTGTAAATGGTGAATCCTGTGAAGGATTTACCATTCCCACAATCCTGCTTCTGCAGGAAAATCTGGATTTCAGGGGGAATGCAGGCAAGGGGGATTTTCAGGAGTCATCTCCGCGTGTGCTGAAATTGCGTGGAGTCCTTCAAAAGGCAAAAAATATTAAAAAAAATAAAAGAAAAAAAATCAATTTGACTTTGGCATCTGTCTGCAGAATGGCTGCCAGTCACCAGAGGATCTTGGCTATTTTTAAGTCTCCTGAAATCAGTCTGCATTAAGGCAATAGCTGGGCTTGGATTGAAGCCCGGGGCTCTATCAATAAAAAATGATTTGTTGGAAGTTTAAAGATGCTTCACCCCCATTCTCTCTCTTTTCATTTGCATTTTGAGCTCTCATCAGAACGTGGAGCAGCAATCCTCAGGGAGCCTTTTCCCCCTTCCAGCCACCCTGCTCCTTCCCCAAGGAGCACCTGAGGCTGCTCAGCCTCTTCCTTCTCCTCCTTCTCCTCCCACCAGAGGCCCAGGCTGTCCCCTGGAGCAGGGAGAGCCACCAGGATGTTTTTTGAAAAACCTTCTGGGAAGCTGAGAAGCCTCAGGGAGGAATGCAAACAATTCTGTGATTGCTGCTCCTGTGTTTGCTGCTTTGGAATGGGGCTGGACATTGTTTATCCAACAGGAGAATGTAGGATTGGTTCCATGGGAATTGTTATTAATTACTGGCCAATCCCAGCCCAGCTCTGTCAGGGCTGGACTTTGTTTATCCAACAGGAGAATGTAGGATTGGTTCCATGGGAATTGTTATTCATTACTGGCCAATCCCAGCCCAGCTGTGTCAGGGCTGGACATTGTTTATCCAACAGGAGAATGTAGGATTGGTTTAATGGGAATTGTTATTAATTACTGGCCAATCCCAGCCCAGCTGTGTCAGGGCTGGACATTGTTTATCCAACAGGAGAATGTTGGATTGGTTTAATGGGAATTGTTATTAATTATTGGCCAATCCCAGCCCAGCTCTGTCAGGGCTGGACATTGTTTATCCAACAGGTGAATGTTGGATTGGTTTAATGTGAATTGTTATTAATTACTGGCCAATCCCAGCCCAGCTCTGTCAGGGCTGGACATTGTTTATCCAACAGGAGAATGTTGGATTGGTTTAATGGGAATTGTTATTAATTACTGGCCAATCCCAGCCCAGCTGTGTCAGGGCTCGCTGAGTCTGTCCCAGGTTTTTATTTTTCATTCCTGTTAAGCTTTCGGATGTATCCTTGCTCTTTATTTAGTGTGGTTTTAGTATAGCATTCTATAATGTCATGTAATATAATGTAATGTAATAAATATAATATAATGTAATGAATATATTATAATATATTGTAATGTAATGTAATAAATATAATGTAATATATTGTAATGTAATAAATATAATATAATATAAAAATGTAATATAATATAATGTAATGTAATAAATATAATATAATATATTGTAATGTAATGTAATAAATATAATATAATAATGTAATATAATATAATATAATATAATGTGATATAATAAATATAATATAACATAATATAATATAACATAATATAATATAATATAATATAATACAATATAATATAATGTAATGTAATGCATATAATATAATATAGTATAATATAATATAACATGATGTAATTAATATAATATAATATAATACAATATAATATAATATAATATAATATAATATAATATAATATAATATAATATAATATAATATAATAATGTAATATAATATAATGTGATGTAATGTAATGTAATTAATATAATATAATATAATATAGTATAATATAGTATAATATAATACAATATAATATATGCAATATAACATAATGCAATGTAATGTAATAAATATAATATAATATAACATAATATAATGTAACGTAATTAATATAACATAATATAATGTAATGTAATTAATATAATATAATGTAATGTAATTAATATAATATAATATAATATAATATAATATAATATAATATAATATAATATAATTCAGCCTTCTGATAGATTGAGATGTATTCTGTCATTTCAACCTTGCACGGGATCCTTTTGTCCATGGCTTTGCTCAGAGAGACTCCCCAAAGGACAACTGGGAGAACTGAAGCAAATTCTGTGCTGAAATCACTTTGTGGCTGGGTAGAACTGAGTTAGAGCCAAGCTTGTTTAATAACAATTTCAAAAATCACAATAATGTTCATTGCTTCAGCCTCTCATTGGTGGGAGAATAATTCCACTGTGGTTTTCTCAGATTTGCAAGGATTTCCATGGCAGCCCCACTCTCAAAAAAGAAAAAAGGCATTTACATTCTGGACCTCAATTTTGGCCTTTTGCTGAAAATTTTCAAGGCATATGACCCTGAAAACCCTATAAAAATAAATTTAAATTCTGAAAGAAATTTCAACTTGTTGCTTGGTCCGTGCTGCCGAGGCTGAGCTGATTTTTACAGCTTTGCTGTAAATATTTGTTAAAAATAGCATCACTTGATGGCTTTGAGCTGACTCTGGTTCCTTACACGTAATTAAAGCAGAGCTATTTGATCTCCCCTGTGGCTGAGGGAGTGGCTGACAACGAAATTCCAATTTTCTTGCCTGTCCTGTTTCCAAATATGCACCAGATAATCCTGCAAATAAAACTGGTTGGTTGTTTTTCAGCTCTTTTGTGCCCTCAGGGCTTTTGCAGCAGCATTAACACCTCAGGATTAAAAAAAAAAAAAAAAAAAAAAAAGAAAAGTTCATTCTTGTTCTTTATTTAATTTTTTAAATAAAGAAATTTTTGGGTTTCTAAAGAAATTTTTTCTGATTTCTGGGTTTTTGGCATGAAAAGCTCTCTGGCTCTGTCAGTGTTTCCCCTCGTTTGGAGCTCTCTGGTTCATCAGCAATGGAAGGAAAATCTTCCTGGAGGTTTTCCATCCAACCCATTTGGTGATGAGGGAGGGAACTTCTTTTGAAACAGGAGCCATAAATTCTGCCCTGAACTCGCCGTGCCCTTCTTCATGGAGAAGGAAATTTGTCAGCATCCCCTGGCCCGGGGAGGGAAAAGGGATGTGCAGGGAAGGGGAATGTTCTGGGCATGATTTAGAGGAGGAGTTTTTGCTCCTTGATGCCAAATTCCTTCACCAGGGGCACCATCCCTGCTCCTGTCCTTCTCTGGGGCTGAGGGAAGGGAGTGCAGAAACTTTGGCTTCCACCAGGATGGTTAACTCTGGGATAAACTCCATAAAATCCATTTTAGGGGGGAACTGATGGCAGCTTTCACAGCTTCCTGTGGCTGCCCACGGTGCAAACTCTGCTCTTTGTCCCATTCTTAAAAAAAGCAGCCTGGGATTGATAAGATGCAAATCAAAGGGGGAGGAAAAAGAGGTCCCAACCAATCAGTGACATAAAAACAGCCCCAAAAATCAGTGTGCCTACAAAAGTGTCCAATCTCCGTGCTGTGCAGAGCCAAGAAAATCAGAGTGAACAGATTATCACCTTGAGAGGGAATAAATCAATGCCAACGTTGTGGAGGAGAAATAATCCCTTGGGCATGGTGCCAGGCACTGCACTGCTGGCTTCTGATGGCCTGGAGAGAATAAAAGAGCCAAATGTCCAAATCCAGCTGTTCCTGCATGCCCAGGATGCTCCTGCTGACAGCCAGGGGCTGCCATCCCATTTATCAGGGAGTTATCCACTAACAGCTCAGGCTGTCACATGGCTGGGCTTCAGAGCCAAGGAAATCAGGGAAAAAAGACATTTTGGGATCAAAGGTTTTCCCCTTTTTCCAAATATTGCTGAGTGGAGCGTGCCTGGGCTTGTCTGGCCCAAGTGCTCAAAGGGGGCAGCTGTGGTGTTTCACCTCAGAGACACCTTTGGCTGGCTGGGAGTTGGCACTCAGAATGAGTCCAAGCAAAGTAGAAACTCAGTTTACCTCTGGTGGAAAAGGTTCAGGTGATGGTGAAGAGAAAAGAGAGTGGGTTCTGCTGGAGGGTTAAATCCAGAGTTTATTCCAGAGTGACAGAGCTCTGAATCTTTGCAGCAGCTCCAAGAAAATCCCGACCCCATGGTTCCAGTGTCTTATAAACCCACAGGGAGGGGGGAGGGAGAGGAGAGGTGAGCCACCAACCAGGTGGGAGGGGGAGGGTCTCAGGGGACAATGACACCTGGACAGGCCAATGACCCCAGGTGTGAGAAGCATCTTTTGAACTTCTGCCAATCACACGACGCCCTTCTGGAGTGTGGAACTGGACAGACAGCACTTAGGAAGAGGGCAAGGAGGAAGGGAAGGAAGAAGTTGGCACAATCTCCTATCCCTATATCCAGAGGGACAGCCTAGAGCTTCACACCACAACACCCTTTCCAGCTGACTCACCCCCTGGAACTCCAAGGGACACTTTTGACTAGCCCAGGTTGCTCAGGTAAAGTTTTATCTGCAATCAAACACTTCCTGCAGGGATCTCAGGTGTGCTGCAGGTGTCCCTGAGTGACTCTGGGATCTGATATTTCCTGGGAAGGTCTCCAAGCCGTTGTGTCACCTGCTTAGCAAAGAAACCATTCCCTGCAAGGAGATTTCACCTCTAAAGATCACCTCAGTGCTCAGCTCTTCTATAAACACAAACCCCAGTAGCCCACTTTACTCACCCACCCAGAGCTGTGTAATTCCCATGAATTTGAAATCTATCAATATTGAAATCTATCAATAAAGCATGAAATAGAATTTTTTCCTCCCCTCAAGGTGCTGAGAGTTGGGTTTTTTTTGCTTTTCCCCCTCAAATACAGGAAATTAACAACAAGGAAAGGGTGAGGATTAAAGCAGAGAGTGACTGAGTTTTATTTTCAAGTATTATTAGAGCATAAATACATTTAGATGGGTTCATATATGAAATATTTTATATTTTGTTATTCAGCTGCATCTGAGAGAGGGGGAATTACCTGGGAAAGCCAAGTGAGGAAGAGGTGGAGTGAGGCAGTGTGATTGAAAAGAATTTGGTTGCCCATCTGCTTCCCAATCCCCAGGTTTCCTGAGAGTGCTGAGTGCAAGAAATCCAAATCCCTGCTTAGAGACAAACTCCTCTTCAAAATTAGGAAGTTTTTTTGCCAAATGTCTGATTTGTGGCCCCGTTTCAGGAGTGAAAGGTGACCTTGAGGCAGGGCAGGATGCAGAACTCTCTGCCCTAAGAATCTGAACTCAGAAACTCCCCTCAGTGTGTCACCTGGAGGGAAAGGAAATTACCATCCAGGCAGATTTACAACAAACAAATGCCCAGCAATTAAATATTATGGTTGTGCACGATTCCATTTATTGGCTGGAAATAACCAGGTGAGGGTTTTGGGGAAGAGGGCAGATGTTTGATCATCATCTCATTATTGGCATCGGAGACACTCTGGGACAGATTCTCTTCTCCTCTACCCAATAAATCCTGCTGGCTTGAATTCCTGTTTTATGAACAGAGGAGCTCCACCCCAGCCCTGGAGTGGGGTGGGACAGCCCAGCTGGAGTTTAAATGATTTTTTCAGGGGAGAAACCTCTCCAGCTGCTCCAGCTGTGCAGGAATTGCCAGGGCAGCCTGGATTTATGATTTCTTGCACTCCTGCATTTTTACATCCCTGCATTCCCACTGGCACTGGATGCAGGAAGAGAAACTTGGGTCAAATCACTACAAATCCAAGGATTTTTGCACATTCCAAGGGTCAGGGCAGAAAAGGGCAGAACTGAGCCCATTTTCAGCGTGGGAGCTCAGAAATCTCCAGGTTTTCCCAGTTACCCACAGCAATAATATTCAGAGTGAAATTCTGTGGAGAAAACATCTTTCCCCCTCGGAAAATTGCTTCTAAACAATCAAAACCTGCAACAGGGAATTGTGAAAGACTGTCTTTAGTACTGGAAAAACAACAGGGAAAAACGAAGTTTGAGCTGTTTGCTCACCAGCTAATTGTGATTTAAAACTTTTGTTTCAATGCCTGTTTACACTAAAATTGCAGGGGGAGAAAGAGTTCCTTAAATACAGGTTGCTAAGGAATTATTTTTGTGTGAGGAACGAGCAAATTGAAGTGATTGAGGAGGCAGAAAATCCGTGTGAGACACGGCAGCAAACAGGCAACAAAGTGAGGCTGGTGTGCTCCTGCACGGGGGAAAAAATAACAGAGACAGGAATAAAAATAGTCTGGGATGCTCTTTGTGCCCAACCTCTCAAAATATCCCAGCTCTGGGAGGTGGAAGTGCCACTTTTTGTGCTGTCTGGAGCAACTTCGTTGTGCTGAATTAAAAAACCAAGGGCTGGCAGGAATAGGGGAGGGAAAAGAACATTTCCCAGGGGTTTTGTTTCCAAATCAAGAGGAAAAAAGGCAATCACTTGGTATTAGAATTTTAGAAGTTTAATAGTAATAAAATGGGTATAAAAATAGTAATAGAATTGGAGTAATAAGGATTTGGACAATTTGGATTAGAAGAATATGAGGCAATAAAAACAAAGAGTTACAGACAGTCCAGGCACCTTTTTCTGGGCAAAATAAGCCCAAAAAAGGGCACAGGTGAACAGAGGATTAACCCTTTACAGCAACAGCCTGTTGCACATTCCTACAGCTCATCCATGGTTCATCAATTCCATCCCAACACAGGATTCTGTCTGGGCAGGGTCAGCTCCATCCCCTGAACCCCGAGTCCTTGCAGCCCCAAAAACTTCAGGGAAGTGCTCAGTGACATTTTTTCTTGAGGCAACGAGACAAAGAAGCTCAGAACCCACAGGTGCCAAGGGACAGGCACAGAATATTCACAGGTTTGGGGGTTTTTGATGAGGACAGAAAGATTTAATTATTCAGAACAAAACAGACCTAAAGGAGCCTGTCAATTAAAGTGACTGATAAAAGTTTATGGTTGCTGTGAAATATTTAACAGGGAGTGCTGAATTTTTTATGGAAGAAATATTTGTGCTTGCCAGAGCCTGATGTTAATATACAGAAATTAATACAAACATCAAACCTGAACTTTTCAGAGAGGAGCCTCAGCAAAGGATTTGTCCTTTACATCTGTCAAAATTAACACCAACAGGGCCAAAATCAAAATCTGGGTAACTCCACTCTTAAATCAGCCTGGGTACCCAGAGCTGTCAGGAGTAGCTGCTCATTAAAATCTTTGTCCCCAAATTGAATTTATATCTTAATCCTGACCATGATTTCCAAAAGTGAATTTATATCTTAATCCTGACCATGATTTCCTAAACTGAACTTAATCCTGACCATGATTTCTTAAACTTAATCCTGACCATGGTTTCCCAAACTGAATTTATATCTTAATCCTGACCATGATTTCCTAAACTGAATTTAATCCTGACCATGATTTCTTAAACTTAATCCTGACCATGGTTTCCCAAACTGAATTTATATCTTAATCCTGACCATGATTTCCTAAACTGAATTTAATCCTGACCATGATTTCCTAAACTTAATCCTGACCATGATTTCCTAAACTTAATCCTGACCATGATTTCTCAAAGTGAATTTATATCCTGACCATGATTTCTTAAACTTAATCCCTACCATGATTTCCTAAACTTAATCCTGCCCATGATTTCTTAAACTGAATTTAATCCTGACCATGATTTCCTAAACTTAATTTATATCTTAATCCTGACCATGATTTCTTAAACTTAATCCTGACCATCATTTCCCAAACTGAATTTAATCGTGACCATGATTTCCTAAACTTTATCCTGACCATGATTTCTCCACTCCCAACCACCTGGAAGAGGCAAAAATTAACTCCAGGCTCCCCATTCATGTGGTTTTAATTAGCCTTGGGTTTATGGGCATTTTTAAAATTAACCAGGCTTTTAAATAATTATTGCAGCATTGTATTGTTTTAATTAGCAGAATGCAAAGCAACAAAAGATGATGTGTGCATGTTTTCCAAACCCAAGAGCCAGAATGGTCCCTTGCATTCTATGATCAGGGAATTATCAGGGAGTGATCAGGGAGGGACCCCGGGTTCTGAGGAAAACCCTGAAACCACAGCAGAGAAAAGTCTCACGCTGCAATTCCACTGCTGGTCCTGCCTGCAGGGCCAGGCAGGCAACCAGAGCATTTCCCCTGGCTGGGCTCTGCCAGGGAGTCCCTTGCATTCCATGATCAGGGAATTATCAGGGAGTGATCAGGGAGGGACCCCAGGTTCTGAGGAAAACCCTGAAACCACAGCAGAGAAAAGTCTCACTGCTGCAATTCCACTGCTGGTCCTGCCTGCAGGGCCAGGCAGGCAATCAGAGCATTTCCCCAGGCTGGGCTCTGCCAGGGGGGAGCAGGGGTGATAATCACAAGGTGCCTGTGCCCAGTCACATCCCCTCCTCCTCCTCCTGCATTACATTCCACCTTCAATTCAAAAATCTGATTCCTCCCCTTGCTCCTGTCATTTCCTAAACATTCCCTCTGTGCTCTCATTTTGCCCTTTCCTTCACTAAATCCTTCCCTCTGCTTCTTTTCCCTTTCCTTACCCTTTAAATTCAAAATTTTTGAGCACTGCCACTGCATTAACACAACTTCATCCTGCTCTCAGAGCTCTTCTCTGCACCAGGCAATATTTCACCTTTTCTGTGAATTTGCCTTTAAAAGGATGTCACCTGAAAAGAAGATAAAGTTGTTTTCTTTAGCATTTGATATATGCAACAATCCTGCTCACCTCAGTCAAATAAAAATGCATAATTGCTAGCCTGAAAGCCATAATTTGCATTAATATTGGGATTTTAGAGCTCCTGTGCAGGCAGGGGTGGAGTGGTGGCCTCAGCATTTGTGCCTCCTTTGGGTGGGCAGGGAGAAATATTGCAGCAGAATATCCCTGATTAGACTTGGGAGCTGGCTTGGAATCAGCTTTATCAACCATCCCCATTTCCTGGATAATGGAATTAATTTATTCATTAAAACTTTATCTAATTATTGAGAAGAAATCTCCATCCTGAGTGTGAGATAACAGCAGCTCTGCTTCCCATCTCCCCCCTTAGCAGGGACTTTTAACTGGCATTATTGGGCAGTGATTTTATTATTGCCATTATTCAATTCAGCCAAGCTTCTTTTTTTTTATCTTCTTTGTACTCTGTTTACACTTTTTAATGAGGTTTTAATCTTCCCTGACGTGTTTATTCAGGTTATTTATTTTACAAAAGGAAAGGGCCTTAAGTATAACTGAGGAAATCAATGCTTTGGGGTTTGATTTTCAACCTGGATCTGAATTTCTTCCTAATTCTCCTTTTCAAATATTCCTCAGTCTGAGGGGAAAAAAAAACACACAGGGTGTGGGGAATGCTTGAGAAAAGGATGGAGATTTTTAGATTAATTCAAGTAGAACTCAAATTCTTAGGGGAGAATGGTGAATTCTGCAAATTCCCCTAAGAATAATCGATGGCAAAACATTAACTCCAGCCTTCAGAGATTTTAAATCAAAATGCATTAAAGTAGCAAGGCAAACCTGGAGCTGGCACTGGGCACAGCAAATCAGCTGAAATTCCCTGGAATGCCAGCAGTGCTGGGCTCCTTCCCATTGGCTCCTGCAGGGTTTGCCCTCCTTGTTTGGGTTTGGGTTTAGAGCCTGGCAAACCCAGCAGAGGATGAGGCTGGATTTGCCAGGGAATAACCTGGAGCTGGCTGTGGATAGAGCAGCTCAGAAATGCAGTGCTGGGGCTGAAGGGTCTCAGGAAGGGCAGGAAATTCTGCACCCATGGAAGCCCCAGAGCAGAGAAATGAGGCAGGGGCACTGCAGTGTGGCCCTGTTCTTCTGAGCCTTCTGATGGTCTCATTCTTGTAATGAACTAAATAAATAATTATTGTTTTGCATTCTTTTTGGAGGAGGAAAAATTTAGTGGGCTGTTGGTTTGTCCAGTGTCATTGCAGAGGTGGCACTGTCACCCTCCAACCCTCTGTCACTTTTGGAAATCTATCAATGCTGGAGTCAGAAATTAAACTTTCTTCTTCTTACCTTGGAATTCCATCATCCAGGTTGTTTGATTTCGTGTCCTAGAGCAACACTTCAGCCTCAGCCCACTGAGGTTTGGGTGGAATTCTGTCCTTGCACTGTGATGGGACAAAGGGAGAGCATGGATTGTCTGGAGGATCCTCCACAGGATCCCCTGAATCCATTCCTGCTTCTGTCCCTCCTCTGCCCACACTGACCCTGAGCAGGACCCGGGGGATTCCTCCCCTGGGGCTGGGAATTCACTTGGGGTGATCCCCCATCCCACATCCCACATCCCACATCCCACATCCCACATCCCACATCCCACATCCCACATCCCACATCCCACATCCCACATCCCACATCCACATCCCACACCCCACATCCCACATCCACATCCCACATCCCACATCCCACACCCCACATCCCACAGCCTGTTCCTGTTCCCTGGACCCGAGAGCCCTGGAGCCCCATGGAAAGGTTTTTAGGGCTGGGAGAATTCCTCTCCTGGGGCTGGGAATTCAATGTCATTTGGGGTAATCCCACATCCCACACCCCACATCCCACATCCCACACCCCACATCCCACATCCCACACCCCACATCCCACAGCCTGTTCCTGTTCCCTGGATCCAGAAGCCTTGGAACCCCATGGAAAGGTTTTTAGGGCTGGAAGAATTCCTCTCCTGGGGCCAGGAAGTCACTGTCATTCACTGTCAATTCCACATCCCACATCCCCAGGCCTGTTCCTGTTCCCTGGATCCGAGATCTGTCCCCATGGAAAGGTTTTTAGGGCTGGAAGGACTCCTCCCCTGGGGCTGGGAATTCAATGTCCTTGGGGTAATCCCCCATCCCACATCCCACACCCCACATCCCACATCCTGTTCCCTGGACCTGAGAGCCCTGGAGCCCCATGGAAAGGTTTTTAGGGCTGGAAGAATTCCTCTCCTGGGGCTGGGAAGTCACTGTCATTTGGGTGATCCCACATCCCACATCCCACACCCCACATCCCACATCCCACACCCCACATCCCACATCCCACACCCCACATCCCACATCCCAGTTCCTGTTCCCTGGACCTGAGAGCCCTGGAGCCCCATGGAAAGGTTTTTAGGGCTGGGAGAATTCCTCTCCTGGGGCTGGGAAGTCACTGTCCTTGGGGTAATCCCACATCCCACATCCCCAGGCCTGTTCCTGTTCCCTGGATCCACGATCCATCCCCATGGAAAGGTTTTTAGGGCTGGAAGGATTCCTCCCCTGGGGCTGGGAAGTCACTGTCATTTGGGTAATCCCACATCCCACATCCCACACCCCACATCCCACATCCTGTTCCCTGGACCTGAGAGCCCTGGAGCCCCATGGAAAGGTTTTTAGGGCTGGGAGAATTCCTCTCCTGGGGCTGGGAATTCAGTGTCCTTGGGGTAATCCCACATCCCACACCCCACATCCCACATCCCACACCCCACATCCCACATCCCAGTTCCTGTTCCCTGGACCCGAGAGCCCTGGAGCCCCATGGAAAGGTTTTTAGGGCTGGAAGAATTCCTCTCCTGGGGCTGGGAAGTCACTGTCCTTGGGGTAATCCCACATCCCACATCCCACATCCCACATCCCCAGGCCTGTTCCTGTTCCCTGGATCCAAGATCCATCCCCATGGAAAGGTTTTTAGGGCTGGAAGGACCCTCAGTGCTGATCCCAGCAGCATTTTTAGGTGAGATGCATTCACCCCTGAAATGCATTCACCCCTGAAATGCATTCACCTCTGAAATGCATTCACCTCCGAAATGCATTCACCCCTGAAATGCATTCACCTCTGAAATACATTCACCCCTGAAATGCATTCACCCCTGAAATGCATTCACCTCTGAATGCATTCACCTCTGAAATGCATTCACCTCTGAAATGCATTCACCTCTGAAATGCATGCACCTCTGAAATGCATGCACCTCTGAAATGCATACACCTCTGAAATGCATACACCTCTGAAATGCATTCACCTCTGAAATGCATTCACCCCTGAAATGCATTCACCTCTGAAATGCATGCACCTCTGAAATGCATTCACCCCTGAAATGCATTCACCTCTGAAATGCACTCACCCCTGAAATGCATGCACCTCTGAAATGCATTCACCTCTGAAATGCATTCACCTCTGAAATGCATTCACCTCTGAATGCATTCACCTCTGAATGCATTCACCCCTGAAATGCATTCACCTCTGAAATGCATTCACCTCTGAAATGCATTCACCCCTGAAATGCATTCACCCCTGAAATGCATTCACCTCTGAAATGCATTCACCTCCGAAATGCATTCACCCCTGAAATGCATTCACCTCTGAAATGCATTCACCTCTGAAATGCATTCACCTCTGAAATGCATTCACCCCTGAAATGCATTCACCTCTGAAATGCATTCACCTCTGAAATGCATTCACCCCTGAAATGCATTCACCTCTGAATGCATTCACCTCTGAAATGCATTCACCTCCGAAATGCATTCACCTCTGAAATGCATTCACCCCTGAAATGCATTCACCTCTGAAATGCATTCACCTCTGAAATGCATTCACCCCTGAAATGCATTCACCCCTGAAATGCATTCACCTCTGAAATGCATTCACCTCCGAAATGCATTCACCCCTGAAATGCATTCACCTCTGAAATGCATTCACCTCTGAAATGCATTCACCTCTGAAATGCATTCACCCCTGAAATGCATTCACCTCTGAAATGCATTCACCTCTGAAATGCATGCACCTCTGAAATGCATTCACCTCTGAAATGCATGCACCTCTGAAATGCATTCACCCCTGAAATGCATTCACCCCTGAAATGCATTCACCTCTGAAATGCATGCACCTCTGAAATGCATTCACCTCTGAAATGCATTTATCTCTGTTCCCACCCAGGGAATTCCCCATCCCTGGAAGTGTCCAAGGCCAGACTGGAGCAACCTGGGGTGCTGGGAGGCACCTCTGCCCCTCTGAACAGGATTTAAGGTCCCTTCCAACCCAAACCACTCTACAATTCCACCATTCTTTGCTCCAGACCTGCTCCAGCACAAGGAAGAGAAGGTGAAAATTAAGAATTTGAATCCTTTCCTTACAGGACACCTCATCAGGATTTCTGCCTTTAACCCTTGCCATGCTGGACATCCCCCTCCTCCCCTCTGCAAGGAAGAGAATAAGATGCTTCCCATTTAATTTTGAAGCAGCAGAAGTATTTAAAGAACATTAATGGAGTCAGACTTAATTTACTCTTTTTCCTTTTTTATTTCTTTTCCCCTGGCTTGCAATCATTTTCCCCCCTCCTCGTGCTTGTGAGCTATTATTTTGTAAATGAATGACTTCATTTCATTTAGTCCCAGATTTAATTGTTCCTTATTGGAAATGTCAGCTTTCACAGCTCATTAATAAGGCACTGGTGGAAAAAAAAATGTTAAAAAAGCCAGGGAAGAGGTGTGGATGGGGAGACATAAACTTGGCTGGCAAGGAAGGAGGAGCTTTAGTTACTGCTGGGCCCACAGACAGGTTGGGAAATCCAAAGGTTGATTCCCTGGATCAGTGGGTGCATCCTGCTGCATGGAACCCCCTCACTGAATGAATAATTCCTGCCTTTAGTCACTCCTGTGCCTCAGGTGCTTTGAGGAGGACACGAACAAAAGCCACTCCCTGTTTTTCCAGTTGGAACAACACCAAACCCATGAATCCAGACCGTGGAATCCTGCAGGACTTCCTGTGGGTACCCCAAAATTACTTTTTTTTTTTTTTTCCATTTGCTCATGAAAATAAAGAATGAAAACATATTAATTCTTTCTTTGCCATGTAGAATGTGACTGAAATAATTAATTTTCCTAATAAAGAAGTGTTATTCCTACTCCCATATCTTTGCCTGAGACCCCCTTACTTTCAAAATTATAATAATTCAGAGGGAGGGACTTTACATTTTCCATTTCCTACCTTCCTTAACAGACACCTGCCTTGCCAAACCAACACAAAAAATCAAATCTAAACTTATTTATAAATTCAACAACTCTCCAACCCTGCATGAATCCATCACCAAGGGGATATATCCTGCAATCTGTCCTGTAATTGGGATATTTCCTCTGGAAAATGCTTTTTAAGCCCAGTTTGGCTCATTTAGGATTTTTAAACCCTTTGCTATGAAATGGTTTTGCCTCTGTGTTTTTGGGCTGCCTTCTGCTGCTCCCACATGTTTAAATTAAAATTTCCCAACAGATTTGGGGAGAGGCGGGGAGGGAAAGAGCAATTTTATTTTTTAAAAGTGAGTAAATAGTGCAAAGAGAATTGCAGAAGAAAAAGAAACAGAAATAAACTTTTGCATATTTATGCAGAACCTCCAATAAGAAAAAAGCTGAAAGGAAACAGCTTTGGTCTGGGGAATTTATTGCTCATCAAAAGAGGCCAAATTGGCTCAATTTGCCATTTTGGAAAGAAAAGGAAGATCTGCTCTGTTTTCCATAGACCAAGATATTAAAAGCTGGACTGAAACCATGGAAAATGTCCCCACTCTGAGGTTTGCAGATGGAGAACTCCCATTTAAGAGGAAATCTTTGATTTTTAAGGTCCCAGCTGAGCTGGAGCAGCGGAGTTGATGCCAGTGATGGGTCCCCACTCCCAGAGATGCAAATCAGTCACTGCCTCCTTCAAAAAGGAAACAAATCCAGCCCCAGAGCAGCCCCGGGAGGTTTTTCCCTCAGTTCCCCCAAGGACACAGCACTGGGATAATCTTCCCTAAGAGGAGATTGATAGCTTTAAAGTAGGGGTTTAAAACCACATTCAGATTTTAAGAAAACTACAATATAAATGCAAAATATTTCTATAATAAACACTCAACTGTACAAACTATAATAATCTTCATTTTTTTCTTTTTTTTTTCCTTCAGAAGCAGCAAAGGCAAACATAATGCACACACTTATCAAGGTGAAATTATCCCATCTTGGAGAGGCTGTGAAGGGAAAATTCTAAGGTGGTATTTTCTTGGCTGAAAGCTCCCATGCAAGTGTAAATTATTATCATTAAAATAATGAATTCTTTGCCCGGTTTAGGCTTTGCAGCTCACTCTGGAATTGAAAAATGCTCTGTGCTCAATGAAACTCTGGGGTGTAATGTAAATTTTCCACAGCATTTGCTTTCCAGCTGAATGGCACCCAGACAAAATTCCATTCCAAGAGGTCTGGGGGCAGCACCAGGAGCAGCTGCATCTCCATTCCAGCCCCTGGAAAATGGGGAGCTTGGTCACCCCAGGGGGTGCAGGGTGGGTACTCAGGGTCTGCGGGGCAGATACTCAGGGTTTGTGGAGCAGATACTCAGGGTTTGTGGGGCAGATACTCAGGGTTTGTGGAGTGGATACTCAGGGTTTGTGGAGAGTGGACACTTAGGGTTTATTGGGCAGATGCTCAGGGTTTGTGGAGTGGATACTCAGGGTTTGTGGGGCAGATACTCAGGGTTTGTGTGCAGTGGATACTCAGAGTTTGTGTAGAGTGGATACTCAGGGTTTTTGGGGCAGATACTCAGGGTTTGTGGAGTGGATACTCAGGGATTGTGGGGCAGATACTCAGGGTTTGCGGGACAGATACTTAGGGGTTTTGTGCAGTGGATACTCAGGGTTTGTGGAGTGGATACTCAGGGATTGTGGCGTGGATGCTCAGGGTTTGTACGGCAGGTACTCAGGGTTTTTGGGGCAGATACTCAGGGTTTGTAGGGCAGATGCTCAGGGTTTGTGTGCAGTGGATACACACAGGGTTTGAGGGGCAGATACTCAGAGTTTGTGCAGAGTGGATACTCAGGGTTTGTGGGGCAGATACTCAGGGTTTGTGGAGCAGATACTCAGGGTTTGTGGGGCAGGTACTCAGGGTTTGTGGGGCAGGTACTCAGGGTTTGTGGGACAGGTACTCAGGGTCTGCGGGGCAGATACTCAGGGTTTGTGGAGTGGATACTCAGGGATTGTGGCGTGGATGCTCAGGGTTTGTGGGGCAGATACTCAGGGTTTCTGCAGAGTGGGTACTCAGGGTTTGTGGGGCAGATATTTAGGGTTTGTGTGCAGTGGATACACACAGGGTTTGAGGGGCAGATACTCAGGGTTTGTGCAGAGCAGTTGCTCAGGGTTTATTGGGCAGATACTCAGCGTTTGTGGGACAGATACTCAGGGTGTGTGGGGCAGATACTCAGGGTTTGTGGAGAGTGGACACTTAGGGTTTATTGGGCAGATACTTAGGGTTTGTGTGCAGTGGGTACTCAGGGGTTTGTGGAGTGGATACTCAGGGATTGTGGCGTGGATGCTCAGGGTTTGTACGGCAGGTACTCAGGGTTTTTGGGGCAGATACTCAGGGTTTGTAGGGCAGATGCTCAGGGTTTGTGTGCAGTGGATACACACAGGGTTTGAGGGGCAGATACTCAGAGTTTGTGCAGAGTGGATACTTGGGGTTTGTGGGGCAGATACTCAGGGTTTTTGGGGCAGATACTCAGGGTGTGTGGAGCAGATACTCAGGGTGTGTGGGGCAGATACTCAGGGTTTGTGCGGCAGGTACTCAGGGTTTGTGGGGCAGATACTCAGGGTTTTGGGGCAGATACTCAGGGTTTGTGTGGGGCAGATCCTCAGGGGTTTTGGGGCAGATACTCAGGGTTTTTGGGGCAGGTACTCAGGGTTTGTGTGGCAGGTACTCAGGGTTTGTGGGGAAGATACTCAGGGTTTGCAGGGCAGATACTCAGGGTTTGTGTGCAGTGGATGCTCAGGGATTTTGGGGCAGATACTCAGGGTTTGTGTGCAGTGGATGTTCAGGGATTTTGGGGCAGATACTCAGGGTTTTTGGGGCAGGTACCCAGGGTGTGTGGGGCAGGTACTCAGGGTTTGTGGGGCAGATACTCAGGGTTTTGGGGCAGATACTCAGGGTTTGTGTGGGGCAGATCCTCAGGGGTTTTGGGGCAGATACTCAGGGTTTGTGGGGCAGGTACTCAGGGTTTGTGTGGCAGGTACTCAGGGTTTGTGGGGAAGATACTCAGGGTTTGCAGGGCAGATACTCAGGGTTTGTGTGCAGTGGATGCTCAGGGATTTTGGGGCAGATACTCAGGGTTTTTGGGGCAGGTACTCAGGGTGTGTGGGGCAGGTACTCAGGGTTTGCGGGGCAGATACTCAGGGTTTGTGTGCAGTGGATACTCAGGTTTTGTGTGCAGTGGATACACACAGGGTTTGTGGGGAATATACTCAGGGTTTGTGTGCAGTGGATACTCGGGGTTTGTGGAGCAGATACTCAGGTTTTTGTGCAGAGTGGATACTCAGGGTTTTTGGGGCAGATACTCAGGGTTTGTGGGCAGATACTCAGAGTTTGTGGGGCAGAGGGGTGACGGGGGCACTGCCCCCACAGCGATGTGTGGCGCTCCCCCAGCTCTGCATCCCGGGCTTTGGGGAGCATCCCCTCTGACTGGCAGCACACAAACCCATCTGCACCCCGCAGCACAACTGCCTGCCAGCAAAAAGCATTAGTGCTCTTCTAAATGCTTCTTCCTTATCGGCTGCAAAACGTTGCAATAATAAAAATAATAATCTCGGGGAGGAGGGGGGGGTCTGGAGTCCCAGAAGGTGCTTGTCAAGGAGAAAAATAATTGTTAGCCAGAGCTGATTAAACAGCAGCATTTTCTCAGGCTGAGAAGTCGTCCAGGAGATGTTCCTGCCGGAATCCTGGACCTGCCAGGAATGGGTAATTTCCTCAGGAGTCTTTTCTGAAGGAGCTGGTGCCGCTCCCTCCCCAGCCACACTAATTGTTTATTAACATACAAAAGAACCGGTGACCTTTAAACGCAGCTTTTTGTCCCTGCTAGGCAGAGGAAATGAGCCCCGGCACAGCAAACGTGCCTGGGCTCCTTTTTATTTTTAGGAAAGTAACCTTTCAAGCAAGGAACTCTTCATCAATAGCGTTTTCACACTCTATATTTAATAATCATGGGATTAAGCAGAAACGTGTTATTTGCTGCTTCATTTAGGATTCAAAATTTACCCGAAAGAATTGAGGCTGTCTTGAGTGTTAAGTCATAGCTGTAAAAATGGAAGAATTTGGGGAATTTAAAAGCATGTAAAAAAAGGTTTGAGGTGTTCCATACCAAGCACCAGCACCACACATGGGTGTGCAAACTTTTTGAAGGGTGAGTGGAACAAAACCACAATTTTTCCCCTGGGTTTTTCATCACTCCCACTCAGAATTGTAACTGATTTGGGAGCTTGACTCTCACTTTTCAAAATTTGGGACATTTATTGCCTTTCCCAATGGATTTGGTTGTTAAATCTCAGAGGCAGCTGTGGGTTGGAAGTGGAATCCAAATCCTCCTCTGGAAATCCTCCATCCAAAGCCCAGCCCAACATTTTACCCCAGGAGATGTGGAGCATCCTCATGGATGGAGAGCCCACAGCCTCTCTGGGAAAAGGCTTCAGCCTCTCTCAGAGCAGAGAACTTTGGATTACATTAAATGGAATTTCCTTTATTTTGTCAGGAAAATTAACCCCCAAACACCAGAGGTTTGTGCCCAAACAGGAGACAGAGGAGCCCTTTGGCTTTATTCCAACCAAGGCAGAGGCCATGGGGCATCCCCTGGGGTCTCTCCAAGGTTTGGAGGATGCAGCCTCCCTTTTTATCCCAATTTCCAGCCACATTTCCCTTCTTTCTTTCCCCATTTCTGAGGCACTTGAGAGGTTCAGACTCCCCAGAACCCCTGATCCCAAAGATTCCCCTCTAATGCACAACCCGCCCTTTTCATTTTTAATTCTTACAGAATTTGGGGTTTTCCCCTATTTTTGAGGTACCTGAGATGTTCAGACTCCCCAGAACACCTGATCCCAAAGATTCCCCTCTAGTGTACAACCCTCCCTTTTCATTTTGAATTCTTACAGAATTTATGGGATTTTCCCCATTTCTGAGGTACCTGAGAGGTTCAGACTTGATCCCAAAGATCCCCCTCTAATGTACAACCCTTCCTTTTAATTCTTAATTTCCCAGCAGCAGCAGAGCTGCTCCAGCATCACCTCATTCAACATTTTTCAAGGGTCATGAGATGTTTTCCTGAGATATTTTGTCTCTTGAAAATATTATTTATATCATTATTTATATTAATATAAAATATAATATAGTTATGGCAATAATTCTATTTATATATAATGCAAAAATATAATCTATTTATATATTGAGGTCCAATCTGCAGGTTTGGTTTCAGACATCTCTGGAGAGCTGTCCAAAATTTGGGACCTCTGTCAGATCCTGGACCTCCTGCTCTGGCTGTAAGCATGACAGGATCAAACTTTCCACAGGAACTCATGGGTGCACCTCAGCTCAGAGCCCAGGGAAGGTGATGATGTGGATTTATTCCATTTCTCCTCTGAGAGGAGGCCTGGCCAAAGGTGCCCACCAGAGGCACAATTTTCAGGACCTCTCTGAGCCTGGGCAATCTGTTAGCAGGGAGAGTTTTAGTCCATTAAGCTGCTGAGCCAGCTCATGAGAATGTTATTTAGTGTAAATTTTCATTTGGATGGGGAGCAGAGAGCTTGATCTCTAACATCTGTAATTGAATTAGCAACCTCTTTGTTTCCCCATCCTCTTTATGGCCAGGGATGCATTTTGTGAGCGTTCAGAATTGCAGCAGCCTGGCCATTACTTGGGAAAAGTGCCACATAATGCCCTTCTGCAAGTGGATTTTTATTTCACTTCCCTTCTTCCCCTTCCCAATGTTTTGCCTTTCACTGCTCTCATCCACCAGCTCCTCTTTAAAGCTGGTTTTTTTCTCCCCCCCCAAATTTGATTAGATCTTCTTTGCATGGCTGGTACAGTTTGACCCCTACAAGCCTGGAGCCAGAACTTCAGGATTCATTTGTTTTCCCATTATTTTCCTGCACAGGAATAGTAATGGGAGATTAGGAAAGAAAAATATAAGAGACTAATTTAACAAGGGATTTAAACACCTGCTTAATTACATCTCTGCTGAGGGCAGCACTGATTCAAGTGCTTAATTGGGTGTTGTTATTTGAAAATATGGAAGAATTGCGTGGCAAGAGGTTTGTAAAAGTGCTGGAATGTGGAACAGCATCCCCTGTTTGTTACAGGGCTCAGCACTAAACCAGAGTGCTGCATTTTGGGTTTAGCCAGTGGAGCCTCAGGCTGGGTTAAGGCTCGCTGAGGAAAATGGGTGAGCACCGAGGATTTTCTGCTTTTAACAACCTAAAGATGCTGCTCTAGAGCCTCGTTTCAATCTTCAAACATAACCTGAGCATGAAAAAGCCTGGATTCTCCTGAGGTTTGGGTGCAGGAACAGCAGTGCAGAGGAGAGACTGAAATGTCACCACCCTCAGACAAATTGGGGGGAAAAAAATGAGATTCAGCCAAAGCTTCCCCTTGATCTTGGAGGTCTTTTCCAACCCTAAAGATTCAGCAGAGTTTAAGTGCAAGGAAGGGAATGAAAATGCTAAAATACTCTTCCATTTAGCCCAAAACAGTCAGGGCTTGTCCTCTGTCCCTAAAACTCGTGAGCTCTTTGGTTCCTTTGGCCCCATGTGGAGCATCCAGCCCAGGGCAGCAGCACCACAGCCCAGGGAGCTCTGCTCTTCAACTGCCGAGGGACTGGGAAAGGTTTCCCTGCAGAATTTCCAGCTGCATTTGAACCCAGGAATCCCCAAAGCCATCTGTGGGATTTGTGGGGCTCCCAGAGGAGGGAAGGAATGATGAATCTGACTCCAGGTTCTCAGAAAGCTGATTTATTATTATATTATATTGTATTATATTATATTATATTGTATTGCATTGTATTGTATTATATTATATTGTATTGCATTGTATTGTATTATATTATATTGTATTGTATTGTAATGTATTATATTGTATTATATTGTATTATATTATATTATATTGCATTGTATTGTATTGTATTATATTATATTGTATTGTATTGTAATGTATTATATTGTATTATATTGTATTATATTGTATTATATTGTATTATATTGTATTATATTGTATTATATTGTATTATATTGTATTATATTGTATTATATTGTATAGTATTATATTATATTATATTATATTATATTATATTATATTATATTATATTATATTATATTATATTATATTATATTATATTATACTACATTATATTATATTATATCACACTACATTATATTATATTACATCATACTACATTATTATATTATATTATATTATATTATATTATATTATATTATATTACATTACATTACATTATATTATATTATATTATATTATACTACATTATATTATATTACATCATACTACATTATATTATATTACATTATATTATATTACATTATATTATATTACATTATATCATATAATATTTATTGTATTACATTATATTATATTACGTTATATCATATCATATTTATTATCTTACCTTATATTATATTACATCGTATCATATTTATTATCTTACCTTATATTAATTATATTTAATTATATTATTATACAGAAAGGATACTTACAAAAGGCTAAAAGATAATTATGAAAACTCCTGACTCTTTCCAGAGTCCCAACACAGACTGACCCTGATTGGCCAATAAATCAAAATAATTCACATTAAACCAATCAAACAATCACCTGGTGGATAAACAATCTCCAAACTCATCCCAAAGCAGCAAAACACAGGAGAAGCAATCAGAAAATTATTATTTTCCTTTTTCCCTGAGGCTTCTCAGCTCCCCAGGAGAAGAATCCTGGGCAAAGGGATTTTTCCAGAAAATATAAGTGTGACACCCATGGACCTGCAGGTGTTTACAAGGCCACGTAATTCTACACATGGAAACAGAGCAAAAATGAATTATAAAGGTTGAAAAGCAAATAAGTGAATGAATTATAAAGGTTGAAAAGCAAATAAGTGAATGAATTATAAAGGTTGAAAAGAAAATGAGTGAATGAATTATAAAGGTTTAAAAGAAAATAAGTGAATGAATTATAAAGGCTGAAGAGTAAATAAGTGGCAGGTGCCCAGTGCTGGACAACAAAATCCTGGCAGGGAATTCCCCCTCCTAGAGGGAATTCACAAAAATATTTGGATTCTTTTATCCCCATGGGGATATTCCCGCTGGACTCGGGATGATCTGAGTCCCCCTCTCCTTTTCCTTCTCAGCTTCCCAGGAGAAAATCCTGGGCAAAGGGATTTTTCCAGAAAATATAAGTGTGACACCCATGGACCTCCAGGTGTTTACAAGGCCACGTAATTCTACACATGGAAACAGAGCAAAAATGAATTATAAAGGTTGAAAAGAAAATGAGTGAATGAATTATAAAGGTTTAAAAGAAAATAAGTGAATGAATTATAAAGGTTGAAGAGTAAATAAGTGGCAGGTGCCCAGTGCTGGACAACAAAATCCTGGCAGGGAATTCCCACTCCTAGAGGGAATTCACAAAAATATTTGGATTTTTTTTTTTCCCCCATGGGGATATTCCCGCTGGACTCGGGATGATCTGAGTCCCCCTCTCCTTTTCCTTCTCAGCTTCCCAGGAGAAGAATCCTGGGAAAAGGGATTTTTCCAGAAAATATAAGTGTGACACCCATGAACCTCCAGGTGTTTACAACCATGGACCTCCAGGTGTTTTCAACCTTTATAATTCATTTTTGCTCCGTTTCCATGTGTAATTCTACACATGGAAACAGAGCAAAAATGAATTATTAAAGTTGAAAAGCAAATAAGTGAATGAATTATAAAGGTTGAAAAGAAAATGAGTGAATGAATTATAAAGGTTGAAGAGTAAATAAGTGGCAGGTGCCCAGTGCTGGACAACAAAATCCTGGCAGGGAATTCCCACTCCTAGAGGGAATTCACAAAAATATTTGGATTTTATTTTTTATCCCCATGGGGATATTCCCGCTGAACTCGGGATGATCTGAGTCCCCCTCTCCTCCTCCTCCTCCTCCTCTGGGGTGTCACTCCTCGGGGCTCCTGCCAAGATCCACTGCTGGGAGCAGCTGGAAATCCCAGCCAGCTCTGAGTGCTGGCCAAGAGAGCAGCTCACAGCCAGCTCCTCCGGGGCACGATTATTTGCCACCAAACTGAAGGACAGGGATACATTTTGACTTCATCCACTTCATTTGTTCTCCCTCATTTCACAGTGTCAGGAATTGAGGGAAAAAAAAGCAGTTTGCCAAAAAAAAAACACCCTGCAGTGGAAGAGCCTTTCCTGAGGTTGAGGCTGTTTAATATTCATGTAGAAAACACTGGATATTCATGTAATCATCCTGATTATCCTCAATATGATGTTGCTGAAAGCTAATCTGGGCCGGGCAGAATTGTTTAAAGTAACAGCAATGTCTTTGCAAGCCACAATAATTTCTTAAACTCGTAAATATTGGAGTTGCATGGGCTGTTTGGGGCTGGAGGGGGGTGGAATCTGAGATTTGGGGATTTAATGTTCTCAGCGGGAATTAAAAGCAATACAAACAAGAACCAAGTGACTGGGCTGTGCTACAGGGGGAAAAAAAAGGAATTTATCCAGCAAAGTTTAATACAAAGCAGTTTAATGCAGCAAAAAAGGATTGAATCAAATGACAGCAAAGTGCAGGGATGTTGGGGCATGGGCAGAGGAGATGAAATCAGGCTGTGGAAATAACTCACCACACTGTTAGTGTTCAGGAGCACATCACCACCAGAAATGATTTTATGCAGGTGCTTTTGTTGAAGAGCTCTGGGTGTCAGGGGTGCAAACCCAAATCTGACTCCAACATGGGTTCGGGATGAACATGTTTTTATATTCTATCATTATATAACTTCCATGTTAATTATTAAACTTACATTGTTATTTTGTATACATAGATTTCAGCCAAGCATGGCCACCTTAGACTAGGAACATACAGTTTCTCATGGTTCTTCTTATGATTATACAATAATTATTTTTAATTACTAAACAATCATCACATCTAACAAATTTATCATTTATCATACCACTTACTCAGGTGAGACGCAAAGCTTAACATTTCAGAGTGCCACTTTTGAGAGTCTA
Organism: Haemorhous mexicanus; assembly: GCF_027477595.1. Lineage (NCBI taxonomy): Eukaryota > Metazoa > Chordata > Aves > Passeriformes > Fringillidae > Haemorhous > Haemorhous mexicanus. Next base: position 3,566,815 of record NC_082370.1, on the reverse strand, counting down.
TAAATGCTGGAGTCAGAAATTAAAAGTGTTTTTTAACCTTGAGAGAGCTGCGTGTGTGCATCCTGTTATTTCGTGTCCTATAACAACACCTGACCAGGTGTTTCCTACCAAAAATGGCCAAAACTGTTTTTATTCTGCCAAAATCTCTCAAGAAGTGAGTGACAGGAACAGGAATTTGCTTCTGCTGTGGGTCACAGCTTCCCAGGAGACCAAAGTGCTCCCATGTGGAGATGCTGAGGTGTCTCCCTGTTCTTGTAAGTTCTCCCAAGCCTTCTGATGTTCACATTCTTGTAATGGAGTTTCTCAGGCACTTTTATGCAAATAATTATTGTTTCACGTTCTTTTCTGGAGGAGGAGAGATTTGATGGGCTGTTGGTTTGTCCAGTGTCATTGCAGAGGTGGCACTGTCACCCTCCAACCCTCTGTCACTTTTGGAAATCTATAAATGTTGGAGTCAGAAATCAAAAGTGCTTTTTTACCTTGAGAGAGCTGCGTGTGTGCATTGTGTTATTTTGTGTCCTATAGCAACACCTGACCAGGTGTTTTCTACAAAAAATGGCCAAAACTGTTTTTATTCTGCCAAAATCTCTGCAAAAGTGAGGAACCACAACCAACCTTCCCAACATGCCAGCAGTGTGTGACACCACCCTGGGAAAAGAGGAAGGGTCCATGGAGATCCCTGATCACACCCAGACCCCAACACAGGTACAGGAATGTGCCTCTTGTTGAGTGACAAAACTCTCCTTTGTGCCCTTTAAAAGGAAAAGAGCCCAGAAGTTTCTCTCCTCAAACAGGTGAAGAGACATCTCGTAGGACCTGGGGGACTTCTCCTCAAACTTAAAGATTCCCAACTGGACAGGAGCCAAAAAGTCCCACCTGAGCAATTTACTAGAAAAAGGAGAGAACAAAGAAAATAATTGCTTTTGTGAGGTGTTTTACCAGGACCTCTTGCACCCAGCTCGGTTTTTCTCTGTAAAGAGTTTTGTTATTTTGTCTTTTATTAAGACCTTTTTGTTTCACATTCTCCCACAGAAGCCATCCTGCTGATTTGATGCCTTCTGAGGTAGCTGAGCTATCTTGGGTGAGAAATAGATCTCCAAGAGCTTGTGAGACCTGGCTGGAGGAGATTCCTGTTTCACACAGACCCTCGGTGTGGCCTGGGGGCTCTGAGTCTCCAAGATGCAGCTGCTGCTCCTCCTTGGGCTTTGCCCTCCTGGAACAAACAGCCCCTCCACTCTCCCAGCAGCATTTCAGGGAAGGAGATTTTGCTGTGATGGGAAAAACTCCGATGCCAGGGCAGAGATAAAAGTGAGGTAAGAGCACGCTGAGTGCCACAGAATCCATTAGGGGAGGGAACACTGAATGACTGCAAATAACTTGTTAATATTTCCTTCTTCCAGGAAAAACCCTCTGATGTCCAAAATGTGAGACATCACATGGGCTGCTGAATTAAGAGACAAATCTGGGAAAGATGCAGCAGCGAGCTATAGATTTCTGAAACCAACATTAGCTGTAAGAATAAAACCCCCAAATGAGATTATTTTTCAGTGATCCAGCAGAACCTGCCTTGAAAATCAGCCTGCACTGCCTCCAGTGAAATCCTTATTTCTCTGTTTGAGACCCCTGCATTTGACCACCTGCAATTTTCATGTTCTTGGGGTGTTTTCTGAGCACGTGGAGGGCTCAGCTAAATTTAGGTTGGATTTTAGGGAAAGGTTCTTCCCCCAGAGGGTGCTGGGGCACTGACCAAGCTCCCCAGGGAATGGGCACAGCCCCAAAACTGCCAGAGCTGCAGGAGGGTTCAGGGTTTTGGGATATCTGGGCAGGGCCAGGGCTGGATGGATGATCCCTGTGGGTCCCATCCATTCCAGGGTGATTCCATGATGATGGGATTCTTCTGTTAAAGACTCCAAGGATTTTATGAACTCACAAAACGTTTTTCTTAACCTTTAAGATGGAAAATTTCTCATTCGTGTGAAGGACACAATTCCTCATTCTCATCTTGGAGAGAGGAACCAGAACACCTGAAGGGGTCTCTGTGAGCACCCAGGATGGGAATTTGGCCTTCCTGTATTTTTATTCTTTTGAAAATCATATTTCACAGAATGCTGAGGTTGGAAGAGAGCTCTGAGATCATCGAGTCCAACCTGTGCCCCAACACCTCACCCAGCCCATAGCACCCAGTGCCATGTCCAGTCTTTTATTAAACACACCCAGAGATGGTGATTCTGCACCTCCCTGGGAAGAGCATTCCAGTGCTTTGTTATTCTTTGGGTGAAAAATTTCTTCCTAATATCCATAATTATAATCATTCTTTATATATATATATAAAATATTCCTTTAAATATATTGCAGAAATGGTCATGCAGGAGTGGTTTGGTCTCCCTGTAGTGGCTGGTGTTTGCTTTTGAGCTCTGGGACGTGGCTATAAGCATGGGGGCCACCCCAAATCTCCATAAAAATACCCCAAAGCAGCTCACACCTCTGAATGAGCACAAATGTGCTCAGTGGGGCTGAGCCTGGCAGCTCCAGCCACAGAACTGGACACAGAACACTCCCCAAAGGAGCAGCAGCCCCAGAAATCAGAGGTTCCTGCAGGATCAGGGGATTTGAAAATCAAATTTCTTTAAATATGTTGGAGAAATGGTCATGCAGGAGTGGTTTGGTCTCCCTGTAGTGGCTGGTTTATTGTTTTGAGCTCTGGGGATGTGGCTATGAGCATGGGGACCACCCCAAATCTCCATAAAAATACCCCAAAGCAGGGATATTTTTATGGAGATTTGTCTCTGAAGGAGCACAAATGTTCTCTGCCCTGGTGTGGGGCTGAGCCTGGCAGCTCCAGCCACAGAACTGGACACAGAACACTCCCCAAAGGAGCAGCAGCCCCAGAAATCAGAGGCTCCTGCAGGATCAGAGGTTTGCAGAGAGAATCACGGAGTATTTCCATGGATTTCAAACGGAAACCTGGTCCCAGCCCTCCAACAATTCATTACCAGGGGCCAGGTAACCAGGGCAGAGCCACTCAGCCCGCTAATCACTGCAATTACCCCCCGTGTGTAATTAGCCCCCTCCCAGGAGGTTTTTATTCTCTCCCTGCTCAACTCCCCTGCCTCCTGCTCCAGGATAAACTGCAACATAATGAAGACAACAAAACCCCTGAAAACAGTCTGTGGTTTCATTAAAATGATTGCTTTGATGCCTTTTTTTTTAATTTTTTTTTTCCCCTGCCACAAAACCACAAACCACTAAATCTGACAGACAGGAGCAGGCTGCTGGTTGAAGATTTTTCAATGATGCATCAATTAAAAACTTCAGGAGATGATCAGACTGCAGCAGCAATTTGGAGAATGGTGAGATACAGAAAATACATTTTGAAAAGTCCTGTAAAATGAGGACGTGTCCCCACGTCCACCCTGCTGTCCCCATCTGAGCAGCCCAGACCCCCCAGCCGTGGGCTCAGGACACAACTGGGGGCTCCTTCTCCCTCAGAGGAATTCTTTGTCACTGCTCCCCCCTGCAGCAGCAGAACTATCTGAAAATTCACTGCAGCTCCTCCTCAGAGGGCTCTGGGTCCACTCCCAGCTCTTGCCTCTGCTCTCTGGTGTTTCTGTGAGATGGAAATACAGAAATAAGGAAAAGAAGTTGGTATTTATGCTGAAGATCTGGACATGCATGACCTGTGCCATGATCCATGATCACTCTCACAGAAGAACATCTCCAGCAACATCTGGAGATGTTCAAGTCTGAGCCTCCACTGCCAGTGGATTGCATTCCTTCTCTCTGGAAGAAAGAAATTCCTTCTTTCTGGAGAAATCAAAGAATCCTGGAATGGTTTGGGTTGGAAGGAGCCTTAAAGATCATCTCCTCCTGATCCCTCCTGGTGCTTCCTCCAGCTTTAAGCACAAAGGCAAGGGAAGGCAGACTTGCCTTTTTTTGTTGTTTTTCTCCCCAATTGTTACTTGTGGTGTCCCAGAGTGGATTGTCACTGCCAGCTGGGGATGGCAACATCTGGAGATGTTCAAGTCTGAGCCTCCACTGCCAGTGGATTGCATTCCTTCTTTCTGGAAGAAAGAAATTCCTTCTTTCTGTAGAAATCAAAGAATCCTGGAATGGTTTGGGTTGGAAGGAGCCTTAAAGATCATCTCCTCCTGATCCCTCCTGGTGCTTCCTGCAGCTTTAAGCACAAAGGGAAAGGAAGGCAGACTTGCCTTTTTTTGTTGTTTTTCTCCCCAGTTGTTACTTGTGGTGTCCCAGAGTGGATTGTCACTGCCAGCTGGGGACAGGGACAGCTGCACATGGGGAATCTTCACCTGCCCTGGTAATCCTGGGCAAAACTCAAAGAGGAGCAGATAAAAGATGCTCTGAAACCCTGGCAGGCTGCAGCTCCTTTATTGTGTCACCTTTAAAGGGCCAGGAACCAACCAGAGGCGAGAAAAAGGCAAAATTTGGCCAATATTTAGGAAGGGGCATGACGCTTTTAGCAGCAGGGGTGGGGACTGCTGCCAGGACTGGCTCTCTCCTACACAAGCCACGTTTTCCCAGAGAGAAACCAGCCAAGAACCCTCTCCAGCAGTCCTGAATTATTCTCACCAGAAATAAATGATGATGATGATGAAATCTGACTCCTTAACCAACTCAGAGCTCCTGCAAATAGATGGGTCCTAAATCTCCACAGGGGCCTTGTACACAGATTTTCTGCATCTTCCAAAACACAGAATAATGGAAGTGAGGGGGAAAAACCCACAAGATTTTCAGGATCTGTCAGACAAGGAGCAGAGCTGAGTCTAAACCACAGGTTAAGTGAGTGCCCAACCCTTCCTCCAGCACAGGTTGGTTTGTGAGGAGCTAAAATTGTCCTCTGCTGACCCCTGAGGTTTCTCCTCCCTCCCTTTGAGCTTGGCTGTCAATTTTCTGATCCTTCCATTTGGAGGGGTGACAAAGAGCAGGGCTCTGGGGCTGATGTGGGTATTTCTCCTTTCAAAGGACACTCTGGGAAATGAAGGAAAAATTTAAGTCATTTCCTTCACCTCCTGCCTCCCAGAAGGCAGAAATGGAAGTCCCATATTTTTGTCATCAAGATGATTGCAGCAATCTGCAGGCCCGTGTGAGGCCACAAACATTTACCTGGCAGGTTTTCTGTGAGTCACAGTGAAAAAGACAAGCCCAGAGCAAAACCCATTTCCCTGGTAGTGTTTGTGTTCAGGAGCACTGCAGAAAAAACAGGAGCTGGCTGTTTAAACCCATCTCAAAAAAGGGTAAAAACTGAGCTTCTGTTGTGCTCTCAAAACCCACAGCAGAGGGTGGGCACAGCCAAGGTGATGGAACACTTTACTGACATTTCTGAATTTCTTTTCACAACTTTTGAGGTGAATTTTGGGTTTTCAGCCAGACCCTGCAGGTTCTGAGGTGCAGGAACAGGTCTTTTAGGGGTTTGTTTCACATTTCTAAGCTCCACATCCAGCACCAAGCTGCACCTTACACAGGTGCCAAGGTGGACACCGTGCCAACACCTTGCTGGGGTGCTCCTGGTGTTGGAAAAAATACCAGTTCAAATATTTTTGTGTAGCTTTAGTCAAGGGGCTTTGCTTGCCTTTGCCCTGGAAAAAGAATTTTGGGGTTTCTTTCCAGGGCATTTTTCCACCAGGTGGGGTCTGATGAACTCAAGGTGTCATTGTCACATTTTCTGGAAAAATCCCTTTGCCCAGGATTTCTCTCCTAGGAAGCTGAGAAGCCTCAGAGAAAAGAAAAACAATAATTATCTGCTATCTGCTTCTCCTGTGTTTTGCTGCTTTGGAATTTGGAGATTGTTTATCCAACAGGGGATAGTTTGATTATGTTAATGTGATTTATTTTGATTTATTGGCCAATCAGGGCCAAGCTGTGTCAGGGCTCTGGAAAGAGTCAGGAGTTTTCATTATTATCTTTTAGCCTTCTGTCTGTATCCTTTCTGTATTCTTTATTGGAATTCAGCATAATATAATATGATATGATATGATGTAATGTAATGTAATATAATATAATATAATATAATATAATATTAATATATAATATAATATAATATAATATAATATAATATAATATAATATAATATAATATAATATAATATAATATAATATAATATAATATATAACATAATATGTAATATATATAATATATAATATATAATTAATATATAATATATAATATAATATAATATAAATATAATATAAATATAATATATTGTAATATAATATAATGTAATATAATGTAATATAATGTAATATAATATAATATAATATAATATAATATAATATAATATAATATAATATAATATATAATATAAAATATAATATGCAATATAATACAATATAATATAATATAGTATAATATATAATATATAATATAATTAATATAATATGATATAATTAATATAATATTATATAATATGATATAATTAATATAATATTATATTATATAATTAATGTAATATGATATATATAATATATATAATATAATTAATATAATATAGTGTGATTAATATAATATATAATATAATATAGTTAAAATCTAATCTAATATAATCTAATATAATCTAATATAATATCAGCCTTCTGAGAGCACGGAGTCAGCTTCATCATTCCTCCCTTGTGTGGGATCCTCACAAACACAACATTTAAGATATCAACAAGCTGGGCATAGCCCAAGAGATAAAGGAGCAAAAATGGCTTTTAACAGATCTCCAGTGGCCTTCTGGACCATCCACCCTGGCTCTGCTGGGGCAGGCTTAGAGACATCTCCTCGTTAAATGACTGATAACAAAATCAGGCAATGAGGATTTAATTAGCATCAGGAGCCTGTCGTGCTGCTCCTCTGACCCGGCCCTGATGGCTGCACCAGGATTTACTCCTGGTGACAATCCTGAGCTGCTTCCCAGCCTCCTTCTCTCCTTTGGAAAAGGTAATAAAGGAGTCAGATGATCAATTTTGCAATTTGCAGTTGCCAAGCAGCTTTGAAGCAATTTAGTGATTTGGGTACTTATTTCCTGATGGCAGGAGATGATAGAAGGATATTGAGCCTTAATAGTCTATTCATTCCCCTGATAAAACCCAGGGAATCAAAAGTTTTTTTGGTTTTTTTTTTTTTTTATTTCATGTTAATTTTGCTTGTTTTGCATCGTCTTTGAATTCGTTTAGGAAAGCTCTGAAAAATAAAAGCTCAATTTGCAAAGTATCAGACGGCTTCCGCCATTCAGCTGGACCTTCAGGAGATCTGAGAGGCATTAATTAACACGCTGGTGTTAATGAACACAAAAGGAGCGTGAGCATCACCATTGAGCAGCGAGAGGCTCCTGTTCACTGCAGTCTAATCCTCCTCCAGGGATTAATGTCAACAATAGAATTTAAATTCACTAAACACCTTATCAGATTGGCATTCACACCCCGCTATTCAACGTTTATCAGGACAGCTCCAGCCTGGATTTCATCCCTCTCATCCTCACCTCTCCAGTTATTTGGGTAAAGAGCTCCCACGGATCATTCCCTTCCTGGCTGGGTGCCCGGGATGGGTCCAGGAGGCTCCCGGGAGGGGATTTGGGGGCAGCCCCCTCCCCACAGCCCCCTCCTGCTGGGGCTCAGCATCCTCAGGAAGATTCATTGGGATAGTGGGAGGAAATTCCTGCCTGGGAGGGGGTGAGGGGCTGGGATGGAATTCCCAGAGCAGCTGTGGCTGCCCCTGGATCCCTGGCAGTGCCCAAGGCCAGGCTGGAGCCACCTGGAACAGTGGGAGGTGTGGGACCATGGTGGGACTGGATGGGCTTTGGGGTCTCCTCCAACCCAAAACATTCCAGGATTCCATGTTTAGATGGGATTTTGGGCAGGAATATTGGGAGAGGGGCTGGGATGGAATTCCCAGAGGAGCTGTGGCTGCCCCTGGATCCCTGGAAGTGCCCAAGGCCAGGCTGGAGAACCCTGGGACAGTGGGAGGTGTGGGACCCATGGTGGCACTGGATGGCCTTTGAAGTCCCTCCCACCCCAAACCACTCCACAATCCCATGTTTGGATGGGATTTGGGGAAGAAATTCTCACCTCAGCATGGGGAGGGGCTGGGATGGAATTCCCAGGGAGCTGTGCCTGCCCCTGGATCCCTTTCAGTGCCCAAGGCCAGGCTGGAGCCCCCTGGGACAGTGGGAGGTGTCCCTGCCATGGCAGGGGTGGCACTGGGTGGGATTTAAGGTCCTGTCCAACCCAAACCATCCTGGAATTCTCTGGCTGTGCCTATCAGAGGCTTTTGTTCCCATTTTACACCAGTAAAGCAACATTACAACATCTCCCAACCCCCTAAATTATGCAGGCAACATGATTTCATCTGGTAGTTGCAGCACTGAACTGGATTTATTTTTTAATAACACCATGTATATTTTATCCAAACTGTCATTCAGGCCTTCAGAGCTGGGAAAAACTAAGACAAACATAACAGAAAAGTTTATGATTCCCTCACTCAGAGGATTTCCACTCTGCTCTCATTATTTCTGGCAGATTCGCTGTGGGGAGTTTTGCTTCTTCTCCTCAGTTATAAATATTCCATGCAGATTTTTAATTAGAGCAGCATGGGTTTTGTTTTTTTTTTTTGGCTGAGACAAAAGAAGTTGGATTCCCCCCCTCACCATTTGGGCTTCATTCATGTGGATGGACTTCCAGTATCATTCCCACATCAAATCTCTGCATAAACAAACCAGAGGCTGTTTCATTGAACTGAAACTCTAATTGCTTTTACCAACAGGTGTCTCCGAGTTGGAAAACAAAACAAATGTTTGATCTGGCCCTTCCTCTAATTAGCAACAGATGAATTAGCAGCTGAAGGGAGAGATGCACTTTTGAGCCCCTTGTCTGGGTTGGAGTTGCTCTTGTGGAATGTTTCCTTCAGCAGGAATTTGCCGGAGAAGGAGTCAGAATTAGTTGCAGGGAGCACTGAACCATGAGGAAAAGCAAAAAAAAAGGAACTCTGGGGAGGATAAAGCTGGAGGAGTAAAGAGCAGAGCTCTGATTCCTGCCTTTCACATCTCCTTCAGAGAACTTTTGCTCTCTCCCTCTGCTGCTGGACTCCTGACTGAGGATTTTGTTGGGATTTTTAAACGAGCTGCCTCGTTTAGAATCAGTCCCAGACTGGATTGGGTTGGGAGGGACCTAAAATCCCATCCAGTGCCACGGGCAGGGAACCTTCCACTGATCCAGGATGCTCCAGGCAGGCCTGGAATTCGTGTGGGACTCCTCAAGCAGATTTAACCATCAGTTTCCAGGTGTTGCTGTCTCCTCCTCAACACCCTGTGTTCCAACCTTGGAACATCTCCCAGGATTTGCACTGGTGCTGGAAAATTTCTGTCTCTGACTCTGTGTGGGGCTCCTCAAGCAGATTTAACCAAACAAAGTTTCCAGGTGTTGCTCTCTTCTCCTCAATCCCCTGTGTTCCAGCCCCACAGCAGCTCCCAGGATTTGCCACTGGTGCTGGAAAATTTCTGTCTCTGAATTCGTGTGGGACTCCTCAAACAGATTTAACCATCAGAGCTTCCAGGTGTTGCTGTCTCCTCCTCAACCCCCTGTGTTCCAACCTTGGAACATCTCCCAGGATTTGCCACTGGTGCTGGAAAATTTCTGTCTCTGACTTTGTGTGGGACTCCTCAAGCAGATTTAACCATCAGAGTTTCCAGGTGTTGCTCTCTCCTCCTCAATCCCTTGTGTTTCAACCTCAGAGCACTCCCAGGATTTGCCACTGGTGCTGGAAAATTTCTGTCTCTGAATTCATGTGGGACTCCTCAAACAGACTTAACCAAACAAAGTTTCCAGGTGTTGCTCTCTTCTCCTCAATCCCCTGTGTTCCAGCCCCAGAGCTCTCCCAGGATTTGCACTGGTGCTGGAAAATTTCTGTCTCTGAATTTGTGTGGGACTCCTCAAACTGGTGATTTAACCATCAGAGCTTCCAGGTGTTGCTGTCTCCTCTTCAACCCCCTGTGTTCCAGCCCCACAGCAGCTCCCAGGATTTGCCACTGGTGCTGGAAAATTTGTCTCTGAATTCGTGTGGGACTCCTCAAGCAGATTTAACCAAACAAAGTTTCCAGGTGTTGCTCTCTCCTCCTCAATCCCCTGTGTTCCAACCTCGGACCACCTCCCAGGATTTGCCACTGGTGCTGGAAAATTTCTGTCTCTGACTTTGTGTGGGACTCCTCAAGCAGATTTAACCAAACAAAGTTTCCAGGTGTTGCTCTCTCCTCCTCAACCCCCTGTGTTCCAACCTCAGAGCACTCCCAGGATTTGCCACTGGTGCTGGAAAATTTCTGTCTCTGAATTCATGTGAGACTCCTCAAACAGATTTAACCAAACAAAGTTTCCAGGTGTTGCTCTCTCCTCCTCAACCCCCTGTGTTCCAGCCCCACAGCAGCTCCCAGGATTTGCCACTGGTGCTGGAAAATTTCTGTCTCTGACTTTGTGTGAGACTCCTCAAACAGATTTAACCATCAGAGCTTCCAGGTGTTGCTCTCTCCTCCTCAACCCATTGTGTTCCAGCCCCAGAGCACTCCCAGGATTTGCCACTGGTGCTGGAAAATTTCTGTCTCTGCCTAGAAAATGGAATTACAAAGCTCCCAGCTCGGCCCTGCTGCCAGTTCAGCTCTTGATCTCCCGATTTAGCTAATTGATTTACAAACTGCAGCCATCAAAGCAATGATTCCATCAAGCCGTTGAACACCAAGCTGCCCTGCACAGAGGGCTTGGGGATGACAGCCAGGCAGAGGAAGGACTGAGAGTGGCTCTGAATTCCACATTTTCTCCTCCTCCTCCAGAAAAGAATGTAAAACAATCATTATTTCCATGAGAGTGTGAGTGAGAAACTCCACTACAAAAATGTGAATTACATTACAAAAATGTGAATTACATTACAAAAATGTAAATAACATTACAAAAATGTGAACATCAGAAGGCTTAGAAGAACTTAGAAGAACAGGGAACTGTGGGGAGAGCAGAGGACATCTAAACTGCAATAACATAACTGTACACCACTAAAGCTTTTATTGATATTCACAAAGTTATCTTTTAATTGTGAGAGCCAATCATCTCATTATCCATCTGTAACAGGTCCATCAGCCAAACAGATTCCAGTTCCCACCAGAAATGGACTGAGGTGTTGAGTTAATGTCTGGGTTTTCCATCAAGACTCCCCAAAAAGATCTCAGCCTTCTCCTATCAGCCAAACAAGCAAACAAATTCCAGTTCCCACCAGAAATGGAATTAGGTGCTGATTTAATGTCTGGGTTTTTCCATTTTACTCCCCAAAAGGACATCCCTGAGTCTCCTCCCAACAGCCAAACAAATTCCAGTTTCCAGTTCCCACCAGAAATAGAATTAGGTCTTGAATTACTGTCTGGGTTTTTCCATTTTACTCCCCAAAAGGAACTCAGCCTTCTCCTATCAGCCAAACAACCAAACAGATTCCAGTTCCCACCAGAAATGGAACTAGGTGTTGAATTACTGTCTGGGTTTTTCCATTTTACTCCCCAAAAGGACATCCCTGAGCCTCCTCCTATCAGCCAAACAAATTCCAGTTTCCAGTTCCCACCAGAAATGGAATTAGGTGTTGAGTTAATGTCTGTTTTTTTCCATTTTACTCCTTAGGGATCACAGGCAGAATAAGGAAAAGGAAAGATTTGGTATTGCCATGGATTTTTGGAGTCTGCATTGGACAAGACCCCCCAAAAGGAACTCGCTGATCCTCCTCCAAACAACCAAAGAGATTCCAGTTCCCACCAGAAATGGAATTAGGTGTTGAGTTAATGTCTGGGTTTTCCATCAAGACTCCCCAAAAAGATCTCAGCCTTCTCCTATCAGCCAAACAACCAAACAAATTCCAGTCCCCACCAGAAATGGACTGAGGTGTTGAGTTAATGTCTGGGTTTTTCCATTTTACTCCCCAAAAGGACATCCCTGAGCCTCCTCCCAACAACCAAACAAATTCCAGTTTCCAGCTCCCACCAGAAATGGAGTTAGGTCTTGAATTACTGTCTGGGTTTTTCCATTTTGCTCCTCAGGACAGACACATAAAGAAAGATTTGGATTTTTTGGAGTCTGCAAGCAAACAAAAGAGGGGAAAAGGGGGAAAAATAAAAAAAGAGGATACTGGGAGAGAGGTGTCTGAGCAACAGCACCCCCAGGGTGGCCCTGGGACAGCCCTGTCCCCTTTCAGAGCTCCCCAGGGCCTCTCCCACCTGCTCAGGCTCCAAACTCTGCTCATTCCTGGGCTCACAGCCTCATCTCTTCACTTTAATTGTTTCCACGACCTAACAAGCATTTCACAGGGAAAAAAAAAAACCCAAAACAAACCAAAAAAAAAAGGCACACTGAAAAGTGTAAAAACTCCTCGCGTCCTTGTTCTCATATTTTTCCTCTCAGTGTTGCCCCCCAGGCAAAGGAATCCATTTGGCTTTACAAGGAATTCTGCTGTAAGTCAGGTGTTATTAAGGGCTCCTTTGTGTTGTTTATCACGGGAATCTGAGCTGATGCCTGGCTGAGCCCTCCTCGGGAAGCGTGTTTATTAAAAGGTACAAGTGTTCCTGCAGCCCCAGCAGCACGGCCCTGACAAGCTTTCTCCTCCTTTTCACCCAGCTCCAGAATAAATCACTCCAGAGCTGAGGGGGAGCTCAGGCTCTGCCCGGGCTGGCAGCAGCTCCTGCCTCCCGTGCTGAGCAATTGGTGTGGAACACTCCAATCACTTGGGTTTTAAATGTAATAAATTGGTTATAAATTGGAATAAAATGGTTGTAAAAATAGTAATAAAATCAGAGGGATAAAAATTTGGGTAATTGGGATTTAGGACAACAGAAGAAAACAGAAAAAAAGAGTTACAGAAAGCCCAGGTACCTCTTTTTACTTGTTTCTAAAATTTTAAAAGTTTAATAGAAATAAAATGGGTATAAAAATAGTAATAAAATCAGAGGGATAAAAATTTGGGTAATTGGGATTTAGGACAATAGAAGAAAACAGAAACAAAGAGTTACAGGAAGCCCAGGTACCTCTTTTCACTTGTTTCTAAAACTTTAAAAGTTTCATAGTAATAAAATGGTTTAAAAATAGTAATACAGTTAGAGTAATAATGATTTGGACAATTTGGGTTAGGACAATAGAAGAAAATAGAAACAAAGAGTTATGGATGTCCAGGTACCTCTTTTCATTTGGTTCTAAAATTTTAAAAGTTTCATAGTAATAAAATGGTTTAAAAATAGTAATACAGTTAGAGTAATAATGATTTGGACAATTTGGGTTAGGACAATATGAGACAATGAAAACAAAGAGTTAAGGACAGTCCAGGTACCTCTTTCTGGGCAAAATCAGCCCAAAAAGGACCCACATGAACAGAGGATTAACCCTTAAAGCAACAGCCTGTTGCACATTCATGCACCTCATCCATGATGCATAAATTCCATTCAAGCACAGGATTCTGTCTGGGCAGGGTCAGCTCCTTCCTCTGAATCCTGACAGCATCTTCAGGGCTGAGCAAGGAGGGAAGAAGTTCTTTTCCTCAGATAAGGAGCCATAAATTCCTTTTCTCTCTACACAAGAAAATCCATCACAAGTGTAGGAATTGACTTTGTGCTGGAAGAGAGAAAAAAACAAAATAAAATAAAAGGGGGAGACACAAGCAAAGATAATAAACCCAAAAGAAAATAAAGCCAGTGCATAAATCACGACAAAGCCAGGGTGGAAGAGGCTGCACTTCATAAAATCTGACACTGTCACCTCTGGTCTGAAAAAGGAGATAAAGAAAAACCCCTGGATGCTGAATAATAATAAACACCAGCCCTTCAAACAACAACAACAACAACCTCAATAATAATAATAATAATAATAATAATAATAATAATAATAATAATAATAATAATAATAATAATAATAATAATAATAATAATACTATAATAATCTTCACTCCAGCCCTTCAGAAACACCTCCAGATCTTGGCATTTCCCTCTATTTTTCTAATTACAAGATAATTCTGGAGCTCAGAAGTTGCTTTTGCAGCACTGAAGGAGTTTATTTGCATGCAGTTCCACATTGCTGGCCAGGTCTGAGTGGAAATTTGGGATTAATGAGCATGGGCTCTGGCAGAGCAGGCCTAGAGAATTCCACTCTTTATTCCCAGGTCATTCCCAGCAATATCTTCACAAAATCCATTCCAAATTTCTGATTTTTCTTTCATTTTCCAAGAACTAAAACCACACCAGGCTTGGTGAGGTTTTTTCTCACTCAGCCCTGAGCGAGCTGCTGCTCTTATTGCAGATCCTTCATTAAATGAAACAACAGCTCAAACAGCCCAAAAGATGTGCTGCAAAATTTGTCATTGATTTAAAAAAGGCAGCAAGAAGGGGTCCAGAGGCAGGAGAACCCTCATCCTGGGCTGAGGGAGTTCCTCAGAGAGGCAGAACCCCAGGATTGGGGTGGAAAATGAAATGAACCAAGGGCTCTAAGTGATCAAAGCCCTCATTGGAATGGAAGCAGTTGGAGATTACTTTCAGCTTCTGGAAGTTACTGACAATAAACAAATATCCCAGCAGTGCCTCTGAAACCATCCCAGAGCTCTTCATGGGGGGTTTATGCATCAAGGCAAGAGAGAGAAATAAATCCTTAAAAAAGGATAAAAAAGGGGTGAAATATTGCTGCCAGGTCCTTGAAGGAATTTCAGCCCACAGGATGCTCTGGCTGCCATGAATAAAGGAGGTGGCAAGGTCTGAGACAAGGTTTCACAAGCAGGAGGAAGAGAAAGGGGAAAAAGCCAAGATTTATTTGATTCATCCCAACAGCACGAGGGGCTCTGTTTGCCAAGGTTGGCTGACACCAGCACAAAAATGGAACGGCCATAAATCTGTCTCCAACAAGACATATTGTCACTTGGAGATGATGAAACCTGGTTTATCATCTGACTTTTAAAATATATACACACAGAGCAGGGCATGCTGCTAACAGAGGAAATAATTCCGTCCCTGAAATTTTGAGAGGATGCATGGCAGCAGGAATTCGAGCTGACACAAAGGTTGGGAGCTGCCAGCCCCATCCCATCCCATCCCATGGATCTCATGGATCCCATCCCATCCCATCCCATCCCATCCCATCCCATGGATCCCATCCCATCCCATCCCATCCCATGGATCCCATCCCATCCCATTCATCCCGCCCCATCCCATGGATCCCATCCCATGGATCCCATCCTATCCCATGGATCCCATCCCATGAATCTCATCCCATCCCACTGATCCCATCCCCTCCCATCCCATTCTATCCCCTCCCATCCCACTGATCCCACCCCATCCCATGGATCCCATCCCATCCCATCCCATCCCATGGATCCCATCCCATCCCATTCATCCCGCCCCATCCCATGGATCCCATCCCATGGATCCCATCCTATCCCATGGATCCCATCCCATGAATCTCATCCCATCCCATGGATCCCATCCCCTCCCATCCCATCCTACCCCCTCCCATCCCACTGATCCCACCCCATTCCATGGATCCCATCCCATCCCACTGATCCCATCCCATCCCATCCCACTGATCCCATCCCACTGATCCCATCCCATGCCATCCCATCCCACTGATCCCATCCCATCCCATCCCATCCCATCCCATCCCATCCCACTGATCCCATCCCATCCCATCCCATCCCATCCCATCCCATCCCATCCCATCCCATCCCATCCCATCCCATCCCATCCCATCCCATCCCATCCCATCCCATGGATCCCATCCCATCCCATCCCACCCCACTGATCCCATCCCATCCCATCCCATCCCATCCCATCCCATCCCATCCCATCCCATCCCATCCCATCCCATCCCATCCCATCCCATCCCATCCCATCCCATCCCATCCCATCCCATCCCATCCCACTGATCCCATCCCATCCCACTGATCCCATCCCATGCCATCCCATCCCATCCCATCCCATCCCATCCCATCCCATCCCACTGATCCCATCCCATCCCACTGATCCCATCCCATGCCATCCCATCCCATCCCATCCCATCCCATCCCATCCCATCCCATCCCATCCCATCCCATCCCATCCCATCCCATCCCATCCCATCCCATCCCATCCCATCCCATCCCATCCCATGGATCCCATCCCATCCCATCCCATCCCTGTCAGGGTTTGCCCAGCACACTCCAGCCCAGCCAGGACCACCCAGGAAACCACAGCCAGATCATTTTCCAGAGGGAGCAGCCCAATCCTGACTCCTTGGCATTTAGGAATTTCTTTTCCCTGACTTCTCCTGGCCCCACACAGGACTCCTGCACTCAGGGCAAATCCCTTCCCCTGCTCAGGGATCAGGCTTTAATGTCCCAGTTTTTAAATAAAAATTCTCTAAACAAGAACTTCCTCAAACACTGCTTAAAACACTTCCCTAAAACACTTTATAAAATTCCCCTAAAAGAGTTTTTATAAAACTTTCCTCTAACAGTTTTTTATAAAACTTTCCTCAGTGTTTAAAAAACTTCCCTAAAACACTGCTTAAAACACTTCCCTAAAACACTGTTTATAAAACTTCCCTAAAAGAGTTTTTACAAAATTTTCCTCTAACAGTTTTTTATAAAACTTTCCTCAAACAGTGTTTAAAAAACTTCCCTAAAACACTGCTTAAAAAATTTCCCTAAAACACTTCCTTAAAACACTTCCCTAAAACAGTGTTTATAAAACTTCCCTCAAACAGTGTTTATAAAACGTCCCTAAAAGAGTTTTTATAAAACTTCTCTCAAACAGTGTTTATAAAACTTCCCTAAAACAGCATTTAAAAAATTTCCCTCAAACACTGCTTAAAGCACTTCCTTAAAACAGTGTTTATAAAACTTCCCTCAAACTGTGTTTATAAAACTTCCCTAAAAGAGTATTTATAAAACTTCCCTAAAACACTGTTTATAAAACTTCCTTAAAAGAGTTTTTATAAAACTTTCCTCAAACACTGCTTAAAGCACTTCCCTCTAACAGTGTTTAAAAAACTTCCCTAAAACTGTGTTTATAAAACTTCCCTCAATGTTTATAAAACTTCCCTCAAACAATGTTTATAAAACTTCCCTCAAACAATATTTATAAAACTTCCCTAAAAGAGTTTTTATAAAACTTCCCTCAAACACTGCTTAAAAAACTTCCCTAAAACACTGCTTAAAACACTTCCCTAAAACACTGTTTATAAAACTTCCCTAAAAGAGTTTTTATAAAACTTCCCTCAAACAATGTTTATAAAACTTCCCTAAAAGAGTTTTTATCAAACTTCCCTCAAACACTGCTTAAAAAACTTCCCAAAAACGCTGCTTAAAGCACTTCCCTAAAAGAGTATTTATAAAACTTCCCTAAAACACTGTTTATAAAACTTCCCTAAAAGAGTATTTATAAAACTTTCCTCAAACACTGCTTAAAGCACTTCCCTAAAAGAGTTTTTATAAAACTTCCCTCAAACAGTGTTTATAAAACTTCCCTCAAACAGTGTTTATAAAACTTCCCTAAAAGAGTTTTTATAAAACTTCCCTCAAACAGTGTTTATAAAACTTCCCTAAAAGAGTTTTTATAAAACTTCCCTCAAACGCTGCTTAAAAAACTTCCCTAAAATGCTGCTTAAAACACTTCCCTAAAAGAGTATTTATAAAACTTCCCTAAAACACTGCTTAAAACACTTCCCTAAAACTGTGTTTAAAGCAATTCCCTCAAACAGTGTTTATAAAACTTCCCTCAGTGTTTATAAAACTCCCCTCAAGCAGTGTTTATAAAATTTCCCTCAAACACTGTTTAGGGAAGTTCTAATCCCAATTTTAAGCCTGGATTCCCCTTCCAGTCTTGGAGCCATCCATTCTCTCCTCATTTCCCCACCAGGGTGGGGATGATGGCCCAAGCCTGGCCCCTGCTCCATCCCAAATATTTTTGGAGTGAGCCATGGATGGGAACAGCCCCGGAGGTGCTTTTGTTACCCTGCAAAACACTCAGCACACCAAACCATTCCTCTGCTAGGGCAGGGTAAACCCACCCCAAAAATCTCCATTTTCCTCTAATTTCAGCTGAACAAAGGAAAGAGGGATTCACCCAGGTCGCTCTTTAGAATTGGGTTGAAAAAGGAAAGAAAGAAAAAGAAATGAATGGGCCCTTCCCAGGCTGATTCATCCCACTCCAACCCAGCAGATAAATTGCTTTTATTCCTTGGAATAAAAGGAGCCATAAGAACCCTCCCAGAGCAAGGCTTGGGTTGTGCCTGCCCTCTGACAGAGATGAATTTCATTCTAACTGAAAATCCATACAAACTTTAATTTTGAATGAACCTTTGATTCTCAATTAATTTTTTTTTTTCTTTCCCAAGTCCTTAATTTCACTTGGAGATATGGGTACTCCCACAGAACAATTCCCAACCAGCTGTGAGGACAGAGCACAAATTGCAGATTTGTTTTCTTTCCCATATTATAAAGCAAATTTCCAATTAAAGGCAGGTCCTGGTGGAGGCAGCATCCCAAAACCACAGTGTGCCTCAGGCTTTGGGAAGAAACCAAAGAAACAGCCAGATAACCAGCAAAAACCTCCAGAAAATATAATTTTTGTTGTTGCTGCCGCTCTGCTTTGGTTGGCAGGGCGCTTTTGCCCTGATGAGGAATTTGAAGCATTGAAAGAAATCCCAGGAGCAGCTCAGAGGTGCTGAGGGACCCTGGATTTCCTGCTGGCCGTCCCTCAAAATGGAAATATCTGTACCCAGAGGGGCTGGAAGGGCTGAGTTTTAGTAAAATATCTAATGATTAAAAAAACACAAAAAAAATCCCAAAAACCAAACCCAAAACCAGAAAATAATTGTAATGTAATATAATATAATGTGATATAATATAATGTAATGTAACATAATATAATGTGATATTATAATATAATATAATTTAATGTGATATAATATAATGTAATGTAACATAATATAATATAATGTGATAATATAATGCAATATAATACAATATAATACAATACAATATAATATAGTATAATATAATATAATATAATATAATATAATATAATATAATATAATATAATATAATATAATATAATATAATATAATATAATGTAATGTAATGTAATGTAATATAATATAATATAATATAATATAATATAATATAATATAATATAATATAATATAATATAATATAATATAATATAATATAATATAATATAATGTAATATAATATAATGTAATATAATATAATATAATATAATATAATGTAATATAATATATTATTTAATACATGTGATATATTATATCATATCATATCACATAATGATAATGATAATGATAATGATAATGATAATGATAATGATAATAATAATAATAATAATAATAATAATAATAATAATAGTATCCTGATGGCACCAAGCTTTGCAGGCCCCAGCCAGGCATTAAAATTTGGGCTTTTTGCCCAGGTAAACCCTAAAAATCCCCCCCAAAACCAGGGCACAGGAGGAGCTGGAGAACACAGGGATGTGACACTGGTAAAAGGGGACATTTTAATTGGAAGTGACACCAAGACAGAAGGACAGACAGACATAGGAGTGCTGTGTGACTGGCAGGGCCTCTCCTGGTGCAGGAATGGCTCCAAGCCTTCCCATGGTTACTTTTCTCTCCCAGTGCTGGCTTTATCTCCCAGCTGGAAGCACAAATCCCCCGTTCCTCTCAAGGAGATGCCCAAACCCCTCCCACCCCACACAGTCAGTCAGCAGTGCACTGAAATCCCTCACATGGCATTTCCTGAATTATTCCTCTCCAAATTTCCTTTCTGCTCTTTAATTCCCCTCTGAAATGTGGATCCCCCAGCCCACCCTCTCCCTGGGGGTGCAGGTCCCTTTTCCCTGCCCTCAGACCAGGTCCAGAGCCCAGCTCAAACACTGCTCAGCCAAACCCTTCATCCTTTGTCACTTCAATCTCTCCTCATAAATCAAACCTTCAATCTTCATCATCTCCCCCAGCAATCCCTGCCTGAGCTGCTGCTCCCTTTGGCAAGTTGGTCAAAGACAATTGCAAATATTTGGACGTGTCCTGCAGTTTGCAAATGGCAGCAGCAGCTTTGCTGAGCTCTGTTCTGCTGTTTGCTCTGCCTGGCCCCCTGCATGCCTGGGCCTCCAGCAGGGAAAAGATCAGCAGATAATCAAAATACTGAATGCTGAAAAGGTCAACATCATACTGAGCAGAACCTGAGCTGCTCCAAGGTGTTGGGGGTTAAAATTATTGCATCCTGCACTTGTGAGAAAGAGCAGGGGAGAAAAAGAGCAAAGGCTGAGCACTGATCCACTCAGGTGTCAAAGGCAGCAGTGAGAAGGAGAAAGAAACATTCTGAAGCATTGGTTGATCTGATTTCTTTTCCTAAAAAGGGGATTTCCCCTTTCCCATTCCAATAAATATTCAGAATGAAGCAGCCTTACAAAAAAATCTTCACTAGGGAAGGAATTCCGGCCTGGAGCTGGATGAGTTGGAAGGTTCTGCTACAAAAACCTGAAATATTCACTCCAGTGTTTGCACCCTGCTGTTCTTTACCCTAAAATGAGACGTGGGAAGAAATGACTTTTCCCACCAAGGGCTCCACCAGGCAGAGCAGGGGTGATGGAAGAGGTTTTGTTATTCCTGCTGAGGAAACAAGAGCTGTGAGTTTGCTGCAATTCCTCCAGGGAGCTCCAACAACACAGACACAGGAGCTGCATTTGCATTAAATACTGAATAAATAAATAAATCAGCACTGGGATGTTGCCTGGTGCTGGTAAAGTTACCCCCTTGGTCTTAGGGCAGAGCTGAAGTTCTCCCTGAAAAACCTTGGCAAGGTTCCTTCGCTACTTTTTTAAAAAAAAGTTAAATAATAATAATAAATGTTACCACATTTATTCCCTTTTTTAAAAAAAGTAGCAAAGGAAAAGTAAAAAGAAAGTAAAAAGAAATTTTTTTCCCACTTCAAACTGTTACAAAAGAGCTGAGGTGTGTAAACATCAAACAGGAAAATCTCAAAGCATCTCAGTGTTGGCATTCCAGCTTTTTGTTGCTCATATTTTTTTCTTCCAGAGAACAGAAACTAATATTTTTAGCTGTTGAAACTCACCAAAAAAAGTCGATTTTTAAGGTGCTTGCAGAGGAGAATTTATCCACAGCTTTTTGGAGAGCCACAAGTCCTAAGTGAAATAAAACTGGATGATTCATCCACCAGAAGAGCTGCAGGATTTTCCACCCTGCAGCAGGGGAGGTGTGACTACACAAATGTTCTGCACAGGTTCCTCCTTCCAGCCCTGCAGGGTGTGCAGGGTCAGGAGATGCCACAAACTGAGATTTCCCACGTTTTGGGGGTGGCAGTGGTGAAGGGAATTGTGGAGGGATGGATGCAGCCCCTGGCCTCACATCTGCAGCACCCTGAGGGCTCTGCCAGGGATGGAGAGGCAGCAGCAGGAAACCAGGGCTGCCTTCAGCAATTAATTTAATTTTTTATAATATCATAATGAACATCTCAGAGAGGCTTTAATGCCAGGCACAGGAATTACAGAGGAGTAAAATTCCACCTGGGGCTGAGAGCCTGGGAAGCTTTGCAAGCTGCAGGTTGCTGTTCCCTCCCCCAAAATTCCACCCTTGCCCCGAGGCTGGGGCTGGTTTTGGGAGGGAAAGAGATGGGACAGGGCCAGCAAAGATCAGGCTGCTCTGAGGGCTGGCTCCTTAATATTCCCCCTGGATTTGGTCTGTGCTCTCTGAGCTCAGCAGCAAAGGCTGATGGAGCAGCTTCTTCTTGGTCTTGTTCTTGCTCTTGCTCTTGTTCTTGTTCTTGTTCTTGTTCTTGCTCTTGTTCTTCTTGTTCTTGTTCTTGTTCTTGTTCTTCTTGTTCTTGTTCTTGTTCTTGTTCTTCTTGTTCTTGTTCTTGTTCTTGTTCTTGTTCTTCTTCTTCTTCTTCTTCTTCTTCTTCTTCTTCTTCTTCTTCTTCTTCTTGCTCTTGTTACTGTTCTTGTTCTTGCTCTTGTTCTTGTTCTTGTTCTTGTTCTTGCTCTTGTTCTTGTTCTTCTTGTTCTTGCTCTTGTTCTTGCTCTTGCTCTTGTTCTTGCTCTTGTTCTTGTTCTTGCTCTTGCTCTTGCTCTTGTTCTTGCTCTTGCTCTTGCTCTTGCTCTTGTTCTTGTTCTTGTTCTTGTTCTTGTTCTTGTTCTTGCTCTTGTTCTTGCTCTTGCTCTTGTTCTTGCTCTTGTTCTTGTTCTTGTTCTTGTTCTTCTTCTTCTTCTTCTTCTTCTTCTTGCTCTTGTTCTTGTTCTTGTTCTTCTTCTTGCTCTTGTTCTTGTTCTTGTTCATGCTCTTGTTCTTCTTCTTCTTCTTCTTGCTCTTGTTCTTGTTCTTGTTCTTGCTCTTGTTCTTGTTCCTGTTCTTGTTCTTGTTCTTGCTCTTGCTCTTGCTCTTGTTCTTGTTCTTGCTCTTGTTCTTGCTCTTCCAAACTAAAACTTCACATTTATGCTTCAAGCCACCTGGTGATTTGAAATTCAGATGGAATTTGGTTCTCTCGGCCTAATTTTGTCCATCTGGTGCAAGTGAGCACAGGAGTTTGCTCCTCAGCATCTCAACACTCCCATTTTTTGCCTTTTTCTCCCTTTTTCTCTCGTTTTCTCCCTTTTTCTCCCATTTTCTCCCCATCCCATCAGCCTCAGGGTCGATCCTCAATCCCCCTCACACTCAGACCCCTCTTAAAGCCCAACTCCTCCTCCAGACTCTTTGAAAAGCATTTTCAAATTCATTTTTCTCCCTGAAATACTCCCTGAAATACTGATTTTTTTTTTTTTCCTTAAAAAAATACAGAAAATAACAAAAATCTTTCTTGGGTTTGGCATCATTTGACATCAAACCATTTCTATTCCATTTACTGCCTTTTGTTTGTTATTAAATAAATCCAAGGGGTTGCATCCTATCACTTTAATAATTTACCAAAATTTACCAAATTTCAAACACCAGACTATTTGAAAAGCATTTTCAAATTCGTTTTTCCTGTGGCTGCAGGCAGCTTTTTCTCCCTTAAATACTGATAATTTTTTTCCTTAAAAAAATGCAGAAGATAACAAAAATCTTTCTTGGGTTTGGCATCATTTGACATCAAACCATTTCTATTCCATTCAGTGCCTTTTGTTTGTTGTTAAATAAATCCGAGGGGTTGCATCCTCTATGAACAATCACAAGAACTGAGTTCAAATCCCTTTAATAATTTACCAAAATTTACCAAATTTCAAAACGTTTGAAAAGCATTTTCAAATTCGTTTTTCCCATGACTGCAGGAAGCTTTTTCTCCCTAAAATACTGATTTTTTTTTTTCCCTTAAAAAAATACAGAAAATAACAAAAAATATTCTTGGGTTTGGCATCAAACCATTTCTATTCCATTCAGTGCCTTTTGTTTGTTGTTAAACAAATCCAAGGGGTCGCATCCTCTGTGAACAATCACAAGCAGTGAGTGTGCTAAGAATTAAGTTCAAATCCCTTTAATAATTGACCAAAAGAAAGCAGGAAGCATAAACAAATGAGAATGAAACACTTGTTAATGGATTCACATCCCAGAGCTCTTTCTCCCACTCCTGAGCAATCCCTCCTCTGTTTTTCTTGGAGTGATGAAAATTAAACATTATCACACCTCCACCTCTCACCTCCAAATTAAAGTATTAATGAGCTGGGGTTGTTTCTTCTCCTCCTGATAATTTTAACACTGTTTGACCTGGGTGTTTTGGAAGTCTCAGAGTGGATAAATCTCATTTCTGTCAGGGCAGCAAAGCAGCAGGGACAGGGACTGCACTCATCAGAAGGAGGCACTTGTGTCAAAAAGGGAAATGAAAGCAGATTCACAAAGAATCCCAGGTGAAAAAAACGAAGTAATCATTTCTTTTTAAAACCATTTAAATGATTTTATATAAATGATAAATAATTTTAAAGATATTGAGCACCAAGATGTCAGTGTTGGTGCCTCCCACATGGGTGAGCACAGCCCACCCTCAACTCCAGCAGTTCTGCCTCCCACCACACCCCAAACCCAAAGTGATGCTCTGAATAATGCAAAAAAAAATGACAGGACACCAGGCAGACCTGACAGCCAAAAAAAAAAAAAAAAATCTCTGTATTAATCTTTGAATTAATCTCTGAATAAATTTTAGAATTAATTTAGAATAGAATCCTGTCCCTCCTTTGAATCTGGCAGCTCAGCTTTTATGGAGCATGTAAATAATAAACACAGGCTCTGCAATCTCCTGCCTCCTCAAAAAAAAAAAACCAAATTAGAGCTAAAAGAGCCCAAGCTGAGCAAGGAGATGGCAGCAGATCTTGTCAGGGGTGTGACACAGCCACCTCCCCTCGTTTGTCACTTCCCGGGGCTGTGGCAGCACCCCCAGAGCCACCACAGGGCTGATGGAGCCACATGGGATTAACAAAAATCAATTTTGCTTTGGAAAAGGCCCTGCAGGTGCCCTCCAGCCAGGGAATTGAGGAATGTGCACTTCTCCTGAGGAGGGAGAGGAAAGGGGGATTTGTGTTTCCAACCCAGCTGTGGGGCTGCTGGGGGATAAAACCAGCACTGGGAGAGAAAAGAAACATTGGGAAGGATTCCACTGATTGGTGAATGGAAAAAGAGATTTGCCTTTACAAATAAACTTTAGGGTTGCTGAGAAATGAAATTGGACATTGAGAGATGGAAGAAACAATAGGGAAGAAAAACCCCTAAATTCAGTAAGAATTAAAAATGAAAAGGGAGGGTTCTACATTAGAGGGGAATCTTTGGGATCAGGAATATTGGAGAGTCTGAACCTCTCAAGTACCTCAGAAATGGGGGAAAACCCCTAAATTCAGTAAAAATTAAAAATGAAAAGGGAGGGTTGTACATTAGAGGGGAATCTTTGGGATCAGGTGTTCTGGGGAGTCTGAACCTCTCAAGTGCCTCAGAAATGGGGAAAGAGAGAAGGGAAATGTGGCTGGAAATTGGAATAAAAAGGGAGGCTGCATCCTCCAACCCTTGGAGAGACCCCAGGGGATGCCCCATGGCCTCTGCCTTGGTTGGAATAAAGCCAAAGGGCTCCTCTGTCTCCTGTTTGGGCACAAACCTCTGGTGTTTGGGGGTTAATTTTCCTTACACAAATAAACTTTAGGGTCGCTGATAAATGAAATTAGACACTGAAAGATGAAGGAAACAATGGGAAAAAAAAACCCCTAAATTCCATAAGAATTAAAAATGAAAAGGGAGGGTTGTGCTTTAGAGGGGAATCTATGGGATCAGGTGTTCTGGGGAGTCTGAACCTCTCAAGTATCTCAAAAATGAGGAAAAACCCCTGAATTCTGTAAATGAAAAGGGAGGGTTGTACATCAGAGGGAAATCTTTGGGATCAGGTGTTCTGGGGAGTCTGAACCTCTCAAGTGCCTCAGAGATGGGGAAAGAGAGAAGGGAAATGTGACTGGAAATTGGGATAAAAAAATGGGATATAAACAAGAATAAAAGACAAAAAAAGCGAATAATTACATTTTACAGCTTGTAACTATCTATATCTACCTGCAGATAAAATAAAAATAAATCCTGCTTGTAAGACCCGCAGAGCTCAGGGGTCTCTGATCTGCAGCTGCTGGGTTCAAAGCCAATTTCTGCTAACAGCCACTTAAGGCTCATTTCCATTCCAAAGCCATTAGGAACGGCAGGCAGGGACGAGCTGCGACACGGAATTAGTGGCAGAGGTGAGAATTACCTTGGAAATCCCGACAAGAATCACGGTGGCACTACACGGTCCCTAAATGGATAATTCAGTTTATCATCCCTGCCCAGGGTGTGCCCTGGAGCCAGAGCCCCCTGGTTCGATTTCGGTGTGAGGTTTTGTGCTCATGGCATCAGGATGCACCAGAATTTCTGTGTAGCACTGATTTCAGCTCTAATTAACTATTCTCTGCTAAGCTTTGAAGTTGACACCTTGTGATGGTGTTCACAGGGGTCCCAGGATGAGGGAAGGGATGAGAATCTTGACTCCATGCTAAGAAGGCTGATTTATTATTTTGTTATTTATATTATATTAAAACTATACTAAAAGAACAGAAGGAAGGATTCCATCAGGAGGCTGGCTAAGAATAGAAAAGGAATGAATGACAAAGGTTTGTCTGTGCCTGAGACAGTCTGGACAGCTGGGCTGGGATTGGCCATGAATGAGAAACAACCACAGAGACCAACCCCAGACCCACCTGCTGCATCCCACAGCAGCAGAGAATCTTTGTTTGCAGTTTGGTCCTGAGGCCTCTCAGCTCCTCAGGAGGGAAAATCCCAAGGAAAGGATTTTCCATAGAACCTTTTTCAAAGGATTTTCCATAAAAAACGTCGGTGACAACTTTTTAGTTGTCAGACTTTCCTTAGAACAACGTGTTTTGCTGGCATCAAAATGCAATTTTTGACTGTTCAGTCTTTTGTGAGAAGTAAAATCCATTTTTGCTCACTTCTGGATATACACATTCAGTGTTTTGGGTTTTTTTGCTTGAATCATGAAAAGAATTTGAACCATTATCAGTTTTGATGCAGAGAAAGTAAGCAACCCATCCACATTATAGAGATGAAAAGGAATTGAAATGAATTCCTGGAAATGTGTGGGGTCCCTGCCACGAGTGGGGACATGGATTTCAGTCACTTCCAAGGGATTGAGTGAAGGAATTTTTCACCAAAATGTTCTATGAAAAATCCTTTCCTGAGGATTTTTTCCTCCTGAGAAGCTGAGAGGCCTCAGGAACAAAATGTGAACAATGATTATCTGCTGCTTTATAAAGAATTCATTTTTACAAGCAGATCTGATTTGCCATCCCTGGAACTTGAGGGGCAAAGTGATTCCTTAAATTTAAACTTTCGCCAAGATCTGAGGTTAAGGAGTGTTTAAACCCCTTTCTGTGAAGGAGTTTAAATACACAAATGGGTCTTTCCTGCCCCTCAGACATGCAGAGAGGTTTCTTTAACAAACTCTGTCAGGTTTCAGAGCTGGGGGCTCCAGTCCCAGGAATTTCACATTTCTCTGTTCTGTGACCTGAAGTGCTTTGAGAATTAGCTCAAGAAAAAGGTAAAAAAGAGGGGAAAAAAAAGAAAAAAAGGACACAGGCAGCCCATAAATTAATGTTAAATGTACAAAGTTTCACATTAAACAGATCTTTTTGTACATAAACAAGCCCCCAGCTGTAACACAAACAGGAAGAAAGAGAACTCCAGGTTGACTCTGTGTTGCCAGCAGGATGCTGTGGTCCTGCACTAATTAACCACTTCATTAGTGCCTGGGATAGATGGCAGTGACCCTCCCACTAACAGGGATGAAGCACAGCTTGCAGGAGAAGTTCCTGACAGAGAACAGGAGATCGTGATGGAATGACAGAAAACAATGGCATCAATCAGAGGAAATGCAATTTCCATCCCCTGCTCCTGCCTGGAGGCACATTTCACCTTTCTGTGGAAATGTTTTCAGCAGCAGGAGCAGGATCTGGATTTTCCCTCTCCTAGGAATGGTTTTTCCAAAGCTGTGCTTGGACTGAACCTGATGGAAGGGATTTACACCAAGGGATTATTTTGTGCTGCTCAGCACTCCCGGGTCATGCAGCTTTCTCCACAATCCATCTCAAGGTGATGACAAAAAAATGTAAATTATAATTATACCCGGGGCCCAAGCTAATAAATGATGCTTAATTCCATCACACTAAAAATGCCAACAAATGCTAATTATTATTTTAACTTTCTCTTGGAATAAACTTTATTAATGATTTCCTCCTCTGCATGCAAATTTCCACGACTTTCCCACTGTAATTAAATTAGCATTGTTTATGCTTTGGAGTGTTTAAAGTCTGAAATTACAGGCAATAACTATAAAATAGAGTGATAATTAATGATAATAACTCACTCCTGCAGCAACTGGGCTGATGCTTTCACAGTTAAGACACTTTTTATTCCCAGCAGCTTCTTTATGGCACTTGGAATTACTCAGCAATTCCTCGGAGCTAATTTTTATGGCTAGGCAAAAACTTTTGAGAGTGGAGGGGGAGAGTTTGGTGCTCACCTTTGGGGTGTTGGAGTTTCTGGTCATTTCTGGATTTCTGGAGTTTCTGGTCATTTCTGGTAATTTCTGGAGTTTCTGGTCATTTCTGGAATTTCTGGTCATTTCTAGAGTTTCTGGTAATTTCTGGAGTTTCTGGTCATTTCTGGAGTTTCTGGAGTTTCTGGTCATTTCTGGAGTTTCTAGTCATTTCTGGAGTTTCTAGTCATTTCTGGAGTTCCTGGTCATTTCTGGATTTCTGGAGTTTCTGGTCATTTGTAGAGTTTCTGGTCATTTCTGGATTTCTGGTAATTTCTGGATTTCTGGAGTTTCTGGACATTTCTGGAGTTTCTGGTAATTTCTGGAGTTCCTGGTCATTTCTGGAGTTTCTGGTCATTTCTGGATTTCTGGAGTTCCTGGTCATTTCTGGATGCTCTCTCTGAGACGCTGGACCACAGCAGAGAAGTGGATTTGACTTGCCAGACCCTCAGAGGGAGGATTTATCATGGAATACTGCAATATTTTCTCCTGGAAAGGACCTCAAAGCCCATCCAGTGCTGCCACCTCCATGGGCAGGGGCACCTTCCACCCTCCCAGGTGCTCCAGCCTGGCCTTGGGCACTTCCAGGGATCCAGGGGCAGCCACAGCTGCTCTGGGAGTTTTATGTTTTGTGCTGCTCCTGACCCTCTGTGGTTTCACCCAGGGAATGCTCTGCTTATTCCCAGGCAAGCCCAGAACTCCCCTGAAGAAAACTTCAGTCAACAACAACAACAACAGCACAAAAGTTGGTAGGGAGCACAAGCCTAAATCCTCCTCGTTGTAAAAGCTGGTGCAGCACCTAAATCTTCCCGAGTTTTTTGTGTTTCAGCATGGAACAAAGCCCTAAATCACAGCCACCACAGTAGAATTGGTTTTGCCTTTTAAAAAAATGGGGCCTCATCCACCACAAATTCGAGGGCGAGGGCTCAGCGTGGCAGCAGCAGCAGCTGAGGGATGACTCGAGGGAAAAACTGTTAACTCTCCACATTCCTAAAAATCAGATTGTTTGGCTCTGGGTGCCCAGAGGAGCTGGGGCTGCCCTGGATCCCTGGAAGCACCCAAGGCCAGGCTGGAGCACCCTGGGACAGTGGGAGGTGTGGGACCCATGGTGGGGCTGGATGGGCTTTGGGGTCTCCTCCAACCCAAACCATTCCAGGATTTCATGGGCAGGTTTGGATGGGATTTTGGGAAGGAATACTGGGAGAGGGGCTGGGATGGAATTCCCAGAGCAGCTGTGGCTGCCCCTGGATCCCTGGCAGTGCCCAAGGCCAGGCTGGAGCACCCTGGGACAGTGGGAGGTGTGGGACCATGGTGGGACCAGATGAGCTTTGGGGTCTCCTCCAACCCAAACCATTCCAGGGTTCCATGTGCTGGTTTGGATGGGATTTTGGGATGGAATTCCTGGTTAGAGGGTGGGGAGAGTCTGGGATGGAATTCCCAGAGCAGCCGTAGCTGCCCCTGGATCCCTGGCAGTGCCCAAGGCCAGGCTGGAGCACCTGGGACAGTGGGAGGTGTCCCTGCCATGGCAGGGGTGGCACTGGATGGGATTTTAGGTCCTTTTGAACCCAAACCATTCCATGATTCCAAGTTAAATCCCTCTAGCAGTGAGAACCAGCTGCTGCTGTCAGAGCCCAGAGCCAGGCTGGGCGAGCTGGAGGTGCTGGGCTCGAGGCTGGCCAGCAATCTGTGCTGCTCCTGCTGCACAAGAGGGATTTAAATCCAATTAAAGTGCCCCTCTTGCTGGCAGTGTCTGTGCATTTCCAGCACAGACCTGGTCATGGCACCTCAGCCCCCGTTCCAGGAAACCTCTCCAAGCACAGCCAGGTCACTCCACGTCCCTCCAGGCAATTCTTTGAGGAGCTTTTGAGACCTCCACTTTTGCAAGAGTAGTTTCTTGGCAACTAATAGAGCTCTGAGGAGACATCCCTCCTGATCAGAGCATAGATCTTCCCTCTGACACCCCCGAGCTTTCTGTGGTTGGTTGCAAAGTTCTGCAGGCTCAGGAGAGAGGAAAAATTCCCACCTTTGTGTGCCGAGGGAGGAACATCTTAGGCTGCTGCTGCCACCTTGCTTCTCAGCTGGACACAAAAAAAAAACGTGCTGGCCAAGTTGGAAATGGTGAAGGTTTAAAATGGTTCTATGTGACTT
The DNA here is from genome assembly GCF_027477595.1 of Haemorhous mexicanus. NCBI lineage: Eukaryota > Metazoa > Chordata > Aves > Passeriformes > Fringillidae > Haemorhous > Haemorhous mexicanus. The sequence goes on along the minus strand of NC_082370.1, from coordinate 3,536,596 downwards.
TAGCCAGGATTTTTTTTCACCCTTTGCCCAGGGGGAAAAGGATTGAAGTTTCTTTTCAGGGGCTGTTTCATCTCCCTTTCCAGAGACAGAGGGGAGAAACGACATTATCATTCCTCCTCATTTTCTTGCCTCCTTAGCCCACAGTAACAAAAGGAATTGAATCTTCTCAGCCTGCAGAACCATGAGCTAAATTACTGGGAGTGAAAAGAGGCAGGAATAAAAGGCTGGAATGTGAAGATAAGAAGAAAGCCTGTCCAGACCTGTGGTTTTTGCAGGTTCTGTCTCAGAAGAACTAATTTTGGGCCAAATTATGAAATCCACAGTGGGCAAGGCACCAGCTTAGAATTCAGAACCAGGGTAGAATTCTAGCAGTGTAAAAAATTCTAGGATTCTAAGAAGTCAAGCTCAAGAGACTGAGCTTCATTCCTGTGCTCTCTGGCTGTGACAATCAATCCCAAAAATGACACCACCAACCCACAAACTTTTCAGCTTTGCCATCAGCAGCCACAGCAACGCTTCCAAGGCTTGCATTCCTCATCCAACCAGGCCTGTGGCTGTCCAGTGACCTTCAGAGCCTCTGGAGGAGGAGGAGGAGGAGGAGAGGACACGGAGATTTAGTGCTGAGCAGCCACTGCAGCCGTGGGCAGGCAATTACAGCTCCTGCAAACGGCACTGGGAACATCGATGGAGCAGGGCACTGATCCAGAAAAGCACTTAAGCACGTGCTTAACTTTAAGAGCTCCTTCCTCCCTTGGCCTCATCCTGCACCATTTTAGAGGCAGAGGAAAAATTCCAGCAAGGAAAAAGCTCTTGGTGCTGGCCAGGTGAGCAGGAAGGGGCATGAGGTGATTTAGAGGGAAGGAAATTGTCACAACGCTCCCTCGGTTGTTTACAGGTCAGCCTGCAAATCCCTCCTCGTGAGGAGGAGGAATCAATGGAAAACTCCTGCAGCAGATCAGGGGACTGCAGGAACCACAGCAAAGCACACCTTTAATTGGTGTTGAGGCAGCTCAGCAGCTCCTGAACACGACAGAGGAGTGACATTAAAAATAATGCCCTGCTTCTGCACCTGTGGACTTTTGCTGGAGGTATCCAAGGGCTCCAAGGAGGTTCAGCTTCATAATTCACGTGGGAGATTCTGGTGGGAGTGCACCAAAGTCTCCCTGTGCCTGCTGAAATGCCTGATTGATGGGTTCTGAGAATTCCAGCGCTTGGAAGTGTAATTTCTTGTAGCCAAGGGTTTATTTATGGGATTGGCACTAAAAGCAGAGACAGACCGAGCTGAAATAGCACAGACTTGGACAATGGGATCTGAAAGTGAAAGGGGAGTGAAGGGAAAAGCCTTGATCTCATTTTTAGTGGGAACTCAGCACCGACTCAGCCTCACAAATTCCAGCCTAAAGTTTCTAATTCCGCCATCTATTAATAAAGTGTCCATATAAATATTCCCTTTTTAAGCATTTTCTCTGATTCAGAATGGCCCAGTGTGATTTACCACACAGATCTTCGATTACCAATTGCTCGTAATTATTTGTTGTCACCACTAATTGCAGCAGTGACAACGAGCAATGTGATCCTGAAGCTGAAACTGGGAACAGCAGCAAGTCTGGAATTAATAATGGAAAATAAAAATGTTTTGTGCTGTGAACTCCTCGGGGCAGGTTCACCTCGTGCTAACACTCGGGATTAATTCATCATGCAGAATTCTGCTCCCTTGGAACTTGGAATTTGGCTCTTAGTAGGTCTTAGAAGGCAGGGATTTGGTCGTGACTGAATTGATTCCTCACAAAGTCCCTGAAAATGCTTCTTCCCCCTCTTCATCCCTCCCCCATTTCCATTTCTTGGAAAACAGAGCCTTCCAGGAGAGGATTATTTTTCTGGAGGAAGATCCAAGTTTGGGGATGCTCTGCTTAATGCACCAGGAATTATTTCCCTGGTGTGCGACGTGCTGGGACCATCTCTGCCACACCAAAACCACAAGACAAATTTTGAGTGCAGATACAGGAAATAAAGGCCTAATTAAGTTTATTTCTGACAGCAGAGCTGGAAACTTTGGGGATGAACAACTTTGCAAAGTCACAATAAAATTATTGCCAGAATGGTGCCAAGACTCCTTGTCCTGCCATCCCTCCCCAGTCCAACCCTTCCAAACCACCTCATCCAACTGAGAGCCAGGAGAAATATTGTCAGCCTAACACCAATAGACAATAGAATAAAAGAAATATTTTATTTTATTTATTTTATTCTATAACGATAGAATAAAATAAATTTTAAAAATAGAATAAAAACCCCCACTCAAGCTCTGCTTTGGCAGGGAATGACTGGAGGAGATGCAAGGGGAGGCTGAGGAGCACAAGTCCCCTCCCTGGAGCTCCCACGTGGGGCCACTGGGCTCCAAGAATTTGGTGGCACCAGCCAAACCCTAATTGCTCCTGGGCTCTTCACCAACATCCCCCTGCCCCCAGCTCCAGGGAGCTGCCTCCATGTCCTTGTCAAACCTTTGGGATATAAAACATGGACACACACAGAGGCTTTATTTTCTCCTTGGAGAATTTATGTTCTGTTACATTCCATTATGGTTTTTTTTTGGTTTTTTTTCTTCCAGCTGTACATTTAAATGATGTCGAATCAGTGATCATTAAACCCAGCCCCTTTTTATCCAGCAAGGTTGTGATCTTTGATCCCCCAGTGCCTCTCACCGTGAGCCAAAGCCTTTTATAATGCTGGTAAATTATGACTTTCCTGCCCTGAGTTTTAATTAAATATGGGGAGTCAGCAGGTGTCAAATCACAGCTGCCATATCAGCTACAATTCCTACACGACACTGCACCTTTCAAAAGTCAGGAGCCACACATCCTACAAACAAAACAAACTCCTTACTCTGCCCATTTGTGGTCGAAGAAATGCCTTTTTATTTCATTTTTCTGTCCAACTACTGGAACACATCAACTCACCATGCTGCTGTGCTGCACTTTTGATTTGTTGATGATATTCTGAAGCAAACACTTCTCAATTTGGAAACTTCCTGCAGAACCCTTTCCTTCAGCCATCCATTAATCAAAGGAAGTTGTGGCAGTTTTCTTTTTGAGCAGTTTTACATTTTACACATCCTCAGGGGTTCCAGGAGAAGGAGCTGTGCCTGGAATCACACACTCAAGTGGCATTTCTCCTTCCAAACCTTTGGAAAACCATATGCTGCTCCCAGGCTGCTGCAGTGGAGGGAGGGAAGGCAGCGAGAGTCACTTCCAAATATTAAAATAAAACTATAACAGCCAATTTTCAGCAGGGAGAGCAAACAGAATTTGTCATTGCCACATGGCTGGGTTTCTTTACTCTGCTTGTGTGCTGCGTAAAGTGGAAAACAATTCTGCCTTTATAAGTTGGATAATGGACTAACTATAATTTGCTAATTAAACTCATCAAGTTGCCCTACACGGCAAGTTAGGCAAAAGTGTGACAAACACCCAAAGCTGTCCTTGTCCTTTTCTGCTCTGCTGCCCATGGAGAGAGAGGCTCAGCTCGTTCCCACAGGACAATCTCCTCTCCCACCCCTCTTGCAGGGGTTTTTTATGGGGGAAAATAAAATAATAAAAATTTTTCCTCCTACTGGAAAACCACATTCAGTAAACATCGGGTGATCAGGGGTGGGTTTGGGTTGGACTGGGGCCATTGGTGCCATAAATATTTATTAATCACTTATCAATCACTTTATTAATCATTAATCAAACTCCTGGCTGCTGGGATTCCCTCAGTGCAGTTGTCTTTGCACATTATTAGGTGTGAGATGGGTGTGAATTCCACTTACCTGTGACTAATAATGCTGGAAATTAAATCCCTTGGAAATAATTATCTATCTTAAATCCCTTGGAAATAATTAAGTATTGTCAGGTAAAATAAAATCCCAAAGTGCCTCAGCCAGTGAGACCAAGGACAGCCCAGTGCCCCTCACCTCTGGAATGAGGCAGTGTGGTTTGCATGCAGAGCAATTTATTAATTTTAACTCTTGGAAAGAATAAAATCCCCATCGTTTGCTTGGTTAATAAAAATAAATATTAATATTATTGTTAATTATATTATTTATTAATTTATTATATTAATAAAAATGAAGATAAAATTCTTGTGCTCTCCTGTGTGGCCCCAGCTCTCCTCACAGAGATCCAAGGATTTTTCCTGGGGAAGGCAGTGAGAACCTCAGAGAAAAAACCCAATTCTTGTCTCTGCCCACTGCTCCAGGTGTTTTGGCACGTGTGGAATGTGTTATGGAGATTGCTTGCCCAAAGTGATTTGTTAATTGGGTTATTGGAAACCTCTGCTCCTGTACCACAGAGCAGGGGTCAGGAAGGACTGAGTGAGTTGGGACTCTCAGCTCCCAGCATCCTTTAACTGGAGAAATCCCAAAACATGGACACTTGGACTGTTTTTAGTTGAACATCTTTAAGTTCAGGCTCTGCTTTCCCTTCAGCCCCTGACTTTCATTGGGAATTTCAAAGTATACATCAAAAATCAGCTTTTTTGACATATCTGGGGTTCAAACAGTGGGAAAATGGAGCAGGGAGGGATTCCTGCCCTGGGGGAAGCAGAGACAATTTCTGAGAGTAAAGAGACCCAGAGGTGCCTCCAGTTCTTAGCAGGGCAGATGGGGCTCCTGAAATCCTCATCTGGAATTCAGCATTCATGGCACAAAGTGAGAAACACAGAGCAAAGAGCCAAGAAGCTGAAAAGAGAATGTTACAGCCACAGTAAATGGATCTTCTTTTCTGGGAAAGACCTGAGAAAGGGCAAAAGCACATTAAATTAAAAATAAAAAAAAAGGGAAAAGAAGAAAAAAAAAAAGACATGTTCTCTAAGGTTTTTTACACCCAAGGGAAGGTTTCAAATCCAATGCACTTACTTGCTCAAATTAAATTAAAGCCAAGCTTTAATAAAGTTGGACAGGAGCTCATTTCCCACTCCCAGCCTCCAGTGCCACTGAACAGCACCCTGTGTTGTGGGGAAATATTTACAGCCCTTTCTGGGTGGAAAACAGCGTTAACAAGACAAAAATTGCCTGGTTTGAGGATACAAAGAGCAAACAGAGAGTGGGGAGCCCGAGCTGTTTTTCTCTCAGCTGAGCTGTTGTGTTTTGGGCTTATATTTGACCCTGGAAATTTCACCCTCCCCAGGTTTCAACAGGTAAATTTTTGCTTTTCTGAGAGTTTCTTCCCAGGACAAACCCCGCATTTTGTGATGCTTTATTTTGGATGCCTCGTCCTTCTTTCTGAAAGGATTCAAGGTAAAATCATCAACGAGCACCAGATCTGATCCCTGTCAGTGTCAGAGCTCCAAGGCAGCTTTTTCCACGTTTTTCCCTCTTTTCCCCTCCAATTCCTGAATGCTTTCACTTGGCTTTCACCCCCTCTCAGAGAAGGCAGAGCATTGTAATAATCAGAAGGTAAATCAAGATATGACAAAGCCTTTCTTCAAAAGACATGAGTGCACCTCAATTAACTCGTGGATTTTGCTGCACTAATTGTTCCCATTATGTTAATATCATAATTGCTGCCATTTTCTTACATAATCCTGCTCCTCCTCGCAGAAAAGGAGAGGAAGGAAGCTTCAACATGCCCTGAGAAGTTCTCAAGGCAGAGAACAGGGGGTACAGGTAATTTGGGGGCAGCTTTTGCCAGAGTCAGATGAAGCAACTCAAGGTTTTAATTCTTTGTAAAGTTCAGGAAGCCAAGCTTTTAAATCATAATTAAACAATGCCTCCCCCCCCAAAATGGCCTGTCAAGAATAGACATCCTGAACAGACATTACAGTGAATTTTTCTGCAGTGGAATTGCTAATGGATTAATAATTGGGGTGATCACTTAATAGGAGAGTGCTGGCTATTTATAGGATTGGTAACAGCACAAGGTTTGGGAAGGAAGTCTGGTTAATGATCCCTTCCCAGAGCTGAGCTACAGGCAAAGGTACTGTGCACATCCTGCTGGGAGCTTGTCTCTCATCCTTTCTCCTCTCCTCTCCTCTCCTCTCCTCTCCTCTCCTCTCCTCTCCTCTCCTCTCCTCTCCTCTCCTCTCCTCTCCTCTCCTCTCCTCTCCTCTCCTCTCCTCTCCTCTCCTCTCCTCTCCTCTCCTCTCCTCTCCTCTCCTCTCCTCTCCTCTCCTCTCCTCTCCTCTCCTCTCCTCTCCTCTCCTCTCCTCTCCTCTCCTCTCCTCTCCTCTCCTCTCCTCTCCTCTCCTCTCCTCTCCTCTCCTCTCCTCTCCTCTCCTCTCCTCTCCTCTCCTCTCCTCTCCTCTCCTCTCCTCTCCTCTCCTCTCCTCTCCTCTCCTCTCCTCTCCTCTCCTCTCCTCTCCTCTCCTCTCCTCTCCTCTCCTCTCCTCTCCTCTCCTCTCCTCTCCTCTCCTCTCCTCTCCTCTCCTCTCCTCTCCTCTCCTCTCCTCTCCTCTCCTCTCCTCTCCTCTCCTCTCCTCTCCTCTCCTCTCCTCTCCTCTCCTCTCCTCCACTTTTATGTAATTATTTATGTATTGTTTATTCATGTAATTATTGTTTTACATTCTATTCTGGAAGAAAAGACATTTGATGGACTGTTGGTTTGTCCAGTGTCACTGGGGAGGTGGCACTGTCACCCTCCAACCCACTGTCACTTTTGGAAATCTATAAATGTTAGAGTCAAAACATAAACTTCCCTTCTCTTTTACCTTAGAAGTTCCAGCGTGTGTGTCATTTTATTTCATGTCCTGTTGCAACAAAGAGGAATGTTGCTCACACAGAGGCCTCAGAGATGTCTCTCTTAGGTCAGCTGGAGCTGTTTGATAACTCCATGAGGAATTCACCTCAGGCTGGGCAGGCACAGGGAGTGCAAATGAACCCTCTAAAATTACCTGGAGTCAAGCAGGGCACATCTGACTGGAGGGAAATGTTCCTCTGGCATCATCCTCCTGCTCTGATGCTAATAAACCATAATTCCTGCTAATAAACCATAATTCCTGCTAATAAACCATAATTCCACAGGACCTGTAAGCTGTGTAAATAATGAGTGACCTCCCATTAAGGGCTGCTGGGTGAATGAGCCTCGCTGCAGTTGGGCTGCAGGACCAGTGGCTGATTGTGGTCTGTTCTCAGGGTGATTTACATCATCCTGGCACTCCAAAGGGGAATTAAGAGAACATAAACGTGATCTATGCCCACTTTAAGAATCCCTTCCTGCCTGGGTGCTGAATAAAGGGAGCTTACTGTAAATAAGGCTGAGAAAAATGACATTCAGTTGCTGTTTTGGCAAGAGAATGAAGCTCAGTAATCCTCAGGGGGTGAGGGCTGGAGCAGAGGAGTTTCAGCTCATGAGAAAGGGGACAGAATCCTCACCAGGAATTGGGAGAATCAATGCAACTCTTCAGCCAGGTGACTGAAAAGCAGCTCCTGATGCCTTTCCTGCTCAGGAATGTGAAAGGTGGGAATGGGAACCCAACACCAGGAAGGATTCTGGTAGCACTGAGCTGAATTTCATGAGAGTCACATCTGTGACAACAACAAAGTTCTCCTTGGTAAAAGAAATAAGAGAAAGCAAACATTTCCCACAGTGGAAATTAAGAAATAAAAGAACCTGATGCCTTTCCTGGTCAGGAATGTGAAAGCTGGGAATGGGGACCCAGCATCTCTGGTAGCACTGAGCTGAATTTCATGGCCAGAGAGTCACACCTGTGACATGACAACAGCAACAAAGATCCCCATGGTAAAAGAAATAAGAGAAAGCAAGAATTTCCCACAGTGGAAATTAGGAAATAAAAGAACCTGGTGCCTTTCCTGCTCAGGAATGTGAAAGGTGGGAATGGGAACCCAACACCAGGAAGGATTCTGGTACCACTGAGCTGAATTTCATGAGAGTCACATCTGTGACAACAACAAAGTTCTCCTTGGTAAAAGAAATAAGAGAAAGCAAACATTTCCCACAGTGGAAATTAAGAAAGAAAAGAACCTGGTGCCTTTCCTGCTCAGGAATGTGAAAGCTGGGAGTGGGAACCCAGCATCTCTGGTAGCACTGAGCTGAATTTCATGGCCAGAGTCACACCTGTGACATGACAACAGCAACAAAGATCCCCATGGTAAAAGAAATAAGAGAAAGCAAAAATTTCCCACAGTGGAAATTAAGAAATAAAAGAACCTGGTGCCTCTCCTGCTCAGGAATGTGAAAGGTGGGAATGGGAACCCAACACCAGGAAGGATTCTGGTACCACTGAGCTGAATTTCATGAGAGTCACATCTGTGACAACAACAAAGTTCCCCTTGGTAAAAGAAATAAGAGAAAGCAAGAATTTCCCACAGTGAAAATTAAGAAATAAAAGAACCTGGTGCCTTTCCTGCTCAGGAATGTGAAAGGTGGGAATGGGAACCCAACACCAGGAAGGATTCTGGTACCACTGAGCTGAATTTCATGAGAGTCACATCTGTGACAACAACAAAGTTCCCCTTAGTAAAAGAAATAAGAGAAAGCAAACATTTCCCACAGTGGAAATTAGGAAATAAAAGAACCTGATGCCTTTCCTGCTCAGGAATGTGAAAGGTGGGAATGGGAACCCAACACCAGGAAGGATTCTGGTAGCACTGAGCTGAATTTCATGAGAGTCACATCTGTGACAACAACAAAGTTCTCCTTAGTAAAAGAAATAAGAGAAAGCAAAAATTTCCCACAGTGGAAATTAAGAAATAAAAGAACCTGATGCCTTTCCTGCTAAGGAATGTGAAAGGTGGGAATGGGAACCCAACACCAGGAAGGATTCTTGTAGCACTGAGCTGAATTTCATGGCCAGAGAGTCACACCTGTGCTGTGACAACAGCAACAAAGTTCTCCATGGTAAAAGTTAAGAAATAAAAGAAAGCAAAAATTTCCCACAGTGAAAATTAAGAAATAAAACAAAAAAGCCAAATTCCTGAGTGATAAAATGAAAAGCAGAATGCAGCATATTCCAAGATGGTTTTATGTCACTGTAATATTTTATGAAAAACCCCTTTGCCAGGATTTCTTCTCCTGGCAAGATGAGGAGCCTCAGCTTCTCCTTGCTTTGCTCCTCTGGAATGTGATTTGGAGAATTGTTCACCCAGCATGTGAATTGTTTTGATTAATGGCCAATCCAGTCCAGCTGTGTCAGGACTCTCTGGTCAGTCACGAGTTTTTATAGGTCACCCTTTTCCAGCCTTCTGATGTCTCCTTGCTCTTTCTTTAGCATAGTTTTAGTATATAATATAAATAATATCATATCACAATGTAATAAATCAACCTTCTGGGAACTTGGAGTCAGATTTTCATCTCTCACCTCGTCCTGGGACCCACAACAGATTTAAACCAGTGAAGACCCAGCAGATCCCAAGCTCTTCCTCTCCTACATTCCCAGTAACAGCCAGGCACAAACTGGGGCTGCAGGGATGGAGCAGGGCCATCCCAGTAACAGCCAGGCACAAACTGGGGCTGCAGGGATGGAGCAGGGCCATCCCAGTAACAGCCAGGCACAAACTGGGGCTGCAGGGATGGAGCAGGGCCATCCCAGTAACAGCCAGGCACAAACTGGGGCTGCAGGGAAGGAGGGATGGAGCAGGGCCATCCCAGTAACAGCCAGGCACAAACTGGGGCTGCAGGGGTGGAGGGATGGAGCAGGGCCATCCCAGTAACAGCCAGGCACAAACTGGGACTGCAGGGAAGGAGGGATGGAGCAGGGCCATCCCAGTAACAGCCAGGCACAAACTGGGGCTGCAGGGATGGAGCAGGGCCATCCCAGTAACAGCCAGGCACAAACTGGGGCTGCAGGGGAGTAAGGATGGAGCAGGGCCATCCCAGTAACAGCCAGGCACAAACTGGGGCTGCAGGGATGGAGGGATGGAGCAGGGCCATCCCAGTAACAGCCAGGCACAAACTGGGGCTGCAGGGAAGGAGGGATGGAGCAGGGCCATCCCAGTAACAGCCAGGCACAAACTGGGGCTGCAGGGATGGAGCAGGGCCATCCCAGTAACAGCCAGGCACAAACTGGGGCTGCAGGGAAGGAGGGATGGAGCAGGGCCATCCCAGTAACAGCCAGGCACAAACTGGGGCTGCAGGGGAGGAAGGATGGAGCAGGGCCATCCCAGTAACAGCCAGGCACAAACTGGGGCTGCAGGGGTGGAGGGATGGAGCAGGGCCATCCCAGTAACAGCCAGGCACAAACTGGGGCTGCAGGGAAGGAGGGATGGAGCAGGGCCATCCCAGTAACAGCCAGGCACAAACTGGGGCTGCAGGGAAGGAGGGATGGAGCAGGGCCATCCCAGTAACAGCCAGGCACAAACTGGGGCTGCAGGGAAGGAGGGATGGAGCAGGGCCATCCCAGTAACAGCCAGGCACAAACTGGGGCTGCAGGGATGGAGGGATGGAGCAGGGCCATCCCAGTAACAGCCAGGCACAAACTGGGGCTGCAGGGATGGAGCAGGGCCATCCCAGTAACAGCCAGGCACAAACTGGGGCTGCAGGGATGGAGCAGGGCCATCCCAGTAACAGCCAGGCACAAACTGGGGCTGCAGGGATGGAGGGATGGAGCAGGGCCATCCCAGTAACAGCCAGGCACAAACTGGGGCTGCAGGGATGGAGGGATGGAGCAGGGCCATCCCAGTAACAGCCAGGCACAAACTGGGGCTGCAGGGATGGAGGGATGGAGCAGGGCCATCCCAGCACCAGCACCAGCTTGTTTTTGCCAAGGCAGCTTCCCTGATTCCCAGCTGCACCACAAATTCAGCTCCAAGATGCAAAAGAGAGCAGAAGAGAGGGGGTCACACGTTCAGCAAGTGACAGGAATTCCCTGCAGGTGACAAAAAGCAGCTTGTCTATCAGCAGCCTCCTTTTGTGCCTGACTTTGAGGCACATTATCTTTGCAGAAAGCGAAACGTGGGGAATGGAAGAGGGGAAAACAAAGCCTGTAAACAGCACAGAGCAAAGCTCCCAGGCTGCCAGACTTCACTGGAGTGGAAGGAGCTGAGTGTGCCCTGGGCTCTGTGCTCTGCCAGGGCAGCAGCTCCCAGCCCAGGAGAGCTCCCACTGCCACAGCTGCACTTGTCCTAAAATGCTCCCAAACCTTCTCCCATTCCCTCTCCCAGCTCTCTTCCCTCCTACACAGATCCCAGCTGCAGATCCAAGAGCTTGGCAGCAACCCACCTGAGTGAGGGCTTTGTTTGATGCCTCCCATCCTCCCTGGGTGACGTGGCTCGTTCCCACAGCTGCTGCTCCCACTCTTGGAAATTTGCACTGAGATGATCAGGAGTGGAGTGCAGGCAGAGCCCTCTGGGCTGGACAAAGCACAGGACAGGGTGTGTTCTCTCCAAAGGTGTAAGAGCTGCAATGAGGGATGCAGGACTGCAGGCAGCTCTCCAAAATGCAGTTATTGCATACAAAGTGCAGTTATTGCATACGAAATGCAGTTATTGCATACAAAGTGCAGTTTATTGTATCCAAAATGATGTTATTGTATCCAAAATAGTTATTGCATACGAAATGCAGTTATTGCATACAAAGTGTTGTTTATTGTATCCAAAGTGCAGTTTATTGTATCCAAAATGCAGTTATTGCATACAAAATACAGTTATTGCATACAAAGTGCAGTTATTGCATACAAAGTGCAGTTTATTGTATCCAAAATGCAGTTATTGCATACAAAATGCAGTTATTGTATCCAAAATGCAGTTATTGCATACAAAGTGCAGTTTATTGTATCCAAAATGCAGTTATTGCATACAAAGTGCTGTTTATTGTATCCAAAATGCAGTTATTGTATCCCAAATGCAGTTATTGTATCCAAAATGCAGTTATTGCATACAAAATGCAGTTATTGTATCCAAAATGCAGTTATTGCATACAAAGTGCAGTTTATTGTATCCAAAATGCAGTTATTGCATCCAAAATGCAGTTATTGCATACAAAGTGCAGTTATTGTATCCAAAATGCAGTTATTGCATACAAAGTGCAGTTTATTGTATCCAAAATGCAGTTATTGCATACAAAGTGCAGTTATTGTATCCAAAATGCAGTTATTGCATACAAAGTGCAGTTTATTGTATCCAAAATGCAGTTATTGTATCCAAAATGCAGTTATTGTATCCAAAATGCAGTTATTGCATACAAAATGCAGTTATTGCATACAAAGTGCAGTTTATTGTATCCAAAATGCAGTTATTGTATCCAAAATGCAGTTATTGCATACAAAATGCAGTTTATTTTATACAGAATGCAGTTTATTGTGTACAAAGTGCAGTTTATTCCATCCAAGAGGTCACAGCAGCCCAGGGTTGGGGTGGCAGAGCTGTGCCCACAGCTGTCAGCTGCAGCTGCAGGCAGGCCTGGACACCCTTTGGGTTTGGTTACAGTGCATTATTTACTTTTCTTTGCTGAGCATCTTAATGCAGTAGAGCCAATCTATCCCTGAACTTTTATCTCTAGCCTATCACAACTACTCTAATTACCACATTCATGTCACTGTTCCCAATCACTAAAGTCAGTACATCACAGTTTAAGCCAGAAGTTGTTTTTCAGTTAAAATTCTGAGCCCTTTTTTCTACTTGCCACATTTGCTGCCTTGTTTGCCTGTGCTCTCTTTGTGCTTGGTACAGACATTTTCTTGTTTGGGGTGGGTTTATCCTTTGCTCTAAGCCATAAAACCCCTTCTCACTAACACACCCTTTGCCTCCTTGGTTAGCCAGTCAAACTGGCTCAGCAATTCTTTTCTTCTGGATCAAAACTTGCTTCCATCTCTATTCCTTCATCAGACTCCACCTTTAAAAATCTTTCTGCCAAGCACACACATCTGTGAGACTTTCTGGCCAAATTTTCATCCCTCCCAACACCAAGTTATGCCATGGCTGCCCCTGGATCCCTGGCAGTGCCCAAGGCCAGGCTGGAGCCCCCTGGGACAGAGGGAGGTGTCCCTGACCTGACAGGGGTGGCACCAGGTGATTTTTAAGATCCCTTCCAACCCTCATCCATGACTTTTGTCTTTCAGAGCTGGTGGGATTTTGTGCTCCAGAAGAACAAAGATCAATTTTCCAAGTGTGTGTTGCCAATATTAAGGAATCACTGCCTCAGAGCAAAGATCATTGAATAGAGAGCAGTAGTTAAAATGTAAAATTGTAGAGATTTTAATCAATTGTCCCTCATGCCTGCTTTAAGGAGAAAAGCACTTGAATGAGGATGAACAGATGGATATTGGGCAGCCCTGAAAGGCAGCAATGAATAACCTCAAAATTAACAGCAGGAGAAACACAAAAATCTTTTCTGTTGTTGGCACCACATAAGAGTAAAAGAGTTTTGTGTTTTATGAGAAGGAAACTGTCTACAAGTGATTGTAACCCAAACCTCAGCAGAAAATCCCTGGTGGCAGCAATGTGAGGTCAAACCTCAGCAGCTGCTGATGATTCCTTCCCAAAGGAGAGGGCATTTAGCACTGCAAAAATACACCTGGATTCCAGAAATACACCTGGATTCCAGAAATACATCTGGATTCCCAAAATACACCTGGATTCTGAAATACACCTGGATTCTGAAAATACACCTGGATTCTAAAAATACACCTGGATTCCAAAACTATATCTGGATTCTAAAAATACATCTGGATTCTGAAAATAACATGGGTTCCAAAAATACACCTGGATTCTGAAAATGCACCTGGATTCTGAAAATAACATGGATTCCAAAAATACACCTGGATTCTGAAAATACATCTGGATTCTGAAAATAACATGGATTCTAAAAATACACCTGGATTCCAAAACTACATCTGGATTCTAAAAATACATCTGGATTCTGAAAATAACATGGGTTCCAAAAATACATCTGGATTCCCAAAATACACCTGGATTCCAAAACTACATCTGGATTCTAAAAATACATCTGGATTCCGAAAATAACATGGATTCCAAAAATACACCTGGATTCTGAAAATGCACATGGATTCCAAAAATACATCTGGATTCCCAAAATACACCTGGATTCCAAAAATACACCTGGATTCTGAAAATACACCTGGATTCTAAAAATACACCTGGATTCCAAAACTATATCTGGATTCCAAAAATACATCTGGATTCCGAAAATACATCTGGATTCTAAAAATAACATGGATTCCAAAAATACACCTGGATTCTAAAAATACACCTGGATTCTGAAAATAACATGGATTCCAAAAATACATCTGGATTCTGAAAATACATCTGGATTCTGAAAATGCACATGGATTCCAAAAATACATCTGGATTCCCAAAATACATCTGGATTCCCAAAATACACCTGGATTCCAAAACTATATCTGGATTCCAAAAATACACCTGGATTCTGAAAATACACCTGGATTCTGAAAATACACCTGGATTCTAAAAATACACCTGGATTCCAAAACTATATCTGGATTCTAAAAATACATCTGGATTCTGAAAATACACCTGGATTCTGAAAATACACCTGGATTCTAAAAATAACATGGATTCCAAAAATACACCTGGATTCCCAAAATACACCTGGATTCCAAAACTATATCTGGATTCTAAAAATACACCTGGATTCTAAAAATACACCTGGATTCTGAAAATAACATGGATTCCAAAAATACATCTGGATTCTAAAAATACACCTGGATTCTGAAAATGCACATGGATTCCAAAAATACACCTGGATTCTGAAAATACACCTGGATTCTAAAAATACACCTGGATTCCAAAACTATATCTGGATTCTAAAAATACATCTGGATTCTGAAAATACACCTGGATTCTGAAAATACACCTGGATTCTAAAAATAACATGGATTCCAAAAATACACCTGGATTCCCAAAATACACCTGGATTCCAAAACTATATCTGGATTCTAAAAATACACCTGGATTCTAAAAATACACCTGGATTCTGAAAATAACATGGATTCCAAAAATACATCTGGATTCTAAAAATACACCTGGATTCTGAAAATGCACATGGATTCCAAAAATACATCTGGATTCCAAAAATACATCTGGATTCTAAAAATAACATGGATTCCAAAAATACACCTGGATTCTGAAAATACACCTGGATTCTGAAAATACACCTGGATTCCAGAATCTCACCTGGATTCCCAAAGCACTCCTGCCTTCCTGCTCTGCCCAGCTCCCTGGGGCTCTTACTCTGTGCCTGAGCAAGAAGAGAGAACCTCCTGCAGCTGCCAGTGGAATTTGGATGAAATCCCCAGCAAGAAGAGGAACAAGAAGGGAGTTTGGAGCCTTCCCTGTCAGTTCTGTTCCAGGCTCTGCTCAGCCACTCCAGGCTGCACCAGCTCGGTTCTACTGGAGCTGAGCCTCAGGAAAGGAGACAATTTACCTTCAATTTACCTTCAATTCACTTTAAACTCACCAAATTATTTCTCTCCACTAAAACAACTTGCTGGCTGTGGAGTAGCTGTCCCACACAGCAATCCAGCCACCTCCACCATTATTTATAAATATATCCAGTAATTAAGATTCACTTTGATGACCTTGAGCAGCCCCTGGGGTTCACTTTTCCCTTCTTGGGCAGCCTGAAACACACTTTGGGGATCTTGAATGACACTTTGGGGAATGGGAGGAGATTCATGACATTTCCCAGGAGAAATCCTGCACATGATGCAAATTCCCACGTGAGATCAGGATCCAGAAATGACTGAGACTCATCTGATGTTTAACAGCATTGTTTTACATTTAATATTTGAGAGCAAACACCACCAATAAAACTTAAAAAGCCCAAATCAGGAGAATCAACCCCCCCCCCCCCAGCCTTCCCTCCTAACTGCACACAATAAATCAGGGTGGTTGAGGAGTTTTAAGCCATAAAACTGCAAATCAGGCATTTTGTGCTGCAAATTGATTTCTATTGAGAGCTCTCCCTGGTGCAGCTTCATTTGGAGCTGCCAGGGGTTGCTGACAGAGTTTGCAGCAGCAAGCCCAGATGACAGGAACGAATCTGCCTCTGTGGGGGCAGCCCCTGCATCTGCAAGAGAAATGGAATTTTGGGGTGGGGTTTTTTCCCCTAAATGCAAAGCAGGTGAAATTGAAAGCAATTGGAATGAAATTGAAGTGCAAGTTAAAAGTGCTGCTGCAATCCATCTCCAAAAGTTCAGCTCTGCTGTACTTGAATTTTTCTTTTTCATTTGTTTTTTAGCATTTATTACAGCAGGGAATGATGATGCCTTAGGAAGGGGAGATTTAGTGCTGTGCAGGAACAGGAGCAGACCAGAACTAGGAGCACTTTGTGCTGCTGTCTGGTGCCAAATAATATCTTTGCCTGATTCTAAAATGCACTGCAAATAAAAGCTCTGCATTCATGCACTACATTAGCACTGAAAAGGAGCCCCAGAGAACATCTCATTTCTGCAGTGTGGATTAGCAAGCTGCCAAGAAAGAACTACTGCAAACTGATTTTATGATGCTTGTTACTGCCTGATAAAATTAATGTTGTCACGCAGCAAACACAGATCCTTAATACTTGGATAAAATAGCAGTTGTCATAATGAAATCAGGCTGCCTGGGAGCCAAAATAAAACAAAAACGAAAGGGGGATGGAGCTTTAGACAATTTGGGGAGTTCAGAGCAGACAGAAAATATTCAGACAGACCTGAGCTTGTTCCCCTTCTCATCACAGACAAATTCAATTAGTGGGTACCTGGCTGTTTGCTCCTTTGTGGAGGGGCTGGCTCAGGGATGAGGAGTGACTGGATAATTCCCATCCTGCATCCTCAGGGAAGGGAGCCCAGCCAGGAGGGCATGTGTGGCTTCTCTGGGTGAATTCAACACTCACACAACTGACATTAATTCCCTGCCCCAAACCCTTTTCTGGGTTAGGAATGCCCTGCTCAGGCAGATTTCCCCACAGATATTCCCAGTGAAGACCCTGCAGGTGCTGAACTTTCATCTGGAATTTCCTCAGAGTCAGAACAATTTCAGACGCTGAAATTGCCAGGAAAATTTTATGGTTTCTATGAAATCTTGGCCCCACAGGAAAATTGCATCACCAGCTTAGTGAGGACATGATTTCCCCAAAGTTCATTGTTTATAGTGCAGAATGTGCCTAATTAAAATCCATGTAGGAACTTGTGTTCCCCGAGGTGTAACTTGGGTGCAAAGCTTTTTAAGCCAACACACCAAGGATGCCCAGACACCCCTCACCATCCTCTCTGCTCCTCACATGCACATGAAGACATTTACTCACTCCATAAAGTTTATAAAGCCATCACTGAATATAATTAAAGGTATATTTTCTTCGAGCTGATCTTTTTAAAGTGGGTCATCATGTTGATTTAAGTAACTGCAGTGGTGCCTGTGAATGTTTAATGAAAATAAAGGCCAGCGAGGAACAAGCACAGACAATTTATTGTCCCATTCCCATTTCACTGAGGTTCTTACTCTCAGCTACAAAGCCACTTTTAGAAGTAGTAATAAGATCATTTCCTCTCCTCCCCCCTTCCCCATCCCTTTTATTCCGGGAAGATTAAAAAGAATAAAAGGATGTGGTCATAAAACCTGAAAGGGACAAGATTCACAATGTTTCTGATCCCTGTTCAGCCTGCAGAGCATGGCTCCAAGGGGCTCTGGCCCTGGAATTGTGACATTCCCAAGCAGGTCACAATTCCTGAAGCACAACCCTGTCACTGCCACGTTTTCTGAAAAATCCCTTTGCCAGGATTTCTGCTCCTGGGAAGCTGAGAAGCCTCAGAGAAAAAGGAAAACCAGAATTATCTGATTGCTGCTCCTGTGTTTGGCTGCTTTGGGATGAGGTTGGAGATTGTTTATCCAACAGGTGATTGTTTGATTGGTTTAATGGTAATTGTTTAATTTAATGACTAGGGATGGTCAAGCTGTGTTGAGGCTCTGGAGAGAGTCAGGAGTTTTCATCATCATTCTTGTGAAGCCTTCTGTCTGTATCCTTTCTCTATTCTTCAGTACAGTTTAGAACAACATTCTTTAACATAATAAAATATCATAAAATAATAAATCTGCCTTCTAAGAACATGGAGTCAGATTCTCAATTCCTTCCAACAACAGGGACCCCAGGAAATACCACACCACCCCATCCCTCCTTTCAGAATCCAGCCCTAAACCACAGCAGTGTTGCAGCAGAGGAGGAGTTTGGGTCCCAAGCCCCATTTCTGAGCTCTGTGCCCCACTCCCATCACTCTGGGCACGTCTCCCACACTCTGGGGTGTTCACACTGAGTTTATTTCCCACCTTCCCCCCAAAGAGGGGTTAAAGCCAAGGCCAAAGGTTCCCTCCCCCTTCAGGTGTGTGCCAATCACCAGCCAGGGGCTGTGCACAAATCTCCAACGGGACAGGACTGCTGGGAACGTGCCTTGAGCTGTTTGATTTTCCAGCATCACTCTCATTCCATGGCTATGACAATGGGAAGGTGCCAGCAGCTCACATCCCCAGCAGGAGACCAAGAACTCAATGTTACAACTCTAAAAGTTTTCTGACCAGTCACACAAAGCAGAAGCACACTGACAGTATTTATATCTGTATAGGATATATTCTACATTGACAGTAGTTCCATCCAACCACTATAGGCACAGGTACCTTTGGTTTAAAAAATTTTTGCTTATTTCAAATCCAATCCCTGCTTGTGAGCCTCAAACACAATGCACAGAGCTCCAGTATTAAGCTTAGAACTCCCTAATATCACTAGATAAACTTTTCTGCAGCTTAGGGTGTTATTCTGGACAAGCATTAATACACAGACCATGGTTCTGTTTGTCCTTTTCTACATTTTATATAATTTTTCTGCTGACCAATCTCATGGCTCCTGCTTAGCTCCAATCCCAGCTCTGCTGTCTCTGAGCAGAACTTTCCCAAAACCCCCTGATTTTATGGATTTTCATGTGCACAGAGGAGTGACAGCAAACAAGGATCAAGTTTTCCACGTGCCGTGTCACCGAAGGCTCTGAATTAAAAGAGCAAACAGAAAATGAGGATTTTGTGACGTGCCTGCAATGACAAGGACAAGCTGGACAGGGCTGGGAGCAATCTGGGCTGCTGGAAGATGTCTCATGGCTAGGGGAGGGACTGGAGGAGCTTTAAGGTCCCTTCCACCTGAACCACTCCATGATTTTTTGATTAAACACCACCCCAAAACCTCGATATTTCCATCAGCCCCACTGGTGAGAATTCAGTGTGACCTGATGGAATTCACACTGTGGTGAAGGAGAGATGTTAAAACCCCCCAATTACCTTGGGGCTCCTTCATTTGGAGTTATTTCAGCCTAGATTTTCCCATAAACATTCAAACTGTGAAAAATCAGTGTCGAGTAGGACAAGGACAAGCTGGACAGGGCTGGGAGCAATCTGGGCTGCTGGAAGATGTCTCATGGCTAGGGGAGGGACTGGAGGAGCTTTAAGGTCCCTTCCACCTGAACCACTCCATGATTTTTTGATTAAACTCCACCCCAAAACCTCGATATTCCCACTCCATGATTTTTTGATTAAACACCACCCCAAAACCTCGATATTTCCATCAGCCCCACTGGTGACAATTCAGTGTGACCTGATGGAATTCACACTGTGGTGAAGGAGAGATGTGAAACCCCCCAGTTACCTTGGAGCTCCTTCATTTGGAGTTATTTCAGCCTAGATTTTCCCATAAACATTCAAACTGTGAAAAATCAGTGTCGAGTAGGACAAGGACAAGCTGGACAGGGCTGGGAGCAATCTGGGCTGCTGGAAGATGTCTCATGGCAGGGGGAGGGACTGGAGGAGCTTTAAGGTCCCTTCCACCCAAACCACTCCATGATTTTTTGATTAAACTCCACCCCAAAACCTCGATATTTCCACTCCATGATTTTTTGATTAAACTCCACCCCAAAACCTCGATATTTCCATCAGCCCCACTGGTGAGAATTCAGTGTGACCTGATGGAATTCACACTGTGGTGAAGGAGAGATGTTAAAACCCCCCAATTACCTTGGGGCCCCTTCATTTGGAGTTATTTCAGCCTAGATTTTCCCATAAACATTCAAACTGTGAAAAATCAGTGTCAAGTAGGACAAGGACAAGCTGGACAGGGCTGGGAGCAATCTGGGCTGCTGGAAGATGTCTCATGGCAGGGGGAGGGACTGGATGAGCTTTAAGGTCCCTTCCACCCCAACCACTCCATGATTTTTTGATTAAACACCACCCCAAAACCTCGATATTTCCACTCCATGATTTTTTGATTAAACACCACCCCAAAACCTCGATATTTCCATCAGCCCCACTGGTGAGAATTCTGAGAATTCAGTGTGACCTGATGGAATTCACACTGTGGTGAAGGAGAGATGTTAAAACCCCCCAATTACCTTTGGGCCCCTTCATTTGGAGTTATTTCAGCCTAGATTTTCCCATAAACATTAAAACTGTGAAAAATCAGTGTCGAGTAAGAGACTTTCAGTAAACCAGCTCAATTTTTTCTGAGAGATCCCTTAATAGTTGTTATTAAGCAGAGGAACATAAAGCAGCATTTGTTGAACCACAGCTCGAGTGGCCTTTTCATTATGGGCTTCATCTGCCACCACTGACAGAAAAAAGGGCCAGGACTGAGCTCAATTGGCTCTTATTGACCAAACACCAGCCTGGCAGGGCTGCAACAAAAAAAAATTACTGATTTTTTTATTAAAAAATAAAAATAAAAGGTCTGCTCAGGGCGAGATAATACCCAAGAACCATCATCCCTGAAAGATCAATGTTTTTCCATTGGTTACAGGTGTAGAAAGTTCCCATATTTATGCACATCCAAAGGCAGGAAATGCCCAGGGAGGGAATTCCAAGGAATGCTGTCCCTCCTGGAAAGAAAGCTCCCATTTTTATGCTCATTGCAATATTTCCAAATGCAGAAAATGCCCAGGGGAGGAATTCCAAGGAATGCTGTCCCTGCTAAAAAGAAAGTTCCCATATTTATGCACATTGCAATATTAAAAAAAAAAAAAAGGCCCAGGGAAGGAATTCCAAGAAATCCTGTCCCTCCTGAAAAGAAAGGAAAAGAAAGTTCCCATATTTATGTACATTGCCATATTTCCAAAAAAATGCCCAGGGAGGGAATTCCAAGGAATGCTGTCCCTGCTAAAAAGAAAGCTCCCATTTTTATGCTCATTGCAATATTTCCAAATGCAGAAAATGCCCAGGGAAAGAATTCCAAGGAATGCTGTCCCTCCTGGAAAGAAAGTTCCCATATTTATGCACATTGCAATATTTCAAAAAAAAAAAAAAAAGGCCCAGGGAAGGAATTCCAAGAAATCCTGTCCCTCCTGAAAAGAAAGGAAAAGAAAGTTCTCATTTTTATGCACATTGCCATATTTCCAAAAAAATGCCCAGGGGAGGAATTCCAAGGAATGCTGTCCCTGCTAAAAAGAAAGTTCCCATTTTTATGCACATTGCAATATTTCCAAATGCAGAAAATGCCCAGGGAGGAATTCCAAGGAATGCTGTCCCTGCTAAAAAGAAAGCTCCCATTTTTTATGCACATTGCAATATTTCCAAATGCAGGAAATGCCCAGGGGAGGAATTCCAAGGAATGCTGTCCCTCCAGGGCTCCAGTCCCTCACTTTGCAGAGCTCAGAGAGGCAGCAGCTCCAGGTCTGTCCCCAGGCTGTGAAATCTTGATTTGTTCGTGGCTACAAACCCTTGAAAGAAACATCATTACCACTGGAGTTTGCTTTATGAGCCTTGAGCCAGGTTTGGATTGTTAGGGGGGTTTTATGGATGTCTCCAGCACGAGCAGCAAGCCTGGGTTTGGATTGCAGTGCCACTCATAAAAGCAGGTATTTACTGCTCTCCCTGCTCCCATCACCTCATAAACTGGGCTGCCCTGACCTCAGGGGTGTTTAACACTTAAAGGTGACAAATGGCAGGAGCAGGAGGCCCAGAGCAGTTCCCAGCCTGGCAAAGGCACCCGGGAGAGCTCAGGATACCAGGAAACACAGGAGGAAGAGATCAGGAAACACAGAGGAAGAGATCAGGAAACACAGGAGGAAGAGATCAGGAAACACAGAGGAAGAGATCAGGAAACACAGGAGGAAGAGATCAGGAAACACAGGAGGGAGAGCTCAGGAAACACAGGAGGAAGAGCTCAGGAAACACAGGAGGGAGAGCTCAGGAAACACAGGAGGAAGAGATCAGGAAACACAGGAAGAGATCAATAAGCACAGGAGGAGGAGGTCAAGAAGCACAGGAGGAGATCAGGAAACAAAGGAAGAGGAACTCAGGAAACACAGGAGGAGATCAGAAAACACAGGAAATACAGGAGAAGGAGATCAGGAAAGACAGGAGGAGATCAGGAAGCACAGAAAAAGGAGATCGGGAAGCACAGGAGGGGATCAAGAAGCCCAAGAGGGGATCAGGGAGCACAGGAAGAAATCAAGAAGCCCAGGAGGGAATTGAGAAGCACAGGAAGGGATTAGGGAGCACAGGAAGGGATTAGGGAGCACAGGAGGGGATCAGGGAGCACAGGAGGGGATCAGGGAGCACAGGAGGGGATCAGGGAGCACAGGAGGGGATCAGAGAGCACAGGAGGGGATCAGGGAGCACAGGAGGGGATCATTGAGCACAGGAGGGGATCAGGGAGCACAGGAGGGGATCAGGGAGCACAGGAGGAGATCAGGGAGCACAGGAGGGGATCAGGGAGCACAGGAGGAGATCAGGGAGCACAGGAGGAGATCAGAGAGCACAGGAGGGGATCAGGGAGCACAGGAGGGGATCATTGAGCACAGGAGGGGATCAGGGAGCACAGGAGGAGATCAGGGAGCACAGGAGGGGATCAGGGAGCACAGGAGGACTCAGGGAGCACAGGAGGGGATCAGGGAGCACAGGAGGAGATCAGAGAGCACAGGAGGAGATCAGGGAGCACAGGAGGGGATCAGAGAGCACAGGAGGAGATCAGGGAGCACAGGAGGAGATCAGGGAGCACAGGAGGGGATCATTGAGCACAGGAGGGGATCAGGGAGCACAGGAGGGGATCAGGGAGCACAGGAGGAGATCAGAGAGCACAGGAGGGGATCAGGGAGCACAGGAGGAGATCAGGGAGCACAGGAGGGGATCAGGGAGCACAGGAGGAGATCAGAGAGCACAGGAGGGGATCAGGGAGCACAGGAGGGGATCAGGGAGCACAGGAGGGGATCAGGGAGCACCAGAGGACCATCTCTCCCTCCAGATCCCTGCCTCAGAGCAGTTCCTGTCAGAGACAGCCCAAGGATGCTCCTGCAGCCTCCTCTCCCAACACAAACATCACCTCTGATGCTTTGTGCCACTCCCAGTTTCCCTCCCAAAGCCAAGCTCAGCTTTCCTGCAGGAGCAGTGGGAAGGCTCTGCTGGAGCTGTGGCAGCTGCAGGAAGCCCTGGAGGGTGGCCCTGTCCTGACCTGGCCCACACACACCCTGCAGGTGCCCCCTGAGCTCTGCCCCTGCCTTTCAGGGCCGTGTTTTCCACTTCACTGAGTGCATCCCATTCTCCAAAAGGCCATTTCTGACAAGATAAACTTTGGTCAATTATTAGAGCATGACATCCTGGTGCTAATTAATCACTGGCTGATTAGTCCTCTTTGGGGTGTCAGAACAATGACTTAATGTTGGATTTAATGAACAAAGCTGGAGCTGCACAGCTACAGCTCATGTCATGCTAAATTAGCTGCATGTTAATGGGATTAAATTACCTAAAATAAGTTATAAAATGTTTGACCAGTGCTGCCACACAACAACAAAATGAGAGGTGACTTTCTCCTGCCTGTCAGAGCATTGCAGGGTGAGCATTCCTAGTCCTGGGAGAGCTCTCATGGCTGTGGATTTCATACCAAAATCATTTAATGAAGGATTAAAAAAGTGGATTAAAGGACAACTTCTGCTGGAAGGATTTTTAATGCCCCTGGAACCCTGGCAGTGCCCAAGGCCAGGCTGGATGGGGCTTGGGGCACCCTGGGACAGTGGGAGGTGTCCCTGACCTGACAGGGGTGGCACTGGGTGGTTTCCAAGGTCCCTTCCAACCCTCATCCATGACTTTTGTGTTCAGAGCTGGTGGGATTTTGTGCTCCAGAAGAACAAAGATCAATGTTGCACGTGTGTGGTGCCAATATTAAGGAATCACTGCCTCAGAGCAAAGATCATTGAATAGAGAGCAGCAGTTAGAATGGAAAAATGCAGAGATTTTAATCATGATTTCAGGTCCCTTCCCACCCACACCATTCCAGAATTCTGACATTTCTGGCTCCCACAAGAGCTCAGGCACTCAGCATCTGATCAATGCCTCCCTTCTCTTCCTTTAGGATAGTTTTAATTTACCATTTTCTTTTCATATAATAATATCACAAAACAACAAATCAGCCAACAAACCAGCCTTGTAAACGTGGAGCCAAATTCCCACCTCCCACCCCACCCAGGGGACCCTCAAACACCACCAGATCCCAGCTAAGGTGGAGCAGAGCCGAGTTTGGGTGGATCCCGCTCCTTTTCCATTCCCTCCCGCTGTCCATGGTCCTGATGGATCAGGGCAATCCTCCCTCCGTCTGACCGCCGAGGGAATCCGCATTTCCCCGGGCTCCGAGCTCCTCTCCTGAAGGGCAAATCTGCCCTGGCAGTGTTTAATAACGGGCAGCTCGGGCCTGGGGCTTTAGGGAATAATGCTGTGCTACTAATCCTAATCTTTAGATGGGATTAGACCACCAACATTACAGAATTTAATGCTGCAGTAATCACAAAAGTGGAACTTTTTATAGAAATAGTCTAAAGCTCTTATCAAATATATGCTCTATACCCAAGTCTTAAATCCATATTTTATGCAACTTCCAATTGCTCTGCTAACAGAGCCTTTATTAATTTAAAAGCAGTGATACTTAATCAACTTTGAACCCAGCAGATGGCTCAGCTTTGGCAGCTGTGACCACACATTAACTCCTTCCAAGTTGGTCCAAATACCTCCGAGGTTTCCATTTGCAGAAATGCTAAAAAAAAAAAAATTGGGGTGCTCAGGGGATGCCTGGAATAGGAGGAAGAGGCAGCTGCAGATTTGGAAACAAAGCTCTGAATTTAGAGGAGTTTTGGTGGAACGTGGGGAAGAAAGGGAAGAGACTCAGCGAGTGGAACAAGAGAAAATTTTGAATTCTGCCTCATAAATAAATAACAGGAAAAAAAATGTAAGAGGGAGTAGGAGACAAAATTCACATTGTAAGGAACAGCAGGAGCAGCTCAAACTGTGGAGTTCAAGGTGAAGTTGTTTTTTAAACATTCCAGGTCAACTCTTGAACCTCCTGTTCAGTGGAAGCAGGAGGAAAATGTTCTCTTTTTGCTGTAATGTGCAGCAAAAATTTATGGTCAGATCGTGACCTAAAGCTGACCCAAAGCCACAGAAAATAAAAAGCTACCTGAAAGAAAAGAGCTCAACCCATGGGAAATCTGAATTAGAACCCATTAAAATCTGAATTAACTGGCCAGGGTTGGGTTGTGAAGTCACACACAAGCCCAGCCCTGCAAGGAATTTTTGCAGCTGTGCATTCAACCTGCAAAAAAAATTAAAGATACTTAAAAATGCTCTCATTACCCGTGAGAAAATGGAATTAAAATGAGTGATTGCTGGTTAAGGCAAGAGCTGGAGAGGAGGAGCTCAAGGTTCCTTTCCTCACACTGGTTTTAACTTCCAAAAAAAAGATTTTTCAGCCAATTATTTATTCCAAAAAGGATTGAAATCAGAAAAAGGAAACAATTCCTTGTTCTGTTTATACTCAGGAGCCTTGAGCTGAATGGAAACTGCCAAAAGAGCGAGGGAAGCAATCACCCCCCATTTCCAAAAATGGATTTTTTAACCCAAAAAGCCACAGAACTTATGAAAATTCCCTACTCTGGAGACTCAGAATAGCTTCAAAATTTTCTTTCCAATATCCTCTGCAATTGTCTCAAGTTTCCCCTTCTCTCCCCCTATTTTTTATATTATATGGTATCAAAAAATAACATTTTAAATTTCATTTAAAAGAAAAAACAATGAAATCCCAGCCGAGTTTTGAGGAAGGTTTGGATGTGAGGATCCTCTTTGGGAGGAAGATTCCCCAGGCTGGAAGAGCTGCATCTCCCCCAGCCATGAAGAAAATGAAACTTTCAGGTGGGCTGAAACCACACCTGGAGTGTTTGCCTCAGAGCTCTGAAGGATTCTCCATCATCCAAAACACCCCAAAACATCCAGAGCAGGAAACCCCAAAAAATGTCACATTTAGAGATCATTTTGAGGTGCCAAAGGTACTAAAAATGGTCTGGAGTGGATTTCCCTTTCCTTGAGAAAAGAAAGTTCTTTGTTTTTTATCCCAAATATTCCCATTTTTAGAAGAATTAAGGAAGAAATGCACGGAGAGAGTGGAAATCCATCCACAAACTGAGAAAAATAAAAGCACCTCTACCTCTTCTGTTAAATTAAAATAAATTAACCCCAAATCTCTTTGATTTCAACCTCTGGGTTGTTTCTGTCAGCAAACAAACAACGGTTGTTGCAGAGTGTGCAGACAACGCCAAGCTCAGCTGGAGAAAATGGAAAAATAAATATAAATGAGCCTAGAGATTAAAAGGAAATCCTGTCTGAAAGGTTCATTAGGAGTAATTTGTTAAGTTTTCCTGTTAATTACTGGAATTAATAACAATAATATCTCCTCCACTCCCAGGATTAATGGGAGATGGTTCCTTCCTTGGTGAATCCTTGATTTTTTTGGGGTTTTTTTTGCAGCAGGGAAGTTTACTCACACCCCATTTGAAGGATTTGTTTCATTAGGGAAGCTTCAAACATCAAAATGGATGAAGTGTGAAAAGTTTACACAGAAAATGATGGAGACAGAAATATACAGAAATAATTAGAATGTAGAGATAGGTGGAAATAATTATCTCCTTTTTGGTTCAACAGATGAATAATAATTTTTAAAAAAGGAGGCAGAGACAGGAAATAAAACAAAATAAAACAAACATTTTTTTAAAAATTCCAAATATTACTTGAAGATCACTTGAAATAAATAAATAAAACTTCCATTAACTTTGTCACACCCTAAAAACAAATGCAGCAGCAATGGTAATTGTGCAATTAAACCAGCAGGCTTTTCCATCTCCTTGATTCATTAATGTTCAAAATGCAGCCCTGCAGCAGCAAATATGGAATTCATAAGGAATGGGCTTGTACACCATATTTTTATAATTTATTTGCCAGTTCATTAAGTAGAAACAATAAAACAGGCTAAGAAAAGCAGCCCAGGGAGCAGTGGGGTTGTTTTTTCTGGCTGTCCAGGCAATTTCCCCAGAAGTGATGGATGACTTTGGGGATGTTGGCTCTGTGCTCTTTCCAGGGAATATTTTTGGTATTCCAGGGAAATGAGGGCATTAGTGAGGACATCCCCATGGGCTCTGCCCTCTCCCCACCCCTGCTCCCAGAGCACACTCAGCTCTCCACCCTGCAAAACTCCAAGTTTGCCATCCCTGCCTCTTCCCAGGGAAAATCTGGGCCTGTCTTAGAACAACTTGAATTGTGGGGATTTTATTTCAGATTGCACTTCCCTGTGCCCTCCCTTCCCCTGGGTCAGGGGAAGTGAAATCTGAGATTAAAAAATCTGCTCAGTGTAATCTAAAATAAAAAAAATCTGTTCAGTGTAATCTGAAATGAAAAAATCTGTTCAGTGTAATCTGAAATGAAAAAAATCTGTTCAGTGTAATTTGAAATAAAAAAAATCTGATTAATGTAATCTGAAATAAAAAATCTGTTAAGAGCAATCTGAAATAAAAAAATCTGTTAAGTGTAATCTGAGATAAAAAAATCTGCTCAGTGTAATCTGAAATAAAAAAAAAATCTGTTCAGTGTAATCTGAAATAAAAAAAATCTGTTCAGTGTAATCTGAAATTAAAAAAAAAATCTGTTAAGTGTAATTTGAAATAAAAAAATCTGTTCAGAGTAATCTGAAATGAAAAATCTGTTCAGTGTAATCTGAAATAAAAAAAATTGTTAAATGCAATTTGAAATAAAAAAATCTGATCAATGTAATCTGAAATTAAAAAAATCTGATTAATGTAATCTGAAATAAAAAAATCTGTTCAGTGTAATCTGAAATAAAAAAAATTGTTAAGTGCAATTTGAAATAAAAAAATCTGTTCAGTGTAATCTGAGATAAAAAAATCTGCTCAGTGTAATCTGAAATAAAAAATCTTTTCAATGTAATCTGAAATAAAAAAATCTGTTCAGTGTAATGTGACTCCTTCCAGAGTCCCAGCACAGCATGGCCCTGATTGGTCAAAAAGTCAAAACAATTCCCATGAACCCAATGAAACAATCACCTGTTGGATGAACAATCTCCAACCTCATCCCAAAGCAGCCAAACACAGGAGAAACAATCAGATAATTGTTGTTTTTCTATTTCTCTGAGGCTTCTCAGCTTCCCAGGAGAGAAATCCTGGGCAAAGGGATTTTTCCAGGAAGTGTGACAGTGACAGAGAATTTCAATGGAGGAATTTCAATTTCAACATTGGCAGAAATGCACCTCTGTCCCTGTTTTCAGGAGGGAAACCTTGCAGATCCAGATGTGCTGGAAGAAGGAGATTTCATCTCCTGAAACTCTTCCACAGCAGTGGCCGAGCTCTGCCCACACTCCTGAGGGGAGGAAAATCAGTTTCTGTTCACTTTGCTCCCTTTCTAATGGGAATAAACAGCCCTGAAGGGGCCCTGCAGCAGATTTGGGCTCTGGGAGCTCTGCCAGAGCAGCTGTGAGGAGCTCTGGATGTTGGAGGCAGTCAGTAACAGCAGCAACATCTGGCACAGGCACAGCTGGATGTGAGCAGCACATTTATCTCCACCCTGAGGGAGGGCAGGGGCAGAATTCTGGGCTCTTCCCCAGCTCTGCTCTCACTCCAGTGCCCTGAATCCCCACAAGAAGAACAATTCATCACCTTCCCTGCCCAAAGCAGCACTGCTGGGAGGGGGTGAGAGCCCAGCTAATGAGGCATTAATTGCAATCAGAGCCATTCAGTGTCTCCTTGCCATTCATGGTGTAAATAATCAAAATGAGCCCTTTGCCACGTGCCAGGGATCTGCTGGTGTGATCAGCCTGGAAATGGATCTCCCTGAGGGATGGGGATCCTGATGGATTGAGAGGCACTCCCTGATCTCCCCACCTTCTGCCTTCTGTGCTCTGACAGATCCTCAGAGTGATTGCCCCTGAGAAATCAAACGATGGGCAATTCCTGCAGCAGTGAAAAAAATGCTAAACTGACTGAAAAGGTGCTAAAAGTTATGGTAACACAAGCAAAGCTTTGTGTGGCTAAATTACAGCTGTCTGATAGCAGAGCTCGGGATAATAAAGTTCTAATAAAGATATTCCAACTCCAGAGAGATTCACAGCAATTGAGTTGCAAACCAACACTGCTCAATTCTCATGCCACCCCCAAGAGAGTCAGCACAATCCACAGGAGTAGAAATAAAACTGGTGGAAGGCCAAAGGAAGGGTGTCAGAATTGGCCATTAGCAAAACCCTGGCTCTTTCCAGGGAGCAGTTTCAAAAATAAACAGTTTTCAGCTGTGTGTTAAGAGGAGCAGGCAGATTGCAGCAGGAGAGCCCTGCTCCCTGGATCCCTGCCACGCTGCTGGCTGCACCAGGCAGTCATTTGAAATATTAATCCAGCAGTTGATCCTGGCCAGTTGTGCAGACACAGAGCTCCAGCCTGGCTGAGCGTGCCAAGTCCAACCCCAGCTCCCAGGAGAGCCTTTGCTGAGCAGGACTGGGAAGGGGAAAAAAGGAAAAAAAATAAAAGGCACAAAGGAAAATTGCTGCTTTGAAGGGAGAAGGGAGAGACAAAGGCTTGCAGAAGGCACAGAGAGATCTGAAGGGGCTTTTCTGTCTGTGTCTGCCTTCAGAGCTCCACAGTTCAACATCTCCTCACAAAGCTCTGGCTCCCTGAGCCAGCCAGGGCTGTCACCTGTCACCTGTGTCACCCCCTGCCTCAGCCACCCCTTCCACTGCCCAGGACACAGAATTATCCTCAGCAATTCTGCACCTCCAGGAAAAACCCCACGTCAGAAGGCTTGGAAGGACTTAGGACAACAGGGAGACACCTCAGCATTTCCACATGGGAACACTTTGGTCTCCTGGGAAGCTGTGACCCACAGCAGAAGCAAATTCATGTTCCTGTCACTGACTCCTGGAGAGATTTTGGCAGAATAAAAACAGTTTTGGCCGTTTTTGGTAGAAAACACCTGGTCAGGTGTTGCTATAGGACACAAAATAACACAATGCACACACAACTCTCTCAAGGTAAAAAAGCACCTTTAATTTCTGACTCCAGCATTTATAGACTTTCAAAAGTGGCAGCGGGTTGGAGGGTGACAGTGCCACCTCTCCAATGACACTGGACAAACCAACAGCCCATCAAATCTCTCCTCCTCCAGAAAAGAATGTGAAACAATAATTATTTACATAAAAGTGTGTGAGAAACTCCATTACAAGAATGTGAACATCAGAAGGCTTGGGAGAACTTAGAAGAACAGGGAGACACCTCAGCATCTCCACATGGGAACATTTTGGTCTCCTGGGAAGCTGTGACCCACAGCAGAAGCAAATTCCTGTTCCTATCACTCACTTCTGGAGAGATTTTGGCAGAATAAAAACAGTTTTGGCCATTTTTGGTAGAAAACACCTGGTCAGGTGTTGCTATAGGACACAAAATAACACAATGCACACACGCAGCTCTCTCAAGGTAAAAAAGCACTTTTAATTTCTGACTCCAGCATTTATAGACTCTCAAAAGTGGCAGCGGGTTGGAGGGTGACAGTGCCACCTCTGCAATGACACTGGACAAACCAACAGCCCATCAAATCTCTCCTCCTCCAGAAAACAATGTGAAACAATAATTATTTACATAAAAGTGCCTGAGAAACTCCATTACAAGAATGTGAACATCAGAAGGCTTGGGAGAACTTACAAGAACAGGGAGACACCTCAGCATCTCCACATGGGAACATTTTGGTCTCCTGGGAAGCTGTGACTCCCAGCAGAAGCAAATTCCTGTTCCTGTCACTGACTTCTGGAGAGATTTTGGCAGAATAAAAACAGTTTTGGCCATTTTTGGTAGAAAACACCTGGTCAGGTGTTGCTATAGGACACAAAATAACACAATGCACACACAACTCTCTCAAGGTAAAAAAACACTTTTAATTTCTGACTCCAGCATTTATAGATTTCCAAAAGTGACAGTGGGTTGGAGGGTGACAGCGCCACCTCTGCAATGACACTGGACAAACCAACAGCCCATCAAATTTCTCCTAAATTCTCCTCCTCCATAAAAGAATGCAAACAATAATTATTTACATAAAAGGGCCTGAGAAACTCCATTACAAGAATGTGAACATCAGAAGGCTTGGGAGAACTTAGAAGAACAGGGAGACACCTCAGCATCTCCACATGGGAACACTTTGGTCTCCTGGGAAGCTGTGACTCCCAGCAGAAGCAAATTCCTGTTCCTGTCACTGACTTCTGGAGAGATTTTGGCAGAATAAAAACAGTTTTGGGCATTTTTGGTAGGAAACACCTGGTTAGGGAACAGGGGCTCCAGTGCATGGGTCCCACTCAGTGCATTTACAAACAAAATGCTTTCCTCACAACGAGGTGAGGGCTTTGTTGGGTCTTTAATGCAATTAATGAAGTCCATTAGTGATAAAAGAGTCATGAAAGAGGGGAAGGGGGAAGGCCACAAGTGAGCACCACGAATGCTCAAACACATCAAACAGCCCAGCAGCCCTCTGCAGTTTCCTTGGCGTGCCTCACTCTTAAATGAGGGAATTTTCCCTGCTGAAGCTGGACAGAAAACAGCTGTGCTCATTAGAAAGAGGAGGGAGGCACTGCCAAGCAGCTCCATAATCAGCACCATGTAATTAACAGGGAGTTCTAATGAAGGCTGGATGCTGAGCAGGATGGGAAGAGCAGCCTGGTCTTTGTGCTGCTCCAGGGCTCCACATCCCAGAAAAACACCCAAAACCTCCTGGGAGAGGAGAGCCAGGCAGGCAGGAGCAGCTCCAGCAGGGCAGGAGGTTTGGCAAGGTCTTGGTTTGGAAGGACAAAGAGGAAAAGCAGGAGGAGATCCTGATTCCAGCTGATGGGAACAAAAGGAAGGGCTGGGAATCCTCCATGGAGAGCTGCCAGTGGGAATGATCATCAGCCAGGGGCAAAACTGCTCCTGAAACTCCACAAACTGCTGTGAGTGAATGAATGAACACCAACTCCCCTCCATCACCCACTGACAGCACATTCCTTACCCTGTGCCAGAGATCTGGAACTCCCTGGGATATAAAACTGCCAAATTCCACATTGTCCTGGTGGAATTCAATATTTCTTTAAATACAGGAGCCCACTGACAGCACATTCCTTACACTGTGCCAGAGATTTGGCACTCCCTGGGATATAAAACTGCCAAATTCCACATTGTCCTGGTGGAATTTAAAATTTCTTTAAATACAGGAGCACAGGAGCCCACTGACAGCACATTCCTTACCCTGTGCCAGAGATCTGGCTCTCCCTGGGATATAAAACCACCAAATTCCACATTGTCCTGGTGGAATTTAATATTTATTTAAATACAGGAGCACAGGAGCCCACTGACAGCACATTCCTTACCCTGTGCCAGAGATCTGGCACTCCCTGGGATATAAAACCACCAAATTCCACATTGTCCTGGTGGGATTTAATATTTATTTAAATACAGGAGCCCTGGAGCATCCTCCTGTGCCTCCTGGAGCAGGACTCTCTGCTTTCTGCACAGCAGGGTCCTGCTGGTGGCTCAAACATCTCCCACATTCTGATTTTGGCCTTTCCAAACCCAAGAACTCACTTGGGCCCAAGGTTTTGTCATCCTCCTCCACCAGCTCTTTCTTCCCCTCCAGAGAAGGAGTTTTCCAGGTAAATCAGAAGGGAGGGAATGATAAAACCCAGCCCAGGAGTTGTGTTTTCTTGGCCTTTGCTGCAGCCACTAGATGACACCACTCCCTTAAATTCCAGCCCCCTTTTCCAAGGGTTCTGGGCACTTCTCCCCTTCCTTGGCTCCATCTGGAGCTCTGGGTGTCAATCCCTGGCTTCAGGGCAGAAAATAAAATAAAAATTAACAGGCTACAGGATGGACAGCTCAGATATTTGCATTTTTTTTCCATAATTTTTCCTTCCCTTCATTGTTGATTCTTCCCCTCCTTGGCATTTGTGCATTTTCAGTTTGTGCATTTTCAGTTTGTGCATTTTCAGTTTTCTTGATGTCTGCTGGGAATCCCATCATTCCCAAGGCACACCAAAGCAGATAAATAATTCAATAAATGAGATTTAACATCCACTGAGACTTCCAAAGAGCTCCTTGAAATCTTCTGGATGCGAGGTTGTTCTTGGGACAGAGCAGGAGGGACTCACTGATGGCAAATCCAAGGGATTTTAATGGATCCAGTGGGTGGGATTCCAGAATCAGGGCTTGAAATCCTTGCTCCATCCTCTTGGCCCATCTTTAGGATTGCAAGTGAAAAGTTCTGCCTTTGTGGAGGTTCAATGATGAGCCTTGGACAGACAATTTTAACTTCCCCCATGAACACAGAATTGTGTCTTTTATTTTACACTTCAAAACCTCCTCTTTTTCTGTTCCTCAAGGGCTGGAGTTTTTGGTTTTTAATTGCCTCTGGAACTGCACGCTGTCATTTAACCCTCTTGTTCAGTCTCATTTTCCACCTTCTCTATTTTCACACACAATTGAGCTGACTTACAGAAAATAGAATTTATTAAGCTGAAGACAATGTGGGTAATCAACATAATGCACTGTCTGCTAATCCCTGGTTACTCCATTTATTTTTTTACTGTTTATTCGACTTTTGGTCCACATTGTTGAGCAGAGAATATGGATTTTCTTCACTGAGGAGAGCCATTCAATTGGAAAATGTGTGTGATACTTGGGGTGTTGTGTGCACGAGTCCCACATGAAAGGACCATCCATCAAAGCCAGCCAAGAGCCTTCATTCTCCAGGCTCTGAAAATTCTCTCTCAAGAATCTGGACAAAAATATGGGAGGTGCTGCATAAATGTACCTAAAAAAGGTGGTCAGAGAGGGGATTCTTTATTTTGGGAAGGATTTTTTTTGTGAATTTTTTTTGGTGAATTTTTATTTTGTGAATCCAGCCGGGATCTGGACATGGATTTGGCTGTGCCTGGGCTGTGAAGGGTTTGCAAATCAAATCTCAGCAGCACAAAGACCCAAACCTGGGATTTTTTTACTGTGCAGGGTTTGATTTCCACCATCCACCTCTCCAAGAGCTTTGCTATCCCAAAGATCCTCGTGGAATGATGTTCTGGGATGCTTGGGACCATGGCCATGCAATTATGGGGCCATGGCATGGTTGGGGTCACAAAGGGATCTGAAAACTCCTCTTGTTCCAGCCCTCCTCTGGACCATGCTGATCCAACCTGGCCTTGGACACTTCCAGGGATGGGGCAACTGCAGGGGAAGATGGGACAGGAAAACCTTGGAAATGTGATTGTGGGGCAAAAGATGTTGAGAATATGGAAACCATGAGTGAGATGGAAATGAAAGCAGCTCTGAGATCCCTCAGTCCCTGAGCTTTGCTATCCCAAAGATCCTCGTGGAATGATGTTCTGGGATGCTTGGGACCATGGCCATGCAATTATGGGGTCATGGCATGGTTGGGGTCGCAAGGGGATCTGAAAACTCCTCTTGTCCCAGCCCTCCTCTGGACCATGCTGATCCAACCTGGCCTTGGACACTTCCAGGGATGGGGCAACTGCAGGGGAGGATGGAACAGGAAAACCTTGGAAATGTGATTGTGGGGCAAAAGATGTTGAGAATATGGAAAATATCAGTGAGATGGAAATGAAAGCAAGCTCTGAGATCCCTCAGTCCCTGAGCTTTGCTATCCCAAAGATCCTCGTGGAATGATGTTCTGGGATGCTTGGGACCATGGCCATGCAATTATGGGGTCATGGCATGGTTGGGGTCGCAAGGGGATCTGAAAACTCCTCTTGTTCCAGCCCTCCTCTGGACCATGCTGATCCAACCTGGCCTTGGACACTTCCAGGGATGGGGCAACTGCAGGGGAAGATGGAACAGGAAAACCTTGGAAATGTGATTGTGGGGCAAGAGATGTTGAGAATATGGAAAATATCAGTGAGATTGGAATGAAAGCAAGCTCTGAGATCCCTCAGTCCCTGAACACCTGGCAAACAATGGTGTGGCTGGCTGAAGGCAATCCCCTTTGGATGGAGCAGCACCCTCTGCTTGCAGGCAGCTCCAAGGGGCAGAGCAGACCCTGCTGGCCTGGCAGAAGGGCCCAGAGAGGAGTTTTAGGGTTTAAAATGGGACACAGTGTGGTGATGGAATGGTTCTTACAGGCTGTGTGTAAATGCTGTAGGATTTGTATCTTGGACTAGATTGGTCAGTGAGAATTAGAATATTCAGAAGATTTATTGGATTGGAATGGGAACCTCATCCTCTTTACCACACTCTTGCCTTCTCTCTCTTTACCTCTCCCCCTCTCCCAGCCCTGCTCTGAGCTGTGCCTGGCAGCTCCCAGCAGGGCCCTACAGCCAGACCCTTTGCAATAAACCCCAAATTCCAACACCAGAAGAAAATTTATTGTAATTTAATGGGAACGTCACTCTCTCATCCTCTTTACCCCTCTCTTTACCTCTCCCCCTCTCCCAGCCTGCTCCAGCTGTGCCTGGCAGCTCCCAGCAGGGCCCTGCCCCCAGACCCTTTGCAATAAACCCCAAATTCCAAGACTAGAAGAAGATTTATTGTATTGGAATGAGAACCTCACTCTCTCACCCTCTTTACCCCTCTCTTTCCCCCTCTCTTCTCCCAGCCTGCTCTGAGCTGTGCCTGGCAGCTCCCAGCAGGGCCCTGCCCCCAGACCCTTTGCCATAAACCCCAAATTCCACGCCCTGGCTCCAGAGATCTCTCCTCTCCATCCCTCCCCACCGTCCTACCCCCGGATGCTCCTGCAGGCAACCTCTGGAAACCCATCCCAGGGCTTCACCACCATCCCAGGGAGGAATTTATCCCCAATGTCCCACCCAACCCCTGCCCCCTGGCAGCCTGAAGCCATCCCCCTTGTGCCATCACTCCAGGCCCTTTTGTGACAGACAGATGGACACTCACAACTCTGAGCACAGCACAGGGTTTTTTTTATTTTTTTACATAACAATTCCAGCCACAAGCAGCTTTCCCATCCCCTCCCAGCAGCTGCCATGGGGAGAACAAACATTCCATGGCAATGAAGAGGGAGAGGAAAGGCTGGTGGAAATCAGGGATTAACCATGACATTCCACTGGGAGCTCACTGATGATTTCCCAGCTCCCAGGGCTCTGCCATGGCAATGAAGAGGGAGAGGAAGTGATGGTGGAAATCAGGGGTTAAAAATGACATTCCACTGAGAGCTCACTCCCCTGGACTCCCTCCTCCAGCCACCAATTCCTCCTGTGAGGATGATGATGATTTCCCACCTCCAGGGCTCTGCCATGGCAATGAAGAAGGAGAGGAAGTGCTGGTGGAAATCAGGGGTTAAAAATGACATTCCATTGAGAGCTTACTCCCCTGTTCTCCCTCCTCCAGCCACTGATTCCTCCAGTGAGGATGATGATGATTTCCCACCTCCAGGGCTCTGCCATGGCAATGAAGAGGGAGAGGAAAGGCTGCTGGAAATCAGGGGTTAACCATGACATTCCTCTGGGAGCTCACTGATGATTTCCCAGCTCCCAGGGCTCTGCCATGGCAATGAAGAGGAAGAGGAAGTCCTGGAGGAAATCAGGGATTAACAGTGACATTCTACTGAGAGCTCACTCCCCTGGACTCCCTCCTCCAGCCACCTATTCCTCCAGTGAGGATGATGATGATTTCCCACCTCCAGGGCTCTGCCATGGCAATGAAGAAGGAGAGGAAGTGCTGGTGGAAATCAGGGGTTAAAAATGACATTCCACTGGGAGCTCACTGATGATTTCCCAGCTCCAGGGCTCTGCCATGGCAATGAAGAGGGAGAAGAAATGCTGGTGGAAATCAGGGGTTAAAAATGACATTCCATTGAGAGCTCACTCCCCTGTTCTCCCTCCTCCAGCCACCAATTCCTCCCGTGAGGATGATGATGATTTCCCTGCTCCCAGGGCTCTGCCATGGCAATGAAGAGGGAGAGGAAAGGCTGGTGGAAATCAGGGGTTAAAAATGACATTCCATTGAGAGCTCACTCCTCTGTTCTCCCTCCTCCAGCCACCAATTCCTCCCGTGAGGATGATGATGATTTCCCAGCTCCCAGGGCTCTGCCATGGCAATGAAGAGGGAGAGGAAAGGCTGCTGGAAATCAGGGGTTAACCATGACATTCCACTGAGAGCTCACTGATGATTTCCCACCTCCAGGGCTCTGCCATGGCAATGAAGAAGGAGAGGAAATGCTCTCAATGAAGAGGGAGAGGAAGTGCTGGTGGAAATCAGCCTGCAGATCTCCCTTGGTTACCTCAGCATCCTCTGAGCTTCCTTCAGCCCCTCAAAGAAACCTCAAATACACTAAAATATCATTCAGTTCTTGACAAGCAGGAAAATTGCCCTGGCAAATCCCATATCTCACTGCTGAGACCAAAAACAAAAAAAAAAAAATTAAAATTAATCCTTTTATTGTACAATTTCTAGTACACTTCCCAGGCTCTTGTGCTCTACAAAAACCATTTTATTTTCCTCTTCCTGCCCAGCTCTGCTGCAACACCAAAGAGCAGAGGGAGCTCTAGGGAAGCCTGGTGAGTTTGCAGGTTACAGGTGTCCTTTGGAAGCTCCATTTTACAGAAAATGTTAAAAAAACAGGAAAATCATCCACGTGGTGGAGAACCAGCAAATCCAGGAGGGTTTGAGCCCGTTGGAAGTTTCTGGAATGAGACACCTGTGGCTGGAGGTGACCTTTACCAAGCCCAGGTTGCTCCCTGGGCTTGGTAAAGGCCCAGGGATAATAAATAAATATATTAAAATATATAGTAAATAAAACACAACAGGTTCTCTCCCCATTTTTCCCATAATCTTCCTGACAGGTGAAAAGGAACATGGCAAGGACTTGTTTTGCAAATTAAACATTAGTGATGCATTTCTGGGGGAAATAAACAACTCGCAGGATTCTCCTCAGGTTCAGCTCCCTATCAGCTAAATTGGATCTTGTCTGTGAGAGAGATAAAATCACCAACTCTCCATCTTTAATCTGGGATTTAATAACCCCATTTTTCTCCAAGGGCTGAGCCAGGCTGATTGCATTTCTGCACTTTGTCAGGCAGGAGGCTCTGGGTGGTTTTGTGTTGGGGTGAGGGTGTTTTATTTACCTTCCCAGCATCTTCCACTTCACCTGGAGCCAGCAGATGATGTTTAATCACCTTGCCAGCCATGGGAACAAACCTGGCCCAGTGTGAGGCTGCACATCAAAACTTTGCTGTGCTCTGACAAAAGCGTTCAAGTGAAATTTTGCTGCATTTACCCACAGAACCATAAACCACAGACTGGTTTGGGTTGGAAAGGACCTTAAAGATCATTTTGATCCAAACCCCTGCCATGGGCCAGGGTGAAATGGAACATAGAACTTAAGGAGATTTGGGTTTTCTGAGAAATCAACAATAAAATTTCTGTTGTTTCTGTGGTGTAATTTAAATTACACAGCAGACTGGGGAGTGCAAAAGAAGGAGCAAGGAACACACCCTGGCTGGAAAAAGATCTGTGTGTGGGTTATAAGGAGAACGTTGGGTTTCAGCACCTCCAAAGGGGCTGCAAATGGAAGAGAAAATGAAGAAATGCTAATGAAGACAATCCTCTTATCTCCACTGATAAAATCAGCCGAGATTATCAGCATTTTAACTTCTCCCAGGCAAAGGCAGCTCGGCTTTCCCTCCCCTCCAGCAGCAGATTGATCTGAAATTCAAGGAAATCCCCGTGAAATAAAACAAGAATCTTTCTCAGCAGGACATTTCATCCCCTGCTTCTCATCCAGGGGCTCATCTGCACCGGAGTCACGGCAGCAGGGGGGTGAAGTCACCCCATCCTGCAGCCTGAGCAACCTGCAGGACACCTTTCCCTGACATCTCATTCCTGCCAAGGAAATGAAGCTTCGTGCCTGGAACCGCTCAGGTTTGTGATGATAAAACCAGCCCAAAGAACAGAACATGCACAGCAATCTGCACTTTGACAGCAAGAACAGAAAGTGGAGCAAACTGAGACTTGGTCTTAGAGTCCCTTTAAAAAACCCCTCAGCCATAACAAATAATTATTGTGGAATTTATTATTTAACACCTGCTTGTGTGATTATTCAGTGTAAATATATATATATATAAAAATTATTTATATTTTACCTATACTATTTATATTTTACCTATATATAGAGGTATTTATATTTTATTTACTATTTTACCTATACTATTTATATTTTACCTATATATAGAGGTATTTATATTTTATTTACTATTTTACTTACACTATTTATATTTTATCTATAAATAGAGGTATTTATATTTTATTTACTATTTTACTTACACTATTTATAATTTACCTATGCATAGGTATTTATATTTTATTTACTATTTTACCTATACTATTTATATTTTACCTATACATAGGTATTTATATTTTATTTACTATTTTACCTATACTATTTATATTTTACCTATATATAGGTATTTATATATTATTTACTATTTTACTTATACTATTTATATTTTATCTATACATATAGGTATTTATATTTTATTTACTATTTTACCTATACTATTTATATTTTACCTATACATAGGTATTTATATTTTATTTACTATTTAACTTATACTATTTATATTTTACCTATATATATAGTTAATTATATTTTATTTACCATTTTACTTATACTATTTATATTTTATCTATACATATAGGTATTTATATTTTATTTACTATTTTACCTATACTATTTATATTTTACCTATACATAGGTATTTATATTTTATTTACTGTTTTACCTATACTATTTATATTTTACCTATACATAGGTATTTATGTTTTATTTACTATTTTACCTATACTATTTATATTTTACCTATATATAGGTATTTATATAATTATTTACTATTTTACTTATACTATTTATATTTTATCTATACATATAGGTATTTATATTTTATCTACTATTTTACTTATACTATTTATATTTTACCTATATATATAGGTATTTATATTTTATTTACTATTTTACCTATACTATTTATATTTTACCTATATATATTGGTATTTATATTTTATCTACTATTTTACCTATACTATTTATATTTTACCTATATATATTGGTATTTATATTTTATCTACTATTTTACCTATACTATTTATATTTTACCTATATGTGTACATAGGTAAAATATATTTTTTACTATTTTTTATATAAGAAGAAGTGGGAGCTTGGTTTGATTCAGCAGCCCAGCAAATCCCAGGGAGCTCAGCCCAGCAGGGAAGGGTTTGGGACACCTGGGAGCTGGAGGAGTGGGAGGGTGTTTCCCCTACAATCCTGGTGGACAATGACCCAAAGGGGGAATCACCTCTGTGCTCTAATTCAACAACAACTCTGACCAAGGGGAGAGAATGCATCTGTCTCCATCATCAGGGGCTAATTAATTACTTTATTATGCTATAATATGTACATTGTATCTAAACTGAATCTGCCAGGCACTCACTCTTGCTCACACTTGCACTCATCTCTGATTCTGTCCTGGCTGTCCTGTGACAGTCCCACACACACCTGGCCCTGACAGGCCAAGGGAACAAACCATCCTCACCTGGGGTAAACCACCTCCAAACTGCATTCTACTTTGGCACAGCAAGCCAGATAAGAATTGTGTTTTCCTTCTTCCCTGCTTGTCTCACAGATCTCTCTGTTCAGAGGCCATGTGAATACCACACTTCTACTTTTAAACTTTCTCAATTCCCCCTTCCTACACTTTGAAAAATCGCTTTGAATGATTTCATGTTCCAAAGGAAAAGGCATCAATTTGTTATTCCAGTCATCACACCCCATAATCCCCCAAATCCAAATTAGTTCCTCTAAAAGCAGCTCAGACTCTATTTACTTTCTGCAAAGAGAATTCATACCATGTATTAAAAAGAAATAATTTTAATTCCAATGACTTCAGCCAAAATATTCCATACAGAAAAAAATCATTTCACTTCCTCTGACTTCAGACTTACATCCTGGCCTTCCTGATTATTTTTTAGAAGGTTTTTATTTTTTTAGGTGTTGCCCCAATTAATAGTGCACCACTAACAAACTTCTGTGCAGAGAAAGACCGAGATGAGAGTTCTCACTCAAACTGAGAAGAAAATCTGAGCCTGAGCCTCTTTGTTCCTCAGTTCTTCATGTGTGAAAGGAATAAAAGAACCTGCCTGAGTCCCAGGGCTGTTGTCAGAGTAAGAACATTAAAGGTTAAGAGTGGCTCTGATAGTTCAGTAATGGAGGACAATAGCTAAGATAATATTTCATTTATTCAAAGCTCTGCAGAAACTGCACAGCTCCAGAAATCCTGCAATCCTCCCCTAAAAATCTAAAGCACTCCTAAATCATCCTAAATATATTACCAAGCAGGGGTTTGTGGCAAAGTGTAAAACAGCTTTGTTCTTAAGAGGAAAAATGGCACTTTTATCATCCCTCCTCTTTTTATTCCCCCACTTTTATCCCCGTGCTGCTTTGTAGGGAAGTCAGAGCAACTCAAACCTTGCTGGGTAAACAGGAAAAATGTGTTTGCAGAACTCTTCCTAAAACCAGATCCAGCCCCCACTGGAGGGCTGCTCACTGCTCTCTGCAGGTGCACATCAAAACCAGGGAGGGCAAAATAAACACAAAATATTGCCCAGGGAATGAGAGAAATGCAGAACAGCACGAAGCTCTGCAAAACTTTGGGTGTTTTCATGTCAGCTTTGCATGGGCTCCAAGCAAGGACAAAGAGAATTATGATGTAAGTGTTTCACCACTAATAAATACAGCAGAAAAAAAAAAAAAAGCTTTAAATGCCCCTGCTCTGCTTCTGATTGAAATGGAGCTGGGTGTGGGATGAGACACTGAGTAAGGTCAGTCAGATGAGCTCACAAGTCTCAAATAAACCCTGGGCAGGTTCCTAATTCTGCTTCCACTGGAAAACCAGCCCCAGAATCCCCCGTGTCACCCGGGGCTTCAGCTCCTCAGCTTTCCCACTCTGAGAGGTTTTGCTTTGCACAAATGTTTGAAGAATTACAGAAAGAACCTTCCCTAAACTGCCACATTCCAGAACAATCCATCAGGCACTCAGTGACTAAAACCAATTCACCTCCAGCCCCTGCCAGCCTCGTCTCCTCCTCCCCAAAAAAAACCAGACCAGGTTTCTCACTGAAGCCATGAGAAAGCTGCTGAGGAGAGGGAATTTTTAATATATTTAACCTGCTTGTCATCCAACTGCTTGGAGAGATAAAACAGCCAGAATGGACAATTTTGCATTCTGAATGCAAAACTGAAAAAAAACCAACCCACAAACAAGAAAAATCCCACTAAAGACAGGACACACTTCTTTTTTACTTTTTTTTTTTTAATTTGGTTTTTATTGTGGTTTTTTAGTTTGCTTGGTTTTGTTTTGTTGGGTTTTTTTGTTTGGTTTGGTTTTCATTTTGGGGTTTTTTTTGGGAGGGTTGTTTGGTTTTTGTTTGGTTTTTTGCTTTGGTTTGGTTTGGGGTTTTTGGGTGTGGGTTTCATTGTGTTTTTAAGGTTTTGCTTTGCTTTGGGTTTTTTGGTTTTCTTTTGTTTTTAAGGATTCCAAAGGGCCCAGCATGATGAGAGGCTGGGATGAACAAATAAAGCAGAGTCTGGAGCTGGAGCTGATCCAGACCCAGGTACCTGCTGGATTCCTCCTGCCTCTTTTCCTTTGGAGAAGGAAGAACAATCCATAACCCTTTAATTTGGCCTTCCCTCCATTTAATGACAAGAACAATCCATAATCCTTTAATTTAATGACAATTTCCTGAGGAAGAACGAGGAGCAGGAAGGGAATGAACCTCCCCAGTTTCTCTGTGCTTCTCTGGATAAATACCCCAGCCTCCAAGGCAGCTCTCTGAAGTTCCCAATCTCTGCTTTTCAAGGGGGAATAAAAAAGTGTAAATCATTTCTTGGCTTTGTGTTTGATACTGGCTGGGTTTGTGTTGGAAAGAGAATAAAAATCCAGGCTGCTGGGAACCTGGACAAACCCCCACCAACTTTTTCCCCCACTTTTTTTGTGTTTGTGCCATCAGCTTTTTGCCAGGTGGAGCACCCTTGGCAGCACCATTTCTGTTCACACTGCAGCTCTGCCTTCCCTAAATGCCCCAAACTCTTCATTTCCCCTTTCATTTAAAGCAGTGACTC
This sequence comes from Haemorhous mexicanus, assembly GCF_027477595.1. Lineage (NCBI taxonomy): Eukaryota > Metazoa > Chordata > Aves > Passeriformes > Fringillidae > Haemorhous > Haemorhous mexicanus. Next base: position 3,493,224 of record NC_082370.1, on the reverse strand, counting down.
CATTTAAGGTGGAGATGGGCTCTTGGAGAGTAGAGCACAAACCTGGGAGAGTGCAAATCCCATCTCCTCCATCCCAGTCAGGAGGGGGACACTTGCACGAGGGAAGCCACTCCTGCACTTATCTCATTTGCTGCATTCACATGTGCTAAATGGAATTACAGACATAATTACACACTGTGTCAAAAATAACTGCAGCTAAGCACAACCACCTCTGCTTCCCTGCATTTTTTTTTACTCCTGTTAAGGGTAGGCACAAAAATTTTGCAGGAATGCAAATGAAGAGCTTATTTATGCCAAATGATCAATTACAGTAATAACTAATAGAGAACCAAGTTAAATAATAATTAACCATTATTATTGCTGCTGGGAAAATAATATTTCAAGTATATCTGGGGGAAAACACTGAACATCAACACTTGAGATTTGTCACAACCTGTTTAAACTCACACCAGGAATTCCACTGGGTCACAAACCAAACTAAAATTCTTTTCTGAGAAGTTCTCTGGTTCTGAGGCGCCATCCCAAGAGCTGTGGCCGCTCTAAGTAAGAAAAGTGTGTCCAAAATTCACCTTTATACCACCTCAGAGCCACAGGAAGTCCAGGCTTCCACATAAATGTTTTTCATGTGAAGGGGAAGAAAACAATTCCTTGGCTTCCCCCTTGAAATTCCTGCAAGTGTTTGGGTGGATTCATACATAAATTCTCTGGATGGATTGTGACTCCAATTAGTGGATTGGCTGATTTTCTCTAATTACAGCAGTTTGTCACTGGGCTGTTTTCTCTAATTGGTCACCTCAAGTGTATAAAAAAGATGGATTTGCAAGAGTGTGTTTATAAAGCTTCCCTGAGGACTCTGGAGCTCTCCATGGCCACACATTTCCCATGGAAAAGCCTCTTCCCTCAGGCTGTGGGGTCCAGACACCACAGCCCCGTGGTGAAAATCTTTGTGGTTGATTTTCAGCTCTGTCACCACCCCTGGGGGACTCACTTAGCCTTTGGCACCTCACTTAACTCCAGGGCAACATAATTAATTCAAATCTGTAATTACATTTTCACCAGGGGCCACAGAGAGATTCCCAAATTGTTGTTATTGCCAAAAGTCCCAAACACCAGAGGTCCCAGCAAGGCTTCCACCCTGCTCAAGGCCAGCATTTGAAAATATATTAACTATAAAGGGAATTTCAAACACAAGGTGTGTTGGCTCAGCTGCTGAAATGCACAGGATCCCCCAATTTTCATATCACACAGCACAGTATCCCGTGTTTTTTATTGTTAAAATAATAAACTTATTCATACAGAGATTTCCCAAAGTCCCTTAGGGTGAAAATTGAAAATGGCTTTTTGTCAAAGCCAAGGTCAATCCTGCAACCTGCAGCATTAATAACCCTGCACTGTTTCTTCTGCTGCAAAAAACCAAGCGTGAAAGGAAAGTGAAGAAGGATTTGCATTTAATTTCTTCCTTAAAGAAGGAGGCTGCTCTCAGTCCAGGGATGTAACTGCAGAGTGTTTCACTCCACTGGACTGAACTCAGAGCCACGTGAGCAAAAATAACATGAGCTGCAGGAGAAATGTGCATTTAAACCCCCAGCCTGTTGTGCTTCTGCCTCACCAACTGAACAGCTCTGAGAGCAGCAGAAGAAATGTTTTCATTATTTCATCAATGCCTTAAGGCTGAAGCACAGCCCCAGGAGTGGGGGGACCTTGTAGGCTCCAAGAGCTGGGGGGGATTTTGGGATGCCCAGAGGAGCTGCCTCATTGCCCCTGGAATGCCTGGGGAGCCTGGCCCAGGGCACTGTCACTGTCACATTTCCTGGAAAAATCCCTCTGCCCAGATTTTGCTCCTGGGAAGCTGAGAAGCCTCAGAGAAAAAGGAAAACAACAATGATCTGATATCTGCTTCTCCTGTGTTTGGCTGCTTTTGAGGTGATGGGCTCCCAGTGTGTGTTTGAGGCATCCATTCCTTTAGGCACAAAAAGGTAAATAAATGGGAAGTGAGCCTGCAGAAGGGGTCAGGCACTGCAGGGAGGGCATGGGGTGACCCTTCTGTCACTGTCACATTTCCTGGAAAATCCCTTTGCCCAGGATTTTGCTCCTGGGAAGCTGAGAAGCCTCAGAGAAAAAGGAAAACAACAATTATCTGATATCTGCTTCTCCTGTGTTTTGCTGCTTTTGAGGTGATGAGCTCCCAGTGTGTGTTTGAGGCATCCATTCCTTTAGGCACAAAAAGGTAAATAAATGGGAAGTGAGCCTGCAGAAGGGGTCAGGCACTGCAGGGAGGGCATGGGGTGACCCTTCTGTCACTGTCACATTTTCTGGAAAAATCCCTCTACCCGGATTTCTCTCCTGGGAAGCTGAGAAGCCTCAGAGAAAAAGGAAAACAACAATGATCTGATTGCTTCTCCTGTGTTTGGCTGCTTTTGAGGTGATGGGCTCCCAGTGTGTGTTTGAGGCATCCATTCCTTTAGGCACAAAAAGGTAAATAAATGGGAAGTGAGCCTGCAGAAGGGGTCAGGCACTGCAGGGAGGGCATGGGGTGACCCTTCTGTCACTGTCACATTTTCTGGAAAATCCCTTTGCCCAGGATTTTGCTCCTGGGAAGCTGAGAAACCTCAGAGAAAAAGGAAAACAATAATGATCTGATTTGCTTCTCCTGTTTTGCTCCTTTGGAATGTGCTTGGAGATTAATTACCAACAGGTGATTGTTTGATTGGTTTCAGGTGAATTTTTTTGACCAATCAGGGCCAAGCTGTGTCAGGGCTCTGGAAGAAGTCAGGAGTTTTCATTATTATCTTTTTATCCTTCTGTCTGTATCTTTTCTGTATTCTTTAACATTCTTTAATATAATATAGATCATAAAATAATAAATCAGCTTGCTGAGAGCATGGAGTCAGATTCATCATTCCTTCCTCCCTTTGGGAATCCCACAGATCCAATGGGACACAGCAGGGTTTTCTCTGGAGCAGGGGGATGGAGGCAGCTCCTGTTGGCTCCTCATGCCCCCATCTCCATCAGCAGGGCACACATCAGATTGAGGTTTTGGTGCAGCCTTTTGCTTGGGGTGTCAGGAAGATTTAACTGGGTGTTTTCATTGCTCTTTCTTTGCTTTCTCAGCTTCCTGGGCTGTGCTCCCCCAGCTCCTGCTGGATCACCTCCTCCCTGTGTGTTACCTTGCCCTGGGTTGTCAGGAACAGCAGCAGGAGCTCTGGGTTTCCTCCTCCCTGCTGCTCTCTCCTGGAACAGCCAAACCATATTGTAAAAGGCTCCTGTTGCCCAAACAGCCCCATTTTTTGCTCTATTTAATTTAACACAAATTCTCCTGTTCCTACAAGTTCCGGCCACTTAACTCCCGGGTTGTTTGTGAGGGCTGGAGCAGGAAGGGGCCAAGTGCCATGGCAGTAAAGTCCTCTGCTTCCAGCTCAGCAAAACACAGCCAGGACTGCACCTGCTGCACCAGCAGCTCCCTGTTTAGGAGGTTTTAGGTTCCTGAGAGAACAGAGAAATAGAACTTTAAAGAGCCAGGTGCCATAAGAACCTGCACATCCCACTGAGACTTGTTCAGGAGCCTGGTAAATTTCTTTGCACCTGTAAACAGTGAAATCTCCTTTTTTTTTTTTTGTTTTTTCTCCTTTAATCTTTGGATCTAAGTCTCAAGTCAGGGAATTTCACTTAATTTGGTGGCAGTTAGCATCAACCTTTAATGATGGTATTGAGAGGCACAAACGAGTTGGGTTGGAGCTGGGATAAGCCAGACACTTCCATTCATGGATTTAGAATGAAAAGGGGGAATTCCTTCTCCATCACACTGAGGTCCTGTCACTGACACGTTCTATGAAAAATCCTTTCCTTGGGATTTTCCCTCCTGAGGAGCTGAGAGGCCTCAGGAACAAACTGCAAACAAAGATTCTCTGCTGCTGTGGGATGCAGCAGGTGGATCTGGGATTGGTCTCTGTGGTTGTTTCTCATTCATGGCCAATCCCAGCCCAGCTGTCCAGACTGTCTGGGTCACAGACAAACCTTTGTCATTCATTCCTTTTCTATCCTTAGCCAGCCTCCTGATGGAATCCTTCCTTCTGTTCTTTTAGTGTAGTTTTAACATAATCTATATCATAAAATAATAAATCAGCCTTCTGAACATGGAGTCAAGATCCTCATCTCTTCCCTCACCCTGGGACCCCTGAGAGCACCATCACAAGGTCCTGGAGCTGTTCAGGACAAGGAGGGCTCCACAGCACCTGCCTCAGCTCTGACTTTGATGAAAACACACTTCCGTGCAAGGTTAAAGATTTCCAGTGAAGACAAAGAATCCTGGAAGGCAGCTCGGGGAGAGAAGGGGCTGGAGATGGTTTGGCACACCACAAAAAAGCCAATTTAGAGCCTGGAGCAGAGGAGGAGATGATAAAGGCAATATACTTGACAAAGTTTCCCAGAGATACACACTGGAGAAATCCATCCAGACCATTTATTCCTCTGTGAGCAACTGGAAAGACTCATTACAGATTCTGCCTTTGTTGCTCTGTAGAAATGAGAATGCTAATTGGTTTACTTGAAGTTTAATTGAAAATTAATAGAATTTCACCAGAGATTTGCAGCACAGGACTGGAGTTAAAATGACATTTGATTAAAGTCACACTGAAAACGTACTCAAGGACATTCTGAAGGCAGCAGCAGTGGCATTCCTTTTGGAATGGAAAGAAATATTTCTCATTAGCAGAAATCATTGAGAAAATCCACTGGTTTCAAGGCCCATGGTAACACACACTGTTTTTTTTACCAGCACCTCTCTGTCCCTTCTTGTGTCTTCAAGGACCCCTCCAAGTGGTCCTGCATTGCTTTTATCCTAAACTGAGATTATTTAAACCCAGATACACATTTCCCCAAAAATATGAATATTCAAATTTAAGAACAGAATCCTGACCAGGATCATACAGGAAATTTCCAGGGAGGTCTTGAACAAAACAATTGGAATAAATAAAACCTTTTATCTGCACATGACAGGAAACAAGAGACACTCAAAGAAACGAGGCCAGGCTGGCTGGAAAATCCATCTTCACACAGATTTGGAAAATAAATAAATGCTGAACACTGTCTTCAAGCACCAGTGCAGTTGCCCAGTGCTCCAGAATGGAATTTTCACAACAAAAATCCTGAAGAATGAGAAATGTTTTGCCAACTGCAGAAAAATCCCTGCTTGGGCACCATAAACCACAGGTTTGAAAGGAGTGCACCTTTGTGCAAATTAGCTGCATCAACTGAATATTCATTGGATTGACTGCAATTCCATTTCCTTTATCATTACTATGGTAACTGTTTGGCTGGCATTTGGTATTTACTTGAATCATGCTATAATTTCAATATTATCACCAAAAGTAGGTCATTAAGCTGCCCTCCCCATGAATCTGCCCACTTCCAAACCCTCCTTGCCTGACTTAATTGCTTTCCTTTCCAGTCAAAGCTAAATCAGCCCTGGAAGAAAATATCTATTGATCTGCAGCACAGGGCCATTGTCCCCAGGACTGGCAGCAGAAAATAAAAGACATTTTCTTAAATGATCAGCTGCAGTTGTATCACTACAGAGCCTTTGATCAGGTCAAAAGAAAGAGACTAAAGATTTATTGGATGTTTAACAGCCTGTTTTAACTTTGCCATTCCTGTTAATGACAAAACCAGATTTTGCTGGGTGTTCAGGGGTTTTTTTTGAAGGAGGACACACATCTTCCAAAGAACTGGCACCAGGACAAACTGCCCGAGCTGTGCCAATTAAGTCACTAATGACAGAGTCACTCTGCAGGTCAATAATGGCCAGGGCATGTTCTACAATTTAAACCAAAGCATGGAAATCTCTTTATAACCCATATTTTAATATTTGAGAATCATTAGCCTTTGCTGTGTACAAGTTACCAACGTTTCAAATTGCTTATAGTACTTCAACAAATTAAAGGATTTATTTCAACTCATGAAAAGCCCACACAGGGTTGTTGCACCCCAAGTGTTTACAAGGAGCAGTAAGATAATTGTGTTTAAAATCTCTGCTCCTAGTTTCCAACTCAACCACTGCTTATGTATAATTTTTATTACTAATAAAAAGAACTCTACAAAATTTATCCAAATCCTTTCCTGGACCTGCAGCCCAGAAAAGAAATTTCAGCAATAAAAATTCCTGTTTTGTGTCTAAACCACCAAGCAATTTTTTGGCACACAGATGCATCTTTGTCATGTTCTAAACTGAAAATCTCAGTTCTCTCAAGGCTTAGAAGAAGTAAAAACCCTTAAATTATCCCCAATCAAGACATCAGGGATTTGTTATGTTTTACAGAAGTGGAGCCCTCATCCCCTGCTGAAAGAGGAGATACCAGGATTTGGAATTGGTCTATCACCAAGAATTACAGCTGCAGCATTATCTGTACCAGGAAATCACCACCACCCCCTCCTCCCCGTGTCTCTCTGCAATTTGGCCTCCCAGAAATGACTTCCCAGAGAAAAATGAATCAGAGAGGTGTGAGAGGGCTAAAACAATTCTCCAGAGCTTCCTGATGAAAAATGCCTGGGCATAAATCACTGGGAACCTCTGCAGCCTTCTCTCCTCACACAGGGAGGAAGCTCAGAACCCGAGTTCTGTGGAGTCAGAGCCTCCACTGTGGCTCTGGTGGATAAACAGGGACCACAACTGAGCCAGGGATCAGGACAGAGCTGGGATTTAACCTGGATGAGTCCTCATCAAGTGGTGAGTGATGGTGATAACAGCCCCAGCAGTAATACTAATAAATTCTAATACTGATATGAAATAGGGGTCTCCTCCAGCCAGGTCCCACAAGCTCTTGGAGATAATTTCACACCCAAGATAGCTCAGCTACCTCAGAAGGACTAAAATCAGCAGGATGGCTTCTGTGGCCGTGTTGGAAACAAAAAGATTTAATAAAAGGCAAAATAACAAAACTCTTTACAGAGAAAAACCGAGCTGGGTGCAAGAGGTCCTGGTAAAACACCTCACAAAAGCAATTATTTTCTTTGTTCTCTTCTTTTTCTAGTGAATTGCTCAGGTGGGACTTTTTGGCTCCTGTCCAGTTGGGAATCTTTAAGTTTGAGGTGAAGTCCCCAAAGCCCTATGAGATGTCTTCTTAGCTATTTGAGGAGAGAAACTTCTGGGCTCATTCCCTTTTTAAGGGGACAAAGGACAGGTTTGTCACTCCATCAACAGGGGCACATTCCTGTAATAATAGATCTCTGCCATTTAGGAAGAAATTCTTCCCTGTGGGGGTGGTGAGGGGCTGGGATGGAATTCCTGGAGGATCTGTGGATCCCTGGCAGTGCCCAAGGCCAGGCTGGAGCAGCCTGGGACAGTGGGAAGTGTGGGACCCGTGGTGGGACCAGATGAGCTTTGGGGTCTCCTCCAACCCAAACCATTCCAGGATTCCATGGGCAGGTTTGGGTGGGATTTTGGGAAGGAATTCCTGGCTGGGAGGGTGGGGAGGGGCTGGGATGGAATTCCTGGAGGATCTGTGGATCCCTGGAAGTGCCCAAGGCCAGGCTGGAGCACCCTGGGACAGTGGGAAGTGTGGGACCATGGTGGGACCAGATGAGCTTTGGGGTCTCCTCCAACCCAAACCATTCCAGGATTCCATGGGCAGGTTTGGGTGGGATTTTGGGAAGGAATTCCTGCCTGGGAGGGTGGGGAAGGGCTGGGATGGAATTCCTGGAGGATCTGTGGATGCCTGGAAGTGTCCAAGGCCAGGCTGGAGCACCCTGGGACAGTGGGAGGTGTGGGACCCATGGTGGGACCAGATGAGCTTTGGGGTCTCCTCCAACCCAAACCATTCCAGGATTCCATGGGCAGGTTTGGATGGGATTTTGGGAAGGAATATTGGGAGAGGGGTTGGGATGGAATTCCCAGAGCAGCTGTGGCAGCTGTGGCTCCCAAGGCCAGGCTGGACAGGGCTTGGAGCACCCTGGGGTGGTGGAAGATGTCCCTGCCCATGGGTGGGCTTTCAGGTCCCATCCCACCCAAACCATTCCAGGATTCCCTAAGGAACAACCTCAGCAGAAGGACAAAGCCCCCAGGAAAACTCCTCCAAGAAGGTCCTTTCAGGAAATAAAACATTTACAGTTTGTCAGGATCCAAACCCTTGGGCTGCCGTGGGAACTCCAAAATGCTCATCAATAAACAAGGGCAGCGAAAGAATTTCTGAAATGTTCCTCATTAATTCCCCCTAATTTCCCTTATTAGTTTTGATTTTCACACTTGTCCTTTTCCATGCCTTTCATCCAGCACATTTAGAAATGGAAGGCAACACAAGCAAACAGCACAGGATCAGCTCTCTCTCATAATTGCCCACAGTATTTGAGATTTCACTGTGATTTCCACAGCCTTTGCTAATTTCAATTTCCCTTCTCCAAACAGCTTTATGAGGTTTTTTTTTTCCCCATTCCCAAAATGATTTTGTTTTGCTCATGCTCCTTCTTTCCCTCAGCTTTTATTGCAAACCAACTAATCCTTTTCATTTCAAACCCATGTCATTATTAAAGCCTCTTATTTTGCTCTTGGGCTGCAGCTGTTCCAGAACCAGATTCCAACCTTCTCTGCAAGTTTTACACCTCACAGTTTAACCTCTTGGTCATATTTCGGATATTATAAAATTGTTTGGGGTTTTTTTTCTTACTCCCAACTTGTCACCTGTACCCTGGAGTCCCAACTCAGGCAAGGAACTCCTGAGTATCCAAGTGTCATTTCAGAGGCTCAAGGTGAAGGTCAGACTGCAGAGCATCCACTGCTCTGCCCTCCACCAGAGTTGACAAATGAGGGGAATTGGTAGTAAGTCCTTTATTCCAACCAAGGCAGAGGCCATGGGGCATCCCCTGGGGTCTCTCCAAGGTTTGGAGGATGCAGCCTCCCTTTTTATCCCAATTTCCAGCCACATTTCCCTTCTCTCTTTCCTCATTTCTGAGGCACTTGAGAGGTTCAGACTCCCCAGAACACCTGATCCCAAAGATTCCCCTCTAATGCACAACCCTCCCTTTTCATTTTTAATTCTTACTGAATTCAGGGGTTTTTCCCCATTTCTGAGGCACTTGAGAGGTTCAGACTCTCCAATATTCCTGATCCCAAAGATTCCCCTCTAATGTAGAACCCTCCGTTTTCATTTTTAATTCTTACTGAACTTAGGGGTTTTTCCCCATTTCTGAGGCACTTGAGAGGTTCAGACTCTCCAATATTCCTGATCCCAAAGATTCCCCTCTAATGTAGAACCCTCCGTTTTCATTTTTAATTCTTACTGAACTTAGGGGTTTTTCTTCCTCATTGTTTCATTCATCTTCCAATGTCTAATTTCATTTATCATCAACCCTAAAGTTTATTTGTAAAAGCAAATCTCTTTTTCCATGTATCAATCAGTGGAATCCTTCCCATGGTTCCTTTTCTCTCCCAGTGCTGGTTTTATCTCCCAGCTGGTTTGGAAACACAAATCCCCCGTTCCTCTCAGGGGTAAAGACATTTCTCCATGGAAAGGGTGGTCAGGCCTTGGAACTGCCCAGGGAGGTTTGGAGCCCCCAGCCCTGGAGATGTCACCTGGAGGTGGCACTCAGTGCCCTGGGGACAAGGTGGGCATCGGGCACAGCTTGGCCTGGATGGTCTGGGAGGGATTTCCAGCCTCAGTGACTCTGAGATTCCGTGACATTTTCTCTCCTAAATCACAAACTGGCTGTTCCCAGCTGTGCTGGGAATCCCAGCCACAGCAGTGCTCACAGTCACCCCTTTAACCTCCTGATGGTTTCCCTGTTCAGGGAGCAGGAGCCTCTTCCCCCCCAGACCCTGCAGAGACACAAACCCAGAGCAGAACACAACTCCCTAAGGAGCAGGAGCACCAATTCCACGAGCTAATGGCTGCTCCAAGCTGGGCACTGTGAGTGCATCACCCCAGAACATCTCAGCAACAACATTTCCTCTGGGGGATGCCCCTGCCAGGTCAAGCAGAAAGAAGAGTGTGGTAAGGAGGAAATCTTCCAGATGAGCACTCAGGGAGCCATCAGCAATCCAGGCAAACACCAAACACTCTGTGGAGAAGCCAGCTGAGGATGCAGACAGAAACTGGTCAGCCAGGAAATCTGAAACCCATCTCTGCTCTCCCAGGGCATCCTAATGGGATGATTATGCAAGGGGATGGAGAGGGGGGAGTTGAATGCAGTGGAGGCAGCGTGGGAGGACAGCAGCTCACTCCGTGATAAGATGTACTCTGTGCTTTTAATAAATAGCAACAAATGGCACAGAACCAGTTAAAGTTGAGCTCTGAGGCGAGTGCTTTGCTGAACTGGGTCCAAAAAACCTATTCTGATCCTTGCTGGCTTTAAAAAAAAATAAAATAGAATAAAATAAAACCAAATAAAATTTTCAGTGAGCACGAAGGTGCCAGGTTATTTCTTGTTATCTGACATCTCAGAAAGGGAGCTTGTCACCAGCTCCTCAAATTGAGTCATCAGGCCTGAAATGCCTGGCTTAAAATACTCCTTTTTCTACTCAGTAGCATGTGCACGTATGTGGTTCTGATGGAGGGTTTAATGCATGGTACAAAAAAAAATTTCTTTTTCCAGTGAAACACAAAGTTCTCAGGAGAGACACAGAGACCAAGGCTCCTCCTGGAGCTGAATCCAGGCTTGTTTCAGGTCTTGTTTTTATTATTATCCATAACCTTTTCAGACAATCTGGCATGAAGCAATTCTGACAAGTTTATTAAAGCCTTTTGTTGTTACACTTGACATTTATGAAGGGGAGATGATAAATAAGCAGAGGAATGACATGTTTGCCAGAAATGCAGACTCTGGTGAGGAAGGCTTCTCCCCAGCCTCCTTTTTAAATGAAATCTACCCTCTGCAGTCATTCCTGCCTCTCTAGGAAGGGAGAAAAAATCCAGTTTTTCTGCACTTGAACAGCCAGTTTGATCCTGCTTTTGAATTCCAAACATTTCCCCTTCAGCTTCCAAGCCACGGAGCTCTTGTGCAAGTGAGGATTATCATTTTATTTAAGCAACGAGACAAAGGGCAGTGAGTTTTAGTGCAGTAAAATCATTAATGAGGACATAATTTTGACACCAAGTGGGCTGGTTTGGGAGCTCCTCTCTGCTCACCACGCTGCAGGCACTGCCAGAGATCCACAGAGGAAACACAGCCACTAGAAATCTGCATTACTCCACACACAGATCAGAGCACTGTGTGGAAAAAGTCAACTTAAACTACTCCATGTCCCAAAATTTTTGAGGCAGAAATACTAAAAAGTAATTAGAATAAGAGTGGACATTTTTGGGTGCCCATGGAGGCTCGTGCTGGGCATTGCTGAGTGATTTCCTTGGCATTGTTGGGTTATTTAAAGGATGGTGCCACATCACAGATGGAAAATGGAAACTTCCTGTGGCACTTTCTGCCAGGAAAAAATTAAACAATCATCAGAGTTCCATGGTCAGGCAGCAGCAGCAAACACAGCCCCCTCTGAATTTCCACCACTGGGGCTCTGGAATCCAGGAAAACTTGAATAAACTAGGGGCTCCACTCCCAAGCACAGAGATTTTCCTTGGGACAGAAGTTCTGGTTTGGGCTGTGTCTCAAAATGTGAAATGGCCCCAAAAGGAGCAATGGGAACAGCAGAGGAATGGAGCAGCTGAGCAAAGGGCTGGGGCTTGCACCACCTGTGCTGCTCTTGGGCAAGGCTGAGCACGGGCAGAAATTCACATCAGACTCTGCAAGATCAAAATTATATTGTTAAAAATACAGCAAGAGTCGAGTTCTTCTGCATTCAGAAGAATGTTGGAGTTCTGTCATTAAAATATGGTTTTTTTCTGAGACTACTGAAAACTCACATGATTAGAAACATAATTATTGCTGGGAGTCTTTAACCTTGTGCAGGAGAACAACACAAAACCACAGAGCAAATTCCAAATGCGATTCAGCACCAAATCCTCCCCAGACCTTGCACCAAGGGAGGACTCAGGGCCAGCCAGCAAAGCCTAACAAGGTGATTTCCTTTCATGTTATGATTTAAAATGACATAAATTAAAATTATTTCAGTTAGGAAGCATCAGCTTTATTTTTATATGATTTTACTGTTTGGCTGTTAATAATTTTAAGAACTAAGTCTGCACTGTCTGCATTCTATAGAGCTTTTTTTGAGCATAAAAATCTTACCATATTCTCAAGTAAACCTGCATGGAGGCACCTTTGATCCCTGCAATATTAAAATCCTAATTAGAAACACAATCAAAGCAAGATTAGAATTATTATTGCCCTGACAGTGCTAGAAATTACTTTGGTTGTTCCAAATTAAACAGAAAACCAGAAATGAACTTAGTGTGTCCCTTGTGGGACATTTTGCTTTTCCCTCCCAGGAATGTTCCAGGGAGTTCTAAATAATCCCAAGGACAACGTGGCTGCTTTTAAACTGACCTTGCAGAACGTCATAAAAGTTTATTCCGTTTATTTATTTATTTGTTTGTTATTTCCCATCATTTGCAATCACACAGCACATCCTGAGGTCACATCAGCCTGTGCTGCTGAGGGATTCTGCATTTCAAATGTAGATGCCAATAGCAGAGACTGGGATCATATTAAATACTGAGAGAGTGTCATAAAAACACTTTTAACAGAGGGAAAAATAACAATTTACAAACAGCTGATGGGCCAAACCTGGGCAAGGAAATAATTCCAAAATAATTCCAAAATAATTCCAAAATAATTCCATTACTCCTGCACATCCACAGGTGTTTGCAGGTCCCTTCCCAAGACGGTCTGGACTGCTTTTATTTTAAATAAAAACCAAAAAAGAGTAGTGAGTGAGAGAAATCAAAGCTGCAGGTTCTTAATTTGTGCATCCCTTTGATGATCAAAGCCCTGCTCAGGGTTCACAGCAACTCTGATCTGACAAAGCCACTTTCCTGTCTGGAGCCCAAATCTCCAACCTCACGGCGGAAATGGGGCAGAAAATCAGAAAATCCTGCAATGCTTTGGGTTGGAAGGGACCTTAAAACATCTCTTTCCACCCAACAGAACTCTGAACAACAGAACAAACCCCCAAAAAGCTTTTCTTTTATAAGTTTTCCTTCTTGCAAATTTTAAGGATGGTGTTTTATTCTTGGCTGGATTACAGATGGTTGGTGGAGGTTTTAGGACAATAATTTCAGGTAAATCTCTGTGCTGCTCCCAAACCAGCAGGTCCCAAGCCATGGCAAATGTTTGGCTCCATCCAAAATTATCCAACCTCAGCCTGGCAGTGCCAGGGAAGCTCCTGAGCAGAACCCAGACCATGGCACCACTGAATGAGAGCTTTTGCTGTTCCATTCCAGCCTTCTCTGCCTCTTCCCCGGGCCCAGGAGATGAGCCATGAATCCAGCATTTAGATGATGTTCTGAAAACATCTCTTTCCACCCAACAGAACTCTGAACAACAAAACAAACCCCCCAAAAGCTTTTTTTTATAAGTTTTCCTTCTTGCAAATTTTAAGGATGATGTTTAATACTTGGCTGGATTACTGATGGTTGTTGGAGGTTTTAGGACAGTAAATTCAGGTAAATCTCTGTGCTGCTCCCAAACCAGCAGGTCCCAAGTGGTGCCTCCATCCAGAATTATCCAACCTCAGCCTGGCAGTGCCAGGGAAGCCCCTGAGCAGAACCCAGACCATGGCACCAGTGAATGAGAGCTTTTGCTGTTCCATTCCAGCCTTCTCTGCCTCTTCCCTGGGCCCAGGAGATGAGCCATGAATCCAGCATTTAGATGATGTTCTGAAAACATCTCTTTCCACCCAACAGAACTCTGAACAACAGAACAAACCCCCAAAAATATTTCTTTTATAAGTTTTCATTCTAGTAAATTTTAAGGATGGTGTTTTATTCTTGGCTGGATTACAGATGGTTGGTGGAGGTTTTAGGACAATAATTTCAGGTAAATCTCTGTGCTGCTCCCAAACCAGCAGGTCCCAAGTCATGGCAAATGTTTGGCTCCATCCAAAATTATCCAACCTCAGCCTGGCAGTGCCAGGGAAGCCCCTGAGCAGAACCCAGACCATGGCACCACTGAATGAGAGCTTTTGCTGTTCCATTCCAGCCTTCTCTGCCTCTTCCCCGGGCCCAGGAGAGGAGCCATGAATCCAGCATTTAGATGATGTTCTGAAAACATCTCTTCCACTCAACAGAACTCTGAACAACAAAACAAACCCCCAAAAAGCTTTTCTTTTATAAGTTTTCCTTCTTGTAAATTTTAAGGATGGTGTTTTATTCTTGGCTGGATTACAGATTGCTGGTGGAGGTTTTAGGACAATAATTTCAGGTAAATCTCTGTGCTGCTCCCAAACCAGCAGGTCCCAAGCCATGGCAAATGTTTGGCTCCATCCAGAATTATCCAACCTCAGCCTGGCAGTGCCAGGGAAGCTCCTGAGCAGAACCCAGACCATGGCACCACTGAATGAGAGCTTTTGCTGTTCCATTCCAGCCTTCTCTGCCTCTTCCCTGGGCCCAGGAGATGAGCCATGAATCCAGCATTTAGATGATGTTCTGAAAACATCTCTTCCACCCAACAGAACTCTGAACAACAAAACAAACCCCCAAAAAGCTTTTTTTTTAATAAGTTTTCCTTCTAGTAAATTTTAAGGATGGTGTTTTATTCTTGGCTGGATTACTGATGGTTAGTGGAGGTTTTAGGACAATAATTTCAGGTAAATCTCTGTGCTGCTCCCAAACCAGCAGGTCCCAAGTCATGGCAAATGTTTGGCTCCATCCAAAATTATCCAACCTCAGCCTGGCAGTGCCAGGGAAGCTCCTGAACAGAACCCAGACCATGGCACCACTGAATGAGAGCTTTTGCAGTTCCATTCCAGCCTTCTCTGCCTCTTCCCTGGGCCCAGGAGATGAGCCATGAATCCAGCATTTAGATGATGTTCTGAGTAGCCTTGCTGAATTCCTGCTGTGTTTTTTGGGCTGTCAGGACCTGCACAAAGCCATGGAGAAAGCTCTGAGGACTCTGCTAATTACCTCGGAACAAACGAGGCTCCTCAGCTGGAGCAGCTCAATGGAAAGCCTTTGGTATTTTTAGCACAAAGTCTCTGCAGCTTTTCAGAGTGGTTTAGAATATTGCTTTGCTTTCAACATTGAATTGTTGGAGCCTGAAATCAAGTGTTCTCAGCGGGGGTCAGGACCACCTCTGCTGGTTCTGCCATCCCCCCGTGGTGTCTCACAGCCAGCTCTGAGCCTGGGCACAAATAAATGCTCTCCCAAGCTGCCTTTTGTGAGATGAGTCCTAAAGGTACAGGAGGAGGTGGGGATGCTCTTAAAATCAATTAAAACCAATCACTGAAGAACAGCTACAGCTGCCAGTGCTCTAAACTCGGGAGTTTTCCAAACTTAAGTGCCTGAAAAATCCAGCCTGCTGCTCCTCCTAAGGATATCACTATGGCACAAGGCTGGGGAAGATGACAAGTGAAATACTAATTAGAAAATAAAATGCTAAAAACATGGTTTAAAAGGGGAAGTAATGTCAAGCCAGTCAGGTTCAGTCCTTGAAAAGAAACATAATGCAAAGGAAATTAATGGGCATAATGAGATAAATGGATCCAATTGTCACGTGAGCCCAAATTAGTTCCCAGCTGACTTAAAGAAATTCAGGGCTGTTAACCTTAAATTGAGCAAAAATTCTATTTTAATTAGCTCATGCAACAGTTAAACAGCAACGGCATTTGAGAGATCAGGTGAGCATTTCTCACCCTTAACATTTCTTTATCCTGAGTTAATTTTGCTGGTCAGGTGAGGATTGACACAGGCCATCAGTTCCTGTACTGCAGCATGTCTAGCAGCCACCAAAACAAATTCCCAAGTTCACAACCCTTTTCTGGAACAATTCACCACTCACAAAGTCAGATGGATACAATCCCCACAAGGGGAATAAACGGAGCTGCAGAGGCAAAGCTCAAAACCTACTGGACTGGAAATGTCTTTAAAAGAAAAATTAAGGATTCCAAGTGTTCACAAGAGCAAGGAAAAGGGTGACTGTGGATTTGCACAGCTCCCAGCCCTTCTTTAGGGGACACAGGCACCTCCCAGCAGTGCTGAGGGAACACAATCCCTTCTTCTGCCTCAGACCTCAGAAATGATCCAGGTCATTCATGCAACTCTTCCTCCCAGGTCCCTTGGAACAGATCCACACAAGGAGTGTGCAGGTTAAAACCTGGAACCAGCTGCTGTCCCATTGCTTTGGCATTTTCCAAGGGCTCCCAGCCTCTCCCTTTCCCTGGCAGCTGAGCTCCCTGTTTTACAGGAGCACCCAAAGGGCACCTTGCACTTCCAGGGCACTGTTATGGCAGAGGATTTCTGGGGACTGTTTTTCTGGAAGCCCCTTTTCCTTTTGCTGAACCATCTGTCCACGTGCAGGTTAAAGCCTGGAAGCAGCTGCTGTCCCATTGTTTTGGCACTTTCCAAGGGCTCCCAGCCTCTCCCTTTCCCTGGCAGCTGAGCTCCCTGTTTTACAGCAAGGGCACCTTGCACTTCCAGGGCACTGTTATGGCAGAGGATTTCTGGGGACTGTTTTCTCTGGAAGCCCCTTTTCCTTTTGCTGAACCATCTGTCCACGTGCAGGTTAAAGCCTGGAACCAGCTCAGGTCCCATTGCTTTGGCATTTTCCAAGGGCTCCCAATCTCTCCCTTTCCCTGGCAGCCGAGCCCAGCTGAGCTCCCTGGCTTACAAAACAGGATCTTGCCCTCACAGGGCAGTTTTGTTCTCTGGGGATTGTTTTCTCTGGAAGCCCCTTTTCCTTTTGCTGACCAATCTGTAATTCCCAGAAGTACAAACCAGCCAAATTTGCCTCACAACCCCCCTTGCCAGGAGATCCAAATATTGTAATTCTCCAGCCGTGTTCCCAGCTGAGCACAGAGACAATCCCTTCTTTTGCCTCAGAGCCCAGAAACCATCCAGGCCATCCATCCCCAGGTCCCTTGGAGCAGATCCACACCAGGAATGTGCAGTTCAAACCTGGAGATTCAATCTGTGATCCCCAGAAGCACAAACCAGCCAAATCTGCCAGCACGCCTTACAACCCCCCTCGCCAGGAGATTCAAATATTGTAATTCTGCCTTGTTCCCAGAGACAGGCAGTGAGTGCTCCATCAAACCCAGCGTCCTGGGGCTCTCCATGAACTCCCTGTCCTACCCCTGGGCTGGCTGCTGTCAGGAGCTGCTCCCCAGCAGCTCAGGGAGAAATCAGACCCAGCTCAGACGCAGCGAGTCCTGACTGATCCCTCCCGTGGGGCCAAGATGCCCTCTCCAATCTATTCCTAGCAGACAGCTTCAAAGCAGAGCTTCTCCTCCTTGCATGTGTCCACTTGTGTCAGGAAAACGACCTTCCCTCATCTCCCCAGCTCCTTCATCTCCATCACACCTCTCTCTTTTTTTTTTATTTTATTTTTTTGCTTGCTTGGGATGAACTTTGGTGCCCAAAACAGCAAAGGATTTTCTTATTACAGCTGCATGAAGCACCCAGCATTTCTTCTGCTGAGCTGCTCTGTCCCATCTTATTCCTCTTCTGGCCCAGGAGATGAGGGTATTTCATTACCAGGTGAAATAATTCCCCTCTGCAAAATTGATCAAGTCCTTTGCCATCTCCAGAAGAAAGCGGTTCTATTAAACATGGATTATTAACAATAATAAATGCTTCAAACCCCTGGGCACTGCTCACCAGCCACAGGAAAAGCATTATCATAAACCCCACATTCTTAAACTCGAAAGGAATAAAGCTTGGAGCTGGCTTGGTGGCAGTGGCAGGGATATCTATCAGGGAAGCCCATTATGATGAAGAGAAGCACTTAGAGCACAGAAGGGCTCTGACAAAAAGCAGTCAAAACGTTTTCATCAAGGATAATGGATCTGCTCTGCAAATCCCAGCTCACAAACACCCCAACACACACACACAAAAGCCTTTCTCCATTTTATTTGCATCTTGTTGGAGTGGTTACAAGAATGTTGAGTTAATTTCCCCCCTTTCTTCCCTCTGAGCTCACACTGACAGCTCAGGGCCTTTCACTCCTGAGCTTTGTCCCTGTTCCATCAGCTGCAGCCAGAGCTGGGGGTCAGAGTGACCCACGGGCTTCTCCCTGCTCCTCTCTCCAGCACAGGAACATTCCTGCTGCTCTCTTGGTGCTGCAGGGGTGGCACTGGGTGGGATTTAAGGTCCCTTCCCACCCAAACCACTCCAGGATTCTGTGATGATTCAGACACTCAGGTTGGAGTTGAGCAGAGGCCTCTCAGGCTCTGTCACCAAAGAACTTTACAGGCACCTAAATGAGGATTTAATCTTTTTCAAACTGGTTTTTTTTTTTTTTTTTTGCCCTGCAATCCCCCATCCCAGGGACACCCTCAGGCTCAAAGTGCTGATTTGAGGAGTGATTCTGGAAACTCCTCCCATAGCCAGGGAGGATCTGCCACCTGTGGCTCACCTGGGTGACCAGGGGTGACACAGAGCAGAGGAGCAGAACCCAGAGATTTGTGAGATTGTTCCTTGAGCAGCTGCTTCTCCCACCCAGCTGGGTCCTTCAGCTTGGGCTCAACAGATGCTGCTGCCCAGGGATCAGTTCTAACTGATCCCTGCAATGGAATCCACAGGGAAATCCTCTTCAGAGAGAGGGGGTTTGGTTTCTTGTGCTAAACCTAGAAATCCTGAAGTGGGATTGAAAAAAACAAAAAAGAGAAATGCAAGGGGGAACGAGCTGAAAGGCAAAGCAGCATCCCTACCTATACAAATCCTGACAATTCCAAGATATCTGAACAGCAGAGGAAGGAAAAAATACTACCCAAAATAATGTCAACTGCTTCTGTTTGCCTTCCTCTGAGCACAAAAGGGAACAGAGATGAGTCAAGCTGCAACAGCTTCTTGGAAGAGCTGGTAATTGATTTATTTTTAAGGCTTTGTTTTGTCCCCTTGCTTCCTCTAACACACAGAGGGGAAAAAAACTGGGGAAAAAGGGCAAAATAAGTCAGTGTGGTGAGTGCCACAAGCAGAAAATGAAAGCAGGCTGGAAAAAGCCCCAGAAGGAGCCCGTGGCTGGGGAAGGGTCCCTGGGCAGTCACTGAGAGATTTATGACAACTGTTCCATGCACTGCTGCCTCCCTCTGCATCTGTGGGAGCAGATGGGGAAATTCAGGGACCAGGAGGAAATGAGCAATCTCACAAAGCCTTTTTTTTTTGGGTTCAATAATTGAAAAATAATAAAAATTCAGTTCTCAGCGTTAATTCAGCAATGGAAATGAGCTGGAGGAGGGAGAGAAGTGCAGAGGTTTTTGAACCTGCCAGGGGTCATCAGTGAGCACCTCCAAAGGGTTTTCCAGAGTTTGGAAACTCCAGGCTGGACCTGCAGGAAATCAGAACACACAGAGGGAGTTTCCCCCCTCAATATATTATTGCAAAACCAAATGGATTAACTGAGGATTGAGGGCAGATCCAGGATCCTCTGAATCATCCGTGTCACCCTCCAGCATCCCAGGATCCAAGGGCAGATCCAGGATCCTCTGAATCATCCACATCACCCTCCTGCATCCCAGGATCCAAGGGCAGATCCAGGATCCTCTGAATGATCCACATCACCCTCCAGTATCCCAGGATCCAAGGGCAGATCCAGGATCCTCTGAATGATCCACATCACCCTCCAGCATCCCAGGATCCAAGGGCAGATCCAGGATCCTCTGAATCATCCACATCACTCTCCAGCATCCCAGGATCCAAGGGCAGATCCAGGATCCTCTGAATTATCTGTGTCACCCTCCAGTATCCCAGGATCCAAGGGCAGATCCAGGATCCTCTGAATCATCCACATCACCCTCCAGTATCCCAGGATCCAAGGGCAGATCCAGGATCCTCTGAATCATCCACATCACCCTCCAGCATCCCAGGATCCAAGGGCACATCCAGGATCCTCTGAATCATCCACATCACCCTCCAGCATCCCAGGATCCAAGGGCAGATCCAGGATCCTCTGAATCATCTGTGTCACCCTCCAGCATCCCAGGATCCAAGGGCAGATCCAGGATCCTCTGAATCATCCACATCACCCTCCAGCATCCCAGGATCCAAGGGCAGATCCAGGATCCTCTGAATCATCCACATCACCCTCCAGCATCCCAGGATCCAAGGGCAGATCCAGGATCCTCTGAATCATCCACATCACCCTCCAGCATCCCAGGATCCAAGGGCAGATCCAGGATCCTCTGAATTATCTGTGTCACCCTCCAGCATCCCAGGATCCAAGGGCAGATCCAGGATCCTCTGAATCATCTGTGTCACCCTCCAGCATCCCAGGATCCAAGGGCAGATCCAGGATCCTCTGAATCATCCGTGTCACCCTCCAGCATCCCAGGATCCAAGGGCAGATCCAGGATCCTCTGAATCATCCACATCACCCTCCTGCATCCCAGGATCCAAGGGCAGATCCAGGATCCTCTGAATCATCTGTGTCACCCTCCAGCATCCCAGGATCCAAGGGCAGATCCAGGATCCTCTGAATCATCCACATCACCCTCCAGCATCCCAGGATCCAAGGGCAGATCCAGGATCCTCTGAATCATCCACATCACCCTCCTGCATCCCAGGATCCAAGGGCAGATCCAGGATCCTCTGAATCATCCACGTCACCCTCCAGCATCCCAGGATCCTCTGAATCATCCACATCACCCTCCAGCATCCCAGGATCCAAGGGCAGATCCAGGATCCTCTGAATCATCCACATCACCCTCCTGCATCCCAGGATCCAAGGGCAGATCCAGGATCCTCTGAATCATCCACATCACCCTCCAGCATCCCAGGATCCATCCACACAATCCTTGTTGCTCCAACTCTTACATTTCCCCTCCATTAAAACTGCTGTGAATAAATCCATTAAAAATCCACGAAATTCAGGCTTTGAGCTCCAGCTTTGAGCTCCAAGCAGAGGGAAACACAAACAGAGCTCTGGTAGAACCAACAGCTGAGCTCAGGGACCTTTTGTGCTGCATATTTACCCCGGTGTTCCCCGAGTTTAACAGATCTCACACCCTGTCAAACATGACTGCAGGTTTGTTAAAGGGTTTCTGCATTTCAGTTCCTTCCTTTCTTGTCTCAGCTGCCTCTCAGGGTTCTTCTGCCTCCTAGAAAACTCTGAAGTGTGTACTTGGCTAACAAGAACCAGCTCCCAGAAGGAAATACTCCTCTCAATTTGTGAGGGAAACCATCCCTTGGACCTCTCCTGAGACAAACTATTGTTTCTAGAGATGGCAGAAGGAAATAAAAAGAGTTCAGATGTTGGCTTCACAAGCCTGCTTTCCATATGACAGAGCCTGGAACAAAAATATATCAAACAAGACTGTGTTTGAGGGCTGAGCATGAAAGAAGAACAGGCTGTGCACAAAACTTCTCCAGCCCAACTCATTTTTTTCAGCACAGCCCCTCAGAACAGATCCTTCCAGTCCAACTCTGCCTCACATCCTTGCCCCATTTATTACCTGTATTTTCAATATTCAAGAGACACTTTAATCACCACGCTGTGCTTTAATTGTTATTAGCATTTAGATTATATGGTAATCTTGCAGACAGAAGTCAATATTAAATTACTGCCTTTGCCTGCTGAAGAGTGGTATATCTAGAGAGAGAACAGAGCTGCAACCTGGTTTAAAGTTTCAGCTCAATTTTATGTCCTAATTACTCTGGAATGCTATGAAAGGCCTGTAACATGACACCATGTATTGCTGCCATCCCATAATAGCTTTATAGGAGCAGTGCAGAGCTGATTAATGAGAATTGAACTCATCCCAGGGGAGCATCCCTGCAATGAGGCTGAGAAAGTGCCCCTTGTTAATAACCCAGCCTGGTTTGGGGGTCCCATCCATCCTCATTCCCACATTTTCAGGGGACTGTGAGAGATGGATTCACAGGAGAAGAGGTTGGGGTTTGAGTCTCCAGATCCTTCCAGAATCCCAGAATGGGGTGGAAGGGATCCCCCAGTCCAACCCCCTGGCCAGGCAAGGTCACCAGCTGCAATCCCTGCCTGTTCTGCAGTGCCAGGGATAGTGGGGCCTGGAAAAATGCTAAGATAAAACTCTGAAAGGTTAAGCTTTGTGTTTTACCTGCATAAGTAGTATAATTGCTAGCTGTGATGATTGTTTATTAATAAAATAATTATTGTATAATCATAAGAAGAACAATGAGAGACTATGTTCCTAGTCTAAGGTGGCCATGCTTGGCTGAAATCTATGTATACAATAGAACAATGTAAGTTTAATAATTAACATGAAAGTTATATAACGATAAAATATAAAAATATGTTCATTCTGAACTTATGTCGGAGTCAGATTTGGGTTTGCACCCCTGACACCCAGAGCTCTTCAATGAAAGCACCTGCATAAAATCATTTCTGGTGATGATGTGCTCCTGAACACTAACACCAGCACCCAGGGCACCCAGCACCCAGCACCCAGGGGGATTTCAGGAATGTTTCACTCTGCAGTGCCAGCTCCAGGAGGATTTCAGGAGTGTTTCACTCTGCAGTGCCAGCTCCAGGGGGATTCCAGGAGTGTTTCACTCTGCAGTGCCAGCTCCAGGGGGATTCCAGGAGTGTTTCACTCTGCAGTGCCAGCTCCAGGGGGATTCCAGGAGTGTTTCACTCTGGAGCAGTGCCAGCTCCAGGGGGATTTCAGGAGTGTTTCACTCTGCAGTGCCAGCTCCAGGGGGATTTCAGGAGTGTTTCACTCTGCATGCCAGCTCCAGGGGGATTTCAGGAGTGTTTCACTCTGCAGTGCCAGCTCCAGGGGGATTTCAGGAGAGTTTCACTCTGCAGTGCCAGCTCCAGGAGGATTTCAGGAGTGTTTCACTCTGCAGTGCCAGCTCCAGGGGGATTCCAGGAGTGTTTCACTCTGCAGTGCCAGCTCCAGGGGGATTCCAGGAGTGTTTCACTCTGCAGTGCCAGCTCCAGGGGGATTTCAGGAGTGTTTCACACTGCAGTGCCAGCTCCAGGGGGATTCCAGGAGTGTTTCACTCTGCAGTGCCAGCTCCAGGGGGATTCCAGGAGTGTTTCACTCTGCAGTGCCAGCACCCAGGGCAGCTGGGGGATTTCAGGAGTGTTTCACTCTGCAGTGCCAGCTCCAGGGGGATTTCAGGAGTGTTTCACTCTGCAGTGCCAGCTCCAGGGGGATTCCAGGAGTGTTTCACTCTGCAGTGCCAGCTCCAGGGGGATTCCAGGAGTGTTTCACTCTGCAGTGCCAGCTCCAGGGGGATTCCAGGAGTGTTTCACTCTGCAGTGCCAGCTCCAGGGCAGCTGGGGGATTTCAGGAATGTTTCACACTGCAGTGCCAGCTCCAGGGGGATTTCAGGAGTGTTTCACTCTGCATGCCAGCTCCAGGGGGATTTCAGGAGTGTTTCACTCTGCAGTGCCAGCTCCAGGGGGATTTCAGGAGTGTTTCACTCTGCAGTGCCAGCTCCAGGGGGATTTCAGGAGTGTTTCACTCTGCAGTGCCAGCTCCAGGGGGATTCCAGGAGTGTTTCACTCTGCAGTGCCAGCTCCAGGGGGATTCCAGGAGTGTTTCACTCTGCAGTGCCAGCTCCAGGGGGATTCCAGGAGTGTTTCACTCTGCAGTGCCAGCTCCAGGGGGATTTCAGG
Source organism: Haemorhous mexicanus (assembly GCF_027477595.1). Taxonomy (NCBI): domain Eukaryota; kingdom Metazoa; phylum Chordata; class Aves; order Passeriformes; family Fringillidae; genus Haemorhous; species Haemorhous mexicanus. The sequence goes on along the minus strand of NC_082370.1, from coordinate 3,469,596 downwards.
AGTGTTTCACTCTGCAGTGCCAGCTCCAGGGGGATTCCAGGAGTGTTTCACTCTGCAGTGCCAGCTCCAGGGGGATTCCAGGAGTGTTTCACTCTGCAGTGCCAGCACCCAGGGCAGCTGGGGGATTTCAGGAGTGTTTCACTCTGCAGTGCCAGCTCCAGGGGGATTTCAGGAATGTTTCACACTGCAGTGCCAGCTCCAGGGGGATTCCAGGAGTGTTTCACTCTGCAGTGCCAGCTCCAGGGGGATTCCAGGAGTGTTTCACTCTGCAGTGCCAGCTCCAGGGGGATTCCAGGAGTGTTTCACTCTGCAGTGCCAGCTCCAGGGCAGCTGGGGGATTTCAGGAATGTTTCACTCTGCAGTGCCAGCTCCAGGGGGATTTCAGGAGTGTTTCACTCTGCATGCCAGCTCCAGGGGGATTTCAGGAGTGTTTCACTCTGCAGTGCCAGCTCCAGGGGGATTTCAGGAGTGTTTCACTCTGCAGTGCCAGCTCCAGGGGGATTTCAGGAGTGTTTCACACTGCAGTGCCAGCTCCAGGGGGATTCCAGGAGTGTTTCACTCTGCAGTGCCAGCTCCCAGGGGGATTTCAGGAGTGTTTCACTCTGCAGTGCCAGCTCCAGGGGGATTTCAGGAGTGTTTCACTCTACAGTGCCAGCTCCAGGAGGATTCCAGGAGTGTTTCACACTGCAGTGCCAGCTCCAGGGGGATTCCAGGAGTGTTTCACTCTGCAGTGCCAGCTCCAGGGGGATTTCAGGAGTGTTTCACTCTGCAGTGCCAGCTCCAGGGGGATTTCAGGAGTGTTTCACTCTGCAGTGCCAGCTCTAGGGGGATTTCAGGAGTGTTTCACTCTGCAGTGCCAGCTCCAGGGGGATTTCAGGAGTGTTTCACTCTGCAGTGCCAGCTCCAGGGGGATTTCAGGAGTGTTTCACTCTGCAGTGCCAGCTCCAGTGGGATTTCAGGAGTGTTTCACTCTGCAGTGCCAGCTCCAGGGGATTCCAGGAGTGTTTCACTCTGCAGTGCCAGCTCCAGGGGGATTTCAGGAGTGTTTCACTCTGCAGTGCCAGCTCTAGGGGGATTTCAGGAGTGTTTCACTCTGCAGTGCCAGCTCCAGGGGGATTTCAGGAGTGTTTCACTCTGCAGTGCCAGCTCCAGGGGGATTCCAGGAGTGTTTCACTCTGCAGTGCCAGCTCCAGGGGGATTTCAGGAGTGTTTCACTCTGCAGTGCCAGCTCCAGGGGGATTTCAGGAATGTTTCACTCTGCAGTGCCAGCTCCAGGGGGATTTCAGGAGTGTTTCACTCTGCAGTGCCAGCTCCAGGGGGATTCCAGGAGTGTTTCACTCTGCAGTGCCAGCTCCAGGGGGATTCCAGGAGAGTTTCACTCTGCAGTGCCAGCTCCAGGGGGATTTCAGGAGAGTTTCACTCTGCAGTGCCAGCTCCAGGGCAGCAGGGGGATTTCAGGAGTGTTTCACTCTGGAGCACAGCCTCCTCCTGCAGGACTGCAGAGAAACAAGGCCCAGGTTATGCCAGGGGAGGCTGAGGTTGGGTACCAGGGAGAACATCTCCACTGGAAGAGTGGTGACACTCCCAGGGAGGGGTGGAGTCCCCGTTCCTGGTGGGGTTCAGAACTCAGGCACCTCTTGGTGTGACTTACAGGGTTTGGCTGGAAGTTGGACTGGGTGCTCTGAGAAGTCCTTTCCCACCTGAATGATTTTGTGACTTCTGGAAAAGGGGGATCATTGTTGGGCACTGAAGCACTCAGAGCCATGGCACAAGCTCCATGTCCACAGGACAGGCAGGATTTGTGCCTGTTGCAACCTCGTTCTGCCCTTTGCAAGGTGGAAGAATCCTCTCCAATGTGCTTGGTCACACCTGTTTAAAAAAAAAATAAATAAATCAAACCACCAAAACATATTAAAACAAACATTGGGCTAAAAGGCAGGCAAATCTAAAGTTAGGTCTGTAACTCCATCCTGTGGTACGTGGGTATTACAGCACATTTTTTAAAATTCAGGGACACAAATATTTCTGTCTGTTAGACTCTCTGATTTGGTGGGGAACCAGAGAGCCTTCCAACATTTCCTTTGGAATTTCCTTCCTCATGCAGGTGAAACACAGATGGTGAGCTTTGCCAAAATGTTCAGGTCATTCTTCTGTCACTTCTTTGGGATACTGAAGGAGAGATTTGGCCTGAGCTTGTAACACCTCAAGTTCAGGCAGACACATGTTCTCAAGGCAGATCTCCAGCCTGACTGAATCACCCCAGGTTCCTGATTTAATTTTACACGTGGAGCAGCTAAAGGAAGGGAATTATCTCCACCAGCTTCACCACATTGCTGGAAAAAATTCCAATCTGCTTTTAAGGAGATGCCATTTGGAAATGCAAACCCTGCCAGGGCTGAGGGTTCCACCCAGCCAGGTGGACAAGACACCTGGATGGGGATTCCCAATCTCAGCCTGCATTGTCCTGAGAGGATGGAGAATTTCAGAAATTCATCCTGATCTCAGGTTGGTATTTCAATGTTTATTTGCCTGACACCTCTTCCCAGGGGTTTGAGCCAAGCAGGAGACAGAAAACTGCTGCTGAAAGGCCCTAAAGAGCCCCTCAGTCACTGACTGGACAGCTAACGTGGATGAGTGTAATGAAAACATCACCTCCCACCTCCTCTTTTTCCTTCAGCCTCAGTTTGTCCAGCTCACTCATCCTCTTGTTTTGCTGCCAACTTAATTCATAATGATAAAAACAAAAGCAAAATAAAAAACCAAACTCCTGCTCACTACAACATGTTACTTTCCCATTTTTTTTTCTTCAGGCAACTTCTCAGCATCATGGTTTTTCAGCTCTAAACAAAGCTCTTGCTGAAAAGGCTGTGAGTGACAGTGGAAGGAAAGGAGCTTCATCACAGCTGTGTGTACTCACAGAAATATTTAAGGCAGACAAGCAAAGGGAAAAGCAATAGTTATCCACCAAAACAAAGCAGTGCCTCTTGAAAGGAAACATCACAGCAAATAGCAGAGATTTTCACTCACCCAGACATTAAAAAGAAATCTTTTTCACTGAGCTGAAAATAAAAGAGACAATCATGTGTCTTGATTTCCCAAGCACAAGGAGTTGATATTGAAAGAGGGGCTGTCCATTTAGCCCAGCACCCTCTGGGGGAAGAACCCTTCCCTGACACCAACCTAAACCTCTCCTGACACAGCTCCAGCCCTTCCCTGGGGCTGGCATGGTCACCAGAAAGAAAAACATTTTGTCAAATCCCAATAAAATGCCACTCTTTACATCCCTAAGATTTTATTTTCAGACTCCAGGAAAGAAGAATATTTTGTCAAATCCCAATAAAATGATGCCAAAGCCTTCCAGTGACACCCAATTCTCCAAATACGTCTGCACAGGCAACCAGGCCCCAACAGCAATGCCACTCTCAACATCACTGAGATTTCATTGTCAGACTTCAGAAGAGAAGAACATTTTGTTAAATCCCAATAAAATCCCAAATCCCAAAGCCTCACTGCTTCCAGTGACACCCAATTTCCCAAATACATCCACAGGCTGACCAGGCCTCAACAGCAATGCCACTCTAAACATCACTGAGATTTTACTGTCAGACTCCAGGAGATAAGAACATTTTGTCAAATCCCAATAAAATGATGCCACTCTTAACATCCCTAAGTTTTATTTTCAGACTCCAGGAAAGAAGAACATTGTGTCAAATCCCAATAAAATGATGCCAAAGCCTTCCTGTGACACCCAACTCCCCAAATATGTCTGCACAGGCAACCAGGCCCCAACAGCAATGCCACCCTTAACATCCCTGAGATTTTATTATCAGACTCCAGGAGAGAACATTTTGTTAAATCCCAATAAAATCCCAAATCCTCAGTGCTTCCAGTGACACCCAATTTCCCAAATACATCCACATGGGCATCAGGCCCCAACAGCAATACCACTCTTAACATCACTGAGATTTTATTGTCAGACTCCAGGAGGGAAGAACATTTTGTTAAATCCCAATAAAATGCCACTCTTTACACCCCTAAGATTTTATTTTCAGACTCCAGGAAAGAAGAACATTGTGTCAAATCCCAATAAAATGATGCCAAAGCCTTCCAGTGACACCCAATTCCCCAAATATGTCTGCACAGGCAACCAGGCCCCAACAGCAATGCCACCCTTAACATCCCTGAGATTTTATTGTCAGACTTCAAAAGAGAAGAACATTTTGTTAAATCCCAATAAAATCCCAAATCCTCAGTGCTTCCTGTGACACCCAATTTCCCAAATACATCCACATGGGCATCAGGCCCCAACAGCAATGCCACTCTCAACATCACTGAGATTTTATTATCAGACTCCAGGAGAGAAGAACATTTTGTTAAATCCCAATAAAATGATGCCACTCTTAACATCCCTAAGATTTTATTTTTGGACTCCAGGAAAGAAGAACATTGTGTCAAATCCCAATAAAATGATGCCAAAGCCTTCCAGTGACACCCAATTTCCCAAATACATCCACATGGGCATCAGGCCCCAACAGCAATGCCACCCTTAACATCACTGAGATTTTATTGTCAGACTCCAGGAGAGAAGAACATTTTGTTAAATCCCAATAAAATTCCACTCTTTACATCCCTAAGATTTTATTTTCAGACTCCAGGAAAGAAGAATATTTTGTCAAATCCCAAGAAAATGATGCCAAAGCCTTCCAGTGACACCCAACTCCCCAAATACACCCACATGGGCATCAGGCCTCAACAGCAATACCACTCTTAACGTCCCTAAGTCTTTATTGCCAGGCTCCAGGAACCAAGGGTATCAAATGTGGAGAAGCAGAGCACGCCACCACTCCAAATTCCTCTTTTACAGCAGCACAAAGTGGTCATCCAGTGCAGCACTATCATCAAATTAAATCGCGCTCACTTGTCATTTCGCACAGGCCCGACCGACAGATTAAACACTGCTCAGCCAAATGCAATTTCCCCGAGTGAAGGGAGGAGAGGGGGTTGAAATATCTTTGTCTGCAGTGTCTGCTCAGTCCTGAGCCCTCGTGGGATAAAGCAGCAGCTCCAGGAGGAGGATTTGCAGCGCCTGCCCTCGGGGCACGGGCAGCACTTGCCTCCCCCTGCCAAGGGAAGCAGCATTTCAGCAGCCTGCCAAGGTTATCCTTCTTTTTTAGAGACATCCTGGCAGGGGGAGAGCTTTTCAGGGTGGAAATGTAATAAATGTGCAGTTGAGAGAAGTAAAAATGGTTTTTCCTGCTGCATGCTGAGTTGAGGGAATGACTCTCCCTGCAGCTGCCCCAGAGCTGTGGGGTGAGAGCTGCACCCAGCAAAGGCTGCAGAGCACCCACTGCACCCACAGAACCTTCCCTGCTCAGGAATATTCCCATATGGAACCAGCAAGGACATTAAACACCATCTAGAGACCCTTGGAGAAGGAGCTGTGTGTGCCCAAAGCAGCCAAAACACAAATTCCATGGAATATTCTGAGGGACTCACAAGGATCAAGCCCAGCTCTGAGATGAAAGGCCCAGCTGGGGATCAAGCTCACAACTTTGGAATTGCCAGCATTCCATGGAAAGGCAGGAGCTCATCCCCGTGCTCCCATCCACACCCCCAAAACCAGAGCCAGGGAGTTCCAGGAGTTCCAAGGCTCCCTGGAGGTGGCCAAGCTGTTGGGAGGTGTGAGCAGCAGGAGGAATAAAGGGATTGCCAAAAACATCGGGGCTGAGAGCAGGGGAAACTCTGCCTGGCTCAGCCCAAAGCTCCCTGAGCTGCAAAGTGACACCAGTGGCTTCTCAGCCCCGGAGGCAGTGAGGTTCAGCTCTTTCTGGGACTTTGGCAAAGGGATGAACACATGGAAAAGTGGGGAATGGGGCACAAGGATATCCCCTCTGTGCACACACATCTGATCCCTCCAAAAACCTCCTCCTCTGTTCTGTGGTCTATGACAGCTGAAAAAACCCTGAATTGGGATTAAAACCTCACTAATTTCAGCTCAGAGTCACCCTAAAGCCCTTGCATAAAGCAGGAATGCCATGGCTCAGATGCTCATCCCAAATAAACGTGCAGGAATTCTGGGCCTTTCCCGAAAATCCTATTTCCTGACCTGGCTGTGTGCTCTGGCACACACTGCAGGCTTTATTGATTAGAAGGTCTGTTAAGATTTATCAGACTTGATAATGCACTCTACTTGATTAGGATTTCCAGCTTCAGAGTCAATACAGGTTTCATATGTGATGGAAAGCACTTGGATTCACTCTGCTCCCTTTGGAAATTTGACAGGAATCGTCTTAGGCCCAGCACTGGAAAAGCAGAAACACAGCACTTCAAAAATCAAAGAAATCCTTTTTGAGCAATTAAAGAAATGTATTTTAAGCAGAAAGGCACCTCCTGCCTGTCAGGGCTACAGGAAAATGAGAATGCCACTGTGGACAGAGGCAGGAAATGGGAATTTCAGTGATTCTTCTCACTTCAATATCCAAAGTCCTTCCCCCTGTACAGGATGAACTTCATCTAACACTCTACAGCCCCTTTGTAAAGGGATTTTTTTCCCCTTGTTATGAAAAATATCACCTTAATTAAGCAGCAGAAAGACTTTTAACAAAACCAACATGTAATTTCTCTCCTTCAAAGCTATAGGTACATTAACATTTACAAATCTGTTCCTTTTTAAAAGGATCCAGCCCAGTGAGGCATCTTCAGCTTCTGAATTCACCCACTCAGCTCTGACTACAAAATGGATTTTTCTCTCTTTAGCACTTGTGGTCAACTGCATCAATATTTCTGTGCCCACAAAAAGCCAGGAAAAAAACCACCTGATAGCATTTTAAAGCTGGAGAAGCTGCATTTCAGGCTCAGTCAAGCAGCTCTTTGTCAGAGCCAAAGGAGAGGGAGATTTGTGGTGGGGCTCAGTGCCTGCACTGCTCCTTAGTTTCATCTGGGCTTGGAATAGATCTGGCATGTGAAATGAACTCCTGAAATGCAGCTGGAGATGGACTAAAAGCTACGAGGTCGTAGCTTCAGCCAAAAGAATGGAATCTGGGGGAAAAACATGGCTTAAAATTCAGATTTAGAAGAAACACTCTTGGAAATTGTCTGTGTGATTATCGCACACGTCACACCAGAAATTAAACTGATGTGGGATTGGTTTGGGGTTTAAAATCTTTCTTCCTGCTGTACAAAGGAGTCGATTCTCTGTGGGTGAGTTTTCTGGAGGTGTCCACTGCCCAAATGTGGGAATTAATGTTCTTCAGGATTTTCCAAACCACCTCAGATTATAAAAATGAGTGCAACTACCTTCAACACAAAATAAACACCAAAACTGAACAACTTTGGGCCAGGCTGGATGGAGCTTGGAGCCACCTGGTCTAGGAGAAGGTGTCCCTGCCCATGGAGAGGAGATTCAAGGTCCTTCCAACACATCCAAGGTCCTTCCAGCACAAACCATCCTGGAATTGTACAATCTTATGTCCAGGTGTTTCTTTAGATGCTTAAATACATTTAAAAGGTCCAAAGTTGTGGAGGGATGGAGGCAAAATCAGTGTTCAGTCCAACACCTGAATATCAGTCCCTCTCCAGGGGAAGCCAAGAAATGTCCAAATTTTAGGGGGAAAAATGTCAGATATACAGGAATTTTTAAGGAGTGCAGCATTAAAACCCTCCCATACCTGCAAGGTTCTCTCCAGGCCTCATCCACCTAAAAACCCAGCCCCAAACAAGACTTTTTCTTCAGCTTTGTTGTTTACATTTGCTGGCAATCTGGAGAATCTGAAGTGGGGTTTGATAGTGCTCAAAACATCTCCCTGATTCATTGCTCCAAATCTGGACCTCAGCATTCCCTTTGAGTCATCCCACTTATATTTAGCAACACCCAAATGCCTCATGATTCTCCCCAAAATAAACATGAGGAGGTTTTAATCAAAGCTGAGCAGCAGAAGCTGTAGCTGTCCCACACTTGTTCTCTTCAAGAACTCTAATAATATTAATTTCCAAGTCGCAGGGATCCTGAAAAAAAGTCCCTGTGAGGGATTTCTACCATAAAAACGCTGAAAAAAATCTTGGTGGTTCATCCCAAATTTCATTAGGGTTCATAGGAAATGCCAATGGGGCCATTCCACGAGTTGAAATGTGTTTAAAGAAGTAATTTCTACTCAATGGGAGTAAATTTTTTAAAAGGTGAGTTAAATGGTTTTTATTCATATCAGCCTGGGAGCAGCCACGGCCACGTCAATCCCACTGGCCATGCTCCCACTTTTCCAGGAATCCGTGTCTGCTGGAGAGATTTAAGTGGTTTAACACTCCAACAATGGCCCTCTGGGCTGTTCTCAGCATGTTTTAGGGTTCCTACAGCACGGAGGAGAAATGTGGGGCCTCCTCTCCTGATCACTGCCTGTTCTCCCTGCCTCAGAATTCATCCCCAGAACTCCAATCCAAGGCAGCTCCTGCTGACAGAAGAAACCAAACACGGATTTTTCTCCTCTCTGCCCAGGTTTTCTGTCTCAGACGTGCCCTTCCCATATTGTTTTTCCTCCTTCTCTTGGAACCACGCTGAAAATTGACCTTGTCCTTCTGCTGTGTCTTGGCAGCCCTGCCAGGATCTGAATCTTGGCATTCCTGACACTCCTCCCCACATGAGCCCTTTTGGAGGAGTGTCACAACTCCCAGCACATCTCAGAACAAGGATTCTCTCTCAAATGATGGAGACAAAGAAATTGTGCAATGATTTTTGTTAAAACTGAAAATCTGCTGCCAACCACAAACCAAGGCGAGAGTCTTGGGCACAGGGTGGGATTGTGGGGGTGTCCTGTGAGGGATTTGATCCTGATGGGTCCCTCCTAACTGAGCATATCCTGACCCTGTGAAATGATCACATCCTTCCATCTGCAGGTAACATTAAAAACTGGCAGGATGTTCCTTTGCCACTTTTCTCAGCCACTCCTTTTTCCCCCACAGAGGTCCAGCACCTCTGCCCATCCACCCCTCTGTTGGAGGAGCCTCACCTGGCTCAGACCCAGCAGGAAAGTGCCCCTGGTCCACGTTTGTGTGGAGAGGCTGCAGATCCAGGGGATCCCCCAGGAGCAGAAGCACCAGAGGCACCCCAGCTGCAGCCACCGTGGACCAGGAGGAACAGCAGCTTCAGGCAAAGGGGGAGCCTTGCAGGAAGCTGGATTGGCTCCTCCTCCTGTTTATATTTGCCTTTTACTCCTCTAATTAGGCAGGGAGACAGATGCCCTCTCCTAAGAAACTGAGCTGAGCTCCTGGTGCCATCCAAGAAGAAATTCATTATTAATCATCACAATCTCTTCCTGGGCTTCCCACCCTGCCTAGAGCTCGAGCTCCAGGGCTGCCAAGGAGTGAGTTCCAAAGCACTGAAGTTCTTGTGGGATAATTATTTCTAACTTCTGAACCCAAAGAGAAACACTGTTCCTTGCAATCTCGTGGATTCAAATTAATTAGATTTACAGTCTTGACCGGCTCAGCCAGCGATGGAAAATAAGATTCCTACACAAATAATGAATTGCTCAGTCATCCAATAAAGCAAAGCAGCAAAAGAGTCCCTTTTGCTCTCATATGAGCATAATTGCCATCCTCGTTTGAAATTAATGGCTTTTCCAAGTATTCCAAAGGCCATCAGGAAGCTGCTTCAGGTCTAAGTGGTGAATGTGATTTTTAGAATAAAAAGCCTGCAATGTCTGGGTCAAGCACAGGTACAAGCTGCCTGCAAGGCGTGATTTAATGATGAGGGGACTCATTCCCACACTCCTCAAGGCTGGAATTTTCTTAGGGAGAGCCTGGGAAGGGCTCAGGGCAGCGCAGCTGCAGCTCTCCAGCCTCTAGTGCTGAATTGTGCAGTGTCCCCTCACACCCAGAACATGGACACAACCACAGCTCTTGAAAAAAAACCAGCTCAGAAGAGAGGTTAAAGGGAAAGTTTTAAATGTTTGTGTCTACCTGATGATTGAAATATTACCATTGAAAGTTACCACTGAAATATTTCAAAATCTGCCCCGAACTTTCCTAAAACAGAAGTTTCAACGCCCCCAATGTCATCAAAACACAAAATCTGACCCCATGGATGTTTTAAGAGGGCTGTTGTACAAAATCAGCCTCATCTGCTGACATTTGCACAATTAGCAGCACATAAACCAGCTGGGGAACTCTTTTATGATTCTTTAATTCGTCTGGTGCAGCATTTATTTGAGAGGGCTCTGGGCTACCTGGTGCTCCCTGCATTCCCAGGGTGCAGATAAAGTGTCACTGTGATTTCCAAGGTGAGTTCTTGGCACAACACTGCCAATGAATTTGGGTCTGGGTGGCTGTAAAAAAAGAAAAATGGGAATTTGCTCTTTTCCACTTGCTCACCTTTCCAGTTCTCAACTTTTAGCACTTCCCAGCTGCTACATTTATATTTTTCAAAAAATCCCTTTGCCCAGGATTTTCTCTTAGGAAGCCTCAGAGAAAAATGAGAACAATAATTGTTTCATTTGTTTCTTCTCTGTTTTGCTCATGTGGAATGTGTTTAGAGAGTGTTCATCTAACAAATGTTTCTTTTATTGGTTTTTGCTGTGAATTGTTTTGCCTCAGTGGCCAATTAGGGCCAAGCTGTGTTGGGACTCTGGAGAGGGTCACGAGAATTCACTATTATCTTTTAGCTTTCTGTATTCTTTAGTGTAGGATAGTTTGTGGGAATCCATAAAATCAGGGGGTTTTGGGAAAGTTCTGCTCAGAGACAGCAGAACTGAGACTGGAGCTAAGCAGGAGCCATGGGATTGGTCAGCAGAAAAATTATGTAAAAAGTAGAAAAGGACAAACAGAACCATGGTTTGTGTATTAATGCTTGGCTAGAATAACTCCCTAAGCTGCAGAAAAGTTTATCCAGTGAGATATTAGGGAGTTCTAAGCTTAATACTGGAGCTCTGTGCATTGTGTTTGAGGCTCACAAGCAGGTGTTGGATTTGAAATAAGCAAAAATTGTTTTAACCAAAGGTTGGATGGAACCACTGTCAGTGTAGAATATATTCTATACAGATATAAATACTGTCAGTGTGCTTCTGCTTTGTGTGATTGGTCAAAACACTTTTAAAGTGAGTTGTAACATGGAGTTCTTGGTCTGCTGCCTGGGATGTGAGCTGCTGGCACCTTCCCATTGCCATAGCCATGGAATGAGAGTGATGCTGGAAAATCAAACAGCTCCAGGCACCTTCCCAGCAGTCCTGTCCTGTTGGAGATTTGTACACAGCCCCCAGCTGGTGATATAGTTTAGTATTCTTTAATATATTATGGTGTCATAAAATAATGAATTCACCTTCTGAAAACATGTAGTCAGAGTCATCATTCCTTCCTTCACTGGGGCACCCCGTGAATGCAATCCCAGCTCCCTCCTTCTGTTGGAAAAACACACAAATGGAACCATTCTTGGCCTGGGATGGAAAGAGCATCACTTCCATCCCTCAGGAAAGGCCCCTGGGAAGGTCCATCCCTCACCCACCCCGCTCTTTGATATCACCCCACAAAAGCTGCTTTTTGGAAAGGAAAAACCTTCAAGTTCCCACCTTGGCTGTGCAATAAAGCAGCAATGTTTGGTCAGCCAAGGGATGAGAACCTGTCCCAGGGCTGCAGAAACGGCCCCTGCTGGAATAATTTCCATTTGTGCTCAAATCCCACAGCACCACTCAGGCTTTAACTTTCTTATCAGTGACTCTGCAATCGGTGATTACCACGAGCCCACGGCAGTAAATAGGGGGAAACAGGCAGTTTTTATTTTCCCAAAGCAGAGCTGTGGGAAAATACAGGGATATTTTATGCTTATTTAGGCAGTAATGATCCATTCTGAGCTCTCTCCATCCCTGGCTCTGCCCCTCAGGCAGATGTCAGTCCTTGCTGGGGCAAGGGCTCCAAAGGCAGAGCTGCAGTGCAAATGGAGATAATTTACAGCATTAAGTGACTTTAAATGAACATTTAATCCAACATAAATGGGGCCTTCCACACCCCAGAGCCCCCTTCCTTTTTTGGGGCCCGACTTCAGGTATATTTACATTTTCTGAGGATGCACTTTGTAGGTTTCTAGGGCCAATCATCTGTCCTCATTCCCATTCCTCCTCCTTCAAATATCCCATCACAATGGGAAGGATTCCACTGATTGATGCATGGAAAAAGAGATTTGCTTTTACAAATAAACTTTAGGGTTGCTGAGAAACAAAATTGGACATTAAAAGATGAAAGAAACAGTGAGGAAGAAAAACCCCTGAATTCCATAAAAATTAAAAATGAAAAGGGAGGGTTGTGCATTAGAGGGGAATCTTTGGGATCAGGTGTTTTGGGGAAGTCTGAACCTCTCAAGTGCCTCAGAAATGGGGAAAGAGAGAAGGGAAATGTGGCTGGAAATTGGGATAAAAAGGGAGGCTGTGTCCTCCAAACCTTGGAGAGACCCCAGGGGATGCCCCATGGCCTCTGCCTTGGTTGGAATAAAGCCAAAGGGCTCCTCTGTCTCCTGTTTGGACATAAACCTCTGTTTGTGGGTTAATTTTCCTAACAACTGTTAATATTTGTGCGTTCAAGAATCAGCTGATTTCACCCACAAAATGTTTTTTTTTTTTTTTTTTTGGTAGGAAAAACTCCCTCAGGGTGAGAGAGAGAGAGAGAGAGAAAGAGAGGGAGGGAAAAGTCTCTTCTTGCTGCCCTTTGCTGATCACCTTGACACACAATTTCTCTGTGCCTGGGCACTGCTGCTGCTGGCCATAAATCCACGCAGAATTTACTACCTGTGAGAGGCTGAAGGCATTCTCTGGCACAAGATCTGCATCTCTCTCATGTGTGCATGTGTATGAGCACGACCTATAGCTCCTCTGAATTATTTATAGACAAACAAGTAATTAAAAATTTTTATTCTGCCCATTTTGGAGCGCGGAAGGGGAAAAAAAAATCTACTTTATTCTTTCATCAAGGAAGCTGCTGGCCAAGCTCATAACTCTGTCTGCACGCTGTAAAGAATGGGGTGAGTGGTTTCTCATCAAACACACTTTGCATTTTATGGGATGCACTGAAAAACTAAGTGGCTTGGTGACTTCTGCCAATGTCACCAAAGGAGAGAGCTCAGAGCAGGGAGAATCCCACCCCTCCTGAGCCACACACCCTCCCTAGAGCTGTCCAGGAGCAGGGGTGAAGGGAGAGGAGATTTCTGCCCAGGACTGGCTCAGGGGACTGTGGAGTTCCCCAGAGTGACCAGCTCAACACACAGAAATCGTTTTGTTCTTGGCTTTCCCAAGTCCTGTTGAAGCTCCCTGAGCATCTCCACCAAACTTTCACAAGGTGACCATGGAGGGCAGGGTGTTTACGAGCACAAAGACTCTTGGATCTTATTTCCAGCTCATTTCCTCACTTTGTGACCCTGAAAATGACTTTTAATACAATAACAAGTAACACCCTGGGCTGGTGAAGGTGTCCCTGCCCGTGGCAGGGGGCTGGAACGAGATGGGTTTAAGGTTCCTTCCACTCCACTCCAAGACCCTCTAACCAATCCTAGCCACTGTTTCAAATATTTCTGGGAAATAAGGAAGGCTTTGAAAATCAAACCTTGCAGCTCTGGGGCCACCCACAGCTGTGCCAACACAGAATCATTCACAGCACCTCCAAAGGAAGGAAAAAAGGAGAACAACAGAGCAGAACCAGATCACCAGGCAGCCCAAGATAAATTAGTGAGGTCAGCTGGAAGGGGGTTTTCTTCTTGAGGTGGGTTCAAGTACAAGATGAGTGAGGCAGCTCTTTGCCCCTCAGACCACAACTTCCCTCTGGTGATTCTGAATGCCAGAAAAATTTAAAAAGAGTTCCAAAAAATAGAGCCAGAGGCTTCAGCCATGGCATTGCCCATGTTCTCAGACCAGTAGCACTGGTCTTTCACTGAGGTGTTTCTCTGCTGTGACAGAATTAGAAAAAAGTGGTTTAGTGCCAGAGGTAACACTTCCTGGGGAAGCTGAGACATGCAAAAGGACACAGGTCACCACAATAGTTTTCTTTAAAAAACTCAAAAATCACTATAAATATCAAATTAGCCTCCTGAATATCACATTAGATATTGCTATTATTATCAATATCATTATTATCATTATAAATATCAAATTGGCCTCCTGAATTTTCATCAAGAGCCCAGAAACAATTGGCTACAGAAATCAAATTACACACCTGCATCAGACTTCCAGGGCTGTCCGAAGTGTCAGGGTTGATATTTTTGCTTGTTGCTGTGCCAAATAATAAAAAGAAGATACTCAACATTTAACAGAAGTGCCTCATGCAGAGGAAAAGTGATTTGCAGGTGAGAGGGAAACGTGTTTCACTAATTCTGCTGAAGTGGAGCCCTGAGGCACTCGCTGGCTTTGGGAGAACTTCTCCCTCTTTCCTGGGCTGGGAGCTTGGCTGGGCAATATTTCTTTGCAGCACCATGAATTTAATCACATCAAAATGTCAGCAGAGAAAAATGGAGCACACAGGGGCCTTTCCCCTTGGTATTTAGCAGGAGAAATGGATGTTTCCTTAAAGAGGCAGCAGAGTGAGCTGCACAGGAGGTTACACCTCCCTTCTCACCTCTGGGCTGCCTTTGGACTCCACTCCCCAGGGATATAAATGAGGATTTTTGTCACTTCAGCACAGCTGATGGTGTTTGTTCTGGCACAGCACGGATATAAAATGATGGCATTTATACTCCAGGGGATATCCAGGGTGGCTGAGGAGCCCTTTCTGCAGGGATGGAGCTTGGGGTTCCTTCCATAAATAACAAATGTCCAAAAAACCCACAGGACCAGTGACACCAAACATTGCTGGCTCCTGCAAAGAGCGACCTCAGCTCTTCCCACCTCCAAATACTGATTTCCACATGGAAAGGATGTGTTTGGAATAACACAGTCCCTGCCACGCCTCCAGGAGTGCCCTGGGGAGTTACCACAGCCATCAATTTACACTCACTCCTTTCAGAGCTTTGTGGACAAAGCCAACAGCGGTGAGAAGGAGAAAATATCCAAAGCATGTTTTTTAATTTTTCTAAGGAGAAAATAGCCAAAGAAACCAATCAGAAATGCATCCAGGTAAAAAATAAATCTCCTCAAGGGAGGGTGGAATTTCCCCCAGCAGATAAATCCCTTTCCCAGGATCTCCTTCCCCATGTAATGAGTCCAACCTAAACCCCAGCTCTTTAACGAGCTGCCCTGAACTGCCCCACCCCAAAGCCAGGCAGGATCCAAGGCACTGACTCCAAACAGAATGGTAATTAAAGTGAACTTATATTAATCCAGGAGAGCTAAAGGAAAGGACAATGATTTATGAGCAATTTTGCTGGCATTTTCAAGAGGCATAAAAAGCATTAAAAGGGAATATCTAAAAACTATTAGTTAGGAAAGCAGCCATAATTGGAGAATTGGAGAAGCAACCCAGGCTGTCTTTAGGGCATTTGGTTCCTCCATGGAAGACAAACCCAGATAACCTTTGAGAGAAATAAAACCCAATTTTTCAACCTAATTTTTTTTTTTTAATAGGGATAGGGTGAAATTATTCCAGTAAAATACGTGTAATCACCCACCACCCTCAACTGCTGTAACATCTTGGATACAATAAACTGCATTTTGTATACAATAAACTGCATTTTATATACAATAAACTGCATTTTGTATACAATAAACTGCATTTTGTATACAATAAACTGCATTTTGGACACAAGAAACTGCATTTGGAGGAGCCCCTGGAGTCCCACATCCCTCATTCAGGCTCTTAGAGTGGCGCTCAACGTGGGGTGTCATTGGTGAGAGCCAGAATGAGGGATGCAGGACTCCAGGCCTGCCTGCAGCTGGAGCTGACAGCTGTGGGCACAGCTCTGTCACCCACGGCCCTGGACTGCTGGAACCTCTTGGATGGAATGAACTGCATTTTGGACACAATAAACTGCATTCTGTATAAAATAAACTGCGTTTTTTACACAATAAACTGCATTTTTCACACAAAAAACTGCATTTTGAAGAGCTGCCTGGGGTCCTGCATCCCTCACTTCAGCTCTTACAGATGTGAAACAAACCCACCCATCACCTGTGCCAATGTTCCCTCCCCAGCTTTCTGCCTGGCTTGGTAGGTCACATCCAGCTGCAGCATCTTTGACTTTGCCTTGGAGTCGAGGTGTGCATTCCCAGAGCAATCAATACGTCCTGCAGATGGATTTATTGGTCCCCACTCTCTGTAATTAAGCTCAGCAAGAGCAATAACAATGCCTTAAGTGTTCATCCTTTCAAAATTGTCCTCAGGTCCCTTTAATCTCTCTGAACAGATGGAGTCCTGCTCCATCACCTTGCAAACTTTTTCCTGAGCTATTAAAGCCCCAGCAGAATTTCAGGGGATAAATTGAAGGCAGCAAATGTTTAATAATTGCTGTCACTTATTCCTTCACGAAGTTTTGGAGTTAATGAATAAAACATGTTCATAAGAGGCTGGGCACAGGGAAGTCAACAGAAAACGTCCTGCTGAGTCAAACAGATCATGCCAGAGCTGGAAATCCAATATTTACTTCCAGGGAATATTTATCTTGCTGTGTTGATATTCCAGAAATCCCCCTGAACCATGACCCCAGTCCCCAATCCCAGGTCAGCCAGTAATGAGTTTTTAACTCAGTAGTTTTGTCAGGTTATCATGGATGAATTTTCAGCTGGTTCCTTCTCCAGGGACACATCATGGCTGGAAGTGCCAGAATTCCTGCAGTGGGGGCAATTTGTTGTAAGATCATTTGTATCAAATTTGGTTAATGACTATTAAATTACTCAGTGCCAAGGAGGGGGTGGCAAAGCTTGGCTTGCTGTCCCAACTGAACATTTCACACCAGGTATCACCTGGAGGGCAGACAATGCTCCCTGCTCAAGGCACAAATACTGTTTGTGCCTTTAGATCAATAAACTTATTAAGTGAAGAAAAAAAAAAAAGTGAAAATAGAACCTTTATCCAAGCCAATTTTGGGGGGAGGAAATTTAATTCTACTGAAGTCAATGAAAATACAGGAATGTCATGGAAAAAACTGGCTTAACCTGATGATGCTGCATGATAAAAAAATTGACCCCTCTGAATGAGGTTAATGCCCTCACTGTACACTGAATTTCAGCTTTGCTTTTGCCAAAACTCTGCAGTGCAACAGCTCAGGCAGTTAATATAAAAGTGCCAAAAAAGCATGAATTTTCATGGGTTCATTCTTGGATACCTTTGAAACCTGGAAATAGGAGTGTGCATTCCACCTTCCACTCTAATTTCAAAGAATAAGAGCCCACGTCCTCTTGTCCCAGCCAAGTTCAGCCACAGCTCATCCAAAGGTACTCGCTGACCAAAAAACTCCAAATGTGCTGAGATTCCAGAAGAAACCTGTGGAGCAGATCTCCACTAAGCCCAGCTCAGTTGATGGGGCCTTAGCACTGGCTTTGATAGGATTTGGAGCAGGTTTAAACCCCAGTGTGACTCAGATCCCAGACTAGGGAGATGCTAAATTGGCTCTGGGTGCATTGGCAGCCAGAATCCAGCCCTGATTGATGGGGAAAGCTCTTCTTGCCATGGTCACCTCGGTCCAGGGTTTAAAGGAAGAGATGATGGAGAGGTCTGAGCACAGCACAGAGCCTGGCAGAGCTTTAACAATTCCCCTTTGGGGCTTCTTGTTTGTTTTTAAAAAAATCTTCACTCACAACCAAAGAGAAAAAGTCACCTTTGATGTGAAGTCTTGAGCTGTAAAACTCACTGGTGGCACAGAGTGACTCTCTGAGCTCAGGGTCCCAGGATTTAGGGCACAGATGTGACTGCTGGCTCCTCTCAAGTTCATTAATTACACATTTATGGACACCTCGTTTGGCCAGAAGGATTTTGAGACCATTCACCAAACTGGTGACACAGCACTTGCAGCCCATTGTCTTCTCCCAGGAGTTTAATGCATCCACCACTGGGGGAGCCTTGAAGAAAGGTAAAGCACACCCCAGATGTGGATTTGGCTCACACCAGATGTTGATTTTGATCACACAGATGTTATAGACTTTGTGCCCTGTTCCAAAACCCTGCTGTAAGCTAAGAACCTCTGCTGGAGGAATGACTGCCCTGAGGGAAATCAGGATTTTCCTCCAAAATTCAGAGTTCCCATCACCTGCAGCACTTGGTGAACCAGAGTTTAACTCCCCCACCACGAGCACAACTCAGATTTTAATTCTCAATATTTCTCTGTGCAGCTCTGGGCCACCAAACACTCCTTCACTCACCCTCATATTTCAAGCTCCCCTTTGAATGATAAACTGCTCAGAAATAGCAGCAAGCCCCTTGGTAAATGTTCTTCTTGGGCTCCCCATCACTAGCACAGGCCCATGTCAGTCTGTCTGTCATTTCTCAATGAGGTGAATTCTGCTGAGAACACACCCAGCAGAGACAACTAAAAACAGTGCACAAAGGGCATCCTTGGCACCCTGGAAAGCTGTTGACAAAATGAAGACATTGCTCACAATTACACCGGGGGTAATTTATGCAGCTGGTGGCCTCTGCCAGCACAGGCAATGCCAGCCCTGCTAATGAAACCAGGATCAATCTGACACCAGAATGATGGCAGGTTTTGAAAACAAGGACCAACAGTTTGCAGGTGGTTTAGGCAGCTATAAAATCTGATTTATAAGAGCTTTTTAATCCTTGTTTTAATTCACCTTGTGGGAATGGACTGTCATAAAATATCCTGCCACGTTACAAGCACCGAGCTGTTTGAGATCCAGCAGGGCACAAATGCATTTCTGCTCTTTTAAAAGGCATCTCCTGTAATTTTTATGCACAATGAGGGAGGATAAAAAGGATCTTGAGACACTGTTGTTTACAGCACCAAAATCCAGGGGCAGCCTTGCATTGCAGGTCACCAATGCCAGGCACTTTTATTACAGCAGTTCCTCAAAAAGCATCATGGATGCACCAAAAAAGGCTCAGAATGTTTATTTTTCTAATGTTACCAGACTTTTCCAGACTTCCAAGAGCTTTCTCCCGTCCCAAAGAACATTTTCAGACCTTGCCAGGCTGCTCTCAAGGAGACTAAAGACCTCCAGGCACCAACATCTCCAAGGACATGGCAGGGAGAACTCACTGAATTATTAAATAAATATTATTATTTAAGAAATGTGAATATACGTTCCCTTCATCCTGATGGGCACCAGAAACTCTCCAACTACTCCTGCAGAACCACCAGGCAGCAGCAGCAGCCCTCAGCTTCCCTTCCTTTCCAGTCCTTCCTGGCAGGCACTTTTATTACAGCAGTTCCTCAAAAAGCATCATGGATGCATCAAAACAGGCTCAGAGTGTTCATTTTCTAACATCACCAGGCATTCCCAGACTTCCAAGAGCCTTCTCCCATCCCAAAGAACACTTTCAGACCTTGCCAGGCTGCTCTCAAGGAGACTAAAGACCTCCAGGCACCAACATCTCCAAGGACACAGCAGGGAGAACTCACTGAATTATTAAATAAATATTATAATTTAAGAAATGTGAATATACATTCCCTTCATCCTGATGGGCACCAGAAACTCTCCAGCTACTCCTGCAGAACCACCAGGCAGCAGCAGCAGCCCTCAGCTTCCCTTCCTGGGGCCCTGATTAAATACCTGTTTAGGAAGTGAGGAGATCCTGCTGAGACAAAGCAGCTGCAGCACCTGGGTTTTCCCCAGAGCTCTCCTGCCTCATGCAGCCAAATCCTGTGGAGGTTCTGTCATTTGGTAAGTGCCTCTTGAGTGGTTCCAGCTGCAGCAGCCCTTGGGTGGGAGTGCTTTGTGCATCACCTCCATTTATTACCCTTCAGGCAACCATTGCCCTCGATTTATTCTTTAATTTATTGCGTGTTCACCTGCTGGACCACTCGGGGAACGTTGGTCCTTTTCCAATCCACTCTATCGTGGAAGATCTTGTCAGTGGGACTCTCTTAACAAACCTCTCACACTGCAGCCCTGCTCCCAGCAGTGTTTGGGGTGGGACTGCCATGGTTTTCTTGGAGCAAACCAGGCAGGAGAGAGGCTCAGGTGCTGTGAGTGGCTCTTGCATAATTTATCACCACCAGGCAAAGCAATGGAGAAAATCAGCTCCTTAACTGTGCTTGGACACCTCCTGGGGAGGGAAAAGATATTTTGCACTGGCTGGATGGATGATTCCAAAGGTCAATCACCCCACAAAGCACAAGCTTCATCTTCCATGGGCTGCTTTGTCTTCACAGAGTGGTTTCAAAGGCTGTCCAGGGTGTGATTTCAGGGAGGAGCCTCAGTTTGGGGTGGGTGGGTTCACTGTTAGAGCAAACCAGTGTGACAGTGTTCTCAGGGGTCCCAGGGTGAGGGAGGAGATGAGGATCTGACTCCATGTTCAGAAGGCTGATTAATTATTTTATGATATAGATTACATTAAAACTACACTAAAAGAACAGAAGGAAGGATTCCATCAGAAGGCTGGCTAAGGATAGAAAAGGAATGAATGACAAAGGTTTGTCTGTGACCCAGACAGTCTGGACAGCTGGGCTGGGATTGGCCATGAATGAGAAACAACCACAGAGACCAATCCCAGACCCACCTGCTGCATCCCACGGCAGCAGAGAATCTTTGTTTGCAGTTTGTTCCTGAGGCCTCTCAGCTCCTCAGGAGGGAAAATCCCAAGGAAAGGATTTTTCATAGAACGTGTCTGTGACAAACCAGTAGCACCCAAAAATTGTTTCTTCTGCAGGCATGTCTCAAGCATAACCATGGGGGACTCCCACATCCTTTTTTTCTCTCCCTTTTTGGGCAATCTGTGGAATTTTAACACCAATTAGGTACCCAACAGCTGCTCCCCTGTGAGCAGATTGGAGCAGACAGTTCCAGTCCTTGAACGATCAGAGGCAGAAGATGTTTCTTACTCCTGATGAATCTGTGACTGCACAGTGCCCCCAGCCCCACTGACTCTTTCATCTCCTTTGTTTCCATCTCCACGACCTCATTAAGAGCTAAATTCTGGGATTTATTTATAGCTGGAGTTAATTTATTACATTAATGACTAAGACAGCAAGACACAGCTGAGCATCTCAGATGGAAAATTAAGAGCTCCTATTGTGACCTGCATGATAAAAAAGCTGCTCTTTGTGCCTCAGCCTGAATGCTCAACACCTTGGAGAAGCAGCCTCCACTCAGCTCCATTTAGTTTTATTTCTGGAGGATGAGTACCCAGTTCCATGTCAGTGCACACCTGAGGAGTGAGGGAACAGCTGAAAAGGATCAAGCCAAGCAGAGCAGATCAGGCTCAAAGCCCAGAGTGATGCACAGCCCTGAGTGCCCCACGGGGAATGGTGTTTCTGCATCACACAGAGATTATTTTCATGTTGTTGTGTGAAGCAATATCCTGTCCCTAAGCTGTGCCAACTTCTTCCTTCCCTTCCTCCTTGCCCCCTTCCTAAGTGCTGTCTGTCCAGTTCCACACTCCAGGAAGGGCGTCGTGTGATTGGCAGAAGTTCAAAAGATGCTTCTCACACCTGGGGTCATTGGCCTGTCCAGGTGCCATTGTCCCCTGAGACCCTCCCCCTCCCACCTGGTTGGTGGCTCACCTCTCCTCTCCCTCCCCCCTCCCTGTGGGTTTATAAGACACTGGAACCATGGGGTCGGGATTCTGTTGGAGCTGTTACCGAGGTTCAGAACTCTGTCACCCTGAAATAAACTCTGGATTTAACCCTCCAGCAGAACCCGCTCTCTTTCCTCTTCACCATCACCTGAACCTTTTCCACCAGAGGTAAACTGAGTTTCTACCGTGCCTGGACTCATTCTGAGTGCCAACTCCCAGCCAGCCAAAGGTGTCTCTGAGGTGAAACACCACAGCTGCTGCCTTTGGTCCAGAGCACCAGGGCTGGACGAGCCCAGGCACGCCCCACAGCCCTGAGTGCCCCACTGGGAACGGTGTTTCTGCATCACAGAGGGATTATTTTCAGTTCCAGACAAGGTGGGAACAAAGTGGGGGTGAGCAGAGGTCAGGGCTGTGGGAAGGGGACACAGATTGGCCACCAAAGCCAGGGCAGAGCCGAGGCACAGCCCTGCTCTCCTTGGATGTCACAAATAACAACTCCTGCTCCTCTCTCGGGTGATTTGAAATTATTTCTCCCCAAAGGTTTCTATCTTTATAGGACCTGCTGCACAAACACCAATCAGTTACACCCAAATGATCAAAATAAGCTAAGCTAAAAGAAAGATGTACAGAAATTAAAAAAAACAGCTTTTTAGGAAAAAAAAAACCAAAACAAGAAAACACCAAACCACAAATTCATAAATACCATGTAACACAATTTTTTTGAGGTTTGAGGTCCTGCCCCCACCCTCATTTGAGACAAAGGAGATCTGTCTGAAACGTTTACCCAGCAAGAACAAATTAACTTTCTACTTTCATTAATGAAAAATAATACCAGAGTGAGCTTGAGTGAGAGTGATCTTAAACAATTAATGCTAATTGCTTGTGCTTGTATGAAAGACCTTGACAAATTCCCAGTAATGTTTTATCCTCCTTCCAGGAGCAGTGAGTGCCCTCCCAGGGCTTTAGGAAGGGGATGATGTTAACCCTTAATTAGCCCCATCTGAGAGCTAATTAATGGTGTATGTGAAAAAGGGGGAAGAAAAAGTACTTGATAATAATGGTAAAGTACCCAGAAATTGCTTGGGGGTTTTTTTTCTGAATTATTTTAATGCATTTAAACTTAATTAAAACAACCCCCTAAAAAAACACCTTCAGCTACCAGAGGTTTTCCCAGCTGAGTTAAAGGAAACATCAAATTTCTGTGTGACATAAAGAATGAAAGCCATTCCTTGGAGGAGACTCCTTGCAGGAGTTTCCTGAGCCTCCAAAGTGACATCTGCTCAGGGCAATGAGGAAATGAAAGGATCAATTTCTCCACAGCTGCCAAAAGCATCACCAAATGCTGATTTAGGGTAACCTTTCCAGAAGGGCTGAACTGATCCAGGAGCCAGAACATCTCTGGCTTCCAACCTCTTAAATTCCCCTCACTTCAGCCCACATTCAACCAGCAGCTCATTAACAACAGCAAAACAGCTAAACTGATTGATTTTGATTAAAATCTTAATTTATTGATGTTTTAATTGCTAAAATAGAAAGTCTGGGCTGTGTTAATTTACTCAGAGGTGGCTCTAAGTGAAATACTTCTGTGAGCCTGAGCCCCTCCCTGCCTCAGTTCCACATCTTTAAGCAAGGAGGAATAATATTCCCAACACAAAAAGCTCATGCTTTTTTTTTTTTTTTTTTTTTTGTTATATTTGTATATAACCTCAGGAAAACAAAATAAATTTATGAAATAGAGGCCATGCAAATGTAGGAAAAAGTGCTGAGCAAGACATTTTTGTCCTTTCACTTAGAAACAGGGAAGATATTTTTGGTCCAAACACATCATTCTGTTCCAACACATTGATTTATTCAATTTGATGAAAATGGAATGGCCAGAACATAATTAATGGCTGAAACTCTTTCTGTTTAACAAATTGAAATACTTTGAATACTAACTAGCCATATGTAAAGCTCATCAATATTAATGATACTTTCTGAAATGTATCATCTATTCTTCACAGACAGAAAGAAGTCTGGGTTTGCTGAGGCACAGAAATGATGAGGGAGGAATTCACAGGGGCTTCTAAACCTCCTGGAATACAAAGTTCCATTTTGAAACTGAATTTTCTGAAAATCTCAGTACTAAGTTCCATTTTAAAACTGAATTTTCCGAAAATCTCGACACAAAGTTCCATTTTAAAACTGAATTTTCTGAAAATCTCAACACAAAGTTCCATTTCAAAACTGAATTTTCTGAAAATCTCAGTGCAAAGTTCCATTTTAAAACTGAATTTTCTGAAAATCTCGACACAAAGTTCCATTTTAAAACTGAATTTTCTGAAAATCTCGACACAAAGTTCCATTTTAAAACTGAATTTTCTGAAAATCTCAGTACTAAGTTCCATTCTAAAACTGAATTTTCTGAAAATCCCAATACGAAGTTCCATTTTAAAACTGAATTTTCTGAAAATCCCAATACGAAGTTCCATTCTAAAACTGAATTTTCTGAAAATCTCAGTACTAAGTTCCATTCTAAAACTGAATTTTCTGAAAATCTCAGATGCTCTTCCACAGTGTGGGTGGCCAAGCCCCTTCCAAAGGTGGCCTTCAGTCCTGAGTTTGCAATAGGACATGACATGAAAGGCCTTAAAATGCCCAGGGAAACAGAGAAGGGAAACAGACTCTCCAAGGAGATTGCAAAAATTGTTCTTTATTCTGAAATAAGAGCAGGTTAATGTTGAAACCCAGAGCAGAACTCATGGATTTATCTGTGGGATCCATAGTCCTGAAGTTCCTTACAAGGAGAGGTTGAACCACGCAAAGGTTGGATTTCAGTTCCATGGTGGTCACAGTTTACAAACCTGCAGTCCTGGTTTGCAAGGAAAGGCCCAGAAAAGGAGGAAACAAGGCATGGGAAAGGAGGCTGCAGGTGGGGACCCACAGGACCCCTCTGAAATAATCCCAAAGCTGAGATTGTGCCACCCCAGCTGCTGCTTCAGGCACCACCACGGAGGAGTTCACCACATCTGGAATAAAACACAGCAAACTTGGCTCATTCCTTTATTTTTATAACTCCCTGCCCAGCGTTTGAAAAGTTACAGAGAGGATGAGGAGCCCACAAGCTTCACACCAAATTTTGCCTGATGAAAAGAGTTTTTTATCCTCATCAACAGCACCCAGCTCGTTTGTGCATGTGCAGGTGCAGGACATCCTGTTGGTGGCAAAGGCACATCATCAAATCAAACCAAACCATTCATTAACTTTTCACAAAATGACATAAAAATCATCCAACATCGTTTGGATTCCCTGAGTGACAGCTTCAGGCCACCCTGTGATGTCATGAACTGACTTCTCCAAGATTTATGAACCCAGTGTCACCATTAAGTAATTGCCAGTGGAAAGTTTGCTCTTGTTGGGGTTTATACTTTTAATATCTCCCTCATCTCAGCTGTTTATTGGATCCAATTTATGAAGGGTGAGAGGAACACGAGTCATTAAATCACCTGGAGGTGCTTCCTGTTTATGAGGCAATAACCATTTCCCTGTGCTAATAAATCCCAGGCCTGCAGCTGAGCATTTATTAGGCCAAGCCACAGTTATTGTTGAGTTAATTGGAAGCACCCTGAAGTTGTTACTATAATGAAAATTCCCATGATTAAAGATTGGGGAGAAATCATCTGTTTTAAAGGGGTTGGGAGGAGGAGGATGGGTAATAGGAAATGGGAAATTGACAATTGACAGTTGAGGGGTTTGGGCAGGGCCACTGGAGGAGTTCCAGCACCAGGTGGGGGAATGTGACTCACTCACTCATTCCAAGACCAATATTTGGTGTATTTGCTGGTGTTTGACATGGAATAGCTCCCTTTTTTTTTAATTTTTTTTTTTTTCTCAGCAGACAAAACCACTCACGAGCCAACTCCCCTTCTTTCTTCCTCCCTTGAAGGCCACCTTGAAGCCCATCTGATATTTTAGGGGCCTTTTTGTGGTGAAATGGAAGGACAGGAATGGATGAATCCCCGTTTGAGCCATCCAACACGGAATCCCAGGATGGCTGGAATTGGAGGGAACCCCTGGAGATCAGCCCCACAAGGCCATGAGCTGCAGATATTTTTTCCCCCTGACAAGGGAGAGGAACAATGAGGAGAACTCCATCTTTTCCAAAGGCTAATTAATTCCTTCATTATGTAATATTATTCTATTTTAAATTACATTATATTACATCACATCTAAACTGAATCTGCTGAGCTCCACCCAACTCCACTCCAGCTGCCAATTCCCTTCAGGGAAACAATCTCCCACCACACATTCCCCTTGTGAACAAACTCAGGCACAGCAAATGAGGTAAGAGCTGTTTTCCTTTCTCTGAGGCTTGGAGAATGTGAAAGCCAGGAGCATTCTGGTGCCTTGCTTTCCTCTGTGAGGAGAAATGTGGTGACATTTGTGACAATGAGGAGATTGTTTTGAGCTGAATATTGGGCTCTGACCCAAATGTTTTGGGGAGAAATCCCTGAAATTCCTGCAGGCCAACTGGTGGGGCTGCAGCTGGGGCAGCTCCCTCAGCTAAAGAAAGAGTGATGAGAATTAGAGCTCCTCTGGAGCTCCCCAAACCAGGCACACGAGGGCTGGGCATGGAGAACACAAGAATTAAGGCTGCATTTGGAAAAATAAATCCCATGACAACAACAGGATCTGATTTGTGATGACTTAACACTGCTTGTTAGAGGAGCAGGAAGCTCCATCCACATCTTCAATGCATTTTTTATTCTCCTCAAAATATGAGGGAGCAGCTTAACCTTGAAAATACCACTCAGCTCACACACACACACGTGGTAATTAATTTTCTAGAGAGGCTGAAATCACTTTGCCTAAAGCAAAATCCTTCTGACATTATTAAATGCCACAGTGCAGTTAAAGCACAATTATAAACTAATTCACAGAATAAATCTCATTAGTTTCCTGAGGCCTTCTGAATAAACTGAAAGGAAAACGTTGCCACAGTTGGCTTTCATCTTTGCCTCCCTGAGCAGATACACAATCAAAAAGCATAACATTTTAATAATTACAGATGATTAAAAACAGATAGTTTGGGGAAAACAGGCCTGTACATGCAGCAATGGCAGTGCTCCACCCTGAATTAAAAAATGGGTTTAAAATCCCATCACAGGACACCTGGACTGCAAATCCCTGGGTCAGACTGGTGCCAGCTCTGCTCCAGAGCTGAATCAGTTCCCTGCTGGACCTGAGGCAGACAAACTCTCCTTCCCATCAATAATCCACAAGTTGAAGCAAGCATCAACTGGAAATAAAGGAGCAGAGGAAGTGCTTCAGAGGTTACAACACAAGGGAGGCACTTGGGAAGGAATTCTGTGAAGGATTTAGCTGTGCCAGAGGCACCTGCAGCAGCCACTGCAGCCTTGGGCAGCAGCAGCAAGGCCCAGAAATCCCCAGCCCAGTGCCCAGGCTGAGCACTCACATCCCTGCCTGTTCCATTTCTCAAGCATGTTTTTGATTAAAAACCACCAGGCTGGCCCACAGGCTTCCTCAGCAGCTGGAAATGCAGGTCTGCCCCCCTTGCTGCACACAAATGTTATTCCTAAACCTGTTTCTCACCAAATCTTCATGTTGCATTCGTATTTTCTGGAAAAATCCCTTTGCCCAGGACTTTCTCCTGGGAAGATGAGAAGCCTCAGAAAAAAAAAAAAAGGAAAATAAATTCTTATCTCATTTGGTTCTCCTGTGTTGTGCTCACATGTGGAATGTGTGTGGAGATTGTTTGTCCAACAGGACGTTGTTTGATTGGTTTAATGTGAATTATTTTGGTTTTTTGGCCAATCAGAGCCAAGCTGTGTCAGGGCTTTGGAAAGAGTCAGGAGTTTTCATTATTATCTTTTTAGCTTTCTGTCTGTATTCTTTAGTATGGTTTAGTTTAGTATTCTTTAATATAATATTGATCATAAAATAATAAATTATCTGTATCAGGACTCTGGAAAAAGTCAGGAGTTTTAATTATTATCTTTTTAGCTTTCTGTAAGTATACTTTCTGTAGAATAGAATAGAATAGAATAGAATAGAATAGAATAGAATAGAATAGAATAGAATAGAATAGAATAGAATAGAATAGAATTAATAGAATAGAATTAATATAATATAATATAATATAATATAATATAATATAATATAATATAATATAATATAATTAATATAATGTAACAGAATAGAATAGAATTAATATAATGTAATATAATATAATTAATAGAATAAAATAGAATTAATAATATAATATAATATAATATAATATAATATAATATAATATAATATAATATAATATAATATAATATAATATAATATAATATAATATATATAAATAATAATAAATCAGCCTTCTGAGAACATGGAGTCAGATTCAGCATTCCTCCTGCCATGAGGGCCCCCAGCCAACACAACAGACCTGGCCAGGGGCTGTCCCAGCAGCCACAGGTCCTGGCAGCTTGTGCCTGTTGTTGGCAGAAACGGGTGCCCTGCTCTGCACAGACCCAATTCCTGCTGGGTTGGTGTCTCTGGGATCAGCCTGGAGCTGCTGAGCCTGTCCTTGACTCCCTGCATTTGCTGGGAAACCAGCAGCTACAGAAAGTCAATTACATTTGTGTTTCTCAGGAGGAAAGGTGCTGTCAGCAGGGCTGGGAACGTGTTAGCTGAAGAGGGTGAGTGAATCCAGCATTTCTACATCTTGGTAAAAAATCTGTTCTCATGGAAAACCAAGAACCTGCTGCCTTCAGCACAGCCCAGTCAGCACTTTACGAGGGAGGGAAGAGAAAAAGCCTGAACAGAAAGTGTTCTGAGCTTTGAAAAAGTGCTCTTTATCTCCCAGACAGCCTCAGAGGCAGCCAAGGATGTGCATCCCAGCCCAGGCAGCTGTGCATCCCAGCCCGGAGCAGATTGCATGTTTTCGAGCTGCTGCTTTCCATCTGATTGAATATTCAGATTTGCTGGCACACAGCAGCAGCTGAAAACGAGGGGCCTTCCAGAAACTCAACATTTCCAGCCATCAGAGGGCTGTTCATGTGCAGCAGAACAGAAAGGAACATATGGGGGTGGCAGAGCAGAGCTCAGCGAGTCCTGTCCCTCTCTTCACAGTCCTGAAGCACAGCTGGAAAACATTTTGAGAGGTGGGGCTTGGAAAAGGGAAACACACCAGAAATAAAAGGGAAACAACCAAGTCTCTGGTTCTGAGTGCTGGGATGGGAGCACGTGTCCCACACGGCCCAGGCAAGGGCTGCTCTGAACTTTGTGCAGCTGAGCAAGGCCAAAACTCCTCATGCTCAAATTCCCCCGATTCCAAAGGCACCAGCCCCGAGCTGAAAGTTGGATTTAAAGGTTATCCCAAAAGCTGCCATATGTGTGTCAGAACTCACCATGAGCACGGAGGATGGGATCACTTTGATTCAGGGTGACATTTCTCACCACACTCCAGTAATTAGATTAAGTTTCAGGATACAGCTGTCTCGTGCAATTGGAAATTCTCCCTAAGCTGTCATTTACAGGAGGCACTCTTCCATATTTCCCATGTGGTCCTCCATGGCTGTAATTTGAATAAATAATGCTCCTGAAGTTACTTTCAGCCACGGAGGGGTTTGGGAATTATCTCTCTGATCATGTGAAGCCTCTCGTGGTTCTAACGAGCTGTCAGGATTCTGCAGCCAGCACTGAAAGGAAGGTCAATAGTGGGAGCAAGGAGACACAAAGCTGAGGAACAGATTTTCATGCTGGCAGAAAGAGAAGAAGGAGACATCCTCCCTCATGGTTTTCTTTTTCCATGCTATAAAATGCTGCTTTGATTGGTTTTGTCAAAACACCAAGGGAAGATCTAAAAGTGCTTTTGGTCCCAAAAGTGATGATTTTACAACAGCAGAATGCTACAAGGAGAAAAAGGAGTGTCCAGGATGGGAGATGCTCTGTTTGCAAAGTGGAAAGGACACTGGAAGGAGAACTCAGTGGCTTTACCAAATGCTCAGGCAAAACTCTGCCTGGCAAGCCAAGCCTGCTTGGTTTCACCTCAGCCAGGGACAGCACAGAGACCTGAAACCTGAGTGACCCCAGTGTCTCATCCCTAACACTGCACTTTTGGATACCTGGTGGTGGGCAACCAACCACCAATTCCCTCTGAAGAAACACACTTCAGGCAGGAGTTCTGAGCAGCATGAGGTCAGGAATTCTTGAGTGGTTCTGGTGGACATTTTCAAACCACGGTGCAGGAGAGATGGGGGTGGGATGGTCAGGAGGGATGGAGAGGAGAGATCTCTGGAGCCAGGGCGTGGAATTTGGGGTTTATTGCAAAGGGTCAAGGGCAGGGCCCTGCTGGGAGCTGCCAGGCACAGCTCAGAGCAGGAGAGAGGGAGAGAGGTAAAGAGAGGGGTAAAGAGGGTGAGAGAGCGAGGTTCCCATTCCAATACAATAAATGTTCTTCTAGTTGTGGAATTTGGGGTTTATTGCAAAGGGTCTGGGTGTAGGGCCCTGCTGGGAGCTGCCAGGGACAGCTCAGAGCAGGGCTGGGAGAAGAGAGGGGGAAAGAGAGGGGTAAAGAGGGTGAGAGAGTGAGGTTCCCATTCCAATACAATAAATGTTCTTCTGGTCGTGGAATTTGGGGTTTATTGCAAAGGGTCTGGGTGTAGGGGCCTGCTGGGAGCTGCCAGGCACAGCTCAGAGCAGGCTGGGAGAAGAGAGGGGGAAAGAGAGGGGTAAAGAGGGTGAGAGAGTGAGGTTCCCATTCCAATACAATAAATCTTCTTCTAGTCTTATAATTTGGGGATTATTGCAAAGGGTCTGGGTGTAGGGCCCTGCTGGGAGCTGCCAGGCACAGCTCAGAGCAGGCTGAGAGAAGAGAGGGGTAAAGAGGATGAGAGAACGAGGTTCTCATTCCAATCCAATAAATCTTCTTCTGTGCTGAATATTCTAATTCTCACTGACCAATCTAGTCCAAGATACAAATCCTACAGCATTTACACACAGCCCATAAGAACCATTCCACCACCACACTGTGTCACATTTTAAACCCTAAAACTCCTCTCTGGGCCCTTCTGCCAGGCCAGCAGGGTCTGCTCTGCCCCTTGGAGCTGCCTGCAAGCAGAGGGTGCTGCTCCATCCAAAGGGGATTGCCTTCAGCCAGCCACACCATTGTTTGCCAGGTGTTCAGGGACTGAGGGATCTCAGAGCTGCTTTCATTTCCATCTCACTGATATTTTCCATATTCTCAACATCTCTTGCCAGGCCATCACATTTATAAGGTTTTCCTGTTCCATCTTCCCCTGCACCTGTATCTGCACTGACCTTAAAGTCCCAGGTCTGTGACACCAACCCCCCCCAGACTCTTGGTTTGCTGCTGTGGCTGGGGATAACCACTGGATTTCAGGGATGAAAACCCAAAACTGTGAGATAAATCTCACCTCTAATTAAACCAGATTCAAACACAACTAAAACCTTCAAAGACAGCAATGCCTGAGACTGTTACTGCCTTGAGTTTGGCTCACATTCCCCAAATCTTGGCATTATTTCAGAGCTGGCACTTAATGGGAATTATTTCTCCCTCCAGAGCAATGTGGTCGTGACTCTCCAAGCTTCTGATTTGCATTTAGACTGCAAGGAAAAGAATTTCCTTTGCAGCAGCCATCTCCCAGCCCTTCACCATGTGAATATTTCCACCCTAATTAATGTCACTTAACGTAAAATATTATTCCATGTTCTGCAGAGTGGCTGTAAATAATTTACTTGTAAAACATGTTGACTTTTCATGAGTTGTTTGTACAGTAAGAACTGCACCATCTAAACTGGAGGAGGAGAGAGGAATCAATCATTTGTAATAATACCCAATAGGAGGTTTACCACATGTTATATCAATTTTTATGGCCGACACAAATAGCTGCAGCCATTACTTTGGATTTTTATTTTCTGAAGGGAATTAGAAATTCACTGTTACCTTCTGCTTCTCTCATGCTGCCCTGGAAATCACACAATTTAAAGGTGTTTGGAGTCTTTTTTACCCGCTAATTAAGGCAGTGCATTAATAAAAGACCAGTTTAGAATATTCATTACACACACAGTCTCTACGAGGCAAAAAGCTGATTTGTGTGGAAGTTAATGAGCCCAGAACCAACCAACACCACAGCAAGAAAATGAAATGGGGTTTAAAAAAAAATCACATTTAAACTTAGTGCTTATTCACTCCCCTCCATATTCTGTGTTACTTTTTACATGCAGCCAGGTTTTCAATATTGATTATTTTCAGTGTATTAATGACTTCCTTTATTTGGCACTACTGAGTTTTGGTACTGAAAGGGGTCTGTGCTAAGCCACCAAAAATCACCCTTGATTCAAAGATACACAAATAAAACCCAGAGGTTTCCTGGCTTGGTGTTTTGCCCTTGGGTGTGTATTTCTGGTCCCCAGATGTTCCTGCCCCTGCTGCAAAGGTTCTGCTCTGTGTGGGATGAGCACAAACCCATCCCAGCCATGTGGGTTGAAGGATTTCCCAGAAGAGCAGGGCCCTGTGTGACAGCTGAGCTGAGGGCACTGATGGAGCTGAGCTGTCCCTGTCACTGCTGTCGAGGCTGGCACTCAGCATGGGCAGCACTGACCATGGAATAATTCACAGAATCCCAGAATCCCAGAGTGATGAGGTTGGAAGAGAGCTCTGAGATCATCGAGTCCAACCTGTGCCCCAACACCTCACCCAGCCCACAGCACCCAGTGCCATGTCCAGTCTTTTTTAAACACACCCAGAGATGGTGATTCTGCACCTCCCTGGGAAGAGCATTCCAGAGCTTTATTATTCTTTGGGTGAAAAATTTCTTCCTAATATCCAAATTATTGGTCTCTCCCACTGGCAGCACTGACAGAACCAGAGGACACGGTCCCAAGGTACAACAGGGAAGGTACAGGTTGGATATTAGGAAAAAGTTTTTTACCAGAAGAATAATGAAGTACTGGAATCTTCCACAGCAGATTTTCACCTCAATTCCAAGCCTGAAGCAGCACCCAGGGCCATCAGGGCATGCAGAGCAAGGAGCAGCTTGGGTCTGTTGTCCCAAATCTCACTTTCCATCCCATTATTCTGCTGTTCATCAGAGGCCACATTCCTGCAAACCCAAGAGCAAAGGAAAGAGCAAGTCCAGCAGCAAAGAAACCTTTTCTTTCCCCTCTTTTTGCAGCAAAGGAAGAGATAAGCAGGGAATCCTGCTGTGCATGGGGTTTATGACATTTAGCATGCAGAGGAGCAGGTATTTATCAGCCAGCTCATCAGCTCGGTGTCAAAATGTTTGTCATCAAACAAACACAAACCAGAGGCACAAAAGTGCAGCTGGAGATGAATCACCAATACTCTCTGTGCTCTGATCAATACTTCTGCTCTGCTGAAATATGAGGGCAACAAAAGACTGATGTTGAAACTGTAATTGCAACACGAGAACTCCAACAAAACCTTTCCGCTTGGAATATTTTAGAATGCTCCTCAAATCCTCACTATAGGTAAACCTATTGTCTCCCTGACAATTGGCATAAATTTAAAAGAGATTTTTATCTCTATCGATGCTTAAGGCATCATTTGATCCAAATTTCCCTGACATTTTCCCTTTTTCCAGCATGATTTTAGAGGCCTTAAGTGACTGCAGTGTGACCAGCATGGAATCAAGAATGTGCCTGATAAATAATAGCTCTGTTCTCAAAAATTAATGAACAATGTCCCTGTGAAGGCACAATCTCTCCTGAATGACACTGGCTTGTGATTTTCCCACTCTTGCACGAATTTACATAGGATGATAAATTATTCAGAAATCCATTTCAACTGCAGAAAACCAGTTTACCCATTACTTATAAAAAGCCATTACAGCTACTTAAGTTTTCTATTACAGCCAATTTAATTTATTACAAAATAGCCAGTCCATAAGATTTTGATCTATCCCAGGAACCCAGAGATAATGGAGCACTGGAGGATATGATGAGCATGGAACATGAAGAAGAAGGGAAAGAAGTCATTCCATTTCTAGTGTAAAGTAAACATCTGAGATAATAAACTGGCCAAGGTAACCAGGCTGAGAATTGGAAATGGAACAGAACAAGAAGAAGAAGAGGGATCCCATTTTTAAAGGCTTATTGGTTATTTATGTAGATGCTACAAGTTATAAAAGGAAGAAAAATCACCTTGTGATAAAAGCTGCTTATTGGAACTAAATCTGAATTCCCATCCTGACTGCTCCAGGATGAGGCTGGGGAGGTTCTGTCAGGTGCCTGTGCTGAAACTCCCTGGCCATAAAATGGAAGAATATTTCTTTCTGTGCTCAACTTCCCCTCCTCTGCCCATTTCATTGGCACAAAGGCAACTGATGTCTTCCACAAAGACAAAATAACGACCCCTGGGCTTTGGAGGAGAGTTTTTCATCTTTACTTGCACTTCTATGAGTTGCTCTTTAGTTTCTTCTGGAGATTAACACACTGGAGTTTACCTCAGCCTGCCAGCACACTCTTTAGAGCGTTCTCTAAAATTCTCAAACAATCCCAGGAGATTTAGGGATGTGGCATTTCTAAACTGGATGGCAAATTGTCCTCCCTTCTGGTGGGATGAGACTTAAATATGGAAAAGGGGTGAGTTTGGGTGGAGGGGTTAAAAAAGCACAAAGCACTGCAGGTTTCCTTCTCCACTGCTTTTCTGTGTGAAGTTTTTCAAGTCCCATATTTGGTTTTGCTGCCCTGCTGTGTCAGTTTTCTGGGCCTGTTGGTGATTTCCTCTCGAGCAGATCCCTGACTCTCCTCCGAGTTCCTTTGTGTCACCCAACACCAGGCAACTGCCAAGTTAGAGAAATAATGTTATTTTAATCAAGCCACCAAACCAGATTGAAGCCAACAGCTGTAACAACGAGAGGAAGCTGAAAACCATTATCCAATTTCCCAGGCATCAGTGAGCAGCTACAGCTCCGAGCTGCACTCCTGCAGCTTGGCTTTAACTCCTGGTAAAGAATTCCTGCTTCATTGCTGATGATCCAGAAAGGGCAAATTGCTTTGCTTTCCTTTAAAAATCACATGCTGGAAAAGGAAATGAGGCAAGAAGTCAGAGGCAGCATCTGTGTGACTCTTGCAGAATCACTGAGGAACATCCTGTGGCTCTGCTCCTCCTGATGGCTTTTCACTTCAGCACAAAGCCCTGCTGATGGTGCTTGAAGCTTCGAGTTCCTGATTAGCAACCAGCTGAAATGGAATAAAACATTTATCTTGATCTTCGGATCTTTATCTTTAGCAGTTAATTCTGTTACTGTCTAGACTTTCAGGGGCAAAACAAAAAAAAAATGTTGTTCTTAAATTCAGGCTTTGAATGAGTCCTCCTCACTCTCTTCAGATTAAAATGTTTGCAGGGCTGGAATATTTCAGTTAATATTTTATGATTTAATAGTGTTACCTTACAACTGTTACCTGGACACAGGAGCCTCTTCAGTTGGTGGCTGCATTGCACCAGGAGCTATAAAAACACAAATAGACCAAAAATACAGACAGAGGAGGAGTTTCTGAAGGGTTTTTCCCCCCAGGATCATGCAGTTAAAAATGATGCCAGCGTTTCAAGCCCTCCTGGAACATCCCAGTCACCTGAGAATCCTTCCTGAACAATATTGCCCTCAGCTCCCACACCAATGAGAGGATGATGGGATTCCAGTGGATTCCCTTTCACTCCTGCAGTTATAAATAAATATCCACTGAACATGGCACCAACAGCAGGTCAGGAACTGCCAGAAACAACTCATCCCTGGACACCTGATTTTCAAATATTGCAGAGGAAATATCCAGTGGGTGCAAGGACCTCCCTGGGAGGGAAATACACAGCCATGAATCTGACCTGTGACCTGATGCAGGCTGAAGTGTTGCTGTGGGTTTCCCCCTCTGATGCCCACTTTTAATTCAGATAAGCTGACGTGAGCATCTCCTTGACGAGCAACCCACAGGGAATCAATATATTTATAAAATTCATTCTTTATACAGTCCAGCTTGGCAGAGGAGATTAATTTTACTTCTCCACCTGCCAAGGAAGTTGCCATCATTCCAGGCTAATGCTGATGCCATTATCTGAAATTTGGCCCTTCGGCCCTTTTTCTTAAATCATTGAAAATAATTAATCAATATGTTTGCTCACATGTGGCAACTCGCCAGAGCAGGCAGAGAAATTAAAAGCCAAAAGGTCATTCCATCATATCCATTTGTTTTATTTCTCTTTGTGGCCCAGCTGATTTTATGATTGCAGTTTACATGGGCAGATTGGAGGCAAAGATTCAGGATCTGACAAGCTGCAATTTTTCTCTCCAAGTGTCCTTAAAATGCCTAACAGCTGTTTTGAATTTTTAAAATTTTTAAAAGCATTTTTTTATAAAAAGCAGCCAATAAAACAGAGCTGTTTTCAGTGCTCAGCATGATTTTTGTGATGACACTTTGGGGGTGGCCCTTTCCAGAGGGTCCCTCCTTCCCCAGGAGGGATCTGTGCCCGTTTTTCTCCCCAGTGATTTATCCACCCATGAATTCCCCCAGAAGAGGCTGTGGGACATTAGAAGGGATATTTTGCTGTTGGTGTGGATAGCCCTGAGTCTGCCAAACTCTCCTGGAGGGCTCAATCTAAATCCCTTCTATGATCCAGGAGAGATGGAACTTCTCATGCGGAGCAGTGTCCAGCAGGGCAAGATCTGAAGCAAAGGAAGAGAAACCCAGGCCAGGAAAATTCTGGACTTGTTTTTGATGTTTAAATGTGAAACTCTCAGATCTTTTTTTCCACTTCACTTCTGCAAAAACTCCTTTTGCTCGGGCTCTGATGCTGCCTTTGGAGAGGTGCATGTTGCCATGGCAATGCCCATCTCCAGGCAGTGCAGCACTCCACGTGCCCTGGGGGGCTCCTGGCCAGCAGGATGGCCTTGGGGCTTGGAAACACAATTAATACACAGGTATTAATTGTGCTCAGCCTTAAAAGCAGGACAAGATGAAGCGTGGAAACCCAGGGCACCACAGGGAATATTTCTGTGTCTGCTCTGGGGTGCCCTGACCCCCAGGGGAGCTCTGACCTGGACCCTCATCCATGGAGAAAGTTTCCTGGACTTCAAGATGGACTGGAACCCACAAAAGTGTGAAATAGATTATAGAGAGTAGTGCAGGTGTGTCACTGGGTGAGAAGTTTAGGTTTTGGGATTTTTGGGATGTTGGGGATGGAAGCAAGATGGAGGACATAGGCTTTCTTCTTCATGCCTCTTCTTCCCTCTTCTCCATGGGTTTGGGTGCATTTTGTAATTGGGCAGAAAAGTCCCCATTGCAGCTCAGTGGGTTCAGTTATTGGGTTAAAAGGGGAAATAACCCAGGTGTCAGTTCTTAATTGGACAGTTTTATCTTAAAGCCCTTGTGACAAGGGATTGTTGGCCATTTTGTGCCTTCTAATGAAAAGCTGCCAAACTCACAGCAGTGAGACTGTTTTACTCATCAGAAATAATAAACACTTGAGTCTGAACATGAACCACTGTCTCAAGTGCCTTCAGTCCAGACCCAGAGAAACCCCCAAGGAAGGAGCAGCCCAAAAAAACCAAGAATTTGACACCAGAACAGGAAAAGAGCTGGAAGGAGAAGCAGAGCTGCACTTGGGCTTTGAGACCTCTCAGAAAACAAAACTTGGATTCCTGACTGGATTGAAGTTCAGCTGCATCTCCCACAGTGGATTAGCTCAGCTCCTCATTAACCTTCTCTGCTTCCCACAGTAAATAACTCCTCAGCCAGTTGGGGAGCAGCTGATCCTCCCCAGCTCCTGCTCTGCAAACCTTCCCCTGCTTCTCATCTCTCTTACAAGAAATCTGGGTTTGGGGATCCCCCCCCCAAAAAAAAAAAAAAAAAAAGTGTTGCTTTTTCCTGCTTGGATTTTCCTCCCATCCTGAAGCTTTTCTGTTCCTCCCCCTCTCTACTTCACCTCCACAGGGATCCCACCCTCTGTCCTGATCTCCTTCCCACCCCTTGTCTCCCCTCCTTCCCCCCTTACCCAGCCCACACATATTTGAATTCTCTCAGTAATTAAATACCAAAAATACCCAAACAATAAAAAAAAAAAAAAATCTGACCACACTTGTTTCCTTTGCTAATGCCTCATTTCCATTTCTTTTGGAAATTCCTGCAGATGGTTTGCTGCTGCTCTCCCAGATCAGCTGTGTGGAGAGGAACTGCTCCTGCTGTCCCTTTCTCTTCCTGTACATCCTGTCCCTGGGGAAGCTCATTCAGAAGCACCAGCTCAGCTCTGCTGACAGCTTGCAGATCTGCCTCTCCCCCTGGTGAAAATTACATCAGCTCAAACGATTCAGTCTCTTTGGGGATGGAATTGGCAGAGCTGGTTATTTCCTCGGGGACAGGCAGGCAGATTTTTGCCTGCCCATCCCAATGCCCAGGTGTAAATGACTGACACTTGTTTGAAATCAGTGACTGGGCAGTGCCTCACCTGCAGCAAACCCCAGCTGTGACATGATCCATGACTTCACCACCAGGACCTAGAAATGCAGACTCTCTACAAGGAATTTATTTATCTTTGGTGCATTCCAAGTGTACAGACTCCATACAAGTTAAAATAAAAAGCACACGAGGATTCCCTGCCCATTGTCCATGAATTTGTACAAATTAATATTTCCAGTGCTATTTCTCTTCATAAACTAGGCTGATATTTTTATTTGCTTAAATATCCTTTCACTTAACAGGCACCTGTCAGTATTTGATCACAACTTTAAATAAAAGAGAGGTAACAGGTACCTGTGCAGTATTTGATCACAATTATAAATAAAAGGGAGGTAACAGGTACCTGTGCAGTATTTGATCACAATTATAAATAAAAGAGAGGTAACAGGTACCTGTGCAGTATTTGATCACAATTATAAATAAAAGAGAGGTAACAGGTACCTGTGCAGTATTTGATCAAAACTATAAATAAAAGAGAGGTAACAGGGACCTGTGCAGTATTTGAGCACAATTATAAATAAAAGAGGGGTAACAGGTACCTGTGCAGTATTTGATCAAAACTATAAATAAAAGAGAGGTAACAGGGACCTGTGCAGTATTTGAGCACAATTATAAATAAAAGAGGGGTAACAGGTACCTGTGCAGTATTTGATCACAGCTATAAATAAAAGAGAGGTAACAGGTACCTGTGCAGTATTTGATCATAATTATAAATAAAAGAGAGGTAACAGGTACCTGTGCAGTATTTGATCACAATTATAAATAAAAGAGGGGTAACAGGTACCTGTGCATATTTGATCAAAACTATAAATAAAAGAGGGGTAACAGGTACCTGTGCAGTATTTGATCACAACTATAAATAAAAGAGAGGTAACAGGTACCTGTGCAGTATTTGATCACAACTATAAATAAAAGAGGGGTAACAGGTACCTGTGCAGTATTTGAGCCCAACTATAAATAAAAGAGAGGTAACAGGTACCTGTGCAGTATTTGAGCACAATTATAAATAAAAGAGAAGTAACATAGTGCTGGCAAGCACCAAACCTGCCACTGACTCCCAGCTGGAACCCACACAGGAGAAAAATTGTGCTTTTTCCCCCCTACATATGCAAAATCTGGTGGCATAAAGCAAGTAGGAGGCCAAGGGATTAACAGAAGTTATAAAAGTGAGAAAGAAAATTGGAAGATGAAAGCTTGAAGTGGAATATTTGGAAATCTTTCTGCTAAAATGCAGCTGGGCTGAGCAGTGAGAGGAGCTCCTGGTTGTCCCAGCCCTGGGAAAGGGCTGAAGGGTGAGGACAATATGTGATAAAAACCCCACAAACTCCATCCCATCTCTCCTCACAGGATCAGCACTCCCTGAGAGAGAGCTGGGACAGAGCTCTGACCCATCCTCTAGAGAGAATCAGGCCCAGGAATTAATTACAGCCAGCTCCTTGAGCTCAGCTTGGCTGCACTGGCAGCAAGAAGAGTTTAAGCCTGGCCTGGCTGTGGCTGCAGCAGGAGGAGGAGGGCAGACAGGGGTTTAATTCTTCCCCTAAAGAGAATCAGGCCCAGGAATTAATTACAGCCAGCTCCTTGAGCTCAGCTTAGCTGCACTGGCATAAGAAGAGTTTAAGCCTGGCCTGGCTGTGGCTGCAGGAGGAGGAGGAGGGCAGACAGGGGTTTAATTCTTCCCCTAAAGAGAATCAGGCCCAGGAATTAATTACAGCCAGCTCCTTGAGCTCAGCTTAGCTGCACTGGCATAAGAAGAGTTTAAGCCTGGCCTGGCTGTGGCTGCAGGAGGAGGAGGAGGGCAGACAGGGGTTTAATTCTTCCCCTAAAGAGAATCAGGCCCAGGAATTAATTACAGCCAGCTCCTTGAGCTCAGCTTAGCTGCACTGGCATAAGAAGAGTTTAAGCCTGGCCTGGCTGTGGCTGCAGGAGGAGGAGGAGGGCAGACAGGGGTTTAATTCTTCCCCTAAAGAGAATCAGGCCCAGGAATTAATTACAGCCAGCTCCTTGAGCTCAGCTTAGCTGCACTGGCATAAGAAGAGTTTAAGCCTGGCCTGGCTGTTGCAGCAGGAGGAGGAGGAGGGCAGACAGGGGTTTAATTCTTCCCCTAGAGAGAATCAGGCCCAGGAATTAATTACAGCCAGCTCCTTGAGCTCAGCTTAGCTGCACTGGCAGCAGAAAGAGTTTAAGCCTGGCCTGGCTGTTGCAGCAGGAGGAGGAGGAGGGCAGACAGGGGTTCAGTCCTGCAGGGACATTTGCATGCCTGGAATGCCCAGCCAGCTCCTGTGATTCCAGATCCAACAGCACACAGCCCAATTCTGTCTCTAATGTTCCACCAGCCCGGTGGTGCAGGCAGCTCCTGCACCATCCTGCTAAGCCAAAGAAGATTTTATGAACATTGTGTGAACAATCCCCCCAGATGAGGAGGAGAGCAGAGTTTCTCCAGAGCACTAACAAGTGCTGGGGCAGATTTGTGATCCTTCCAGCTGAAGTCTCTCTGTGGGATTCCTGCCTGCACACACATTTCCAGATCAAACAGTGTCACCAACATGTTCTATGAAAAATCCTTTCCTTGGGATTTTCCCTCCTGAGGAGCTGAGAGGCCTCAGGAACAAACTGCAAACAAAGATTCTCTGCTGCTGTGGGATGCAGCAGGTGGATCTGGGATTGGTCTCTGTGGCTGTTTCTCATTAATGGCCAATCCCAGCCCAGCTGTCCAGACTGTCTGGGGCACAGACAAACCTTTGTCATTCATTCCTTTTCTATCCTTAGCTTAGCCTTCTGATGGAATCCTTTCTTCTATTCTTTTAGTACAGTTTTAATATATTATCTATCATGAAATAATAAATCAAGCTTTCTGATACATGGAGTCAACTTTCTCATCTCTTCCCTCATCCTGGGACCCTTGTGGACAATGCTACAAAACAGGACTCCAGGTGTTTGAAATGGGATGGAAACCACACCCATGGGAATCAGTCCTGCTCAGCATCATTTCAACCCCTGGAACGAAGGAGGCAGCTCAGGGAGGGTGGGTTGGTGTGGCACAGCAGCTCCAGGTGAGAGCACCACCTGAGCTGAGGAAACAACTCAGGGTTCAGAATTACTCATTTCTCCGTGGAACCTGTCAGTGAGGACACACACAGGCTGCATTTCCTTACTCTTTCTGGGGGACCTCCAAAAACCAGCAGGAGTTTTGTGGCAGAGCAGCCCTTGCACAGCAATAAAATCTGCTTCAGCCTCCACTTTCCCCCTCCCTCAGCAGCTGTTTCATCTCCAGAGCAGCACATCAATATCTGCATTTCAGTCCCTGGCTGCAGGGGGGCTTTTATTGTCTCAGCATCAATCAGCTTCCAACTCACCAAAATTAAAGCAGCTCCTTCCTTTTGATTTTTATTTTCTCTACCCCCTGCTTTTCCTGCTGGAGCCTCCCGTGCATGCCCGGGCTCCAGGAGCTGATTGCAGATTTTCAGGGAGGAAGGAGCTGATGAATCACAGCCAGGTCTTTGTCTCCTCCTCTACACAACCGCAGGGCTGAAGAGCCTTTTCTCCAGGCAGGTCATCACCAGATCGTTTGCTGCTTTCTTTGCTCAGCAGTCACCCTCAGACTGCACAAATCTCTGCTTTCACCCAACTTTCACCTGCTGCAGTGCAACAAAACACCTCCCTCTCCTGGGGCTTTTTGTCTCTATTCCTACTTTGTTTCTCTATTCCTACTTTGTTTCTCTAGTTCTATTTTGGTTCTCTAGTTCTGTTTTGGTTCTTGGTGCCCTCTTTTGTTTCTCTGTTTCTGGTTTTGTTTCTTGGTGCCCTGTTTTGTTTCTCTATTTCTGTTTTGTTTCTCTATTTCTGTTTTGTTTCCTTATTTCTATTTTGTTTCCTTATTTATATTTTGTTTCCTTATTTCTGTTTTGTTTCTCTATTTCTGTTTTGTTTCTCTATTTCTGTTTTGTTTCTCTATTTCTATTCTGTTTCTCTATTTCTGTTTTGTTTCCTTATTTCTGTTTTGTTTCTCTATTTCTATTTGGTTTCTCTATTTCTGTTTTGTTCCTCACAGCTCAGCATTTCACAGAAAGCTCAAACCAGACCATGGATTTTACAACTTCTCCTCCTCTTCCAGGGGACACATTCATGGGAAAGCTTCCAGCCCCGGTGGCAGTTGTGCCAAAAACCTGGAAAATTACAAATCCCAGGAGATGAAATCTCTGTTTTGTCACTCTTTTGATACCACCTGAAGCCCTGGGCTTTAAATTGTTAATTTAGAGCTCAGCAGCCTCTCGCAGTATCCCCCTAAAACATCCCCCAGCAAACGGGTGGAGCTGGAAGGGTTAAATGTCACCATCCCCAGGTGCTCCGGGACTCGGTGTCACCAAT
This sequence comes from Haemorhous mexicanus, assembly GCF_027477595.1. Taxonomy (NCBI): domain Eukaryota; kingdom Metazoa; phylum Chordata; class Aves; order Passeriformes; family Fringillidae; genus Haemorhous; species Haemorhous mexicanus. The sequence goes on along the minus strand of NC_082370.1, from coordinate 3,427,167 downwards.
TTACAGGGCGTGTCACTCGTTTGTTCTCCCTTGTCACTCGGCTCCTGCCAGCTGCCACTTCTGCGGGTCACGATTTTATTGCCACTTGTTTGGCTTCGTTTCATAAACCATAATCTGCTGCATGTGGCAGGGCAGCACAAACACACAAATTATAAAGGATTTTTTTCCCTCTCTACCTGATAAATATTTGAGCTCCAGAAACCTCTCCACACTTTAAATCACTCCATCTAAAAAATGTAATATCCAGGGTAAGAACAGGCGAGTTTGACCCTGTGAACAAAAACCCCAGGGCTCTTGCAGGGAAGTAGAAAAGGAGAGCTGGAAAAAATGCAGCAGTAATTCAATTTATCATTAATTAATATATATATATATACACACTAATTTATTATATCAAATAATACATATTATATATATAATTTAATATATCAAATAATATGCATATTATATGTATAGTAATTTAATATATCAAATTTTTTATATATATACACACTAAATTAATCTATCAAATAATACATATTTTTATATATAGTAATGTAATATATCAAATAATATGCATATTTTTACATCTATATTATTATATTTATTTAATATATTGTATATATTTATATATACAATATATATATAATTATATATAAATATTGTATATATTATAATAATAATTGTATAATTATAATATATTGTATTATAATAATATATATAATAATATATAATAATATATTGTATATATTATAAGAATAATAATTATATATAATATAATTATATATATTGTATATATAAATATAAATATAATAATATAATAATTTATATTATTATATTTATATTTATATTATTATATCTATATTATTATATCTATATTATTATACTATTATATTTATATTTATATTATTATATTTATATCATTATATTGTTTTATATTTATATTCATATTATTATATTTACATTTATATTATTATATTTATATTATTATATTTATAGTTATATTATTATATTATTATATTTATATTTGTATTATTATATTTATAATAATATATTATTTTCTATTTATATTTATATTATTATAATTACATTTATATTATTATATTCATATTATTATGTTTATATTTATATTTATAATTTTATATTATTATATTTATATTTATATTATTATATTTATATATATAAATATAAGAAACCATTTTCTGTTTAATTGTTCCTACTGAAAATCCTGATTTTATCAGGAGCTGAGCTCAGGGCTTCACCAGCCATCCAAGTTTTTCCCTTCCCACAAAATTTCCTAGGAAATTGAGGATATCTTCTCTCCCTGAGACTAAAATTCCCCTTTCACTGGAACACCCTGCCCAGGTTCAATGCCAGTTTGGGGTGAATTTTTAGGAGCTGGCTCAGATTTCCCTCATCATGAAACAGATACACAGATTTTATCTCCTCAGCCCTGAGCGTGGAGGGATCAGCCAAGGCAAAACTGACTGCTGCCTTTTAATTGCAATTATTGCAGTTATTATCACACCTAGGGAAGCCAGCAGAAGAGCACGGGGATGCCCTGAGCATTGTGTAAATAAATATAAATACAAATCTAAATATAAATATAGATATAGATATAATTATAGATATAAATATAGATATAAATATAGATATAATTATAGATATAATTATAGATATAAATATAGATATAAATATAGATATAAATATAGATATAAATATAAATATAAATATAAATATAAATATATAGATATAAATATAAATATAAATATAAATATAAATAAATATAGATATAAATATAGATATAGATATAGATATAAATATATCTATATATATTTATATTTATATGTAAATATACATATAAATATAAATATAGATATAGATATAAATATAAATATAGATAAAATTGAAAGTATAAATATAAATATAGATCTAAATATGGATATATATAAATGTAAATGTAAATATACATATAAATATAAATATAGATATAGATATAAATATAAATATAGATATAAAATACATCTAAATATATATAAATATACACATATATGTACATATAAATAACCATATAGATAAATAATATCAATATATTACTATAATATCACAGTATTATTTATGTTGATACAATAATATCAATATAAACACTATAAATCCCAAGATTTATCGTGTCCACCACCCCTGGCAGATCCTTTTTGGACAGAAATTCAGCAGCCCAAGTGCCCCCACCCTTTGTTTCCACATCCTGGGATGGTGCTCTCAGGGGTCCCAGGGTGAGGGAAGAGATGAGAACCTTGACTCCATGTTCAGAAGGCTGATTTATTATTTTATGATATAGATTATATTAAAACTACACTAAAAGAACAGAAGGAAGGATTCCATCAGAAGGCTGGCTAAGGATAGAAAAGGAATGAATGACAAAGGTTTGTCTGTGACCCAGACAGTCTGGACAGCTGGGCTGGGATTGGCCATGAATGAGAAACAACCACAGAGACCAATCCCAGATCCACCTGCTGCATCCCACAGCAGCAGAGAATCTTTGTTTGCAGTTTGTTCCTGAGGCCTCTCAGCTCCTCAGGAGGGAAAACCCCAAGGAAAGGATTTTCCATAGAACCTTTTTCAAAGGATTTTCCATAAAACACGTCGGTGACAATACCCCAGTGCCACAACTCAAATTCTCCTGAGCTTCAAACAGCCTGTGCTGGGCAGAGATCAATAAATCCCACCGTGAGCAGGCACAGGGAGCACCTGTGGTTCTGCTGCTCCCTGCCTGGTGGAGCATTCCCTTCTTCCCCAGGAAATCCAGAGGAGGGAATTCCCCAGGGATGGGCTGATTGTTCTCTTTGAGCATTGCCACCTGCTGCATCCCACAGCAGCAGAGAATCTTTGTTTGCAGTTTGTTCCTGAGGCCTCTCAGCTCCTCAGGAGGGAAAATCCCAAGGAAAGGATTTTCCATAGAACCTTTTTCAAAGGATTTTCCATAAAACACGTCGGTGACAATACCCCAGTGCCACAGCTCAAATTCTCCTGAGCTTCAAACAGCCTGTGCTGGGCAGAGATCAATAAATCCCACCGTGAGCAGGCACAGGGAGCACCTGTGGTTCTGCTGCTCCCTGCCTGGTGGAGCATTCCCTTCTTCCCCAGGAAATCCAGAGGAGGGAATTCCCCAGGGATGGGGCTGATTGTTCTCTTTGAGCATTGCCACCTGCTGCATCCCACAGCAGCAGAGAATCTTTGTTTGCACTTTGTTCCTGAGGCCTCTCAGCTCCTCAGGAGGGAAAACTCCAAGGAAAGGATTTTCCATAGAACCTTTTTCAAAGGATTTTCCATAAAACACGTTGGTGACAATACCCCAGTGCCACAGCTCAAATTCTCCTGAGCTTCAAACAGCCTGTGCTGGGCAGAGATCAATAAATCCCACCGTGAGCAGGCACAGGGAGCACCTGTGGTTCTGCTGCTCCCTGCCTGGTGGAGCATTCCCTTCTTCCCCAGGAAATCCAGAGGAGGGAATTCCCCAGGGATGGGGCTGATTGTTCTCTTTGAGCATTGCCACCTGCTGCATCCCACAGCAGCAGAGAATCTTTGTTTGCAGTTTGGTCCTGAGGCCTCTCAGCTCCTCAGGAGGGAAAACCCCAAGGAAAGGATTTTCCATAGAACCTTTTTCAAAGGATTTTCCATAAAACACGTCGGTGACAATACCCCAGTGCCACAGCTCAAATTCTCCTGAGCTTCAAACAGCCTGTGCTGGGCAGAGATCAATAAATCCCACCGTGAGCAGGCACAGGGAGCACCTGTGGTTCTGCTGCTCCCTGCCTGGTGGAGCATTCCCTTCTTCCCCAGGAAATGCAGAGGAGGGAATTCCCCAGGGATGGGGCTGATTGTTCTCTTTGAGCATTGCCACCTGCTGCATCCCACAGCAGCAGAGAATCTTTGTTTGCAGTTTGTTCCTGAGGCCTCTCAGCTCCTCAGGAGGGAAAACCCCAAGGAAAGGATTTTCCATAAAACCTTTTTCAAAGGATTTTCCATAAAACACGTCGGTGACAATACCCCAGTGCCACAGCTCAAATTCTCCTGAGCTTCAAACAGCCTGTGCTGGGCACAGATCAATAAATCCCACCGTGAGCAGGCACAGGGAGCACCTGTGGTTCTGCTGCTCCCTGCCTGGTGGAGCATTCCCTTCTTCCCCAGGAAATGCAGAGGAGGGAATTCCCCAGGGATGGGGCTGATTGTTCTCTTTGAGCATTGCCACCTGCTGCATCCCACAGCAGCAGAGAATCTTTGTTTGCAGTTTGTTCCTGAGGCCTCTCAGCTCCTCAGGAGGGAAAAATCCCAAGGAAAGGATTTTCCATAAAACCTTTTTCAAAGGATTTTCCATAAAACACGTCGGTGACAATACCCCAGTGCCACAGCTCAAATTCTCCTGAGCTTCAAACAGCCTGTGCTGGGCAGAGATCAATAAATCCCACCGTGAGCAGGCACGGGGAGCACCTGTGGTTCTGCTGCTCCCTGCCTGGTGGAGCATTCCCTTCTTCCCCAGGAAATCCAGAGGAGGGAATTCCCCAGGGATGGGGCTGATTGTTCTCTTTGAGCATTGCCACCTGCTGCATCCCACAGCAGCAGAGAATCTTTGTTTGCAGTTTGTTCCTGAGGCCTCTCAGCTCCTCAGGAGGGAAAATCCCAAGGAAAGGATTTTCCATAGAACCTTTTTCAAAGGATTTTCCATAAAACACGTCGGTGACAATACCCCAGTGCCACAGCTCAAATTCTCCTGAGCTTCAAACAGCCTGTGCTGGGCAGAGATCAATAAATCCCACCGTGAGCAGGCACAGGGAGCACCTGTGGTTCTGCTGCTCCCTGCCTGGTGGAGCATTCCCTTCTTCCCCAGGAAATGCAGAGGAGGGAATTCCCCAGGGATGGGGCTGATTGTTCTCTTTGAGCATTGCCTGCACTGCACACACAGGCATTTGTCAGCGTTGCTTTTATTGACACCAATTAGGGCTTTATTACATTGCCTGAGATTCATTATGTGCAGTAATTAATTTACCAGGCTACCACTCACGTCCAGCAGCTGTGGAACATTTGGGGAGGAAGAGAACTAAAAACACCAAGGGAAAGCACCAAACAAAACACAAATCCCACACCTAGGGGAAAAACAAACACAGGGCAGACACTGAGGTACCTCTGAGACAAATGAGGACACTCAACACAAAACCCATTTTAAATATTCCATCACTAAATTTGGCTCCCATAAAATCCATGCAGAGTTTTTGCACTTTCGGCCACGAAATGACTGAGCCTCAAATTAGCTAATGGCAGCTAATTACCTCATTAACATGTGCATGTTTTGCTGCTTTTGAGGTAAATCTTGAGAAATTGTTCAGGTTCTTCTTCTGGCTCCTGTGGCTGCAGTTCTACTTCTTCCCTTTGGATCCTGGCCTCCTATGCCCTAATGCATTTCCAGAAAGTGAACTAAAAACACCAAGGGAAAGCACCAAACAAAACACAAATCCCACACCTAGGGGAAAAACAAACACAGGGCAGACACTGAGGTACCTCTGAGACAAATGAGGACACTCAACACAAAACCCATTTTAAATATTCCATCACTGAATTTGGCTCCCATAAAATCCATGCAGAGTTTTTTGCACTTTCAGCCACAAAATGACTGAGCCTCAAATTAGCAAATGGCAGCTAATTACCTCAGCTCCCATTAACATCTGCATGTTTTGCTGCTTTTGAGGAAACTCTTGAGAAATTGTTCAGGTTCTCCTTCTGGCTCCTGTGGCTGCAGTTCCTCATCTTCCCTTTGGATCCTGGCCTCCTATGCCCTAATGCATTTCCAGGGAGGAAGAGAACAAAAAACACCAAGGGAAAGCACCAAACAAAACACAAATCCCACACCTAGGGGAAAAACAAACACAGGGCAGACACTGAGGTACCTCTGAGACAAATGAGGACACTCAACACAAAACCCATTTTAAATATTCCATCACTGAATTTGGCTCCCATAAAATCCATGCAGAGTTTTTGCACTTTTTTTTCAGCCTTGCAGTGACTGAGCCCCAAATTAGCAAATGGCAGCTAATTACCTCATTAACATGTGCATGTTTTGCTGCTTTTGAGGTAAATCTTGAGAAATTGTTCAGGTTCTTCTTCTGGCTCCTGTGGCTGCAGTTCCACTTCTTCCCTTTGGATCCTGGCCTCCTATGCCCTAATGCATTTCCAGGGAGGATGGAGTGCCTTTTAATATTCCCCATGAATCCAGCATGAAAAGCTTGCTGAAATTGAGACTATTCAAGAAGGCACTGACACTTTAATTGTGAGCAGATCGTTAAAGGTGCTTAATTACCATCAGAAACGTGCACAAAACCAGAACCACTTGTCCTGTGCCTTCAAAGGAGTTCATTATGCTCAAGCTCTCTGCAGAAGTCAAACACAGACATTAAAGAGCCCCAATGTTTTCCTGATGGCAGAATAAATTATTATGTAACAGTTTGTTTGCCTTTTTTTCCCTTTGAATCTTAAGCCTTTGACTGTTTTCTCTGACTGAGATTAAAATTCACATTTCACTGGAACACCCTGCCCAGGTTCAATGCCAGTTTGGGCTGAATTTTTAGGTTCTGGCTCAGATTTCCCTCATCATGAAACAGATACACAGATTTTATCTCCTCAGCCCTGAGCGTGGAGGGATCAGCCAAGGCAAAACTGACTGCTGCTTTTTTATTTATTTATTGCTATTGTTAGGACAGGTTTATTGCCATTTTGTTGTAGAGCCACGTGCACCAAGCAATGGCTGAAATGCAGTGGTTTAATCACATTTATGCAAAACTTGCATTTCCACACATTTCTCTGTAACTCACTTGTGTATTTTGGGTTTTTTTTTAAATTCCACTGCTCGCACGGAGGGTTTGAGATCAGAACAGTTGTGAAAGGATGTGCTGGTGCTTCACAGAGCCAAAAATGAGACACATTTCACCCATCTCTTCGCCCTTAATTTACAGAACTTAAACTTCATCAGCAGCTGTGGATCCCTGTGAATCCAGGGGACCTGCAGAGGTGAAAAATGGCCTTGACAGAAGCAGGTTATAAATGTCAGAGTGAAGGACCAGGGAGCTGTGGCAAGAGGGGCAGTGGAGCAGGGACAGGTGGGAGCCCAGGGAATCCCTCTGGCTGTCCTGGAGGGCTCCAGCCCCTGCCCAGGGGGCTCAGAGACCTCAGCACAGAGCCCCAGACCCCTGGGCCTTTGATCAACCCTTGGAAAAAACAATCACCAACCTTCTATGAAGGATTACAAACCATGACAGCTTGAGTAGAATGACAGTGAATTTATCACAGGGTGAAAAAACAGATTTTTGGGGGTTTTAGAATGGGGGTTCAGATGGAGGAATCTGGGCATGTCCAGCCTTGCTCCTTCTTCTTCTTGGCCTCCACCTTCTGCTGTGGTGGTGGCACTTTTGGATGGGTTTGGAGTAGAAGCTCACTGTCTGACAGAGGTGATGGGGATTGGGGAGTTATGGTAAATATTGCACAGGTAGTTTACAATATTTACACAGGCAGAGTGCCTCTGTCTGTCCTGCTGAGCAACCTTGGCTGGACAGGAGAAAGAATTTTCTAGATAAGGAGCAATAAACAACCTTGAGAATGAGAACTGAAGAGCTCTGACTCCTTCTTCCACCACTGGGCTGGGTAAAGAGACTTTGTGACACATCTGGGGGTCACTGGAGCAGCAGAGACCCCGAGAGTGACAGGGACATGGATGAGGGGAAAGCCCTCTGCAGTGATCCCTTTGCTGATGAGAACCCTCAGAGTGCTGGGCACCAGCAGAACGTGGAGTTAATCCCCAGAATGTGGAGTTAATCCCCAGAATGTGGAGTTAATCCCCAGAATGTGGAGTTAATCCCCAGAATGTGGAGTTAATCCCCAGCAGAGCACAGCCTTGAGGGGTGCACAGGGACAACTCTGCCTCCTGGGATGGCTCTGCAACCCCTGCAGCCACCAAGAAACACAAATAAACCCAAATAAACCCAAATAAACCCAAATAAACCCAAATAAACCCAAATAAACCCAAATAAACACAAATAAACCCAAATAAACCCAAATAAACACAAATAAACCCAAATAAACACAAATAAACACAAATAAACCCAAATAAACACAAATAAACACAAATAAACCCAAATAAACACAAATAAACCAAATAAACCAAATAAACCCAAATAAACCAAATAAACACAAATAAACACAAATAACACAAATAAAGGCCCAGCTTCAGTCTGGGCCAGGGCTCTTCTGCTGAGTTTACACCCTGATAAGGGGAAAACCTCCCCCAAGGCTCATGCAGACAGAAAGGGCACACTGTGTTTGTGGTTTTAGCTCACTTCCTCCCCAGATGTTGAACAGATGCTGATGTGAATGGTGGCCTGCAATAACTGGGTCCAAGCACAAGTTGCATACCTACAAAATGATTGGATTTAATTAAGATTCTGGGCATAGCCCCACACTTATTTTTATTCCTGCTGAAGACTTTCCCTGCTGCCAGGATTTCCAGGGCTGTTCCAGAACATTTCCATGTTCTGTTCAAGGCAAAACCCAAGTTTTGCATGCAGGCTGCTGCCAAGGAAGGGGGGAAAGTGTTTGTTAATCAAATGCAATCACCACTCTCAGAGAAATTCAAAAACCTGGGGAAAACACAAGGTACTTACACTGGATTTGCAGCTTATCCACTCAGGAAAAATAAAATCAATTTAGTTTTAGAGCAAGGGGTGAGGTGAAAGAAATGGCTTTTCCAAGCTCCTACAGTGATTCTGTCACGGACAAAAAAAATGATTGAACTCCAAACTTCCCTGCAGAGCCACCTCTTCTGCCTGGTTCAGGCTGCTCTTCCCAATTCCTGCTCATTTTTCAGGTCAGTTTTACTCAGCTCCACTCCCGGGCAGGCAATGGGGAAAAAAAAAATCCTATTTGGACAGCAAGAATAAGAAAAATAATAATAATGTGGATTGTAATCTTTAGCAGCTGATCAATTTGATGGCCAATATTGCTGGTTTTGAGCCAATATTGCTGCTTTTGGGCCAATATTGCTGCTTTTTGAGCCAATATTGCTGCTTTTGGGCCAATATTGCTGCTTTTGGGCCAATATTGCTGCTTTTGGGCCATCTCTGCCAGGCCAGGGGAGCCTGGGCTCAGAGATGTCCCTGGCACTGGAGTTCTCAGAGTGCAGCCTCTCCTGCTCAGCTCTCAGCAGAACAGGTTTTCATCCTTCCTGAAGGGTGAATCCCTTTGGATCCAACCCTTTGGAGCAGCAGAGGAGAGAGAGCAAAGGAAGGGAAATCGATTCTATTGAAAGGTAATTAAGAGCTTAATTAGAGTGCCTGGAGAGGGGGGTCAGTGGCCCAGTTTAATGCCATGAAAAGCAGGATCAGAGCATTCCAAATTCTCCACAGCAGCTGCTTGTCCCAAACCTTCCCTCAACCCTTGCAGGGCACTCAAGGGGCAGTTCTTACAAAAAATACTTAAATACTTAAATACAAATACAAATACAAATACAGATACAAATACAAATACAAATACAAATACAAATATAAATACAGATACAAATACAGATATAAATACAGATACAAATACAAATACAAATACAGATACAAATACAGATACAGATACAAATACAGATATAAATACAGATATAAATACAGATACAAATACAGATATAAATACAGATACAAATACAAATACAAATATAAATACAGATACAAATACAGATACAAATACAAATACAAATACAAATACAGATACAAATACAAATACAGATACAAATACAAATACAAATACAAATACAAATACAGATACAAATACAGATACAAATACAAATACTACTTACAAATGCTTTACAAAGTGTCTTAGCAGGATTTTTAAAAAGATTTCTCACTTGTAGCTCACTCCAGTGAGACCACGATGGCTGAAGCTGGAGCAGGGAGAAAGAAATTGAGGTTGAGGCAGAGAATGGGCAAAGCTGGAGGTAAATTGCACCAACCAATGGGACAGCCTGAGAAAGGAAGAGTTAAAATCCTTGAAAAAAGGCAGGATTGGTAGAAAGGAAAGGGATCCAAGCCTTTCTTGCCTTTGGACATGGGGATGTACCAAGAGCAGGCAGAAATTTCTGCTCCAAGTGGTTTTTTTTAGGTACCAAACCCCACCACAGCTGTTGAAAAAATGCTTTTTTTTAATAGAGAGATTAATTTTCATTTGCAGGGTCGATATTAAAAACAACTTTTAGGCCTCTCTTGAAGCTCTGTTAGGCTGCTCTGAGATGCAGAGGATAACAAAGCCTAAATTGTGTAAATTTGAGTGCAGGGTTGTGGCTAATTCAATTTAAAATGGTTTTTCCTGTCATTTCTAATGCAGAGGTCCAGAGTTTTCCACAGCCAGAGAGGCTCTGGCCCAGCTTCTCAATAAGCTGAGCTGCTTCCCTGCAGGAATTTATTCCTTCCTCTCAGGAAGATGCTTCTCAGTTTCAAACCAAAGTGGGTTTGTGAACAGGATGGATCTGATGGTTCAATAAATGTGTTTGATCAGTGCCATGGATTGATTGGGGTGTTTGCATTTTTGTCACCACCATCTCAATCTGTGCTGCCCATAAAACACATCCCAGCAATGCTTTGGGCCACCAGCTCACAGTGTGGGCTCTGTCAACAGCCTAAATCCATCCTGCCAACAAAATCCAGCCAGATGGAAAAGAGCTCAATCTCTCCTGTCAGCACCAAGGCCCATGGCTGTGGTTTTCAGCAAGAAATGCAAACAAATTCCTTGCTGACCAGCCCAAGCCATCACTTCTGGGGAAGAGGTGCCTGGGTGCTCCCAACATATTTGAAAATCAGATGCAGAAGAGGAGGCAGCAGCCAGGTATCCTCAAAAAGGAACTTAGCACCAGGTGAGGTTCTTTTCTTGAGTGCTCACCTTATTAAATGTAGCCATGATATTTGCTGAAAAATCCCTTTTGCCAGGATTTTTCTCCTGAGGAGCTGAGAGGCCTCAGGAACAAAATGTAAAGAATGATTCTCTGCTGCTGTGGAATGCAAGAGGTGCATCTGGGATTGGTCTCATCTGGTTGTTTTTAATTAATGGCCAATCACAGTCTGGCTGTCTCAGACTCTCTGGTCAGCCACAAGATTTTATTATCATTCCTTTCTATTCCTTGCAAGCCTTCTGATGAAATCCTTCCTTCTATTCTTTTAGTATATAATTTTCTTTTAATACAATATATATCATAAAATAATAAATCAGAAGAACCACGGAGTCAGATCCTCCTCTCTTCCCTCCTCCTGGGACCTCTCCAAACACCACCACAATTAAACTCACACCAACCCCAGACCAAGCACAACACCCCAGAGTCTCAGCTCCCTGTGAAGTCAACGGGAAAGTTTGAACAGGAATTGTTCAGGGCTGAGCTGAGCAGGCCAATTTCCCTCTCAGCCTGATGTGACCCCACCAAAGTGAGATGTGTAATTCCCTGGTGGGTGAGGAGCTTTCTGTAGCTGAGCCTGCCTGCCCTGAGGCAGTGTTGGCTGAGGAGCGTGGTCAGAAGGTGATAAAATAAGGGATGGCATCATCTTGTCTTGTCCTGGAGCCTTGCTGGCTTGCTCCTGGTTCAGAGAGCAGAGATCCTCATTTCCAGCAGATGGAAATTGCTTAAAAGACTAAATATTTCAAAGTGGGCTTGTGCAGGGAGAGGCAGCATCTTTTTGCTGAGTTCTCTGGGGAAGGAGCCACCTCTCACCTGAGCCATTATCTGAGCTTCTTGAAAGGATGAAGTGGAGGGGGAAAAAGCAGGAATGTGCCTGTAATATTTCAATAATTCTTTTCTTCTCTCAGCGAAGTGCATTGCAGGCCTGAAGCAGAGTCACAGAGCAGCAGAAAAATGACAGAGCCACCTCCTCCCCTCGCTCAGTCTCAGCTCAGCCAGCACCCACAAATTCCAGACAGAGGATTTTTGGGATGGAGAAAAGATGGAAACTGACCCAGGGCTGGCAAAGAGCTGCCAGCTGTTGTGAACCATGGCAGGGTGACATCTCCTCTGTGTCCCCATTTCAGCTCCAGGCATGCTGCTTTTGTACTTTATTGACCCTGAACTTCATCTGGAAACCTTCCTCCCTAATTCCTGCAACTAACCCAGCCCTCCAGAAACTTACTTAAATTCTGTTGCACCTCCAAAAATAAAAACCACAAAAAAACCAACGAGGCTGAGGCAGGCTGGTGGTACTTGGAAATAAAGAGTAAATGTTTTATAAATTTATTATAAATAGAAATAAATTTTTGGAATAAAAATATGCTAAGCAGCAAAGGCAGTTTGCAGCAGCAGGGAACAAAAGAGGCTTAGCAGAGCAAGGATTGCACTCCAAGCCCTGGAAGAGCTGGGCAAATAATGACAAAATTTATGCAAGTCCAAAGTCATCTGGGGCTAGGTGGGGGAGGATTAAGCCCTGCTGAATGAGTTATCCTCTGCAGAATGATTTCAGCCTGGCCACACTGCCTGACAAAGAATGGCAGGATTAATTGGCTGAAGCTTGCTCATTGTATTGTTCCCCAGTTTGTCAAACACCCCTGAAGCACACACCAAAAAAAACATTTTTTTGTTGATGTGGTTGGAACGAATTTTGCTGAAAATTCCTCCCCCAACCCTCAGGAACCTTTGTCTTTACAAATGAACACAATAAAACTAATCTGCATCTGGGCCTCAAATGGATTTATTAACTGTATTAAATCTCCAGAAAGGCTGTTTGCTCAGTGCACTTTCATATCCTTCAGAAATGGAAGGTGACAAGTTGACCTAAGGCCACTCTGAATCTGGATGAGAATTTAAATTGTGCTTTAATTAAAAGTTCCAAAGTCAAGATTTCTGCTTTTCCACCTTTTTCTAAAGTCTAGGGAAGTTTGTCTGCAGTGTGACAGCCATGAAGCTCAGGGGAGCTGCTCCTAAATTCCTTCCATATTTGAGAACATCAACTTTAAGATTAAATTCATTCTTCATTCTCATGGCACAGCCCATTTCCTTGGAAGCTGCTCAGGATTTGGTGCAAAAATGGGCCCTCAAATTTCAGATGCAATCTAAAAACTAGAAATCTAAATCTGGAAACTGATGTTGTTACATAGGTGTGAAGTAATGAATCAAAAATCATTTCTATTTCTAAAAGTGATCTATTTTCTTTCATAAAGACACACAAGTGAAATCTTTGTTTCAGGCCACACCTAGATTTATTTTGATTATTTAAAAAACACCCTCATGCCTGCAATGTCCCTAAAACTTGGTTTTAACAGGGCTGCATTAATACATTTTGAACTTGAGATGTTTTCACTGAGAGGCAACTGAACAGAGGTTTTATTCCAATTCCTCTAGCACCATGGATTGTATTCACATTAAAATCTTGGTTATGCCAGGATGTAAGGGCTGCAATAAATGATCTCACTGAGTCCTCTGCTGAAAGGGAACTCCAGTGGCATCACCTAAATTCCCATCAAGGCAGCAAAGCCATTTTTCTTCCCTGCCTGTCTGCTTTCTCCTCCCAAATCAAACACATTTGAGATATCTGAGTGAATTAAAAAGTGATAAATCCTTCACCGAAGGAATGTGAGAAGTGCAGAGCAAAGACTGCACTTAAATAATTTAGAGAAATGTCCTTCAGGGTGCTCTGCCCTCTGAAATTCTGGATTTATCAGAGTCCTCTGGGCTCTTCCATGAATTACACCAGCAAAGACATCCCAACCTCGTGTTGGGATTAAAGGTTCAGTGGCTTCAGGAACCTTTAACAATTCCTCCTCTGCCTTTCAGGTGTGGCACCTTGGGAACTGGAATCTGATCCACAGCTGGCAGGAGGTCTAAAGAAGCACAGAGGCAAAATCCTGCAGTGCAGAGTTGGGAATCTTCTCAAAATGTTCCCCCTAAAGCCCAGGGTGACACAGCCCCAGCAGAACTCCAGCAGGGACAGCTTTCATCCCAAGCAAACCATTCCAAGCCTGGGGATCCGGGGGGAATGGTGGATCTGTGTCCACCCTGTGGCTCATCACTCCAGATTTCATCTGTGGGAGCTCCTAAATCCCAACAAAGTCCCAGAGCTGCAAAGGGAGGGTGGGATCTTCTGAGAGGGTGGTTGGGGGCACCACGTTGATGCTCACCCAAGGGAGGTCAGCACCTCCAAGGCCAGGACAAAGCTGGATAAGAGGATATTAAACCACATTTCAAAGATGGAAAGGTGAAAATTTTGCTGGTTTTTATGAAAAAGAGAAAAAAAAAAAAAAATTGCTTCCCTGAAGCTCTCCCAGATTTCCTAAACTGGTTCTAACAAATCACTTTAGGCCCCAGACTAGAGTCTAGGGAAAAAGAGTCAATAAAATTTCCTTTTTAACACCCTTGAGTGTTGTGGGAACAATCTGCTTTTTCATCTGCCTCTGGACCCAGAGAAGCAGAGACATGCCTTGTCCCTGCCTCTGCACCTGAATGCCATCAGAAACCAGCAGCCAGAGTCTTCCTGAGAACATTCCCCCATTCCCCACACTCTGACCAAGGTTTTGTCACTGTCAACATGTTCAGAGTGCCCAAAGTGGGTTTTCATAGCAGAGGCCTGAGGAGGAAACAATTTGGGGGGAAAAAAGCAAACTCTGGCTCTGAAGCCAGCAGAGGAAAAGGGAAAAAACTGAAGAAGGATTGATCCTCTCATCACATGGAGCTGCCATAAGGAGCTGTCAGGATTTTTATATAACTTTCCTTGAAAAGCTTGTATTTAAATGAGCAGGAAGGCAAAAGCAGAGAGAACAGAAGGCAAATTCCCTTCATTTCAAAGAAGGGGCCACAGCTGAGATCCTCATCTAACCCTGATCTCTTCCTCTTACCCCCCTCATCTCCTGTCCCAGCCTTTTTTAGCTAGGGAGACACAGCTGCTGGGACGCTTCATGGTGGGCAGAATAAATAAAAAAGTTTTAAAAACCCTTTCTTGTCACAGCATTATTTTTAATCTTCATCAGTAACCCTTATTATTCCATCTATCAGGCAAACCAGCTCTTGGCATGCCACTTGATAAAGCAGAATTTCAGCCTCCCTGATGCTCCCAAACCAGAGATTTCCTACACATTTTAAAGAGACTGTTCACTGCCTGACAGTGAGCCCTCACTGGAAGGTAATTTAATCAATAGTCAGGTCTCCAGCAGCCTCTGTAGCAAGTTAGAGTTGGCATTTAATAGAAATGCAAAGCAGAAATAGCTTTAACACCAGTTGGTATTTTAAACCACATAATAAATTCAGTGCTACTCTGTTCCATATCAATTAATAGCATTAAACTTCTTTAATGTATTAACAAAGATGTCTTTCAGATATTAAAATTCACTTCAATTAAAATAGCAATGAGGCTTTAAACATCCAGTATTTTAAAATTCACCTGATCTTTTCAGTCATTTCCAAAGGCCCTTTAACTAACACATAACTGCCTCATAAAATTTAAATTGGAGGTGAAATTAAGCCAGGCACTTAACGAATATTGCTGCAGCATGTTTGACTCCAGGTGAGCACAGAACACAACAGGCAGAACCAGCAGCAGCCCCAGCCCAGCTGAATTAACCCGAGAGCCACTTCAGGAGCTCGAATTAGTTTTTGACATGAGCTGCACTTGAAGCAGCTCCCTGCACAAATGGAAGTGGAGACAACACTCAACGTTTAACCTCAAGAGTGGCTCTGCTCAGCTCTGGGCTCACCCAGCACTTGCTGGGGTTTTAAGAGGCAGGAAAAGCAAGAGGAGCACGGAGCTCTCTCTCAAGTGGCACTTGTTGACCTGAGAATATAAAAGTAAAGAGAGGCTGTGTCCCAGACTGCAAGGCAGGATGTATTTATTCTATTGGCCATCTGCATGGCAGTTGTCTTTGTCAAGTGGGCAGTGCTCCTTGTCTCTTCCACACCCACTCCTCCTTCCAGGGGACACCTGCTGATAAGAGGCCATTGGATGTCCCTGCATGGCTGATAAGAACTGCAGCATCCCACTGGGAGCTGTGAGCCCAGGGGGAGGAGCCAAGCATTCCTACCCGGATATAATCTGGAGATTCTGGAACACCAGCACGGCTTCTCCACTGGATTTCCAGAGGAGCAGCAGCTGCCTCTGCCCCTGGATCTCCAGAGGCAGACTGCACCCTTCTCCAGGATCCCTGCTCCAGCAGAACCAGCCCTGGCACTGCAGGAGGGCTGAGCCACAATTCCAGTGGGACTGCTGCCAGCCCCCTGACCCACAGGGTGTCAGGCTGTGCTCTGGCTCTGGAAGTTGGTTTAGTTACTGCAGTGTTTATTTTATCCTTTTATTTTCTTCCCTATTAAAGAACTGTTATTTCCTGCTCCCATCATTTTTGCCTGAAGGGCCCTTAATTTAAAATTTATAACAATTCAGGGGGGTTACATTCTCCATTTCAGGGGAGGCTCCTGCCCTCCTTAGCAGGCACCTGGCTTTCCAAACCAAGACAGGCAGGAATAATGGGTCAGGCTTATCCTGCCTCCAGCTCTCAGCACTGAGTTACCCCGAGCTGATCACGGCCCACTCAGAGCTGTTGGCTTTTCCCTCTGACTTTCACACTCCTGTCTATTTGATTACTTCAGTCTATTTGACTAAAACCAAACCAAAATATTTACAGAGGCACCGGCAGTTCTTTTTCTCCGAGAGCTTCACTTTCATCACATCAAAGGAGATATTTTTATCACAGAGTTTTTGCCTTTTCTGTATGGGATCCTTCACACAAGGATCCCACACACCTGAAGTGCATGCAGAAAAGCTCTCTGTGCTCCAGGATTAAGGACTGTGCTGGAAAATCCAATACCATTTTCACTTCCCTGACTTGTTAGTGAGGATCCCAAGCCCAGCCTCCCCACCCATCTCAGCTGTGATGCTCCTGCCCTCACCTGTGCACCTTTGCTGCAGAAGCTGCTGATGCCCAGAAATATTTGCCTGTGTTGAGAGAAGGGTTCAGCCTCTCTGCTGCCAACACCACGCTGCTCAGTGGTGCTGTAATGCAGAAAATCAGAGAAAGGCTGATTAGAATAAATGATGAGCAGCTAGAACTTCCTTCCCCTCCTTCTGTTATGACATCCTCAAGCCTTGCTGTGCCTCTGAGCTGCAGAGCCACCACCTCCTGCCTTCCCCAGAGCAGAAAACCAGAGGCACACAGCAGCTCTTGTGTAAAACCAGGGGGGATGAAGTGATTTCATGGGGTCACTCTGTCAAATTGGCCTCTGCAGCTGTTCCTAATGCTGCATCTTGCTGTGCCTGCACTCACACCCACAGCTAAAAGCCCACAGAATTCCTCTCTAGCCTCTGCTTTGTGTTGAATTCAAAGGCTGGGAAGGCTAAATCCCAAAATCTGCAATGATTTACTGTGCTTTTGAACACTAACATTTTACTTCACCTCGCTGCCTCCAGGTGGGCTCCATGGCTGGGAATTCCATCCCAGCCTCTCACCGCCCTCACAGGAAGAATTCCTTCCCAGTGTCCCATCCAACCCTGTCCTCTGGCAGTTTGAAGCCATTCCCCTGTCACTCCATGCCCTTTTTCTCATGGAATTCAGTGGGATTCAGGGATGTTCTGAACCTGGTGCTTCTCCTTTTGCTGCAGCCCTCGTCCCTTACCTGCCCCTTTGGCTGACCCCAGCAGATTTCCCAGGAAATTTGGCAAGAACAGCCAGAATGGAACAAAACCCCTGCCTGCAGAGCGTGGCAGCTGGAGGGAGGCATAAAAACACTTGTACACATTTGCACTGGGACTTCTATGCACAAATGCTGGTTCCAAGTTAATTAAAAATAACACAGAAAAATAGTTAGGAGACCTTAGCCTGGGATGTGGGAGCCATCAGAGCTGACAGCAGTTGCTCTTCTTCCAGATGAAGTGATGGTGCAATTCATTGCAGAGAGTTTCATAGGTCAGAGATGGTGCCACACTCAACTCCCACTCATCCCCATGGATTTATGCTTTTCATGCTAGAGGGGAGAAGGGAAATTCACGGGCAGCAATTCATCCCCAGGATTCCAGGAGTCACACAAGGCAGTTGTTTTCTCATGCATTCTGTTGTCCAGAAGAGTTAAGAAATTCAGGACCAGCCTGGAGCCCTCCCACCATATTTTTGCAGGGTCACAAGTGACATTTCTTACACTAAACAGTTCCAAGGCGTGGGGAAGGGTCAATGCCTCAGCAGACAAATTATTTGCAGACCTTCACAGATTTATTTAAACATTTAAAATGAATCTAACATTTACCTTGATCTAAATAGATCACAATAAGAGAGTGAACACTGTGATATTATTACTTGGATGTTTTTCATTTCCTTTCACCTTTAAATTCTTTTCTGTATTCTATCTACCAGTAGAAATTTTAATAATTTTGAGTTGAAGCCCTCTAGATTTCCTCTAGAGCATTCCTGCACAGCTCCCAGCTCCCACTGCACCCCATATATCAACCCACTCTTTCAACTCCTGCACTTCCAAACATTTAAAACACCTTAATGGCTTTTCTCACTGAACCATAAAAATTATTTATAAATTCATTTTAAGACATTCATACAACGTGAAACTCATAACACGTCATGAACTACAAATTATGTTTACTGGAGTATAAAAAATTCTTTGGGTCTATGTATATATAATGAAGGAAAAAGCCAACTGCTTCTCCAAGTGGACTCCTAGTATAAGCAATCACCAAGTGCAAGGTGAAAGGATAATGAATTATTTGCTCCAAAGAACTTTTTTTAAATTAAATACCTCAAAAGGAAAAAGCAGGCCCTTCCAAGCCTTAATTTAAGTACATTTGGTGCAATTTCAAGGAGTCATCTCACTATTTTTTCCAGAATTTTTCACAACAAAGCAGCAGCTGCATCTCCTTCCCTCTAAGCAGGGGCTGTTAATCTGAGTTATTTCTGCAAGGGAAATCACCCCAAGAGTTCAGAGACACTTCAGGGGAAATGCTATTCATCAAAATCCATACATTCTTTGGGCTCCAGGAGGAGAGGTTCCTCCCCCAAAAACTGATGGAAATATGAAGAGAGGTGGTCACTTTGGAGTGTTTCAGCCACTGGAGGTGTAACCACACTTCGAGCATCAAACTCAAGATGTGAAACTAAAAAGTTAATTAAATATATCTAAGAATTAAAACTAAAGACAAACTCTTTGAAACAGCCTGCAATTCTGAAGATTCTGGGTCACACTTGCCTTGTAGGATAATATGAAGATGGACTAAAAAAGAAACTGCAAGTCAAAGAAGGTTTTTCTTCAGTTCTCTCTGGTTCCAGCCACTCCTAAAGCCCAGGCTGCCCTTCTCAGGAGTGTGCCTCATCCCAGATGCTCAGACTCTCTCACAAAATTCCAGTTCTTAGCTAAAAACAGTTTGCTGTGCTTTCCTGCCCACTTGGTCACCTCCAGGGCAC
Organism: Haemorhous mexicanus; assembly: GCF_027477595.1. NCBI lineage: Eukaryota > Metazoa > Chordata > Aves > Passeriformes > Fringillidae > Haemorhous > Haemorhous mexicanus. The sequence continues at coordinate 3,407,760 of NC_082370.1, read as the reverse complement.
CACCTCGGCCCATGAGGTCATTCCCCATGTCTGTGTGTAGGACACAGTGCCCCGTCCCACACATTTTCTTTCCTTCCAGCACGCACAGAGTGAGAGCTCATCCTTATCCCCATTAAAGCAGGACTGCTGGGAGAGAGGGACCTGTGTTTGGAGCAGTGATGGACTGGGGCTCTCCTCTCTGGGGCAAATAGGTCGTAACATCCCTTTTCTACATTACATCAAAGTATTTCAAAGCAAAGCTTAATCTGCCAGACCCATAATGCAGATTTTTAGTAAGATCCTTTGTGCGAGGAAAGGGCCATAAAGCAGCTGCCTCAGGATTCAGATGGAAATGCTGATGATCTAAATCATCCAAGCCTGGTACATAAACGAAGAGCAGCAACCAGAGAAGGGACTGATCCCAGGAGAACTCACTGATGACTCACTGTGGAAGATGAAAAGCTGTCTATATAAACAAATTGTTTATGGTCTGTTAAACAAAAGTAAAACCGGCGGAGTGCAGCAGATGCAATTCCTGCTGAGGATTCAATCTCAGCAAAGTGCATGGCTCTGACCCTGCAGACTTTTCCATGGGAACCAGAACTGCAACGAGAAGGGACTGCAGAATTTGCCATCTGTGCCCCGTCCTTATCTGATGAAAGGAGTCAGAGGCTGACAAAGTGCTTTGTGCTGCCATTTCAGTGAACATGGCCCTGCTACAGCCAGAGGCCAGAGCAGGCTCTGCAGCAGCAGCGCTCGATTTGGGACTTGTGATCATCCAGACAGACCTCGAGCAGCTCTGTCCTGCTGGGGCCAGCCTTGGCAGGTGTTGAACAGCTCCATCCTTTTGGTTTCAAACCTGATGGACCTTGGGCAGCTCCATCATTTGGGGCTCCAACCTTTAGCAGCTCCATCCTTTTGGTTTAAAACTTGGTAGACCTTGGACAGCTCCATCCTTTTGGTTTCAAACCTGACAGACCTTGAACAGCTCCATCATTTGGGGCTCCAACCTTAAACAGCTCCATCCTTTTGGTTTCAAACTTGGTAGACCTTGGACAGCTCCATCCTTTTGGTTTCAGAGTTGGTAGACATTGGACAGCTCCATCCTTTTGGGCTCCGACCTTGGACAGCTCCATCCTTTTGGTTTCAAACCTGCTAGACCTTGGACAGCTCCATCCTTTTGGTTTCAAACCTGATGGACCTTGAACAGCTCCATCATTTGGGGCTCCAACCTTAAACAGCTCCATCCTTTTGGTTTCAAACCTGGTAGACCTTGGACAGCTCCATCCTTTTGGTTTCAGAGTTGGTAGACCTTGAACAGCCCCATCATTTTGGGCTCCATCCTTGAACAGCTCCATCCTTTTGGTTTCAAACCTGGTAGACCTTGGACAGCTCCATCCTTTTGGTTTCAGAGTTGGTAGATACGGAACAGATCCATCATTTTGGTTTCAGAGTTGGTAGACCTTCAACAGCTCCATCCTTTTGGTTTCAAACCTGATAGACCTTGAACAGCCCCATCATTTTGGGCTCCGACCTTGGACAGCTCCATCCTTTTGGTTTCAGACTTGGTAGATCCAAAACAGCTCCATCCTTTTGGTTTCAAACCTGACAGACCCTGGACAGCCCCATCCTTTTGGGCTCCAACCTTGGACAGCCCCATCCTTTTGGGCTCCAACCTGAAGCAGCTCCATCTTTTGATTCCAGCCTTTCCTCAGGGTAAGGCTTGTTGGATATTGGAGCAGCATCACAAGGGATTGCAAAGAAAAGGGGGATTTAGGCTACAGAAGTGACTTAAAATCCCTCTTCCCTCCTAGCTGCACCTCACACACACCACCTGTGTCCCCAGGGAAGGACGTGGGACACGTGCAAAGGATCAAAGGAACACAGGTTGGGGTGGTGTCACAGCAGCAGGTGCATTTAAGCACTACCAGAGATCATTCTGCTCTTTTTAATCAGCTCTGCCTAATTTCCACCAGGCTGCTGTTTGGAGTTTATTTTCAGACATCATTGCCTCCAACCTTGGGTTTCCCTGTGAATCCAAGGAGAGCCACCGAGGCTGGAGCAGCAGCTGTGCCACACTGAGAGAAGGCAGTCAAACATCTGCTCCTGGAGAGCTCATCTGGCCAGATGGGAGTCCTGGGGATTCTGACACCAATCCCTGATGTGCCTCCAGCTCACCTGGCCACTCCTTCTGGCAGTTTTACACCCCCGACCACAGCTGCTCTTGGGTTTTAAAATTAACAAACCTCTGGCACTTCTTGTTTACAGGTTGATGGTAATGGTTAGACCCCAAGAAAGGATAAATACCCTGCCTGGTACAGCTTGAGGGAAGGAGTGTGAGACTGCACAGCGTAAATTCACTGGAAAAAACAGATTTAAAGTCAGTTCAAAGATGCAGCTGAGGTTTACAATTTGTAACCTCCCCAGGAGCACTCATTAAACTGAGCTCTGCAGACTTGCACCACAAGAAATAGCAGTTCTCCAAAGTGGAGGGGCTAAAGGAGGAGTTCAGTCCTGAGTTACAGATGAATAATGTACCAGTTGGCTCTCACAATTCAGAGACAGGTGTTAAAGTGTGGATGTTAAAGTGTGCAGTGATGTTATTGTAATCTGTCCTCCCACAGTCCTCTTTCCCCTCCTCCTTGAGGAGTGGTGAGGGATTGGAGAGGGCCAGCTTGCCACCAAGAGATAACAACACTTGAGCTCCTATCAAGATGTGAGAAAGTAATCTCCACCAATGGATGGCAGGGAAGGGGTTAACTGACAGAACTTTGGCTATAAAAGGCAGAAATCCATTTTGTACATGAGCACGTGGCAGATAGTCACAGAGACTCCCAGCACTGGGATTTTCCTTATTCAGTCTTTTGTTGCATCTTTGATAAAAGTTAAAAAACCTTTTAAAATTATGAGAGTTGTTTCTCACACCCTGGAAAATATCCAGACAAAAATCCAATTGAGCGTGAAAGAGAAGACATTGGAAACAGAAACACGTGGCTGATGTTGAGAAGTAAATCATAAATAATAAAATATAAATAATTAAAAAAAATAATAAAAAATAAATAATAAAAATAAATAATAAAATAGTAAATAAAAAATAATAAAACCAGGCACTGTTTGAAGGTCTGGCCTCCCTGGTTCCTCACAGGGAGAGTTGGTTAATTGTCTTCATAAAAAAAGGCAAAGATTATGGAATCTGTAGCATTTTCCTGCTTGTTTGGGACACACACACACATCAAACTTCTTGTTGTCCTAATCATCTTAGCTGTCCTAATTACTTCTGAAGGGGATAACATTTATCTCATTAATAAATTTATGCCAACAGCAGATAGGGAAGATGCTCTGACAAACCAGCTCTTAATAATTCTCAAATGCATCTTTAGGAGTATTGTGTGAACATCCCCATCTCCAGAAGGCAAAACAACTCACAATCACAGGACAAATCTAATCCTAACAAGCAGGAAATCAAGGGAGCTTCCCACATCTGTTTTCCTCTGATTAGATTAGCAGTGCTGTCATATCTGCTGTCATGCTGCTGCACACTGACCTTCAGCTACTTAGCAGAGCTGTTATTTTTGGTTTTAAACGCCAAGAAAAGCTTTTTTTGTTGGAGTTAGAAAATAAACTTCCCTTCTTCTTACCTTGGAGTTCCAGTGTCCAGGCTGTTTGGTTTGGTGTCCTGTTGTGACACTGTTTGTGCCTTTGCTGGAGCTCCTGGAGGAGCTCTGGATCACAGCACCAGGCCCTGCAGTGAAACACCTGCAAAAAGCAAAATATTTGTTGCAATCAGACAGCAACACCGAGGCACAGATGGGCTTCTCCCCGCTGGGATCCTCTCCAGGAGTTTCCCCTGAAGCTGTGGCTCTGTTCTGTGCCACATCCCTCATCCCAGCATCTGGGGGCTCTGATCCGAGGCCACGCTCCTGAGACTCCCACCTGGCACGGCTTAGAAGGGAAATCCATCACAACCAGCCAACTCTCTTCATGTCAGCAGCCTGACCCAAAGGGAACAGAGCTGGCAGAGCAGGGGACAGGCAGGGAAAAGCCACTTCAGCCTCCCATTTCCAGGCAAAACTCCTTTTCCAATAAACCCTTCTAATTCACCCTGTAACAGAAGAGGTGCAGGAGGAGCCTGCTCCACTTGTTTTTACAAGTGGCTGTTGAACAGGAGGCTTTGACACAGTTTTAAAACTCATCAATCCTCTCTCTGTTTTTCTATGCTGATAAGCATTATGTTCTGCCTCAGAAATATCTATTTCTGCACTTGGGTTATTTTATTTCCCTATTGTTAAAATGAAAGATTGGCTAAACAATTTCAGTAGTGCCTGTCAAGCACTTCCTTTCTTCTGCAAATCCTCAAGCTCTGATTCTCATCATTAAGTCACTGACAATATAAAGACAGACTTCTTCAAATAATCCATCATCAACAAAGATAAATGCACAGAAATTATACAGAAATTGGCCTGAAGCATCACTGCAGTATAAATAGAATTTTCTGAAGAGTAAATACATCCCCATTCAATAGCCAGAGCTCAACACAGACAACAATGACCAGCATTTTAAAATCCCTCTTGTACCAAATGCTGTGTGAGGATCTAAAAGGTTTTCAAACTTGGGAGACCACGGGAAAAAACTCTCCATTCCAGGGTGGCAGATTGAGCCATCAGCTCCAGCAGACAACAGGAACAACACAGTTATCAAGAACTTCTCCCCACGAAAATGCAGATGCAGCTGGAGGTCACCTAACCCTGTCTGTCTGTCTGTCTGGGGTTGGATGCCCCAAGAGCAATGCAATCAAGGGCAAGTGTGCAGGGGTTTGTCACCAGTCTCCAAACAGCCAGAGGGCTGCGTTCTGTCAGAGCTGGAAATGGCAAGAGGAACACTGGAATGTGTCCTCCAGGAAATCCCTTAACCTTGGCTGGAATTAATCTGCATCCTGAATTGCTGCAGCATCAACTGCAAAGGCCCCACAGTTTGATTTTTGGTTTTCTCAAGCATTATTTCCATTTTGTTTTGGAGCCCATTTGCTTTCTGATTCCTGGTGCTCCTTGTGGTGTGAAAAGCAGCATCCCATGGTAGCCATTCCCTCGTTGTCTTCTCCTTATCCATCTGGATTTTAATTCCTGTCATTGAATCCAAACTGAAAGCTGTGCCTGCAGTCACCCCTCTCATCCTGCCCTTGCTTTCCCAGGCTCAGGAATACCAAGCAGAGCGTGGCAGGAGTGGTTGGACCACAGCTCCAGGAACCCACTTCTGCACTTCCCAGACATGGGACATGGAGTTTGGACTTGTCCAAGCCACATCCTGCACTAAACCTTGGGAGATAGGTTTAATCTCTCAACTGGGAGGTCACAATTGCTGCAATGAACCAAGTGTAAAAAGATGAACAACAGTTTATCCAGCTTTTGTACTCCTGCAGATGAATTTCTTCCTGCACCTTCTCCATTCTTTCCTCTGCCTGGAGAGGAGCTTGGATGCCACAGAGCTGCCAGGATAATATAATCAGAAAAAAGTCAGGAATGGAAGCACAGTGTTAGACAGATGGTTCAGGCCCTTCCTTCATTTGCTTTTCAAATTAACTAAATGTGCCCAAATGAGACACTTGATGACTGAATATCAGCCCTCCCTTTGCCATGCAGTCCCAACAGCCACACTCTGGGAGAACCTGGGATTTTGCCTTCCAAATGAGACACTTGATGACTGAATATCAGCCCTCCCTTTGCCATGCAGTGCCAGCTCTGGAAGAACCTGGGATTTTGCCTTCCCATGGATGAATGGGAGCCACAAAGGCTCAGGTTATGTTTAGGAAAGGAAAGGTAAAGGATGCCTCTGAACCTGGCTTTGTGGGGCCACATTTTATGGGACCTCAAGGCTTTTGAAAGTGTTTCCATGCAATAAATGCCTCTGCTTTGGAATTGTGTCTGGAATCCCAGCAGGGAGATGATGCTGGGGGGTGTGTGCTCCACACAAGCAGTCAGCTTTTCAAACAGCACAGGTAGACCTTGAAAAGTGCAGTTAATCACACCTGGAGAGTGGATTGAGGTGTTAAAGAGACCATCTGAGGAGCTGGGGAGCCAAGTGTAATGTGGTGGCACAGCAGGGTGACATAAACAGCTGTGACAGAACTAAAAATACAGCGCAGACCCCGGGAGTGTCAGAGCTGATCTTCCCTTCTCCTCCAAACAGCTCCCAAGCTAAGAAAACCACACACCAAGGCAGGGACATGAAAGGGAAGAACCATCCCCTCTCATTTGGTGGGGTGACTCAACCTATTTGTGGAATGTCTCCTCTGTCCTTTCCCTGCCTGTGTGTGCAGAGCAAAATTCCTGGAGCACTCAGTGCTTGGTGAACAAAGAGCAGCAGCCCAGCAGTGGGGGCTGCAGACCCTTGGCACAGGGCAGGAACATCCCAACCAGTTAAATGCATTATTCCACAGCCTGCAACATGTTAAAGTGACAATTTCTACTGCATTTCCCTTCCTGTCAGCACGGGTATCAGAACAGAGTGGGGGGAGCTGGAGGAATGGGAATAAGGCCCTGGAAGAGAGATCCAAGCTGGAGCAGCAGAGGAAACACTTTCCCAAACTCAGATGCCTTGATCCCCAAGGGGAATTTACAGCAGTGCTGGGAGCCAGAACATTTCAGTGAGCAAACCCTTTGTGTTCAGTATGCAGACATTGTCTCCAGTGGAAAAAAATTGCAGTCGTGTTTCCTAAATCCCCAGAGCTTCCCACAGAAGTGGGCTCCCAAATTATATCATCTCCCACTTCCCTTGTGTTCCTAATGATCCAAAGAACCCGAGGGGATTGTCTGCATTTAAGTCTGCTCAGATGCAAATGCAAAAGATCCTGAGCTCCTTTTGCTGGGAATGCAGATGAATAAATAAACCTGGGATTTCTGCCCAGCTCTGCCTGTAGGCTCTCCTGTCCTGGGAGAGACCAGGTCCATCTCCCCCCACACCAACCACCCCGTTTGGGAGCTGAAGATGATGCTGATAACCCACAGAGAACTCTCTGGAATGAGTGGAAATGAAACATAACTGAGGAATGAGGTGGAATTCCCAGAGAAGGGTGTCTGCCCTGCTCCCAAGGCCAGGCTGGAAGGGACTGGGAGCACCCTGGGGTGGTGGGAGGGGTCCCTGCCCATGGCTGGGGGTGGCACTGGGTGCTCTTCAAGCTCCCTTCCAACCCAAGCCATTCTGGAATGTTCTAGAGCTGGCACCACTCCCAAAGTGCTGTAATTATGCACAAGACCTTTTCATTTCACTGTTTTAAAAAAAAATCCTCTCAGCCACCAGCAAGCAAAATGTTCTGAAAAACTCCTTCAAGCTTCCAGGGCTGAGTTGATAAACAAGAAATTTCAGTTGTTTGATTCAGGCTCAGGAGCACAGAGGTGATGAGGCTGTTGAGAGCTCAGGTAACTCAGCCTGAACTCACCCCAGCCCAGAAGCAGGAGCACAGGGCTCGAGTTTTGTGTAAGTCTCTCACTACCACGGATGTTACACAGCATTAAAAGGGTGCTGTGTGCTCATGTGCAATAAAAAAATTAATTTACCATTCACCAAGCCTCTCATTTATGAAAGCAGCTGTTTCAGCTCCATTATCTGCATGTTTCTTAGGCATTTATTCCGTGTATTATCAAAGCCAGCTCGAACCAAGCTTTATTTTTGTATTATTGGCTTTGTATAATTTGTGTGTATTCCTGAGAGAAAGCCAGAGTGTGACGATGCCACTGCCACGTCGCCATCTCCAGGTAAGACAAAGAACTGAACAAAACCCTCTCTCAGAAGTGCATCATCACAGAGGGATCTTTTCAGAGCAGGAATTTAAAAATACCTGTTCTTTTGGAATACTCTCCTGTGGGATTCTCATTCTCTGAACCTGAGAGAAGCAGAGAAAAGAATGATCAAAACAATTCTGATCCCATTTGCTGCTCCTGTGTTTGTGCCAGAGTAGAATGCAACAGGGAGATTGTTTACCCAAGATGATGGGGGTTTCTTTCTGTCACAAGAGTCTGTGCAGCTGGGTTGAGCTTGTGCAGCTCAGTTTAGATGTAAATAATAAAATAAAGTAATTAATTAGCCACTGGTACCAGTGGAGTCCTCTTTGTCAGGGCTGCCCTGCTTTACAACACTCTCCTGTTTCAGGGAATGCAGGAAAAAGGTGTCTTTTACTTCTGGAATATTCCACAGCTGCACTGAGGAAGAGCTGGATCCAGAGGTGGATCCAGAGGTGGATCCAGAGGTGGATCCAGAGGTGGACCCGGAGCAGCAGCTCAATCCTGACCTCCTGTACCCACAAACAATTCCAATTTGCTTCTAAGGTGGATTTTAAAGCCACAGAAGAACAGTATTGGTCTCTGTCCCCCCCAGGCTGACAGACCCTGAGACACCAAGCCCAGACCCTCCCCAAGAAGCCCCTCCCAGGAGCTCTGAGTGCCGAGGGCACAGGATCAGTCAGCTGGGATGTGCAGGTTTGGTTTTAATGCCTCCTGCCCCACCAGGACCAGCAGCACCTTTAAAAGTACCAAAAAAGGAGCTCAGCTTGAACTCCTGGCCAGGCAGGGCCAGCCTGACTCTGCCCTTCCCCAGGCTCTGAGATGTGAGGACACGAAAGAACTGCCTTGCTTGCAAGCTGATCCTGAGAAATGCTACAAGCTGGAGTCACCAGCCAGGTTTAGGGCCATCTGAGGGAATATTTATTGCTTCCAGTGAGGATCAGCTCCCCTTGCCTCTCACCTGGGCTCTGTCATCACTCTGGCCTTTGCAAACCTCTCCTTTATTCCATCTTACAACAATTCCTGGAAAAACCTGCTGTAAAGACATCCTTGACCTGTGTTTCAACACCTGGTTTGATCCTTTGGTTTTCCAGCAGGGAGGTTGCTGAGTGAACAGCCCTCCCCAGGAGTTGCACCTTTGTCATTCCTCACCAGGAGACCTGCTGATAATTCCTTTATTCTTCAAGCTCCAAGGGATGGAGGATTGCTGCAGAGACAAAACACCCCTGAAGAGAGGTTTTGCAAACACTCTCTCTCCAAGTTAGAATTTAAAAGAGCAAATAAGGAAATTGAGAAAATTTGGAAAATTTAAAATTGTAAAGTTAGTTGGAATATGAATTGGAAAATTTAAGAGAGGCTTTTCAGACATCTTGCAGAGTCTGAAAAGGATTTTCTGAGCCTCTCTCAGACCCAAGTGCCCAAGTTTCCAGGCTCTTCAGACAAAGTTTAGAGCACACAAAAATCTTCAAAACGATCTCAGCAAACATTTTGTTCTCAGGCATTTCAGGAGTTTGGAGGTGGCAGGACCCTGTCAGATTTTAGGGGGGAGACACCTGGAGCTGGCTCTGGTTTTTAACCAGGAATAGAGTCTGGTGGGTTATTGTTAGCTCAGTTATCTCCCTGGCTGAGACAAGGCTCACCAAGAGAGGCCAAAATTCTCATTTTTTATTCAGCTGTGGCCGAGCTCAGAAAAGGAACAGGATCAGCAGCCCCATTTGTTCATGGATGGCACCCAGGGAGAAGGGAGAAGCTGTCTCCAAACGATCATGCAAATTTCTCCAGTGGCCTCGGGGCAAGGAGAGCCAGGACATGAAGGTCGTTTTGTAAGACCTTGAATATTTTGAATTCAAACTATGGATCACATTTTAATCAAACCAGCCCTGTGCTATTTCTATCCAAGTAATTTGCATTCTGGCTCTGTCATGGGGGCAGTTATGAGTCAGCTAAGCTCTCTAATATAATAACTATCAGAAAATTGTCTTGCATTAGTCACGTTAATTATGCTGAACCAAACACTGAAGACAGCAAAATGTTTTTTCCATTGCAATTTTTTTTTTTTTTTTTTTTTTGCCTTGTAGAGATTTTAGGAATTTATTGGAGCAAGTTTCTTTCTCAAAATTAAACCTGCAGACAAAAAGGATGTCAGACATGCCTGTGCCCTGGCAAACAACAGGAGCTCTGGCTCTGATTTTTGTTACCTTGCTCTCTACAGGGAATAGATTTTGTTTCTCTATAAACAGGCAAAATAAAAATAAAAGCCAGTGCCCCAGTGAGCAGCACACTCATCATTTATGGATGCTTGAATCATTCAAAGAAAGCATCTGTTAAGAGGGCTGGTAATTTTCCTGGCTTGCCTCTGCTCCAGCCAGCCTAGTATTTTGATTTTTTATGGAAAATGTGAAAAAGCAACTTGCTTTCTCCCGAGTACCCTTGTTAAAGATCCCATCTCAGGCTGTAACACAAATAGTGTCTGGTGCTCCCTCTGCCTCTGCAATTCAAACAAACACAAACCTGGCACCAGGCAAGTTTGGGCACCTGCACCAATAACCATTTTACTGGGAAACTCTGTCTGGAAAAGATGCCCATGACAGAATCACTGAGCATTTGGGTTTGGAAAGGACCCCAAAGATCTTTTTCCACCCCCTGCCATGGATAGGGTCACCTTCCACTATCCCAGGCTGCTCCAAGCCCCATCCAACCTGGCCAATACCAACCCAAAACTTCCTAAAATGTTACAAACCACCCCAGTGTAGTCTAAAAACAGGTTGGTGGGCTGAACACAGGTAACCCTGAAGGGCAGGGGGACAGTGCTCAGGCCTCAGGACAGTGATTCCAAAGGTGAGGGGATGATAATTGGAGGTTTTAGCTCATTGGGATTCAGGTTTCTGGTAGTTTGGGCAGATTTATGTGGATCCAGCAAGGAAATGGAGAAGCACCCTACAGGATTTCTATAGAATGTGGGCTAACTATAGAATTTGGATTTTTGGAACCCCTAAAGACCATGGCTCCTTCCAGAATTCCTAGTTTTTATGAAAATGACCAAGCAATGAAACCTCCCACTGATTGCAGCCCAATTTAAAGGAGAGTATGTCATAAATAAAAGATATTTGTGGTTTAAACCTTGACTAAAGGCTCCTTTTCAACACCTTCCCAGGCTTTCTCCAAACCTGCAAAAAAACCAGCTCAGACTATGAACTCCTCTGAATCAAGTTTCATTGAATGCCTGTCATTCTCATCTCTCAGAACAGACTCTGCCAGGCTTGGGGGATTGAGAGCAATTCCAAGTGCAGCAAAAACTGGGATTTGTTTCCTTGTCTGCAGTTTGCATCTCTTAAAAAGAACAAAGCTGGCACGTAGGGGTGAACACACCTGATCAAACCCACACAGGGACAGAGACACCACTGCCTCAGCCAGGGCTGTTGGTTTTAGCCCCACAATGTGACCCCATCTTTGAACACTCAGGCTGGCTGGTGGTTTTCATTCATCCTTGCAATTTCCTGGCCAGGCATCATCAGAAGGAACCCCAAATAATTGTGCTTAGAAGAAAAACACTGACATTTGCTGGGAAAGCTTCAGAGGAAGAGCTGGTCTCCCTGATGAACACCCACCAGCCATTCAATGGTTTGCCAGGGCTGTTTCTATTTCCTTTCTCTGTTCCTTGACCTTTGCTGAAGCACAGCCCAGATTTCTGCCCACACACCTGGGCCTTCCCCAGCCCAAACAGGAGCCCAATTAGCCCTCACAAAAACACACCAATTACCAGGTCGACTGCAGCTGTAGTAATTCTTCTTAAGGACTTAAACAACCTTTTTACCAGCTAAATAAAAAAGGGCAGTCAGTGCTAATTAAATACAAGGCTGCTTTGCAAAGCCAAGGGAGAAGATGAAGGAAGCCCATTAACGAGCTAACAAAATCAAAATGAATGGATTTAACAGCAGTTATTGGGCAGAGAGCATGTCAGGAGCACACAGCAAGTGGCAGAGGGTGGAGTTTGCCATGCTGGTGTCCCTTGGACCCAAGGGAGGGATTTAAAAAGTTTAAAAGTCCCACATGTCACTCTGACTGAGGGATTCAGAGGGCAAGAGCATCTCTGGCTGCTGGGTCACCTCTCACCTCCAGTTTCTTATTTCACAGCTTCTGCTGGGTTTGCAGCTCTGCTGGCAGACACCACCCAGAAAGGAACATCTGGAACTCTTGAGAGCAATGCCAGGAGGAGGACAAGGACTGTGCCTCACAGCAGGAGTTCACTGAAGCTCCTGATGGTCCTTCAGGCAGGTGCTGGGTGTTCTTTGGCAGAACAAACTCAGCCTTGGCAGTGCCTGGTACAGAAGGTAAAAGAGAGTTCAGATCTCTCTGCCAACGAAAAGCTCCAGTTACAAAAATGGATTTTCCTTCCCCTTCCCTGATGGGGAAGCAGCACAGAGCTCCCAGCCAAGTCCCAAGCTCGCAGGTGTTCAAAGCCAATTTTGATTTTTCTTTATTTTTAGAGCTCACACAGCTACAAACTATCAAAGACCTCATTAAAGTCCTCAAAAAATTATGTTTTAAGTAGTAAACTGGGGTTGAACTTGAGCCAGGGAGAGTTGTAAGGAATTTGATTCAAATCACACTTCATATTTTCTCCATGCCATGAACTCCCACCTATAAATGGGCTGATCTTGGGACCCAGCTTGCCCAGGTGTCTCTGCCTCCCTGCTCCTTGGCCAATGCTCAGATGTTCACATCAACCCTCGTGCTGTGAACTATTTTTTTAGGCCATAAACTCCAAGGCAAAAGCCATCCCACATTTGATAGTCACTCATCCAGCCATGCCCAGATGTGGCCAACACGTGGTTTCTACCAGAGTAAAACTGTTTAATAGCAGGAAACAAATTTTACATTTCACCCCTGGGTGTCTCATCCCAGCCAAGTTCTCAGCACAGCTGCAGTGCAAAGTTTGCTCCCCATTCCCAGCAGACAGAAAATGTTGGGGTTTTGGTTTGGGCTGTAGCTGGATAAGCTGTTCATCACTGCTGCCAGCAGCCACTCTGAGCTCAAACACTCTGCACTGCACTGCTGGCCTTGCTAAGGCACAGCATCACAGGACCATGGAATTGGTTGGGTTGGAAGGACCTCAAATCCCATCCAGGGCCACCTCCTGCCATGGGGAGGACACCTCCACTGTCCCAGGCTGCTCCATGCCCTGTCCAACCCGGCCTTGGGCACTGCCAGGGATGGCACTGCCACAAATTCCCTGCACCAGCACTGCCCTGTGCCTTTGCTTGGGTGAAAATAAAAAATTTAGACAAGGCAGTTGCTTCTAAATCACAGCAATTTGGAAAGCCCAGCAGCACTTTGGGAAAGGGAGCTCTGGCAGGAGACAAAGATGAGATGTGACAATTTCTGCAGAGCCAGCCATGGCAAGCCACGCTCCACAACCCAAACCCTCAGCTCCTGTCTCTGCTGGTGATTTTAATTGCCTTTTGTCCTTCTCGAGTGGATGACAGAAAGGACAGGTGGGCTGTTGGATTTTAAACCTCTGGGAGTTTAGTCCAACACGTGTAAAACAAATGTGAAATCCTCCCTGTGTCCTTTGCAGAGCAGTGAGGGTGTCAGTGAGGGGCTTCACCAAGGCAGAGCCAAGGGGGAAATTGGAATGGGACAGTTCTGTCCAAACCCCACAGAAATTACATCACAGTTGGGTCTGTTGTGCTTCCCAAACTGATGTAAAACAGCCAAATAAACTGCTCTGGAAAACTTACCTGGGGAGCTCAACACCCAAATTGAAAATGCCACAGCAGGGAGAGGACCTGGAAAGGATCAAACAGTGATTGTTGCTGTGGGAGAAAGAAGAGAAGCAGGGACTTGGAGGTGGAAGGAAGGCACAAACTGCATTAGGAACCTCCTTAGGTGACTAAGGACAACGTGGCACAGCAGTAAATCAACATTGCCACAATCAGGTGGTGACAGGTCCTGGCCTTTCAGCCCTGGAAAATCTCGTATGGCCCAGGAGAGGAGTGATGTTTCCCTCACCCAAACTCCACAGAGAAAAGGAAAAGCTTTTCCCTGGAGGCTCTTCTCAAGCAGCTCCAGTTCACTCCTTTTGTGACACTCACAGATAACTGGTGTATTTTAAACAACAACAAGAACCCCTGAACTTTACTGGAAGTGGGGCAGTTTGAAGCACTCCTGACCTGCTCTGGGAGGGTCAGCTTTCAAATATCAGGCTTGCTTTCCTTTCCCTTTGAAATCCAGACATTACCTTTCCTTTTCTATCTCTCTCTAACTCCTCTGTGTGAGAGCCAAACAGCACTCAGCTCTGAAGATTTCTCTGTCCACTCACTCAGACCTTGGATGGCTGTTAGCAGAATAATTTTCACAGTATTTTTATCTATAAAAGAAGGCCACGTTCATCTATTTAATAACCAGAGCAGAAAGCACTTGCATTTCCCAGCAAAACTAATAAAACAAGTCCAGCATCTGGTGCTCAGCCAAGTGCTCAAGGATTGTTTTAAAAGAACACCCCCATCCTTGGGCTGTGCATTTGACAAATCTTAGGGGGTTTTTTTAAGAGAAATTTAAGATAATTTTTTAAAGAAAATTTTTAATTTCTCTTTTTTTTTTTTTAAGAGAAATTTAAAAAGCTTTGGGTTGAGCCTTACCTGCAGCACACACTTAGGAGTTGAGACTCAGCTTTATTCCAGCTGTGGGTATGCAAATGCCATGCTGAGAGATGCTTTCTGTGCTCTGGAAAACCCAGTGGGACACCTGCCCAGCAGGTCACCACAGCCTGGCCATGACCCCCTCATCCCCTTGATGTTCATTATTAAAACCTGCAGCAACAACTCAATTTCTTCCCCAGGCGTGCTGAGAACTTCTCCAAAGTTACTCATGCAAGATATTTGTGGAGGTTAATCCAGGACAGAAATCCCAGGAAGCAAATAGCACAGAAGCTACCAATGCATTCTCTTTTTTATTGTTTCTGACAATCAGTAGTAAAACGTGTTGCTGCTACCAAGGGAGCCAGTTGTAGCATTACTCATTTCACATTAGGGCCCAGAAGAATAAATCTTCCCAGAGCTCTTGCTGGCATTAGGCTAAAACATAAGTCTAGGTTTGTAAAGGAAATGTATTAAACAGATGAGACAGCAGTGGAATACAGATTTAAGGGAGAGGAAAGTCACTGCAGATTCCTTCTCTGTTAAACAACAAACTTAAGGCAATGACATGGGAACAGCTGAGCTGCAAATAATTCAGCAGCTAATATAGAAATGGACAATTCTAAAATAGGAATAACCACGCTGGAGGTTTCTGCAGGAACAGGTAGGACCTGTCAGAGAGTGACCACAGAGTTGGGTGCAAACTCTCAAATCGAGTTTCTCACAGAAAAGTAGAGCTCACATTGCACATGAGAGAATTTTTCTCTATCAGTCCTAAAGCCAATGTAAAATCAGGGTGTTTGTCCTCCTGGACAGGGCAGAGGAGCTGGTGGTGAAGGAACAGAGAGAAAAGGAAGGCAAACACTTTGAGGTTCATGTGAACAGGTTTAGTGCAGCTTCTGAGGCAGGGAAAAAACAGCTGGTGAGAGAATGGGCCACAAATGTGTTTTTGGGCTAAATTCACAGGTCCACTCCACATTTAGCAGTGGGAGCAGAGGGGAAGGTGTCCATCATGTTCTTCTGAAGGCCACCTGGAGGAGTCTGCTCTACCAGGGCACATGCAGCAGGCAAGGGACAAGGGGACAGTCTGCAGACACACAGACATTCCAGCCTGTGCCTGGGACAAGGGGACAATCTGCAGACACACAGACATTCCAATCTGTGCCTGGGACAAGGGGACAATCTGATCACACACAGACATTCCAACCTGTGCCTGGGACAAGGGGACAATCTGATCACACACAGACATTCCAGTCTGTGCCTGGGACAAGGGGACAATCTGATCACACACAGACATTCCAGCCTGTGCCTGGGACAAGGGGACAATCTGATCACACACAGACATTCCAACCTGTGCCTGGGACAAGGGGACAATCTGATCACACACAGACATTCCAGTCTGTGCCTGGGACAAGGGGACAATCTGCAGACACACAGACATTCCAGCCTGTGCCTGGGACAAGGGGACAATCTGATCACACACAGACATTCCAAACTGTGCCTGGGACAAGGGGACAATCTGCAGACACACAGACATTCCAGCCTGTGCCTGGGACAAGGGGACAATCTGATCACACACAGACATTCCAGCCTGTGCCTGGGACAAGGGGACAATCTGCAGACACACAGACATTCCAGCCTGTGCCTGGGACAAGGGGACAATCTGATCACACAGACATTCCAGCCTGTGCCTGGGACAAGGGGACAATCTGCAGACACACAGACATTCCAGCCTGTGCCTGGGACAAGGGGACAATCTGATCACACAGACATTCCAATCTGTGCCTGGGACAAGGGGACAATCTGCAGACACACAGACATTCCAGCCTGTGCCTGGGACAAGGGGACACTCTGCAGACACACAGACATTCCAACCTGTGCCTGGGACAAGGGGACAATCTGCAGACACACAGACATTCCAGTCTGTGCCTGGGACAAGGGGACAATCTGCAGACACACAGACATTCCAACCTGTGCCTGGGACAAGGGGACAATCTGCAGACACACAGACATTCCAGCCTGTGCCTGGGACAAGGGGACAATCTGATCACACAGACATTCCAGCCTGTGCCTGGGACAAGGGGACAATCTGCAGACACACAGACATTCCAGTCTGTGCCTGGGACAAGGGGACAATCTGATCACACAGACATTCCAGTCTGTGCTTGGGACAAGGGGACAATCTGATCACACAGACATTCCAGTCTGTGCTTGGGACAAGGGGACAATCTGCAGACACACAGACATTCCAGCCTGTGCCTGGGACAAGGGGACAATCTGATCACACAGACATTCCAGTCTGTGCCTTTCTGTGTGACAATATCCTGTAGGCCTGTCAAGCAAGGCTGCCCACCGCTGAAAATCGATCTGCAAACTTTCAGTGCATCAAATTAATTGTTCTTTTCAAGGCCTTCATCCAATCTGTTTAATATTTTATTATTTTCTGCTGTTAGAAGAGAACATTATCTGCAGAGGAAGATCTGGATGGCTGCCCAGAGAGCCCTTCCCAAAGCCAAGTGAGCAGATGGAAGGCAGGGGCTGGAGCAGAGCTCTGGGGAGCTCAGGACCAACAAACCAACCACAAAAAGAAGCTCAGAGAGCAAGAGCATCTCATTCTCAAAGGGGTGTGGAGAAGGCCACCCCAGATGTGGCCACAAAGCTGCTCTAAAAATTGGCATAAATCATCAGCTGGGGATCCACACACTCTTCTTCATGCACCCCCTCTCCCTGGCAGCCCAAAGCCCTCAGCAGCACGGGGGGGCAGAGCTGCCTGCCCAGCCCACAGCAGCCAGGGCAGCTCAGCCCTGCTGCAACCTTCGAGCAGGTTCTGGAAAAACCCTGAAAAACCCCTGCAAAAAGCCCTGGGAGTTTTTAAAAGGACAAGGTGACACCTCAGCTGCTGGGGGGATGCACAGCCTGGGATGTTCAGGCAGCCCCCACCCCCCCCATGAAGGGTGAGCACCCAGTTGTCACCATCACGTTTTCTGGAAAAATCTCTTTGCCCAGGATTCTTCTCCTTGGAAGCTGGGAAGGCTCAGAGAGAAAGGAAAATAATAATTATCTCATTTTCTTCTCCTGGGTTTTGCTGCTTTGGAATGTGGTTGGAGATTGTTTATCCAACAGGGGAATTGTTTTTATTTAATCACCAATCTCTGTCCAGCTGTGTCAGGACTCTGGAAGGAGTCACCAGTCTTTCATTATCTTGTGAAACCTTCTGTCTGTATCCTCTCTCTATTCTTTAATACAGTTTAGTACAGCATTTAATATAATATAATATAATATAATATAATATAATATAATATAATATAATATAATATAATATAATATAATATAATATAATGTAATGTAATAAAATGTAATGTAATAAAATGTAATGTAATGTAATGTAATGTAATAAAATGTAATGTAATAAAATGTAATGTAATGTAATGTAATGTAATATAATATAATATAATATAATATAATATAATATAATATAACATAATACAACATTAATATAATATAATACAATATTAATATAATACAATATAATACAACATTAATATAATACAACATTAATATAATACAACATTAATATAATATAATACAACATTAATATAATATTACATTAATATAATACAATATAATACATTAATATAATACAATATAATATTAATATATGATACTATACCAAAATATAATATAATGTAATATAATATAATATAACATAATACAATATTAATATAATATAATACATTATTAATATAATACAACTATAATATAATATAATATAATACAACATTAATATAATACAACATTAATATAATATAATACAACATTAATATAATACAACTATAATATAATACAATATAATACAACATTAATATAATACAATATAATATTAATATACTATACTATACCAAAATATAATATAATATAGTATAATATAATATAATAAATATAATATAATATAATATAATATAATATAATATAATATAATATAATATAATATAATATAATATCAGAAAATAATAAATGAGCCTACTAAGAAAATGGAGTCAGATTCTCATTTCCTCCTCCATCTGGGGAACCCCGAAAATCCCCCAGCCAGTGCCACTGACCTCCCTCCCAGAGTGATTCCTGGAGCTCAGCACTCTGCAGACCCCCAGAGCTGCTTCCCACCTGGGCTCTGAAATCCTCCCCCCTCCACCAGGAGAGGCAAAGCTTGGTTACAGCAGCTGGTGTCCGTGGGGGTCAGAGAGCCACTGCCACCAGCTGCTCCTGCAGCTCTGAGTGGTGCTGAATCCCAAATTCCTCAAGGCCTTTAATGGGATTTTTGGCAAATCTCACCCCCTTGTCCCTCAGCTGTGTCACACAGGGAGTGCTGAGCTCACCTCTGGGCCATGCAGAAAGGCACAAGGCTTCCCCAGAGAGTCTTTCTAAAAACACATGCCTTCTTCAGCAATGAATTAAACTCCAGCTCTCATTCAATCTGGAGGAAATTGCCTGTACAACAGAATTTTGTGCTTTATACCTGAGCAGGAGGTTGCATTCATCAGCTGCTCCAACAGTTGCTTTCACCAGCTGCATTCTCTTTATGTTACTCTCTTCCATGAAAGAGCTGAATTTTAAATTTCACAACATTTGAGCCCGTATTATAAAAGCCAACACAGGTACATTAATACAGAGAGGAGAAATGTTCTATTGAATTTGATTAAAATGACAGGAGCTGAATAGGGGAAATTTGAATATGCTGGAGAAGGCAGGCAAACAAAAAAAGACAAATAAAACCTAAACACGACCACTTAAGTGTTTCAGAAAAAAATAAAGACTGCTCAAGAGGGAAATCATAAGCCCAAGCATTACAGTGTTAGCAGAAACAACCATATTTTATTCAAAACTTAGTTTATTTCCAGCTACTGAACTGTGTCATGTGTAATTACCAGGCAGGGATTCAAATAAAGTGAATTTGCTTCACCTAATGCTACAGAACATGAATGTGGGCCAGCACACAGAGCTGTGTCTTCAGGAGAAAAGGGATCAGAGTCTCCTGCTCCAGCTTTATTCCAGCCAGCAGTGGGGCTCTGCCATAATTCTGAGGGGTGGCAGCTCCTGAAGGAGATTTCCATGCAGGAATGGGCACCCAGAAGGGCAGGGCTGAGTCCTGAAGGCATCAAAAATGTAAATAAAAATCAGTTTTTATTTGTCTTACTGCAGCCTACTGGAGAGTTTTATTCAGGCCAAAATAGGTGGAGGAGGTTTAATTTGTTGTTTAAGCAAAGCTTTAAGATCGTTCATTTTAATTTAAATAATTTTAAAAACTCCCAGGGCTTTTTGCAGGGGTTTTTCAGGGTTTTTCCAGATGTTTTTCCACAATTCTTCCAGAGGTTTTCCAGCATTTTTTTAGAGTATTTTTCCAGGATTTTCCTCAGGGATTTTCCCAGAGGTTTTTCCAGGATTTTCCAGAGGTTTTCCAGGATTTTTCCAGAGTTTTTTTCTGGGGTTTATTGGGTTTTTCCAGGGGTTTTTTCAGAGGTTTTCCCGGGGTTTTTCCAGGAATTTTCCTGTGTTTTTCAAAGGGTTTTTCAGGGTTTTTCCAGGGTTTTCCCAGAGGTTTTTTCCACAATTCTTCCAGAGGTTTTCCAGGATTTTTCTAGAGTATTTTTCCAGGATTTTCCTCAGGGATTTTCCCAGAGGTTTTTCCAGAGTTTTTTTTCCAGGGTTTATTGGGTTTTTCCAGGGGTTTTCCTGAGGTTTTTCCATGAATTTTCCTGCGTTTCTTGAAGGGTTTTTCCAGGGGTTTTCCAGGTTTTTTTCAGGGTCTTTTCCAGCCATTTTCCAGGGGTTTTTCAGGGTTTTTCCAGGGTTTTCCCAGAGGTTTTTCCACAATTCTTCCAGAGGTTTTCCAGGATTTTTCCAGAGTATTTTCCCAGGATTTTCCTCAGGGATTTTTCCAGGATTTTTCCAGAGTTTTTTTCCCAGAGTTTATTGGGTTTTCCCAGAGTTTTTTCCAGAGGTTTTCCCGGGATTTTCCATGAATTTTCCCGTGTTTTTCAAAGGGTTTTTCCAGGGGTTTTCCAGGTTTTTTTCAGGGTCTTTTCCAGCCATTTTCCAGGGTTTTTTTCAGGGTTTTTCCAGGGTTTTCCCAGAGGTAACTCCACAATTCTTCCAGAGGTTTTCCAGGATTTTTCTAGAGTATTTTTCCAGGATTTTCCTCAGGGATTTTTCTAGGATTTTTCCAGTTTTTTTCCCAGAGTTTATTGGGTTTTTCCAGAGTTTTTTTCCAGAGGTTTTCCCGGGGTTTTTCCAGGAATTTTCCTGCGTTTCTCAAAGGGTTTTTCCAGGGATTTTCCAGGTTTTTTTCAGGGTCTTTTCCAGCCATTTTTTCAGGGGTTTTTCAGGGTTTTTCCAGGGTTTTCCCAGAGATTTTTCCACAATTCTTCCAGAGGTTTTCCAGGATTTTTCTAGGGTATTTTTCCAGGATTTTCCTCAGGGATTTTTCCAGGATTTTTCCAGAGGTTTTTTCTGGGGTTTATTGGGTTTTTCCAGGGTTTTTTTCAGAGGTTTTCCCAGGGTTTTTCCAGGAATTTTCCTGTGTTTCTCGAAGGGTTTTTCCAGGGGTTTTCCAAGTTTTTTTCAGGGTCTTTTCCAGCCATTTTCCAGGGGTTTTTTCAGGGTTTTTCCAGGGTTTTCCCAGAGGTTTCTCCACAATTCTTCCAGAGGTTTTCCAGGATTTTTCTAGAGTATTTTTCCAGGATTTTCCTCAGGGATTTTCCCAGAGGTTTTTCCAGAGTTTATTGGGTTTTTCCAGAGTTTTTTCCAGAGGTTTTCCTGGGGTTTTTCCAGGAATTTTCCTGTGTTTTTCAAAGGGTTTTTCCAGGGGTTTTCCAGGTTTTTTTCAGGGTCTTTTCCAGCCATTTTTCCAGGGGTTTTTCAGGGTTTTTCCGGGTTTTTCCAGAGGTTTTTTCCACAATTCTTCCAGAGGTTTTCCAGGATTTTTCTAGAGTATTTTTCCAGGGTTTTCCTAGAGTATTTTCCCAGGATTTTCCTCAGGGATTTTTCCAGGATTTTTCCAGAGGTTTTTTCTGGGGTTTATTGGGTTTTTCCAGGGTTTTTTTCAGAGGTTTTCCCGGGGTTTTTCCAGGAATTTTCCTGCGTTTCTTGAAGGGTTTTTCCAGGGATTTTCCAGGTTTTTTTCAGGATCTTTTCCAGGGTTTTTTCCAGGTGAAGGAAGAGCCACTGACACAACTCTAAATACAGAGCCACATGACCCAAACCACTCATTAAACACATTTAAATCAATGCTACATCTGCACCACCCTGACACCAGCATTTACACCTCAGCTGCTTTTTTAATCAAGCCTTCTTCCAAGCCTTGACACAACTGATCATCCTTTGATAAGGCAAATTAAGGTCTGCACAGAGCTCAGAATCATTCCAGGAAATGGCTGGGCTGGCTTTTTGAGGGGCACCTGAAAATTGATGCACTGACACAGCTGGAGGACTCAGAAATATTCTCCTTAACAGCACAGCAGCATTTCTTTGAACCTGCTTGGCTGTGGGGGTTTCTGCCTTTGGCTCACCCACCGTGGCTCCCTCACAGTCTTTGAAGAGAAATTTGTGTTCTGGATGAAGAGGGCACAGCTGTGGCTACAGCCCCAGCGTGCCAGGAGGCTGTTCTGCCTTGGAGTTATTTATTTGTGATTGAAGGCAGGGCCATCCTGTTTGTGGCAGTGTGGTCCTGCTCCCAGAGCTCCAGCAGAGCTTCTGCTGAGCCCTCAGAGAGCTGCCTGTGCCCTCTGCTCTCCCTTGGGAGAGGAAATTGTGTGCAGCATCACCCAAATCACTGAAGGGAGCCAGCCATCCCCTGGATTTTATCTGCAGCTGGCACTGTTTGCATTAAAATATCCACAATTTAGGTGTCTATTGGAATAAAATCCCAATATTGCAGGTGGAACGTGTCTGGGCTCTGGACCAAAGGCAGCAGCTGTGGTGTTTCACCTCAGAGACACCTTGGCTGGGTGGGAGTTGGCACTCAGAATGAGTCCAGGCATGGTAGAAACTCAGTTTACCTCTGGTGGAAAAGGTTCAGGTGATGGTGAAGAGAAAGAGAGTGGGCTCTGCTGGAGGGTTAAATCCAGAGTTTATTCCAGGGTGACAGAGCTCTGAATCTCAGTAACAGCTCCAACAGAATCCCAACCCCATGGTTCCAGTGTCTTATAAACCCACAGGGAGGGGGGAGGGAGAGGATGGGTGAGCCACCAACCAGGTGGGAGGGGGAGGGTCTCAGGGGACAATGACACCTGGACAGGCCAATGACCCCAGGTGTGAGGAGCATCTTTTGAACTTCTGCCAATCACACAACACCCTTCCTGGAATGTGGAACTGGACAGACAGCACTTAGGAAGGGGGCAGGGGGAGGGGAAGGAAGAAGCTGCACACCTGAAGGACAGGATATTGCTTCACACCACAACAGGTGTCTGTACAAAGCTTTACAGTAAGGAGAATGAACAGTGTGCAGGTGCTTTCTCTCCTGCTCTCTCTCCAGCCAGGGATAAAAGAATTCATGCACGACCACGTTGGACAAAGAGATGAGGGGGGAAAAAAACCAGACCCTCTCCTTGCTCAAACACCCAGTTTGAGCCAGCTGAAGGCATCAGATGTTTTCTCCCGAGCTCACAGGGTTTCTACCAAGTCCCTGGACAAGATAAAAATCAAGATATTAACATTAATGTGAATTAAAATTAATTACCATTAAGCTGAATGAGGCCTCAGCCCTCCCCATCAATGCACACCCCACCACCCAGTAAGGCACCCAGTTAAAGCCCCCTGAAGACACCAGATTTTTCCTCCTGAGCTTTCTCCCAGGTATCAGGAAAAGGTAAAAATCAAGCCATGAGCAGCTGGACAAGGAATTAAACCATCCCCATGCCCTCATAGCTCCACACACCCCTACCCAGCAGGGCAGAGAGATCCAGCCCCGCTGGATTTGATGGAGAGGGATAAAAACCAGCTCCAGGTTTTTATGGATGTGCCCAAGACAAGCTGCAGTGCAGAACCCTTAGGACAGGCAGATCTTTATCTGTCCACCAGAGCTGGTGGAGCACTTCCAGCCTCCTGATAGATCCTCAAACAGGCAGAGCTTAGCAGAGGTTTCCTCCTAGACTTGCTCTGCTAAGAATTACTGAAATTTAATGAAGCCAGTGACGTGCTGGAGCAGACAGTTCAGTGTTTTCCAAGTTCAGCTCTCTGCAGCCCCTGGCTCAGCCTTGCCCACGAGAACATGGCAAACACAAAGCAGGCTAGGAGGGCAGCAAGTTCCTGCTGTGCCTTCCCAATTCACCTTGATGAAAAAAGCCCTGAACACATCCCCAGCCTCGACAAGATGTGATAAATGTTAATGGAAGGAGCCCTGCTTCCCACAATGGTTTCATTATTAGCATCAAACAATGCATTAACATTTGTTTTATTAATGGAAAAATATGGTTTAATAGCCTAATCCATTGCTAGCAGTGCAGGGCAGAGCTTAATCGAAATTGTGTTCTTTGGGATTTTTTTTTTAACCTGCAAAGCAGGCCATGCAAAGCTTGGGCTGAACAATTGTATCTGTAATCACCAAAATTTACTGTATCCCCTTCATTACTTGTTTCCTCTCCAAAGCAATTTCCCTGCAATGTTTAATTAAGCAGTCCATTACAGATTCATCAACTTTACAGCAGAAACAAGTATATATGGAGAAAATTCTGTTGTGAGCAAGAATATTTCTTATTGCTCACAACCTAAATCGTGGAAGGTGATGTTTGTGTTAGTTACCCAATCTGTGTTGGATTTCAAGACTCATTTCTTTTAGGAAGTCTCTGTCTTTTAAAACTGGTCTTGCATTAAAGATGCACAAACAGACACACCCTGCTTTGACAGCCACACTTGCATCTGCTCCCTTACCCACCACAGGAGCTGACAGTGGGAACAAACAATCCTAAACACATCCAGGTGGCCGGACCAGGAAATTATCAAGAAATTTTTGTGGTTTCTTTTTGTTTTCAGAGGAAAAACAGCCAGGTCTAGTGGCAGGGGGGGGTTGGAAGGAACCAGTTGGTCTTGAGGATCCCTCTCAACCCAAACCATTCCATGATTCTTTGAAAAATACTCTCATTTATTGGAAGTCCTCCTCTAGCAGAATTTAGTTCCCTACTTTGCCCCAGAATTTTGTCACCTTGGGCAACTCACCTCACCCCCAAGTCCAGAGTTCAACTTTAAAACAAACAAACAAACAAAAAATCACAAATTTAGGAGAAATGCTCAAATTTATAACAAAAGAATCCCTGAATAGGGGGTTATCAAAGGACACACTCAAAATACTTCATTCAATCCCTCTTGGATTAAGGGTGATGCTGGCAGAGTCAATCAACTGATGGCATTTCAATCCTACCACAGAGTTTGACTTCACCTGTGAAATGCTTTGTAAGGCTTAGGGAAAAAAAGGAAATCAGTTAATAGGGACTGCTGGACTATTTTCAGCTTTCCAGACTCCATTTCCAAGCTGCTGTCACTCCCCACATCATCCCTTGACATCCCGTGGGCTCAGGCAGTGACTTGACAGGAGAGAACCGAAGGACAAAGGCAAATTTCACATCCAAAAATGACAGAAAATTTATTCTTACACCTTTTTTCCATGCTAATGCCTCAAGACCAAGCAAGCCTCTGTGCAGCAATATCCAGGTGAAGGATTAGAAAGTTTCACCCTTTGCTTGCTCAAATTATAACTTTCCACCTACGCCAAAGGCCCCAGCTGAAAATTCCCTTTAGATCAGTGGCAAGTAATACCCTGCCTTCCTTTCAAACATAACTTTTCCCAGTGCAAGGAAATCAACTAGAGCTGTCTCTTGGCAAAAACCAGAAAGCTCTCATAGTCATAAGTTCATTGCTTGAACTGAGCTGCCTCCCATCTGCTTTCCCCAGAAACTGGGAAAAGCCCAAGGAATACATCAAATGAGATTGCAATTTGGCTTCACTTCTGTGCCCTGCTGGGAGGTTCAGCTTCATTCTGGGGCTCTGCCTAGAATGGCTTCTCTGAAATGCATTTGGGTTTCAGCATCCTGCCCCACACATCATCCTTGGCAGCCAGTTCTATCCATGGAAGAGCTGTGGGAACACGGGGTGTGTCTCAGCCACGTCCAGATCTGCCATTAGCACTTGCATGGGTGACATCAGACTGACTTTCTGCTGCTCTCTCTCTCTAATGCATGGCTCCTTCCTGCCTAATGCCAAAGCCAGTGTGATATTCCACCCTGCTGGGAGGTTCAGCTTCATTCTGGGGCTCTACCCAGAATGATTTCTCTGAAATGCATTTGGGTTTCAGCATCCTGCTCCACACATCATCCTTGGCAGCCAGTTCTATCCATGGAAGAGCTGTGTGAACACGGGGTGTGTCTCAGCCACATCCAGTTCTGCCATTAGCACTTGCATGGGTGACATCAGACTTTCTGCTGCTCTCTCTCTCTAATGCATGGCTCCTTCCTGCCCCACACATCATCCTTGGCAGCCAGTTTTGTCCATGGAAGAGCTGTGTGAACACGGGGTGTTTCTCAGCCACGTCCAGATCTGCCATTAGCACTTGCATGGGTGACATCAGACTGACTTTCTGCTGCTCTCTCTAATGCATGGCTCCTTCCTGCTCCACACATCATCCTTGGCAGCCAGTTTTGTCCATGGAAGAGCTGTGGGAACACGGGGTGTGTCTCAGCCACGTCCAGACCTGCCATTAGCACTTGCATGGGTGACATCAGACTTTCTGCTGCTCTCTCTCTCTTTAATGCATGGCTCCTTCCTGCCTAATGCCAAAGCCAGTGTGATATTCCACCCTGCTGGGAGGTTCAGCTTCATTCTGGGGCTCTGCCTAGAATGGCTTCTCTGAAATGCATTTGGGTTTCAGCATCCTGCCCCACACATCATCCTTGGCAGCCAGTTCTATCCATGGAAGAGCTGTGGGAACACGGGGTGTGTCTCAGCCACATCCAGATCTGCCATTAACACTTGCATGGGTGACATCAGACTTTCTGCTGCTCTCTCTAATGCATGGCTCCTTCCTGCCTAATGCCAAAGCCAGTGTGATATTCCACCCTGCTGGGAGGTTCAGCTTCATTCTGGGGCTCTGCCTAGAATGATTTCTCTGAAATGCATTTGGGTTTCAGCATCCTGCTCCACACATCATCCTTGGCAGCCAGTTCTATCCATGGAAAAGCTGTGGGAACACGGGGTGTGTCTCAGCCACATCCAGTTCTGCCATTAACACTTGCATGGGTGACATCAGACTTTCTGCTGCTCTCTCTAATGCATGGTTCCTTCCTGCCCCACACATCATCCTTGGCAGCCAGTTCTATCCATGGAAGAGCTGTGGGAACACGGGGAGTGTCTCAGCCACGTCCAGACCTGCCATTAACTCTTGCATGGGTGACATCAGACTGACTTTCTGCTGCTCTCTCTCTCTTTAATGCATGGCTCCTTCCTGCCCCACACATCATCCTTGACAGCCAGTTTTGTCCATGGAAGAGCTGTGGGAACACGGGGTGTGTCTCAGCCACGTCCAGATCTGCCATTAGCACTTGCATGGGTGACATCAGACTTTCTGCTGCTCTCTCTCTCTAATGCATGGCTCCTTCCTGCCTAATGCCAAAGCCAGTGTGATATTCCACCCTGCTGGGAGGTTCAGCTTCATTCTGGGGCTCTGCCCAGAATGATTTCTCTGAAATGCATTTGGGTTTCAGCATCCTGCCCCACACATCATCCTTGGCAGCCAGTTTTGTCCATGGAAGAGCTGTGGGAACACGGGGTGTGTCTCAGCCACATCCAGACCTGCCATTAGCACTTGCATGGGTGACATCAGACTTTCTGCTGCTCTCTCTAATGCATGGCTCCTTCCTGCTCCACACATCATCCTTGGCAGCCAGTTCTATCCATGGAAGAGCTGTGTGAACACGGGGTGTGTCTCAGCCACGTCCAGACCTGCCATTAGCACTTGCATGGGTGACATCAGACTTTCTGCTGCTCTCTCTCTCTAATGCATGGCTCCTTCCTGCCTAATGCCAAAGCCAGTGTGATATTCCAACAGCAGCTCGTTTCCTTCCCAACCCTCCTTTCTGAAAGCAATTTTGAGATCACCTAATTGGTGATTAAGCACCTTCCTCAGCGCTGGGCACAGCAAGAACTGATTGTGGCTCTGGTGATCACAGGGTGGTGCTGGTGCTGGAAACCTGGCAGGTGTGTGTGACACAGCCTGAGGGGATGGTTTGTGGTCCTGCTGCCACGAGCTTCACTGGCAGGGAAGCAGAGCTCAGGATTCCATAGGGTCACCAGCTTTTGCAGCCACCTCCTGAGTTTCCTCTTCTGTTTTTTTTTGCTGGATGCAAAGACTCTCCGTGCTACCCGTTTGTAAAGGTTCCAAGCCCTTGATGTCAGCACATAAAAGGGTGAATCCTAGAATTACAGAGGGGTTTGGGTGGGAAGGGGCCTTAAAGCAGCCCCACCCCCTGCCATGGGCAGAGTGACAGATGAGTAATGTCCTGGGTGACTCTCACGATTAAAAGGCAAATAATATGGATATAATAAAAGAAGATTTATAGACTTATAGTTGTGTTTTACCCCCCTTGCATTGTTATCAGGGGGTGCCTGGATATTTGGGAGGGTTGGCTCGTTACCATGGCAGCAGCTAAACTCCAATCAAGGTTTAATGAAGTGATCTCCAGCCCTGGACAGTGAAGGAAGAGTCAATGGACAGAACTTTGGGGGAGCTAAAGGGTTAAAAGGTGAAACATCCATTGTGTGGAGGAGCACGTGGTGGGAAAAAAATCCTCTGCTCCCAGCACTGTAATATCTTCTCCATTCAGTCTTCTGATGTGTTTTTTGAGAAGGTTTTAATAAACCTTTTAAGTTTTTGAAGGTGAGGATCACTTCTCACCTGCTATCCCTGGCCTTGGACGCTTCCAGGGATGGAGCAGCCACAGCTTCTCTGGGATGGCAGCACCAGAGTTGTTGGCACAGAGCAGGCAGCCCTGGCCCACACCAGCACCTCCCTGCCACTTCCACTCCAGATGGACCAGGGAAGGAAGGGAAACACACTTGACAAAAATGGATCAAAGTCCAGAACATCCAGAACATCCAGAACATCCAAGAACATCCAGAACATCCAAGAACATCCAGAACATCCAAGATGGAGCTGGCTCAGCACCACCCTGAGGGAAATGAGAATTGTGCATCCTTGCCCAAGGAGTGAGCCCCTCCCTGCTGTGCACAGCTCTGGCTGCTGCCCACGTCCCAGAGCTCTGTCTCTTCTCTCAGAGCTCGTCCCAACCCCTCAAATGATCCTTATGGGTCTCTTCCAACTCAGGATATTTTATCCTTCCATGATGAGACTGCAGGTTTAAAAAGGACTCTGGATTTCTCTGGTGCTTCCCTTCCAAAGGGCCTGGCCCACACCAGCACCTCCCTGCCACTTCCACTCCAGATGGACCAGGGAAGGAAGGGAAACACACTTGACAAAAATGGATCAAAGTCCAGAACATCCAAGAACATCCAGAACATCCAAGATGGAGCTGGCTCAGCACCACCCTGAGGGAAATGAGAATTGTGCATCCTTGCCCAAGGAGTGAGCCCTTCCCTGCTGTGCACAGCTCTGGCTGTTGCCCATGTCCCAGAGCTCTGATTTTTCTCTCAGAGCTCGTCCAAACACCTCAAATGATCCTTATGGGTCTCTTCCAACTCAGGATATTTTATCCTTCCATGATGAGACTGCAGGTTTAAAAAGGACTCTGGATTTCTCTGGTGCTTCCCTTCCAAAGGGCCCATCCCCTCACCCCTGTGCTGTTCCCTGGCACTGAAGCATTTGTGCAATAAAACACTGAACAGCAAACAGGAACCCCCACTGTGAGAAGATTGTGAGGAAGGATGGAAGCAGAGCAGATAATCTGTACCCAGGTGCATTAGGCATTTAATTTAAATTGTTTGGGTTTGTTTTCTCATGTTTACATCCTCGAGCAATTTAAGATTGGCCCAGGTCTGACAGAAGGGAAGTATTGTTTATGTCATACAAACCACTAAACCATAAGCAATTTCATTAAATGTTTCTACACTCGTGAACAAAATGAGAAAGCAGCTGGTTATTGAGTTTTACTGAAATCTTTGAACACACACAAATACTCAGGTTAATGCAGGAAAAATCTGGTGCAACAGCAGATCTTTGCCCTGGGATTGATAAGGACAGTTTACAGTAGGATTGATAATAACAGCTTGCAATAGGATTGATAAGTACAATTTGCAATAGGATGGATAAGGAGACTTAAAATTCTTAACTGTAACAGTCCAGGGATATTGTGCTTGAAAATGAAGTGTTATTTCCTTGCTTTACCTGATTACCAGCAGGTTTTTCACCTGGATGGGACAGGAGGGGAAATTCCAGTGAGTAACAATCTAAACAGGAGGTTTCTTGGGCACTTTGAAAGCAGAAATGATAAATAAAAAGTCACCTAGATAACCACCAAATCCAGTCCAATCCAAAAACGAGCTCATAAACACAAAAATTGGTTTTTTCCCCCCGCAGTGGTGTCTCTTGGGATTATTCCTGGAGGCTGCAGGTTGAAAGCTGAGGAGCTGCTGGTTTTTTGAAGGCCCTTTACAACCTGCAGGGAAAGGCTCTGCGAAAAGATTTGTCTGGAACCAGGATCCACCTGCTGAGGGCTGCTGTGCCAAGTGTCCTCCTCGTGGGTGACCCCTCAGCCCACCCCACAGCACCTCAGTGACCCCTCCCAAGTGCTGACACCACAACCACTGCAGAGCCATGGGCACAAAGCTGAGCTGGTGAAGGGGCTCCAGCAGCATTTGGCTTTTCCCTCCTCATTTCTTGGGGATTTTCACATCCTGTGGCTCAGCTGTGGTTTTTTTTTCCCTTCTTCTTCTTAGTCCTTTAGCTCCATCTAGTGCCAAAGCCAAATAAAAATATTTGTTCCCTAAATAAACTGAGGAAAAAGCCTTTTTGCCCATCCCTGGAAGTGTCCAAGGGCAGGCTGGACAGGGTTTGGAGCACCCTGGGGTGGTGGAAGCTGCCCTGGCCCATGGCAGGGGTGGCACTGGGTGGGCTTTAAAGTCACTTCCAATCCAAATCAGTCTGGGATTCTTTCACCAGCCCAAATGGGTCTTCAGAGCACAACTCCTTTGCTTTTCAGGGACTCCTGGAACTCCTGGGGCTCTGCAGGGGGAATTGTGTGATGGTGATGTCCTGGACAAAAGGGTTTTGCAGCCTGTGAGAGCAGAAAGGCATCAGGCAAAGCCCAGCATCATCTGGTTTAGCAAACACTGTCTGGCAACTTTGCACAAATCTGTTCTACATTCTGCCTTCTCCAAAATTCATGAAAAATAAAATGTTATTACACCCCTAAATACAAATTGCTTGGAAATGCTGCATTTCTCAGTGCTCTAGTGCTAATCATGATGTAGGAAAATCATTTCTTTCCCCCAGGATGTGTCTTTTGGTAAAAACATTTTAGAAATGGCAGATTTGAAAAGCAATACATTTTAAAGTCAGAGCTTCTGTTCTCCTTCCCATCCCTTTTCCCCAGATGCAAACAAAGATGAAGGGGGTGGATCCATTACACTGATATTGCATTAAACTGGGATCAAAACCTACATTTATTTTCTAACACTTGCTAAAACATTACAGGGCAGTGACGAGCACAAGGGCAGAAAGGCTGCCTGTGGATGTTACCAGAGTCCTAATTTTTATTTTCTTGCCATGAACACGAGATTAAATCATCCATTATCAAACTCTGAGGCTGCACAGATTTGTCAAGTCTCCCAGAGCAAATACCCACTGCAGCAAAGCAGGTAATTTGGGCAGAAGCCTTCTGTGGATTGCATTCCCAGCCCATGAATTTGGACATTTCATTTGAGAGAGTCAGGGTAGTCCTCACCTGGCATTTTCACTATAAATAAACTTCAAGGCTTGCAGACTTCTGGGCTGTGAGTTATTCTGTTATTATCTCAGACCTTCTACATCCACACTGTGGAAACAAATGTACTGTGCTCTGGGCAATTCCCAGCATAATTCAAGCCCTAATTAAACAATGGATTTTTATTGTGATTCTTAAATATTTACCCAGTGCAAGGAGCATCCCCCAAGCACAGACACCTCAACAAACACGCAGTGCTGCAATGTTGTGCATTGAGTTATTTAACACAAGAGAAGGGACAGCAACAGCCCAGGGAGCAAGAGCATGCAAATGCTCCTTGGTGTTTCCTGGGGAGCAGGGAATTCCCTGGGAGCATCCCCAGACCCTTCTGAGGGATCTACATGGGTGTGTTGGGGAAAATTAATGCCTGGCACTAGCCAAGGACTCCTCCCAGGGATCTGCAACCATGTCTTGGCCTCTTCTGGAGACAGGGGAGCTCCCAGGTCCCAGCTGGCATCTGCCCAAAACCCCCAGGAAATAAATGTACTGTGCTCTGGGCAATTCCCAGCATAATTCAAGCCCTAATTAAACAATGGATTTTTATTGTGATTCTTAAATATTTACTCAGTGCAAGGAGCATCCCCCAAGCACAGACACCTCAACAAACACGCAGTGCTGCAATGTTGTGCATTGAGTTATTTAACACAAGAGAAGGGACAGCAACAGCCCAGGGAGCAAGAGCATCCAAATGCTCCTTGGTGTTTCCTGGGGAGCATCCCCAGACTGTTCTGAGGGATCTACATGGGTGTGTTGGGGAAAATTAATGCCTGGCACTAGCCAAGGACTCCTCCCAGGGATCTGCAACCATGTCTTGGCCTCTTCTGGAGACAGGGGAGCTCCCAGGTCCCAGCTGGCATCTGCCCAAAACCCCCAGGAAATAAATGTACTGTGCTCTGGGCAATTCCCAGCATAATTCAAGCCCTAATTAAACAATGGATTTTTATTGTGATTCTTAAATATTTACCCAGTGCAAGGAGCATCCCCCAAGCACAGACACCTCAACAAACATGCAGTGCTGCAATGTTGTGCATTGAGTTATTTAACACAAGAGAAGGGACAGCAACAGCCCAGGGAGCAAGAGCATCCAAATGCTCCTTGGTGTTTCCTGGGGAGCATCCCCAGACCCTTCTGAAGGATCTACATGGGTGTGTTGGGGAAAATTAATGCCTGGCACTAGCCAAGGACTCCTCCCAGGGATCTGCAAACATTTCTTGGCCTCTTCTGGAGACAGGGGAGCTCCCAGGTCCAAATCCCCCAGGCAGATCCACCTCTCCCCTTTTCTCTCCACTGCAAGTTGGGTGGTTGCTCTTCTCCTGTTGATTTTTGAGACAAGCTGCAGGTTAAATCTGTGTCTGTGGTATGTGTTTTGAGGGGGGAAAAGGGATAAAAGTTGTTTTGTGGTGGGTCTAGAGGAGTTTGGTGGCTCCAGAGGGGTTGTAGGTTATAAAGCGATGCTGAAGGAGGATCTGGTGGGTGGTTGCTCTTCTCCTGTTGATTTGTGAGACAAGCTGCAGGTTAAATCTGTGTCTGTGGTATGTGTTTTGAGGGGGAAAAGGGATAAAAGTTGTTTTGTGGTGGGTCTAGAGGAGTTTGGTGGCTCCAGAGGGGTTGTAGGTTATAAAGCGATGCTGAAGGAGGATCTGGTGGGTGGTTGCTCTTCTGTTGATTCATGAGACTAGCTGCAGGTTAAATCTGTGTCTGTGGTATGTGTTTTGAGGGGGAAAAGGGATAAAAGTTGTTTTGTGGTGGGTCTAGAGGAGTTTGGTGGCTCCAGAGGGGTTGTAGGTTATAAAGCGATGCTGAAGGAGGATCTGGTGGGTGGTTGCTCTTCTCCTGTTGATTCATGAGACTAGCTGCAGGTTAAATCTGTGTCTGTGGTATGTGTTTTGAGGGGGAAAAGGGATAAAAGTTGTTTTGTGGTGGGTCTAGAGGAGTTTGGTGGCTCCAGAGGGGTTGTAGGTTATAAAGCGATGCTGAAGGAGGATCTGGTGGGTGGTTGCTCTTCTCCTGTTGATTTGTGAGACAAGCTGCAGGTTAAATCTGTCTGTGGTATGTGTTTTGAGGGGGAAAAGGGATAAAAGTTGTTTTGTGGTGGGTCTAGAGGAGTTTGGTGGCTCCAGAGGGGTTGTAGGTTATAAAGTGATGCTGAAGGAGGATCTGGTGTTGGGAAGCACCTGGGTTTGGACATCCACGAGCCAAATTTGGGCTCCTAAACTGCAACTCTGCTGCTTTCCTGAGGATCAGCTGTGTTAAGCATCTCCCATTCCCTCCCTGGTGGAAGGTGTCCCTGCCTGTGGCAGAGGGTTGGAAGTCCATGGTTTTTATGGTACCTTCCAACCCAAACCATTCTGGGGTTCGATGGTTCTAACCCTTGACAGAAATGCTGTCCCAAAACAATCAGTCTGATCTCCATTTTTCCACCAAACAGCTAAAACCCCTGAGTTTGGAGTGCCTCCTTTTGCTCTGGGGACAGGTGAAGCCCCAGGTAACCTGGGCAGAGCTTCCTAGAGCAGAGAGCTTTGGGTGGGCTGGGATGGGGCTGTGCCCTCCCAGCCCAAAGCACCTGCAGGACAGGTGGAGCTCCCCTGGAGACAGTGGAAGGTTGGTGGTGGAAGCCTGCCATGAGGTCACACAGCCCTGGGAGGGTCAGTGCAGCCCCCTGAGGGGTCACACAGCCAGGCTGTGCTGAGCTCTGCAGGCTGCTGAGGCTTCAGCAGCACCTGCAGCCTCATCATGATGTGGAGACGACGGCCCATGGCCAGCCTGGTCCTGCTGGCTTTGCAGAGAGCCCTGGCAGTGCTGGTGTCCCTGGTGATCCTGGTGTCCCTGATAGTCCTGCTAGACCCCAGTGCCCAGCTCCCCATGGGTGAGGCAGGATCACCTGGAGCAGGTAGGTGGGCAGGGAGGGGCAGTGATCCCACAGATCCCTTCTCTGGTGGTGTTTGCAGGGGTGCCAGGAGCAGGGGAGAGAGGAGAATCTTGACTCCATGTTTCAGAAGGCTGATTTATTATTTTATGATATATATTATATTAAAAGAAAATTATATAGTAAAACTATACTAAAAGAATAGAAGAAAGGAATAGAAAGGAATAGAAAGGAATGGAATGATAATGAAATCTTGTGACTGACCAGAGTCTGAGCCAGCTGACTGTGATTGGCCATTAATTAAAAACAACATGAGACCAATCCCAGATCCCCCTGTTGCATTCCACAGCAGCAGATAATTCTTGTTTGCATTTCATTTCTGAGGCCTCTCAGCTCCTCAGGAGAAAAGATCCTAGCAAAGGGATTTTTCATAAAGTGTGTCCATGACACCCTTCAAGGAGCATTTAGGTTTCAATATCCTGTTGATAGCAAATAAAATACTTTTTTTGGCTGATCAGCAGAGCAGGGAGGCAATGGGTCAGGCTCAGGGATGGGCCCAGAACACACAGAGCCAGGCAGAGCATTCCCTCCCAGATTCCAAGGCCCTGAGCTGCTTCCAGCAGGATGTTGGGGTTGGGTTTAGCTCCTGACAGCTCCTGCACACTTTGTTTTGGATCATGGTGGGTCAGACACCTGGCACCTCCTGCATGGTGCTCCAGAGGGAAGGGACAATCAGGTCCACAGAGCCATTCCATGCTCCAGTCACAGTTCCTGCCTGGGAAAGTTCATGGGAATATTTCATTTGAGCTTCTCTGTCCTGTTCACAGCCGTGGCTGGAGGCAGTGGAGATCCAGGGGTCTCCCTGGACCAGTCAAATCCTGGATTTGACTCCCCTGGACCCTACATGACTGTGGATTTGTTTTGGGAACTGCCAGCTCAAGGCCCAAATGCGAGCGAGGCATCTCCTGCAGGTATGAGAATCCAGCCTTGCCTGGATGTGCTGGCTCATTCCACGATCCCCTCCCTGTGCTGCTGCTCAGTCTGGGCAGGGAATGGCCACAGAGGGTGACAGAAGCTCCTCATGGGGGTCTGGTGTCCCTGAGCTTTCCCAGCTCCTCAGCTGGACCAAGTACTGGTCAGTCCTGACCAGGGATTTCTGTGGGGGGAATTTTTCATTCTTTCCCTTAAGGTCTGAAGAATGAAACTGGATTGGGAAACATTTCCTGGCCATTAATGGAACAGCCTGAATTCCTGACTTTACTGAAGGAAACACTTCCAGGTACAAGTGACTCTTAACCACAGGAGTTGGGGAGCTGGGCTCTCAGATTGCCACAAGGAAGGGTGACTGGGAGTTAAACTGGCACACTTTCTCCCTAAAGTGCTGGAGACTGAGCCTGTGGATAAGGAGGCACCTCAGGAAGGTCACCAGGCAGTGCCAGTGCCTGGGGAAAACACTGAGGCCCTTCAGCCCACAGGTGAGTCAGGGAATCCCTGTCCCTTGGCCACCCTCAGGGTGGAGGTCGTGGCCATTCCTGAGCCAGGGACACACCCCACCCCCTCTGTGAGATACCCACCACCCCTCACCCCTCACCTTCAGAGAGTTGGGAACATCCTCCAGATGTGGACAAGAGATTCAGCAGTGCTGAGGACACCAAGACAGACCCAAAAACCGTGGAGAGCATGGCAAACCTAAGCACAATGGATGTTAAAATCATCTGGAATTTCCTTATGAGAGCCTTCCTGGTGTCCATGATCTGCAGCCTGATTACTGTGCTGCTGCTCAAGGTGGCCCCTGCATGGGCAAAGGACATCAAAGAGTGAGTGACCTGTGGGCTGAGGGAGGGCTGGACCTGCCCTGAGGCATTTCCAGGGGTGCCAGATTCTGGCACAGGGTAGCTGGACCTGCCATGAAGGGATTCCAGCTGGATGCCCAGCTGGTCACTGGCCAAACTCAGCAGGGATTTGTGCTGGCAGCTGGTGGCCCAGGCTCTGCCCAGAGCTGCTGGGTGTCCACCTGCCCCAGGGCATGTCCAGCACTGCTCCCCACCCTCACCCCCACCACAGACCCAGCCTTGGCAGGGCTTCAGCAGCTTCCTCCTGTCTCCACAGGCGCCTCACAGATTTGAGAGCCAGCTCTGAGCTCCTGGACAGCAAGACCAGAGGCAAGGGATTAATGGTAGACGTCTAAATAAAGATAAGCAGCACGATGGTCTGTGTGAAAGTTTTGGATTGAAAGGAATTCTTGCTCTGTTCTCTGGAGACTCCACCACAAACAAGACCCAGCCCTGTTAGAGCAGGTCCACAGGAGGCCCTTAAAATTATCCCAAGGCTGCAACAGCTTCCTGGGACAGAAACCCTGTGAGATTTGGGGGTTTGCTCCTCCTCATCCTGGAGGAGAAAAGGTCCCAGGAGACCTTGCAGTGGATCAAGGGGGTAATGGGAAAGGCACAGAGGTATTTCCTGACCAGGGGCTGCAGTTCCAGACCCAGGGATGAGGGTTTTACCCTGCCAGGGGACAGGGCTAGGTGGGATATGGGGAAGGGACCGTTCCCTGTGAGGGTGGTGGGGGCTGGAATGGAATTCCCACAGCAGCTGTGGCTGCCCCATCCCTGGAAGAGTCCAAGGCCAGGTTGGACAGGACATGGAGCAGCCTGGGACAGTGGGAGGTGTCCCTGCCCACGGCAGGGGTGGCACTGGATGGGATTTAAAATCCCTTCCAACCCAAACCATTCCATGACCCCATGTGAGGTCAGGTAAGCAGTGCAGGAGCTTTGCACTACAGCAGATTTTAAAGCACTGAGCAGCTTTGTTGGTTCTTACCAACATTTAATAAGTGCATTTGTATTTTCTCCTTTCTGGCACATTAACTTCTTAAATATATGTGGCCACATCTCATATTTTAATTGAGTTTAAAATGTGAAACGAAACAAAACCAGTCCTGAATAAAAGAACAGGGTGAACATCTTACCTGGGAATACACAATACTGTAAAAGCCAAATGGAAACTCACTAGAATTCCCTTAAAACACAGTGCAATTCTGAATACTGCATAAAAGCATTTGCAAGTTCCTCTTTCTGTAAAAATACCCTGTGTTTACAGAGACTCTTAAAGTGACCAGAACTCAGTGTTGTGCTGGAATTTTTTGGGAAAATGGAGATAATAAAATACAGTGAAAAAGAGATTTACTTTGGGGACATTTATTGAAACTATCAGTGCTTAAACCTAAGGGACTGAGGGACAAGAAATGGATTTTGCAGGTATGCAAGGGATGGGCTGTGCAATAGAACAGTGAATTCTGTTTCATTTGCTACTCTGGGATTTTTCTTTTAGTAAAAATCCCCCGAGGTGGGAGTGGCAGCACCTCCTGCCTCCTGGGAGAAGGATGCACAGGTCTCATCCCAACAGCAGTCGGGAGCAGCACTTGGAATGGGGTTTGGTCTCAGTCAGGAATCTCACACTGTGAGAGGCTCCCTGCCCCAGGGAACAGACCTGGGAGTGTCTCCCAGCCTCTCTTGGATGGCTTCAGGTCACTGCCAGGAGGACAACTCCTCCTCTCCCCCTCTTTTCCCTACAGCCTCCCCAGCAGCAGCACTTTGTTCCTGAGCTTTGCCAGCTCCTCCCAGAGAGGCTTTGTCCTTCCAATGGGGATCTACAAAGCAGCCTTGCTCTGAGTTAGGCTTTCTGTGACCCCAGAGACCTTGGCCAGGATGTGTCCTGAGGCTCCTCCTTGCTGGAAAAGGAGTCCCTCAGCCCTGGAGATGGACGACCCCGCGGTGGCACCTCGGCCATGGTCTCCACCAGAACCGAAGGATCTCTGAAGATCCCTTCACTAACTCTGCACTCCTAGGAGGAAACGGCCTCCCAGGATGGCAGCTCCTGGTCCAGCCCTGTCCCTGTTGTGCCACCTCAGGTGCTGCTCAGCCTCGCCCTGCTCACTCCTCCCAGGGCCACGGGCCCCTGGCCACCATCTCTCTCTTCTCCAGCCGCGAGGCCACGGGGCCCTGTGGGGGCAGGGGGGGCAGCAGGCAGGAGGACTCGAACCTGTAGCCTGCCAAAATGCTCTTCTGAGGCTCTTTGAGCATTGACCAGAAGATCTCAGGCCTGGCTCTCAGGCCCTGGGCTGCCTCAGCCCCCGGCTGCTGCAGGATGAACACCTTGGAGTCCTGAGGCTTGCCTGGCCCTGATGTGCTCCCCACAGGGACTTCCCTGTCCCCTCCTCTTCCAGGAAGAAGTTCCTTTTCTCTTTCTCTCCCAAGGAGATATTTCACTTCTTCTCTTTTGAGACGGAACTTTTCTTCTTCTCTTCCATGGGGAACTTTCTTTTCTCCTCTTCCACGAGGAAATTTTTTTTCTCCTTTTCTTCTGGGAGAAACTTTATTTTCTTCTCTTTTGGGATGAACTTTCTTTTCTCCTTCACTTTCAGGAGCATCTTTTGCTTCTTTTTCTCTTTTTCGCCCAGCTTTCTTTTCTCCTTGTCTTCTGAGAGAATCCATTCTTTCTCCCTCTCTTCTGAGAGAACCCCTTCTTTCTTCTTGTCTTCTAAAAGAATCTATTCTTTCTCCTTCTCTAAAGGAATCTCTTCTTTCTCCTTCTCTTCTGAGGGAACCCCTTCTTTCTCCTTTTCTTCTGAGCTGAGCCTTTTCTCCTTCTCTTTCACGAGATTCCCCTCCCTCTCCTTTTCCAAGCTGAACTTTCTTTTCTCCATCTTTCCTGGGATGTGTTTTCTTTTCTCCTTCCCTCCCAAGAGATTCCCTTCCTTCTCCTTCTCTCCCAGGAGGTTCCCTTCTTTCTCCTTCTTTTCCAAGCTGAACTTCCTTTTCTCCATCTCTCCCGAGACGAGTTTTCTTTTCTCCTTCTCTCCCAAGAAGTTCCCTTCTTTCTCCTTCTTTTCCAAGCTGAACTTCCTTTTCTCCCTCTCTCCTGAGATGAGTTTTCTTTTCTCCTTCCCTCCCAGGAGGTTCCCTTCTTTCTCCTTCTTTTCCAAGCTGAACTTCCTTTTCTCCATCTCTCCTGAGATGAGTTTTCTTTTCTCCTTCCCTCCCAAGAAGTTCCCTTCTTTCTCCTTCTTTTCCAAGCTGAACTTCCTTTTCCCCCTCTCTCCCAAGAGAACCTTTTCTTTCTCCTCTTCCTCCTCTGCCCCTCTGAGTTCCTTCTGCTTCATTGCTGCTCTGCATCAACACCTGGCCCTTGGGCACAGCCTTGCCCTTGGCTTGGTCAGCCACAGGCTGCTTTCTTCCAGCAGCAGCCCCTGGGATCACTGGCAGCTTCCTGGAAGACACAGGGAGAGGGCTCTGGGGCCACATTCTGCCCACAGGAGCTGCGTGCCCCGTAGCTGATGGCTGTGCCCAGCTCAGGAGAGGAGCCCCTGAGCTGGAACCCTTGGCTGGCACTCGTCTGTCCCCATGCATGGCTCCAGCTCTGTCCCCATGCATGGCTCCAGCTGTCATGAGGGACTCATTTGGAGGGGTGGAGAGGAGCCAGCCCTGTGACATGGAGGGCTCCCAGCAACCCCAGTCTGCCTGGTGGATGTGCTGGGGAACAAGCTCTGGCTGGATGAGGAAAAGGCCCCATGTCCTGAGCCTCCAGGCTCACCTGAGCCTCCAGGCTCACCTGATCTTCAACGCCTCCTCATCCCGGGGCTGCTCTCCTGCCCTGGCAGTGGAGCCCTGCTGAGCAGGCACGGGCAGGCCAGGAGCTCTCCCTGGAATCAGGAAGGACAGAGCTTGTCAGAACAGCACAGCTGTGATGCCACTGGCCACAAGTGACAGATGGGGATGCTCAGGCCTCTGCCTAACACATCCAAGAGGGAATTCCCACTCCCCTCCTACCGCTGTCTCCAGAGGCCTGGCACCCTCCCATCCACAGTGCCAGGTTTGGGACAGTCTGTTCTGAATGCAGAGGTAATTTCTGGGAGCAAGTATGGGCCCTCAGATCCCCAACCACCTGCTGAGCCAGGGATGAGCATCTTGGGCACCTTCCAGCCCAGGGCTCAGCTCTTGTGGAGCCAGTCCTGGGAGAAAAGGCCACAAAGAGCTGGCACCAAGGTTTGGCACATCAGATCCTTGTGACAATCAGGGCTGGGGATTCTCCCATCAGATCTCAGCTGCCAGTTGCCCATGCTATGGAAACAAGCAGGGAGCTGCTTTACCTTCCATGCCTTGTCTTATGGGGGGCAAACCTATTTTGTTCCTCTGGTCCTCTCCAGGAACAAATCTGAAGTCCTTGAGATGATCCCTGGGCAGTGATGTGGATGGAAATGTCTGTCCAAAGCTGGAGAAAAAAGAGACTACACAATCCTGACCCACGTCCCCACCGGCTCTGGCCCCTTGTCACTATCACCTGCTCACAGGTGACTTTGGCAGCAGGGTAAAGGCCATTGTGCCCCAACCCCAAGGACTGTCCTGGGAAATAAGGTCACTCAGGAAAGGATTCCTGGCCATGATGGGGAAAAGAGGGTTGCCTAAAATACTCCCTCTGTCCCCTCAGGTGTGTTCACAGGGATGGCAGGGCACAAATGAGAGTCAGTGCTCTGCAGGACTGTTGTGGTCATGAGGAAAAACTGCTCCCAGATCCCTCCAGAGGCCAAAGCTGCCAGGGTGTTTGACTCACTTGGGAAAGATGAGGACACGGCCAGTGAAGCTCAGGGAAGCAATGGGCACATCCCGGGAAACCACCATGCCCAGCTGCTGGAGAGCCTGCAGCACAGAAATGTGAAGGTGCCAGCACACCCTCAGTGTGGCCAAGGCACTCAGGAGAGGAGGAGGTCAGGGCAGGTAGAGCAGGTGGAATCATGCTCCTGCCTGGCCAGAGCCCCTGGCCAGATCCTGGTGTCCACATGCCAGCAGTGCTGGGGAGCTGCTCTGGGTCTGCCCAAGCAGGGGGGACACAAAAGGCTCACCTTGAGCGTAGCCCTGTCCTGGATCCTCTCCCCATTCACTTTCTCCAGGAAGTCCAGGTAGAATCTCATGAGCACCACGCTGCCTTCGATGAGGAGCACACCCACATCCCTGAGGACAAAGGCGACGCTCACGCCCTTCTCCAGGCAGTGGTAGAGCAGGGACATGGTGCCAAGGATGCAGCACTCCACTTCTCTCCGGGACACAGAGGCCTCTGTGGCCACCTTGGCATATTTCAGAGGCTCCAGCTGCTTTCCCCCTGGAAAACCACAGGAGGGGGATGGAGGAGCTTCCCCAGGGCTTGGCCAAAGGCATTTCTCAAGAGATGCTTTTGGAGATGTGGTGTGATATCCTACTCCACCCTGGGCCTGCAGGGTGAAATCCTCTGTCTTACCAGCCAGGTCATCCTTCTTCCCCAGGTTTTGACCTCCTCCAAGATTCCTGGCCAGGTGGAACACTGGCCTCTGCAGGACCACAGTCTTGTTCCCCACCACGGTCTCTGTGCTGACCACGTCAAAGGACCCAAGGGTGGGAATTCGGATCCCCTGGAGCAGAAGGGAAAGGCCCAAAGGGTGAGAGCTGGACAGAGGGAAGAGCCGAGGATGATTCCATCAAGGGATGGTGCCTTTGACTGAACTCTGCCAACTCCCACTGTTCAGAGGTCAGGACAGTGGGGACAGCCCTGGGGAGGAGATGCTGGGGCCTCTTTTTTCCCTTCTCCCACCAAAAAACCCATGCTGGAGTCAGATGGAGGCAGCTCGAGCACAAGCCCCAGTCTCCAGTGACAATGCCACCTCCCAGAGGTGACACCACTCCTGCACAAGCTCCGTTTGTCCCTCAGCAGGGCATTTTGGGGTGGGCTTCCTGCATTCGAGGAGGGCAAGAGGAACTGCAGGCCATGTTCCATGAAGAGGGCCATGGGAACTCCTCACTGCTCTTCTGGGAGGACAAAAAAAGGACATTGGCCTTGTCCCAGGGTGTTGTTCCACCTTGTGCAGCAGCAGCTGCTGTCGGATGTTGCTGGCCACTGCATCCCAGACAGCCTTTTGCTCTGGAAAACAAGGAAATACCAGGTCATGCTGTGTTTCTGCTGCCTCTCAGCCTTCCAGCACCCCTGGGTGTGTGTCACTGCTGTCCCCAGCTCCACAGGGGTCAGGGCTGATTTTCCCTGCAGCCCTGAGAGGGGGGCTCCTGCAGCAATGCTCCTGTAACCTGTGGGGGTGATGCTGGGCATCATGGACAGGAACTCCATCCCATCCCAGAAATCCATCTGGGCTGGGCTCACACCACTGTCAACAGCCATGCCCTCAGTGGTGAGGATGTTCACCCTCAGGGCTCTCTCCAGAGTGCAGAACTCACCACCCTTTGGTCCCTCTTGTCCTGCTTGTCACAGGCTCTGTGTGACATCACAGTCCCACCACTATTCCACATCAGACTTTGGAAAAATGATGCTCCAGGCCCTTTCAATGAGGCTTTGAGCTTTAAGATCATAAGCCTTGGAGTTTATGAGTGTGGTTTTGTAGTCCCAGAGAGTGGGTTTGGACCTCAAATCAACTCTTTGGTCTGCCAAATGTGGGCTTTGGGGATTTAAAAGTAATGCTCTTCTCCCCAGTTTTGAGGCTTGCATTACATAAATAAGGATTTGGGCTTGGAAAGCTCAGTGTTAAGTCTGAGAAATAATCAACAATAATCTTCTGGAACTGTGTTTTGACCTCTACATTTTTCCTTTTTTCCTTTTTGTTTAAAATAGTATTTCAATAGAGGGGTTTCATTACCCAAGGATTTCTTTCTTCAGGATCCCGTTGTGAGGCACCAGCTCTTAAAGCAAGCAGAGCTCAGTGCTGTGCTGCAGGTTTGTAAGTCAGGGAAAACAGAGACAATAAAATACAGTGAAAAAGATAAATGGCTTGAGTTTGGAGACATTTGAGGAATCACTCAGTGCTTAAACCCCAGTGAATTGATGAATGCTGTAGACTCCTCCAAAACAACTGGAACACAAAACACCAGATGACAGGATAAACTTGGCTTATAAAGTGAGCAATATTGTGATTTGGAGTGACCTCAAGCCTCCTTAATCTTTAATAGCAAAACCTTTCTGACACACAGGAAAGTATGATGGATCTTGTATGGCATTCATCTGCCTCTTGAAAGATGTCAAAAGTGAGTAGGGAGAGTTTATCTAACTCCAGCCTTCAGTGATCAGAGATGCCAAGAGGATTAAGGAGGGAATTTGACCCAGTCAGAGGTGTAACATTTTGGGAAGATAAACTAGACATCAAACCCAGTGATTTAAAGTCATTTGAGAGAATGAGGGGAACCTTAAAGCAATTTGAGAGGGAAGCAAAACAAAGAATTATTCCAGGGTCAGAGCACACAGAGATGTCTGGGGTAGAAAAAGAAAAATCTCCATGGCTGAGGTAACAGCTGAGGACTCTCCTGAAGCTATGGAGGAAGGCATGTTGTGGGAATTTTGTGTTCCCTCTGCAGCTGCAGTGAGCCTGGAGCTCTGGGCTTTGTGGTTTAGAAATCCTAACCCTAGACCTAGCCCTAACTCTAACCCTAGGAGCAAAAGCAGCCTTGGCATAGCTTCTATTTTAAGTACAAAACCTTTTTAACTACACAACCACATTTTTTATATTATTAAAATGCTAATACAGCAATACAGCAAAATACATAGAAAACATACACATGCACTTTGCATAATGTATGTTTACTAGAGTGTAAAATAGTGTGTGTTTGCTTTAGTGTAAAATAGTGTATGTTCACTATAGTGTATGTTTACATAGTGTATGCTCACTATAGTGTAAAATAGAAGCATAGCTTCTATTCTAAGTACAAAAGTTACCTTTTTAACTACACAACCACATTTATTATATTATTAAAATGCTAATACAGCAATACAGCAAAATACATAGAAAACATAGACATGCACTTTGCATAATGTATGTTTACTAGAGTGAAAAATAGTGTGTGTTTACTATAGTGTAAAATAGAAGCATTGCTTCTATTTTAAGTACAAAAGTTACCTTTTTAACTTTACCTTTTTACACGACCACATTTATTATATTATGAAAATGCTAATACAGGCCTACTAATCAACACAGCAAAATACAGATAGTAAACATACACATGCACTTTGCATAATGTATGTTTACTAGAGTGTAAAATAGTGTGTGTTTGCTATAGTGTAAAATAGTGTATGTTCACTATAGTGTATGTTTACATAGAGTATGTTCACTATAGTGTAAAATAGAAGCATTGCTTCTATTTTAAGTACAAAAGTTACCTTTTTAACTTTACCTTTTTACACGACCACATTTATTATATTATGAAAATGCTAATACAGCCCTACTAATCAACACAGCAAAATACATATAGTAAACATACACACGCACTTTGCATAAGGTATGTTTACTAGAGTGTAAAATAATGTGTGTTTACTATAGTGTGAAATAGAAGCATAGCTTCTATTCTAAGTACAAAACCTACCTTTTTAACTACACGACCACATTTATTATATTATGAAAATGCTAATACAGCAATACAGCAAAATACATAGAAAACATAGAGATGCACTTTGCATAATGTATGTTTACTAGAGTGTAAAATAGTGTGTGTTTGCTTTAGTGTAAAATAGTGTGTGTTCACTATAGTGTATGTTTACATAGAGTATTTTAACTACAAAAATTACCTTTTTAACTTTACTTTTTTAC
Organism: Haemorhous mexicanus; assembly: GCF_027477595.1. NCBI lineage: Eukaryota > Metazoa > Chordata > Aves > Passeriformes > Fringillidae > Haemorhous > Haemorhous mexicanus. The sequence goes on along the minus strand of NC_082370.1, from coordinate 3,362,920 downwards.
ACGACCACATTTATTATATTATGAAAATGCTAATACAGCCCTACTAATCAACACAGCAAAATACATATAGTAAACACACACACGCACTTTGCATAAGGTATGTTTACTAGAGTGTAAAATAGTGTGTGTTTGCTTTAGTGTAATATAGAAGCATAGCTTCTATTCTAAGTACAAAAGTTGCCTTTTTAACTACACAACCACATTTATTATATTATGAAAATGCTAATACAGGCCTACTAATCAACACAGCAAAATACATATAGTAAACATACACACGCACTTTGCATAAGGTATGTTTACTATAGTGTAAAATAGTGTGTGTTTGCTATAGTGTAAAATAGTGTATGTTCACTATAGTGTATGTTTACATAGAGTATTTTAACTACAAAAATTACCTTTTTAACTTTACTTTTTTACACGACCACATTTATTATATTATGAAAGTGCTAATACAGCCCTATTAATCAACACAGCAAAGTACATATAGTAACCTCACACATGCACTTTGCATAATGTATGTTTACTAGAGTGTAAAATAGTGTGTGTTTGCTTTAGTGTAAAATAGTGTATGTTCACTATAGTGTATGTTTACATAGTGTATGTTCACTATAGTGTAAAATAGAAGCATAGCTTCTATTTTAAGTACAAAAGTTACCTTTTTAACTTTACCTTTTTACACGGCCACATTTATTATATTATGAAAATGCTAATACAGCCCTACTAATCAACACAGCAAAGTACAGATAGTAAACATACACACGCACTTTGCATAAGGTATGTTTACTAGAGTGTAAAATAGTGTGTGTTTGCTTTAGTGTAATATAGAAGCATAGCTTCTATTCTAAGTACAAAAGTTGCCTTTTTAACTACACAACCACATTTATTATATTATGAAAATGCTAATACAGGCCTACTAATCAACACAGCAAAATACATATAGTAAACATACACACGCACTTTGCATAAGGTATGTTTACTATAGTGTAAAATAGTGTGTGTTTGCTATAGCGTAAAATAGTGTATGTTCACTATAGTGTATGTTTACATAGTGTATGTTTACTATAGTGTAAAATAGAAGCATTGCTTCTATTTTAACTACAAAAATTACCTTTTTAACTTTACCTTTTTACACGACCACATTTATTATATTATGAAAGTGCTAATACAGCCCTATTAATCAACACAGCAAAGTACATATAGTAAACATACACATGCACTTTGCATAATGTATGTTTACTAGAGTGTAAAATAGTGTATGTTCACTATAGTGTATGTTTACATAGTGTATGCTCACTATAGTGTAAAATAGAAGCATAGCTTCTATTCTAAGTACAAAAGTTACCTTTTTAACTACACAACCACATTTACTATATTATTAAAATGCTAATACAGCAATACAGCAAAATACATAGAAAACATAGACATGCACTTTGCATAATGTATGTTTACTAGAGTGTAAAATAGTGTGTGTTTGCTTTAGTGTAAAATAGTGTATGTTCACTACAGTGTATGCTTACATAGTGTGTGTTTACTATAGTGTAAAATAGAAGCATTGCTTCTATTTTAAGTACAAAAGTTACCTTTTTAACTTTACCTTTTTACACGACCACATTTATTATATTATGAAAATGCTAATACAGGCCTACTAATCAACACAGCAAAATACAGATAGTAAACATACACACGCACTTTGCATAAGGTATGTTTACTAGAGTGTAAAATAATGTGTGTTTGCTATAGTGTAAAATAGTGTATGTTCACTATAGTGTATGTTTACATAGAGTATGTTCACTATAGTGTAAAATAGAAGCATTGCTTCTATTTTAAGTACAAAAATTACCTTTTTAACTTTACCTTTTTACACATTTATTATATTATGAAAATGCTAATTATATTATGAAAATGCTAATTATATTATGAAAATGCCAATACAGCCCTACTAATCAACACAGCAGAGTACACCTAGTGACCTCCCGCAGGCACCTCGCACGAGGGCGATGCGGAGCCGCCGCCCGGCCCTGCCCGGCCCCGCCGCCCGCGGCCCCGCCCGCGCTCCGGGCCCGGACGCGCCGTGACGCCACTGCCGGCATCGCCTCGGTGCGATCGCTGCCCGCAGCCCCGGCCGCCCCTCGGTGCCGGTGCCGGCCATGAGCAAGCGCAAAGCTCCCCAGGAGAGCCCCAACGAGGGCATCACCGACTTCCTCACCGGTAGGTGTGCGCGCTCGGTGGGCTCCGGGGCTGGGGAGGGCCGCGGCCCGGCCGCTCTCACCGCGGTTCTCCCGCAGAGCTGGCCAACTACGAGCGCAACGTGAACCGGGCCATCCACAAGTACAACGCGTACAGGTACCGTCCCCTCCCGCCCCCCGGGCCGGGCCCTGCCCGTTCGGGCGCTGACCGGCCCCGCTCCGCAGGAAAGCGGCCTCGGTCATTTCTCGGTATCCCAGCAAGATCCAGAGCGGGGCTGAAGCCAAGAAGCTGGTGGGTGCTCGTGTGGCTGCCGGAGGGAGGATCTGGGGCTGCCGGAGCGGGGCTGGGGGGTCCTGGGGGGCGTGGGGGCAGCCGGGGCGGGGACGAGGTGCTCTGGATTCCTGGGGAGCAGGGATGAGGTACCCAGGAAAGTTCCTGGGGAGCGGGGATGAGGGGCTGGGGGGTCCTGGGGAGCGGGGATGAGGTACCCGGGAAAGTTCCTGGGGAGTGAGGATGAGGTGCTGCGGGTTCCTCGGGAGGAGGGATGAGGTACCTGGGAATGTTCCTGGGGGATGAGGTGCTGGGGGTCCCTGGGGAGCGGGGATGAGGGGCTGGGGGGGTCCTGGGGAGCGTGGGGGCAGCCGGAGCAGGGGTAAGGTGCCCGGGAGGGTTCCTGGGGAGCAGGGATGAGGTGCCCGGGAAGGTTCTTGGGGGATGAGGGGCTGGGGGGTCCCTGGGGAGCAGGGATGAGGTACCCAGGAAAGTTCCTGGGGAGCGGGGATGAGGTGCTGTGGGTTCCTCTGGAGGAGGGATGAGGTGCCCGGGAAGGTTCCTGGGGGATGAGGTGCTGAGGGTCCTGGGGAGTGGGGATGAGGTGCTGGGGGTCCCTGGGGAGCGGGGATGAGGTACCCGGGAAGGTTCTTGGGGGATGAGGTGCTGGGGGTCCTGGGGAGTGGGGATGAGGTGCTGGGGGTCCCTGGGGAGCGGGGATGAGGTACCTGGGAAAGTTCCTGGGGAGTGAGGATGAGGTGTTGTGGGTTCCTGGGGAGGAGGGATGAGGTACCCGGGAAGGTTCCTGGGGGATGAGGTGTTGGGGGTTCCTGGGGAGCAGGGGTGAGGTGCTGGGGGTCCTGGGAAGGATGGGGGGCAGCTGGAGCAGGGATGAGATGCTGGGGGTTCCTGGGGAGCGGGGATGAGGTGCCCGGGATGGTTCCTGGGAAGGATGGGGGGCAGCCAGAGCAGGGATGAGGTGCTGGGGGTTCCTGTGAAGTGTGGGGGTAGCCAGAGAAGGGATGAGGTCCCCGGGGGGTTCCTGGGATGGATGGGGGCAGCCCCTCTTCTCCCAGCACCTCTCTCCTGTACCTGAGTCTGTTCAGGGATGCAGACGAGGTGTGGCCTCTGTGGGGCTTTCAGAGCTGGAGCTGGGCATCCCATCTGAGCCTCTGCCTGTAAAAATGTCTTTCCCCTTTGCTCTCTTACTCCTTTGTTAATTCAGAGGTCTTGAGCAGCAAGGATCAAAGCCTTGTTCAAACTCATTGCTGTATAAACTTGGTATAGCCCTTGCATTACAGGGTTTATGCCATTTATGTTGTACCCTTGAATTCTTGTGCTCTTTTATGGTCCAATATTTTATTGTGGTCTTGGGTGCTCTGTAGTTCTTTCTGGACTCTAAATTCTGGGGAGTTTTCTTTGTTTCCCACATATAATGACTTTAAGTGATTTTTAAGTTAACTTGTTTGTACTTACCCCCCAATATTTAGGATGGAGTGGGTGCTAAAATAGCTGAAAAGATAGATGAGTTCTTATCCACTGGAAAACTACGGAAATTGGAAAAGGTGGGTTTCTGTATTTCTCAATACCTGCTTTTCTTGATGACTTGCAAAGTAGCCTGTTTGCTCTGCACATTTCTGTTGTTGTCCCTGGAGAGTCTTGGGAGCAGAGAACAGAGGAGTGTAAGGTAAGTAGAAATCAAGGATTGAGAAGCTCAGCCAAAGCCTCAAAACTGCCTATTTATTAAAATATTTTAGCTTAGGTGATCAGCACGTGCAGGTCTTGTGCCAGAAGTGGAGCTCTGCAAGGCTGTGGAGTTTGTGCTTTAGGCCTGCTGTTCACCTTGGCACGGCCACTTGGGCCATTTTCAGACTCCTTGGCATTTTTGTAAGGCCATTCTGCCCTTTTTGCTGTTTTGCAGTGATTTTAGCGAACTTCCAAAGCAGAGTCTGGCTGAGCTGTTTTATCTTCTTAAGGTTTCTTTTTGTTTGTTTGTTCTTCTTTTTGTAGATTCGGCAAGATGATACAAGTGCTTCTATCAATTTCCTGACACGAGTCACTGGCATTGGGTAAAAGTTTCTTGGGGTGTTTTTAAGGCTTTTTTTTTTCCCCTCCTCCTGTTCATTTGATAGACTCATGAGCAGAATTTGGGTGATTGCACCTAATGAAGAGAATGAGCCTGAGCTGCTGATGTAATGCCCACAGAGGCACACTGGAGTTGTGGTTATGGGATTGAATGAGACAAAAGGGAGTGGAATGATGAATTTCAGACTTTGTGGTGGAGGAGTGGAAGCAGGAAGCTTCCTGAGAGGGGAAGGAGAGAGATGTGGGTCAGCAATGGAACTGTGGAAGTGAGACTCTGGCCTCAGGGTTTTCATAAAGGGAGAAGCAGAGCCTTGAAGGAGGCAACAAAACAAAAACAAACAAATAAAAAAAGCCCATGAGAACTCTGCTGCAATATTAACATGCATTTAGTATTACTGTCTGAAGCAATATTGCCTATTTGCTGTGACTTTTTAAAATGTCTTACAATTATATATCACTGTATAGTTACAGCTGTGCTAAAAAATGTGCAGGCCAAGCTTTGCATCACTTCTGACCAAAAGCATGACCTGAAAATGAGTGTGCTGAAAAGATGTAAGCATCACAAGCAGCCTCAGTCTCAGCCTTTAACAACCCACACAGTTATAAATAATTCTAACCTCCCGTTCAGTGTTTTAAGATCCTTGCTGTTCCTTGTCTCTTTGCAGCCCTGCTGCTGCCAGGAAGTTTGTTGAGGAAGGAATTAAGACTTTAGAAGGTAAGTGTGAATTTGAGGCCTTGGTTTACACTCCAGTAATCTTATTTTCTGTCAAGCTGCCTGTTCCACCGTGGTGGAATATGCCCTGGGCTTTGAGGGTGTGTGAGATGCTAAAGGTAGTACACAGGCTTAGGGCATTTCATACATATATTCATATATATAGATATTTCCTAGATATATTTTCATATAAAGTAAAGTGTGTGCAGGTTACACAGGAGGTAACAAGGATTTTGGCTCTTTGGAGCTCTGTTAAGTCTTGTTGGAAGTGCTCTGTGCATTTGTGGTCATCCTGTCAGCTGCTGTGTTGGTGATTGGAAATTCCCTCTGAGGTTGTGTTCTCCTTATATATTCTCTACATGCATCAGCTTTGCATTGGTGGAAACACTGTAAGATGTTTAATCCTCATTTAACTATTTTGTTTGGATTTTTTTCCTAGATCTAAGAAGAATTGAGCACAAGCTGACCCATCACCAGCGAATTGGGCTGAAGTAAGCTTTCTTGGGTGCAGGTGCTTGGTGTTTCTAGTGAGTCCTTCAGACAGCAGGCTGTAGTGGAAGGTTACACAGGCTGAGAAGGGTTCTCTCCTCTCTGTGCTCTGCATGCCTTCAGCAGTTATTTACAGCTTTTGGTTTTGGGTTGGGAGGCTTGGTGTCCTTTCAGAGGGAAGTTAATACCAAGTGACTTCCCCAGTCAGCTCATGGAGAAACTTCAGTGAGCTTGTGGAGTTGTTTCTTCACAATCTGCCTAGAAGTGGCCCAGGCTGGATTTTTATGTGCAGTGAGCAAGGTAACCTTTGCATGTCTGAACTTGAGAATGCTGCACAGAATGTCAGCTTGTCCTCACTATCATCAGCTTCAGTGCTGGGTGTGGAGTGTCTCTTTGGTGTGGTACTTTTGGGAGAACTATAGCTGTGCTTGTCAGAAGCTGCAAGTGAGCCAGATAAAGCCAAGGGATGTTTCACTTGCCCTCTTTTTCTCCACAATCAAGCAGCATGCTGACAGTTTGAGTTTTACAGTGGAAGGCAAATCTATCTGGAGCTGTATCTCAGTTGAGAGCTTCCATTTATCTCCTTCTAACTCTGACCCTGGATGGGGACCTGCTCCTCCTGCTCAGGAGGGCTGAGTCTTGGCAGGAAGGTTTTGTGTTTTCAGAGGGCTGTGCAAACATGAAGCAGTTGGTTGTTTGGTAATGATTCTCCCATGCTCACAGCAGTGGAAATACTGAAACCATGTCCTGAGCATTGTCCAACTCACAGTTGTGGGTTTTTACTGTCACCTTGCAAGATGTTTTCTAAGAGTCAGGAGCTTTTGGTGATGGGACAGCAGTGTAACTTAATATTGTTTCCTCTGGTATGTTGAATTGACTAAAATGTGAAGATGCTGCCCCTACCACTCTTTCAGATATTTCTATTTTTATATTTGCAGATACTTTGAAGACTTTGAGAAGAGAATCCCGAGGGAAGAAATGCTGCAAATGCAGGTAAAAAGCTCATTGTTAAGAATGGGATGTACTGATGGCCAGTGAATGTCTGACCACCTCTAAACACACTTCTTTCCTTTTTACATAGGAAATTGTGCTCAAAGAGGTGAAGAAACTGGACCCAAGCTACATTGCTACAGTCTGTGGCAGTTTTAGGCGAGGTTGGTACTCTGTGATCTTGTTCTCTTTAGTTTGGGGTAACAAGCAAGACCAGTTCCATGTATGTTCTTCTTGACAGACCATGCTGGAACCTGGCCTTTCCTGTTGGTGTTGTCTTGACTAGCCAGTTCAGTGATGAGACACCCACATAAATCCTTGCTTCTCCATCCTTGCCCCACAAAGAAGGGGAAATTCATCTGTAACATGAATTGTTTGCTTTATTTTAACATGAACAGCATTTGTGCTTCATTGCTGTGGAGCACAGCAAGAAATTCTTGGCTATTTTCTTATGTATGGAGGATATAAACTTTTGATGAAAGAACAAGAATCTTTAAGATTATTTTTTGTTTTGCTAATATCTCTAAAAGTGACCATTCCCTGCTAGAAAAGCATAGCCAGTTCAGTGATGAGACACCCACATAAATCCTTGCTTCTCCATCCTTGCCCCACAAAGAGGGGGGAATTAATCTTGTAACATGAATTGTTTGCTTTGGTTTTACATGAACAGCATTTGTGCTTCATTGCTGTGGAGCACAGCAAGAAATTCTTAGATATTTTCTTATGTATGGAGAATATAAGCTTTTGATGAAACAAGAATCTTTTACTTGAAGATTATTTTTTGTTTTGCTAATATCTCTAAAAGTGACCATTCCCTGCTAGAAAAGCATAGCCAGTTGACTAGCCAGTTCAGTGATGAGACACCCACATAAATCCTTGCTTCTCCATCCTTGCCCCACAAAGAGGGGGCAATTCATCTTGTAACATGAATTGTTTGCTTTGGTTTTACATGAACAGCATTTGTGCTTCATTGCTGTGGAGTAAGCAAGAAATTCTTAGATATTTTCTTATATATGAAGAATATGAGCTTTTGATGAAAGAACAAGAATCTTTTACTTGAAGATTATTTTTTGTTTTGTTAATATCTCTAAAAGTGACCATTCCCTGCTACAAAAGCATGGCCAGTTCAGTGATGAGACACCCACATAAATCCTTGCTTCTCCATCCTTGCCCCACAAAGAGGGGGGAATTCATCTTGTAACATGAATTGTTTGCTTTGGTTTTACATGAACAGCATTTGTGCTTCATTGCTGTGGAGTAAGCAAGAAATTCTTAGATATTTTCTTATGTATGGAGAATATAAACTTTTGATGAAAGAACAAGAATCTTTTACTTGAAGATTATTTTTTGTTTTGCTAATATCTCTAAAAGTGACCATTCCCTGCTAGAAAAGCATAGCCAGTTCAGTGATGAGACACCCACATAAATCCTTGCTTCTCCATCCTTGCCCCACAAAGAAGGGGAAATTCATCTGTAACATGAATTGTTTGCTTTGGTTTTACATGAACAGCATTTGTGCTTCATTGCTGTGGAGTAAGCAAGAAATTCTTAGATATTTTCTTATGTGTGGAGGATATAAACTTTTGATGAAAGAACAAGAATCTTTTACTTGAAGATTATTTTTTGTTTTGCTAATATCTCTAAAAGTGACCATTCCCTGCTATAAAAGCATAGCCAGTTCAGTGATGAGACACCCACATAAATCCTTGCTTCTCCATCTTTGCCCCACAAAGAGGGGGGAATTCATCTTGTAACATGAATTGTTTGCTTTATTTTTACATGAACAGCATTTGTGCTTCATTGCTGTAGAGTAAGCAAGAAATTCTTGGCTATTTTCTTATATATGAAGAATATAAACTTTTGATGAAAGAACAAGAATCTTTTACTTGAAGATTATTTTTTGTTTTGCTAATATCTCTAAAAGTGACCATTCCCTGCTAGAAAAGCATGGCCAGTTGAGTGATGAGACACCCACATAAATCCTTGCTTCTCCATCCTTGCCCCACAAAGAGGGGGAAATTCATCTTGTAACATGAATTGTTTGCTTTATTTTTACATTAATAGCATTTGTGCTTCATTGCTGTAGAGTAAGCAAGAAATTCTTAGATATTTTCTTATATATGAAGAATATAAACTTTTGATGAAAGAACAAGAATCTTTTACTTGAAGATTATTTTTTGTTTTGCTAATATCTCTAATAGTGACCATTCCATGTCCAGCAACATTAGTCTGCTTTGCCACACACAGAAGGATTTTTCTCTGCTTCTTTCCTGCCTAGGTGCAGAGTCAAGTGGTGACATGGATGTTCTCCTGACCCATCCCAGTTTCACATCAGAATCATCCAAACAGGTGCTTTTCTCAGATGCCACAGATCACAGCTGTACATTGCACATCATCTCAGACTTGCAGTGCAGCAATTTAATGTGTTTCATTTTATCCTTCTCTCCTTGCTCTTCCTGTCACACATATTCCCCCACCCCCTTGAATTCTTGTGCTTTATTAGTGCAGAACTGTAAAACCAGCTGGATTACAGGTAGACTGACTGTTCCTTTATGTAGCCATAATCATTTAGATGATAAGAAACTCCTGCTGCCCTTGTAATCTCTTGGGACTAACTCTGAACTAGTATTAATGACAGTGCTTTTGATTTTTTCTTGTGTTCCTTCTATAGATTTATTGTTTAAAAGCTGAATTAGATTTGTCCTTTCCAGCTAAAGGTGATCTCATGTGGGGGTCTTGGTGGAAATTGGTTTTTTTCTTGCACAACTGTAATTTTATTCGCTTTTACCCAGTATTTTGTTACATTTTTTTCAGTTTGGGTCAAATTTCATGTAGAATAGTACATATAATTATGATGATGTCCTGTATTTATAGAAGCCTCTATCTATTCTTGTTATTTGTGAAGTAATTTCTTTTTCTTTGTTACCATTGTTCCTAGTCAAAACTTTTGCATCAGGTTGTAGAGCAGCTGGAAAAAGTCCACTTTATCACAGATATGCTGTCTAAAGGTGACACCAAATTCATGGTAAGAGCTTTTTTGTGGTGAAGGATGTTGGGGAGGGATTCCTTTTCCTGACAGAAGCTGGCATGAATCCAATTGCTTGTGCTGCTGGAGCTGGGGGTGATGTGTGTTGGTTTTTTTAATTCTGCTTGCACCTCATAAGAATTTCCTGCAGGGAGCTCGGAGGGAATACCTTGTGGTGAGATTTCAGTATTAGAAAATTATCAGATATTTGTGCATTTCTGAGCCCTGCTGACATAACCTTCATCAGGTAATGCCAGTTGTGTCCTGGAAGCTCAGCACAGCATCACTTCTTCAGTTCACCAGTGACCACTCCTGTACTTGTGTCCTCAGGAGCTTGGGAACATTTAGCTTTGATCTCAGAACTGTGTTTACCTGATTCTGTCTAATGTATAACATATTTTTGTCTCCTTTTGTGGCAGTTTTGCTGCAGAACAGATTTAATGGATAAGCTACTAGACTTGAGATATAATAGGGATTATGTGGGATGCCTAAAGCAAGTAATGAATTACAAAAACTTAATTTTTAGATCCCATGCTGACAGTGCAGGGCTTTTTTCCTTTTCTTCACCTGCTGATATTTGTGCATATTGAAAAGCCTGATAATAATGACAGGGAAATGAGGATCCTTCCTGGTGCAGTAAAAATTTAAGAAGCAGTTACATGCTACACTGAACAACAGTTCTCCCAACAGTGTAAAATAGTGATTCACTTTATTCTGATATTCTTCACTTTATTCACTTCAGCAGGGATTTAACTCTGCTTTCCAGGATGGCTGAGGATTGTTGAGAGGTTGTTCAGGGGTGAGGAGGTGAAGATGGTTCTCAGAGCTGTTTCATTTCATTGGAATTTGTCTCCTGCCTTATTTCCTGCCAGGGTGTCTGTCAGCTGCCAGCTCAGGAGGATGGAACAGCTTTTCCACATCGCAGAATTGATATCAGGTACCTGCATCACCCCCTGCCCAGGCCCCAGATCAGCTCTCTGCCACAGAGGAGGCATTTGCATAAAGTTTTTCATTCCAATCTCTCCTTCCACGTTCAGAGCACGGCATTTACAAGGTTTCTGATGCAGTGTGGCAGCCACTGGACAACTGCCAGCAGTTAAAACAGATTATTAGCAATAATGCTGTGCCTCAAATCATGATATTCTGATGGAATATCAGAATTGTCCTGTTTTATCATCCTGCTTTGGCCCTGGTTCTCTGCAGGAGTGCAAACACCATAACCAGGCAGTGGCTGAACACCAGGAACTTCTGGGTAAGGGGAGACATGCTGAACCTTTCTTAGAAATGCAGTTCCTTTCACTTTTCATCTGCCTTGTGGGAAAATTAAACATTTGGAGTTGCAGAATGCATACACATAAATACAAAGTAAACCCACACGTGTCTGAACTGCTGAATTTTAAAAAAAATTTTAAAAAATTTTAAATGGCTTCTTACTTCTTTGTTGTATATTTGCTCTAAGTCTTCCCTTCTGCTTTTTATTCCAGGCTTATCCCCAAAGATCAGTATTACTGTGGTGTGCTGTACTTCACAGGCAGTGATATATTCAACAAGAACATGAGAGCCCATGCTCTGGAAATGGGCTTCACCATCAATGAGTACTCCATCCGGCGCCTGGGTGTTACTGGTCAGTCTGAGGTTTTGCACAGAGCATTCCTTCTAGTTGTGCACTTTGTGTGATCTCCTTCAGCTGGTGGCAATATTTTTAGGAATACTTCTGATAAATGGTGTCGTTTGTGGGGTTTTTCACAGTGTCCTTTGGGATGTTGGGCACCACTACAGCAAGAAGGGGCAGCCTGCTCACACAAGGTGACCTCTGTGGGCCTCCTAATCTGCTTAAAGTCTTAGTGACTTAAAGATTTTTTTTCTGTGCTGTACACAGCACATATTTGGTTTCCTACTCTTTTCACAGTCCTTCGTGTCCTTTTCTTTTCATGTCCTTCAGTTGCTTTGCTGTGGAGGAGAGGTGACTATATACACCCACACACAATTATAAATTGATTTAACTGCATAACCACGGGGCCCCAAAGTTAATTCTTTGCCTTATTTCCTTGGACACTAATAAGAATCAGTCTGTAAACACTGTGAAAACCTTGCAGAGGGTGGGGGAGGCTGTTCTGGGTGGGTTCTTCAGGTTTTTCACCTACAGCAGTTTGGTCTTAATCTTGCCATGCATTTGGCATTTCTGAATGGTGCAGCCTTTTCCACCTTTCAGATATCCTGTGTGATTTGCTTGCAGGAGTTGCTGGAGAGGCCTTGCCAGTGGAATGTGAAAAAGACATTTTTGACTACATCCAGTGGAAATACCGAGAGCCAAAGGATCGGAGTGAATAACAAACTGCTGGCTGGGTTTATAGCCCACAGAGGTGTTTTCATAGCTTCTTACAAAGATGTGAGAGTGCACAGTCTGACTTGGAATACTACTTGAAAAACTCTGTATTACTGATGTCTAAAGCAAGTCCATGGCACTTGAGCAGAGCAGAATGTGTCGTGAAGATAAATCCTGTGAGATTGCGTTTTCATATAGTCACAGAATAATTTGGGTTGGTAGGGACCCCTGAATGTCTGTAGTCCAGTCCCCCTGCCATGAGCAGGGCCATCTTTGACTAGAGAAGATTGCTTAGAGCCCAGTCCAGTCTGACCTTGAATGTTTCTGGGATGGGGCATCTCTTTTTGTATCTTAGATATATGTAGACACCAGATTGAAAAAGCCCAGGCTATATCTGAAGTACCCTAAAAGTACCATTTTCAACTACTCTCTGTATCTCCTCTCACCTGTGTGAAGTGTCTTGGTGCAGTGCTGAAGCTCATGAAGAGCTGTGTACTTAATTCTGCAATCTTTCAGTGTGGGCTGTATGCTAAGGTGCATGTGAGCTGTGACTTTTGTTTCTAGCCATGTTTGGTGCTGTTGATTGCAGTGCTGTGTTTCCTTTGCTTGGCCTGATTAATTGATGCATTGCTACCTCTCCTGTAGATTCACTCTGCCCTTTTTTATATGCAAACCTGTCAAATCTTATTTTACACCTCCCCTTTAAATGCTGGGAAAGGCAATGAGTATTTTGGATGGGAGACGAGGCCTCTGCAAGATTGCATTTACTGGTTGTGTTTGGGACAGGGGTTCTGTTGTTTAACTTCAAAATTTCCAAAGTAACAACTGCTAGCTTCCATGAGTTACAGAGCATCAGCATGGAATGTATTGCTGCTGCTGCATTTGAATACTTTATTTCATCTCACTTAATTGCTCAACAATTCAATTTTCAACTTGTTCTTATACAAGAAGAGTTATCAATCTTAGTAATGGAGATGACAGGCTGATGCTCTTACTTACCATTTGTTTTTTCCATTTTTCTTTTTAGGAGTTTTAATTCTTTTCTGGGAATGTTCCCCAGGGCTAATGCATGTAGTGGTATGTAAGAAAACTCGAAGTTAACTTGGTGCTATGTAAAGTAATTTGATGCCTCATTGTAAAAATACATAGCTGATATATTTAGTATTTTCTTCAGTAATCAGTGGGAATAAACAAATTGAATATCCCATCATGAGTGTGTGGTGGTGTTTGATTATTATTTTATTCACTGTAATCTTAGAAGATCAAAAAGCAGTAACACATTTACCACGTTTACCAATGTGTCCTGGGCAGCACACAGCATTGCCCTGATGCCTTCTCCATCACCTTCAACAGGTGGAACAGAAAACTGCTTTGTCTTTGGCCTTGACACAGAGTTTGTTGGCTTTGCAGTCTCTCTCCATAACACTGCAATGACAGAAAAGGGCTTCTGCAGAGAGCTTGCGTGTTTTTTGTGAATTATAAAAATATACATTGTGTCTTTTTTCTTTTTCCCCTCTCCTTTCTCTCCCCACTCCCTGTATCTCAGCATTCAGGGCTGTAGTGGCCCTAAGGGGTTTGTGCAGAAGTTCCAAACAGGGCTGACAGTGAGTTAAGGAGGTTTGTTGATAAGGTGGGTGTGAAAAACACCAATCACTTGTTTTTTAAAAGTTTAAAAGTTTAATGATAATAAAAGGGCCATAAAAATAGCAACATAATTAGAGTAATAATAGTTTGGAGAGTTTGCATTAGGACAATATGAGACAACAGAAATAAAGAGTTACAGACAGGCTGGGTACATGAGCCCAAAAAAGGACACAGGTGAACAGAGGATTAACCCTTAAAGCAACAGCCTGTTGCATATTCATACACCTCATGCATGGTGCATCAATTCCATTCCAACACGGGATTCTGCCTGGGCAGGGTCAGCTCCTTCCTCTGAATCCTGATGGCATCTTCAAGCCCGAGCGAGGTGGGAAGAAGTTTGTTTCTTCTGATGAGAGAGCAATAAATTCTCTTTCTCTGAAAGATTGAGGTGTCCTGTGGCTGCTATCTCGCTGAGAGTCCATTCTTTAAAACAAGTATCTTCCATAGTATAGTTTCTATTTTAACATTGTGTTATAACCTAAAACTATATTTACCACACTGCTTGAGAAAATGAATACAGCATCACTTTCTAACACATATAATATTATACACATATTATACAAGAAGAGTTATCAGTCTTAGTAATGGAGATGACAGGCTGATGCTCTTACTTACCATTTGTTTTTTCCATTTTTCTTGGAAAAATGGAAACATAACACATATAATATATTGAATATATATAATATATGAATATAACACATATAATATAATACATATTTTAATATTTGTGGAAAGCCAGTCATAAAATGCTCATTTTTCACAGTGGGTGAAGAGGACCTTTAGTGCCCGCTGGAGTCTCCCAGCGGCTCTGACAGGCTGCCCGAGGCAGGGCTGCCCTGCGGCACCGAATGCCGTCGCTCCGAAGCGCAGCTCGGCACCGCCAGGACACCGCGCGCGCTCCCGCCGCGCCTCGGCCGCGCGCACGGGGCGGGGCGGGGCGGGGCGGGGCCGCGCGGCGGCAGCCGAGCCCCGGTGGGCGGGGCCGGGGCCCGGGCGCGTGCGCAGCGCTGGCGCCGCGCATGCGGACGTGGGGGCGCCGGGAGCCGTACCGGAGGCAGCGCGGGCGGCAGGTAGCGCCGGGGCCGCGGCGGGGCTCAGGGCCGGGCCGGGTGGGGCCGGGCCTCGCGGCGCTGTCCGCCCGCTGCTGTCCTCTGCGCCTCACCGAGGCGGAGGCGGGCGTCCCCCGAGTCACCTTGCCGCGGCGGGGCCGGACCGGAGGCCCGAGGGGGCGCCGGCCGCTCGCTCCGGCGGCAATTCCTCGCCCGCAGGCCCGCGCGCTGCCGAAGGGGCGGCCCCGGGACGCGAGGCCGGCTCTCTCTCTCTCTCTCTGAGACCGAGCCGCCGGGGCTCTTGCTAGTTGTTCCGCTTTCTCGGCCGGGAGGCACGAACTTCTGAGGCGGCTGCGAGCGAGCGAGGCGTTCCGGCCGGCGGAGGAAGAGGCGCGGAGCGCGCCCGCTCCGTTACCCGTTGCGTAACGCGGGCAGCGCCGCGGCGGGGGCGGCGCTCGCGCTCCCGGGGCCGCAGCCGCCGCCCCTCCGGCTCCGCCGCCCCTCCGGCTCCGCCGCCCCTCCGGCTCCGCCGCCCCTCCGGCTCCGCCGCCCCTCCCGCTCCGCCGCCGAAGGTGCGTGGCGGTGCTGGCGGGCGAGGCCCCGGCGCATCCCTCAGGAAACGTCAAACCGGCCTCACGGTTGTTGTCATGGATTCTTTGGTGCGGGGTTTTCTGTTTGTTTTTTGGTTGGTTGGCTTTGGTTTTTTGCATTTATTCCACAAACCGGTGCGGGTGTTCTCGTGTTTCTTTTCCCGCTTCACAATGTGTTTCGTCACCTGTTGTCACTGCATCTGGTTAATTCAAATTTAATGTTGAGAGTTGTGACACCGAGCTCAGTTCTTCTGGACAAATTCGTTGTGCAAGTAGAGCTGCTTGTTGTTAGCAAAGAATTTATGTGTTTCAGTATGGGCTAACCACGAGAATCTCTTTTTTTCAATACTGTTTAAATGCTTGCATAAAATTTAACACACACATTTAAACATACAGAACACACAAGATATAGCTCCATAGTGTAAAGAGAATGAACAGGCTTACAATTTTCCAGATGCCTCAATAGCCTTATTAAAATGAGGTGTAAACACAAGAGATTGTCATCCAAAAAGGTGACATTTAGGATTTCTGATGTTGGGTGTTGCAGAGAAGAATACGAACAACTGCATCAGCAGTAGGAATGGCAAAGAGTTGTCCTTAAAATCAATTGAAAGGAGCATCTTTTCTACCTTTTCTCTTCTGGAGCAGGTGTGCCTTTACATTTATGCAAACTTATTTTAGAAGAGGAAGACTAATTTTCCACTGGGGAAGAATTTGCCTCATTCTTTACTGGGGGTTTTCTGATGCAAAATCCCTAAATTGTGGTAACTAATAAAAGTACATCTACACTGCAATGTTACATGCCCATCCTTCTGAGCTCTGTTCTCCCATGTAGCTGTGACAATATTAGGAAATGTACCCCATTAGCACATGTAGGTTTTGTGTGCACAGTGCAGAAATACTCACTGATGGCCACTGCACCATCTACAGAGATCTCTTTCATATTTTTCACATCTCTGAAGCAGCTTTCTGTGAAGTCACAAGTGCAGATGGAAGTGATGCCTGCTTTCCTTTGGAATTGTTAAGTGTTGATGTTGTTTGCCCCCTGAGGTCCCTTTCAGAATGGGTCCCATCACAGGAGCAATGTTCCCTCATTATCAGAACAGCAGGAAGGCTCCCATGAGTTCTCTTTGCAGTGCAGGACTGTGAGGCCAGCCTGTGTGGTGGAATGGGATAGCTGGGGAGTTCAGGGATTCTAAATAATGGATTGGCTTTAGAAATTCTCTGAATCTAAGCTTGTTTTGGATAAAGCAGCAATGATGCAAGGATGACTTAATGAACACTCTCCAAAGATCTGACAGTTCTGTATTGGTGACCTTCTCAGAGACTACTAATCACAGATGTTTATCAATGCTTTGGATACAGTTTGGATTTGCTGCTGTTGGAGCTAAGATTCTCACAGCTTCCTGTGTGTTTCAGATCCAATGGCTGTCCCACCGTCGTACTGTGAGTTGGGAAAGTCTGCCAGGGATATTTTCAACAAGGGATATGGTAAGTAAGATGAGGATGGTTTGATCACCTTTCATATTTTTTCCTTAGGCATCTTGAAGATGCCTGTGAGCACACAGGTACCTCAGAGATTCCCTCATACCCATCTAGCCCCTTCTGGTTCTGAACCCTGCACTTGTGTTATGACAGTAGTGCAGTGGCAGAGGCTTTGAGGGGAAGATTACAAGTTTGACCTTAGTACAGTCTCAGAAAATGCTGCCTCCTTTTTTTACCTTCTGATTTTTCTATTTAGAGTCATTAAATCAGGGATACTGATGTAGATTGCTGTAGGAGACCATATGTGGCAGTAAACAGTTCCTGAGGAAGAGTGGCCCTTATGTTAATCAGAATAGCCTGTTGTTAAAGTTAGAGTGCAGATATTTTCACAGTATTTGCATTTGTCCCTTTTTTGGAAACAGTACTAGAAAGTGTTGATTTTTTTTTTAAATCTGAGTTTGTGTGCAATAAAGATTTCATTTGTATCCCAAATCCATATGCTGCATAAAACTGAAATGCACTGGGCTCTGGTCTCTCCCACCCTGGAGTTCAGGCTTGGCTGAAAATCAACTCAAGTTCCCTGCTTTAGAGTGAGTTACTTCAAGCTTTTCTACTTAGTGCAAGGGCCAGGTATTTCCCTAGATTCAGAGGAATCAGAAAGGAAGAAAGCAGTAGTACTTCTGTGTATGGCACTGATTAAAGTGAGCTGAAACTTTTTTTTTTGGAGTAGAGGAGAAGAAAAATATCCTGCCCTGAAATCAGGAATAAAATGTCAGCTAAGTAAATCAGAAGAGTATTGATGGGTGCCAGAGTGCAGGTGGCTGCAGAAGGTGGAGGTACTTGATGGTTGGTGTCTGTTATGACTGTAAATTATGAGGCAACTTACTCTGAGTTGTCAGAATTCCTTCAATCATTCTCATAATCCTCCTAACCCTCAATATGTTCAACAACTGTTTAAACATAAGAACTGTTTCAGGTCAGTGTACCCTATGGCATGCTTTGGGGGTGTTGGAAAGAAGCCTTGTTTGTGTCTTTCAATGAAACAGGTGCTGTGTGCTATTTTATTTTCAGGATTTGGAATGGTCAAGTTAGAGTTGAAGACCAAGTCTTCCAGTGGGGTGGTAAGTACTGGGGACTTGAAACATCACCAGCATAGCAATGGAAGGACAAATTCCTGAACTGGTAACAAGTATGATAACTTGCTAGCAGGTGTTGCTTCTCTTTCATTTCTCATTTTAAAACTCATAGCTGACTGAGATGTTTCTACAATAGGCTGAAGCTGATGTAGCAGTCCTTTTTTCCCTGTGGCATGCAAGAATTTTCATACACCTTGTTGTTACTTTCCTGCCTCTTCCATTGACACATCCCCAACGTGAGTTTCTTCACCTTACACAGCTCTCATTTCTGCTCATGAATGCAGCTGAGTGTCCCTGCAGTTACTAGTTTTTATAGGAATTTTAGTCCAGAGGGACTTTGATCCAAAAGGTCAAGGGACAAGTAAGCACCAGAGTTTAACTTCTCTGTGTTTTCACTCATTTCCACTGTGCTTAAAATTCAAGATTGAATTAAAACTGAAAACAGTCCTGCAGTGTCCTATATGTAGAATTTGAGAGCTTAAGTAAGCTTTAGCATTCCAAGTAACAGAATATGCTGTGATCCCCATTTTAATGATGGAGAAGTGGAGCTTCCTCACAATTCCACAGGAGAGCTGGCAAAACTAGGAATGGGTGTCATAATTTTGATCTTTAACCACAGGCATACATTATCTACTGGATAATATTTTTCTTACACTGACTGAGTTCTGCATGTCTTACCTGCAGCTCAGTGCTGTTCTCATTGGTAAGATGAGCTGCTTCTCAGCCTCCTTTGTAGCTGTATTTGCCTGAGCTCCCTCCTTCTCTTGCATTCTCATCGTGCAAGTGGTGTAAGTCCTTCCTCCTGTGTTGCTGTATTGTGTCTCAGTGGAGCTTTTGATGATTGCTTGCATTGTGCACCAGGAATGTGTGGGCACATGGAGTTATGTGGTCTCCATGCTATGGCTGCTGCTGCTTCCTGACATCTCTTGACAGGCAGTTTTCCTGGCTGGAAGTTTTGATTCTCAAACAATATGCTAACAGCTAATTATGCTGTCTTCTGATTGTGATGGAACATGAACAACTGTATTAAGTTCTAAAATGAGCTTTTTCTTTTCCATGCAATTTTCTTTGGATGTTTATCCAGTTGGTAAGAATGGTGACTGTTGTGACATGTTGGCTCTTTATTGCTTTGTCTGACAAGGCTTTTTGTGCTGCACACTAAGTCATTTGTAAACTGATGAATTGTTTTGAGTTGTTATTCACCTTGTACAGTTTGACATGTCCATAGCCCTAGATCTGTGTGTGATCCATGCATGTAAAGCCATTTGCAATCTTTGCCCAACAGTCCACAACAAGAGTGCTGTAAAAACAGCAAGAGGGAAAACAAGATAGATATGGTATCCAGGAATATATACAGCTTTGTATCCCAAGCAAGTATCTTTTTATCTCTGGGTGTAGAGTCACATGAAGGTACAGAGCAAATTGTGGAGTGTTGAAATAACTGCCACTTTGGCAGTGGAAGTCACAAAAAGGACTTTTTGATGCATAAGCTTGGGAAAAAGTGTGGTAAAGTTGAGATGGGGGGTAGCAAGTAATCAAAGTCCCATGATGAGAAGTCAGCCAAGGTGTCAGGTGTTTGTGTAATGTGGCTTTTGCCAAGCAAGGCAAGTCCCAAGGCTCTATCTGAGTGCACCTCAGTAAAAGAAATATTCAGAACAGGGGTGCCAGAAGGAGTAGCATCTTGTGACACAAAAGAAATTATTTTAGGTGGGGATAGGGAAGAGGAGGATGATGATTTTAAAGGTTCTGTTAAAAGGCCTAAGGGTGTGAGTGCTGGCACTTGACAAGTGGGAAAACTGAATGTAATTAAAAGACTGCTGAAACTCAGGAGCCTGTGATTAGCTCAGTGGATGCGTGGTGCTAATGAGCCCAAGGCTGTGGGTTTGATCTCTGTCTGGGCCATTCTCATAAGAGCTGGACTCAATGATTCTTCTGGCTTCCCTCCAAGTCAGACTGATTTGTGATTCTGTGCTCTTGTGCTCTTGACAGGAATTCACTGCAGTCGGTTCTTCCAACACGGACACGGGCAAGGCTTCAGGCAGTCTAGAGACCAAATACAAGGACAAATGCCATGGACTTACATTCACTCAGAAGTGGAACACAGATAACACATTGGGAACAGAAATTTGTGTCGAGAATAAAGTAAGACTGAGTAGATACTTGGGAAATGTTTCTATAACTGGTTTGAGATGGTATTGAGATGAACAGAGAACCCTGGAGAATGAAAATGGCACAAAAGAAGTTCCATGTTTTTGCAGAACACACAGGCTGGGAGTGGGGGGTGCTAGGCAGTGATTTGGGGTTACAGGTGTGTGGAATTACCTGGCTAGTTGAATGAAGCTAACTGTGCAGAACTGTCAGTGCTGCAGCCAGGCAGGGAAACCAAAGACAGGTCTCAGTTTTAAATGCTTTAATGTATAAGAACTCAAATTTGGCTGTGCTGAGGTTGAATATATTTTGTAAGATTGAAGAGAAAGATGAATTGAAAGCAGCTTGGCACTGCTTACACCAAGAGTTGCTAGCATGCAGCACTCAAAACACAGTTCTTTTTGACATTAACAGGTTTATAATGCCTCAGGGATGAGGTAATGATGCCAAAGACAGTAAGAATTGTGTAGTGCCATCTGCCATGTAGGGGCATTCATGTTTGTACTTTGACCTGTGCTTCAGAATGGAAAGTGCTGTCTAGCTAAAAACAAAGGGGGGAAATGAGATGGGGATGTGCTTTGGCCTGTGAAGAAGTACTGTGCCTTAACACAGTGTCTGTAGATTATGAGAGAGATTTTTGAGCTATGAAGAATAAGGAAACATGACTTGAGTAGTTTTCTTTCTGTCATTATTCTGTGAATAATTTTCTTGTTGACAGCACTAGATGTGTCAAGTTCCTAGATGTAAAACCAGGAAGTTTTTACAAAGTCTGTGCTGTTAAAGGGCTTCCTTGTGGGAAGAAAAGGTCCTGTTTTAATCCCTCATCATGCAGCACCTTCAGATTTCATTGTAAATTATGAGGGAGACATTATAGATCTATTTTGTTTTCTTTTTAGGCATAGAGTTCTGGTAGTGGAATATAAGAAATTATGTTTCAGCTGATTTTTGAGCAGATGTGTATTTTTTTTTGCAGATGGTTGACGGGTTGAAGGTGGCTCTTGACACTACATTTGTACCAAACACAGGGTAAACATTTTCTATTACCTTTATCTGCAAACTGCTAGAATTTCCCATAACTTCTAAAAATACTGTGCTCATTGTGTAAAAGCTCAGCATTTATTGGAGAAGATTCTGCAATCACTGTAGAATCTTCTGCAGGCAGTGGATAATACTTAACTCAGAAAGACAAGTTCTGCTTGAAAGAATTCTTCAGCTTTTTGGCCGGTGGCAGATTTATCATTTTGCAGTAGGTACTAATCTCTAACTCTCCAGATCTTCATGTTCTTGACAGTCCTAAGGCTGTCAAGTCAGTAAGCCAGGTTTTTTTGTTGTTTTTGCTGATGCTTTTGGCCAGATGCTGTCTGTGCACAGCTGCATGAGGAGGTAGAATGGGCAGTGCAGTAGCATTAGTTGTCTTTCTCAGTTCACATGTACTAAAATTTGGTAAGTAGCAGAGCAAAGGAGGGCTGTGTATGTCTGAATAATGCACAGAGATTGAGATGCTTTGCAAATAAGGACTGGTACTGATTTATTAATGGGGAGAGCCTGTCAGAAGACTTGAGTTTGAAATGCTGCTTGGATATGAGGAATTAGAAAGTCAAAAATGAGACCCCAGGCCTGGGTGTGAGGGACTGGCAGCACAAGTGTTCTGCTGTGTCCTGAGTGGAAGAGAAAGGAGCTTGGGGGGAGAATTACAGAGGTTTTGTTGTAGTTGTGTTTGAATTGGTAGCAAAATCAACAGATACACATTGGAGAGAGGAGGAGGTGTCACAAGAGGGACAGAAAAAGGCAAACTAAGGGGATGGTGTCTGGAGGGTGAAGAAATCTGGTTTTGGTAGAGGGGACTGGTGCTCAGCAGTGAGGAAAGGAAAGCAAGCACTGCACAAGGAGGGAACAGTGGAGATAACCAAACACAAAAATTCATTGAGAGACAGCTGTTGCTGCAGGTTTATGGATGCTCCTGAAATAAACTGATGATGCCATAACACATTACACTCAGGAAAAAAAAATTGAAACCAGATGGGTTTTAAAGCATTAAAGAGAAACAATTTTGTCTCTCTTGCTTCTTGAGGATTGTATGGAGTTTGAGATGGTAGGGGGAAGTGGCACCAGGTGAATACACATAGCACCATCATCCTTATCCTGTGCCCTCTTCAGTTAAGTTTTGAGTAGGGAATAATAAGTTTTGAGTAGTTTCATTAACTGGCCTCAAGGGACACACAAATTGAAATAAAACTACATTCATTACAAACATACTGCAATAAAACTACAATCATTACATCTTGTACACTCCTGTGGATAAAACTGCATGTTTCTGCAGAAAGAAAACTGCAATCATTACATACTTGTATGCTGCAGTGGCTAAAACTGCATGTTTCTGCAGGAAGAAAATAAAATTGCATGTTCCTGCAGGAAGAAAATAAAACTGCAATCATTGCATACTTGTATGCTGCAGTGGATAAAACTGCATGTTTCTGCAGGAAGAAAACTGCAATCATTCCATACTTGTATGGTGCAGTGGATAAAACTGCATGTTTCTGCAGGAAGAAAATAAAACTGCAATCATTGCATACTTGTATGCTGCAGTGGGTAAAACTGCATGTTTCTGCAGGAAGAAAATACAACTGCATGTTTCTGCAGAAAGAAAATAAAACTGCATGTTTCTGCAGGAAGAAAATACAACTGCATGTTCCTGCAGGAAGAAAATAAAACTGCATGTTCCTGCAGGAAGAAAATAAAACTGCAATCATTCCATACTTGTATGCTGCAGTGGGTAAAACTGCATGTTTCTACAGAAAGAAAACTGCAATCATTGCATACTTGTATGCTGCAGTGGGTAAAACTGCATGTTCCTGCAGGAAGAAAATAAAACTGCAGTCATTCCATACTTGTATGCTGCAGTGGATAAAACTGCATGTTTCTGCAGGAAGAAAACTGCAATCATTCCATACTTGTATGGTGCAGTGGATAAAACTGCATGTTTCTGCAGGAAGAAAATAAAACTGCAATCATTGCATACTTGTATGCTGCAGTGGGTAAAACTGCATGTATCTGCAGGAAGAAAATACAACTGCATGTTTCTGCAGAAAGAAAATAAAACTGCATGTTCCTGCAGGAAGAAAATAAAACTGCATGTTTCTGCAGGAAGAAAATAAAACTGCATGTTTCTGCAGGAAGAAAATAAAACTGCAGTCATTCCATACTTGTATGCTGCAGTGGGTAAAACTGCATGTTCCTGCAGGAAAAAAATACAACTGCATCTTTCTGCAGGAAGAAAAAACTGCAATCATTGCATACTTGTATGCTGCAGTGGGTTAAACTGCATGTTCCTGCAGGAAGAAAATAAAACTGCATGTTCCTGCAGGAAGAAAATAAAACTGCATGTTCCTGCAGGAAGAAAATAAAACTGCAGTCATTCCATACTTGTATGCTGCAGTGGGTAAAACTGCATGTTTCTGCAGAAAGAAAACTGCAATCATTCCATACTTGTATGCTGCAGTGGGTAAAACTGCATGTTTCTGCAGGAAGAAAATAAAACTGCAATCCTTACATACTTGTATGCTGCAGTGGGTAAAACTGCATGTTCCTGCAGGAAGAAAATAAAAATGCAATCATTCCATACTTGTATGCTGCAGTGGGTAAAACTGCATGTTTCTGCAGGAAGAAAACTGCAATCATTCCATACTTGTATGCTGCAGTGGGTAAAACTGCATGTTTTGCAGGAAGAAAAGATAACTGCATGTTCCTGCAGGAAGAAAATAAAACTGCATCTTTCTGCAGGAAGAAAAAACTGCAATCATTCCCTACTTGTATGCTGCAGTGGGTTAAACTGCATGTTTCTGCAGGAAGAAAATAAAACTGCAATCATTGCATACTTGTATGCTGCAGTGGGTAAAACTGCATGTTCCTGCAGGAAGAAAACTGCAGTCATTGTATACTTGTATGCTGCAGTGGGTAAAACTGCATGTTCCTGCAGGAAAAAATAAAATTGCATGTTCCTGCAGGAAGAAAATAAAACTGCAATCATTGCATACTTGTATGCTGCAGTGGGTAAAACTGCATGTTCCTGCAGGAGGAAAAGAAAACTGCATGTTCCTGCAGGAAGAAAATACAACTGCATCTTTCTGCAGGAAGAAAAAACTGCAATCATTCCCTACTTGTATGCTGCAGTGGCTAAAACTGCATGTTTCTGCAGGAAGAAAACTGCAATCCTTACATACTTGTATGCTGCAGTGGGTAAAACTGCATGTTCCTGCAGGAAGAAAATTAAACTGCAATCATTGCATACTTGTATGCTGCAGTGGGTAAAACTGCATGTTCCTGCAGGAAGAAAATACAACTGCATCTTTCTGCAGGAAGAAAAAACTGCAATCATTCCCTACTTGTATGCTGCAGTGGCTAAAACTGCATGTTCCTGCAGGAAGAAAACTGCAATCCTTACATACTTGTATGCTGCAGTGGGTAAAACTGCATGTTTTGCAGGAAGAAAAGATAACTGCATGTTCCTGCAGGAAGAAAATAAAACTGCATCTTTCTGCAGGAAGAAAAAACTGCAATCATTCCCTACTTGTATGCTGCAGTGGCTAAAACTGCATGTTTCTGCAGGAAGAAAACTGCAATCCTTACATACTTGTATGCTGCAGTGGGTAAAACTGCATGTTTCTGCAGGAAGAAAAAACTGCAGTCATTCCCTACTTGTATGCTGCAGTGGGTAAAACTGCACGTTTCTGCAGAAAGAAAACTGCAATCATTCCATACTTGTATGCTGCAGTGGGTAAAACTGCATCTTTCTGCAGGAAGAAAAAATTGCAATCATTCCATACTTGTATGCTGCAGTGGATAAAACTGCATGTTTTGCAGGAAGAAGACTGCAATCCTTACATACTTGTATGCTGCAGTGGGTAAAACTGCATGTTCCTGCAGGAAGAAAAAACTGCAATCATTCCCTACTTGTATGCTGCAGTGGATAAAACTGCATGTTTTGCAGGAAGAAGACTGGAAAGTTGAAGACCACCTACAAAAGAGATTATGTCCATGTGGGCTGCAGCGTAGACATTGATCTCTCTGGACCAACTGTTTATGGCTGGGCAGTGGTGGGCTATGAAGGCTGGCTTGCTGGCTACCAGATGGCTTTTGACACAGCCAAGTACAAGGTTTCACAACGTAACTTTGCCTTGGGATACAAGGCAGAAGACTTTCAGCTGCACACTAATGTGTAAGTATTACC
Organism: Haemorhous mexicanus; assembly: GCF_027477595.1. NCBI lineage: Eukaryota > Metazoa > Chordata > Aves > Passeriformes > Fringillidae > Haemorhous > Haemorhous mexicanus. Next base: position 3,337,557 of record NC_082370.1, on the reverse strand, counting down.
TGAGCCTAGAAAAACATCAGAGGAGCCTAACTGTAGGAACAGTTAGCAGTAATGTGAGGTCAAAGGTGGGTGAAGGGAAGGGGATGCTGAATTGTTTCCAGTTCATTTATAGTCAGTGTTTTCATTTCCACTACAGCTAAAATAGGGACAGCTTCCCATCTCTTGGCTGTCTCGACACCTTTCAGAGTAATTTTGGGGTTTGTATATCTAAGATGGTGATGTAAAGGCCCTTTTTGGTAATTTGTAATTAAATCTGTGAGCTTTAACTTCTGTAATGGCACAAGACAAAAAAGCCTGCAATTAAACTGCTGTCCCTTCTCCCCCTGTCAATCAGACAGAAAGTTTCTCCCTCAGAAATGGCCAAGATGAAGGAGAAGGGCAGGTGTAGCTTTGTCTTTGTTTCCAGCTGTCATCCCTGCAGAGCTGTAGTCTTGGCATGCTTTGAAGAGGGCAGATTTAAACAACTGTAATGCAAAACATGGTTTTCAGTCTTCTCACTCCCATAACTGAAGTCTCCTCTGTGTGTTGCTGCACAGTGGCATTTATCTGGGTGGGTTGTTGGTTTTTTTGGTCAGAATCTCAAACTGTAGGTCTCTGGTTGTTGGAAAATCCTGTTCCATTCTGCAAAGCAAAATGTTTTGTGTAAAAAAAAAATAAGAGCAGCAGTCTGGCAGCTCCAGCTAGGAAGCAGTGAGCTTGGGCTCAGGGAAGTATTGGATCTCTTGGTTCAGTTCAGGAGAAAATAATCAAATGGTTGTGGGGAAGGGTTAATCTAAGGAGTTACTAAACAAGGCAAGGCTTGACACACTTGCATCTGTCACCAACAGGAATGATGGCACTGAGTTTGGTGGCTCTATTTATCAGAAGGTTACTAATAAGGTGGAGACATCAGTCAATCTTGCATGGACTGCTGGCAGCAACAACACACGTTTTGGTATTGCTGGGAAGTACCAACTGGATGAGAAGACTTCTGTTGCAGTAAGAATTCCGTGACAGAAATGAGTATTTCAAGCTCCCCTAAATACTGAAAATTTGTGTTGTGAAGCAGTTGCTTGAAGTAGTTACTGAGGATGTTCAGTAGATTGCAAACCTTGGCTTCTGTTGTGGTTCAAATTTAAATTGGGACCTCACACATCACATTTGTGAAATTACTGGGGAAAAGAAGTCCTAAATGTAGTTTTGTCCATAGTGAAATGGTCTGACTAGCGTGCTTGGAACAGTGTGCTAGTGTGCTGCAAAATATATTTTAAAAGGTAATGAAAGGACGCAGTGTCCTTTTAATTCTGAAATCCATCATGTAAAACCATATTATGGTTAAATGGTGGAAGTTCAGCTGAGCTTACAGCCCTCTCTGAACAGCAAGTTAAGCCTTGAAAGTCAGCTGACATGTGAGTGTTTTAATACTAAGAACTGAAGTAACAAAACAACAATTAGTTCCAGGACCATTGAAGCAAAATTAAAGATGAGAAATGCTGTTGTAAAGAGCTCAAAAGGTAGTAATGCAAAAAGGGGATTGCATATTCATGTATTTCTTGCTCATTAGAAGAATAAAGCAAATCACTCCTGAGTGATGTGAACAGGCTCTGAGGGACTGCAGTGAGTAGCTGTTTAAAGGATATAGAGACATAATAGAGGAGGCAGTGAAGAACAGCGTGGCATTCTGTGCAGGCAGAATTGGTGTAGGACTGCCCTTTGCTAAGATGGAAACTCCTGAGAAAAGGAAAAGATTGGAACTTGCTTCTCCTAGAGGTTGGTCTACAAGCAGCTGGAGAGCATTAATGCAAAAGCTCCTTCTCAGGGCACTGGGACACTTCTGTTTGAATACTGAAGTATTCAGTGTATAAATGCTGTGACTTTTGTCTCGTAGGCTAAAGTGAACAATGCCAGCCTCATTGGAATTGGTTACACTCACACCCTCCGACCTGGTAGGTAATTCTCACTGCAGATGAGCAAACAGCATTGAGTACCACACCGTGGTTTAATTCAGCTGTCTAGAGAGCAGAAGAGAGGAACAAAGGAGCTAGAAGTCTTTGTGCAGACTCAGAAGTCAGGGATGTCTGTGCACTCAGGTTCCTGTGGCAGCTAAGCCACATGAGTGAGCTCAGAGAGCACTGCACAGGGATCTGTCTCAGTGTGTGATGCTTCTCATGACTTCTTTTGTAGGTGTAAAGCTGACACTCTCAGGCTTGATTGATGGCAAGAATTTCACTGCTGGAGGTCACAAACTTGGGCTGGCATTTGAGCTGGAAGCTTAACTCAGCTTTAAGTGAAACAACTGGTGGTGCTCTGGAAGATGAAGGAAAAGTGTACCCCATGCATTTCAGCCTTAATATTACTCTGAAATTTGAAGAAGTGTGAACTTCTTACTCTTCCCAAGAATGACTTTAACCCAATGCTGAAGTCCAGAGTGTGCCAGCACAACAGAGGAAGACACGTGAAGGCATGCATGGAAGTTGTGATGTTTGTGCCACATTTCAGTTTCCTGTATTTTAAATCTGTTTCAAAAAAACCAGAAGAAAATCCAACCTCTCCCCACTATTGTATTGCATTTTGCATGTCCTATACTTCACAGCCTTTTCTAGAAGGAGGTCTCTGTGCTGTAGTGGAAATTTGGGGTTACATCAGAATGAAATAAATTGGTCACAGTCAGAACACAAGGTTGGTGTGTGTTGACTCTCACCAAGTTTCCATCCAGCTGGGTTTTTTGGTCTTTTTTTTTTCTTTTTGTTCAACTTTAAGCATAGTTAATAGATAATCTGCAAATGCTTTGTTACAGGATCCCTGTACACTGAAGATTTCCTTCTCCTGTGGTTTCCAGGATAACATTCTCACACCTCTCCTGGTTTAGAGACCCGCACAGTGAAAGCAGCTTTTAACATTAAAGTGTTATTGAGCGCATCAAAAAGAGCAAACCAAAAGTTTACATGTTTTAGATCATTTCGTTCCCATACAGGAAACAAGTATTAGGTAAGTACAACCATTACACTTAAAGAAAAAAAGTGCAAATCAGCAAAGTTAAAGAAATTAAGTTCACAGTTCATTAGGAAGGTGACATCTACCAGTGACTGGGTCCATTGTTCATAAACCTAAAATGCAGCAGAACAGCCACAGGTGATGCCTAAGGGAAGATTGATCAAGACAGAATATCTGCTGTCTTAAGGCACAATTAAGAACATTTTCCAAGCAGTTAAGAACAGGCATTCCCTACTGTATCTTTGTGAAAAAGTGGATACTAAAAGCTAGGCCATATGTCTCACAGAAGCAGTTGGTGACAGTAGAAGAAGGCAGGTGATGTTCCCTTCTCAGAGGCAGCAGCTTTTCACAGTTGGCTTCCCAAAGTAGCATGGCTTCAGAGGCAACCAAAATGATTTTACATCTCTGTTTGTCCTGGGCTGTTTGTTTCTTCTACCTGAAGCTGCAGCCAGCTCCAGTCTAGAGCCTAAAGAATAAATGAAGTTCAATGCTAGCTTACAGTGGAGCTTTCTCTAGAATAAAGGTGAAGCATCTTAAAGACTTTAAAAGAATTTACTGTGAACAAGTTGGTCAATATAATTTCACGATGAGCCACGTGACTGCTATCAAGGAAACTTAACCTACTTGCACTCTAGTATTTTACAGTATTTTTAATATTCTGCATCATTAAATTAAGCATCCTGCCCACCACTGTACTGCCACCCACTGATCTTAAATTTGTGTGCAGTTTTGCATTATTTTCATGCAACAGCCAAGTGTTTTGCCCCATCCTTTACTGTTCAGCACCAGTTCCCAGTCTTGGCAAGCAGAACATGTCAGTCACCAGAGGAGGGAACAGGTGCTTCCTATCTCTGCAGCTCCTGCTCTCCCCCGGGCCAGGAGTAAACTGCAGCTTTCAATTAGCTATATAGTGGTGGCAAAGTTGCAGAAGCAGAACTCTGAAGCCATGCACTTCCCCAGTGTATTTACAGAATTAATACATTACCAAGAAACTCTGCTCTTGATCCTTCATTGTGTCATGCATCACATTTTCTAGTTGGCTACAAAGTTTCTGAGATTCCAGCAGTAGCTCCTCACTGAAAGGGGCAATTATCACACTGTTAATTTCTCTGACAGTTTAAAGAGATGCTGCCTCTATCATCAAGAAATATTTCTGGCAGATACACTACAATCAGTCAGCTCATAGGTCTGTAATTCATACTGCCACTTGAAAAGTTGGTGGCAGCCCTGAGTTACTACACAGGGGAAAGGAAATGATTCCAGGATGGGATTGGGTTCTTATTATGAGGAACCACTGTTGCTAGAGAAAAAGCTGAGAAGCCTGTAAACTTAAGGATGGAGCAACATGCAAATAAACAAACCAAGGTCTCTCATTCCAAGTGGTGGCCCAGTTCAGGAAGCCAGAACTACACGTGCTTGGCCACAGCAGGCTCCTCAATGGTACAGCTCAGCTGCTGTGACCTTACATGACAATGCTTCAACCATTCTTGCTGGCAGTGCACTTCCAAGTGAGCCCAAGAATCTCAGATTAAAGGAAGAAAACCAAAACCCACCATTATTACTGAAGCTATACATGATTCCCTGTTTTTGTCAGGAAGATCTGCAAGCCCCAGGAAGTCTAACTAAGTAAACCAAGACAGCTGACAACACAAGCTGAACATTAGGTGTAAAATGAGAAACCCTGTGACATGATTTCACAAAGCAGGAAGCCCAGCTTTGGAGTGCTGGCATTAGCAGCTGAAGAACTCCAGACTTGGCCTCACCTTTTCCTTACAGAGTCTGATAAATTGTATGTTCCAGAAGGGACCTGCAGCAGCAGCTGACCCGAGCTACCAAGACGTGATGTGTTCATGCTCTCTGGACTGCCAGTAACAGGACCACGTACTTTACTCTGAAGAAAGCACAGAATATTCAGAGTGCAATTATTCCCACTAGTTTTCAGCAGCCAGGAATATGAGACAACCTGGAACTTGGCTTTAATACAAATTCAAAATGAAGAATCATAGGACATAGTCAATTTACTATTATTTCAGTAACCTATCCTCAAACCCCATTCTTGGGTTAAAATGGAGTTTTTCTTTTACTTACACAAGCAATTTTCAGCAAGTTCCACAGTTCCTTCTGTCGTTTCTCCTGAAGCCTAACAACTGTTTCCTCATCTTCACTCATCAGAGCCATCACTTTCTCCACTCTGGGGAACAATTCCAATGCCTTCTGTTTGCAAACTACAGTTTTACTATTAAAAAAGTAAAAACTAATCAGATCACATGTGGGCCACTGCAGTAGGAGAACATTCCTGAAGTTAGTTATTTCCTGCAATACTGCAAGATCTCATTAGCTGTATGCATTGAGTTTTAAACCTTCCCTTGCTGGAAGGGAAAATGCCTTCTCTCAGCTCTGAAGAAGATCTACAAAGCTCACCTGAGCTGAGCATAAATGACTCGAACTTTTTTTTCAAAGGTCTGGATTGCCTGTAGGAGCAGTCGTACTATTTCCTGGCTGTCACCACTTGTCCTCTGATCTGGAATGAGAGACAGTATCACACACAAAGGCAGGTTTACAGGATAGGGAGGAGATTCTTAATGCCTTGTTTCCACTACTGCTTCGATCCTGAAGCATCCAAAGTTCAGGATATGCAAGTTTGAGTGGGATGAATTACACTGAATTTTGGCCACCTTCTTCAAAATTTAACCAACTTAAAAGGAGAGTTGGGTATCAAAGGAACAGCCATGTCTTTGATCCTTCCTGCACAGAAGCAGCAGCAGATGCTTGTGGCACCAGCCTGCTCTGAGAGGAGCTCCAGAGGAGTTCTGAGAACAGCTTACAAAGCACCAAGAAAGGAAGGCTGGCCTGGTGTGAGCTGACTCCCTGCCTCCCCTCTGGGAAAAAGGCAAGTCCAGGAGAGCCCATGTGCTGCTGTGTCTGGGCAGGCCTAGAAGGCAGAGAGTTTTCTCAATGATCATTACTACATCTCCAAAGTTACTACCCACACAAAGCAAGCTGACCTTGAGCTAAAGTGTCTTTTACCTCTTGGCTTCTCTCTCAGTCTCCGGTACAGCTCTCTGGCTTGTTCTTCTCTAGAAGAAAAAAGCAGGAAAAAACAAAGGATTTCCAAAGAACCAAAATTAAGAACTCAAACCTTTTCTATGCCTGTCTGCCACTTCAGACCAATGACAGATGAGTCTAAAGCCATCTTTAGTGTTGAAGTCCTCCCATGATTTGGGTGGAAATAGCAGCCCTTGCTTTGTCCTGTAGTCAGTAAGCTTAGCTAGAAACACTCCTGCCCCTGAAGCTCAAGGCAGTTCAACTCACAAATCCTCCAGTGTTCCTCCTTGTTTACGACCTAGTGGGCTTCTCTGCAGGTCCACAATGTCTGTCTGCAGGGCCATCATCCTCTTCACCAACTGGTCCACATCATCCTCCTGGAAGCAGGGCAGAACATAAGCAACAGCACAGTCTCAGAGACACTCCCACTCACATTTTTTCTTTCTCATTCATATTTCTAATCACGTATTTCTTGCTGTTTCCAAGATACAAACAGCAGTCTTGGCCAAAGACAAATGAGAATATGAGTCACTTCAATTCAAGGAAATTAGGTTGGTGCTCCTGGATACAACAACTTCCAAGACATTTTGGGGGTTTCCCCAAGATCTCCCTTTTTCCCCTAAGCCTTAAAACAGAATAAGTTTCATGTGGTACTAGTAATGGACAAAAATGGTGTCACCCAAACTAAGGCAATGTGAAATCTGGAATCAGTCCAAACACAAGGAGTTTCTATTTAAGGCAGGGGCAATGAAGAAAAGGGGGGAGGAGAGGAGATATAACAAAAACAAGTCTCTTTTTCTTTATGATAAGCAGTTAGATTTAGAAACATACCCGCCCACAAAGTTCCACAGCTTGCTCCATCTCTTTCCAGGCAAACAGCAGCTTCTCAGAAGCTACAGGAATCAAAGAAGAGTGACTGGCTTTCTCAGGTTCACAGAGAAAGGGGTAGGTGTTTTTGTGAGGACAGAGGCATGAAAAGACCTGTTTGCCAGATGCTATACTCACTAATTCCAAATTCAATCTGCTCTTTATACTTTTCCAGATCGATCTGGATGCTTGTTTTGAAGAAGTCCAGCTTTGCTTTCAGCTGCTGAGAAAGGGAGGCCATTGAATTCTTCATCTTCGAGAGGGTGCTATTGTAACGCAACAGATTCATCCTGCATAGACAAGGAGGTCCCATTAGCCTCCAAAAATGAAAATCCACCAGCCTTCCACTTACATCCAAAGGAGACACGTGAGACAGAAGTGAGGACAAATGCAGCTGTGCCAAAGGGCTAACTCTCAGCTTTTCATTAACTGCTTACAGCTCCAATCATGGGCTCCCCCATTCCAACAGGGTCCCAGTTCTGTCTTCCCTTTCAGCAGAGCACAGAGATAAGGAGAGCAAAGACAGAGAGAAGTATTTCAGAGACCCTGCCAGCGTACATGGCTGCTCGCTGCCCCTGCTGAAGGCGGTTGCAATCCTCTTTCAGCATCCGGATCGTGTGCCAGATCTGGCCCCACACTTTCCTCAGCTGGAAAAAGTGGAGATTCTTCTTTGGATCCTGAACTGAAAACAGAGGAGGTGGGGAAAAGGGAATTGTACATATCAACATGAAGCTGGAAAGTTGTTTTACCACAAAACAGACTGAAATATTGCTCCTTTGAGGGGCATGTTACTGCCTGCAAAGCCTCGAGCTGGATAACCCTTGTGCAGTTCTCCCTGTGTATCAAAATCAAACACTTCCTTTTTTCAGTTATTCTGATAAATAACAGACCATTTTAGTGCTTCTTGATGCAAAAGCTCCCTCTACTCTTTGTCTATGACACAACACAGGCCCCCCTTCACATTCATGCCAGAGCAAGTCCTTACGGATGCAGTCAACACTTTCTGGGTGAGGACGCAAGGCCACCTGAGCCTCGTAGGAAACTTTCTTGGTATCAAAGAGGAACAGAAGGTCTGTGTCTGCAGCTGCAGTATCATTCACCTGCAGAAGACAAAAGACCCAACTAGGTTTTCTCAGGAAAAGCAAGCCTTGGTACACAGAACAATCCTCCTGAGCTAAACTAAGCACAGAACACCAAAGGCAACAGGGCTCCAATGGCTCTGTGAGGTTCCCAAGTCCTGTGACCCCAAAGTGAGAGCAGTGTCTTGATTCACTCAAAAGCAAGAAAGGGAGTATGCAGACTCACCTTGCTATCAGCTGTATGTTTAGTGACCAACTTCTGAGAAAACAATGCAAGTCCTGCTTCCTGCAGTAGTTCCTGGTCTTGTTCTGGAATTCCTGTATCTGACTGAATCCTGGCCTTCACACTCTGCAGAGTCTCCTCCTCTGTCACAGGGTAGGTGTGCACAGTTCCCGTAACCATGTTCAAAACATGAAGCAACTACAAGAAGAGTAGCATGGCATGAGAAAGGCAGAAGATGCATTGCTCATGTTAGAGCAGAGATCGAGGGACTGAGACAGCAGCCACCAAAAAACTGTCCAAAGCACTTGGCAGACTCAAGAAGTCACTCTGCAGTTAATTCCTCCATCAAGTGAGAGGCCACATGGCAACTAAATACCTTCAGCTGTAGAATCCTCTATCAGAATATGGAACTGAGCATGCACAGAAGTTATTCACTACTCCTCACAAGCTCAGGGAGTATTTGTCCTCAAAGAAGCAAGAGGAAAGCCTCTGTCACTGTCAGGAGACAGTTCTATGAGTTTCTGCCCCACTCTTCCTCCTAAGTCTCTGATTCAAGTCTCTCCTCTCACAGACTACAGACAACTACTCTCTGAAAAACTTTTCAGGGTAATCTGGACCTACTGCTTACCTTCAAGTTCAAAATGTCATCCAAAGCTTTGAAACACCCATTGGGTCCGTAGGTAGGGTCTGTACCTCTCTGACGTGGGTGCCACATTAACATGAGCTGCAGCCATTTCTCCAGCCTCTCAGACAAAACACTGAGCAATAAACACCAGAAGGAGATCAGCAGAGGTAAAAGTGCATTTGCAATAACCATATGGCCTGTTCTGAGTGGGAGGACTAACAAAACTCCCCCCACTTCTCCCTATCACAAATGCAGTGTTTGGAAGGCAGAAACCAAGACTGACAAGCGACAATAGCACTGCCTGTGTCATGCACTCCATTTATTCACAGATTAACACAGTTATAATCCTGGTCCTCTTGCAGAAGAAACAGTTTATCTCAGCACAGCAATTTCTAGTACTCACCTGTTCAGATTGTTTGGGCAGGGCAGACTGCTAGAAAACTTGACTTCTCCAGACAAGTCCTCTGAAACAACAATATCCAGCTCACTCTTCTGACGCACTTTTGTATGCCTAATGTAAGCAAGCACAATGGTGAAATAACTGCCTGCCTTTCCCATCCTGCAAGTTAGTAGGCTCTTAAAGCTACTCTTGACAGACATAATACAGATGCCACTTTGGTTTCTGTCATCTGCCCTGCAGGAGTCAGCCCTTATCCCATTCAGGAATGCTGAACTTGCTCAGGTGGGTCAAACTCCTGTAAAGGGGGTCAGTTTCCACAAGGGCAAGGAACACAGGGATATTATCCTCAGAATCAAGGGACCACACTTCTATAAAAAGGAAAGTCACATCATTCCCACTTGTCACTCACCATTGCACTGGCTGCCAGTTGGGCAGGAATGGTCGGAAGCCTGTAATGCACTCAAAGGCAAGCGTGCCAAAGCTCCAGTAATCCACTGTCACCGTATACTTCTGCTGTTCCAGCAGCTCTGGAGCCTGACACAGTTTAGACACACATGAGACAAAGCCACCCAGCTCTGAGCAGTCACCTTTGCTAGCTTCAGCACCACAAACACACCCCATACCACACCAGTACTTCATCCCAGCCCAAAGCTTGATAACAGTTAGTTCTACCCCACTAGAAAGCAGGAGTTGCTCTTCTAGCTGAATTCTTTTCTTACCAGGTACTGCAGAGTCCCAACAAAGGATGTGCACAGGCTACCCTGATCCAGCTCCTTAGCATAACCCAGGTCAATGATTTTGTGTATTAACTGAAACACACAACAGAGAATAAGAATGCTAGACCGGAGTCCTGTTAAAAGCACATCCTACAGCAGAAAGAAAAAGTTCAGCTCTCCAAAGCTAGACCAGAAAGGTGCCAGTGAAGAGACAGAAGCAGGAACAGGAGGCTACTGTAGATTCCTAAAACCACAATGAATCTGAAGGTGTCATAGCACACTTAGCAGTTATGCATCTATCCCCTTCCAATCTTTGATCAGAACAGTCTGGCTCTTTTCTTAATAGTTAAAAGCCAAAATTTCAGGTGTTAACAGATGTCTAATACAATGTCTCATCTCAGCTGCACACAGAACACTATTCCTGTGACACAGTGACCTGAGACAGGTGTTATCCTGGGCCGAGTGCTCTTGCAGAGGGACCATGTAACTGCATGAAGCACAAGCACATGTTCCTTGTAAGCTTACTTGTCTGTGCAGGCAGAGACTGCTTCCTGCTTACCCTCTGTTCTCCTTGCTGCAGCACAATGTTCTCTGGTTTCAAGTCTCTGTGGATGATCCTGTTCTCATGAAGGTATCTGAGAGCAGAAGCTGAGACACAAAAAGCCAACTGTAAGAGCATAAGTAACAGTACCTAGCAGGAGCTCAGTTAGGATTCAGTTCTATCTAGTAATGAGCCTGGCTTTCACATCAAACCTTGAACAATCAAACACTAAGGGCAAGGAGTGAAGTTAGCATCATAGAACTCTGGACACAGCTGAGTTCTCTCTCTGGGTGTTCCCTCACATCCTTCCTTTAAACTGCAGTAATGCTGGCTAGCTTCCATTGGCAAGGACCTCCCCAGACTCCCACCACTTCTGGTAGATAATCAAGACCATAAAGGGTCAGTCTGAAATGGAGTCACTAAGGTCACTGCTGTATATTTGGAGAGTGGATTCAGCACTAAAAGGGTTTCACAGCTCAGACAACTGAAGGTACTGCTGCCACTTACCAATGTCAGATAACAAGATAAGGATAGCTTCTTCCCGCAGGCCACAGCAATTCTCCAGCTGGTTCAGGTACTGCAAGGAAGCAACACAGAATGCAGTCTTGCCCTCCTCTATCCTGAGGGAGGCCCACAGTCCCACAAATTCTCAGGGATGCAAGAAATTTCAGCAATAGCAATTAAATTCTCCAGAAGCACAGAACTCTATGGACTGTGACCTCTGGTAGCAGCAATTACAGCTTTGTAATTAAACCAGCCTTGGTTTAATTGCATGGGAGCATAAAGGAGCAGGTGAAAGAAGTCACTGTCATCCCATTCTCATCCTTCTGTCTGTCCCATCCCTCTTTGCCATTTCCCCATGCCTGCCAGTATCAACTCCAATCTCAGGCCTAAGGTCTGTGTTTTAGCTATGGGCAGATTATAGCAAAGGTCAGAAAAGCCTCAGGATTAGAACTATCATGTGTTATTTCTTCCTGTGACAGACAGGAGTTAATCACTTTCAGGAAGGGTACAGCCTCCAGATGCACCTACCCTACAAAGGTCTTGGCCATACTCACATACTGTTGCACATCCCTTATGTGCACATTCTTTATGTGCAAACTCCTCACAGTGTCACTTGCATCCAAAAAAATAAAAAGAGTTTCACAAAGCACTTAAGTCTTCAAAAGCTGAACATAATATCAAGGACCAAGCCACCAACACCTGTTGATGCCATGACTAAAATTAGGAAGCATCAGGATGTGAAAGCAAAGGTTTTAAGGGAAAACTTCAGTAGAAAACCTAGGATAAGCTCAGAAGCTGATTCAGTCCTTGGTTACCAGCCCAGGACCTCACCTTGCGGAGGTCTCCACCTTGGCAGTACTCCATGGCCAACAGTGGCAGGTCATTTGGTGCCAGCTTCTGCATCCCCTCAGGGACATCGCGGGCAGCCACCACATTGGGATGGTTCAGTCTGTGGAACAAAGATCAGGCAAGTACACATGATTTTCTGCAACTGCTACACAGGTTCACATGCTCCTGGTCATCACCTAAAGCTCTACATATTTACAAATCCTTTTAGAAACTAAATTAGTGAATTCTAAAGGTTTGTATCTTTCATGGATCTAGACTCATTCCAACTCCTGGCATTTCACGTACAAGCCAGTGTGTTTCTTCAACACACACACATTACAGATCTGCCTAGAAGGCACAGCAACAAGCCTTGCAAAGCAATGCAAGGCAGTGTGTTGCCACCATCCAGAAAAGACCCAAACTGCAATCAGACCACTACACCCAAAATGAAATGAGAAATGAGAACACCCCCCAGGGGATGCCCCAGCACAGACGTTAAGTCAGGCTGGGTAGCAGCGATGTTGTAGCGCTGAGGGCAGGGCAGACGAGCCGAAGCCGGCAGTGTGACACCCAAGCCTCTCACGCAGCACAACGTGAGCTTTCCTTACGCGTCAACTCCACGCGCCGGGGAGCGGGCACCTCCCGGAAGGGAATCCCTGGGCGGCCGGCGGCCCAAAGCCTCTCCCGGCCCTTCCCTCAGCGCACCCGCAGCTCCGCGCTCCGGGGCCGCCCCCGCCGCCACACCGCCGGCGACCCCTCCGCCCGGCCCGGCCCGGCCCGAGCGGGCACCGGGCCCGGCCCCAGAGCACCGCCGCCCCGCCTCACCTCTTCATGATCTGGATTTCCAGCGCCCAGCGGTCGCGGTTGCGCGGGCTCAGCTCCTGCCGGCACTGCTTGATGGCCACCTGCTCGCCGGTTTCCTGCGGACACAGCAAGAGTTGGGCTGAGCCCGGCTCCCGAGCCGGGGCGCCGCGGGCCCGGCCGCCGCCTACCTTGTTGTGCCAGCGGATGACGTTGCCGAAGCCGCCGGTGCCGAGGCGCTCCCGCATCTCCCAGGGCCCGCAGGTCAGCGCCTGCAGCGCGGGCGGGCGGCTCATGGCGGGCCCGGCTCCGCTGCGCTCCGCGGGCCCGGCGCTTCCGGCTCCGGAGCGAGCGCCGCCCTCAGAGGGGACGCGCGGGGCCGGCGCTCGGCCCGCCCGGGGCCGCCCCGCTGAGGAGCGGGGGAGCCGCGATCGCCGCGGTTTTGGCCACATTTAGGGAGAAGATGACCCCTCCTCCTACTCCTCCTCTGTGTCCCTCCACGATCATGCTTTGGAATCTGGGGTGAAAGGCACAGTTTCACCTCCTCCGCGATCGCCGCGGTACCGCCCGGAGTCAGGGCTCGGCATGAGAGGAGCGGACAGCTCGTGGGCTGTGTAAGTAAAATCGCAGGGTTGCCGTCTTCTTCCCACAGCATCGCTAAAATTTGCCGGTCCGGAGCGCACCGTTTGCTTTTCCCAGCGCAGCGCCCGAGCAAAAGCGCTGTTCTGGGCGTTACATCGGGTTTGATACTTCTTCCTCCTGGGCTGGCTGGTGCCGCTGCAGAGACGCGCAGGAGTGCGGGGGTGGAAAGTGCGCTCCGAGATCTGCCACAGCTCCGGTCACCTGCGCTGGACCTGCCAAAGCCACCGGGCACTGAGGGTGACACGGGCCTGCCGTGGGATGTCGTGATGTCACCCTTTGTCACTGCCGCTGAACAGTCCTGCTGAAATTATCCCGAGGATCAACTCAGAGAAAAGCCAGTAGATGGTGCTTGAGAGAGCAGACAGTCTCCTAAAATGTGTTAAGCCCCACAAATGGGACCACAAGTGGCCCCACAAATGGGACCACACCAATTATAGTGGTCCTTAAGCTGTGAAAAGCCAGGAAATAATTTCTGAAATCTTCCCCCATGGCCATCAGTTTGTTAGCATCTTTAATCTAGAAGTCAAATGGCTATTATCTTTAAAAATAAAATAAATTAGCCCCTGCTCGCTCACCAGTGCTCAGTCTCAACAACTGGAAGTCCCTTCCAGAAACAGTCAAATGCAGCCACACTTAAATCAGATTTATGGCAGTAATGTTATCACCAGCACTGTGACTCTTGGAGAAATAAATTTTATAAACTTGACATAGATCTCCATGCAGAGAAGAGATAAACATACAGAGTACCCAGCATTTCATCTTTACCATTATGGAAAATAACCAGTGCTGTGCTTTCCAAATGAGGGCTCCACGCAGCTGCTTCTGAAAAGGGAAGTCCCTCACATACTGGTTTTTGTGTCTTATACTAAATTCTGTCAGGAGTTGATTGCTAGTGTGTCACATCCTAGTGAACCAGTTCCAAGCAGGTAGGACACATTCATCACTAACAACTGCAGCACTGACTGTTTTCATAACAGTGCCCCAAGATCAGCTCTAGAACTGATCATCACATCTGCCTGCCACGCTTTGATAACTGAATACCTCATGACCACATTCTGGTGAGTAGATCTGCATTTTCTAGGATGAGTAATATCAGTGAACATTTAAATCTGGTCCTGATCATGCTGTTCCTTATTTGTATCCAAAGTTCTAAGAAGTTTTGTTCATTTCACTTGAAAGCTCCCCTGACTGTTTCTTCTCCCATGGCTCTGTTCAGGGCATGCTTTGCTCCACAAAGCTGGTCAGGGCCTCTCTGTCAAACATCTTAATTAGGAATACAGCACACTACAGTTGTGTGTGAAATTATTAGGACTAAGTCTACAGAGTGCAGGTTTCTGATTATATTGGAAATAACACAGCTGTGCTTTCACTCACACCCCTAGAAGCATCATGGACAGGACAGTGGAAGGGATACCTACTATTCTCTCCTTGAACAACAAGGTGTTCAATGGGAAAAAATTGCTTTGAAAACTGAATTTTCTCTCTGACTGGAAAAGAGAAAGAAGAAAACAAACTGGCTGTAAAATCCAGCAGCATGGCAGCAAGCAGCTTTCCTCCCCGGCCGTGCCCGGACCATGCTCTGGATGCTCGGGAAGGGCTGGGATGCGTTCTGCACTCCCCCTGCCCGGACCGTGCCCTGGATGCTCGGGAAGGGGTGGGATGCGTTCCCCACTCCCCCTGCCCGGACCATGCCCTGGATGCTCGGGAAGGGCTGGGATGCGTTCCGCACTCCCCCTGCCCGGACCGTGCTCTGGATGCTCGGGAAGGAGTGGACGCCCCCTGCCCGGACCGTGCCCTGGATGCTCGGGAAGGGGTGGGATGCGTTCCGCACGCCCCCTGCCCGGACCGTGCCCTGGATGCTCGGGAAGGGCTGGGATGCGTTCCGCACGCCCCCTGCCCGGACCGTGCCCTGGATGCTCGGGAAGGGGTGGGATGCGTTCCGCACGCCCCCTGCCCGGACCGTGCTCTAGATGCTCGGGAAGGGCTGGGATGCGTTCCGCACGCCCCCTGCCCGGACCGTGCTCTGGATGCTCGGGAAGGGGTGGACGCCCCCTGCCCGGACCATGCCCTGGATGCTCGGGAAGGGGTGGGATGCGTTCCGCACGCCCCCTGCCCGGACCATGCTCTGGATGCTCGGGAAGGGGTGGGATGCGTTCCGCACGCCCCCTGCCCGGACCGTGCCCTGGATGCTCGGGAAGGGGTGGGATGCGTTCCGCACGCCCCCTGCCCGGACCGTGCCCTGGATGCTCGGGAAGGGGTGGGATGCGTTCCGCATGCCCCCTGCCCGGACCGTGCTCTGGATGCTCGGGAAGGGGTGGGATGCGTTCCCCACTCCCCCTGCCCGGACCGTGCCCTGGATGCTCGGGAAGGGGTGGGATGCGTTCCGCATGCCCCCTGCCCGGACCATGCCCTGGATGCTCGGGAAGTGGTGGGATGCGTTCCGCACTCCCCCTGCCCGGACCGTGCTCTGGATGCTCGGGAAGGAGTGGGATGCGTTCCGCACGCCCCCTGCCCGGACCGTGCCCTGGATGCTCGGGAAGGGCTGGACGCCCCCTGCCCGGACCATGCCCTGGATGCTCGGGAAGGGGTGGGATGCGTTCCGCACGCCCCCTGCCCGGACCGTGCTCTGGATGCTCGGGAAGGGGTGGGATGCGTTCCGCACGCCCCCTGCCCGGACCGTGCTCTGGATGCTCGGGAAGGGCTGGGATGCGTTCCGCACGCCCCCTGCCCGGACCATGCCCTGGATGCTCGGGAAAGGCTGGACGCCCCCTGCCCGGACCGTGCCCTGGATGCTCGGGAAGGGGTGGCATGCGTTCCCCACTCCCCCTGCCCGGACCGTGCTCTGGATGCTCGGGAAGGGGTGGGATGCGTTCCGCACTCCCCCTGCCCGGACCGTGCCCTGGATGCTCGGGAAGGGGTGGGATGTGTTCTGCACTCCCCCTGCCCGGACCATGCCCTGGATGCTCGGGAAGGGCTGGACGCCCCCTGCCCGGACCATGCCCTGGATGCTCGGGAAGGGCTGGGATGCGTTCCGCACTCCCCCTGCCCGGACCATGCCCTGGATGCTCGGGAAGGGGTGGGATGCGTTCCGCACGCCCCATGGCCCAGCTCCACCAGCACGCTCCACCCCCTCCAGTGGCGCTGCAAGTAGGACAGAGAGATCAGAGCAGAGACACAGGAAACACAAAGCCAGACTGGTCTGGAAAGAAAACCAAGAGAATACAGAAGAGAAAAAGCAAAAAAAGGTAGGCACTACTCTGCACCTGTTTCAAAAAGGGCGTTTCCTGTTTTCAACATCAGTGGCATTGTCATGAAATACTATTAAATATTATTATTTAATAAATCCCAATTTAATAAGTGAAGCACCATGGTAGTTAACTAACTGAGCTATTGCCTTCCTGCTTTTGAAGAGGTTCATAGTGTAGGTAGAGCTGCTAACTTTCAGTTGTTTCAAGAAAGCTGAAGCGTTCCAGGGAAAGGGTTGACAGCCTCAGGCTCTGAGCAGCTCAGCAGGAGGAGAAGGAGGAGTCTCCTGCACAAAGGACGTTAGCAGAAAAACTTAAGAGTTATGGACAAATAACTTGATGATCAGGGAAGGAGACACAGAACTAGCTGCAAAAGGAGAATTTGTCTAATCTTCCCAGGAGGAGATGAAACTGTGCCTTTCACCCCAGATTCCAAAGCATGATCGTGGAGGGACACAGAGGAGGAGTAGGAGGGGGGGTCATCTTCTCCCTAAATGTGGCCAAAACCACAGGAAGTACTGAGAATGATTCCAGAAACAACGACTTTAAAATATTCATTTCCTCCAATGTCTTCAAAGACTACAGCATCTTACTTTTGTTTTCTTTTGGATTTTTAGCTCTTTCCCCCAAAACAGGAGCCTGTTCTAGAGGCTATCTGCAGTATAAACACTTGCTGTGTACAGCTAGAACCTGCTTGTACAGAGAATATATGAGATGAACTTGATTAAGCCATGCAGGTGCTTTTTAAATAGACACTCCTCGTGTCAGTCTTCCAGGCAAAGAAAATATAAAAAGGACATTTTTAAGTTTAAAAGATGTTTTTTGCTACCCCCTGAAAATGATCTGCCATTTCCTGCTGGTTTCAGGTAGATAGGACTTCTTCCAAGATATCAGTTAGGCCAGCTGTCCTCCCACCAAAAATAAAACAAACAAACAAACAAAAAACCTCCAAAAGAAACAAAAAAAAAAACCAAAAAAACCTGGTGTTGCCTTGTTTTTGGGGCATCTTAGCAGGCACCTCAGAAATAAGGGCTCAGCAGTTGGTTACCATGCTTCCCTGGCAGGAATTCTAACAATGCAGCTCAGCAGTTTCACTGAACAAAGCTTTCCTTGAAAGTGTCTGAGCTACCAGAATCTCGTTTCTTACAGCTGTAAGAACTTCAGGCCTTCTCCAGAGACAACACAAAGATCACCTGTGATCCCAGCAACCATTGCCACTGTGGGATGCAGAGCACGAGGCTGTGTAGCTGCAATAGTGAGCCACAGCTGCAGGGAGTAAGGACACTGTGCAGGGTGAGGGCAGAAGCCAAGGGACTGGAGCAGTTCAGATCAGGCACTTTGCCTTTGGGAATGCTGCTGATTTAGTTCAGATTCAATTGAAGTTAATGCTGAAAATCAATTCATTGAAAATAGTTAATTGAAAATCACTTGTACTGCTTTTTAAAAGGCTTCCTGTACAATGCAAAATGTTTCCCAAGAGGTGAAAAATAGCTTGAAAGTATATAAAAAGTGTACTGTGAAATCTGTGCACCAATACAAATCACTGAGAGATGCTCCAAATTATAAGGATTTTAGTGTCAAGATGTGACCCAAAGATAAAGTATGGAGTAATTAGGGTTCTCTGAAGATGTTCTTGTGAATCTTTTCAGTCTGACTTGCATCTTAAGTTCCCTCTTTTTGCAGCCTGCTGATGAGAAATCACATCCTGTTGTACTCCTGGTTCTGCTTCAGAAACTGGACTATTTGTGCCTTTTGCTTTGAACAAATTTTAAAACAACAACCAAACTACTAAAAAAACCACAGAGTCTTTCTCCATATTAGCCTTGAATCCCAATTTGTGACTCAGCTATCATACTTCAGTTTCACCAGCTGTTATCCAGCTGCCTTCTCTGGCTTTATATAAACAGAGTCTGAGCTCATGATTTCTGGAAGTAGTAATTTTCACAAATAATTGGGTTAGCTTTCTGCATATAACATAGATTAAAAAAAGGTGATTGTGTGGGCAACAGTGCTGGGATATTATTTCAAATATTTGGAACTACAGGGCAATCCTAGAGACTGGAAATTAAATTGCAGCTTCTTGCCTGTATCTTGTGCCTGCTACTCCCAGCTCTTGGTTTGTAGGGGAGGTATTATATTTTATTATATTTTAAAAGGAAGAGAGAAAACACACACTGTAAAACTTCTTTGTTCAACATCTTATTTTTTGTCTCTGCAGGTAATTTGAGATTTGGAACTGATGTGGAAAACACTCAGAATGGAAGGCAAACTGCCATGTCTCCTTCTGCTGGTGGGAGCAGTCATGACTGCCCAGTGCCAGGTAAGAGGCTAATGCTTCAAATAATTCTCTTGCCATCTTCCTGCATTTTCAGCAGGAAAATACAATCCTTACCCTTGGCTCCAGCTGTCTGCATCAGGCAGAAGGAGAATCTGCTTAGCTCACTAGGAATCAGGGGAATAAATGTTACATCTGAGTGACAAGCAATCATCTGCTAATCCGTGGCAACTAAATGATTTACAAAAATTCTTAGGAACCCATCCTGAGGTGCTGGAGGCACTTTTCACTGGACTGTCTGATAGAGGGCAGACAGTTCCTCAGAACTTCCCTGACTCACGTGCCCTCAAGAGGAGCACTGACTCCTTGAAGGTACTTGTTCTCTCATATTTTTAAGAGAGCAGGTACTCACAGAATTCCCCTTGTTTGCTTGCAGGGCTCACACATTCGTTTCAAACGAGGAGCCAGATCTAGAGGTAAGCCAGGCTAGCTAAAACCATGTTAGCTGGAGCAGTATGAACATGGGAGAGGAAAGCAAATGTTGTTGAAGAAACAGAGCCTGAAAGCTTTTTGTCGTGGTTATGTGGATGAGAGATTCAGAAGGCAAAATACCAGACCCTTAATACCATCCACAACAAAGTTTTTCCCTCCCTCTGCTCTTCCTGAAATAAAAAGAGGCCAGTCAGTAGTGGAGTAGTGCATCTGGCAGCACAGCAGAGAGAGGTGGGACAGTTGTGGTCTGAGAAGGAAAAAGGGCAACCCATTGGACAGGTGCTCCCATCTTTCTCTTACTTTTCTCCTGGAAACAGAAGGGAGTCCTTTTGCTCAGCCAGGTCTTTTCCCTGAATCTCTAAAAGAGGATTTCCTTTCTCTGATTGCAGCCATTTGCACAGATAATTCATCTGCAGAAATTTACCAGCACAGGGGGACCTGGCTGAGGCTTTCAGGGAGCAGAATAGAATACTGCAGGTGTGACAGTGGTCGGAGTCATTGCCACACTGTGCCTGTCAGAGGTATGTATGAAAAGAAAAAGGAAATGGTGGGACACTGTCCTTCTAATCATCCTAAAGAAGAACAGTCAGGGCCACAGTTACTGCACAGAAAATTTGTCTGGGAGTAGAAGAGGATAGAAATGAAAACAGAAACAAAGAAAGGCTGTAAGAACATGGCAATAACAGGTGGGTAGGGAAAAGCAGAACAGGCTGAAGGACACTGACAGGAAAATGAAAGGTGTGTATACATTGCCAGCTTCTTGCTTCTGTGAAATCTAACAGTATTTCCTGGCTTTTGCTTATTCCACAGTCTGCACTAGAAATAAATGCTACAATGGGGGCCAATGTTCACAGGCATATTATTCCCCACAGCTCTTCATCTGCCAGTGCCACCAAGGTTTCTCAGGGAAGCAGTGTGAAATAGGTGAGTGTACCACATCAACTGCTGGGAGTAGTGCTATTGATGTTAGCTGTGCAGTGCACAAGGATGAGGTGCCCAGAAGCTCCTGCTGTAGGCTAGGCTCTAATAAGTTGTGGTTTTTTATTCTAAAGCTATTACTACAAAGAAGTTTTAAGGACACCTGAGTTGTTCTAGGTGTCTGTTAATAAAACTGTGAATTTTGCAACTGAAGCCCTTCATGTACCCTTACAGTCTGCCTGACAGAGCATTTTCACTGACTTACCAGACAAGACATCTGAGAGCCAAGTTTAAATAGAACACAGACTAGGAAAGCTGTCTGGGAAAGAATTTGGATGCTGTCCTTACATTTTGTTCCCTTTTGTTCAGATACTGAAGTTAAATGCTACAAAGACACTGGAGTAACATATAGGGGGACCTGGAACAGGACAGAGAGTGGAACTGAGTGTTTGAATTGGAATAGTGATGGCCTGGTGAGCTGGATGTACAGTGGCCAAAGAGAGGATGCTGCTGAGCTGGGACTGGGCAATCACAACTATTGCAGGTGAGGGGCTGATGGCACCCAGGTCAGAGCCACAGGAACCAGCCCATTCAGAGGGCCTGGGGCAAAAGAATGGCTGATTGCTGTAGTCAGGTTCCAGGCAGGGAACACTGCACAGTGCAGATGCTGTGAGCAGTAATTGCAACATCTGTAGACATGTCTGAACTTCAGATCTCCCTAGATGTTTGTGGCAGACTACAAAATGCAAGTATCTCTCACCCCACAGTCTTTCCCTTGTCCCTTCCCACCCCTCCCTAAACTCCATTTGTAATTCAGTTTCCTACTGCTTCAAATCCTGCTCAAATCTGTAAAACCATAGTGTTTCCTGTACATGACCCAGACTGCACAAACATGCTGTCCACTCCTGCTAGCTGCCATCTCATCTTCACCTCAATGTACTCCACAGCTTTATCACTGAAATAGGAATTCTAGCAACTTCTGATGGTTCAGTCCACATCTTCACTGCAGAGCAGGACTAAGTTAGCAAGGCAGATGGCCTACATGACACCACTGGCAATAGCTTTATAATGATGCATGATATTGGGACTCTTTCAGAAACCCAGATGAGGATTCCAGACCTTGGTGCTACATCTACAAAGGGGGAAGGTACACCTGGGAGCACTGCAGTGTGCCCTCCTGTTCCAAAGGTACATGCAGGGGACACACTTTGGAATTGCCATTATTCACTGCATATCTAAAGGGTTCTCTGTGAACTTGGGCTATTTCTGTAGCCTAAAAAGTTGAGACCCTCATGTTCTCTTGAGGCTTTTAGTGTTTATGACTCTGAGACAATGAGATACATAGAGGTAATCTATAGATGCCTTGATAGAAGTCACACCTAGGAACAGCTGACAGGTTGGCATCCATCTGTTAATGTGCAGCTTTCTTCTTGAAGTTAGGAACATCAACTGCAGCTCGGGAAGAGGCACAGATTACCGTGGCAGCCACAGTGTTACCAGTTCTGGAGCTGCCTGTTTGAAGTGGAGTTCTCTAATCCTTCTCAACAAGGTCTACACTGCTTGGAGAAGAGATGCTTACCGCCTGGGCCTTGGTAGTCACAATTTCTGCAGGTATGTAGTTGGTTATAGAATTAAAAAACCCCACCAGACTGCTTGCAGTACTCTTAAGGCAAGGCTCTGGTCTTTTGCATGGATTAGTAAAGCACATGAAATATATTAGTGATGACAATGAAACTCACTCCCAGTTGTAATTTTATTCCACCTGACCTATTTATGCTTCTCTAAGATCAGACTCTGCAAGTGCAAATTTAATGTGCCCTTAGGGCCCTCTGCATCTCTAGAAAAATCAAAAAGAGTACACTTGGGTCACAGTCTGACACCTTCAGGTCTCTGCAAACTCTCTGCAGATGTGATAATAAAAATAGCTCTTCTGTCTCCTGTGCTGCAGGAATCCTGATAATGACAGCAAGCCCTGGTGCCATGTCCTGAAAGGAAATCAGCTGACATGGGAGTACTGCAATGTGCCTGACTGCTGTAAGGACACCAGCACTCCTCATTCTTCTCTCTCTTTGAAGCTTTACTGTCCTGCATGTCATCTGTCTTAAAATAAGATCTAGAGAAAAAAAAAAAGCTGTATTAGCATCTTCCAGTGAAAAAAGAGCTGGAGTTAAACAAACAAACAAGAAAAGTTTTTTGGAGCAGAAATTCTGTAGCTGCACTCTCACAGAAGTGCCTTTTGGTCTGCCAGGAGGGCAGATTGCAGAAATGGAGAACAGGAAAGGCAGGGTTTCCTTACTGTATTTTTCAAATCAGAATACAAGTTTCCTAGGAAACAGGGATGACTCAAATACTAAATAGCCCATGGCAGGCTGCCTCAGCATGGACTAGGAGGCTCTTAACCCTAACTGGAAGCAAGAGTGCCTGACCAAAAATCCTGGTTTTGGGTTTGTCACCCACAGCCACCTGCGGCTTACGGCAGCGCCGAGCGCGGCAGCTGAGGATTCGAGGTGGCTCCTCTGCAGACATTGCAGCTCACCCATGGCAAGCTGCCATCTTCGTGAAGTATCACCGAGTGCCTGGAGAGCACTTCCTCTGTGGAGGAATTCTGATCAGCTCCTGCTGGGTTCTGTCAGCTGCTCACTGTTTTGAGGAAGGGTGAGTTGAGGATTCAGTGCTGTCTCAGGGAAAACAGTCTGGGAAATAAAAGCATCCAGTATAGCTTTGCTGGACTTGGAAAAAAACCCTCTTTATCCCAGTAAGTCTGCACTAAAGATTATAGTTAATTGTGCTGAGCATTACAGAGAGGCATTTAATTAGGCAAACCAGCAGGATGGCATTAAGGTAGCACAGGAGAGTATCAGATACCTTAGGAACAAAGTTGTCAATAGACAATGCAGAACCATCTGAAACTTGAGAACAGCAAGGGGCTGTAAGCACATAGAACAAAAATGAAGGTGAGTAGGTCACTTTGAAGTCAAACTGCATGGGGAACAAAGTAGTAATAGAGCTAAAATAAAAATACATTTTAAAAAATTCAAAGAAAAAAAAGCAGACTTTCCAATAGCACATCTTCAAGGGAAGGGTCCACTCTAGAAAATGCAGGAATAGAGACTCTCTTTGCTTCAGCTTTAGTACAAACCAGCTGAAGATTGTGCTGGGCAGGACTTCCCGAGCAACTCCTGAGGAGAGCGAACAGAAGTTTCAAGTGAAGAACTACATTGTGCACCAGAGATTTGACTCAGAAAATTTCAACAATGATATCGGTAAGAACTTCTCTGGCTTTGTGACTGGAAGGTCAGGGTTGGCTCAAGCTTGTGATCAGTGCAGTGGGGATATTTTTTCCTTGTTCAGCTCTGTTGCAGTTGAGCTCAGATGCAGAAGAGTGTGCTGTGGAAACGGGCACTGTGCGCTCAGCCTGCCTCCCCATGCCAGAGCTGCAGCTGCCTGACTGGACTGAGTGTGAGATCTCTGGCTATGGCAAAAGTGAGGAATGTGAGTAGAAGATCCATGTGTACATGTCCAGAGCTGCAGTCCTCTGCCCTCAAAGAACTCAGGCCTTTAGCATCACTGAATGTGTAATGTGTCATATTGGCTTCTATGAGCACTACAAAGTGGATGTAGGAGTTACTCAAAATCAAGTTATCAAAGTGGAACACCCAAGATATAAAAAGACCCTTTTGCAAGGAAATTTTAGTTTAGCCACAGAGCTCCTTCTGTTCACTCTCCCCTAAACTACAGAAACAGAATTGCAACTTTTAAAAAACATCAATATGCACATACACAGCCATCTATACATGTTTATATTGTCATTTTTCTTCCAGTTTCTCCATTCTACTCAGAGCACCTGAAGGAAGGCCATGTCAGATTGTTCCCAGCCAGTCGGTGCACAGCACAGTATCTGGACAACAGGACAGTTACAGACAACATGCTATGTGCAGGAGACACAAGGCACCTTGATGATGCCTGCAAGGTAAACCCAATTCTGTTCTTTCTTTTTTCCTTGCCTCTTTTTCCTTTGCCTCTTTTTCCTTTCCTCTTTATCCTTTCCTCTTTTCCCTTGCCCCTTTCCCTTGTCCCTTTCCTCTTTCCCTTTGCCTCTTTTTCCTTGCCTCTTTCCCCTTGTCCCTTTCCCTTGTCCCTTTCCCTTTGCCCCTTTCCCCTTGTCCCTTTCCCCTTGTCCCTTTCCCCTTGTCCCTTTCCCTTGTCTCTTCCCCTTGTCTCTTTTCCTTGTCCCTTTCCCCTTGCCCCTCTCCCCTTGCCCCTTTCCCCTTGCCCCTTTCCCCCTTTCCCCTTGTCCCTTTCCCCTTCTCTTTCCCTTGCCCCTTTCCCCTTGCCCCTTTCCCCTTGTCTCTTTCCCTTGTCCCTTTCCCTTGTCCCTTTCCCCTTGCCTCTTTCCCCTTGTCTCTTTCCCTTGCTTCTTTTCCTTGCCTCTGTACTTTGAGCTAACTAAACAAAAAGCTTCAGAACACAGTTTAAAGAAGTTATGCATTTGCCTCCATGGCAGTTCTCGTTGACTTTTGATGAGCAGAACTGGTGGCTCCTCTTTCATTTCTCTTCCCCCACCTCTCATGGAGGGGAAGGCAGGGAACACTTAAGCAATCAAACCAGAGCAACACAGACTGAAAATCCCAAATACAGGAAATAGCACAAAAGTGAACAGGAAAACCCACCCCAGCATTTCCTTGTATTTTGTGTTATGTGAGAATGCAAAACACTCAGCAGGAGGTTCTGTAGAAGGAAGGGGGTGCCCCTCTACTGAAAAGCAGAGAAAAGAATAAAGGCTGAGAGATGCTGGAGAGCAATGACATGGGAAAAAGGAAGGTGTGCATTCAATCCACATCCTTTCTGTTTAAACAGCTATTTCATAATTTTGCTTTACTATTACACATAGCAGTATAAAACCTTAATATTTAATAATTAATAATTTTAATAATTTTGCTTTACTGTTACACATAGCAGTATAAAACCCCTTTGATCTTTACAGCTTGAATAAGGGCCTTCCTCTCTTTTTTCTTTTCAACATTTTATCTGCATTTCATAAATGAGCTCCGTATGAAGTCAGACACTTTAGTGTTACATTTTTCTGTCTCTCTCCCCATAAGAGGAGCACTGAGGGAGTCTGGAACATCAAAGTGACTCAGGTGAAAGTGCTGCTCCTAAGTGTGGTGGTGTTTGCAGGGGTCCCAGGATGAGGGAAGAGATCAGAATCTTGACTCCATGTTTCAGAAGGCTGATTTATTATTTTATGATATATATTATATTAAAAGAGAATTACATACTAAAACTATACTATAGAATAGAAGAAAGGATTTCATCAGAAGGCTAGCAAGGAATAGAAAGGAGTGGAATGATAATGAAATCTTGTGAGTGACCAGAGAGTCCAAGACAGCCGGACTGTGATTGGCCATTAATTAAAAACAACCCCATGAGACCAATCCCAGATGCACCTCTTGCATTGCACAGCAGCAGAGAATCATTCTTTACATTTCATTTCTGAGGCCTCTCAGCTTCTCAGGAGAAAAGATCCTGGCAAAGGGATTCTTCATAAAATATGAAACAAAGAGCTCTTGCTTGGTGAGCCCACTGCACAGGGTATTTCTGTAAACACCAGTGCACCCCTCAAGCCCGTGGGGGTGGGAAAGGCAATGCAAAACCAACCACAGAGGCTGTTACTAATCTGCTGCTTCTCTGTAGGGCGACTCTGGAGGGCCTCTGGTGTGCATGAAGGACGAGCGCATGTATCTGGTGGGGATCATCAGCTGGGGCATTGGCTGTGGCCGCAGAGACATCCCCGGGGTTTATACGAAAGTGATTCGCTATCTTGACTGGATTCAGGACACCATGAAACTCTGAGAAAGGAAAATGAACCCTTTCCAGGCTTGTGGCCATGCCCTCACAGCTTCCTTCTTTCCTGTTTGTCCAGATGTTTGTGACTTCTATACAACAGACAAGCTGCAATGTGTGGGAAGGGCATGTTCTCATAATACTCTATCACAGGTTATTAGCAGCTAATCATCCTCTTCCCCAACATCACCCAACTTCCACTTGCATCAAATCACATCAGTACAATAAAAACTCAATTCTGGCCCCGAGTGAATAAACCAAGAGAGATCATGAATCTCTGAAGCAACTATATTGTTCTAGGAATGGGTGTGAACTAAGGGGACATTTAATTTCCTGAAAACTTCATCTCCCTCCTTGCTTGGCCATACAATTGGAAGACATTAAGCTCTGTCCTTATACCATTTACTTTGCCAATCTAATCTGGGTTCAATAGAAGCTGGTTCCCAATAGAAAGAACAAAAGCTGTGGGCATGGGCTGCTTATTTCCAGATTAATGTACTACTTACTTCTTCAGTTTGGAACCAATTAATAACTGAGTTTGAGCTTAAACTCTCTGAGCAAATTCAGGCTGGCCTAATTATTAGGACATTTTATTCTTTCACTTGGTTTTGTTCCTGGTAATGGAGTAGGTAAAAATTTTAATACTGGCTTGATCTGCCAAAGAATCAATGCATATTTTTTGACTATTAAATTTCTATGCATTATCACCTGATATGAAGCAAAAGCTCTCTCTTCTGTGCAGCATAAGGGCCCTAATGTATGTAAGAAACCTTTCAATATCTCGAGTAACATGAATCACTTCAGCAGTAAATAAAAGATCCTTTAAAAATCAAAGCTGCAAAGAAAAGGACAGTATCAATACTTTAGGGGCAGGAAGGTGATGAGGTATTTAATTGTCTTCATAATCAAAGCACTGCCCTTAGCATGCTACCCAACACAGTAAGCAAAAATGGCTCAGCTGCATTCCTAAAGCCATTTTCACTGGAGATTCTGGAAATGCTCAGCACTCCTTTTAGGAAACACTAAGAAAAAATGACCAAGAAAGCAATTAGTTTCAGTTTTTCAGAGAGCAGCTTAGTCCCAGGTTTACAATGCCAACTGCATAAAGATTTGTCTCCCTAAGGCACCCACTATACACAACCAAATTGGCATAATTTACATTCCTCCTCAAATACCAACTTGATTTCTTATAAAGCCTGCACAAACCACTCTGAAATGACACCGATGACATGTAAAAATTAATTTTATTGATGCCCTTGTTGAAGGTTTTGTTTGCACTGACCATGCTCAGCAGTAATGTCACCTCAGCAGAATGTCACCTGCTCTGGAATTCTCCAGCTGCACAGGAACTGGCAATGCCACAAGCAAGGTGCCACTCATGAAGTGCCCACCACATGCAAGGTGGAGTGGATGCTCTCCCTCATTAGGGTCCCCCTGTTCTGTTCACAAACATGAACTGCACATGCTGGACCCCACAGCCACACGTGTGTGGTCATGTGTGCAGCAGCTTAGGTGCAAGTTCTGCTACCAAGAGAAAATGCACTGGCCTGAGTGCCAAAGAGCTGTTACAGACCATCTGAACAGTGCAGGTGCCTCTCTGTTCCTGTTTCTGCTGTACAGAGGGATGTAGCACAGGCTGGAGTGGGCAGATACAGCAGGAAGAGATGATCCCAGGGAAAAGCCTGGCATGGGTTTGAATCCATCTGCACAGCACCTGAGTGGTACAGAAAGGGAAATGAGGTAGGACAGGAGGAACACTACAAAGGTACCAGGTCACCATTATCTCAAAGGAAGACATCAGTGAGCAGGAACACAGCACTATCAGCATCATTTGCAATAGGAAAGGAGAGGCAAAAAGAGGTTCCAACAAGTTACTAGGACAGTGGTTATCTTCATGTAGCCACAGCTTCAAATTCCATCAGTGCTGTCTCCACAGAAGTTCCCCTGTCTGTCTCTTCTGATTCCCCAAATAACCTGGGAGAACTCCTACCTTCAAACTCTGATGCCATAAGAGGAGAAGCAGAATTATGTGGAGGTACCACAAGATCTGAATGTATTTCAAGTCTGTATTCAGAGACTCAAGATCCTTGATGACAGGATGCCATATGAAATACAGAGAGAAAGAATACAATCCTTCCCTTCTTTTCTTTGTGGTCTCAGGCTTCTCAGCTTCCCATCCTGGGTAGAACAATCTACCCTTCCACTTCTTCCAGTCCTTTTGAGGCAGAACAGCTAAATGTTCTCCCTGCTGGCAAGAGCTGCACAGCTCTACACCCTCACACCCAGTGATACAGGAATGCAGATGCTGGATCATCACATGGAAGTCTCTGGAAATTCAGCTTTGCAGCATGTACAACGGGATAAAAGCCAAACAAAACACAAGGAAGAGGAGCTACAAAAGGCCATAAATCCCTAGAATTTCCTCTAAGACAGCAAAATAAAGGTGATACAAGCTTACACAGCTGACTCACTAATCCTAAGGGACCTGAGCAACTCTCCCATCTACTATTGTTCCAAAAACTTCAGACTCAGGTAGGGATGAGGTGGTTTCAGGTCCAACTTACTTTTCCCTGCTTTCCAGCACTCTGAGCACTGGCTTTCCTGCTTATGCTACTACAGACAAGGGAGCAACCCTAAACAGATGGATGGGATAAGAGGCTGCATCCAACAGCCAGGGCCAAGGGAAGTGGAAAAGTGCTCTTCCTTGCTCTCAGGAGCCTCTAGGTTCGGACTTGGAACTTGCCAGCCTTTGTCATGTATTTGATCCCCTTGAATGGCTTGTACTTCTCCCCATACATGTCCAGGCGATTCACCTTCAGCCCTAGAGGCAAACAAACACAGCATGAGGCTGACTGCAAACAAACAAAGCTGGCAGGCCTCGGGGATAAAGGGACACAAGATCATACTGGTGGTGCAGAAAGCACAGGGAAAGTTTTAGCAAGCAGTAGACAGAATGGAGAAAAGCTGACAACTGCTAATTGTTAGAATCATTCCTTACAAACACATCCATACCCTTAATTTCTTTAGAGGTCTGTAAGCACAAAATGCAAGGGAATGCAGGTAAGTTGTTTCACAGAAAGAACAAAGCCATATATCTGTAGTCAAAGCAGACAACTTTTTTGCTTGAAGAACATGTTTCAGGTAGAATGCACTTCAGAAGGTTTGAAAAATTACTTCAGCCACATGCAGAATGAACACCAGCACCAGAGAACATTCCACTTCTTTACCTCAGAGTCACTCACCAGATATAGCCAGCTGCTGAATTTTAAACTGCAGGTTAATGGTGGGGTTTTCATCTGGTTTCGATGTCCCAGCTTGCAGGCTCACAGTCCCCTTCAGACTTGGCAGTTTCTGGGGGTTTATTTTCCCAACATCCCATGACAGTAACTTTAAGGAGCAGAAAATGGAGCAGTGAAACTCAAATGCTGCACCTTGTAAAGAAGAATCCCCTTCCAATGACAGCTTTTAATGTTTCTCTATGAAAAATGTCTTTTTCTTAGTGTCTTGCCTTTGATATTGGCCAGCCACAGGATTAAGGAGGGGATTCCTCACTCTAAACCTTTGTCCTCCTCTTTCCACGAGGCTCCCCAAAAGCCTACCATGATCCTATTTCCACTTCTTGTGCTAAAGGCCACGTGGGTAAGCCCACCAGAATAATGTTTGCAAGAAGAAAAAAAAACTTACCTCCTCAGGTTCAAACAACAAAACCAGAACACCCCAAACCAAAGCCATTAACCAGAGTTTGCAAAGGACCAACATTCAGCACTGGGCATGACAAGAGATGTTTGTAAACCATCCAGCAGATGGATGTCCCATTATACAAGACCAGTGCTTGGATTTTCTTCACACACCAAGGAGCCAGAACTACAATCAAGGTGTTTGTTCTGGGGATTAAGAAAACCCTAGTGTGCAGTTGTTCAGAACAAGTTCTCACCCCAACACACTGCCTTAACAAAGCAGTGTTCATGGAAGTGTCCAGGTAAACATCAAGAGATTAACTGCATTTTCTGATAGATAAGAAAGATTTTTTTTTTTTTAATGATCTAATTTCTCTCTTTCCTCTTACCTTTGTAACTGGATCAAAGGCATGTGTTCCCTGGGAGGGTGTGAGGGTCATATTTAAGACACTTTTTGGCATCTGGCTAGTGACCATCACTCCCTCTACAGTCTTGCCCATAGTCTGCTTTGGCCCCACTGTGATCTCAAACCGTCCCAGCGAGCTGCTGTCACGAAAACTGATGTTGTGCTTCACGTAGACAGGAATTGCCACAAGGCTGGAATGAAGACACAAACAGAAAGTCCTCGTCAATCTCTTGTCTTCATATTTGCCTAAAAGAGAAGGAAATGCTACACTCATTTGTTAGAGCTAGGAGCAAAGTCAGGATTCCTTTCTCATGTCTTAATTACATTTTTGTAATCAAGCTTGCTGTGTCCTATTTTATCAGACAAGGGAACTACATCCAATAAAAGAGAAGGCTTTACCAAAAGGTGAGATATGTTTTTGCATGTCACAGCCAGGTTGACAAGTAGTTCCTGGCAGTGCAACACCACCTGAACTTGATGTTTGTGCTTTTGGTTGCATTTGCCACTCCTTTTCACCTACATCTGGCAAAGGTCTAGCAAAATTCTTTAGCAACTGTAATTCCAAATAGTACTTGGCTGCTTCTAGAAAAGAGTGTAAACCTGGACAAAAACTCGTGGTTCCAACAGGAGAGATGTCAAAACCTAACAGGAGCACCAAACTATCTTGTTTCATTCTAAAAGGTTTTTTTAAACATATGAAATCAACAGCTTGATTACTCCACACTGTCTAATTCTTTCACTGTCTAGTTTGTTTATCTGCTAGCAGTCTTTGAAAAATGCTGGCTGGCCAGAAAGAAATTACAGAATCACTGCTCCACACAAAGAGAAAACGTGTAATTTTAACAAAAGAAAAATGCAAGTCACCATGCCCCTCTACCTCACTTGGCTCAACATGCCACCTCATCCTTAAAAATTCCTTCTTTTATCCTCTTCCTAGCCAGAGGGATCCAAACTTTATCATTCCCAGCACCAGACTCATCACCTACTTCTGAGCACTGACATGGTAGGAGAGCAGGCGGAAATTGCCGTCAGGAGGAATGAAGGAGAGGATTCTCTCGGACTCCCAGCGCTTGAAACGCACACATGGGTGAAAGCTGACATCATCCAAGAGCCGAGGGTTCTGCAACAAAAACTCACAAGGTTTGTGAAGGCAGGACAGCTTAAAATGACTTAAAATGAGCAATCTTCTATCCAGGAAGGGGCTCCCATCTGACACACTCGGGACCACCTGGAGGTGTCTACATGTCTGATGCTGTTAAATCCATGTGAAAGCAGCACTCAGTAATCTCCATCCTTTTCCAGGGTATTTTTAATCCTATTTTAGAAAACTTAGTCACGTCACATAATTACATTGGTGTGTACTCATAGTGGAGGTGGCCCTTCAGGATTTCTGCTTAAAGCACCACTGCTTCTCAAAACCTTGCTCACAGCACACATCCCCTGTGCTTTTAAACAAACAATCTGAAAAAGCCTTTTTAGGCTCCAAGTTGCTGAAGTTCCTGATGAGTTCCCATTGTCATTTCTTTCTCTTTTTGGCCAGCATACCCAGACTCTGAGGTGCTGGGGTCCATCATCACAGGACCACAATCTTAGCAGCAGGGCTGGGAAAGCCCTTTCAAAATACTTCAGTGAAGATACATCCTTGAGCTTTACCATAAAGGAGAGGGTAAGGTCTGGCATCCCAGTCAGCTTGACACAAGCATCAATCACTCCTTGGATTTCAGCAGTAATAGTGGAACCTGCAGCAAGAAGGTAAACACAGGTGGCTTTGTCAACCTGATCAAAAAAATCCCCAAGTGGAAAAGCCATGAGTGAAGAGGAGGGAAATCTATTTTCTTAATGAAATGCCATGGTTCATTTTGTTACCTGCTCAACATTTGTATCATTCCCACTGACTCCTCCAGAAGATTCCTTCAGTTAAGAACCATGGACACCAACAATGTCCATTTTAATGGCCAATGACAATAACTCCCAATTCTACCAAGATTGAGAAGCACAAATACTAAAGAGGAAGTGCTATGCACAATTTTTACTCATCTTCTATTTTCCCAATACAGAATTCCTTATGAGACCTCAAGAACAAAGTGAAAATCTTGGCACCTCTGTAAAATTTTTGACATACAAGTCAGCATCATTCCAGAGTAAAAACAGGAACAGAGCTTCCCACCCATGGATGAAGGTGCACCTATTTCAAAACCTAACTCTCTCTTCAGCCACTGTCAGGACAAGTTATCCTATTCTTAACCAACTCCCATACCTGATTTGTCAATGATTGCATCTATCTCCTCAATCACATCAAAATAGGCCTCGTTGTTGGTGTATTTCACACCAGTACGTCTCCAAGGCACCACGGAGAGCTGTCCAGTGGGCAGCTGGTCACCCACATTAGTGCTTCCTGGAAAAAGAAAGGGAATCAACAACCACAGAAGTCAGGCAATGCTGCAGAGCAAGTCCCTGGCTTTATTGAGCTTAATTGTAATTAATCCCCAAGAACATCTGTTTCTTTGTAGGAAAGCAAACTCTTCTGGACTCCCAGTACTCCAAACATGTTCATCTCTCTCACACCCAGCTCTAAAACATAACACAGTAATGCATGGGAAAGTGTCTACACATGGGGATGACTTCATCCTGGAAGTCATGTCTGTAACTGAAAATGCAATCTGACTTTTTTTGGTTAAAATACCCCAAATCAGACCAAAACCAAACGCAAAACCAAAGTGCAGCTGGTGCTGACATTGGAAGGAACCTCAGAGCAAAGCCCTAAACACCCCTGTGCTGCATGAATGCTATGGGACAACATCAATTCTCTTCAGCCATGTCCTAATTTACTCCTGCAGGAATATTGCCCCCGGGCTCCCCAGTTTATCCTCTTCTTGTTTCCTGTACCTGTGATGGTGTTGACAACTGTTCTCAGAATTGTAGGAGGCTTTATCAGCTCCTTCAGAATATTGGACTCTGTTGCCAGTGGGAAGCCATTGTCCAGCATCTCCTCCAGCACCTCATAAACCACCACAACATTGTCCTTGATGATCACCTCTGAACAGACACCGAAATAATCCTGTGCAAAGGAAAGGATTACTCAGTGGTCTCTGAAAGAGAATCTTAGTGATCATTCAGTCCAGTGCTCTCCCACACAGGAATAAATTGAGCCTCTTCTTGAAGGAAGCAAAAAAAAAAACCACTGAAACTCACAGCACTCCCACAGATACACAACTCTGAGCACACCTCGGCCACTCCTCCAGTGAGGTGGCAAATTCCCCCATCAGCTGTCCCAACTAATTCAGCAATTTTTAAAACTGAACATTTTATTTAGTTACTGCCTCATTCTACGTGAACTTCAAGCATCTTACAGGAGAGAGCAAGTGCATGTGCACAAACACAAACCTGAGCTTCTAGTTACTTACAGCAATTAGAGATCAGGCATTTTGCATAAAGAATGAGTATATGTCTGCTGTGACAGTAGAGAAATCCTAGTTCTGCTTTACAAACACTCTTTTTCAGACATACCAGATTTTAATGTACATCTAAGCCAGTGACAACACACTCATGCCTCATACCCTCATAAAAAACAAGACCTAAGGGTCTGACACCATCCACTGCTGGCCTGAACAGCCAATCCTCTCCCTAAAGTCAGAGAAATGTAACTCAGGATGCAGTCTGAGATACAGGTTCTGACTGACGTCTTGGCAGCAGAAGCTCCCATGACACTCGTTTGGCCAAGCACACATTTCCTGTATGCTGGCAAGATGCTGGTCACAAGACACTTCAAATCCACACCACACAATCCTGTTGTTGGCAGGCGGAAGACAGACATCTTTGCCCTTTTCCTGAAGCGATCAGAAGATGTGTCAACCCTAGCACAGAGGGAATACAGCTACTCTGGGGCAGAATTCGCTGCTTTAGGAAGCTTCCGAGAAGCATCGCTAGATGTAAAAGCACGGGGAGGTTGTCACTAATTGATTAAAACACGTGGCTAGGAATTGCAAAAGCTCCTTGTGAGAACAAGGCCAGCTTGGTATTAGTTCACAGTTCCCAGAGCAGATAAGGCTGCAAAACAGAAATATTGATTTATGAAAGGTTCATCCTGTGGGCACAGGGAGATCCCGAATCCATCGCAATTCCTAGGCACTAAATTCCCAACTACCGCACGCCCTGTTTGCATCCTCACAAACGCAGGACGAAAATTACGTGACAGGAAACAAAAAAACCCCTAAAAGGTGCAAACCAGAGGGGTTCTTTGCCGAGGCTCCCGAGGGTCCCACGGCCCTCGGCCATACCTGGAACGTGTCCACGACGCGGTGCAGGAACTCGATGACGAAGAGCGGCGGCACCTCACTCTGGATGACGGCCACGAAGAAGATCTTGTGCCGGTAGACGCTAAGGAGGTAGTGGTGAGGCGTGGGGATCACCGGCGGCACGTTCTCCGCCTCCGAGGCCCGCTCCTGCGCCTCAAAGAAATAGTCACAGACGGAGCGGCTCACGACGCTCTTCCAGTGCTTCTCCAGGAAGATGTCCCCCGAGGCGTTGATGAGGAACAGACTGTGGATCATGGCTGCGGCGGGGCCGGGCCGTGCCGTGCCGTGCCGGAGCGAAATCCCCTCAGAGCTCTCCCTGCACAGGCCCCGCCCCCGGCAGCCCCGCCCCCGGCGGGCCCCGCCCCCGGCGCGCTTCCCCTGCTGGCTCAGCCCCCCGCGCGCGCAGCACGGCCGCCGCAAAGCCCCGCCCCCGGCGCGCGGGCAAACACGCCCCCACCCACTCGGGGCGGGGTCTCCGCAGCGAGCGCTGCCATTGGGCGGCCCGCCCACACCCGCGCGCCCCATAGGCTGATGAGGCGCGCGGCTCGTGACGCAACAGCACGGCGCGCTCACGCTCCGTGCCAATCCCGGCAGCGGGCGGGCGGGGATCTAGGCGGGTACGGCATCGCGCCCGGCGGAGCCCCACGCGTCTCTGTGTCCCATGTGTCTGTCCGGCGACCGATTCCGTGTCCCGTCCCGTTACACATCTGACAAGGCAAGGAGCATCGCGGGGCCCTCAGGCCCGGAGCTACGCAGGGCGCTCCCGCTAGGCGGCGCCATCGCGAGCCGGGGACGCCCCACACGAAGGGCGGTGCGCGTTCGCCGCGGTTCGGCGGGGTGTTCACCTGCCCCGCCTGCTCCGCACCGGCGTTCAGGGGTCCCTTTTCTAGAGGGGAGCTGGACTACAGTCCATGAAATGAGGAAATAACCTGGTTTTTGCAGGGAGGAACAGCTAGGGAAACGTTCTTCACTACGTTATTTTGTTGGTTCGTTCACCACAGAGTAACAGACCAGAAAACATCCAGCTGGCGTGAAAACACTTGTCATGAGAAATTTACCTAAATTCTCTAGCAAATTATTCCTTTGCCTAACTAGAACTAGAGTTTCATGTTCATGTAGCAGATCCCTGGACTTCTGAGTAAAACGTGCCATGACAAATAATTTTCCTACTACACTGCTGGGAATATACAAAACCAGTGGAAAAGCAGTGCTTTGTATCCCGTTAAATAAACTGTGTGAGCACGCAGCCTTTCCTATATGGGAGGAAGGTCGGACTGTTCACCCCAGCACGGAGAGGCTGAGGTCTGAGATTTCAGACCCAACTGTGATTCAGGATTGTGGGTGTGAAAAACGCCAATCGCTTGTTTTTAAAATTTTAAAAGTTCAATAGTAATAAAATGGTTATAAAAATAGTAATACAATTAGAGTAATAATAATTTGGACAATATGAGACAAGAGAAACAAAGAGTTACAGACAGTCCGGGTACTTTTTTCTGGGCAGCATAAGCCCAAAAAAAGGACCCACGTTAACAGAGGATTAACCCTTAAAAACAGTAACCTGTTGCATATTCATACACCTCATCCATGATGCATAAATTCCATTCAAACACAGGATTCTGTCTGGTCAGTGTCAGCTTCTTCCTCATAATCCCAACTGTGTCATCCTGCCCCAGCAAGGTGGGGAAGAAGTTCGTTTCTCCTGATAATGGAGCAATAAATTCTCTTTCTCTGAAAGATTTAGGTGTCCTGTGACTGCTATCTCAGTGCGAGTCCTTTCTTTAGAAAAAAAAAAGTAGCCTACATAGCATAGTTTCTATTTTAACATTTTGTTACAACCTTAAACTATATTTACCACACTACTTAAGAGAATTAATACAGCATCACTTCCTAACACAACACATATAATATTCATTTTAATATTAGCGAAAAGCCAATCACAAAGTACGCATTTTTCACAGTGGGCAAATCTTTTTAAGCGCTGCTGCCCGCCTCGCCTCACGTCCCCTCACGGCCCGGCCCGGCCGCTCCCCTCACGGCCCGCCCCGCCCCGCCCCGCCCCGCGCGCTCCCAGCGCGGCCCCGCCTCCCCCGCCCTCAGCGGCGCAGCTGCCGCCCCACAGCGCCCCCTGGCGGCCGCCTGCGCCCCGCCGCGCTGTTCCGTGGCCTCGGCACCCCCCTCCCCCCGCGGGCTGTTCCACCTCGCGCCCCCCCCGCCCCCCGCCGCAGCGCGCCGGGCCCAAGATGGCCGCCGTGTCAGTTTCGGGCTTCGCTGCCGTCCGGCCTTCACCTCCCGGGACCCGGCGCTCGCGGCCCTCGGTAAGTAACGCTGGCGGAGCCGCGCCGGCTCGGCTGGTTGATGCCGAGGAAGTCGGGGACAGGCGGTTGGCGAGCTCCGTGGCCTGGGGAAGGGGAAGGCCCAATTGGGCGCTCCAGGCTCGCGGCCTGTTCCGGCCCCGCCGCCGCTCTGCGCCAGGCCCGGCCCCGCCGTCCGCTCCCGCGGCGCTCGCCAGGCCCACGCCTCGGGGAGGTGGCGGCCTCGGCACGGCACGGGTGAGGCGGGCGAAGCGGACGGGGGTCCGCGAGCTGAGCTCCGATCAGTGTCTGGTGCGGGAGAGCGCGGCTGAGGCGGGCGCGGGCCTGGCCGTACCCGTGCGAGGAGCTGGCCGGGCCGCGCTGCCCGTGTCCGGGAGGACGGAGAGCTGCGTGCGGCCCGGCTGTCTGCCGCGGCTGCGGCCTGCGCCCCGCTTTTCCCGAATTCGCCGGTGCGAGTCTCTGTGCTGAGGCAGTGCGCTCCTTGGGGCGCCTAGTGCGGGACCTACCCGCGGTAGGGATGGGGACGAGCGGTAGCAGGTGCAGGGGTCGCTTGTCACCCAGAGGGCCAGCGAGAGAGTGACCCACCGGCGCTGGGACCGTCCCGGTGTCGCCCCAGCCTGGCTGGACGGTTGCATAACGCCCTGCGCACGGAGCTCGGCTGGGGACAGGGGACGGAATCCTTCGGGCCTCGGGATCCAGGGGTATGGGCACCGCGGGAGCGCATCTCCGTTTTGCGAGGAGGGCAGGTGTCGGGGACCGTATTTCCCTTGGCATCTGTTGTTCGCAGAATAAAAGAACTCTAGGCAAACACTGCATCTTTCCTGGTTTAAGCAGTCGTTCAGAGTCTTTCCAGTACTGGCCATGTGGAGCTCTGCTGTTGAGTCTGATGTTTGTATGCAAATGTGTTCCGTGTGTTGATAAATTCTTCAGTACTTACTAGAAAGCAGAACACGATAAC
This sequence comes from Haemorhous mexicanus, assembly GCF_027477595.1. Classification (NCBI taxonomy): domain Eukaryota; kingdom Metazoa; phylum Chordata; class Aves; order Passeriformes; family Fringillidae; genus Haemorhous; species Haemorhous mexicanus. The sequence continues at coordinate 3,299,891 of NC_082370.1, read as the reverse complement.
TGTGTTGTCAGCTTAGCTCTTGTCTAAAACTTCCCTTGTAGAAAATCGTTATTTCTTGTGATAAATACTTTACAGTTCCTTTTTGGTTAGTGTACTCCTGAAGTGGAACTTCAGCACAACAGACAGTTATCACACCCAGAAAAAGCTATTTTAAAGATAACTAACTAAAGGCTCTAAAGTAGAGCCTCATTCCCTTTCACCAGCATCATTAATGAGCAGTGTCATAAGCATTCCTTTTATGCTGTGTATGGTCACCTGTTACTTTGTCCTCAGGTGTTTTCACTGGGCCTCATCAATACTGAAAATTAACATGTATTTTTTCTGTGCCCTCTAAAATAGAGCATTTAATTGCAATCTCCGGCTGTGTTTCTTCACTTTTTTCCTTTATGGAAGAACTGTCATAGCTTTTCTTCACAGATGGGAAACCCATGATTACACTCTTGAAAGTGCTCCAAAAGTTTCTTGCTGTTTGCTCAAGAGTCTTAGTTATTCCTATTTTCTGTCAAAGTTTCAGGCAGTGTCTTCCATGTGTAAAAATTAAGAGAGCTGCTGCTCTTTTAAGATGTTTGTTGTGGTTTTCTTTTTTCCCCTCAAATATTAATTTATGTTGTGCTCAGCAGTGGTCCAAATCTTGGTATAGATTAATAGATCAGAATGGAAAGGACACTTTTCTTTAGGTTGTATGGGGTAATTTTAGTGCTAAAGTATGTTTTTATTAGTAGTGAAGATAAAATCTGAAGTGTTGCTTCGGTATTTCAGAAATGTAGTGGCTTAAAACTCTGCTATGTGTTTAACAAATTAACATTGTCTGCTACTTTTTTTTAAATGTGTCTCTTGTTTTCTTCTAGGCCTAACATTGGAACTCTTTTGGTTGTGAGACCAGAAGCTCAGGTGAGATAATGCTGAAATCTTCATATATTTGTGCAAAACCTTTCTGTGAAGCTGTTATGGGATTTGTTGGAAAGACTATAGAAGTTTCTAATTGTTTTGTTCTCTTCTCTTCAGTGTGAAAACAAATAATGTTTGAGAAAGAAGGATTAATTCAGAACAGAAAACGTGTATGCTATGGTTAGCTGGTTCCCATCATTCGAGGATCTGTTTTCTCATCATTTGAAACTCGTTCAGCATCAGGACAAAGGATAACGACTCTATGGATATACAGAATCCTTCACCATGGTAAAACTCGCCAACCCGCTGTACACAGAGTGGATTTTGGAGGCAATCAAAAAGGTAAAGAAGCAAAAACAGCGACCTTCAGAGGAGAGGATATGCAATGCAGTGTCATCTTCGCACGGTTTGGACCGCAAAACTGTTCTGGAACAGTTAGAGTTGAGTGTTAAAGATGGAACTATTTTAAAAGTCTCCAACAAGGGTCTCAACTCCTACAAGGATCCTGATAATCCTGGGAGAATAGCACTTCCCAAGCCTCGGAACCATGGCAAGTTGGATGGTAAACCAAATGTGGACTGGAATAAACTTATTAAACGGGCAATTGAGGGCTTGGCTGAGTCGAGTGGCTCATCCCTGAAGAACATTGAGCGCTTTCTGAAAGGTCAGAAAGATGTGTCTGCATTATTTGGAGGCAGCGCCGCCTCCATTTTTCACCAGCAATTACGATTAGCTGTCAAACGTGCTGTTGGCCATGGTAGGCTCCTTAAGGATGGACCTCTGTACCAACTCAACACTAAAGCAACCACTAATGCTGATGGGAAGGAGAGTTTTGAGTCTCTTTCCTGTCTCCCTCCAGTGTGTCTCCTTCCCCATGAAAAGGATAAGGTAAGACAGTTTTTGTATGGTTGTTTTCTTGTGGTCGATGCAGTGTGTCAATACAGAGTTGCAATTTGAGGCCAGTAATCTTGACTCTGTTATGTTAGAAGTTATTACTGTGTTTAGGATCCCATTGTATCCAGTTTTCTAAACATGAGAGGAAGTGGACTGTGATTTGTACTTTGGATCAGAAAATTGCAGATGGGCTGTTGGGGGAATTTCCAATTCCACTGCTTCTGTGCAGTGGAACTGAAGGTATGGTAACAGGCTTACTGTAGGTGTGTCAGCAGAACACAGGAGGTCAGCCTCCTCTTTGGAAGGTGAGATGGATTTGCTAAGGAAACTGAGATGATCTCTTGCTTTCACGTTTTTATTTGACTGCCATTTCTTCTTTCTCTTGGAATTCAGGTAATGTAGTGAGGGGCTGATAAGCAATTGCCACCTAATGCTGTCTTAGAGGCTTTCTTTGTAATGGGCAAAGAACTTTCTGTTCCAGAGCCTCTTTGTTGTGAAATAGGAAGAAACTTGGTCTAGTAGAAGATTTTTAAGGTCCCTGCCCACCCAAACCATTCTATGATCTAGAGAGCATGGAGATCCTGGTAGGAGCACTCAGGGACTTCTGTTCCCTCTGCCCCCTCCTCTCTCCCCCATTTTAAATATATGTTCTTTATAAAAAACAATTTTTCTGTTGCTTTCTCTTACTTTTTGTGGTTTTCCCCTCCTTTCTGCCATACCTGTGCATTCCTAAGGTCATTGATCCTCCCCTCTAACCTCAAGATGAAGGTGTTGGAGTGAAATTCCCACCCAGGCAGTATCTTTTTATTCTTTCTGTTACTGTGAATGCAGAGTAGAACAGAAGCTTGTCTTTGTTTACTGAAGATCAATTTCTCAGTGGTTCATATAATTGTGCTACTTGTCTCTAGGACATCTAGAATGTGAAAATTATTCTTTTTTTATCCTAAAAAGATACATTTTTCAGCAGAATGGGATATTTTTGGTTGTCACAAATATCCTGTTCAGGGATGAATTCTTTGGGTGTGTCCTACTCATGGTTTTTGAAGTCAGCTTCACTCTCTGGTGAGAGATGCTTTAGTGATCTATTAGAATTTGAAGATTTAAAACTGCTGTAGGAGTCTTCTTCATAAAGAAAACAAAATCTGCACAGCTGCTTTATCACCAGAAAAGTTTCTCTGAAGTTCTAATTTAACTGTGGGAGCTTTGCTGTGGACACAGTAGTTAACTTGTCAGTGTGCTGTGCTGTGAGCTGGCACAATGTAGGAAGTATTACTATGCTGAAAATTCCAGTGTTCTGTCTACAAATGTTTCCTATGTAAGTCCCCAACTTTACCCACAATGAAATCAGTATAGCTGTAAAATGTTATGAAAAATGGATATAAACAAGCCTGGCACATGAGGTGGTTGGGTTGAGAGTGTTGGTAATAGTGGCTGTGCATGTTATTAACACAGTTTGTTTCACAGCCTACTCAGTCTTCTTGTGTTGTGCTGAAACTCAGGAGCAGCTTGATATTCTTTGAGATTAATTGTTCCCTGTGCTGTTCTTAAAATGTTACAAATCAGAGTGGTGAATGGTAGTATAAATACTGAATTTAGTCTGGGATTTGTTTTTTGTTCCCTTGGAAAAATAGAAATTTTGCAAGGCATTCTTTCAATAAATTCTTCTGAGTTTTTGTGTCTCTGTGTCTGTGTTTAACCCTGGGTGTCTGCTCTTCATGGACCATCTCTGTGCTGGGTAACTCAGGCAGAGTTTCCTACTAGTCTGAAGTCATTTTGAAGATACAATGTTAAAACATGTGGGTTCTGCCAGCTTTAATTGACTGGCACCTTGGTGGTGGCTCAGAGTTCCTGTTCTCCAGGATTTTTAAGACACTTTATTTTTTGGTTTTGTTTTGTTCTTGGTTGGTTGCTTTTTTTCCATGCAGACAGTGCAATGACCTTCACTCTACTGCTTCCTGTTAAATCTCAACCACTTTTTGCAGGTGGAGATGCCATACTCTGCTATAGTGATTTTCTTGATTTCGTGGGTTCTTGAGAGTGCTAAGGGATTTTTTCTCTTCTTTTTTTATTTTTTTTCTCTTTAATGGAATATACTTGGTACAGATTGTTTGGGACTATTGTGACCATGTTTCCCTTGATTCTTAGAAGAGCTTTGGCAGTAACATGAACAAAAAGTTCAACCTCCCACCTGCCTGACAGTCCCCAAGCAGCAGCCCCCAGGCAGCTTCTCCCCAGTTTCTGTCCTGAGCATGGCACCACCTGGTCTAGAACAGCTCTTTGGCTGGGCTGGGACAGCTGTCCCAGCTGTGTGCCACCCCAGCCTCCTGTGCCTGCCAGCCTCCTCACTGCAGGTGGGGTGAGAAGCTGAGAAGTCCTTGACTTTGGTGTGAACCCTACTTGGCCCAGCTGAAACATCAGTGAGTTATCCAAAGTGTTCTCATCCTACAAAACACAGCAGCACCCCACCAGCTACTAGGGGAAGAATTAACAGGATCTCAGCCAAAGCCAGGACAACTGTTCAATAGTTAATGCAGTAGCTACAATGCAATAAATGCCTTGAGAGACTGCTACAACACTGTAAGATTTAACAGTGTTGAACAGCAAGGAGCTCTTTCCTGGTACACCATGGTGAGGAACTTAAGCTGTAGTAAGCTGCAGGTCTTAAGGGTGGATGCCTTAAAGATAGCTCGCTCTGCTTTTGTTTTGTTGACACTTGTTACAGAAAGAATCTTTGTAAAATCATTATTATTAAAAAAAACCAGCAATAACGTATCAGCTAACTGAAGGAGAAATGGAAATAGTTGCTCTGTGTGTTAGAAGTTCCCAGAGCATCTGAAATTTGATCTCAGGACAACAGTAGGACTGTTTCTTCCTCAATTAGAAGGAAAATACAGGTGGTATATTTGATAGCCATTTGCACTGTCCTTGAAACTGTCTTTTATGTCAGTTCAAACTGTCTGTGGCTGCAGCAACCTTTAAGTAAATATCTTAGTATTATTATCCTGCAGTATAGGTGAGAGTTTAAAGCCAAAATTCAGGAAGTGCTTCCTGGAATAAAATGAGAGGAACTTCTGTGGCTGAAAAGTAGGAGTAATATTTAAGCAGATTCCCTGTGCTGCTCACTTGCAGGTTCCTTATGGCATGTCTCTTTCCTAGTTTTGTGTGGCTATTTTTATCTGTTGGTACTTACCAATCAGTTTCACTGTGGACTGTTATCCATGCAGCATCCTTCAGGCCTTCCTTCCTCCCAAGAGTAGTTCTGGAGCCCAGTGTGCACTCATAAACTCCCATGAAGCCAAACTTTTGGTATCTTTTTAGAAAGTTCATATGAGGGCACCATAGTTGTTTTGAAGGCCTTTAAGCATGCAATAACTAGTGCTGTATTGTGCCTGCTTAAGTTAGTAATTGTTAATTCCATGTCTTAAATGAAACAACTGTCCAATTACTGTAAAGAGGTTATTTTTGGATTGATTTATGTGGGGTGGAGTACATAAATGATCTGCAGCTAGAACACTGTAATTACATATTGAGAGCTCACCCATCTCTCCAAGGGCACTGTTCAGGCTTAGGCTCTCAGCTGGAGGAGGATTAGGAGTCACTCTCTTCCAGCTGGGTCTGGGGAAGAGAAGTCTGTAGTTCTGTCTAAAAAAACCTTGTGGTTGATAACAGATGGCCTCCATCTGTACACTGTGTAACTCTGGAAACCCAAGTGTTAAAAAATTACCTTGAACTTTATTCACTCAGTTAGTGAACAGGTGAAGTACTTGGAGTAATTGAGCAAATCTAAGCAGATCCTAAAGACATTGCCATGGACACCTGTGCATGGGTGTTCTGAACTGGTGCATTCAGTGTGCATTGGGGCTGGGTGGTGCCAAGAGTGGTGCAGGCAGTGTCCAGAGTCAGGATAACTTAGAGGCAAAGCTGTCACTCTGGGGAGACATCAGATGCTATGATAACTTATATCTAATGTCTGCATCTGTGTCAGTGGGTACTGCTGTGGAGGAAATCTTTTTAACAGTGTTCTCTCCATTTTGTGCTCAAGGTGGTAAAGTTTAAAAAACTGAGTAGGATTTGGTGTCACAGTTGAACTTGTGTGGGTGTCCTGGGTAAACCACAGGCAGCAGCCTTGAATCAGGTAGAGATCTTTAATGTGCATGAAAGGCTCATTGACAGCTCCTTTTGGTTCTTCTCTGATATCATGTTTATGGGGGGGGCCTGCATTCTGTTAAATACTTTTTTTCATTTTCTACCTGAAGTATTTTCCATTCTTTTAGGCATGCTGCTAATCTTGAAGTAAGGCAGTGTGCAGTATGTAAAGATAGAATAATTACCTCTGTGCACAGACATTACTTAGGTTTTAACAAAAATCTTATCCCCAAAGTAACTTGTTATTTCTAGAAATCAAAGTCAATGTTGAAGTTCTTTTTTGTGACCATCTAGGAATTGTAAATGCCAGGTTTTTTGCAGTGAGAGGAATTAAGATTTCAGCTTGCTCTTGATTCGAGTGGTGTCTTTTTCTTTTGCAACTGTGGAAGTTTGTGACCTCTTAGAAATATCTTTTGATCTAAAATAGAGTAATATAATCATCTGTCACTCCCAAGACTGCATCCTGTATTTTCTCAAAAATTATGAAGCTGGGACAAAGTGTAGGTGAGAGCTTACAGGATATAACTTTGGGTAAAGAAAACTTCAGTAACTTGAACTGCTAGGTTCCTGAATCAGTGTCAAGTGAAGGGAGTTTCTTTATGCTGCAGAGAAGGAAATCTGAGCCTCTCTCTCCCCTCACTGCCCGAGTTTGCAGTCAGAAAGTCTTGGCATGTGATTCTGATTGTGACTAACAAATCCTGGGTAGTTTTAATCCTCTGATTAGAGAACTTGTTCATTCTAGGAAGGTTATTTAACAATTGACTGTCTAAGCATTTCCAGTTGACATTCTGTAAGTTTTTCCCATGTGCATATCTGATAGTGAGATAATTTCTTTAGTTTGAGTGTCAGCCCCAGATACTATTCACATCATTTTTGCATTGATTTCCAGATATCAATAATCACTGCAGAAAATTCAGCCAGTATGTACCTCATTAATATCCAAGCTATTGCCCTTTGCACTTGACTCTACTCTTGTAGCAGCATTTCAGATTTTCTCTCCGTTGTATTAGAACTTCCTCAAGCAGCAGCACTTATTTTAAATATTCTTTAATTTTTCTATTAAATTACTCTGTGTGTTTCTCTTAAGAAGAGGTATGTATTTCATGCTTGTTCCTTTCTTCTGTATGCTATTTTGTCTTTTCTCCCTTACATTTCTTTTAATGTACTCCCATGTTTTAGGCCATCATTCTGCCATATAAATATGCTTCTTCCTTACAAGTGAATTGGAGACAATATCCATTTACACAGACAAGCATACGAGTTTGTGCTATGGTAATAGCTTTTCTTGGGTGTATTAAAATATACTTAGCATTGTTTTCTTGAGTAAAAACAGTATTTTTTGAGTATTTTAAGGGATTTCTATTTTTATTTTTTTCCTTCACTATACTATCTGGAGGTAACATTAGGAGTTGTGATTTGGTAACTTCTATAGAAGAAGGGTTAGTTAGCAACCATTGCTGCTACAAGTTGATTTTATTTAATAGTATTTCCTAAATTCTGCAGTTTTCTCTATATACAGCAAAGAAGCCTGCACAATAATTCATTGGTTCTGGTTTTATTGAGGCATGGAACTGATCCAAAAGGCATGGAATCCAGGCTTTGTGATGCCCTGCTCACTGAAACATGTTTCCTCATGTTTAAAATAATTTTTTCCCCTGTGGTGTAGGTTGTACTTTCCCTCTGTCTTTTCTGGTTCATCTGCTCTTGCCAGGAGCTACAGCTTTTGAGGAAGACCTTTGCAACAGAATGGGCTGTTTGAAGTGAGGAGTAATGATTTGTCACTTGCTTAAAAACAGACACACAAAAAAGCATTATCTCGTGTGAATTCTCAGAAACCATCTACCCTTGCTTCTAGGGGGCTCACATTCAGGGGATCTTAAAGAGCAAAGCAAAAAGAAAAAGTTGGTGTGAGTGTTTGTGTTTCTTTTGTGCTGATTTAAATTCTATACCCACTTGATTCCAACCACAATGACACCAGAAGATGGGACAAAGACTGTCCTGCTATCTAGTGAGCCTCAGATGGCACTAAAACATCTGTGAAGGGCTTTAACATTACTGGCAAGTGACCATTGTGACATTGTGGCTGCACACTTGACTGTGAGTTTTGAGGCGTTTCCTAACCTCACTTTTCCTAAATTCAGAAGACTGCAGAGCAGATGGGTTCACCAAACAGGAGATTGTAAAATTACTACACACAGGTTTTTCCTTCGGCGCTTCTCCGTGGTTGCCTTTAGGAGAGCACACAGTCTGAGAATCTTCAAGGCACATTTGGTTTCTAGAAACCCTTTGTATAGTAACAACATGTGCAGAGAGGCTGGCAGGCTGTAAGACACTGTCAGTCCAATTTGTTCTGGCTCCCTCCCTCACTGAATCTGGTGACATCACACAGAGAGATGTGCTTGCAAGCAAAACAGCAGAAGGAGTTGAATGTCTGCCAAAAATTTCCAGTATGAAACTGAGCTGCCTGTTTCCAGTCTTGTTTTCACTAATCTTTCATTGTGTGCTTGCATTTTTCACTTGCCAGGATGTTCTTTGCTGAACAAACACAGCAGCAGAGAAATCTCTCCATACTTAGCATAACAGTCTCACACAGAAGCTTTGGAAGAGTGGCCTGATCTCCACATTCAGAATTGTTCCAATTTAATTAATTACTCTAAAACATTCTGAATTCTAGTAGAGCCTTTCCCCCAAACTGTAGGTGTTTTGAGGTTTTTTTAAATGTGGTAGAGTGTTTGCTTGCAGCTTGCCAGGGTGGTAAATACAGGAAACATTGAAGCTGTGAAGGACAGTCTTTGATCTGGTTCTTCCAAACCTAGACAGTGTTACATGTGGGCATCCAGATTTGAAGAACTGTGGGGGTGAGCAGAGTATGCACAAGTACTGGCTAAAACAGAAAAGAACTACTGTCTTAGGCTATTGACTGTCTACAAAACTCTCTTGGGATGAAATAAATTGTTCATGCACTTCCTGCAGAGGATATGTGAAATAATTTTATTTTTCCCCTGAAAAATTGCACGAGTGTTAGAGCTTTCCTTTCAAAAGGTAGAAGGTAAAAGTAATTTCTGAAATCTTGATTCCAAAGAAATTGAAGCACTCATTGACCCTTCAGACACAAGGGTTTTTCCCCCAGTGAACCTGATCCTGACTGGAAGCAGCTAGCTGTCTGACTCCTAGAGTCCAGGCATGAACAGGAGAACAGTTTGTGTTCAGTAGATCCCCTCTCTCTGTTAAAAGAGGATGGGAATCCCTGCACAGCTGATTTCAGCTCATGTTGCTGTGGTGACTGTGGCTGGAAAGATGCTGCCTGTGGGCAGTGAAGATGCCAGCCTGCCCCTCCCACTTGGATATTAATGATTTTTATGCTTGGCATAACTATCTACAGTTGTCTTATTCTCTGTTTCTCAAAAGGAAAAAACTGCAATCCTTCAATTAATGAATCCTGTGAATTTATTCCAAACTGAAGTAGTTTGTTGGGCAGGTGGTTTATCCTTCAGCAAGTTTGGGATTTACCCAAAGGCTAATAGAAATACTTGTGTTCTAAATGAAGAGTGTCAGGCTTTCATTCCTGTTGGGTGGCTTCATTTTGAAACAGCAAATTTCCCAGGAGTTCAGATTGTTTCCATCTAGTGGGTGCTGTGAGGACCATACCTGAGACTGGAAGTGTGCTGTGTGTGCTGTGTCTGTACCCTGAGTGAAAGGCAGAGCTTTCACATTTTCAGTTTCTGTATTACAGTAGAATAAACAAACCTGATTCCTGCAAGAAACTGGATACAGCTTTGGCTTAGGCAGAGTAAAGGTGCTTGAAGTTCTTCTGGCATATGCTTCCATGCAGTAATTAACAGTGTGCACATATGTACCTGCAGAATAGATTCTCAAAGGCTGTGTTTGAAATCACTCACTGGAACTTCATACAGCTATGCAAAGAATGTTTTATTCCCATCTCCAGTGTTTGAAATGCGATTTTTGCATATTTGTATTGTATTTTTAAATTAAATTTTGTGTACATCTTTGCTATGGGAACTGTAAATCACAGGATTTAAATGCAGAATTGGATTAGAAAGAATTTGCTGGATAATGATATCCAGCACTTAATGTTAAATTAGGCTGTCCTTTTCACTCTTATTAATTGACCAAGTACCACTTTAAAACAAACTGTTATTGCACTGGCTACTTCTTTGATGAAGCTGTAGAATGTCAGTCCTTAAATTTAAAAATGTCCTGCTTATTCCACTCCAAATGTGTTGTTGGCTCGTCCATATCTATTTCTTACTTTGCTAGTGCTGTGCCTCATCTTACATACATCTTTTTCACTACACAATGTCTTAGCTCCCCCCATAACTTTTTCAGAGAGAGCACACCTTTTTATCTGCATGTGATTGCTGTATAGCATACTCACATAATTTTCTGCAGGAAGATTTTATTTTACAGTGTTAACAGTTGCACAGTTTTTGTGCTTTGGAGTACTAACTTCTATTCAGTTAGTGCTGTCTTGAATATGAGACCCAGATAAAATCTTTGAGACATGATGTGTATTATCATATCTATGTGATGTATAAATTTTGTGTATTACAATTTGCTCCCTTGAGATACCCAGTGCTCTGACTGTCTGTTTTCCTCACAGCCGGTTGCTGAACCAATTCCAATTTGCAGTTTCTGCCTTGGTACAAAAGAGCAAAATCGGGAGAAGAAACCTGAAGAGCTCATCTCTTGTGCTGACTGTGGCAACAGTGGTAGGTGCCCATTCACAGGGCTGCTGGTTTTATCCCCTTTCCTTGAGACAGAAAAGCTGGTACACTTTCCTTGAGACAGAAAAGCTGGTACACTTTCCTTGAGACAGAAAAGCTGGTACACTTTCCTTGAGACAGAAAAGCTGGTACACTTTCCTTGAGACAGAAAAGCTGGTACACTTTCCTTGAGACAGAGAAGCTGGTACACTTTCCTTGAGACAGAAAAGCTGGTACACTTTCCTTGAGACAGAAAAGCTGGTACACTTTCCTTGAGACAGAAAAGCTGGTACACTTTCCTTGAGACAGAAAAGCTGGTACACTTTCCTTGAGACAGAAAAGCTGGTACACTTTCCTTGAGACAGAAAAGCTGGTACACTTTCCTTGAGTCAGAAAAGCTGGTACACTTTCCTTGAGTCAGAAAAGCTGGTACACTTTCCTTGAGACAGAAAAGCTGGTACACTTTCCTTGAGACAGAAAAGCTGGTACACTTTCCTTGAGACAGAAAAGCTGGTACACTTTCCTTGAGACAGAAAAACTGGTACACTTTCTTTGAGACAGAAAAACTGGTACACTTTCTTTGAGACAGAAAAGCTGGTACACTTTCCTTGAGACAGAAAAGCTGGTATACTTTCCTTGAGACAGAAAAGCTGGTACACTTTCCTTGAGACAGAAAAGCTGGTACACTTTCCTTGAGACAGAAAAGCTGGTACACTTTCCTTGAGACAGAAAAGCTGGTACACTTTCCTTGAGACAGAAAAGCTGGTACACTTTCCTTGAGACAGAAAAGCCAGGTGCTGCCCATGCTCAGAGGGAGTGTGCACCTAGTAAGAATCTTGCCAGAAAAGTCTGGTGGAGTCACTCCTGCTGGCCCAGACCTGTGAGGAATATTCCTCTGTGGATACAATACAGGTATAGTTCAGCTGAATCTTAGGTTTCCAGAGAGGAGGCAGCTAAGTTAACCTAGCACAAATAACTCATTTGGCTCCTGGAAGTTTGTTGGTTTTTTTTTAATGTGGCAATGAAAACCAGTTTCACCATGTTTCTCAGTTCAGTTATGAAGAATTATCTCTGGGTTCTTTTTGTATGTGGACCTACTGTTTGCTATCTAGGGCATTGGTTTGTGTTGTAAGTAGGTAAGAATAGAAGCACCTAAAAATAGGAGTATCTAGATGGCCAAAATTCTGCATGGGAATACATAATTGGTTAAGTAGTCTCCACATGAGCTACCTGTGGCCATGAACAGAAGTAGAGTGATTTTACCAGTGACATTTTCTCTTTTTTCTCCAGGTCATCCGTCCTGTTTGAAGTTCTCTCCAGAGCTGACCGTTCGGGTGAAAGCCTTGCGATGGCAGTGTATTGAATGCAAAACATGCAGCTCCTGCAGAGATCAAGGCAAAAATGCTGTGAGTATAGGGAAGCATGGATTCAGTGAGGTGGATGCCAGTTTTGGGGCTGTTATGTTAAACTACAAAATAAAATTGTATTAGAGGCAAATATCTGCAGCTTTTATTTTAGTCTGGTACTCTGAAACCTGTGAAATACCTTGAATTGTCTGTAGTTGAAAACTGTGTGCCTGTGCTCTGAACTGGTGACAGATGCATGGAGGGCTTGATGGTGATGCACATGTAAAGAGAGATTGTGTCTTCAACAGGATAACATGCTGTTTTGTGACTCCTGTGACCGTGGCTTTCACATGGAATGCTGTGATCCTCCTCTTACCAGGATGCCAAAAGGTGAGGACTTGGTGGTGAGAAGGATAATTTAAGATGGTGTTGGAAGAGATCAGTGGGCAGGCAGTGCTTCCACCTATTTGGTCCTCTTTTAGCTACATTTAGCTCATTTTTGTATGGAATTACATTTCACAGAGGGTCAGAACTTCACATCCAGGTTTTTTCACTGTCTCCTGTTTCCTGTTCATTGCTCTCTGTGAAGGATTTAAAAAAAAATCTTGAGGTTTGAAGGAATAGAAGTGATCCCTACAAATGATCAGCTTTCATTTGCATAAATAGCCTTGTACAAAAGAAAGAGATGGCTCATATGTTTTTGAAGGGATATCCATTTGGGCAGTAGAATATTCTGGACTTCTCTTTCCAATCAGACAGCAGATTATCTCTGGAAGATTCTTCCTTGGCAGTTAGAAGAAAACTTCTGTATATAAGATAGTTGGAAGAAGTATAGTCATAAGCAGATAATGGGATAATTAACCATTTAATTATGCTTTTTTGATGATGTACTGCCAATTAAGGAGACTTCCTTTGTGTTTGGAACTCTTTGGGAGCTGGGGAATATGAACAGAGTTTAGATTGTTGAAGCATACCCATAATTCTTTTTCCATGTATATGTGATGATCAGTGCCTTTGGTGCTGTTCCTGCCCTAAATCTCAGAAGGCCTGTGGGCTGTATTTCTCCCTTGTGTCCTCTGTAGATGTCTTTGGCATTCAGTGATGGAGACTTGTGTCTTACAGGTATGTGGATATGTCAAATATGTCGGCCACGGAAGAAGGGAAGAAAGCTTTTGCAGAAGAAGGCGGCGCAGATCAAAAGACGCTATGCTAACCCAATAGGACGTCCTAAAAACAGGTTAAAGAATCAAACCACAACGTAAGTCTCTACAAGGAGGAGTAAGATGTGGAATTCTGTAGGACAGGGGGTGTTTCTAAAGTCTCTAGTCTACTTTGTGAGAAGTTTTCTTTTACAACTAAGAGCTGTTCATTTGAGATTTTCTGAGAAGGGCTGTGAACGACTAGAAGTAACCTTAGTGCTTCTTTTGGGGGAGATTTTTCTACTCTTTGTAGTAATTTACTATTTATTTTTGAAGTATTCCTTATAGCATGGACAAACTTTGCTGTTCATGTAATCTCTCTTGCTGGATGGCTTCCATTTCAGTAGAGTTTTAAAGTTTACAGTCTTAAAGATTGCAGCTGGTTGGAGAGCAATGCTGTTTTCAGCTAAGGTGACCATCAGTGGTATAGGTTCTTAGATAATAGTTAATACACAAAGGATGTGCCCTTCTGTGGAATTTTTACAACAGTTTCCTATCAGTACAAAAACTATGGCAAATGACAAGTGTAAATGTTCAATGATTGCATAAATTGAAGCCTTCTGTGCAATTTATTTGTTCTGGTTACTGATTTTTAAATCTAACATTGTGTTAAATTTGGTGAAAATCTATTGTTTATACTCAAATTAGTTTGACATGATGTTCAGTGCAGAGAAAAATTGTACAGCACCTTCTACTAGTTAGACATAATGTTCAGTGTAAGCAAAATTGTACAGCACCTTCCACTAGTTTGACATGATGTTCAGTGTAAGAAAAATTGTACAGCACCTTCTACTAGTTTGACATAATGTTCAGTGTAAGAAAAATTGTACAGCACCTTCTACTAGTTAGACATAATGTTCAGTGTAAGAAAAATTGTACAGCACCTTCTACTAGTTTGACATAATGTTCAGTGTAAGAAAAATTGTACAGCACCTTCTACTAGTTTGACATAATGTTCAGTGTAAGAAAAATTGTACAGCACCTTCTACTAGTTAGACATAATGTTCAGTGCAAGAAAAATTGTACAGCACCTTCTACTAGTTAGACATAATGTTCAGTGTAAGAAAAATTGTACAGCACCTTCTACTAGTTTCACATAATGTTCAGTGTAAGAAAAATTGTACAGCACCTTCTACTAGTTTCACATAATGTTCAGTGTAAGAAAAATTGTACAGCACCTTCTACCGAGATGTTTAAATCCTGCCTGCTGAAGGGTACAGACTCTTGATGACTCCCATATTCTTAAATTCTTCAGTGCACATTCTGTGTGGTTGGTAAATAGGTAGAGAAGGTGGTAGGCCACCTTTCCATATCTTTTGACAATATCTTTCCCTTTCTCATCCTTTAGATCAAAAGGTCCTTTCAGCAAAGTTCGCACCGGTCCTGGTCGGGGTCGGAAGCGTAAGATGGCTGTGTCCAGCCAGTCAGCATCCTCAGAAGGAGGATACCTGGAGCAGACAGATGTCTTGGACTTCTGCAGAGATGGCAGCAACCCCTTGAAGTTTAACAAGAAAACCAAAGGGCTTATAGATGGCCTTACTAAATTCTTCACTCCTTCCCCTGATGGACGAAAAGCTCGAGGAGAAGTGGTTGATTATTCTCAGCAGTATAGGATCAGGAAAAAGGGTACCAGGAAATCTAGCACTTCAGAATGGCCCACAGGTAAAGATTTTTCACCCTGCCAATGTAAGTATCCTGTATGCCAAGCAAATGTTCAAAGGCTAGGAGGTTGAACTGACTGAATTGTTAGAGGCTGGAGACTTTGAGCTGAAAGTTAACACTGGAATGCACTTAGCTTTGGTGCATTGAGGTAAAATAGAAGCTGGAAAAAGGAGGTGACCCTAGAGATTTTAGCCTCTTTATATATGATGACAAGGTGTTGTGAGGGGTTAAATGATTACAGTGAGGTGGAATGCCCATTGGTAAGGAGGCATTTGCAGACAGCCTAGGAAATGGGCTAAATAATGGCACATTTGAAAGAAATAACATAGGCAGTGGTTCATAAAAATTAGGAGCAGGAGGGCAGAAGTATGAAATGGAAAATAGATAACTAAAACCAGTCTCTCAGACCCAGGAGTTTCCAATCTATGGATGCATGCAAATGTTCCTTAAATTTCTCAGCCATAGAGGAGCCTGTTTGTGCAGCTTGACATCTTCTTGCTGAAAACTGTCCCTTCCCTTTGGAATGCAGTTCTGCTTTCCTTGGTTTTTTTTGCTTTTCTATCTTAAGATATTATCTATGCCTGGACCTTTATTTCCTTTCTGTATTTGGATATTTACAGTTTTGTTGGAGGGTCCTGAATTGGTCCTAAGCAGGCATTGGGAAACATTCCACAATAAAATACTGTGTTTAAGCTTTAGAATAGTTACCTGCATTAACCTGGCAGGTGCTGGAAGAACAGCTGGGAGTGAGGTGAAGTGTCTAGAGGGTTTTGTTGGGTTTTTTCTTTAGGTTTGTTTGTTTTTGTTGAAGGGCTATTTCTAAGGTGACAAATGTAGGTGTCCTGGTTTTGGTTTTGCCAGATGCAGTGTTTAAATAGCTGTGATCCTTGTTTGTGAAAAACAGGCTTAGTGGCAAGCCATTTATGCCCTCATGGTACTGTGAATATTAGGTGGCAACATTTGGGCCTGCTTGAATGTAGGACAGTACTTACATGGTCCCAAATCTGGAACCTGTTCTTGCTTTGTGATCCCAAATCTGAATAGAAAATCCCATCAAAAAAACCTGGCACAGTGTGTGAATGCAGCCAGGTGTTGTTTGTCACTGCACTAAAAGCAAATACTTTTTTGTAAATGTGTGTGAAGACAATTTCCTCTTTTGTTTACAGACAATCAGGATGGCTGGGATGGAAAACAAGAAACTGAGGAGCGTTTTTTTGGAAGCCAGGATGTCTTGAATGAAAAAGACATGGAGTTGTTTCGAGATATTCAGGAACAAGCACTGCAGGTAAAGTTAAATGTAGCTGCTCCATTCACAGTAGTCCATCTAGTCTGAGAGCTGGGAAGACACTAATGTGTGATGTAAATCCTTTCCTATTCTAGTTTTTAACCTCAGGAGCAGTTTATGTTTCTGTTCTTCACTCTTGAAATAACAAGTAAGAAAATTACAAGAACACTCAAAAAATATTCACTTTCTACTAATTTGAATTTAAAACTGTGACATGCAACACTGTGAATGGTAGTGGAGATACATGGTTATGATAAAGTTTATTAATTCTTTCTTTTTGTGGATCCCATGTTTGCTTGAAGTGTGACTGGTACTGGTTTTTAGTGTCAGAGGGCAACATCTGCATCTTCCTAATTACCAGAGAGTTTGAGCAGGATGGACTGTCTAGATCAAAATGTTTTCATTTATTTTATCTTAAAAGTCTTTCACTTGGAAATTCATGAAAAAAACAAGGGTTTTTTTCCCCTTGCATAGAAAGTAGGGGTGACTGGGCCTCCTGATCCACAAGTGCGCTGCCCTTCTGTTATAGAATTTGGCAAATACGAAATCCAGACCTGGTACTCCTCCCCATATCCACAGGAATACTCAAGGTAAGACTCTTCTTTGTTCTTCTCCAGTGTTTGTGGGAAAGCTGTGCTCCAGCAGGCAGAGAAATCTGCTGGTTCCTACATTTTGGTGTCTGAAATATTCTTCTGCAGTGCTGCACATGTAGTTGCTTTGTTGTTCTCTTGCTTAGGAACTTTGCAAGTTGTCTAAACTGCAATCTCCTTGAACTTTATTCAGAAGGAGGAATGAATTGTAAGGGCTATAGCTAGAGGAAGAAAATGAAGTGAAACTTTATTCTGCCACTTAATGAGAACATGTGGTCTGTCATGGGGAATGATTCCAGCTGTACAGACATTCCTGCTGAAGCTGCAGTGTATAAATGGAGTTAAATCACAAGGATTTTTGGGGTGCTTGCATTCCAGGTGTTCATGTCAGTGTAGTGTGTGAAACAGTTTTAAAGCAGATGGGTAGGTGGTGATGTGACCCATCACTCATGTGCAGACAGCTGGGGTTGTGTCTGTGACAGTGAGGACAAGAAGGGAATAGGAAATATTTATCACTGGGAAAACTGGGAAGGGTTACTGGTTTTCTTCCTAGGATTTTAATATATTTCTTCTGGCAGAACTTAATAATGTCAATGTAATTATGCAGGGCATGAAAGGCATTTTTAAAATATGCATTTGTGACAGAATTAGTGTCATGACTTTAACTTTGGTGATGTGGTTTTGCCCTCATTAGCACCCACACAAGGTGAGTGTATAGTGGGTTTGTTTTCAGCAAGCTCTCTGTCAGCAGGGGTGAGGAAGTTTTTACAAAATCTGTCTTCAGTCTCTGTTCTTTATCTTTGCTTACAGGCTACCGAAGTTGTACCTTTGTGAATTCTGTCTAAAATATATGAAAAGCAGAACTATTCTCCAACAGCATATGAAAAAATGTGGATGGTTTCATCCTCCAGCCAATGAAATTTACAGAAAAAATAATATATCAGTCTTTGAGGTAAGTTAGAAAATGAAGCTGCTTGCTCTTAGCTATAAATTAGGGTCCTACACCTAATCATGTGATGAATTTGTCATAGTGCTAAACATCTCCATTCTTGAAACATTGCAACTCCTGAGTTTCCAGGAGTGAAGAATAACAAGCAAGCAGCCAGTAGGAACTGACCTTGTGTACAGATTATTCATCTGTAAAACACAGAAGACTCACTTTGTAAAAATCTGGGATTTTTATTTTACAAAAATTAATTTGAAGTTGTCTCTTAAGCTATTGAGTGTAACAGTGACTTGGTCACAGCCTCTGTTCTGTGGAAGTTTTAAGTCCTTTGAGATGCTGCCTGTGACAGAGAAGTCTTCTCTCAGGATATTTCAGATGTACAGGGGTACTTGTGGGAAGCCTGTCCTTACATGAGAGCAAATGGAGTGACAGAACTTTTCCTCATGTCTCTAAGGTTGATGGCAATGTCAGCACTATCTACTGCCAGAATTTGTGCTTGTTAGCTAAACTCTTCTTGGATCACAAGACTCTCTATTATGATGTGGAGCCATTTCTTTTCTACGTGCTGACACAGAATGATGTGAAGGGCTGTCACCTTGTTGGCTACTTTTCCAAGGTGAGTATTTGGTACAGATTGTTTGGTATGATGAGCAGTGCTGCTTTGGATTCTTCACAGTGTTGTAATTTAGCCTCTTGCATTTTATATAATAAATTATGTAATACAGCTACAGACATCTGTTGCAACCAAATTTTGTTTATATTGCATTCAGAGACCACCAGTAAACCCAAATTTCCTGGAATATTGAATAGCATATACTTGCTAAGGAACTTGTACTGCAGCTTAGTGGCTAAAAAAACACTTTTCAAATTACTTCCTGCTCTTGGTGGAGATTGGGTACTACTGTTTGTGAGCTAGAACTGCTTGGTAATTCTGTTTATCTCACCTTTTGTTCTATATATACATTGTTTTCCAAACAAGTTTGGCAACTTTGCAATGATTTGAAGCCTTTTTTTTTTTTTTTTTTTTTTTTTTTGAGGGAACAGGGCCAAGATTTCAGATAAAGGTTTTTATCTTTAGTTACTTCAATTATTTAAAAATAGTTTTATTTGAAGCTTTTGCTTTAGTATTCAGAACAGCAGATATGAGATTAGATTTTGGTAAGTTATGCTTGTAACATTTAAAGAATCACTGGAATATTGCACTCTTCTGCAATGATCTTGGCTACCTTCAGATTTATTCTTAGAATTTACCTTCTCTGCAGCCCATGTTCTTGACTGTACACTATCTAAGCAAAAGGAAATGTCAAGTTTTCATTCTTTCTGCTTTTCTTATCTGGAATGATGGTAGAGCTTTAATATTGTCTCTTCAAAGTCTTTCCTTGGCTTTATCATTCCTAAGAAACTTTGACTGTGGCTTCCTATCTCACTTTTTGATATAGAACTACTTAGGCACTTTTCCAGAAGAACTTACACTATTTCTTACTGATCTGTTTTTTCAATATGATGCTTTTTTTTTCCCAACAGGAAAAACACTGCCAACAGAAGTACAATGTTTCCTGTATAATGATTCTTCCACAATACCAGCGTAAGGGCTATGGCAGGTTCCTAATTGACTTCAGTAAGGAACTTTTTCTTTACTTTTTTCAGTCTGTCTTGTCACATTTTAAAGGACTTTACAGTAGAAGCAGATATTTTTCAAAATAAAACACATTTCAGGACAAAGGCTTCTAAAGCTCACAAAATTATCTGAACTTCACCATTTACTCTTTTTGTTGGAGCTTTGGCTCTAAAGACAAATTGATCATTTCCCCCTTAATTCCAGTGTTGTCTGTGTAAGCAGCTTAAGGTAGAAACTAAAGGCATATGGCAGTACAGTGATTTTTATAGCAGAAGCTTGTCTTGTGCATGTAGTTCCTTGTTCAGAAAACCACCTGTAAGGCTGCATGGAAATCTTCAGCAGCTTGATTAGGTGAATAAGTGTCTTAAGCAAAACTGTCTTACCTTTTAATTTACTTTTAAGAGCAATAAAACCAGACATGCTTAAGCTCTGAATACTCAGGTAATTCTGAGATTTGTATGTGTATCTCTGTAACATCAAGGGAAACTTGCCCTGTAACTATACATTGTTTATTATGCCTAGGGCCATTTAGTACAGCCCTCCCTGTGGACACAGAAATTTTGGAGTTCAGAGGAAAACTCAACTGGTAGAATTATATGAGAATAGTGTCTTTTATAGATAAATTTTTGTTCTCCTGAAAATACTGGTGAAGCAAAAGAACTCAAGGATGTATCTTGAGAAATCAACAAATGCAGGTTATGGGAGAACAGCAGTGAGAAGGCACATTTGTCATCTTTCATCAATCCCCTTTTGTCTCACTGGGTAGGCTGTAACCTTTTGGCCTTTATTGAACCTGTGCAATGTATCACAGTCTTAAATTAATGAAATCTCTGCAAAGAGACCTTGGTACTCTCCAGTATGGTCCTGAAGTTTGACAGTAGAGAATTTTCTTGAAAATTATTAGTCATATTAATTTTAAGAGCGTGTTTTTCCTCTGTCATTTCCAGAATTGCTGTTGCAGTTGTGCTTCAGGCTTGGTGTAAATTCTAGGTAGACACCTGCTGCCATCTCGTGGCATTACCTGTAGTCAGTGTCTGATGGCAGCAGAGTTCAGAAATGTCTCACTCGATCTCTGAATAACAGGAGTTTAAACAAGCAAATAAAAAATTGGCCCAACAGCTCAAAGTATCCTTCAGAGCTGTCATCTACATCTTGTAGGCAGCACTGAGCTATTATCTGAGGCCTTTGTAGAAGTAAGGGTGGAAACAGAAGCTATTATTTTGAAACTTTTTTCTTCTGTGTCTTTTAGGCTATTTGCTTTCAAAGCGTGAGGGTCAGGCAGGATCACCAGAGAAGCCCCTGTCGGACCTGGGGCGCCTGTCATACATGGCTTATTGGAAAAGTGTCATACTGGAGTGCCTTTATCATCAACGTGACAAGCAATTAAGCATCAAGAAATTGAGTAAGCTGACTGGAATCTGCCCTCAAGATATCACTTCCACTCTGCATCACCTCCGAATGCTTGACTTCCGTAGTGATCAGTGAGTACAGGAGTCCCATTGTAATCCCAAATACCTTCAGGTTTCACTGACATTTAATGGTGTTTGAAAACAAGTCACAGCTAATAAACTTGATTTTACTAAACAGTGTCCAAATACTCAGACTGTGGTACTCATGTGCAGTGCAAGAAGCATTCAGTGCCAAAGCTGGTTCAGGTGTCCAGCTGTGTAGCACTGCAGAGGTGGAATTTGGAGTAATTTGCTGCTGTGAGAGGGAGCAAGTTGGTTTCCTGGTCATGTTTTCTTGGTATCCCTCAGCCAAATCTGTCTAATACTCTCGTAAATAGGGCAAAGAACAGCAGATCTGCAGATCTGCTCCTTATTTTCAGTCGATGAGCAGACAGTTGGTTCCCTCCTTTTTCCTATGTCTCAAAAATGCCATAAACTGTGTGGGTTGACATGGAATGCTTGAAGAGTGGGAGAGATCACTGGGAGAGATGAAGTGTGTTGGTATAGAATAGAGGTAGCCTGCTTGCTCAGCTGACAAGTCAGGTGAAATACTGGGAATTAGTCTTGTTCCAGACCATAGCAGTCTGGTGAGTGGGGTTGTATTCTGTTGTGTTTGTGTTACAGTTGAAACTTACTTGGAAAACTTGAGACTATTCTTTGTTCTCATCTCCCAGTATGCCTTTAACCCATGATATTTCTCTCAGACCCTTAAACAAAATGCACTATGGGAGTGGGACTGCAACTTTTCTTGAGCAGTCCTTTTATTTCTCTCCAGTAGCTTTCACCTTTATTGCCCAATCCCCAAACTCTATACCCCTTGCCCATAATAAAAATGATACTCTGCAGCTGAATGTTACCCAGGGAAGGATAATGGCTTCACCATTAACAAGAAGTGGAAAGAATTTTAACACCCCATCAGTTGTGAGATGGTCAGTCAGATGGTACTGCACACTGTACTGTTTAATGAGTTTCTGTTCTCTCTGAAGTTACTCATGGCAGCAGTGATTGAGAGAAATATATTTTCTCTAATATATCTGTACAGTGTGTCCCTGTTGTTGATCAGAGAATCATTCTTGCTGTTCAGGTTTGTGATCATTCGTCGTGAGAAGCTGATCCAGGAGCACATGGCAAAGCTTCGGACTAACGTCCGGCCCATCGATGTGGATGCAGAATGTCTGCGTTGGACACCTGTCATAGTTTCCAACTCAGTTGTCTCTGAAGATGAAGAAGAGGAAACAGAGGATGGGGAAAATGAAGAGCAACAAAAGCAGAAAGAAAAGGATCCAGAGACCAGTGTAAGAGTGAATCTCTTATTTCTGTGTGGCGTGTTGTGTATACTTAATGCTTTTGGAGGCAGAGCTGAGAAAATTTCAAATGTGAAGCTTGTGCATTTGTCATAATCATAAAAAGCAGTGCAGTCATGGTCAGTTTATGTATCTTTATAGTTTCAGATTAGAAAATAAAACTCGAGAAAGCATCAAGGCAGAGTCTAGAGAGCAATCCTTGAAGGGGTTGCACTCTTGCATCAGGTGGTGAGCACCGAGTAGAATACTAAGAGGCAAATTATCTGCTGTTACTGTATTTACATTAAACTAATGGTGCATTTTAATGGAAAAGTGGCTTCAAGTTTTTTCCTCGCTTTTTTCATGAAAATTGCATAAATACTGTGTTTGAATGTAGCAAGGTGAAGTCAGCATTCTGGCACACCACTGAAGTGACTTGTTGGGAAGCTCATTGAGGTATATTATCACCTCTGAGGAAAGGAGTAGCAATTAGCACTACATTAATCTCTTAAAGGTCAAATCTTTTTTTAATCCTGGATTTTTAAAAGTCACTTCTGTTACACTTTTCTGGCTTTTTTCTCAAGCACTTTTGTGGAATCAAATTCAGGATAGACATTTATGCTGAAATCAGAAGTGTGAAATCTATTTGTTTTTATTTCAATCAGATGGTAAAATCTGTGTCATGGGAGAAGAAAGAGCAAGAGCCTTACTCACCAACAGAGAGTGAAAAAAAGCCAGACATTGTTGCTCCAGCCAATTCTACACGACCAAACAAGCACATTTTTTCCCTGGATAGTCTTCCTGCAAACAGTCAGCCATCACGAAGAGGTCGATGGAACCGCAAGAGCAAAAAAGTTCATGAGCCCTTTTGTGAGAAGGAGCCAGCATTGCCCACGGAGGAGAAAACAGCAGCTCCCAGTGGACGGTGCAGTGAATGTGAGGAAAAGTCAACAGCCTCACGAGGCAGGTGCAGTGACTGTGAGGAGAAGTCAGTGGCCTTGCAAGGAAGATGTGGTGAATGTGAGGAGAAATCTCCAGCCTCCAGAGGCCGGTATGCTGAAGATGATGAAAAATCTGCAGCTTCCCAGGGACAGTATGGCAAAGGTGAAAAATCTGCAGCTCCCCACCGGCAGCACAGTGAAGCTGTGGAAAGGTGGAGGGGCCAGTTGAAAAAGAACACAGAGTCACTGAAATGCAGATTCCCAGAGGACTGCGACAGATTACCCCGGCGCTACAGTGACAGTGACAGGGGACTCCTGAGGTGTTTTAGTGAGAGCAGTGAGGAGGAAGATGATGAGCCTGTGAGTCCTCGATCAAGCTCTCCACCTGTTCTCACCAAGCCAACATTGAAACGAAAGGTGTGTGCCTTATTTCTTGGTCTTTTTGGCTGCTGTCCAGTTTTGTCTGTGTGTTAGGGCTTTCTGAAGGTGCTGCAGTTCACAAGGTCTGTATTGAGTGTTCAGGTCAGTGTTCCAGAGTATTTCCTGCTGACTTTTTCTAGTGGTGGTTTTTGGTGAATCAGAGGTCAGAGACTGAGGGTTTTTTGAGTCTAGCCTCGATCTTGTGCTTTTGATTTTTTTTCTAATTTAGTTATTGAAGCTTTTCTCAGTCCTACAAAATAGAAACAGATACAGTCCTCCTTATGAAAGAAGCTTGCAAAACGCAAATGCTCTCTAAACAACTGAAATCAGAGTGTAAAGTCTTTGAAATTATTTACCATGGAGATGTGAATTCTAAGCAAACGCTTTCTTCACTAAAAAGTTCTCTGCTGTATCATTTTTGCACCTTATTCCAAGGTGTTCACATCTGTTTTGTAGTGTGTTTGAAGTGTTGTTATGGATGGGCCCTTAGCTTCAGCTGTTTAAATTCTAACAAGTGGCAGGTGCCAGACAGTATTTCTAGTGAATTCTGGATTCTAGAGGGGAACTCTCTGCTGTTCATGTTTTGTATTTATCCAGTGTTTCATTTCTACTGCACATGGTAAAGTATCTTCTCTTTTCCCACGTCCAGAAACCAATCCTCCATCGGAAGAGGCGGGTCCGCAAGCGTAAGCACCACAACAGCAGCGTTGTCACTGAAACAATCTCAGAAACCACAGAAGTGCTGGATGAGCCATTCGAGGACTCAGACTCTGAACGACCAATGCCTCAATTAGAGCCTACATTTGAGATTGAGGAGGAGGAAGAGGAGGAGGAGGAGGATGAAGAGGAGGAGAGTGAACTTTCATCCAGTGGATACTTTCAGCACTTAGCCCAACCAGACACACTCAGGCATAGACCCTCTTCGAAGAGGAAGTCCAGAGAGGAAGAGGAGTCTGATGACAATAATGGTATGTATGGTGGTACACTAGTGAAAGTTTGATAGATTGTGTTGGATGATAACAGCTCATGACAAAACCAGCTGCTTTCTTTGGCTTATAACTCCAGCTGAAATGTAGGTTAGGCGTAAATTAGCAGTCAAACTAGCCTCAGACATTCCCTAGTTTTATGAAAACATGGTGCCTACATTTAACTTTCTTATTGGCAATGACCTGATCCCAGGCTATCCTTTTGATTCAGCTTTCCTAATGGAATTAGTATCTGTGATTGTGGAAAAACCTAAGCAGCAGAGTCACTTACAGAAATGAAACAGAAATGAACTGGCAAGCCCCCAATTTTCCATAACAAAGGGAAATATTAAATATTCTTCTGATATCCTCTTCTTCATCACATGGCATGTTCACCCTCTCAGCTTCTCATATCTCCTCAAAGTTCTCTGAACCTTCAGTTCTTAAAACAAAATAATTTGTGACTGGTTGCTTTGAGTCCACTGACAATTCAGAAGTCACATCTGTCCCTCAGATACTCCATTAGCAATCTTCTTTATTAGATGTCCTGTTGTTTTGATGGGCTACACAGTGCAAAGCAGTCAGTGAAATAAAAATCAACAACTGTGTGCAAAACAAGTATGGTGCCATTAGCCCACAAGAAAAAATTGTTGCCTCATTAATTGATGACTTTCAGTTAGGCTGTGTTGCAGCAGTTAACAAATGGTTCAGATTTAGACTAGTTTTCCTAAACTAATAAATAAATTCTAATAAATTTCTGAGCTAATATTGAAGTTGATAAACATGTTGGGCATGCTTGGGAAGACTTCCATGAATGCCTAGGTCAAACAAAAATGTTTGAACAGTGTCTTTCAATTTGTATTTTCAGGTAACCCACCCTTGAAACCGTTATCTATGCTGAGGAATAGTGAAGCAAAAGATTCTTCACTTGAGCCAGATACTTCCACACCTGTGAAAAAGAAGAAGGGATGGCCAAAAGGGAAAAGCAGAAAGCCAGTCCACTGGAAGAAAAGGCCTGGTCGAAAACCAGGATTTAAACTGACCCGGGAGGAGGTGCCACTGTCAGCTCAGGATGAGATGGTTGATGAAGTGGTAGCTAATTCAAAAGCAGGGCGTAAATCCAAAATTTCAGATAAAGAAGAATGTGTTGAGCAGAAGGACCTGCCTCTGACTGAGGAAAGGAAAGAGGAGGATGTGAATATGGAAGCAGAAGATGTAGGAGAGGGAGAAGAGGAAGACATAGGCAGCAGTGAAGTAAGAGCAGTTTCTCCTGTGGACAGCAACAGCAGTCCAGTGCCAGAAGTAAAAGAACCCGAGATAGAAGAGGAGGTAGAGGAGAAGCCACGGATTTTAGAGGAGCAGAGGCAATCAGAAGAAGAGCAGCAAGAATTAGATGAACCTGAACATGACCATGAGGAAGAAGAGGAAGTTGCAGTAGTGACAAATCAAAACGAAGATCATGATGCTGATGATGAAGATGATGGTCATCCAGAGTCTTTGAAGAAAAAAGAATTGGAGGAACAGCCTGTTAAAGAAGGGGTGAAGGAGGAGCCTCAGGTGCAAGAATGTTTTTTAGAAACAAGCATCCCAAGCAGTAGAGAGGATGCAAAAGAAAAAGATGAAGCAGAGGCAGATTCTGAGGAAGAGCAGGCTTCCAATGAGACATCAGTGGGCTCAGAGCACGTCCCTGGGTCTGAAGACGATCACGAAGAAGAGCAAAGTAATAAAGAGGGGTTAATTGAATTAAAGGAAGAGGAGGAGATTCCTCATAGTGAACTAGATCTTGAAACTGTTCAAGCAGTCCAGTCCCTGACACAGGAGGAAAGCAATGAGCACGATGTAGCTTACCAGGACTGTGAAGAAACTCTTGCAGCTTGTCAGACTTTGCAGAGTTATACCCAGACTGAGGAGGATCCTCAGATATCAATGGTCGAAGATTGCCAGGCCTCAGAACACAACAGTCCAATATCCTCTGTTCAGTCCCACCCCAGCCAGTCTGTGCGTTCTGTCAGCAGCCCAAACGTGCCTGCTCTGGAGAGCAGCTACACACAGATCAGTCCTGAGCAAGGATCCCTGTCCGCACCCTCTATGCAGAACATGGAGACCAGCCCCATGATGGATGTGCCTTCAGTATCGGACCACTCCCAGCAGGTGGTGGATAGTGGCTTCAGTGACCTTGGCAGCATTGAGAGCACTACAGAGAATTATGAAAACCCCAGCAGCTATGACTCCACGATGGGAGGCAGCATTTGTGGAAATAACTCTTCCCAGAGCAGCTGTTCGTACGGAGGACTGTCTTCTTCTAGCAGCCTCACTCAGAACAGTTGTGTTGTCACTCAGCAAATGGCAAACATTGGCAGCAGTTGCAGCATGATGCAGCAAAACAGTGTCCAGCCTGCAGCAAACTGTAATATCAAGTCACCTCAGAGCTGTGTAGTAGAAAGGCCCCCAAGTAACCAGCAACCAACAACACAGCCACAACAGCAGCAGCCTCAGTCCCAGCAGCCCCAGCCCCCCCCTCCCCCCCAGCAGCAACCTCCGTTATCTCAGTGTAGCATGAACAACAGCTTCACCCCAGCACCTATGATCATGGAAATACCCGAATCGGGCAGCACCGGTAACATAAGTATCTATGAGAGGATTCCAGGGGATTTCGGTGCCGGGAGCTATTCGCAGCCATCAGCCACGTTCAGTTTAGCCAAGTTGCAGCAGCTGACAAACACCATTATGGACCCTCATGCCATGCCTTATAGCCATTCTCCTGCTGTGACTTCCTATGCAACCAGCGTTTCTCTTTCCAACACGGGGCTGGCTCAGCTGGCTCCTTCTCACCCCCTGGCCGGCACCCCACAAGCACAAGCCACTATGACACCCCCACCAAACCTGGCCTCCACCACCATGAACCTCACATCCCCTCTGCTTCAGTGCAACATGTCCGCTACCAACATCGGCATCCCGCACACGCAGAGGCTGCAGGGCCAGATGCCGGTCAAGGGGCACATCTCCATCCGCTCCAAATCCGCCCCCCTGCCCTCTGCCAGCGCTCACCAGCAGCAGCTGTACGGCCGCAGCCCCCCGGCCGTGGCCATGCAGGCCGGGCCCCGGACCTTGGCCGTGCAGCGGGGCATGAACATGGGCGTCAACCTGATGCCGACGGCGCCCTACAACGTCAACTCCATGAATATGAACCTGAACGCCATGAACAGCTACAGGATGACCCAGCCCATGATGAACAGCAGTTACCACAGTAATCCTGCCTACATGAATCAGACAGCACAGTATCCTATGCAGATGCAGATGGGAATGATGGGGAGCCAGGCCTATACCCAGCAGCCTATGCAGCCAAATCCTCATGGAAACATGATGTACACTGGCCCCTCCCATCACAGCTACATGAATGCTGCTGGGGTGCCCAAGCAGTCTCTTAATGGACCATACATGAGAAGATGAGCAAGATCGACTTGCATCCTAAAAACTGAAATAAATATAAATAAAGGAACCTTTTATACTGACGAACCAGAGAAAATGGACCTTTTTCCAGTTAAAATATTGCTGTAGATTTAGAGGGATTTTCTTTGGTTTATTTTATTTTTTAGGAAGCCTGGTCTTTATTTTTTTTGATTTTCGTTTGTTCGTTTGTTTTTCTTTTCTTCACAATCGTCAAACATTTTACAGCTAAAATCACTTACAGATGTTTTTTAGAGGGGAAACATGCACAAAATCTTCTCATAATTTAAAAAGAGCCTTACTTTGCTGACAAAGTGGACAGACTATGTGTAACGTGAAATCATCTTCCTAAATTTTTTTTCAATATATGTCCTTTTCCCTCCCCTGTGCCCCTCTGTATGCAGTTTCTAGCGCTGCAGCCATGTAAAATGTTTGACATCTCAAAGAATAACAACCCCTCCCTCTAAACCCCACCTAACATTTCCTACTTCTAGCAGGAGGCACTTATTGGGAGATTTGGAAGGGGACACAGAGGATAAAGGAAAATCTTTATTTCTGCAAGTCAGGAAAAAGCTTTAATTTTCCTTGACTCCCTCACTCACCCTCAGTAAAATTTGGAGTTAAGTGTAAACAATAAACCATTCACATTGGTGTTTTTGTAGATGAGTTAATTGAAATTGTATGTTTTATGCTGAAACTATAATGTAACTTTCAAACGATCCCACGCACCGCCCAGACGTGCACGTGAACACACATGTGCATGCATGCACACATGTTCTGTCACTGAACTGCTGGAAGCATCTCAAGAGAGAACTTGTTCTGTATCCCTTCTGCAGTGGTGAAGAGGACGGGGTGGGTACTGGTCTGTCAGGACAAGAAAATGGTTCCAGGCTCTTCTGGTGACCAGCCACAGCTCTGAGATCCCAGACTGCTTTAGTTCCTACCTGGAAATGCTGAGGGTTTTGGTTCTGAGCCTTTGGAGGCAGACTGAGCTCAGAGGCAGCTGTTTCCAGTTAAATCTCTTGGCTTGGGCAATGCTGGAAGAAAAAGTGTGCATTTGGTGACTGGGCTGAGCAGCCTGTGGTGTCCTTGTCACTCTTCCATTCCTGGTCTGGGCTAGGAAGGTGCTGAATGTGCCGCTCTCCGGGGGTCAGCGATGTTTTTCCTGATTCTCTTTCTGTGCTTGATCTCCATTTTGTAGAAACAGCCACACATTTGATCCCGTGTGGGGAAAAGAAGGGAATCAGCCTCTTTTGCAGCAGTGAAACCGTCCCAACACCGTAGCAGGATCTAGGCTGCAGGATTTTGCTGTTTATTGCTGCAAAATCCAATCTGCATTCATTTTGGCTACACTGCTGGCATGTCACCCAATACAAAAAGGGACAACCCTTTAATGTAAAGTTCTTTTTTTTATTGTATGTGAAGTAGAAATGCAGACACATTAATAAGACTAATTCCTTTTGTTTTTAAACCAAAAGAATCTAAAAGTTGGGGTTTCTTCAGATGCACTAAAATGGACTTTCCTCCAGTAACTGCTAACCATAAAAGGCAGAATTCAAAGGACTTCCACTTTTTATTTCTGTTTAGTTTTGAGCATGTACAAGGCTGTGTAGGACCCCATTTCTCTGTATATACTATTCCAGTTCCAAATAACCCGTGTAGAAAGCGCACTGTGCTGCCCTCTCTTCTTAGATCTTCAGCTGTGTCGCTGCTTCCTGGGGTGGGGGTGGGTCTGAGACAGGAGGAGAAGCTGTTGAAACGAGGGCCATGAATTTAGTTTGTTTGCCTTTATGTTTGGTTTGGTTTTGTATGGGTTTTTTTATCAATTGGGCAGCTCCCTTTTCCACAAACCTTTGTGACTGTAGAACTATTGTAGAAAAAAAAAAAAGTTCTTTTCTATATATAAAAAGAAATTATCCAACGCAGTAATATTGGTACCTACCATTTTTTCACTTCTGTTTAAAAAAAAAAATGTATTTTTAGCAAGATAACTTGGGTAATCTTCTAAAAGAAATTAAAAAAAAAACTCACTGTTAGTGACTTCGATGCCTTTTAAAAATAAGAGCTTTTTCATTTCATTCCATCTTTAAAATTTTTTATCTTTGTTGTAGAATATTAAAAACTATTTTAAGAAAGATAAAATTCTCTTTAAAGAGATCTCTAGAGTGTGTGAATAGGAGCTCCAGATGCCTCTAAAAGCCGCATGTACAAATGAAGCTGAGTCTATTCCTGTCTGTTTATATTTGCTTTTCCTGTTTTGTAACCTCTTTGTACTTTGTTCATGGTGACTTGTAAGCTAAGGGGAAGGGGGTGCCTAGATGCCTTTGTAATTCTCCATGTCATACGCTCCTGGCTGGATGGTCTCCCTTCCTCTCCTTGTATGTAATATCACTTTTTTTTCCCCTTTCTAGCAAGTACTTTCAAAAGAACTCTGTACATTTTAACATAAAAAAATAAATTATGTTGAGCCATTTTGGATGTCAGTTGTGCGTGTAAATTTTTGTTCTTCCATTTGGGTGCTGAGTGTTGTCCCTGCTATTTGGTCCTGGGAGTATGATTCCCTGTGGGCCTTTTCACTGAAAGAGAATTCACTTATGAGACCTCCTGATCATGTTAATTTTTATCTAGAATGTCCAATAAGAGAAAAAGAAGAACAAACTTGAAGCTTTTCCAGAAATCACCACCTTCAAACTCCTCTCTACCCAGGCTGACCAAAACCAAGCGAGGTCCTGGCTTTTACCAGCTTCAATTTGTAATTTTGACTCGCGTCCTTTAAAACTGGCAGGGTGTGTCTGAAGTTCCCTCCATCCCCTTCAGCTGCTCTTCCATCTGTAAGAGAACCTGGAAGAGGAGGAGGAGGAGGAGGAGTTTTCCCCAGCCAGGCTTGCCCTGCAGCTTGAAGGCACAGCTGCATCCCTGGGATGCCATCCCACAGCGTTCCTGCGCGTTCCCCACCAGCTCAGAGCTCTGACAACGCTAGAGGGAGGCACAGTTCCAGCACGGCTGGGATCAGTGCTTCCATTTCCCTGTGACAATTGAATTTCCCTGTGACAAGCATGACAATCCTCAGCAGAGAGCCCCTGCCTCGGCCTCCTGTGCCCCCAGGGCTGGCCCGAGCCATGCAGAGACTCAGGAACCTTCCAGAGGCTGTTCCACAGATGTGCTGTCGCAAGGCTGTCTACAAGAAGGCACAAGCTGTTCATAAAAAGCAATGTTTGATCAAACAGGCTGGATTGTTAACTGGTTGTTAATTAAGAAGTAACAACAAAACACCCAGGTCAGTTTGTGTGTGGGCTGACTTGATGACAACCACACTTGGTTGGAGCCATGAGCTAGGTGACCTCTCTTTGAGAATCTTGGCCAACAAACTATCAGATCCTACCATTAGAGAATGGTTTGGTTTGGGTTGGGTTGGGTTGGGTTTGGTTTGGTTTGGGTTTGGTTTGGTTTGATTTGGTTTGGTTTGGTTTGGTTTGGTTTGAGTTTGGGTTTGGTTTGGGTTTGGTTTGGTTTGGGTTTGATTTGGTTTGCTTTGCTTTGCTTTGCTTTGCTTTGATTTGGTTTGGTTTGGTTTGGGTTTGGTTTGGGTTTGGTTTGGGTTTGATTTGGTTTGACTTGGTTTGGGTTTGGTTTGATTTGGTTTGGTTTGGTTGGGTTTGGTTTGCTTTGCTTTGCTTTGCTTTGATTTGATTTGGGTTTGGTTTGGGTTTGGTTTTGGTTTGGGTTTGGTTTGGTTTGGGTTTGGTTTGGTTTGGTTTGGGTTTGGTTTTGGTTTGGGTTTGGTTTGGGTTTGATTGGGTTTGGTTTGGTTTTAGTTTGGTTTGGTTTGGGTTTGGTTTGGTTTGGGTTTGATTTGGTTTGGGTTTGATTTGCTTTGCTTTGCTTTGCTTTGCTTTGCTTTGCTTTGCTTTGCTTTGGGTTTGGTTTGGTTTGATTTGGTTTTGGTTTAGTTTGGTTTGATTTGGTTTGGTTTGGTTTGGTTTGGGTTTGGTTTGGTTTGATTTGGTTTGGTTTGGGTTGGGTTTGTTTTGCTTTGCTTTGCTTTGCTTTGCTTTGCTTTGCTTTGCTTTGCTTTGCTTTGCTTTGCTTTGCTTTGCTTTGCTTTGCTTTGATTTGGTTTGGGTTGGGTTTGGTTTGGTTTGGTTTGGTTTGGTTTGGTTTGGTTTGATTTGGTTTGCTTTGCTTTGCTTTGCTTTGCTTTGCTTTGCTTTGCTTTGCTTTGCTTTGCTTTGCTTTGCTTTGGGAGAATTGCCAATCCAAAGCAGGTTTGAAATCTGGTTTTGAAGAGCACCAAGCTGTGGCAGCAGGGTGTGAACAGCTGCTCCTGCAGGTTCTGCAGGGCCCAGCCAGGGATCCCCTGTGGCCAGGGGAGAGCTGCTCAGTTCAGCACTGCCAGCCCTGCTCCAGCTGGGGGGTGAAGCAAAGTGTCTGCTCCCAGCTCTCCATGTGCAGGGAAGAGTTTGAACACAACCTACAGCAACAAACTGCTGCTGGGGGACTGGAGTTGTGGTTTTTGAGAGAAAGTGACTGAAAGGAGAATGATCTGAGAGGGTTATGGCACTTCTGAAAGCTCACCAGCGAGGTAATTCAGAAAGAGCTCAAAAGAACTGACCCACCTTAATTAGCTGAGGGAAGGAGCTCCTTGCTGAGATCCAATCTCTGCAGGTAATGGAGGAATGCAGATTGACAGAGGCAGACCAGGTTTACAGCAGCTGAGGTGAGGCCTGCAGCATCTTTTATCATCACAGCTTGTCAGCCAGAATCATTTACCTAAAAATAGATGCCTGAAGTTGAGCTTTGAATGTAAAATTGTTTTGCCCAGAACACAGAGAATCTCAGCAACTTCACCAAACATTGATTTTTCACCTAGAGCAAGGCAGGACTCCAGCTTATCTCTTGAAACAGGTGCAGAAACACCTTGAAACAGAGAGAGCCAGGAATTTGTTTCCAAGTTTCCTTCCTTATGGGGAGGTTCTATTCTGTTGGACAGCTCTGTGTGATTCTGGCACATGATGTCCCTGTTCATTTTGTGTCATAATTTTCCTAAGGGTTCCTCTGTCAGTATTTGTTTGCTCTCCCTTGCCAAACAGTTTGCCCTGTGACCTCTGGATAGTGGCTGTTGTCACTGTGTCAGTGTGTCTGTCATTTGTGGCACAGAGCAGGATCCCAGTGTGTGACTGAGGTAACAGTTATCATAGTAAAAATATCTGTTTTTAAAGAAAAAGTGATAAATATGGCGCTGTGTGACAAATAATTAAATTAAATTACTGAAAATTTTCCACTGACACATTGGCTAATATATACACGTGGTGCCTTTCAGCTAAAGGAGAAAGTCTGTTTACTGAAATTGACATTTTATGCAATAGGAACAAGCAGCAGCCAGAGATCATCTGCAATCCCAGATACTTCCCAAACAACTTCTCCAGAGAAGATAAAAATCCCTGTTGGATTAAAAAAAAATATTATGTTGTGAGTTAAGTGAAAATACTAAATCCATTTCCTTCTTCTCCTGCCTTGCATCCTGCATGAATATTGAAGACAATGAGCTCTTTTTTTACGTGCAGCAGATCTCTAGGGTCCCTTTTTTCCCAGCCAAACACTGGCAGCACACAGAACCTTGGCATCAGTCACAGGCCAAATGCTTCCTGAGGATGTCCTGAGTGTGCCCCTGCTCAGGACAGTCTCCCATGGATGGCCAGGGGTAGCTACTTCTGGTTAACCTTTAAATCATGCTGTCAGAATTCGAGGCAGATGTTGGAAAAGCAGCTGCCACTGATGGCAAAGGCCATTCAGCTGGAGTGCTGCTTCCCCACATCAGAGCTGAGCATCAGTTCCAGTCCTAGGGAGGTGCCAGGACAAGAGCTCTGAACCCATCGTTTGTAGGGATGAAATCCTCTCTGGTATCTTGGGGAAAGGTAAAAGACTGCTTGCTCTACAGTTATCAATATTGTAAAACATTTGGGTTATCTGTTAAGATTTAAAATTGCCATCGGATTTCTTGTTTATGTCTGCTTTGCAAAAACCCAACTATTGCATATAAATAAACCTTGGGCTTCCTACCTCACTTAGATGACTTAAAAACCTCAAGCTCTAGATGCAACTAACAGAGAAAATCAAAACCAGACACCCATTTAAGAGCTCAAAAAGGAAAAAATCCCCACAGAGTTGAAGAAAATGCTATCATTACATTGATCAAAAGCATTTTATTTAATTGACTGTACAAAGAAACTCATTATAGGGGTTCAGTTCAGTCATCCAGAAATGCTTTGCTCAGGAAGAACTGAGCTGTTGCTGGTCCCCAGATTCCCTGGGTCAGGGCTGCAGCCAGCCCCGCTGGGAGGAGCTGTTCTCCAGGGCAGCAGCTTCGAGCTGCCGTGTGTTCCCTCCCGATAAAAATCTCCTGCAGTCTGAAGTAAGACTGCAGCTGCTCCAGGAGTGTCCTTGTCCTCCTTCGCGTTGTGTTAGGAGCTCGCTCTTGGGACCAAAGCGATCACAGGAGTTGGTCTGCAGCAAGAGAACCTCAGAACTGCCTGAGGACAGACAGCGAGGGGTCAGCAGGGGATGGCTGAAAGGCTGGGGACAAAGTACTGGAAAAAACAGAATCTTCAGAGGCCGTTGCAGACAGCCTTGATCAGTTCTGTCTCTCCAGCTGTGCCACGGGCACTTTGATCTCTTTGGGAACCTGACTGCTGCCCACAGGAGCCTTCAGCACGGATCCACAGGGCTCAGGAGGTCTGAGCAGGAACTGTTGGTGCAGAAGGAAGATGGAAAAGGGAATTGTGATGTATTGCCAGCCAGGGGCTGTGCACAAATCTCCAACAGGACAGGGCTGCTGGGAACGTGCCTTGAGCTGTTTGATTTTCCAGCATCACTCTCATTCCATGGCTATGACAATGGGAAGGTGCCAGCAGCTCACATCCCAGGCAGCAGACCAAGAACTCCATGTTACAACTCACTTTAAAAGTGTTTTTGACCAATCACACAAAGCAGAAGCACACTGACAGTATTTATATCTGTATAGGATATATTCTACATTGACAGTGGTTCCATCCAACCACTATAAGCACAGGTACCTTTGGTTAAAACAATTTTTGCTTATTTCAAATCCAACACCTGCTTGTGAGCCTTAAACACAATGCACAGAGCTCCAGTATTAAGCTTAGAACTCCCTAATATCTCTGGATAAACTTTTCTGCAGCTTAGGGAGTTATTCTAGCCAAGCATTAATACACAGACCATGTTTGTCCTTGCTTTTCTACTTTTTAAATAATTTTTCTGCTGACCAATCTCATGGCTCCTGCTCAGCTCCAATCCCAGTTCTGCTGTCTCTGAGGCCTTCTGCAGCTTTCCCAAACCCTCTGATTTATGGATTCCCAGATGATGTTATAGAGCAGCACTGTCTGGAAGCTCTGGCAGCTCATGTACAACTGCACATAACTGTGTCAGAGCCAGGGGCTGAAGAACACAACAGTGCTCCAGGTAAAGTGAGAAGGAAAATGAGTTTTAGCAGGGAAACATTCCTAGCCCTAGAAAAGTGCAAGTATCTCTCAGCTGCACTGGTGAAAGCTGTTCATCAGCTCAAGTGCACCTTCTGAGCCCTGCAGTTCTGAGCTGTGCTGTTAACTTGGAACAGTTTATTCCAGGCTGGTTTTGTGAGTGACTTCTTTCTTAGATGGCTCTTAAAACTCTACCCTGTGAGTTCTTTAAGTGTCCCTATTCCTTAATGCAGCTGCTTTTTATTCCAGCCTTTTGTTTGGAGCATCTGGTAGCACTGCATAAGGCTGCCTGGAACAGGAAAAGAGAAACAGAGAGCTGAGGTCTCACACATTCCCCTCCACATGCTTCTCACTGTTCAGAAAAAGAAGGAGCACAGTGCCTGATGCCTCAGCCAGCAAATAGGTTAGCAGGATAAAAGCAGCAAGGACAAAATAAAAAGCTTTCCAGGGGACTCCTAGGCTCAACAAAACAGAGCTGGTGGGCTCTGCTCCTTGTTCCCAGAGAAAACTTAGGAATTCTGCTTTTTAGCAGCTGAGACATCTCAACCACATGCCCACAGGGCTCCCTGAAGGTGTGAGCATGCAAAGCCTGGCCAGCTCAGCATCTTCTCCATCAGTCCCTGGTTATTTTCCTGCTCTGTGCTCACTCTGCCCTGGCTTGCAGGGAGTTAAGAGATGGGATCTGTGTGCAGAAACTTAGGAATTCTGCTTTTTAGCAGCTGAGACATCTCAACCTCATGCCCACAGCGTTCTCCAAAGCTGTGAGCATGCAAAGCCTGGCCAGCTCAGCATCTCCTCCATCAGTCCCTGGTTATTTTCCTGCTCTGTGCTCGCTGTGCTCTGGCTTGCAGGGAGTTAAGAGGTGAGATCTGTGTGCAGAAACTTAGGAATTTTGCTTTTTAGCATCAGAGACCTCTCAACCACATGCCCACAGTGCTCTCCAAAGCTGTGAGCATGCAAAGCCTGGCCAGCTCAGCATCTCCTCCATCAGTCCCTGGTTATTTGCCTGCTCCTGCTCTCTGGCTTGCAGGGAGTTAAGAGGTGGGATCTGTGTGCAGAAACCTGGGAATTCTGCTTTTTAGCATCAGAGACATCTCAACCTCATGCCCACAGGGCTCTCTGAAGGTGTGAGCATGCAAAGCCTGGCCAGCTCAGCATCTTCTCCACCAGTTCCTGGTTATTTTCCTGCTCTGTGCTCACTCTGCTCTGGCTTGCAGGGAGTTAAGAGATGGGATCTGTGTGCAGAAACCTGGGAATTTTCCTTTTTAGCATCAGAGACATCTCAACCTCATGCCCACAGGGCTCCCTGAAGCTGTGAGCATGCAAAGCCTGGCCAGCTCAGCATCTCCTCCATCAGTCCCTGGTTATTTTCCTGCTCTGTGCTGTCTGTGCTCTGGCTTGCAGGGAGTTAAGAGGTGAGATCTGTGTGCAGAAAGTTGGGAATTTTGCTTTTTAGCATCAGAGACATCTCAACCTCATGCCCACAGTGCTCTCCAAAGCTGTGAGCATGCAAAGCCTGGCCAGCTCAGCATCTCCTCCACCAGTTCCCGGTTATTCTCCTGCTCCTGCTCGGTGCTGGCTGTGCTCTGGCTTGCAGGGGGTTAAGAGGTGGGGTCTGTGAGGAGGAGGAGGAGGCTGTGTCCTGCCGCAGCCGCGGAGGGAGGATGCTCCCGCTGGCTGCAGGGGCTTTCTGGACATGGGGGAAAAAGGAATAAAGGAATGCTTGTGCCAAGGGCTGGAGTGCAGCACAGCCATCCCCCGGGTGCCAGGCCCTGGAGTCTGAGGTCTGACCCTGCCTAAGCCCTGGAACCTGGAAGGCAGTGACACCATGGTATTTTATCAAAGATCCCTTCCCCAGAGGGATTTTTCAGAGCTTCTCCTGATTTCAGAGCTTCTCCTGAGAAGCTGAGAAGCCTCAGAAAAGAAATGTAAACCATAATTATCTGCTTGCTCTGGAATGTGGTCTGGAGTTTGTTCACCAACAGGTGCATCTTTGACTGGTCCTATGTGAATTGTTTTTAATTGATGACCAATCACTGTCACGCTGTGTAGGACTCTGAGGATCAGTCACAGGTTTTTTTATCATTCTCTTCTAACCTTCTGATGTAATCTTTTCTCTATTTTTTTAGTATAGCCTTAGTATAGCATTTTTAATATAATAATATCTTAAAATAATAAATCAGCCTTCTGAGAAACACGGAGTCAGATTCTCATCTCTTCCCTCATCCTGGGGACCCACAAACACCACAAGGCAGGACTGGAGCCAAGGCTGGGTCCTGCAGGGAGCTCAGGGCTCTGAGCAGGTGATGCCCAGGCTGGTTTGAGGGAAACGAGGCTGCTGCACACAGCAGAACTTGGTGTCATTCCCAAGCTCCCTGTTTGGAAAAATTAGGAAATTCCACAGGAAAGAAATGCAAACTAGCAGAGAGCTGATTTAGGATGCAAATCCAACATCTAGAAGTGAGGTGCTCCCAGTATGTTATGGTAAATTTTGACAGCTGCCATCAGTTATGGTAATGTTTCCTCAGCCTCAGTCCCCAGCAAAGGACTTGTCTGGAGGAGGCTCACTTAGGGTGATATTTTTTTTATTTTATTATTATTAGGGTGATAGTCTTACTGAAGGGAGCTCCCAGCTCCCTTCTGCCTGTGGAGCATTTAAATTCTGCAGCTTCTGTTTAATTTTGTGATTTTTCCCCCCCCATGGGCATTGAGAGAACATTGCTATAAAAAGATGTGCAGCTGTATCCAGACTTGAGTGAGTTATTTATCGATGTGGGAAAAATGCACAGAACTAAAGCTGTGCTAGGAAACACATTGTAGCATTTTATAATTTCCTGTTCTTCATGTTTCATTAGGACCTTCTCTATATTATCAGTCATCATATTCTTTAAAAACTGTTGGATGTGCCAGTCTTTTTTCCTGATTTTAGCACACTCCTTGGTCTATGGGTAAAGCAACAGAACTGGGGGAACTTGAAAGGGAAAAGAAACAAAGGGGGAAAAGATGCAAGAAAACTTACTCTAGCAAATAAAGTGACCTACAGTGTGTGCACAATTAAGTTTGCATCTCAGCTTCTCACCAGACCAAATAACCTGGGACTGTTGGGTGGTTACTGAGGACTTGACATTAATCCCTGCTTTGCCATCTTTTATCCCAAGGGCCCACGGCTGCCTAGGACGGGGGAGCTGGTTCCAGAAAAGTGCAGCATTTGCAGAGTCCCACCTGAGCAGGCAGTTTTCCCGTGGGTGCTTTGCCCTGGGTTTGCACCTAGGCAATGTTTTTTCCAAGGGACAAGAACGGAGCTGATAAAGGCAGGGCTGCTCACCAGTGCCTGAACAGATAAACCCACTTTGCTGCAGGTCCCCATGAAGAGCCCACCCCAAAAACCCCATCCTGGTTTTGTCCTGCTCCCCTTTCACACTGGAGCCTTGTGCAGGAACCAGAGTCTCTCCTCCAGGCCTCCAGCATGGAATTGTTGGAAAACAGCAGCAGGAGAAATCAGGGCTCTGTGTAGAGAAGGTATGGCTGACTCTGGGAGTTTGCCCAGGAACCCTCCGAGAGGATTTGAGCTCTGGTGATGCCTGGGCAGGCAGGAGCTGCTAGCTTGGCTTTACTTTGCTGCTGCTGAGTGAGGAGCAGGCTGAAGCCTTCATTTCTGCCTCCTGCTCACTGCTAAGATCCCTCCCCTCCTCTTGCTGCTCAGTCAGCGGGGAGATGCCAGCAGGGAAGGATGCTGCTGAGCTGCACTTTGCTCCAGTACTTGGCACATCCTTTGCAGTATCTGCTGTTTTCTGAGCAGAGATGCTGCCTGCCTGCCTGCTGAGCCATGCAGCCATTCCCCAGAGCTCCCTTTGCAGGAGGATGGAATCGTAGCCGGGAGAGTGAGTGAGTGATGCGGCTGCTGCTGCACGGAGACTGACTGGGAGGAAGAAAACTGGGGAGACTGGAATATGTGCCTGCCTCAGCAGCACTGCAGTGGAGAAGCCCCTGACTGAATAGATTGCTGCTCTTTAGGCATTGCTACAGAGAACTCAGGAGTCGGATGAAATGCGTCGGCCTCCTTTTTCACTGCTTCTCTCTTGTCATCCTGCATTAATTGCTGGGAGTTATTTTCCTTCCTGTGGCTGACTGCCTGCATCTTTTTCCCTACTGCAGGAGAGGCAGTGAGGGAGAGAGCACACCACCAGCCCAGCGTCCTGTCCCACAAGAAGGCTCCTGTGATGTGCCAGCACAGTCGAGGGCTGCTGCAATGGTGCGGAGAACCTCTGGAACACCTGGATTTGGGATTATTCATGGCTTATAAAGTGGTCCCAGCTTGCATCTAGCAACTACCTGGAGACGTTGGCTGTCCTTTGGGGCTTCCTGACTGCTTTCAATTTTCCTCTCATCACTGCTTCCACACTCATCTGGGTCGACAGCATTTGGGTGAGGGGAACGAACTCCCCCGGCCGGGAATTGGAAGGTGCTGCCCAGAAAGTGCAGGGGTGAGCTCTGGAGGGGACTGCAGTCTGACCAGCCATGGCTCAAGCAGCTAAGCAGCTGAAGAAAATCAAAGATATTGAGGCTCAGGCTCTGCAGGAGCAGAAGGAGAAGGAGGAATCCAACCGCAAGCGCAGGAACCGCTCTCGGGACCGGAAGAAAAAGGTCAGTGGTGTTGGGGCCAGCAGCCCTGCAGCCTGTACCCCCTGGGTCTGGGGGCACCAGGGGGTGGGCACAGGATGGCAGAGGGGCAGCCTGCTCCCTGTGCAAACCTGTGTGCAGCCAGCACAAGAACCAGTCTGTCAAACAGAGGACAACTTTGGGGAGCAGGAATCTGCTGTTTACCCTGCGGGCAGCGGGGCAGAGAGGGAGGGAGCAGGGATGTAAAAACCTAAGGAGGGGTAAGGGAGCTGAGGGCTCGATCAAGGCAGCTTTACAGACTCACTCAGCCCAGGAACAGGTTTGATCTCTACGATAAAAATGCTGTTTTCTAGCTCCCTTCAGTTTCCCACAACTGCTTTTGGTGTTCAGAGCTCAGGAGCAAAGCCCCCCACCCCTCTGTCTAGTGAAGGACTCATTTTGTTGTCCACTCCATCCCCTGCTTGATCTGCACCAGAATATTGAAACCAGGGCACAGCAGGAGCAGACTCCCAACAGAGAAGGCATTTTTGTGCAGAGGTCTGTGTGTTCTGCTGCTCCTGGGGGTGGGTTATATTTGGGCATGGGACAGGGGTCATCCCTCCCTGCTGGCAGCAGGTGAGGGGACTCAGGGACAACAAAGAGGGCTCTGTCCCTTCTGCTGACACCAGCATGCTGGTGCCTGGGGTCTGCCAGCTGTTTGGAGCTCAGACCCTCTCTGAAAAGTCACTGGCAGTTTTTCTCTTGCTGCCAGCTTCCTGCACGAGTGGGCATGTTGCTAAGATAGCTTTGCTGCCCCTTGAAGACCTCCTGGATCTGGATGTTCTTATCACAGCATGGGCTGAGGGTTTACGTGCTATGCACCAGTGCAGAAAGGCAGCGAGGAGAGAGGTGAAACCAAGGATAAGCAAGGATATGTCTGACAGGAGGCTGTGATTCAGGAATTCTTGGGTGGGCTTCTCCTCTGCCTTCACCCAAAGCCTTGGAGAGTTCCAAGGGCCCCTGGGAGCAGGGGCCTCACAGCAGAGCTCTGCTGCTGGAACATCTTGGTAGCTGGGCCCTGAGAGTTCTGAGGAGAGTCTTGCTTTTCTTAAAGCTGGGCCAGGACAGCCTGGAGAGGTCTGTGAGCACAGAGAGTGAGTCCTCAGGGGGAGATGAGGGGACACATCAGGCCAGATGTGAGGTCTGCAGGCAGCAGCTGGGGGGCTGTGGGGGTCACTCAGCTGCCACAGGGTCGTGTCAGATCCTCCTCCTCCTCCTCAGTGATGAGAATTGCTCAGTGCTTGCAGGTCCGTGGCTGCTCCCTGCAGGGCCTCTTGCACTGGGAGCTGGTGGAGCAGCTTGCCTCTCACATTGGCAGAGGGCTCTGAGGGGGATCTGCTGTGAAGAACCACCACATCAGGACACTCTTCTCTTGGGCCAGCTGTCTCTTGTTAGCCCCTGCCCCAAAGCCTCCGTGTCTCCAGGGGCAGTGCCTGCCAGGATGTGCTGGAATCTCTCCCCCTGCTTTGCTGCAGCACTGCTGGGGGTTTGGTTTGGGTTAGGTCAGTGCCTGTTAGTGCCCTGTGAGCCTGCATGAGACTCGTGTCGTGCCCATGCCCAAGGCCCTTGCCCTGTCTGTTGGGGTGCCCTGAAACCCCTGTGATGTCACTGACTCCTTCCTCTGTTCCTCCTCCTCCTCCTGCTGCTCTGCCAGTGCCTGCCAGCTGCATCTGGCTGTGCACTCAGACCCAGGCTCCTTGGGGCAGAGGCTGCTCCTGCCCCTGATGTCTGCACAGTGCAGGGTCTCACTGATAGCTGGTTGAGCCCACCAAGCAAGGAAAGTCAGTAGAGGCATGAGCTATGATCCAGGGAAGGCTTAGGATGACACAGAGCAGAGGGAAGGACATGATGGCCTCAGAAAGAAATATCTTCTCATCCCATCCCATGTGAGCTGCTGTTATGCCTTCAGTTTAGTGTCCATTAGCATTTCCTGGAATTTTTGTGTGGTTGTATGTGTCCCATGGAGTGCACGGTTGTATCCTGCCAGACCCTTGTTTTCTGTGACCCCTGGAGGCAGTGAGTTCTGGAATTTAATGCTGTGCTGCCCAAAACCTTCTCCTTGGACCATGATTGTGTTTGCTGCTTTCCAGTTTCCGTGGCCATTTCTTGGGTTTGGCATTAAGTGCATGGAATGAGAACCTGATTGACCTTGTTCTGTCCATTTCTGTGCTCTCTGCCTCCTGTTTGTCCCTTGGCACAAGCACAGCCCAGATGTACAACCTTGTCACTTCTCCAACGTTCCCTGCACCCAACCTTTGCAACTTAAGATGATGACAGCTGAGCTTTCATTTGGCTGCATCAAGGACTGAAGGAATGGTACCTTGTCACTCACCCAGGCTCCCTGTCCAGCCCAGGAACACTCCTGCTTTGGGCAGAGCTGCCCCATGGAGCAGCCAGGCATGTCCTGGAGTGTTCCTGCTCTGCAGAGTGCCTGGAGGTTGTCTCAACCTCAGGGTGACCCCAGAGACCAAGTGTTCCATGGTCCTGGGTGTTCCCACATTTAATGCAGCTGGGAGGAGTTACCAGGGCTGTGGCATGGTGTGTTAGTGACTGCTGGTGCTGCCCTGCAGACTTCAGCAAAAGAGAGTGTGAATTAACTCAAGCTCACTGCTGCTAGAGAATGTGCCAAGCATCATCTGGGCTGGCTTCTTGCTGCTCCTGCTGCAGGATCCTAGCTTCCAATCTCTCTGTGTTTTCTTTAGATGGGCAGTTTATGGGGGACCAGAGCTGTTCTGTCATTGCTGCAGGGCTGCTCGTGGAGTTTCTGGTGTGGCCATCTGCACTGACAGGGAAGCAGTGACTGATAGGAACACTATCTGTGCTCTGGATGCAGCTAAATGTCTCTTTTTTGTGGTTTTGGGAGGCAGTCCTAGACAAGAACACTTCCTTCCTTTCCCTGCAGATGTGGTAAGGCTACCTCAGCAGGAAGCCCTCACTGGGAAGTCATGAAGATCACTTCAAAGTCAGTCCTGTCTTTGCCAGGGCCAGTGGGCAGCAGCAAAACACGTTGGGAAAGTGGGACAGTGGTGTCCTGACCCTGTTTGTGAGGCAGCTCTGTAGCTTGTCATGTGAACTCAGTTACTGAGCCCTGTTTGAGTTGGATGGGACTGTTGTAGTTATGTATTAAAGACAGAAATGGACCAAACCCCTTGCCAGGAATTCTGGAAGCCCTGGCAGAGCTCACCAAGTGGGTTGTTAGAAAGGGCCCAAACTGGGGCCCAGAGCCCTTGGCTTGCCCTTTGTCTCACTCTCATATCCAAGCACCTTGCAGCTGTCCCAGGTGGTCCAAAATTGGTGGCTGGTGGCATTGTAACCTGGCATTCTTTGGCTGAGACTAATAAATAACAGTCAGTACTTCTGTGAAAATCTTTCTTCCCATTGAAGAGCTTATCCTGGTACTAAATCCAACCAAATATTTCATCAGCCATAAACAGGGGCAGGCACCTTCATCTGCCTCTCTACAAAGGTGCAGATTGCAGCTGCACTTCTCAGTGGACATACAGGATTCATGGAGCAGGGGCTGGAAGCTCTGAAATGTCTCTGACAAGAGTGCTGTGCAGCAAAGAGCAGCAGGACTTCAGCAGCAGTGCCAATGCTGTCCAAAGAGCTGCTCAGGTGCACGTGTTCAGGCTGTGTGCAGCATCACTGGGGCTACAGCATTGAATAACAATCCAGCCAAAAGCTTGAAGGGAAACTCCTGTGATGATTCCTATCAGTGTTTCAGTTATTAGCATGAAAGCTGTGATACATCCCCTCAGAACCTTCAGAGCAAACTTTGCTTGGGAACAAGGCTGCCTGAATTTAACACTCTTTTTTTTCCCTTTTTTTTATTTTTCCTGGCAGGGGGGGCAGGGAAGGTACAACAAGGAACAAAACTCTTTTCTCTTTCTGCTTCTGTCTGCTTTCTTTGTCTTGCAAGTGTTCAAGAGTAAGACAGTCTCTTGTTATGGATCTGTAGAGCATCTCCCACGATGCATTCTTGAATAGTAAGTGATTCCTAATAAGAAACTCCCTGCATAGAACTCCTTGGCTTTTTTCTAGTTGATAGTTTCCTGAAAACAGCTCTCAGATCAGCCTGAGGGCTCATGGATCTCCACATTACAGTCTGGCACCCATCCTCAGTATTGCTCCTGCCTGCTGCAGCAGGAAATGTTTTAGTGCTCAAGATTACACACTGAAGCACGTCCTGCCAGGAGAGCTTGGGAGGGTGCTTTGGAGAAAGGAGACAAGGAATTTGTGAGAGTGGGTTTGGATTTTGTGGGGAAGTGAGAGCAAGGTGTTTCCATTTGGCAGAGAGAGCTCTTTCTCCAGCTGGAGTGAAATGGTGGGGAAGAGCTAAGGGAGGACAGAGGAACAAGTGACCCCTTCCTACATTCAAGCATGGATAAGGGATAAATGTGGGCAATTAAAAGGCTGATTACAGCTGTCAGAAGAATCTCTGGCTGAGGTGTGTGAGGTGCCTGGGTAGAGGCAGCACTGAGACAACTGGGGCGACGTGGGGGATGCTGATGAGAATGTTTCACCTGGATTAATTTTTCCTTCCTTTGGAAGCTGGGGGAAGGTGGTAACTAGAACAAGTCAGGCAGGGTTTGGACCAACAGGCACAAACTCAGTCAGACAGAGGAGCAATTACAGATGATTCCTGAGGAGGACAGTCCCACAGTCGTACAGGGTGACTGCCT
Organism: Haemorhous mexicanus; assembly: GCF_027477595.1. Classification (NCBI taxonomy): domain Eukaryota; kingdom Metazoa; phylum Chordata; class Aves; order Passeriformes; family Fringillidae; genus Haemorhous; species Haemorhous mexicanus. The sequence goes on along the minus strand of NC_082370.1, from coordinate 3,255,252 downwards.
GTGCTTTTTGTGTGACAAGCAAAAGAGGTCACAGTCACTCAGTGACTGTTCACTGAGAGGGTGTATCAGGGTGGTCTGAGCTTAGGATCCTGAGGCAGAAAATCGAGACACCTCTGTCAGAATTATGCAATAAGCACATGAGAAACTGGGGTGAGAAATGGCTGCTGGAGCTCTGCCAAGGAGCAGCCGCTGGGTTTGTTCTGCCTCCTTTCAAATGGCTGCTCCTTTGCAGCAGCCTCCAGCTTGCTCTGGGCTTAGAGAGGATGCACAGAAAAGAGTGATGGACAGAAGGAGGGCAAAGTATTTCAGCAGACCCAGCTGCAGATGGCTCAGAACATCCCAGTGATAACTGGACAGCTCCACTCTGTCTGCTCCCATGGATGTCTGGCCACTGTGCCATCACTGGATTAGGCTGCTGAGACTCCTGCATTCAGTGGCTGTAGGTCCTGCCAGAGATGTGGCATGGCTGGCTGTCAGCCTCCTGGGCCTTCACTAGCTGCTGGCAGGTGTGCTGGTGTCTTACCTGCAAGCTGGTGCTCAGTAGCAGGAGAAAGGAGCTTGCTGCACAAGAGCTGCTTTGTCTCCTCTCCCTGTGATGGGCAGGGGGGTGAGCAGGGGCAGAATGTGGGCATCTGGATGTGAGGGATGTTGGGTAGGAGCAGAACCCACTGCTGCAGGGCTTGGCTGGTGGGAGAAAGCCCCGGGGGGATGTTGGTGCTGTTCTGCACTGCTGCTCTGCAGGCTCTTAAATTATTCAGGTAACAACAGCATCTGTATGTGCTGGGTGAGCCCTCTGTGCTGAAATGAGGTGAGCAGCATCTGAAGCCTTGCAGCATTCAGAAATTTGTCTCAGGAGCAAGTTCTTTCAAGCTGTGCCCTGTCCTCTGTGCCTAGCCAGGACATCTGGCCCAGGAGGGCACTGGCTGAATGCAGGGATGAGCCCTGCCTGGAGCAAATGCTTGCAGGAGGGTGAGCACAAAAGACAGTGCCTTCACAAGAGTCCTGCATGTGACAGCCTGGTGGGCTTGGTCTATCCACCACAGGAAGCCACCTGCAGTGTGGTGAAGCTGAGCTCAAAGGGAAGCAGATTTACAGAGTGCTAAAATTGGAAGTTTGGTCTGAATCATGCTAATTTGTTTTAATTGTCTAAGTGTGTCAGGGTTGGTGAGAAATGTAACCCCTCTGTCGTGGTCTGGAAAGGTGTAGCATCACCAGTGGTAGGATGGAGCAAGGATGGTGGAGATTTCTGGGCTCCATGGCCTAGTTACATCTTTCTTGCAGTCCTCACCTCCAGCTCTCAAAATGCCAGGAGGGAAGGCTCTGAAAGCCTTGGCTCTGGATTGAGCAGACCAGCCTTGTTAACACCTTCGTTGAGTAGAGGGCAGCTTCCAAGGTGGGGGGAAGTTCCTGACACCTTCTCTCTCTAAGGGCACTTCTCAGCATGACAGAACCATCTGAAAAGTCACATTTTCTTTCACAGATGATTATGTCATGTTTTGAGCCTCAACTCTGCAAGCAGCAGCAAAAAATTCGAGCTCCCTTCCTATTTGTGAAGCAGATTTTGCTGACTGGGTGAAACTTTAAGCCAGAGCCTTGCATCTCTGCAAGTGGAGGGGACAGTGTTAAATCTGTGGCTTCCAAATGTTGCATCCTCAGTGAGAAATCCACAGCAGAGACAAAGCAGCAGGTATTCACTGGAGTGTTTTGGGAGGAGGAAGGAGAGAAGGCAGCAGCAGGAGAGCAGCTAGAAAACAGACAAGGTTTCTATATTTGTACAGAGATGAGGAAGGAGGGAGAGAGGGTGTGTGCATGTTGGTGTGTGTGTGGCCAGGCCACCAGGAGCATTCCTGTTTAAAAGAAAAAGTACTCCAGCAAGAGAGCAAGCAGAAGTGGGGGCTGTGGTCTGTTGGATTTGCAGGGAATGCCTGACAAAGCAGGGAGGATGAATCTGACTCCATGTTCTCAGAAGGCTCATTTCTTATTTTATAATACTATATCATATTAAAGAATACCATACTATACAAAACAATACAGAAAAGATACTTAGTGCTAAAAAGATGATAATGAAATCTCCTGACTCTTTCCAGAGTCCTGATTGGCCAAAGAGTCAAAACAATTCACACCATTATCCAATGAAACAATCATAAACAATCTCCAAACAAATTCCAAAGCAGCAAAACACAGGAGAAGCAAATGAAATAAGAATTTTTTCCTTTTCTCTGAGGCTTCTCAGCTCCCCAGGAGAAGAATCCTGGGTGAAGGGATTTTTCAGAGAATGTGAATGCCACAGTGGTCCCTCCCTCCCCTGTGGTGACAGGACTTTGCAGGCTTTGTAGGTGCATTCATGTGCCTACATTGGAGCTTTCAAATGGGAAATGCAGAGAACAGCACACTGAAACCCTTTGCAGAATATAAACCATGTTTGATTTTTAACCAGTGTGATATCTCTGCAAAGGAATAATAAATATTGTCACCTTCTTACAGTGGTTAGAAGTTTAGTCTGAATTATGCTAATTTGTTTTAATGGTCTAAGTGTGTCAGGGTTGTTCAGAAATGTAAGCTCTCTGTCAGGGTCTGGAAAAGTGTAACATCACCAGTGGTGGGATGGCAGGATGACCTTCCTACAGTGTCATTTCTCCAGCAAACTGAGGTGTCCAGATGCTCTGCAGGAAATGCAGTGCATTGAGCCCACTCATGGAGCCATGCCTGGAGTGAGGAGCATTGCCTCCTCCCCAGGACTTGCTGATTACATCACCAAAGAATAAGAGAAACCCTGTGAGAATGTGCTGGAATGTGCTGTTTGGTGGGTGGGAGAGGTGTGGGGTGAGTGGAACAGACTCAGCTTTAACAATAGGCTGAGCTCTTTATTACCCTGATCTGAAAATGGAGGGGAAGAGTGAAAGGTCCTTCTTTGGTCTGCCTGGAAATCAGCTGTGCCTTGCTGATGACTGAAGTGGGAGCTTTCAGTGGGTGCTAGAACCACAAACAGATATATCTTGTAGGTTCTCACACTGCTCTTTGAATCAATAACATTGATTTTTAACCAGTGTGATATCTCTGCAAAGGAATAATAAATATTGTCACCTTCTTACAGTGGTTAGAAGTTTAGTCTGAATTATGCTAATTTGTTTTAATGGTCTAAGTGTGTCAGGGTTGTTCAGAAATGTAAGCTCTCTGTCAGGGTCTGGAAAAGTGTAGCATCACCAGTGGTGGGATGGCAGGATGACCTTCCTACAGTGTCATTTCTCCAGCAAACTGAGGTGTCCAGATGCTCTGCAGGAAATGCAGTGCATTGAGCCCACTCATGGAGCCATGCCTGGAGTGAGGAGCATTGCCTCTTCCCCAGGACTTGCTGATTACATCACCAAAGAATAAGAGAAACCCTGTGAGAATGTGCTGGAATGTGCTGTTTGGTGGGTGGGAGAGGTGTGGGGTGAGTGGAACAGACTCAGCTTTAACAATAGGCTGAGCTCTTTATTACACTGATCTGAAAATGGAGGGGAAGAGTGAAAGGTCCTTCTTTGGTCTGCCTGGAAATCAGCTGTGCCTTGCTGATGACTGAAGTGGGAGCTTTCAGTGGGTGCTAGAACCACAAACAGATATATCTGGTAGGTTCTCACACTGCTCTTTGAATCAATAACATTGATTAAATGCTTCCCATGGATTTGATTATAGCAGCAACTATTGTGTCCTTAAACGAGAGGCTAAACTTCAACAACCCAGTTTTCTTGACTTGTGAATCTCTGCATGGAGCTTCTCCTCTTTTGGAGTGATTTGTTTTATTTATTTCCCCTCTCCATTTCCCTTGTGGTGAATGAAAATACTCGGACTGACAGTGGGCTGCAGGGAGGGGGTGGTGTACCAGAGAGTTCTGAGAAAGGTAAATCTTACTGAATTTGTTCTTAGAGCTGCCTTTCCTGCACTGGGGAGTGTGATAGCTCTTCCCATCCTTAAGCAGTTGTGTCTGTGGAGCACTGGTTTGGCTTGGCAGAGGGAGGGGGTTCAGGGCTAGGGATCAGTATTTGTCCTGAAGGCTTTTATCTCCTCTGCTTTCTCAGCAGAGCTCTTCAGCTCTTTTGCTGGCAGAATCACCTCAGCTCACAGTGACAGCAGGTTTGGTCCAAGCAGGAATTGCTCAGTGGAGCATGGCATGGCAGCTCTCCTTCCACACAGCCTGCCTGTGCCCCTGCCCTGCTGCACAGCAGTGTGCTCCTGTTAGAGAGCAGCACCAGGGTCAGCAGGCTGGCCCCCCTTCTGGGAGGACTGGGAGGGAAAAATCTTCTCATCAGCCTCCTGTGAGATGGTGTGGAGCTGAGATTGCTGTAAGAGGAGCTGCAGGATCACGGGACAAGAGTATAAAATATCTATTGCCCACCAGCAAAACTGCTCCTCAAAACTTGTTCATTCCCTGCCAGCGGTGAGATGTGCTTCTCAGACCTGCCAGGGAAGTCCTCCAAGGCCAGCAGCAGTTCAAAAATGCTGCTGAACTCACCTTCTCTCCATTTCTGCCAACGTTTCTCAGGGATCAGCAGCTCTGAGCTGTTGTGTGGCACCACCATCATTTTCTGCACAGGGTCACAGAGGGACACTCATCCTGCCTTTCCTCTACAGCCAGACACCGAGGGTAAATTGCAGATATTTGGGAAGAGGAGCTGTCATCTTTCACCATTCACTTTGCTTTAAAGCCATGCCTTAGAGCCAGGAAAACTGTGAAGGCTCTTGAGCAGCTGATGGAGAGGCTCTGATCACAGCTGCAGTAATGATGAAACTTCCTCATGAAACTGGGAGATAAGGGGCATCACTGACAGGGGGCATTGCACATGGAGAGCTTTAGATTCTTTATTTGCAGAGGTGCTGTGGGTTTTGTCTGGTTTGTTAGGAATAAATGCAGAGTTTTGCCTGGAGAAGGTGCACTGCAATAAGACATGAACCTGTAGTTTGATCTGGACAGCAAAATCCTGTGGTAAAACACTGAGAAAAAAAAAGAGAGATCAGAAAAGAAAGAGGCTTCAGAGTTTCCTTTATTGTTCTTTGGAGATTTCTGGGGAAAAAACCAACCACCACAAATGAAGCACATAACATGATTTTTGTCCTCTTTCTGGAGCTGCAGCTGCTGCAGTCAGCTCCCCACCCTCAAGCTGTCTGCTGTTTGCTGCCAAGCTTTGCCAGCAGGTTGCTGGGATAATATTAGGCTTTTGTAATGACAAAAAAAAGTGCCTGGAAAACAGATATATATAATTTTTGCATTTACATTAGAAGAGGTATATGACATGCCAGAGAGCTGCTTGGGAGGTGCCAAGAAGCAACAAACAATCAAGGAATCTCTCAAAGTGCCCAACCATGAATACAAGGAGCCAATTTTGGCTATGTTTTTAAAGACCAGCATCAATAAACATGCATGCAAACGTGTTTGGAGGATGTTGTGCCTCTGAAGAGGCACTAAGGGCTGCAATAAAGTAGGAGGACAGGGTGAAATGCTGGAGGCTTCCAGCAGGGCTGTGTTCCAAAGCCTGGTCTGCAGGTAACCCAGCAAAGCAGCTGTAGTAGGGCTGGCACTCTCACACATCTGCCACAGTGGGCATCCTGGCCAAAATGGTTTCTCAGCCTCTGCTGGCAGGTGAAAATGGCTTGTCTTTTCTGTGGAAAAGAACTTGAAGTCAAAAGAGGAAATAACAGGATTTCCATACTGTTTAATTCCATTCATAGACAAGCACAGCCTCAGGAGTCCCTGCAAGCAGATACTCAGGCTCCCCCAAGAAGTTAAGAGGAGGAATTCTGAAGTTTCATGTTGAACTGCTTTTGTGAGCCTGATATCCAGCATCCTCTGTAGCTGCTGTCAAAGATGCCATGATACTTTTCACAAGAAAATGTTTGTCTGCATGGATTGACTCTTATGCCCAGCAAAAATCTCTCCTAGGTAATTGCATTCTGCTTTTTTCAGCCACTTGTTTCCCCAGCTCCTGGAGCTGCTGGAGGCTGCCTCCTCTGAGTCTGTGTATGAGATCACTCTTTTAGCAAGAGGGAGAAATAATACAAGGAAACTTTGCAGCTGCAGAGCAAGCTGAATCTTAAAATGAAAGTGGTGGGAATGACAAAGTGCAGGACACACGTTGTCTGTGTAGAAGAGAGATTACTCTCTGCAGTAGGAAACTACCTCAGGAGTCTGTGTTTCATGTTGTAAAGCAAATCCTGTCAGAAGCCTGGCATAAAAATCCCTCAGATGTTTCAAATCTTTCTCTCTGCCCCTACACCTGGCTTGTACTGAACCCCCCTGACCTGGCAGCTCAGTGAGGCAGGCAGAGGCAGGCTCAGTGTAAAAGTGTAGTAGCAGCAATCCCCCTGACCAGGGAAGGATGAGCATTGCCTCCATGGCTGCAGAAGGCTGATCAGACACTTTACTGGTACTACACTATATTATATGAAAAACTGATCATACACCTTATTGTTTCTACATTATACTTCATGAAAAACTGATCAAACACTTTATTGTTACTGCACTATCCCATAATACACTATATTATATGAAAAACTGATCATACACCTTATTGTTACTGCACTATCCCATAATACACTAAACTTCATGAGAAACTGATCACTGTATTGGTACTACACTATACTACATGAAAAACTGATCAAACATTTTATTGTTACTACACTATACCATAATACACTATATTATATGAAAAACTGATCAAACACCTTATTGTTACTGCATTATACTACATGAAAAATTGATCCAATATTTTATTGTTACTGCACTATACCATAATACATTATACTTCATGAAAACTGATCACTGTATTGTTACTATACAATATTACATGAAAAACTGATCACTTTATTATTACTGCACTCTACCAGAATACACTATATTATATGAAAAACTGATCACTTTATTGTTACTGCACTATCCCATAATACACTAAACTTCATGAAAAGCTGATCACTTAATTGGTACTACACTATATTACATGAAAAACTGATCAAACATTTTATTGTTACTGCACTATACCATAATACACTATATTATATGAAAACTGATCAAACACCTTATTGTTACTACACTATCCCATAATACATTATACTTCATGAAAAGCTGATCACTGTATTGGTACTACACTATATTACATGAAAAACTGATCAAACACTTTATTGTTACTGCACTATCCCATAACACACTAAACTTCATGAAAAGCTGATCACTTTATTGTTACTACACTATACTACATGAAAAACTGATCAAACATTTTATTGTTACTACACTATACCATAATACACTATATTATATGAAAAACTGATCAAACTCCTTATTGTTACTGCATTATACTACATGAAAAACTGATCAAACACTTTATTGTTACTGCACTATCCCATAATACACTATATTACATGAAAAACTGATCAAATATTTTATTGTTACTGCACTATACCATAATACATTATACTTCATGAAAACTGATCACTGTATTGTTACTATACAATATTACATGAAAAACTGATCAAACACTTTATTATTACTGCACTCTACCAGAATACACTATATTATATGAAAAACTGATCACTTTATTGTTACTGCACTATCCCATAATACACTAAACTTCATGAAAAGCTGATCACTTTATTGTTACTACACCATATTACATGAAAAACTGATCAAACACTTTATTGTTACTGCATTATACTTCATGAAAACTGATCAAACACTTTATTGTTACTGCACTATACCATAATACACTATATTATATGAAAACTGATCAAACACTATTGTTACTGCATTATACTACATGAAAAACTGATCAAATATTTTATTGTTACTGCACTATCCCATAATACACTAAACTTCATGAAAAGCTGATCACTTTATTGTTACTACACTATATTACATGAAAAACTGATCAAACATTTTATTGTTACTGCACTATACCATAATACACTATATTATATGAAAACTGATCAAACACTATTGTTACTACATTATACTTCATGAAAAATTGATCAAATATTTTATTGTTACTGCACTATACCATAATACATTATACTTCATGAAAACTGATCACTGTATTGTTACTATACAATATTACATGAAAAACTGATCACTTTATTATTACTGCACTCTACCAGAATACACTATATTATATGAAAAACTGATCACTTTATTGTTACTGCACTATCCCATAATACACTAAACCTCATGAAAAGCTGATCACTTAATTGGTACTACACTATATTACATGAAAAACTGATCAAACATTTTATTGTTACTGCACTATACCATAATACACTATATTATATGAAAACTGATCAAACACCTTATTGTTACTGCACTATCCCATAATACACTATATTATATGAAAAACTGATCATACACTTTATTGTTACTACACTATACCATAATACATTATATTATATGAAAAACTGATCAAACACCTATTGTTACTGCATTATACTTCATGAAAAACTGATCAAATATTTTATTGTTACTGCACTATCCCATAATACACTAAACTTCATGAAAAGCTGATCACTTTATTGGTACTACACTATATTACATGAAAAACTGATCAAACACTTTATTGTTACTACATTATACTTCAGGAAAATTGATCAAATATTTTATTGTTACTGCACTATACCATAATACATTATACTTCATGAAAAGCTGATCACTGTATTGTTACTACACTATATTACATGAAAAACTGATCAAACACTTTATTGTTACTACATTATACTTCATGAAAAATTGATCAAATATTTTATTGTTACTGCACTATACCATAATACACTAAACTCCATGAAAAGCTGATCACTTTATTGGTACTACACTATCTTACATGAAAAACTGATCAAACACTTTATTGTTACTGCACTATCCCATAATACACTATATTATATGAAAACCTGATCAAACACCTTATTGTTACTGCATTATATCATAATACACTATATTATATGAAAAACTGATCAAACACTATTGTTACTACATTATACTACATGAAAAATTGATCAAATATTTTATTGTTACTGCACTATACCATAATACACTAAACTTCATGAGAAACTGATCACTTTATTGGTACTACACTATACTACATGAAAAACTGATCAAACATTTTATTGTTACTACACTATACCATAATACACTATATTATATGAAAACTGATCAAACACTATTGTTACTACATTATACTACATGAAAAATTGATCAAATATTTTATTGTTACTGCACTATCCCATAATACACTATATTATATGAAAAACTGATCACTGTATTGTTACTGCACTATCCCATAATACACCAAACTTCATGAAAAGCTGATCACTTAATTGGTACTACACTATATTATATGAAAAACTGATCAAACACTTTATTGTTACCACACTATCCCATACTACTACATGAAAAACCTTTCACCCTTGCCAGACACACGTGGATCCAGTTGGTCAATGAATCAAAGCACCATCACCAGAGTCCAAGAAACTTCCTTTTGGAAAACTCCATAAACTCCATGAAACTTCCTTTGGTAAATCTCCATCATGTGCACATTCCACAGGTGCAGAGATCAAGATAAGAGTTGTTTTTCTCACAGCTTCCCAGGACAATCCCAGCACAGCCATGTGTGTCTGTTCAGAGGATGTGTGCTTACCACACTTAAGCATTTCCTGGCACTGACAGCCCTGGTTTTTTTTTTTTGCAAATCCTCAGGGAATCATAGTGCTAAATGCTACAAGAGTGTTAATTCTGTCAGGTAGGCAATTGTGCAGTCAGAAGCTCGGAGGTGTCCTTGCCATGCAGGGGATCTCTGTGTGCTGCTGGAGAGGGGACCAGACCACCAGCTGCTCCTGTGCTTGGCACAGCTTGGGTGTCACGTGGAATTGCTTCCTCCCCTCTGCTGTGATGCAGTGGAAGATGGGGACCACGTTGTGCTGCATCTTACCTGGCTCTGCTGGCTGGATCTGGCTGTTCATCCCCTCCTGGATTCCTTGTCCTGGCTGTTCATCCCCTCCTGGATTCCCTGTCCTGGCTGTTCATCCCCTCCTGGATTCCCTGTTCATCCCCACCTGGATTCCCTGTTCATCCCCTCCTGGATTCCTTGTCCTGGCTGTTCATCCCCTCCTGGATTCCCTGTCCATCCCCTCCTGGATTCCCTGTCCATCCCCTCCTGGATTCCCTGTTCCTGGCTGTCCATCCTCTCCTGGATTCCCTGTCCATCCCCACCTGGATTCCCTGTCCATCCCCTCCTGGATTCCCTGTCCTGGCTGTTCATCCCCACCTGGATTCTCTGTCCATCCCCACCTGGATTCCCTGTCCTGGATTCCCTGTCCATTCCCTCCTGGATTCCCTGTTCCTGGCTGTCCATCCCCTCCTGGATTCCCTGTCCTGGATTCCCTGTCCATCTCCACCTGGTTTCCCTGACAATCCCCTCCTGGATTCCCTGTCCATCCCCTCCTGGATTCCCTGTTCATCCCCACCTGGATTCCCTGTCCATCCCCTCCTGGATTCCCTGTCCTGGATTCCCTGTCCATCCCCTCCTGGATTCCCTGTCCATCCCCTCCTGGATTCCCTGTCCATCCCCTCCTGGATTCCCTGTCCATCCCCACCTGGATTCCCTGTCCTGGATTCCCTGTCCATCCCCTCCTGGATTCCCTGTTCATCCCCTCCTGGATTCCCTGTCCATCCCCTCCTGGATTCCCTGTTCATCCCCTCCTGGATTCCCTGTCCTGGATTCCCTGTCCATCCCCTCCTGGATTCCCTGTCCATCCCCTCCTGGATTCCCTGTTCCTGGCTGTCCATCTCCTCCTGAATTCCCTGTCCATCCCCTCCTGGATTCCCTGTCCATCCCCTCCTGGATTCCCTGTCCATCCCCTCCTGGATTCCCTGTTCCTGGCTCTGGGGCCAGCACTCTCGTGGGGCTCAGCTCCCAGCCCTGAGAAAATGGAGCACCAGCATCCTGGTTTTCATCCCTTGGGGGAAGGGGGATTTTTTTTATTAATAACCCAAATTACCCTGTGAAATGGCACTTGTCTGCTGTTAAATATTAAACTCCCTTAAGTGGGTGAGCTGGGGCACAGGAGCAGCAGTGTGCTGCTGGGGATGGGCTGTGGCAGAAGATGAAGTGGTGCTGGACAGCATTAATTCCTCCTCCCTGGAGGGCCTTCCATCCTCAGGGCAGCCAGGTGCTCCTACATGCAGCTCCCCAGCTTCCAAATGGCATTTTTCACACTTGAAACACTTTGCACGCTTTGAGCAGATCTGAACATCAAAGGCTGGTGGATCCTGGCTCTGGCGTTACCATGGCAACAGCAGCTGAGAGGATTTGGATGTTTCTGGGATGGGATTTTGCTGCTGGGTGTGTTGGGGCTGCTCTGCTCACATCAGTGCCACGGTGGTGCTGGGTGAGGGGATGGTCTGGCCAGCCCAGGAGGGCTCTGGGGTGCAGACTCTGGGTCTGAACTGCTCACCTCAGCTCCCTCCAGCCTGGCAGAGGAGAAGGGAGCCCTTCTCCCCATGCAATGCCACATGTGGAAGTAGGTCAGCTCAATTATACCCTCAGATATGCTCATTTCTCTCTGCTGGCTCTCAAGGGAGTGAAACACTGAGCTTTGCTACAAGGATTGGCTCTGTAGGAGCCCAAAACTGCTTCAGTGAGCCTCTCCTTGGGGTGCTGGCTTCAGGTGCCTCTTGTACCCCCCTGCAGCTCCAGATGTGCTGCATCCAGTGGATTTTCAGGAGTGAGCATAAAGCTGAACACTATGAAAATATGAGATTGATCTGCCTGGGCAGCATGCTGCAGCAGCACAGTCCAGGGGCTGCTGCTGACCCTCACTGTGAGTCTGTCCAGCTGTGTGTCCTGGGCAAAATGCAAAATGCAAAATGCCCCATCCTCCTCCTTGTGTGCTCTAAAATGGCCCCTGGGAATTCATTGCTGTTGTGTGAACACTTCTCATTTGGGTGACTCTAGCAATATCTGCTGGGGGAAACAGGTAAGTGTTAAGGAACTGCCTGAGACCTTGTTTTTCTGAGGTGTTTTCATGAAAATGGAAAGAGCTTTTGGAATGAAAAGCTGTTCATTTATTAGACTGGTATTTATTATTTTTTCAGTTATTTTTCACGTGTGACTTATCGGGACAGGCAGGTAGCAGATGTCCCTTGGGGGGTGGGAGGGTGGGGTGTGTGTGCAGGCAGGCACTGGAGATGGAGGGGTTGGTGCAGGAAATCAGGGAATTCTGAGCACCCTGCCCATTCCTTGTGCTGTCACAGCAATAGACACTGCTCAGACTTGTGATCTCAGCGCTGCTGGCCGCTGCATACTAAAGGAGAAAACATTTTGTCAAACTGCCTGAACGTGACAGGGCAAGATCATCTGGGTGGTATTTAGGTGCAGTGCAGACCTCAGAGGCTGGGTGGCTGTGAATAAAGGCACACTGCAAGTGTGGGGCAAGATCTGAGCCCTTGCTCTCTGGTTTGATGCTCGGGGGCAGAGCAGATTTCTCTCCAAGAGGAGCAGAGTGCAGCCTGCCAGGTGGGGACATCTTTTCTCACAGGAGGTCAGTCTCTGCTGCCTCCAGGCATGCACTGCAGCCAAGTGATGGAAATCTCTTGGTTTTGAGATTCCCAAGCAGGCACAACATTTAGGCATCTCTCAGTTTTCAGCAGACCTGCAGTTACAGCAGGACCAGTGGATTGGACAGGATCAATAGCTGGGGTGGATTAACTGCAGCCTGAGAAGAGTCTGGTTACATCTTCCAGATTGTGCCTGTCTCAATGAAAGCTGAAATCTGCACCATGAGCAGTAATTAAGAAGTGATTTGCCCTTGGCCCATATTGTGGGCACAATGCCAAGTTCTGAGTTCCCAGACCTGGGAATTTTCAGACTCAGCCTGAGCTAGGTGATGTTTTTGCACTCAGAGCTGCCTAGTCTCTAAGAGGGGTCAGACAGTGAGTGCTAATCCTGTGGGGGAGATGTGTTCTGGCCCACTGGATAAGAGAGCTGGATGCAGAGGTTGCTGAACAACTTTATCTGTGCAGAAATCTTCTTTGCAGCCAGGATAGCACAGCACTGAGCTGCAGCATAAACAATGGGACATGAATATTCCTCTCCTTTGGGAGCTTTGCAGCTCTTTCCTGTCTTCACTCTGAGATTCTGCCTTTCTGGGTTTTATGCTTGGATAAGTATAAATAAGTTGATATTTTCACTTGTGTTGCCTGGCTGGTTCAAATGATGAGCAAAAAGAAGACTTGATCAGTGGTGGTAAGATGCCAGAGAGGCACATGCTGTGAAACTCTGCTCAGTGTGTGTGCAGGGAGGGGCAAAAGCTGCTGAAACATCTTGGTTTGGGGCTCAGACTGCTTCCCCTCCAAGAGCTAAACTGTGCTTGTGCTGGTACAAGGCAGCTGTCCCTTGGAGTGGGAGAGCAGTCTGCTCCATCTCCAAAGTCAGGCCTTTGGAGGCAGCAGTGCCCAGTTCAAGGAACACAACCTCAAGAAGATCTATTCAATTTGTATTTCTGAATTTCCTTTGGGAATCTCAGATTAAAGAGTTCTGAACTGATAAATGACCACTAAGTGGTTTCTTAGATCAGGACTGTGACAGGAGGAGATTTCTAATAGCTGCTGAGCTTTGCAGACCCAGTCTGCAGTTTCTTCTCATTTCTTCTGTGTGCCAGTTTTTAGACTGGTTTGGAGAGATTTGGCTTCCTTATTGTCCCTCCAACAAGAAAGGAGATGGAGAGGCAGCTAGAGAGAAAGGGCTGGAATATTTGTGTGCAGCTAGAGAGAAAGGGCTGGATTATTTATGTACAGCTAGAGAGCAAGGGCTGGAATATTTGTGTACAGCTAGAGAGCAAGGGCTGGAATATCTGTGTATAGCTAGAGAGCAAGGGCTGGAATATCTGTGTGCAGCTAGAGAGCAAGGGCTGGAATATCTGTGTACAGCTAGAGAGCAAGGGCTGGAATATTTGTGTACAGCTAGAGAGCAAGGGCTGGAATATTTGTGTGCAGCTAGAGAGAAAGGGCTGGAATATTTGTGTGCAGCTAGAGAGCAAGGGCTGGAATATTTGTGTGCAGCAAATCTTTGTCTCCCTCCCACCACATCACATTGCACACCCCCTCCTCAGAGGGAAAGGTGAAGAGCAGATCAGTGTCAACCCTGCTGCTCATGGCTGGTGATTCCAGCACTCTGGAAGCTGAGCACCAGTGGCACCCATGGACCTCCTGTGAAGTGAAATCACAAATCACTGTGCCAGAAGCCACAAACACCTCAGGAAAGCCAAGCCTCAGCTGTGTGGTGCTCTGAGGGCTGCCTGCTCTGAGCTGCAGCATCTATCTCAGCTCTGCAGAGCATCCTTACCCACTTATTTATGCCTGCATCACTGCTGCTCTCTCCCAACAGGAGGAAGTGGCCTGACAGCATCCCTGTTTTGCTGTGTACCTGCTGTTATCCGTGGCTGGGCAGCAGCAGCAGAATTGCTAAACATTTAAATTATTCAGCTTCTGTTGTTGACTCAGCTCTAAAGCTACATTGACATTTCCTGAGCTAATGGCTTGCTGACTGGAACCTGGGAGCCTGGCTGCTCCTGGGAGCCTCAGCAGGTGACAGGAGCACAGGGAGTGTGCTCCAGGTTCTCTCTGAGGACAGAGGGGACGAGCTGGAGTGAGGTGAACCTGTGTGTATCCACGTCCTTGCACCAGGAGACAGTGCCAGTGCTCAGGAGGGAGCAGCTCCCTTCAGTGGCTGCAGCCTGGCCTCATTTCCCAAGTGGCTGAGTTCAGGAGGGGCTGTGCTTCCTTCCCTGGGCAGAGGCACATGCAGCTTCCTCCAAATATTAGAGCCCATTTTTGTGTTATTTTCTTTTCTCCAAGGTGATGTGTCCAAGGCTCTCTGCTGCACACATTCCTCTCCTCATTCCCTTAAATGAAAGGAAGAACAGCTGAGGACAGCCTGGCAAGTGCCTGGTTGTGGGCAGCCCCTTCTCTGGTTACATGGCAGATACCAAAACCCAGGAAGGAGCCTTGCATTCCTTCACAGCTACATCATCCCACAGCTGAAGAGTTCCTCCAAAGGTCAGAGGCAGGACTTTGAATCTTGAAAAAAAGGCTCTTTGCAGACTGGTTCTCTTCAGAGACCTCTGCCTTCTACATTTCTGACAGAGCTCCTCCTCACCCCTGGCTCTGTCTGCAGTTGCTGCTGGAGCTCAGTGCTTTCATCTCAGGTGTGAACCCCAAATCCAACCCTGAGGCACTGGGGATGCTGAGCCTTGTCCCAGGAGCTGTCTCAGCATAGCAGAGGGAGAAGTTAATTTTCATGTGGGTATGATAAGCATTATAGCATCCAGGGAACAGCACTTAAGAGAAAAATGGAACCCTGGCTTGCAAAAAAAATCCCTGAAGCCCACTGGGGCACCCAGAGGCTGTTATTTGGTGTTTTCACTGTAATTCTTGGTCACTTTTTCTCTATGTGAATTTGCTCTGTTTTAGACAATATTCCTGTTTTTTCCAGTGTAAATAATGTCCCTTTGCAGAGCCCCAGTTTAACCCTGTGTTAGCTTTTGTGAGGCACTGGTGGGCACTGACTGTAGGCTCAGAGCAGCAGCAGCTTGTAGGGCAAATACAGAGTGCCAGGCAGGCAGCAGTGGCAGTGCCCATCCTTTTGGCAGCAGCCATCTGAGCTCCACCTGAACTGAAGGTGGAGTCTGTTCTGTTTCAAATGTCAGAGGGAATCTAGGCTGTCAGTCAAGTGCTGAGTGGCTCTGGACAAAGGGAAGGTGTTTTCCCTAGACTGAGGTAAGGACTCTGCTTTGCTCTAATGCTAAACTTGGTCTTTGCTCCGTGTAAAAATCTCAATTTCTGTGTAATGCAAAGCGTTTTGCCCTCCTAACGTGTTCTAGTGATCTCCTTTTCCTGCCTCTCAGCTTGTACAAGCTCTTCTGGTGGTGGGCTGGGATGTTTTATAGGAATTCCCCAGAGAGATAACAGCTGGCAAAGCAGTTGTTTCTTTCTCCAAGCTGCAGATTTTACAAGTATTTATTTATCCCTATACTTCCCAGGCCTTTCCAGGTGTGATCATCTCATGGCTGTGCATTCTCTGGTTTGGCCCCAAGGAAACACCTTGAGTGGTATTTGCTTCCCCAGGACCAAGGAAGGAACTGATGAATCTGACTCCATGTTCTTAGAAGGCCAATTTATTATTTTATGATAATTTAATATAGTAAATAATGCCATACTAAACTGTACTAAAGAATAGAGGAAGGATACAGACAGAAGGCTACAAAGAATGAAAATGAAAACTCATGACTGACTCCGGAGTCTGACACAGCCTGACCATGATTGGTCATTAAATTAAAATAATTCCCATGTTGGATAAACAATCTCCAAAGCAGCAAAACACAGGAGAAGCAAATCAGATAATTATTGTCTTCCTTTCTCTCTGAGGCTTCTCAGCTTCCCAGGAGAAGAAATCCTGGGCAAAGGGATTTTTCAGAAAACATGACAGTGACCCACCTCGGCCTTCTCGACCCTGTGACTGGCAAAAGGTGAATGGTGGCTGGAAACAGAACCCCAGCTGTGTGGCTGCCCTGCAGCACCCCAAATCCTTCGCCAGGCTGGCCCCAGTTTAGCACCTGGAGCAAAGCAGGAGGGGTGGCTCCTGCCAGGCAGGCCGTGGTGGCCCTGCAGGGTCACCCCAGGCTGGAGCACAATAAAGGGTGGGACGGGAGTGATCTGCAGGAGCTCTGTTCCTTTGGACAACTGCTGTGACTCCCTTGCGTGTCTTTCAGAGAGGGCATGCACCAACCACTGTGGACCCCTTGCCTTCTTGCTGCAAGCAAGGATCTCCTGAAGGGATGCTGGAGCAGGAGTCTGCTGTGCAGGTAGAAGGGGGGAAGGGGCGCGTGCATTGTGTTGCAGTGGGCTCTAGGCCCTGCAGAGAGCCTGGAGCTGCTGTCACCAGACCTCATCTGCCACCTCAGCTCCATCTCGGTGTCCTCCATGTGGGACTGTGCCCAGCCAAGCTCTGCAGGGACCTGGGGAAAACCTCAGGTCTTCTGCTCACTGTCTCCAGCCCAGCCTGCTTTGTGTGGCACAGACCCAGAGACAGTGTGGGTCTGGCCACAGAGCTGTTTCATTTTGCTTTTATTGCCCAAGTTTCATCTCCCCTTGAACGATTTGAAGAGCAGGGCTCATGCTCACAGACGTGTTTATGAAGTGTGGCTCAGGCATGGCACCCCCTAAGCACTGCCCAGCCTGGCACCCCTCCCCAGGCCCTGACGTAGGACTGCCATAATCTCCAGACTCCAGACAGGAGCTTCCTTGTTGTGCTGCCTTGCACAGTCAGGTGTGTGAGGGGTGATAGGGCCAGTCCAGCTGCTGATAAACCTCTGCCAGCCCGCTCATGCTTGGTTTGGCTGCAGCACTCAGCATAAGTGGGTTGAGGAGAGCTGCAGACCCTGGCTGTGCAGGGTGAGCTGACCTTCTCCTGCAGTGATGACATGCATGCATTGCCTGAGGGTGAGTACTTGGGCATGGTCAGGGGTTCCTTGGGCAGAAAAGAGGAGAGGAATCAGGTCAGCTGCTTTGCATGAGGGAGTTCAGGTATATTCTGGCTGGTAAGATGAACTTCAGTCCACAGATAATGCCTCTTCTCCCCAGACTAAACGGGCCTCAGAGTGGCAGGAAGGGTTTGCTGCCCTTCTTAGGTCGTTGGTAACGTGCCTAAGGTCATCCTTGGAGCCAGTGGCAGTGCCTGGCATTGACACCAGGTCCCTCTGTGCTCTATTTGCCTTGTCCTTCTCACCAGGGCTTTACTGGGAGAAGGGAGGAGCCCCAGGTGGTGTTGTTTTGCAGTATTGTGATGGTAGATGTTGGTTCCTGTGTGGTCACCTTCCTGCCCTGGGACAGGTGCACAGGAGGGTGTTTCTGTCTCAGCACAGTGCTGTGCTGGCTCTGCTGTGGAGCAGGTGGCTGTGCTGCAATGCCTTTGCTTGCATGTCCTCAGCAGGGATCTGCTGGCAGAGATTTATTACCAGGCCTGTGCTTCTGGTGCTGTTCTGTCAGTGCTTTCTGCCCTGCATGGCTTCCAGAGGCTGCACCCCAAGCTCTGGCCAGGCAAGCCTGGCTTGAGGCTCAGGACAGTAAATCTGTGGTAGCCACAGCCCAGGGGCTGTGCTGTGATAGCCCCAGCATGCAGATCCCTGCAGAAAGCCCCTTCCAAGCACTTCTGTGCCTGCAGGGAGAGCAGGTGTGGACCAGTCCTGCTGGAGGAGAGGCAGGGAATGAGCAGGGGATGAGTCAGAGCAGACTGCAGAAATCAGGAGCAGTTTATTAGCACCACTAGGAAAGGAAAGGAGGCTTCTCCACAGGGCACCAGGGCAGATCCTGATGGTGGGATCTGGGCTCCAGCACCTCACCTGAGCATGAAGGTGCTGACAGAGCCCAGGTCAGGCTGAGGCTGGTCCAGAAGCAGTGTCTTAGTCCCAGGCTGACATCAGGCAGGCTCAGAGCGTGTCTCTGACTCCCCCCTTGCACTGTCAGCATGCTGGAGCCCTCTCAGCTCCCCAGTGTTGATTGCACAGACCTGCCTGAACCATGTCATGGCCCAAAAAAGGCAGTGCATCAGGAAAGCAGGAGAGAGAAAGCCATTGCTCTGCTGCTGCAGCTCTCTCAGCAGCTGTAAGTGTTGTTATATTAGAAGAGGTGTAGTGCCTGAGCAAAGAGCTCTCATGTATTGTCTTCAGTCACAGTCTCTATATTTTTTGATGAGGTAAAAATAGCTTTTCTTTTTCAGGATATGCAGAGAGCAGAGGCTCCTGCTAACATCAAAGGAGAGTGACAGCTTTCCCCTGGGTTTGCATGGCCTCAGCTGGCAGGAGCAGGAGCTGTGTTAATTCTTGCCTCACTTTCACTCCCTGTGAAAGGAAAGATGTTCTGAGCTCCTGCTCCTGTTCAGGTGTCTGGACCAGCCTCTGTTTCACTCTCCACTGCTGCTGGAGACCCAGCACTGTATTCAGAGGGAAAGTGAGAGTTTGCAAATGAACAAGAGCTAGAGGGTGTTACTTAGAAGATCCATTAGGCAGGTGCTGCAGGTTTTCACAGAGCTGCAGGCTGCAGCCCTCCAGGGATCCTTATCAGGAGCATCATTCTGCTGGGTAGGGACATCTCCCTGCTGCCTTGCTGGGGGCAGATTAAGCTGTTTGTGATATCTGCCCTGCTCACAGCTCTGAACCTGTTCCAGCTGCAGCAGCCAGCACAGGGGAGCCCTGGGCAGGGAAGGAAGGAGTCCAATGGCAATGCAGATGTCTGAAAATGCTCAGCAGGGACTGAGCTAACCTTTACCCTGACCTGTACCACCAGGGACAGGCCAGAAGTGCCTCTCCTGTTAGGAGTGCACAAAAATGGGCTTTCCAAAAGCTCATTGCTCCTGATTATGTAACAGTAGAGGATTGTGCATGGTGAGGGGCCAGTCTGATGCTGCCACTGGAAAGCTTGCCCTCTCTTCAGCCCTGGAAAAATGCTAATTGACAGGTTGCTTCCCTTCCCACAAACCTTCCTTCCCTCCTTCTCTTGCTTTGGGATTTCTCCTGTGCCAGTTGTGTCAAGTTCTTCTCCAGCTCAGTCCTTTGCACGGGAATGTAAACAGATCTTTCACTTCCTGCATGCTCTGATTCACCTGCTGCAAGATGGTTGAGCTCCCCCTTTTTTCCATCCTGCTCTGGGGATCTCTGCTGGGTGTAGCAGCCATCAGCCCTCTTGGGGCTGTTGTGAAACCTCCACTAAGCAGAAATGAGCATGGACAAAGGGTTTCCTCAGGCTGGTGCATGAAATGAGGACAAACTCACTTGGCAGATGCCTTCCAGAGATGACTTCTTGTGCCTTGACTCTCTTCATGGCTCCTGTTAAGCTCTGCAGACCTGTGCTAAATCATGTGGGCAGAGGTGAGGGTGATGGGAGAATGGAACTTGGGCATGTGGATTTATCTGTCATGTGCATAGGGGTGAGGATGATGAGAGAATAGAATTTAAGCATCTGGGTTTATCCTTCCATCAGCTGAATTTTCCCAGTGCTTTTGCTTTTCTCTCTCTTCTGGGTTTGCAGTCTCTGCCTGTTCTCTGTGTTCTGCTGGCTGACTGCCTGAGGCTTTGCTCCTGTGGCCTCTCTGGAGATGCTGTGTTCTGCTGAATGCTGCCTTCCACTCCGAAGGCAGAGACCTGCCAGCAGGTTTTGTTTCTGCTGCAGGGCCCATTGAGAGCATCCAGTTCCTGTGAATACAGAGAGGAGAGAAAGTTCCTGTAGGAGAGACAGCATGGCTTCTGCCTCTGAGCACTTGGAGTTTTCTCTCCTGTCTTCCCTGATCCTCCTGTGGGGACCCTAAGTGTTATCCCTAACTGCTCTCAATCTTAGCAGCTCTTTTAGTGTGTTTTGAGGACTGACAAATTCCTCTCATCTGATGAGAAAGGACTGAGGTTATCACCTGCAGAATTGTGGAGTTGATATCTGCAGGGTGGAGAGGTCCAAATGAGCGTTGGCTCCAGAGACATTCCTAGGCTGGACAGTTCCTGAAAACTAAACCACTGCACTGGTGTGAGGTTTTGGTGTTTCTGCTGGAAATGATGCCTCAAAGGTGAGGATCATCCCCACTGTTGGACACAAGCCCACATGAGTAAGGAAATGTCCAAGCAAATGGCAAGGGCTGCTGCCCTTGGCAAGGGTTGATGACACATCCTCAGCTGGCAGAGCTGACTTTAGGCTCCAGGACACTGGCATTGGAAGCTGGAAGTGACTGGATGACCTCTGAGATGTGAGCTGGACCTTCCCACAGCATCTAGACAGGATGCCCACAGCAATACATGGCTTGGTGCCAGGGTTAGGCTTTGCATCTCCCTGCCAGTCCTGGGGCTCTTTGGCTGTTGGTTCCTGTGTCCTCCCAGCCTTGCTGGACCTCCTGTCTGCTGCTCCACGAGTCTGTGTCAGCTTGGCTGGAGAGACAAGTGGGCAGGCAGGGTAAAGAGGGCAATGCAGCAGGATGTGTGTGTGCCAGCCTGGAGCTGCTTCTCGACTGTCTTTGTGTCCCAGAAAGCACTGTGAGATCAGCACAAGTCCCCAGACTCATTTGTACTTGGAAATCACCTGCTTACAGCCTTTAGCAGCTCACACAGAGCAGGCTCCTGCCAAGTGTGGCACCTCCAGTGCTGAGACCCTCCCTTCTGTTATCAGTGAGGAGCAGGAGCTCCTGGGAGCTCCTCCCTGGGTGTGAGTGAGGCCCTGCCAGGAGAGATTACAGCAGGCTGCTGACTGTGACCAGACACACAGCAGGCTTACAAACCTCTGAGTGCAGCCCTTGAAATCCAGCCTGAGCCCCTGGTTTGACTTCTCCTTTGCTTTGTAGCCTTGGCCATGGCCACAGTGCAATGGGCTGGTGTGGTTCCAGGCTGATGGCATTATTGCTGTGAGAGGAGGAGGACACCTGGGAAAAGGGACAGAAGAAGCCTCTCCTCAGGGCCAGGAGAGGGTGTCGTGAGAATAAATTGACTCTGAAACCAGGGCAGAGGGAAAGGGAAAATTTAGATTGTCAGCAGACAAGGGGAGATTTTTCCTGAAGGAAAAGAAAGGGAAGGAGAGTAGAAGCACAGTCTGATGTGCTGTCCTAAGTTTTCAACTTTAGAACATCTTGGAGCACTTAACAAAATCCTGATCTGGGGCTTCTCTCTTGTAGAACTGCTGGCAGCAGCCTCCTGACACTTCACAGCTAGGATGTCTGCAAGTCTGTAGAGCATGATGCCTGTGTTTAGGGTTTAGCAGCCACCCCAGAGTGCAAGAGGTACACAACAGCAGTGAGGCAGCTTATTCTCTCCCCTGGAATATCTCCTTCCTGGAAAATGGCTAGGAAGGCAAAGAAGAATGGAAAAAACCTCTGCAAAGGAAAACCAGCAGAGGCAGTTTCTGCATCTGGAAGCAGCTGCTCGGTGTGCTGGGGCACACAGGGAGTGACTGTGTGTGCCTGAGGCACAGCTGTGCTGAGCCTTGTGCCTGTCAGTGGGTGGTGATGTGTGTGTCTGTGCCTGGGTGAGCTGGGATGGTGCTGGCTGGGACATGTGTGTGTGCCCTCTCCATGTGCACATCTCCTCGTGGTCATGGAGTCTCTGCACTCCTTGCTGTCAGTGCTCTGAAATTCAGGAGGTGGCAGTGACCCAGCCTGTGCCTCCATTTCCTGGGGAGCAGATTGCCCTGAGCACTGGGCAGGCCTGATGTCAGAAGGACAATAGGGCTGTGGATCTGCTTTTACCACTTGAGCCGAGCTATCCCAGCCTCTCTGGTGGAATTGCTGGGATTGCTGGTGTCTGATGCCCTGCACCTCTCTGTGCATCTCTGGAAGGTTCATGCTGAGCATGGGGAGCAAAAGGCAGCACCTCTGACACGCTCCAGCCTTGGCATGCTCTCCAAGGCCTGGGCCCCAGCATCCAGAGGGATGGAGGGAACCCCAGCCCCTCTCCTCTGTGGCAGGAGTTACCTGTGAGTTGCCAGGCTCCTGGGCATATCTGTGGGGCTGCTTTTCCTCTGCTGTTCCTGAGGTGGTACCTGCAGCTCTGACCCCCTCCCTGCGCTTGGCAGCAGTCATTTGCTTTCCGGAGGTGCCTTGGTATTAAATATCCTGTCTGACACAATAATGGAGAGAAAATGAACAAATTCCATTAGCAGCTGGCGATCCCTGCAGGGTCTGCATTGGAGAGAGGACGGAGCCTGTATTTTTAGCTAGAATGCAATGTAACTTACTGGCTCTCTCAAAGCTGGGGAGTAGATAACCAAGGAGGGAGAGAGGGGACACCAGGCTCAGGTTTCAGCCGAAGTGCCGGGCTATGGCAGCACGAAAGGGCAGGTCCGGTCCAGACGTGGCTGTGAGTATTCAACACACTTCTCCTTCATGCCCACAGACACCTCTGCTTTGCTTTTCTGCTTGCTTTCTGCTTGTAGTCTCTGCTGCTGGGTGTGCTGGGGCCTTGGGAGCCCCTTTGCTGCAGGGCCAGGTAGAGTTTTACCATTTAATCTTCGTAGCTCCATGTGTGTCCCACGGATGACAGAGCCTGGCTGAGCTGTGCTTTGATTTTCCAAGGGTTTGCTGCCTTGTCGTCGATCCTGACCTGAGAAGCAGAGGCTTCTAGCAGTGTCTGGAGTTGGAAAAGCTCTTTGCATTCAGCCTGTTGCTTGAAGCTGTCAGTGTTTCCTCACTGGACCCCAGACAGCACGCAGAGCTCAGGGCGTGAATGCGCATTTCTGAGCCCAGCGCTGTGCTGCTGCCTCTTGCAGGTGATCCTTCTGTGTGAGCAGGGCCCCGAGGTGCTGTGTCTCCCGTGCATTCACAGCCTTCCAAAGGCACAGCTCTGATGAGCCTGGGGGCTCTGCTCTGAGCTGGGAGCGGGCAGAGCCAGCTGGCACAGAGCTGATGAGATCAGCACGTGTTGGCCCCGCACGCGGCGGCTGCGCGCCATGGGCACGGTGCTGCTGCCCCCCAGCCCTGCCCTTCCGACCCAGGGGCTGCCCCACAGGGGCCGTGGCACCTTGCCACCCTGCTGGGAGCCTGGTGTGAGCTCTGTGCCTGGCCTGAGCTCAGGTGATCCTGTCTGTGGGCCTTACCTGTACAGCGGGAAGCAGGGCATGGCTGCCTTCCTCCCCGGTAGGGGTGTCAGGAGAAAGGATGAGCTGGGGGAGGCAGATGGAGGAGACCAGAAGGCATCTGAGGTGTGCTGCTCCAAAGCCTCAATTCCAACATCTGAGACTGCAAAGAGAAGGGAAGAGAGGAGCCCTGAACCTCTCCTAACTGAGATTGTCAGCATCATCCTCCCTACTATGCCTCCAGTGCTTTTATCTCTGGCTGTGTTGCTTCCAGCTCCTGTCCAGGAGCTTCCCAGTCCTGGATGCTCCTCTGCAACCAGGCTGTGGGCAATACAGGATGCCTTGGGGTGGCAGAACAGAAGCTCTCCTAGCCCAGGAGGTCCTTTGGTCAGTCCTGATGTAAGTGGTACAGGAGGGGTTCTGATTTTCTCTTGGAGCTGAAGACAGAGGAGTGTGTCCTGCAGCCATGCCGTGGATGTCTGGTGGCTCTCTCTGCAGAGAGCCCTTTGGGCTGGCCCCAGCAGGCACATGCCAGCTCCAGCTACCACTTCAAGTTCCCAGCCTCACAGAGCCACATCACTGCATTTCCACCCTGTTCTCCAGCTTCGAGTGAGCCATGCCATTGTCTCCATTTGCTGCCTCACACTGCTAAGAAGTGTTGCTGAAAGTATTGCTGTGCCTTGCCTGGGCTGGCTGTGGCGTAGCAGGGAAGCACTGCCAAAAAAGAGAGTTGGGAAGCACTGCCAAAAAAGAGAGTTGTGGCTTTCCCAGCTGTGAGGTGCTCAGCTGGGGCTGTTGTCCCTGGTGCTCACTGCTGTTGCTACTCAGTGGGTGGGCTCACTGCAGCTCCATCAGTGTAGCCCAGGCTACAGGGGGGTTTCCTGGGCCAAGGGAGGCTGTCGTGGTGGCAGGAGCTCCCTCCATGCTGTCCCCAGAGGGTGACAGGACGAGCTGCAGACTCTGCCCCATCATCTGGATGCTCTTTATTTTAAGTCCAGGTCCCAGCCCTTTTTCCTGTCTGATTTGGGGCACCTCAGCCTGTCCCAGCAGCTCCCACTGGGACTTTCCTGGCCTCTGCCCTTTCTGCCTGGTCTGTGTAGTTATGTTCTCTGCAGCTGGAGTGAAGAGTTGACCCAGTGCTGCTGGTGGGGGAGAACAAGGGGGCTCTGAGTTTCATGCTTTCTCTTTTTGTCTCCAAGGCTGATGCTGCAACCAGTTTCTTGAGAGCTGCAAGATCTGGGAATCTGGACAAAGCCTTGGATCACCTCAGGAATGGGGTAGATATTAACACCTGTAACCAGGTAGGTGAAACACACAGGGCTTCTGGTACTATCTCTAGTTCATTGAAAATGTGGCTGGCCAGAGGGCAGACCTGGAGCAGTTGTCTTTGGGGCCAGCAATAGCTGTAGAGGTCTGGGGAGCCTGGAGGTACTGTCTGGAGCAAAGGACATTTACAGGTAAGCAGAGAGGGCTCCTTCAGTGTGACAAGGAAAATGGGACACTTGGAAGAAGCTCAGCTGCTCCTCAGAGGGCAGAGCAGATAGCTGTGAAGAGTAGCCCAGTGAAGAACATCACAGAAATGGCTGGTGGGGGTAATTCCCCTTGCCTGCAGTGCTGGGGCTTTTGGATCCCCAGAAGTTGCAGTTTATCACAAGCAGTGAATGTTTGCAAAATGCCAGTTGTGGTGGTTTGGGAGGTGTGGGGCAGGAGGAGCCCTCCTGATGCTGCACAGAAATAGGTTTGCACAGGAGCAAAGAGCTGCAGGCGCTGAGGAATTGTTTGCACATCATCATCATCAGAACATTTTGTATCTGTGTAGCTGCCAAATGCAAATGGCTGGGCCTGAACTGGGGCAGATGCTGCAGGGACAGATTCAGGGGGCTTGGGCTGAGCAGGGGAGCAGGCTGTGCTGTGTGCTGTCCCTGCTTTCTGGAGCAGTGGTGCTGCTGGGGAGGCTGACTCAGCAGGGAGCACCAAGGCACTCATCTGTTTCAGTACCAAGCCCCCAATCCAAGGGAAGCTCAGACCTGGTTTGTGCTGCAGCACTTCCTGGGGACAGGGTCCCCCAGGACAGGCAGAGTGCACCGTGGATATTCACTCGTTTCCCTTAGCAAGCCCAAGAGGAGAGGGGGGATTTCTACATCCTCTGGTCCTGTGATGCTCTAGCCCAGGGGGGTGGGGGGTTCTGGGGAGGGCTCTGTAAAGAATCACAACAGGGTGACTCATCCACAAGCTAAAGATGATGGCTTTGAACTTCTTCTTCACCAAAGAGATGCTCTGTCATCAGCTATCTCCACTGACTAGCTTCAAGTCCTGTTTCCAACCAGGTTTCTGGTGCTGGTGAGGGTATTTAACACTTTGATGGAAAGAAATGGCTACAGCAGTATGAGGCTCTTCTCTCAGTGATGCCTTTGCCCTGGTTCCTGCCATCTCCCTCAGGTTAGATGGCACTTTGGGGTTTCCTTCTGAGGAATATCAGACCTGTGGGAAAGGTCCAACCTCACATGTCCTGTATAGAATAAAGAGGGATATATGTGGTCAGACCTATCCCACAAGTCCTGTATTCTGGCTCAAGTTCAGAGACCTTGACATGCCATCTGACCTTCATCCCGCCGATCCCACCTCCTCCATTGCTGCATCCGTGTCTCCATCGCGCACCTTCCGTGTTCCAAACTCCAGCATGCTCCCATCCCACCCACGAGGAGCTGGAGGACTGAGGAAGAGTCCACATTGCTGCCAGGACCCTCACCAGCTGGGAACAGCGTCGTGATGGCACCTGGGTGCCCAGGAGATGGTCTTTGTTGAGGTGGCCAGGCTTGAGGGGCAGCCCAGAGCAGGTCCCTGCTTTGGGACAGGCTAAGTGTGAAGTGTTATTCTGTAGGGCTGCATTTGTCACATTGACAGCTAGTGACTGGGATTTCTGGGAATTATTTGCAGCATTTAGTGAGGAAAATAAAACACCCTTCATATCATGCACATCCTGTGGCAGTTTGGGGTCAGATGAGCTGTCAAGCCAAAGCAAATGTGCAAAACAGCTCCTGGAGAAGAAATACCAATGGGCCACCAATGGAAACAGTCCTCTGTGCTTGTTGCACAGCTCTCTGTTACAGGTTAATGATTTGTCACAGATTTATAGCATTCAAAAGGTTATTTATGAGTCCTTTGCATAAAAGGGCTTATGGGCTGAGGGGAGCAGCTGAGCATCTGTGGCCTTGCTCTCCATTTGTTGGTTACGTGAGTGTAACTGAGAAAAAGCCTGCATGTCTGTGGTCACCTCTCACTTCCAGGACTTGTGAGGTGTTATTATAGTCAGTGATTATCTGTATGGGGCTGTGTAGGGGTGTCTTTGTCAAGGAAACAGAGAGGATGGGCTCAGTGTAGCCAGGCATGGCTGGGCAGCACTGCCTTTCAGGGGCAGCTCTGAGGGTTTTACAGCACTCCCACTTCATCTCCCCTTGGAAGCAAACCTTCTGTGCTCGAGGCTGGAGGGAACTGTGGGGTTTTAGATTTTTACTCTTTGTGCTGTAAACAGAGCTGAGCAAAAGAATCTGTGACTCCTCAGCTATGATCCTGGGCAACTGGTGCTTTGAGTGAGAGTGAGTGGAAAAACTTTTTGCAGTCTGACAACACTCCTGACGCAGTTCTGAGTTTCACTGGAGTGTTGAGGGCTGGAACTGAGCCTTCCTGGGCATTTTCTGCTCCCCTACCAATATTTAGGTGGGCAATGAAGCATTTCTGTGAAGTGACCTTCCAGTCAGGAGTTGAAACACATGACTGGAAGGTGGAGTACTTGGGCAAGAGCAGGTGTCCCTCTGCCATGCACCAACACTGTGTAGGGGTGAGTAAACCTAGCATATCCACCTGGGAGAAGTGAGGGACAAGGAGAAAAAGTGCAGGTATTTAACCTCCTCTCCAGCAAATATCCCAGCCCTTTTGTTCAGAGGGTGTCAGAAAGAACAGAGCAGAAGCTGCCTTAGTCACCCTGAGGATGTGTCTGACCTGGCACCCCTCCCTCTGACAACCTGGGGATGCTAAAGGGGCATTGGCCAGTCCTCTGCTCTTCAGGTTCCACGTGGAGGAAAAAGGCAAGCCAAACTGGGGCAGAGATGTTCCTGAGAAATCACCTGAGCTCTTTGGGAGCTTCCTGGAATCAGCAGAGCTTAACAGTGACCCAGCCAACACCTCCTCTACCCTCTTTGCTGCAGCTGAACTCTGGGGGAACAAAGCTCACCGTGGGCTGTAGAGCAAGGTGCTGGTGGGCAGTCTGGAAGCCAGGGAGAAGTCAGCTTCTGGCCTGGAGGCTCAAAAACTACTGTGAATTAAAGAATTAAATTTGGCTGCTGCTGGATAAAATCATTGTCTGAAGCAGGGCTTCTCACTGCACATCTGTTGAAGTTTAAGGTTTGTACGTGCACTCACACAGCAGTTGTGGTGCATCCTTGCTCTGGACTGGGCACAAAGCTCAGCTCTGTGCTTTAGGTGTGAAAAACCTGACTGTGAGGAGGGGAACCCCGTGGAAAGGCACTTGAGCAAGGACAGAGTTGACACAAGGGATGTGCCATGGGCAGGGGGGACTGGAGCAGCTCCTGTGCCTCCAGCACATGAACACTGAGCTGTGGCACCACCCATCCACTGGAAATTGCCTCTGTGGGCTGCATGGTTTGCTCATGGAGAAACCTCCAGCATTAGTCAGCAACCCAGCCTTCAGCTGTGTGAAGTTTTCCTGGCAGCATGGAGCTGCTGGTGGCACCATGGCTGCTGTGCTGTGTCAGAGCTCTAGGACAGGGCAATCACTCCTGCCCCCACCAGCCTGGACAAGTGCCCACAGCCATGTCTGCACAGGAGCTCAGGGTAGGGTGCTCCCCAGAGAGCTCCAGCCCCATTAGATGATGGCTGATTCCCCTTTCCCACCTTTGCTTCCTCCAGAATGGGCTGAATGCCTTGCACCTGGCCTCCAAGGAGGGCCATGTGAAGATGGTGGTGGAGCTGCTGCACAAGGAGATTGTTTTGGAGACGACAACCAAGGTAAGGACAAGGAAGTCTGGCCACGCTGGTCACAGCTCTGCCCACTGCCTGTGCTGCCAGACACACCAGCAGCAGCTGAGCAGTGATCATGCTGGTTGCTGTCAGCCCCCAGAGTGACTGTGCCAGTGGCAGTGCTGCTGGGCTGGGCCCTAGGACCAGGCTTCAGCACAGGCTTGGCATCTCTGGGTGGCTGG
This sequence comes from Haemorhous mexicanus, assembly GCF_027477595.1. Taxonomy (NCBI): domain Eukaryota; kingdom Metazoa; phylum Chordata; class Aves; order Passeriformes; family Fringillidae; genus Haemorhous; species Haemorhous mexicanus. The sequence continues at coordinate 3,226,431 of NC_082370.1, read as the reverse complement.
GAGGTGCCTCTCCCCTGTGGGGGCCATTGTGGACCCCAGAGAGGAGGAACATAAACCACAGCATGGGCTAGTCCTGCCTTACCAGCATCTCCTCCAGGCTCTGCCCCAGGGCAGCCCCTGCATGTTCCAGCACTGAGATGGCCTCGACACCACTGTCACAAGCCTGGAGAGTCCTGGTGCTCTGTAAATAACACATTGTTCTCTCATGCATCACCACAGCAGGTGTGGTTTTCTCTTGATGACAACAACACAAGCAAGCAGGGCTGACAAAGGAGCAGCCTCCAGCACTGGCTGAAGGGCTGCAAGAACAGGAGGAGGCTCAGTTGCCACCTCCCTGCTGCTCTCACAGGGCTCTGGACACAGAGCAGAATCTGGCATTCTGCCCCACCACCCAAAGGCACGAGTCAGAAGAGCCTGTGTGTGCGTTTCCCAGGCTGCTCATCATCCCTCCTCTCTGCTGGGATGCCTTGGCTACCAGGGTGCACACTGCAGCTTTGCCTGAGCACTGCCAGCTCAGCTCCCCCGTCCTCCCCCCTCTGCTCATCTCTCAGTGCTGAAGATGCACAGCACCTGACAGTGCATACAGCTCCTGCTGCCAGGAACTTCATGGGAGAGATGAAATCACTCTCTTCCCTGGCCAGCAAATGGGAAGGGTGGCTGGTTGGCTCACAGCAGGGATGGAACATGGAGTGAGAGCTGCACGGCCTTCTAAAGGTTTTCCTGGCCAGCTGCTCTGGTTGCATGTCTGTTGGCATGTCAGGCCCATCTTTCCCTGGCATCCTGGGTTGCTTCAGCCCCTGAGGACTGTTCTGTGGTGTCTTTCAGAAGGGAAACACAGCCCTGCACATTGCTGCCTTGGCTGGACAGCAGGACGTGGTCCGGGAGCTGGTGAACTATGGGGCCAACGTCAATGCACAGTCCCAGGTGGGGTGAGCTGGTCTGACACCCTTCCTGTGGGATGGTGGTGTCCTCATGGTGGGAAGGGTATTTCAGCAGCCCTTTGCAGTTTCCCTTGTTCAGGAGCAAGGAGTGCTCTGCCAGACTCCTGAAAAGAGACAAGTGTGCAAATGGTCTTGAGCTCATGGGGATACCAGTGGGGTCTCTGTTGAGGGAGTCCCTGTGGACACATACCAGCATGAACTTATCCTGGGAGGGCTCGTGGCCTCCCTGGCAAAGCTTTGAGATCTCCAGCAGCCCCTGCAGTTAAACACACTGTGCTTCCTTTGCTCTCTCTCCCTTGGGCCTGGTAGGGCTGAAAGCTCTTCAGATTTTGTCTGATGGGAGAATTGTCCCTGGAGCTGGGGACAGTACTGGCAGTGAGCAGAAGGCAGTGTCTCCTCTAAGTTGACTCTCATGAAGCACTGTTTTATTCTGGATATGTGGAGCCTTGAGCTCCATCTCTTTGTGATCGTTCCACTGTTGCCAGGTTGTTTTTTTTCCTTTTTCACTCCCACAATGGATGCTTCTGCCCCTATTCACTGACCTGGGAGACTGGGTGTTAATGGGGGTATAGGTCTTCAAAGAACTCCAGAAACACAAGGAAGAGTTGTGTTGATGTTCATGGCCCTGTGTTTGCAGAAAGGCTTCACACCTCTCTACATGGCAGCACAGGAGAACCACCTGGAAGTTGTGAAGTTCTTGCTGGAAAATGGAGCCAACCAGAACGTAGCCACAGAGGTAAGATCCTTGGGGAGGAGCCCGTGGCCCTGCTGTGGGGGCTACTGAGGGATGAGGAGTAGCCCCATGGCTGGGTCCCGCCATGGCTCCTGGATTCTCTCCCTTCTCCTTGGCAGGATGGCTTCACCCCACTAGCTGTGGCTCTCCAGCAAGGACATGAGAACGTGGTGGCTCACCTTATCAACTACGGGACGAAGGGTAAGGTCCGTCTGCCTGCCCTGCACATCGCAGCCCGCAACGACGACACCCGCACGGCTGCTGTGCTGCTGCAGAACGACCCCAATGCTGACGTCCTCTCCAAGGTGGGTGCTTCTCCTCTGCTGGCTCTGGGAGCCTCCCCACATCCCCGGGCAGAGCAGCAGCTCGGTATGCTGTGTTTATCCGTAGTTTCAGCAGGGAGCATGTGTCTGGCTGGCTGATCCCTCCTTCTTTCCCTAGACTGGATTCACCCCTTTGCACATTGCAGCCCACTATGAGAATCTCAGCGTGGCCCAGTTGCTGCTGAACCGTGGAGCCAGTGTCAACTTCACACCCCAGGTGAGTGCAGAGTGGGAGGACACTGGGGCTTGTGCTGCTCCAGCATCAGAGGAGGATGCTGTGCCTCCTATCCATGCAGGGTGCAGCAGCAGCTGCCAGGGCATGCTGGTGAGGTGGGACTGTGCAGAAAGTAGCAGAGATGCATGGGGAGTTGCAATTAATAAGGAGCATGGGCCTTTTCTGCTACGGCTCCCTTCTGTTAGAAGCAGCCATCCATCCCTAAAGCTCTTGGGGACCTTGTCTCCAGGCTGAGGGAAAGCTGGTGCTGCTGCTGCAGGGCAGAGCTCATAGAACCTGCCATTAGGATGCCTCTTCCAGACCTGAAGGTGAAGCCCAACCCATGAGCTGCTGCTTTCCTACAAGCTCTGTAGCTTCTGCAGCTGCACTGCCCTGCTAAACAGGCTCCTCCCCAGTGTTTTCCCTGGGCAGAGATGCAGCTCTCCCTGCCCTCTCTCCTTTGTTTGTCCCTTCTTGAAAGAGGAGGGAGTGCTCCTTCTGAGAGACTGTTCATTCCTCCTGACAGAATGGGATCACCCCCCTGCACATAGCTTCCCGCCGGGGCAACATCATCATGGTGCGGCTGCTGCTGGACCGCGGCGCCCAGATAGAGACAAGGACCAAGGTGAGAGCACTTCTGAGCACAGCCCATCTTCACACAGCCACCTCCCTCCCCCAGCTCCCTGTGCCCAGTGCTTACCCTGCAAACATCCTGCTGGGAGTGTCAGAGGTCTCTGCTGCACTAAGGGGATGGACCAGGTTTTTTGCTGGCACATAGAGAGGTGGGAGAAGGCTGCACACCTACAAAGGTGTGCCCTGGGAGCAGAGGCCAGGCTCGGTTTTGCCTTATTTTTCAGACAAATCCAAAGTCCCTGTTAGCCCTCTAGCTGAGGGAACCCTGCCCTTGAACCCTCCTCTCTTCCAGGATGAGCTGACCCCTCTCCACTGTGCCGCACGCAATGGACACGTGAGAATTGCAGAGATCCTCCTGGACCACGGGGCTCCCATTCAAGCCAAAACCAAGGTACCCAGTGACTGTGATTGGTGCCAGGTCCCAGGGCAGCACAGTGGGGTAAGAAGCTGTGCACAGTTGCTGGATGGCACCCGTGACTGGCTTGGGTTTTTTTTTTTGGCCTGACGAGGGGTAAAAAGCTTCCTGCCCTACTGGAGTCCTTTGCCTGAGGGCTTCATCCTTCCAGTCCTGAGAAGGGGATGGCCAGGGTACAGTCAGCAGCTCTTCAGGCCCTTCCCTCCACTCCACATTGCTCCTCTGTAAGCCTCAGTGAGGGATTTTGAGGCTTCTCCCTGGCAGCACCCTGGGGAACAAGCTGTCTCATCTGCCCTGGAGTAGTGTCTGGTGTGGCAGTGTTCCTCACTCGGGGTCACCAAATGTGGTGGTGTTTGCAGGGGTCCCAGGATGAAGGAAGAGAGGAGAATCTTGACTCCATGTTTCAGAAGGATGATTTATTATTTTATGATATACATTATATTATAAGAAAATTATATATTAAAACTGTACTAAAGAATAGAAGAAAAGATTTCATCAGAAGGCTTGAAAGGAATAGAAAAAGAAAGGAATCATAATAAAATCTTGTGACTGACCAGAGAGTCCGAGACAGCTGGACTGTGATTGGCCATTAATTAAAAACAACCCCATGAGACCAATCACAGATCCACCTGTTGCATTGCACAGCAGCAGATAATTACTGTTTTTCTTTTCCTCTGAAGCTTCTCAGCTTCTCAGGAGAAAAAGATCCTAGCAAAAGGATTTTTCATAAAATATGTCCATGACAGTTTGGGGGTGCAAGGTGTGGTATTCACATGCCCTCTGAACAGAGAGAAGCTGTGAGACAAGCAGGGAAGAAGGAAAACACAATTCTTATCTGGCTTGCTGTGCCAAAGTAGAATGCAATATGGAGATTGTTTACCCCAAGTGAGGATGGTTTGTTCCCTTGGCCTGTCAGGGCCAGGTGTGTGTGGGACTGTCACAGGACAGCCAGGACAGAATCAGAGATGAGTGCAGTTGTGAGCAAGAGTGAGTGCTTGGCAGATTCAGTTTAGATACAATGTACATATTATAGTATAATAAAGTAATTAATTAGCCTCTGATGATGGAGTCAGATGCATTCTCTCCCCTTGGCCGGAGTCGACATTGATTTACAGCAGCAAGGCAGGGCAGGGCGGGATGCCTGGACCCCTGGTGGCCCAGCCCTGAGGCTCTGCTCCATGGCTGCAGAATGGCTTGTCGCCCATCCACATGGCAGCCCAGGGTGACCACCTGGACTGCGTGCGCCTGCTGCTGCAGTACAGCGCCGACATCGACGACATCACCCTGGACCACCTGACGCCCCTGCACGTGGCCGCGCACTGCGGGCACCACCGCGTGGCCAAGCTGCTGCTGGAGAAGGGGGCCAAGCCCAACTCCCGAGCCCTGGTGAGGAAGGGTGGGTGGCTGGGCTGGGCTGGGCCAGGGGAGAGGGAGATTCCCTGCAAGTGACTGTCCATCTGTCTGTCTGTCTGTCTGCAGAATGGCTTCACGCCCCTCCATATTGCCTGCAAGAAGAACCACATCCGAGTGATGGAGCTGCTGCTGAAGACGGGAGCCTCCATTGATGCTGTCACAGAGGTAGGTGGGCTGAGCCCATCCTCAGCTCTCTCGATTCTACACGTGCAGTGTGGGCAGCATGGCAGGATGTGATGTCCCTGTTTATGGAATAAAAATCTCAATACTGCTGAGTATAGCGTGCCTGGGCTCGTCCGGCCTTAGTGCACTGAGCTAGAGGTAACTGCTGGGGATATTTCACCTCAGAGACACCTTGGGCTGGCTGGAAGTTGCAGTTAGGCACTCAGAATGAGTCCAAGCAAAGCAGAAACTCAGTTTACCTCTGATGGAAAAAGTTCAGGTGATGGTGAAGAGAAAGAGAGCGGGTTCTGCCAGAGGGTTAAATCCAGAGTTTATTCCAGGGTGACAGAGCTCTGAATCTCAGTAACAGCTCCAACAGAATCCCAACCCCATGGTTCCAGTGTCTTATAAACCCACAGGGAGGGGGGAGGGAGAGGATGGGTGAGCCACCAACCAGGTGGGAGGGGGAGGGTCTCAGGGGACAATGACACCTGGACAGGCCAATGACCCCAGGTCTGAGGAGCATCTTTTGAACTTCTGCCAATCACACGACACCCTTCTGGAATGTGGAACTGGACAGACAGCACTTAGGAAGAAGGCAAAGGGGGGTAGAGGGAGGGGAAGGAGGAAGCTAGCATACCTGAGACAGGATAGAGCTTCATACCACAATACCTGTTGCTTCTGCCATACCCCCAGCACCTTTCTTGGTGCTCTTTGCATCTCAGAACTGATTTAGTCTGGCAGCATCTTCCTGAAGGACAAGGAGATGCAGGGGAGACAGCAGCTCCCTGTGCTTCCTCTGCCCTCACCTGCCAGACTGGGGACTCAGATTTTGCCTGTGCTGAGACCTGCCCTGGGGAGAAGGAGGAGGGGACAGGAGGAGATATTGCCAAGGCCATAAGTCCCATCTTGGTCTCTGGCCCCTTTCTCTTCACAGTCTGGCCTGACCCCCCTGCATGTGGCTGCCTTCATGGGACACCTGCCCATTGTCAAGACTCTGCTGCAGCGTGGAGCCTCTCCTAATGTGTCCAACGTGGTGAGTCCCACCCTGGCTGGGGCTTTGGGAGCTCAGCTTGTTGGGGTTCAGCAGGATATCCAGGTGCTGCACCCTCTGTTCACCTGAGCAGTCCCTGGTGCCCTCTGCTTTGTGCTGGCACAGGGATCCAGTAGGGGTTGCAGGCACTGCTCTCCTCTGTTCAGAGCAGAGGAATGACTGCAGGAAGGCATTTTCCCTCCTTTGGCCTTACCCCTTTATCCTGTCTTTGGTGCAGAAAGTAGAGACTCCCCTGCACATGGCAGCCAGAGCTGGGCACACAGATGTGGCAAAGTACCTGCTGCAGAACAAAGCCAAAGCCAATGCCAAGGCCAAGGTAGGTACAGAGGACCTGTGTGATAATCAGCTCTGGGAGCAGCTGGTGCTGGGTTTCTTTGCTGTCACGTGCCCAGAGGGGCTGTGCAACAGTGGGAGCAGGGCTGGGATCCCTATGGCATCACAAGAAGGGACTGGTCCAGGTGTGCCCAGCCAGCTTCTTTGCCACCCTCACAGGATGACCAGACTCCTCTGCACTGCGCTGCACGCATCGGCCACACTGGCATGGTCAAACTCCTTCTGGAGAACAATGCCAACCCCAACCTGGCCACCACAGCAGGGCACACGCCCCTGCACATCACTGCCAGAGAGGGGCACATGGACACAGCCCTGGCCCTGCTGGAGAAGGGAGCCTCACAGACCTGCATGACCAAGGTAGGCTGCTGAGCCCTCTGCTGTGGAAGGCATGGCCCAGCTGGGGCAAGGCTGGTGGCACAGTGTCCCTGTGGCAGGAGGGGCAGCCTCCTCCTGTGTTGCAGCAGGTGCCAGCACTCTCTTCATCTCTGCCACCCTGTGATGGGCTGCCTTTCTCCTCAGAAAGGATTCACCCCTCTCCACGTTGCAGCCAAGTATGGAAAGGTGGATGTGGCAGAGTTGCTGCTGGCACATGATGCTCAGCCCAATGCAGCAGGGAAGGTGAGACTTGCTTCTGTGGGAGGAGTGGTCTCGTGTGGGGAGAGGCTCTGTCTCACCTGTCTGTACTCTCTGCCCCACTACAGAATGGCCTGACTCCACTGCACGTGGCTGTGCACCACAACAACCTGGAGATTGTCAGGCTGCTGCTTCCCAAGGGGAGCTCCCCACACAACTCAGCCTGGGTAAGTGTGGGCTGGGCTTCCCTGGGGATGTGGGGATGTGGGATGTGGGGATGTGGGATATGGGGATGTGAGGATATGGTGTGTGTCCAGTGCTTGCCAGCCTGGGGCCAGCCCTGCCCCTCAACCTTGGCACTCAGGGAATGCATAAGGGACTGATCATCACCTCTCTCCGTGCCTGCTGCTCATGCCTGCCTGTCCTCAGAGCACGTGGAGCAGGCAGGGTGCCAGGCAGTGCTCCTGTTCCAGCAGATAGGCTGTGTCAGGGATGGTCCTGCTAGCAGCATGGTGGCTGCTGCGTGGGGAACGTGTTTCCATGGCAAGTCCTGCAGAGCAGCGCTGCGGTCTGGCAGTTTGGGAAAGCACAGGCAAATGTTTGCATGCAGCTATGAAGCAGTGAGTCACAAAACCCACAAGCTTGTGAGAGTCACCCGGCTCTGCCTGAGCATGGCGAGCATCTCCCCACAGAGGCCACCAGCAGGCGCCTTGCTTCCCGTGCTGTTTGCAAAAGCTGCATCCTCAAAACAGCCAAGTGGCTGGTGGTGCCAGCCCTCCCCATCTGGCACTTCCCTCTCCCCTGTGCAGACATGCTGGTGAGAGGAAGAGTGGATTTGTCTTTCCAAACAAGCTGTGGGGCTGCTGGGAGATAAAACCAGCACTGGGAGAGAAAAGAAACCGTGGGAAGGATTCCACTGATTGATGAATGGAAAAAGAGATTTGCTTTTACAAATAAACTTTAGGGTTGCTGAGAAATGAAATTGGACATTGAGAGATGAAAGAAACAATGAGGAAGAAAAACCCCTAAATTCAGTAAGAATTAAAAATGAAAAGGGAGGGTTCTACATTAGAGGGGAATCTTTAGGATCAGGTGTTCTGGGGACTCTGAACCCCTCAAGTACCTCAGAAATGGGGAAAAACCTCTAAATTCCATAAGGATTAAAAATGGAAAGGGAGGGTTCTACATTAGAGGGGAATCTTTGGGATCAGGTGTTCTGGGAAAGTCTGAACCTCTCAAGTACCTCAGAAATGGGGAAAAACCCCTAAATTCCATAAGAATTAAAAATTAAAAGGGAAGGTTATACATTAGAGGGGAATCTTTGGGATCAGGTGTTCTGGGGAGTCTGAACCTCTCAAGTACCTCAGAAATGGGGAAAAACCCCTAAATTCCATAAGAATTAAAAATTACAAGGGAGGGTTATACATTAGAGGGGAATCTTTGGGATCAGGTGTTCTGGAGAGTCTGAATCTCTCAAGTACCTCAGAAATGGGGGAAAACCCCTAAATTCCATAAGGATTAAAAATTAAAAGGGAAAGTTATACATTAGAGGGGAATCTTTGGGATCAGGTGTTCTGGAGAGTCTGAATCTCTCAAGTACCTCAGAAATGGGGGAAAACCCCTAAATTCTGTGAGAATTAAAAATGAAAAAGGAGGGTTATACATTGGAGGGGAATCTTTGGGATCAGGGGTTCTGGGAAGTCTGAACCCCTCAAGTACCTCAGAAATGGGGAAAAACCCTTAAATTCCATAAGAATTAAAAATGAGGGAGGGTTATACATTAGAGGGGAATCTTTGGGATCAGGGGTTCTGGGAAGTCTGAACCTCTCAAGTACCTCAGAAATGGGGAAAAACCCTTAAATTCCATAAGAATTAAAAATGAGGGAGGGTTATACATTAGAGGTGAATCTTTGGGATCAGGTGTTCTGGGAAGTCTGAACCTCTCAAGTACCTCAGAAATGGGGAAAGAGAGAAGGGAAATGTGGCTGGAAATTGGGATAAAAAGGGAGGCTGCATCCTCCAAGAATTGGAGAGACCCCAGGGGATGCCCCATGGCCTCTGCCTTTATTCAAATAAAGTAAAAACACTCCTCTGTCTCCTTTTTAGACCTAAACCTCTGGTGTTTGCAGATTAATCCTCCTCCCAGTGGGCGGGCACCGGGAGCAGCCGGTGCCGGTGGCAGCCCCCGGTGTGCCTGCGTCACCGGCAGCCTGCGCGTCAGCCCGGGCAGCGGGTGGCTGCAGCTGCTCTGCTGCTGCAGCGGGGCAGCACAGGCAGGGCTCGAGGCCCTGCAGCCTCTGCCTGAATGCTAATGCTGGGTGCTGGGAGTTTAGCTGCACTCCTCAGCCAGGCACGTTGTGGCTGCCCCAGGTTTGTGCAGCTCCCAGGGGATGCACGCTGTCGCTGTGGGACAGGAAACAACACGAGCACACAGCGCTGCTCTCAGGGTGAAGAAAAGGGAAGTTTATTTTCTGACTCCAACATTTACAGATTTCCAAAAGTGGCAGTGGGTTGGAGGGTGACAGTGCCACCTCTGCAATGACACTGGACAAACCAACAGTCCATCAAATCTCTCCTCCTCCAGAAAAGAATGCAAACCAATAAGTTATTTACAGAAAGCGTGTGAGAAAGTTTGTTACCAGAATGTAAACATCAGAAGGCTTAGAAAATCTTAAAAAATCAGGGCGACACCACACTGCTGCAGAAATTCATGTGTAGAGAACTCCAGGACAGCCCATACCAGTCACACCTGAAGCAGGTGGTCTTTGAAACCCCCCCTGCTGACTTGGCTTGAAGAGTGAGTGGATTTGGCATCAGTGTCAGGGCTGCTTGCTGTCAGAGAGATGGTGTGGGTCGGGCATCCCTGAGCTCTGGAGGCAGCTGGGAAGGGCAGGCCTGGCCTGCAGGGGTAGGGTGGCACCTCCTGTCCTCTCTGCTCTGCTTGGCAGGGCTGAGCACTGCAATGAGCCTCTCTCTCTCCCTGCAGAATGGGTACACCCCCCTGCACATCGCTGCCAAGCAGAACCAGATGGAAGTGGCCAGCAGCCTGCTGCAGTATGGGGCTTCTGCAAATGCTGAGTCCATGCAGGGAGTCACTCCCCTGCACCTGGCTTCCCAGGAGGGCCATGCAGACATGGTGGCACTGCTTTTCTCCAAACAAGCTAACGGCAACCTAGGCAACAAGGTAAGTTGTCCCAGAGCATCCTGCCAGGCTGGAGGCAAACAAGCCAGCAGAGAGCAGCAGGCTGGAGGGTGGTCCAGCCCCTGTGCCTCCCTGCCTTTGGGCAGCAGGGCACTGGGTCAGCTTGCCAGGCTGGAGACCCCAGAGAGTGTCTGCTGCTGGAGCTGCAGTGGTGGCAGTGCCACTGTGCTGAGACTTCCTCTCTTTGCAGAGTGGCCTGACTCCTCTTCATCTTGTGGCCCAAGAGGGGCATGTGCTGGTTGCTGATGTTCTAGTGAAACATGGAGTCACAGTGGATGCAGTGACCAGGGTAAAGTAGTGCATTGACCATGGCTTTGGTGAAACACATGGGGGAACTACCTCTAGGCCTGCTCAGGGAAGAGCATTTCTTTTCTTTTTCTCTGTGCAAGAGACTCCCTTCTAGCAGTATCCTTACCATTTTGCCTGTGTCCTGGGGACCTTTCCTCCCCTTCCCCCCACCTCTCTGGAGGGGTGATTCTTGCCTGCTCCTATAGCTCACCTCTGTACCCACAGGTACAGCATGGTGTGAAGCCCTGTGCTTTGGTCTTGGGCTTTTGGGAAGCCCCCACATGTGTGCCTCATCCTTCATGCACAGGGGCTTGCCTGTGGGATGAGTATATCCAAGCCAGAAGGGCAGTGAGCAGTGGTGAGGGCAGACAGAGACTTGATCTTGTCTTTCAGATGGGCTATACCCCACTGCATGTGGCCAGCCACTATGGGAACATCAAGCTGGTGAAGTTTCTGCTGCAGCACCAAGCAGATGTCAATGCCAAGACTAAGGTACAGAAGTGTCCTGAGCTCCAAGGACCCTTCTGCCATGGACAAATGGGTGTTCACAGGGGTCCCAGGACGAGGGAAGAGACAAGAATCTTGACTCCATGTTTCAGAAGGCTGATTTATTATTTTATGTTATAGATTATGTTAAAAGAAAATGATATATTAGAACTATACTAAAAGAATAGAAGAAATGATTTCATCAGAAGGCTTGCAAGGAATAGAATGGAATGATAACAAAAGCTCTTGACTCTCAGAGAGTCCGAGCCAGCTGACTGTGATTGGCCATTAATTAAAAACAACCCACATGGACCAAAGATGCACCTGTTGCATTCCACAGCAGCAGATAATTATTGTTTTTCTTTTCCTCTGAGGCTTCTCAGCTTCTCAGGAGAAAAATCCTGACAAAGGGATTTTTCAGAAAATATCATGGTGACAGGTGATGGGGAAGTGGAGCTGTCCTCATGCTCCAGGCACAAAGCACTGTGTGTGAGGCCAGGGGGCATTTCTGGGGCAGCAGCCTTCCAGAACTGATTGCAGCATGCTCTGTCCTCCCCTGCAGCTGGGCTACACCCCCCTGCACCAAGCAGCACAGCAGGGCCACACGGACGTGGTGACGCTGCTGCTGAAGCACGGCGCGTCCCCCAACGAGATCAGCACAGTGAGTGCCCTGCTCCCCTGCACCTCTGCACTCTGTGGCAAGCTCAGGCAGCTGCCAGAGCTGCCCTGTAGCTGCTGCTGACCCTCTTTCCTCCGTGCACAGAATGGCACCACTCCCCTGGCCATCGCAAAGCGCCTTGGCTACATTTCTGTCACAGACGTGCTCAAGATTGTCACGGAGGAAACCGACATCCCGGTGAGCCCCTGGGTGCTGTGGAGGAGGGCTGGGAAGGGGGAGGGTCTGCAGCTGGGTGCCTAGCCCAAGTGTGAGGAGTCAGCTGCAGACAGCTGTGCAGCAAAATAGGGGTCTCCTCGAGCCAGGTCTCACAAGCTCTTGGAGATCTATTTCTCACCCAAGATAGCTCAGCTACCTCAGAAGGCATCAAATCAGCAGGATGGCTTCTGTGGGAGTGTTGGAAACTAAAAGGTTTTGATAAAAGGCAAAATAACAAAACTCTTTACAGAGAAAAACTGAGCCAATTGCAAGAGGTCCTCCTGCCCCTGGTAAAATACCTCAGAAAAGCAATTTGTTTCTTTGTTCTCTTCTTTTTCCAGTAAATTGCTCAGGCAGGACTTTTTGGCTCCTGTCCAATTGGCCATCCTTAAGTTTGAGGTGAAGTCCCCCAGGTCCTATGAGATGTCTTTTTGCCAGTTGAGGGGAGAAAATTCTGGGCTCTTTTCCTTTTTAAGGGGACAAAGGACAGTTTTGTCACTCAGCAGGGAGCCCATTCCTATAGGCTTCCTCTGACTCTGCTCTGCTCCCACAGTCCGTTGGCGACAAGCACCGCATGAGCTTCCCAGAGACTGTAGACGAGATTCTGGACGTGTCAGAGGATGAAGGTGAGGGGTGGGAGCTGGGTCACACCACCCCAGAGATCTGCCACACAGCTGGGTCAGTGTCAAGGGGATGGCACTGATGTTCCTGCTGGAACAGGGACGCCCCCAGGCCAGGGAGCTGTGTGGGCCCTGCTGTGGTCTTGCAGAGAGGATGAGGGAAGCCCACCAGGCTCCTGAGGTGGCACCTCATGCCTTGGGTGCTTCCCTGCACTATGTAGGAGGGAAATGTCTGGACATCTCCGTGATCACGTGCCCCAGGGACTGTGCAGAGAGCCCTTGGGCATGCAGAGCCCCCACTGTGCCTTGCTCAGGCAAGGAGGGTACCAGCTCCCAGCCCAGCTGTAGCTGGTTTGCTCCTGCACCCTCCCACCAATACCTCACTTTTGCCTCTTCTTACTTTGCAGGCACTGCTCATGTCACAGTAATGGGTATGAAATGTGTCCCCTGCCCCAGCTCAATGGCCCATTTCACCCCATGGCCACTGACCATCCGCACGCCATGTCCATCTGCTGAGCCTTGCTGCTGCTCCGGGGCTCTGCAGAGCCAGCCCGGCCATCCTGCCCTGCCAACCCATGTCCGTGCTGCTTGCTGTGGTGTGACTGCATGAATGGGCATCCTCCCACTCAGGAGGACCCTGACTCCCCTGTCAGACCCAGGCCCTGTCCATGGCAGGCGGAGGAACCTGGTACTGTGGCAATCCCTGGTGCCCCTCCACAACTGCCCCATGCCATCCTGGCCAGAGCAGGGATTAACCTGAGAGCTCAAGGGTCTCTGTGCTGCTGTGGCCCCCTCCCCATCTCCGGGGCACTCTGTCTGCTGCAGGAAGTGCAGGACACCCTCCCAGAGGGCACTGGCCAGAGCCAGACCCTGATCAGCTAATTAGCAGGTATTAATGGGGCCAGTGGCCAGCACTGGCAGAGCTCTGTGCCTCCCGTGGGGGGGAGTGTTAGGGCAGCCTCCTGCACCCCCAGTGGTGCCCATGTCCCTGTCCCAGGCATCAAAGTGTGAGGCATCCCCTGCAGTCTCTGCACTGTTTGGTGCTGTGAGACAGAGGTTAGTGAGCAGCCAAATTTCCCAGTGGCTCCCACAGCCCCTGTCCCACGGAGCCATTCTGGCAGACAGCAAAGCCCTCCCTGTGTCTGGCTGAGACCCAGGAGGCAAGAGTGTGTGTGTGTGTGTGTGTGTGTGTCCAGCAGTGGGAGCAGGGATGGGAGCAAGGGCTGGATATCTGTGTTCCCTCATCCATCTGCCTCTGCTTGCTGAGCCAACTCTTGGTTTCAGAGGAAGAGCTGATTGCACCAAAGCCCAAGACACCTGATCTCAGAGACCAGGAAGGCAAAAGAGAGCTGCTGGAGTTCATGACCACAACGACACTGGAGCAAACGTAAGGGACACTCTGTGGTGGGGAGGGGGCTGGTACAGGGCACAGGACCAGCCTTGTGCTGGGCAAGGGGCACATAAGGCTCTGGGCAAGGAACAGACCACTGAGCCCTCACCAGCTGGCACAGCAGGCAAAGCTGCTCAGTGCTGTTCCTGCACCAGGACATGGGGCTGCTGCTTGGTTTGCCTTTGTCCAGTGGCCCCAGGACTCTGTGGGGATGGGCAGGGGTGGAGGGACCCTACCACTTCCGTGGCTGTCACTACCCTCTCCCGGCAGGGTGGAGTCTCCAGCTGTCCTGCAGGTCCCCTGCGTCCCACCTGAAACTGTGGTGACCAGAGCTGAGGAGACTGAGCAGGTAGGACCTGTGGAGACAGAAGCTGAGCAAGTCAGCCTGCTGCATGCACCCTCGGTGTCCCCACAGGAGGTGAGCATGAGATACAGCCTGCCATGGCCTCCCCCAGGCATTCCCTGCTGGGGCAGCTCCCCCAGCACCACAGAGCTCAAGTGTGTGGTGGGTAAAGGGCTGTGGTGGTACAGGACTGTCCAGTGAGGACTGTGTAAGGCTGGGCAGACTCAACACCCCCAGACAGGACTCTTTGCCCACAAGGTCTCTTCCCTGCCTTCCACAGCCCTCCAAAGAGTTCGACGAGGACTCTCTGATCCCCAGCAGCCCCGCCACGGAGACCTCGGATAACATCAGCCCAGTGGCCAGCCCCGTGCACACAGGGTGAGTGCCCAGCCCGTGCAGCACACTCCTGCTCTGTTCACCAGCTGGCTGCAAGGTGCCCACGTGCCTCTGTCCCCTGCAGGTTCCTGGTGAGCTTCATGGTGGATGCTCGTGGTGGCTCCATGCGGGGCAGCCGGCACCACGGCCTGCGCGTGGTCATCCCGCCCCGCGCCTGTGCCGCGCCCACCCGCATCACCTGCCGCCTGGTGAAGCCCCAAAAGCTTCCTGCACCCCCACCCCTGGCTGAGGAGGAGGGTCTGGGCAGTCGGATCATTGCTCTGGGGCCTGCCGGTGCCCAGTTCCTCAGGTGAGCACAGCTGGGAAAAGGGCAGGCTGGGCTGCCCACACCAGGACTGGGAACAGATTTGGGTTCATCTGGAGGGCTTTACCATACAGGGCAAGACTTCTGCCTCTGTCTGCTTCTTGAGGTTGCCAGAGGAGAGATCCCACCTCTTGTGGGGTGCAGCATATTTCTGGCATAGGTTATTCAAGAGTAACAGAACAATGCCAGAAAAGCCCTGAGCAGCCCTGTCCCCCCAGGTGCAGAGCCCTCTTTGGCAGGGAGAGGGAGGTCAGCAGTCCTTCTTCCCCAGGGCCACCTTGCTGCCTGCACGTCCTTGTGGCAGCTTGTGGGTGCCAGTGACCTTCCTGTGCTATCTGCAGCCCTGTCATTGTGGAGATTCCACACTTTGCCTCCTATGGACGTGGAGACCGTGAGCTGGTGGTGCTGCGCAGCGAGAACGGCTCCGTGTGGAAGGAGCACCGCAACCGCTACGAGGAGAGCTACATGGACCAGCTGCTCAACGGCATGGACGAGGGTG
The DNA here is from genome assembly GCF_027477595.1 of Haemorhous mexicanus. Classification (NCBI taxonomy): domain Eukaryota; kingdom Metazoa; phylum Chordata; class Aves; order Passeriformes; family Fringillidae; genus Haemorhous; species Haemorhous mexicanus. Next base: position 3,211,235 of record NC_082370.1, on the reverse strand, counting down.
AGGGGGCCAGGAGGGCAGGGGCTGCACACCTGGCAGCTCCCTGCAGGCTTCAGGTGGCCTGGGAGGTGGAGTGGGGCTGGGTGGTGTGGTCGGTGTAGCACGGTGGGGCATTGAGTGACATCCACAGGCTTGGTGTATGAGCACAGAGTGACATCCACAGGCTTGGTGTATGAGCACTGTTTGATGGCTGTGCTGCCCTTGCAGAGCTGGAGAGCCAGGAGGAGCTGGATAAGAAGAGGGTTATGCAGGCTGCAGGTGGCCTGGGAGGTGGAGTGGGGCTGAGTGGTGTGGTCAGTGTAGCATGGTGGGGCGTTGAGTGACAGCCACAGGCTCGGTGTATGAGCACTGACAGCCACAGGCTTGGTGTATGAGCACAGAGTGACAGCCACAGGCTTGGTGTATGAGCACTGACAGCCACAGGCTTGGTGTATGAGCACTGACAGCCACAGGCTTGGTGTATGAGCACCAAGTGACAGTCACAGGCTTGGTGTATGAGCACTGACAGCCACAGGCTTGGTGTATGAGCACCAAGTGACAGTCACAGGCTCAGTGTAAGAGCACTGACAGCCACAGGCTCAGTGTAAGAGCACTGACAGCCACAGGCTCGGTGTATGAGCACTGACAGCCACAGGCTTGGTGTATGAGCACTGACAGCCACAGGCTCAGTGTATGAGCACTGACAGCCACAGGCTCAGTGTATGAGCACTGACAGCCACAGGCTCAGTGTAAGAGCACTGACAGCCACAGGCTCGGTGTATGAGCACTGACAGCCACAGGCTCAGTGTATGAGCACCAAGTGACAGCCACAGGCTTGGTGTATGAGCACTGACAGCCACAGGCTCAGTGTATGAGCACTGACAGCCACAGGCTCAGTGTAAGAGCACTGACAGCCACAGGCTCAGTGTATGAGCACCAAGTGACAGTCACAGGCTCGGTGTATGAGCACCAAGTGACAGTCACAGGCTTGGTGTATGAGCACCAAGTGACAGCCACAGGCTTGGTGTATGAGCACTGACAGTCACAGGGTCGGTGTATGAGCACTGACAGTCACAGGGTCGGTGTATGAGCACCAGGTGACAGCCACAGGCTCGGTGTATGAGCTCTGTTTGATGGCTGTGCTGCCCTTGCAGAGCTGGAGAGCCAGGAGGAGCTGGACAAGAAGAGGGTCTGCCGCATCATCACCACCGACTTCCCTCTCTACTTTGTGGTCATGTCCCGGATTTGCCAGGACTGCGATATGATTGGCCCTGAGGGAGGGTGCTTGAAAAGCACACTGGTGCCCATGGTACAGGCCACCTTCCCAGACACTGCTGTCACCAAAAGAGTGAGGCTGGCCCTGCAGGTGAGCCTCAGAGAGCCTGGCCTGGGGCCCACACATGCTTTTGCAATTGGGGGTGGGCAGCAAGCCCAGGCTGTGCCCCAGCCTGGGGAAAAACCATCCCTGATGCCCATCCTTGTGCTACCCACAGGCACAGCCTGTGCCTGATGAGCTGGTGACCAAATTGCTGGGGAACCAAGCGACCTTCAGCCCCATTGTCACAGTGGAGCCGCGGCGCAGGAAGTTCCACCGCCCCATTGGCCTCCGGATCCCACTGCCACCATCCTGGAAGGACAATCCCCGAGACAGTGGGGAGGGTGACACCACCAGCCTACGTCTGCTCTGCAGTGTGATCGGTGAGGCTGCGAGCCTGCTCTCCATGGGGATGGGCTGGGCTGCCTCAGGGGGATGCAGCTCCAGAGAAAGCAAATGCCTAGAGGATGCAGACCCTGGGCTTATGGAATGGCAGTATGCTCACCCTTGCTCTCTGCTGCAGGAGGGACAGCCCAAGCCCAGTGGGAAGACATAACAGGCACCACAAAGCTAGTCTATGAAAATGAGTGTGCTAATTTCACCACCAATGTGTCTGCCAGGTGAGTCCTGGGTGAAAGTGTGCCCATCTGAAGATATCTGGTGCTCCTTGGGCCTTGCTACAGCCTTTGCCCAGAGAAGCCCCTTACCCCTGGTGCTATGCTGCCCTATTCCTACATGCAGGGTGGTTTCCTCTAGCTTTGAGACCCCCATGCTGCCTGACAGCTGGGTGTGCAGAAGGAAGGGGACCATTATTTGTACTTGGCTGGGTCCCCATCCAAGATGGGTCCCCCACAGATGAGGCTACACCTGTGTCCAGAACTCTTGGGGCTTCCTTTGCAGTCCAGTTGACTGCTGAGTGTGGTATTTTCAGGGTCCCCTGGATGGAGGAGGAATGATGAATCTGACTCCATGTTCTTAGAAGGCTATTATATTATATTATATTATATTATATTATATTATATTATATTATATTTATTATAATGCTATACTAAAACTATACCAAAGAATAGAGAAAGGATACAGACAGAAGGCTACAAAGAGTGATAATGAAATCTCCTGACTCCTTCCAGAGCCCCAACACAGCCTGATCCTCATTGGTCATTAAGTCAAAACAATTTACATGTCAGATAAACAATCTCCAAACCACACTCCAGAGCAGCAAAACACAAGAGCAGCAATCAGATAATTATTGTTTTCCTTTTTCTCTGCGGCTTCTCAGCTTCTCAGGAGAAAAATCCTGGGCAGAGAGGATTTTTCAGAAAATGTGATGGTGACAGTTGCAGGGGGTGGGGGGCAGCTGCCTGGTGCCACTGCCCAGCAGCCCCCTGACCAAAATCTCCTGCAGGTTCTGGCTGGCCGACTGCCCACGCACAGCTGAGGCCGTGCACTTTGCCACCATGCTGTACAAGGAGCTGACAGCCGTGCCCTACATGGCCAAATTCGTGGTGTTTGCCAAGATGAACGACGCGCGGGAAGGCCGGCTGCGCTGCTACTGCATGACTGATGACAAGGTTGACAAGACTTTAGAGCAGCACGAGAACTTCACTGAGGTGGCCCGCAGCAGGGACATTGAGGTTTGTCCCCTCAGCAGTGTGGAGGGCAGCAGGGAGAGGGATAACAGAGTGAGGGAGGCTGATACCAGTGGCCTGGCTAGGAGAGTCAGGGGTACCTGCCCTGTCCAGCAGCAGGAGAAGCAGCTCTGCACAGGGTCTGAGCATATTTTCTGCTCCCGGCCAGGTGGTGGAGGGAATGCCTTTGCACGTGGAACTCTCAGGGAACCTGGTGCCTGTCAAGAAGGCTGCTCAGCCCCGCACCTTCCTCTTCCAGTCCTTCCGCGAGAACCGTCTCGTCATTCCCATCAAGGTCAGGCTACAAGGCTGGTAGGTAGGGCAAGAGCAAGCAGTTGGGCCCTTGGCTGGTGCCAAGGCACCTAACTGGGCTCTGGCACTCAGGTCCGGGACAGCAGCAGGGAAGCCAGCGGCTCCCTGTCCTTCTTGCGCAAGGCCATGAAGTACGAGGACCTCCAGCACGCGCTCTGCCACCTGAACATCAGCATCCCACCCTGCACCAAGGTCAGTGCAGGGTCTTTGGCACTCTGGTAGGGGGCAGAGAGGGCCCATCCCTTCCCCAAGTGCAGGGGACAGCCCTTGCTGTCAGCTTGCTTCACCTGCTCCACGTGGCCATGTCATGCCACTCAGGAGGTGGAGGAGAAGCAGTCGTGTCAGGGCAGAGCTGCTGCCCTCTTTTCAAGCTGTTGACCCCTCGGTTTGTCACCACTTTCACAGGGAAGTGGCAGTGATGAGCGAAGGAGGACACTGACACCACTGTCTCTGCGGGAGCGGTACAGCATCCTAAGTGAGACCAGTTTTGGTATGCAGCCTGCTGGGAGCATCCCAGCCCACTCACCACCTGCACTTGGGGTGCCCAAGCCGGTGCAAAGCTGGGATGATCCTGTCATAGTTGCACTCACAGCAACTTCCCTTTCCCTGGAGGTTCCCTTGGTGCTGCCTGCAGGGCAGGGCTGTGCCTAGGGGTCTGTGTGACCCCCAGGGCCAGCACCCCATTCCCCTCACCACTCTGCTGCAGGGCCCTGTGCAGCTGAGCTGTGACTCCCTCTTCTCCTCCAGGCTCTCTGAGCAGCACAGACAAGGCAGACCAGAAGATGGTTGACATAGCAGAACAGCTGGGCCTTAGCTGGGCAGGTGAGTGCACACCTGAGGGTTCTGAGGATGCACAACACTCCTGGGAAAGCTGGCACTTAGGGAGGCTGGAAGTGTGCTGGAAGTGGCTGCTTTGCAGTGCACCCCTGCTGTGAGCATTCCAGGGCCCTGGAGTGAACCTTCCCGTGGCTGTGCACATATCCACATGCACGGCTTTGTTATTACTGTACATCTTGCTGCTCTTTGTTGCAGCCACACATCCCACAGCAGAGCCCACACTTCTTAGCATGAGACCCTCCTGTGCTAGTCACAGCCAGCCTGAGCTGGGGGGCTTGAACCCCTGCCCCATGCCAGCTCCTGCATGTTCTGCTGTGTTCAGTTGTATGTAGCAGAGGGTCTCTGCACTGTCCTTCACTGGCTGAGCCCTTCAGAGCATCCCCAGCCTCGTGGTGGGCACCAGGTGTGACACTGACACGGTGTTTTCCCCAGAGCTGGCACGTGAGCTGCAGTTTGGGGTGGATGACATCAACAGGATACGTGTGGAGAACCCCAACTCCCTTCTGGAGCAGAGCATAGCCTTACTCAACCTCTGGGCCAGCCGCGAGGGCAAGAATGTCAAGAGTGAGTAGCCGTGGTGCCCTTTTACAGGCACAGAGGTGGCAGGGCGAGCTACGCAGAGCAGTGTGTGCATCTTCAAGGACCACTGGCTGGCTTTGCAGCGGTGGTCCATGCATATCTGCCTTCCCTGCCCACCTGGAGGGTGTGTGGGGCATGGCTGTGTCCCCCCAAGTGACTGGCTTGCTGACACCACCTTCCCCCTGCAGTTGAGAACCTGTACACGGCGCTGAGGAACATCGACCGCAGCGAGATCGTCAACATGCTGGAGGGCTCGGGCCGGCAGAGCCGCAGCCTGAAGGGAAGCTGGCGCTACACAGACAGAGACTACTCCCTCTCACCGTCCCAGATGAATGGTGAGCCCCACCTTCTGGCAGGGAACGCAGGAGGGCCCTGGGGGCACGGTCTGTGCGGAGGTTGGGGCTGGTGTCTTGCCTGACCAGGTTGCACCCACTGAGAAGTGAGTGGGCACAAGGCATTGCTGGCAGATGTGGCCTCTTCACTGGGGCTTGTGCTGCAGAAAGCTTGGCTCTGCCATGCTGCTTTCTCAGAAAGCCTCCAGGTGGGATTGACATGTGTTCCTTACCCCAGTGTGAGAGGTGAGAGGTGTCTCTGGCTGTGCAAGCTGGTCAGTGGCCAGGGAGCTCACTGAGTCCTGCCTGTCCAGCTGTGGTGGTGTGCCTGGGCTGGCTGCCAGGCAGAGTGGGCCTGGATGTGGGGACACAGCCAGAGTCAGCTGTGGCACATGCTGCTGGGGAGCCAGCACACCAGACAGGGGCAGGGCTTTGTGCTGCTGCAGCCCTGCACTGTGGCTCTGGCCCTGCAGCGCTGGCTCATCGCTCTCTCCCTCTCTGTCTCTCCCCTTGTTCTGTTTTCTCAAACATGCCACCTAGTGCTGCCAGGTGCGGGCACTCCTGTGGGTCACTTCTTTTCATCTTTCTCCTCTGAGCTCATCCTGGCCTCTCCTTCTCTCATCTTCCACTGCCTGTCTCCACTGTCTCCACCTCAGCTAAGCCCTCTGGGAGCCGCATCCTGCTCCAGCGACTGCATGTCACCAGGGACTGCCCCTCTGACAGCTGTCATGCTTGCAGGCAGCCATCCCAGGCCTTCTTCTCCTGCACAGTCCCACGCTCCTTCCCTCGCTGGCACTGCACTGCATGCCCCTGGCCTGGCCGGGTGCCCAGGGGTGAGGTGCCCTTCCTGTGCCAAGGGTCCCAGCTGTACCCTGTGCCTTGGCTGTGGCTGGCATTCCCTGGCTGCCAGGGGAGCAGAACAGGTTGGCTGCTGATCTCCAGGGGTGAAAAAATGGCTCAAAGCTGGAAAAGGCTGAGCAGAGCGACCTGCATGGGTGGGAGTGCCTGGCTTGGTTGCAGTCCATATGGATGTGCCTGAGCTGTGCCCATGGTCCTGGGCATGAGACATGACAATGGCTTGTAGCCCTGGAGACACCAGCGGGGTTGTAAGGCCCTGGCTGCCTTCTGCAGGGCCTTGGGCTTGCATGGCATGTTCTGGGGCCATCCTTCTCTGCTCGTGGTACTTCCAACCCGCTCCTCTGTGCTGTGGAGAGTGCTTGGCTTTGAGAGTTGGTGCCTGCCAGACGTGGCTACTTGAACTCCAGGCTAACAGCCAGCTGATGCTGGATGGGGGCTGTGGGCAGGGGCCAGGGGGTCTGATGGAGCAGGGTAGCAAAGAGGGCACTGTGTCCTGCAGTGTGGATGGAAAATCGTGTGAACACCAGGCCAGTCCTCCTCACAGGGAGGAGGCAGCCCCAGGACCTGCCCAAAGCAGCCCCAGGATTTGAAGGGAGGCATGGCAGCATTTGCAGGGACCGTGTGAAAGCTGCTGTGAGCACAGCCCTGCTCAGCCTGGCCACAGGGGGCTGGGGCATGCCCATTGCTGTCCTCGGGGCTGCCATCCTCCCAGAAGCTGTTTCCCTTTTGCCCTACTGTGCTTGTGCGTGCGTGAGGTGGCTGCTGGACATGATGCCTCTGTCTGCCCATATAGGTTACGCTTCACTGCAGGACGAGCTGCTGTCCCCTGCCTCCCTGCATTACACACTGCCATCCCCGCTGCGTGCCGACCAGTACTGGAATGAGGTGGCCATCATGGATGCTATCCCCATGGCTGCCACTGAGCAGGATGCCCTGATGGAGATGTCCGACATGCAGGTGTGGTCCTCGGGGCTCACCCCCTCGCTGGTGACTGCTGAGGACTCCTCTCTGGAGTGCAGCAAGGCTGAGGACTCGGATGCCACAAGCGAAGGCCGGTTCCCAGGGCAACTTCTAGCAGATGCTCATGGCCCAGACCACATGGGCTCTATGGACCTGGTTGAGGATGACACAGTGGACTCAGATGCCATGAATGGCCTGATTGACCTTCTAGAGCAGGAGGAGGGGCAGAGGCCAGAGGGGAAGATGCCATCTGGTGATCATCAACCAGGGACTGGGGAGCAGGACCCGGAGAGTGAAGTCTCTTTTGTTTCAGTTCAGGAGAAGGTGCAAGCCAGGATCATGACATCACCTACCTTTAGCCATGATGTGGAGAAGAGTGCAGACAGGTACTGCAGCCTGGGGCACCAGGGTGACCGTGCTAGGGGAGCACAACTGCTTTGCCAGCTACTGCCCTGTGCTGGGCCAGCTGCAACAATCTCCCTGCTTTGCTTGCTTCCCTGCTGGTCTCCAGCCCTGGAGCCCAGGCATCTGCAGTACACAGAACCATGGCTGGGCCTCACACCTCTCTGGCAGTGCTCTGGAGGGCTCCTTGCAGAGCACCTGGGAGAGACCCCCAGTCGGCCAGGCCCTGCATGTAGGTTGTACTTAGGGGAACTAACCCTAACCTGGGCTGCCTCCTCCCACATTCCCAGTGGCACTGGACCCGTGAAGTCCTTGGCAGCACCCAGAAATGCTCCACAGCATTAGACCATGTTAGAGCTAGAGCTAGACCACACCTAGACCACGAGAGCACAGCATGCTCTTGCCTCAGACCCTGGCCAAGCTGTGAGGCTGTGGGATGGGCAGGGAGCATGGCATGGAGGTGGCCTGGGCCCTTTTGTGCATCTGTGTGTCTTGTGCTGCTTCTGCCGGGCGCCCAGCAGCGCCTGTGGGGTGCAGGTGTGCCTGCCGGAGCTCGGCTGCTGCTCAGGGTGCAGCACTCCGTGCAAAGCTGACTGCCTCTCTCTCTCTGTCTCTCTCTCCCTATCCCTGTCCCTCTCTGGTGCCCAGGCTGAGGGACTGGAATGCAGAAGGCTCCTTTATCTCCTGCCTACAGGACCTGACAGCGGGCTCCTGGCAGGAGGGAGTCACCCGAAGGCTGCTCCCAACGCACACCACAGCCTCTGGGGCACAGGGCCAGCAGCAAGAGCAGGTCCTGGTGTCAGCCACGGAGCTGATGAGGGTCAGCTCTGCAGAGGACAGCGACTGGCAGCCTCAGCACCCCACAGGCGGCTGGCAGGAGGAGGCCGACAGCCGCTTCTTTGGGCAGGTGAGAGTAGGAGCAGGGGAGTCAGCCCTGCAGGAAGTGGTGACCCTATGGACGCCTGTCAGGCAGACCAGGTGCTAGCTCCTCACCTCTCCTGGCATATTTCCTGCCCCTCGGGGCGCCTCTCGGCCCAGAATAGCCTGCTGCGCTTGATACCTGAGCTCTGGCTCTCCATTTATAACCCAGTCACCCTCCCAGAGTCGTTCCTTATTGAGTATCTGCCCTGGCTGCCAGCCCAACAGCCTGCTGGAGCCAGAAATAGAGTTGGTCTAGGGGCCAGGCTGGGTGGTGGGCTTGATGCCACGGCCACACAGAGCCAGCAGGTACAAGGTGAGGGCAAGCACCTTTCCCCAGCCAGGGCACGCACGGCCACGCTTGGACCTGCCTGCTCAGCTCTGCATCCCCTGAGTCGGGTGTGATTCCAATGACACCCCAAACACCCTGGCTTTTACCCAGGGCTTCATTTGTCCTGTGACGGAGGACTGCCCACTGCCGTAGTCAGGGGGACAGGCTGTTGGGCAAGCTGACAGAGAAGAGGGACAGATCTGTCCTGCTCGCTGCCTGGCCGGGGCACTCCCGGCCACATGACCGCACAGGACGCTCCACCTGCCCGCTCCCTTCTCGCCGCCCACCGCCGGCGGGGCTGCGGCTCCGGCAGCTCCCGGGAGCCGGGCACGGCGCGGGCGGGCGGCATGGCCGAGCGCTGACAGCGCAGCCCGGCAGGATGTGGGCTTTCCTGGCCCAGCTGCTGATCGCTCTGGTGCTCCTGGCCTTCTTGCTGGTCAGCTGCCAGAACGTCATGCACATCGTCAGGGGCTCTGTGCGCTTCCTGCTCAAACACGCCCATCGGGAGCTGGACAAGGAGCTCGGGGAGAGCCAGGGGCTGGCGGACGATGAGGAGGCTCTCTCCGCCAGAGTCGTCCGCCGGCGCGTCCTGCTGAAGGTAACGAGCGGGCGAGCGGAGAGAGCAACCCCGGCAGACGCGCAGGAAAGCAGGGACGGGGCAGGGCGGGACGCAGAGGCTGCGGGGTGCATGTCAGGTGTGTTGTTCTACCAGGTAAACCACTCCCCTCACCCTGATCTCCCTCCTGTTCCTGCAGGGGAACGAAGCCCTTCATCTCCCTGGAGAGCAGGTGACTGAGGAGCAGTTCACAGACGATCAAGGCAATATCATCACCAAGAAGGTGAGTGAGCGCTCAGCGGCAGGGTGTGGGTAAGGGCATGCCGCAGCCTTTCCCTTCTCCCCTCCACCCCTGCAGCCCGGGGCCCATGTAGGGCATTGGTGTCCCGCTGTCTTGGGTTACATTCACGGCACTTCTCCAGCTCACACACCACTGGCAGCTCGGGACTGGACTGGGTGGGGAGCGAGCCGTGGTGCCCTGGGGCTGGCTGTGACGCCCAGCTGTGTGGGTCTCCACAGATTATCCGGAAGGTGGTGCGTCAGCTGGGCCCTGGTGACATGGGTGACAGGCAGGAACAGGAGGAGCTGATTCTGGAGGGCTCCCTACAGGAGCCCCAGGACCTGGAGGCTGAGGATGATCACTTCATGAAATACTCCATCTTGCACCGGGATGGTCTGGGCACCAAGGTACAGTGTGGCTCATAGCCCTGCCCTGCAGCCAGCCTGCCTGGGCCAGCACCCAGGGCTCTCAGGACTTCTGCAGGACTCTCAGGCTCTGGGTCAATGTCACCCTCTGTCCTTTCTTCTGCCCTGCGCTCCTCTCCTGTTTCCCCTCTAAGGCAAATCTTGCCCACTGCACCAGTGTTCTTGCTTGGTGTTTTCTGCCTGCCAACTGACTCTACCTTTCCCTTTCCTGTCCTTTTCTCTCTGTCTGTCTGTTCACCTGGGTGATGTCCTGCTTCCTGCCCCTCCGGCTCCCTCAGGAGGAGGTGCGAGTGCGTGTCCCGAAACCAGAGATCTCTGGGGGCAGGATGGGGGCTCAGATAGTGAAACGAGCCAGCCTGAAAAGGGGGAAGCAGTGACCCCTCAAATGGCCTCTTTTTTGAGGTAACCCTACCTTTGCTCTTCCTTCTGTCCTGGCTCTCCTGCTGCTGCCTGCACTGAGCTGCTGGTCATGCCCATTCTCCTGGGGAAAGTGTGGTGGGGCAGTGCCCAGCTCTTGGCCTGCACAGAGGGTTTGCTGTGCTGCAGCAAAAGACTGAGGGTGGGCAGCAGTTTGGCCCTGCTGATGCTCCTGGGTGCTGTGGGCACAGGGTGCCCTGGTCTGCAGAGATGCTGCAGCCAGCTGTGTGCACAGCAGCCCACTGCAGCCACAGTGCCAAGGGCTGCTCCTGCAGTGGCAGCACCTGCTGCTCAGGGGGATGGTCCCCAGTGACAGGGTCACAGAGTTGTTACTCCTGGGCTCCAGACAGAGGGATGGTCTTTGTCCAAGTCACTCCAGGGACTAGATTGCATTTGCATGGGGTCTGAGCAGAACTGCCCCCTTCAAGCATGAGCACTGACTGTGCAGGCTTGTGGCAGGTGGGACCAGCCCTTGGAGCTGGTGCTTTGGAGTGCCCCTTCTTCCCTGGGGTGCAGCTGAGCGTGGCAGGGCTGTGGGTCAGATGCAGGGTGTCCTGGTTCTGTGGGGCCATGGCTGCTGCCCCTGCCCACAGCACTGCTGCCCCTTCCAGCCATGTAGAGGAAAGCACTGAGGTCTGCTGAAGCCAGGATGGGGGCAGGCCTTGGCAGGGTGCTGCTGGGGAATTTCTGGGCAGTAGGGATGCAGGAGTGGCAAGTGCAGGAACGTGACACTTGTAGGGGCTGACAACAGAGCACCCACCTTTGACCTGGGACTTTTCTTCCATTGATCCTCCCTGAGCTCAGAACGACCCCTTAAGTCTTGAGCATTCCCTGATCCCCCTGTGGAGTGGGACTAGGCCAGGCTGAAGGCAGGGTGCTTGGCACAGCACGTTTGAGCCTAGCTGCACCATTTTTCTCTGCACACTCACTGCTGGGCTGACAGTGCAGCACTGGGGGAAGGTGTTGCATGCCCAGCACTGCCTCCTGGCAGGAGGCTGCCAAGTGGGGCAGTTGGTCCTCTGGCCTCTGTTGTACATGCATGACTGGCTCTGTCCCCTCTCCCTTCTCTCTCCACTCTGTTAGTGAGCTCTCTGTGGGTGAATGAAAGTCAAGAGGATTATGCTTGTGGGCACATGTTCATGCAGACTCTGTCCCACCCCTCTGCCTGCCCCACTCCCCAGACAGTCCCTGGCTCTGCCTGTCTCTGGGGCACTGCTCCTGTTGCTTTGCTTTTGCAGTTTTCCACTGTGTGAAAGTGGCCCTGGGGGTGCACTGGGGAAGGTCTTCCTCACTGCTGGGAGAGTGGGGTGCACTCAGTCATCCTAGCTAAAGGCTCAAGGCTGGCCTCCTCCATCCCAGATCCTAGGGCTGGCTTCCTCCATCCCAGATCTTAGAGCAGCCCTGCCAGCTCCCTCCCAGTGCCACGTTGCAGTTGGGGCTTGCTGCTCTGAGCAGATGGGGCAGCACCATCAGTGCCATCGATGTCATTAGTGGTGCCCTGTCACTGTCTGACACCCCCCAAAACTTGTCCTATGGTTGCCTGGCAGCATGGGTGCATGTGGGACAAGCACAGTGCACAGAAGGGGCTTCCCAGCCACGTAGCTGGCTGCCCCCACCATTAACCCTGGATGTGCCAGCATGAATGCCTGGTAACCCCTGTATTTCTGTGTCTCTCTGTGTCTCCCCAGGATCGCACCTCAACACCAAACCACTGAACTTCACACACGTTCTGACACATACCTGAGAAGAGAGGAGAGGAGAGCAGAGAGTGGAGGGGAGCAGGGCTGGCTGTACATGTTTCTATAGGCTAATGGCATGATTCCTGTATGAGATATACTTACCGTCCTATCCGCATGACTGACTGACTGCAAGACGCATGAGCTACAGTACTTCAAACAGATGAGGGGCCTCCATCCTTGCCCCGCTGCTGCCAGGAGCCCAGAGACAGCACCACACACCAGGGGCATGCTCTCAGCTCCTTGGGGAGGCAAGAGCTGGAGCAGAAGAAAAGGAGAGGGAAGGAGATTGCACCTCCGTGTGATTGCGTGTGTAGATGCATCCCCAGGTGTGAGCTCCAGCTGCAGGAGGAAAGCTGGGGCAGCATGGCACTGCTCACCGTGGAAGGAGAGGTGTTTGGCCCCCCCTGCAAATGCCTGTGCTGCCTCTGCTGGACTTGCTTCTCATCCCTCCCTGTGAGTGTTGGGTTTTGGGGAGGGCAGCAGTGGCCGGAGGGTGCGAGGGGAGGCTGCAGGGAGCGCAGCTGCCCTGGGCAGAGGGACTGGTGCAGGGCTGCCCTTCCTCTCCCCAGCACGTGCAAAGTCTCCCATCAGGGCAGAGCACTGAGCTCGTTGCTTATGTTGAAAGTGTAAACTGTACAGCAATCAGCCTTGTGTATATGAACCAATAAATACTATGCAAACCCCTAGGGACACTCTAGCAGTATGTACAAAGCACTGACAGCTCTGCTCTCATATACCTCTTCAGGCTGCAGGATGGGCAAAGCCTTTGGAATATGTGAGCAGCTCTGGTGAACGGAGCAGGAAGGCTATAGGAGAGAGAGGGCAGCAGCCTGCCCCTGTCCTGTGCCCCTCTGCCTGAGCCTGGCCCCTTCCTGGCCTGAAGAGGGGGGGGCTAGAGGTGCAGTCCCACGGTCCAGCCCCAGTTTGTGTTGGCTCCAGCTGGGTTGAAGCTGTAGGCCTGCGCTGAGGTGCTTGGGGCCCAGGGAGGATGTGCAGTGAGAGAGAGCAGGAGGTGCTTGTGCCACGACGTGGGGTTGTGCCTAGCTCTACTCAGCACAATATCTGCTCAGGAGATGAGCCAGGAGCTAGCAATAGCCAGCAGCCGTGCAATACGCACCCCAGGCAAGGGCTTTGCAGGGACCCTGGCCTCCCTGCAAGGGGGTTCACAGCCCTGGATACTGACTCTCCCGGGACCAAACCCAGAGCCACGGGAGCTGCTGCTGCCCCGGTGGCTGCATTTTCTCCAGGTGGGATCTGCCTGAGCCCTGGGGGCTGGGGCAGCCTCCAGGCTGCTCTAGCAGGAGAGCCGTGCTGGGCAGAGCTGCCCAGGCAGCTCAGAGCTGGGCAGGACATTGACCCTGTTGTAATACTTGACCCCAGGAGAGCAGGGAGAAGGTAGTGGCACTTGGTCCCAGGTCCCTGATCCCGTCCTTCACCCAGCTGATGTGGGGACCTGGCCTTTGTAGCACAGTGATGTGGGGACCCCCTGCTCTTTCTCCTGGAAGCGGCCACGGCCCTGCTTTGCAGAGTCTGAGATTGTTCTCTGTGGCCAGGCGCAGAACAAGCGCCCCTCCAGCTTCAGGCTGTGTGCTGGTGGCCTTGGCAGGGCAGCCCTGCCTTTCAGTGGGTGCACATCTGCTGGGAGAGCCCCTGGCTGCCCTGCAGCCAAGAGGAAGCCTCGCTGCAGCGAAGCGACTGACCCAGCTTAGCCTCGGAGAGCAAAGCAGCCCCTTCCCCGCCCCAAAGTTGAGCCATAGAGGCACAGACTCTCCATCCATCACCCTTGCTGCGTACAATAACCTCCCTAGACCCACTGCAACAGCTGACTCCGTAGCATCACCCTAGAGTTGTGTGTGGGTCCAGTGCTTTGGCCTTGTGTATGCCGTAGGGAATGTGCTGTGCTGCAACCGTGCCAGGCACCTGCAGTGACATTGCTTCGCGCTCAGATTGCTTGTAGGGCTGGTAGGGGGAGGCTGCACCCGACATTGAGCCTAGAGAATGCTGCAGTCTGCACACTAGAAGCTTTTTAGAAGTTTTAAAAATTACTTTTATTTTCTTTTTTTAATTGTTATGGAAACAAGCCTTTTGGATCTCCCTGTCTTAGGCCCTGATGTATAGATCATTTCCCTGTACACCAGCTATCAGAATATGAATTAATAAATAAATCAACACAAACAGTGTCTCGTTTCTGCTTTTCTAAGGGTGGGGAAGACGGAGAGCCCGGGGCCGGGTCCCCTCTTGCCGGGAGGGCGGGGGCGGCCGTGTTTCTGCCGTTCCTGGAGCAGCGGAAGGGAGCAGGAACGCCCGAGGGGCTGCGGCGGCCTCTCCGGGGGTGGGCGAGGGGGGAAGAGTCCGTGCCACCACTGTGGGGGCTGGCCCGGGGGCCGCGGCGCTGCTGAGACCCCACCGGAGAGCACCGGCCCGACCGGCGCTGTCCAGGGTCCGCGCCGCCCCGTATCCTACCCATCCCGACCTGTCCCTTCCCACCCATCCCGACCCATCCCCGTGTCCTGTCATGTTGTGTCCCATCGCCTTCCGTCCCATCCCATCCCATCCCATCCCGTCCCGTCCCGTCCCGTCCCGTCCCGTCCCGTCCCATCCCATCCCATCCATCCCTACCCATTCCCGTGTCCTGTCCTGTCCTGTCCCGTCCCGTCCCATTCCCGTGTCCTGTCCCGTCCCGTCCCATTCCCGTGTCCTGTCCCGTCCCGTCCCATCCCATACATCCCTACCCATTCGCGTATCCTGTCCCATCCCGTCCCGTCCCGTCCCATCCCATCCCATCCCATCCATCCCTACCCATTCCCGTGTCCTGTCCTGTCCTGTCCTGTTCCGTCCCGTCCCGTCCCATCCCATCCCATTCCCGTGTCCTGTTCCGTCCCGTCCCGTCCCATTCCCGTGCCCTGTCCCGTCCCATCCCATTCCTGTGCCCTGTCCCGTCCCGTCCCGTCCCATTCCCGTGTCCCGTCCCGTCCCGTCCCGTCCCATTCCCGTGTCCCGTCCCATCCCGTCCCGTCCCATCCCATCCCATCCCATCCCATCCCATCCCATCCCATCCCATCCATTCCTACCCATTCCCGTGTCCTGCCCTGTCCTGTCCCGTCCCGTCCCGTCCCGTCCCGTCCCGTCCCGTCCCATCCCATCCATCCCTACCCATTCCCGTGTCCTGTCCCGTCCCGTCCCGTCCCGTCCCGTCCCGTCCCGTCCCCGCCGCCGCGGCCGCCGCCGTTCAAAGCGCAATTTGTCTGGGCCGGACCAATCACGCGCTGCCGCCGCGGCCTGGCCAATGGGCGCGCTGCCCGCAGCCGCGCGGCCAATAGGAGCGCGTTATTCTAATGACCCCGTCTTTATCAGAGAAATGTTGGCGCTGCCCGAGCCCAAGTTGGGGGTCCGGGGCCGGAGCCCCCCGAGGTCACCGGGCGCTTCCCGGGCTGCCCGGGCCCCGCCGGGTCCCCAGTGCCAGCCAGGACTCCGGGGCTCTGCAGCCCCCAGGCCGGCGGTAATGGGCCAGCCGTCGCACCTCCGGGGTTGCGGGCTCTGAGGGCCGCCTCGGTGCTGGAGCCATGGATGCCAACCTGCCGGGCACCTTTCTGCTCAACGGCCCCTCGCTGGGCCCCTTCCCCGAGGCCAAGGCGCCCGTTTGCCAGTATTCAGTGCAGAACTCCTTCTACAAGCTGGGACCCCCCGGGCTGGGTGCCCAGCTGGCTGCTGGCACCCCCCACGGCATCTCCGACATCCTCGGCCGGCCCGCGGCGGCGCCCAACAGCAGCCTCCTCCCTGGCTACCCGCACGCGGGCGGATTTAACGGACTGAGCTCGCCGGGCGTCTATTACGGGCCCCAGGTGGGCGCCCTCCCCAAGGCTGGCGGCGAGTACCTGCCGCGGGGCCGGAGCTGCTGGGCGGAGGCGGCCCCGGAGTGGCGGGGCGGCCGGCAGTGCGGCGGCCGTAAGTACGGGGGGCTCGGAACGGCTGCGGGCCGGGTGGGTGCGTGGGTGCCGCAGGGGACGGGCACCGCGCTGCTACCGACGAACCGCAGCAGGGCACCTTGTGGAGCATTAGGGCAAGGGCATGGGCCAGGCTGAGTCTTTTCCGTTGCCCTGCACGAGGTTGGCCAGCAGGCTCGCCCAGGACAGTGGGAAGGAGCTCAGTGCTGGAGCTGCTGGACCTCAAATGGTCACAGAACTTTTTGGCTCAAGGGCAGGGGCAGCTCTAATGACAAATAGTAATTCTTTGCCCCCAGGCAGACGCAGCTGGCAAGGACAGGCAGAGCCCTCTGGCTCACAAGATCTCGCTGGCGGCCAGTGCCTGGGTAGTTCATGGCAGAGACAGGTAGGACAGCCAGCCCCGGAGCCCCAGGCTGGCAGCACTGCCTTCCTGGTGGAGAGCTGGCAGGGGAATTGCAGAACATGTTGCTGCTGTCCCAGAGGGTTGGTGGGATGGGTGCAGCCGCTGTCCCGTGGGAAGCCTCAGGAGGCTGCATGCAGCTGTTCAGAACCTGCAGCTCTGGTCCCCTTTGCCCCTTTTCAGGTGATGATTTTGGAGCAGATGGATTAGGCAGTTTGGCCATCTGCTCCTGGCACTGCTACGAGCCAATGACCAGCTATGCCTGTCTTCTGTCCCGCATCCTGCAAGGTGTGGGACATGGGGGCACACTGCTGCAGGGCTCTGGGGTCAAGCCCTGTTGATAGCGACCCTTACCCTCTCAGCACAAGCACTTAGCACTGTCCTTGACCAGGAGGTGCTTATCCCAGCTCTTGCTCTGTGGGACCTCCACAGTGGCAGCTCAGCCCTCCTGGGACGGGGCTGAAGCCCTGAAGCAGGAATAAAGTTTTAATTTGGAGAGGAGCAGGTGTGGACAGACGCTTTGGTCAGTGAGTGCTGGTGAGTGCGGACAAAGGGAAAGCTGTCCAGAGTCGTGGGCTGCCCGGAGCTCACCCACTTCTCCCTTCCTCTCCTGTAGCCCCTGCTCACTTGGCTGACAGCATCCACAAGAAGAAGCACACACGCCCAACCTTCACAGGACACCAGATCTTTGCTCTGGAGAAGACGTTTGAGCAGACCAAGTACCTGGCGGGCCCGGAGAGAGCACGGCTGGCCTATTCTCTGGGCATGACTGAGTCTCAGGTGAAGGTGAGTACGGCTTCCTGTGCGGCACGGGGTGCGCAGCGTGCTGGCTGCTAACTGAGCTGGGCCCGTGGGGCACCAGGTCTGGTTCCAGAACCGACGGACCAAATGGAGGAAGAAGAGTGCCCTGGAGCCCTCCTCATCCTCGCAGCGGGCGGGGGGCTCTGGCGGAGAGCGGGCGGCCTCCGAGACCGAGGACGATGAGTACAACAAACCCCTGGACCCAGACTCGGATGACGAGAAGATCCGGCTGCTGCTGAGGAAGCACCGTGCAGCCTTCTCCGTGCTGGGCTTGGGCACGCACAGCGGCTGAGCACGGGCACAGCCTGCCCCTCTGACCCCCCTGCCTGGCTGCTGGGATGGGCTGGCTGGCAGCTGCATGGGGAGCACGGCTCACAGGGCTGGGAGCAGCACACGTGGTAGTGTCAGGTGCAGCTGGGCCATCCTGCACGGCTTTTATTGATGAAATAAAGGTCCCAGTCAAGTCCCAGCACTTGTTTCGTGGGCATGTGGTCCAGGGTGGCCTTGTGAGGCTGGGCTAGAGAAGGGTTGGGGATAGGATGGATGGGGCAGGGTCTGCATGCCAGGCAGGGTGGTACTGCCTGTGGGACAGAGAGTGCCCACAGAAGCAGGGGAGCCCCGGAGATTTTCCCAGGGTTTTCTCTGGTTTGGGCGTGTACCAGCAGCAAGAGCTGCTGGTTCAAAAGTCACTCACTGGGGCCTCTTATTGGAAGCTCTTAGCAGCAAATAAATATCATTTATCTTAACAGTGTGAGTGAGAGCCCATTCACCTGTCGGAGCTGCAGGATTGATGTGGCAGCAATAGCCCCAGTGTGTTTGCCTGCCAACCTGCTGGGTCCCCCCCTGCTCTGTGCTGCACCCCTGTGCAAAGGGGGCTGCACTTACAGGTGTGTGTGTGCACCTGGGTCTGCACACCCCCTGTTCTGGCTCCCCGTGGCTCACCAGTGGCATGCCAGCTGTGGCTGCCAGCTGTCCTTACCTGCTCAGGACACCAAAGGAGCTCCAGCTGGCACAGACGCAGCGCTGAAGGCTGGGCAAGCTTGGCAGTTGTTCAGCCAAGAGCCAGCTAAGTGCCAGCCAGGTGTGAGCAAACACGTGGGCTGTGTCTTGGAAGGAAATCGATAGCAGATAAGGTGCTGCCGGCCCATCAGGCACTGATTAGCAGCGTGGCAGAGGCACGGAAAGGGTCGGAGTGGGGCTGGGGAAGGGCTGCCCCTCCCTGCGGCTGCAGGCAGCACCTGCAATGTGGCCGAGCCCACGCTTGGGCCAGCTGGGACCTTCCAGTGGCCTGAGCAGCAGCCTTGAGTGGGGCTGCAGCTCATTGTTGTACAACCTGCCAAGGCCCACGCTTGGCTTAAAGCCCTCTTCAGTCTCTCACTGGGCTCTGGGCACTTTGCAAGGAGACCTGAGTGCTCCGTGCCACTTTTCCAGAGCTTAGGGGACTGCTGTCCCTGCACAGGTCCCTGCCCAGCCCCTGCAGTGAGCATGGGGCTTGTAATGCTCCCCCCTCAGCCGTGCAGCCCCTCCACTGCCTCCGTGGGACGGGTGCTGGGCCAGGACAGAGCTGATGGAGCCTTTGCAAGGACGTGGGATGGCAGGGAGCTCCCCTGGGAGCATGGTGGCAGTGCCACCAGGAAGAGACACATCACTGCCTGTGGACAGAGCCAGCACTCGGCAGGAGCAGGTTCCACATGGTGGGAGAAGTGAGGGGCTGCTGGTGGGATATTTTTTTAACATTTTCTAAGCTGCCCAGCTTGGCTGACAATTTTTAATGTACTAACTGCCTGGTCCAGTGAGCTGATTAATTGGTGCTGTGGAGATCAATACAAAACAGAAAATTAAAACAATTTTAAAGTGATTAAGTAGTTTAACACCTGTCTGATGCCACGTCAGGGCTGGGAGACAAATAAAGCAGGTGGCAAAGGGCCTGCTGTAGCCAGGGAGAGTGACAAATGGCTGCTGCAGCCTGGCTGCCCTGTGCATCCCCACATTGAGACAGGACCCCAAACAGTGCTGATCCAGGCAGGGATCAGCCTGGTGGGCAGGACTGACCCCCTCTCCTCGCTGTGCTGCCCACCACAGCTCCCACTCTGAGCACTTGCTGCTGCAGCAGAGCAGTGCCCCATCAGTGCTGGGGGCTCAGGAGCAGTCAGCAGCGAGCACCAGCTCTGCCCAGCCCGTGCCTGGTGCCAGGCAGCCTCAGGCTGTGTGGGCAGAGCCAGGAGCCATGGGGGTGCAGCACAGGCAGGCCAGCCTGGCAGGCAGATGGATGGCAGCTCCGCTTCAATTCTGCATCCCTTTTCTCCCAGACAAACCCCGTCAGATTTTCATAAATCAAAGCGCCACACTGTTTAATAAAAATTTATTGACTTACAAGTGATTATTTATCAAAAGGCCATTAATAGCAGCTCCGGGAATGATGTGCTACTGGGTGGTGCGTGGAGACTAATAGCAAATCAATGCCAGCATCCGGGCAGAATGCATATGAGGGCTCCTGGCCCCAGTGGGGTGCACGGCTGCTGCAGCCAGAGCCAGCAGCCCCTACCCCGTGGGCTGCCCAGTGCTCCCCCCCCGGTTATTTATCGCTTACAAATGAAATGATCGATACTTTTAATCTAGAGCTAAATTTATTAACTTTCTCATCGGAGAGAGACGTATTGACTGGGGGCATGGGGTGGGAGAGGCAAGGAAAGATGGATGTGTGCCTCCTAACCTGTCCAGCCAGCTCCTTGCCTGCTGTGGAGTGTCCTGAATGCTGCTGGGGACGGTCCCCAAGCACGGCAGGGTGGCTGGACATCCTGCAAAGCTGAGGAGGGCTCTGCAGGTTGCCGTGGTGTCAGGGACAGGGCAGCCAGCTGCAGGCAGGAGATTTTGGGCACCTGCAGCTAGATCCAAGTGCCTGAGGACATGGCAAGGGGGTGGAGGAGGCTTGTGGCCTTCAGCAGCACCTGAAGGAAATGTCCGTGCCATCCTCAGAGAGGAGAGCTCTGGGGACACAGCCCTTGGTAGGGCTCAGGAGGGGCTGCTGAATGAGGAGAAGTGAAGGAGAGCCTGGAGACCCTGCCTGGGCAGCAGGGACCAGCAGGCAGCAGTGTCCGTGTCCCCAGCTGCAGCCATCCACAGCACACAGCGAGCACAGCTCTGCATCAGCAACCCACAGCTCACTGTGGCTCCCTCAGGGCTCCCCAGACCACAGCACAGTGCAGGGCTCTTCATCCAAATGGCCCCTGAGCTGGCAGCCAGAGCAACAAAGTTCCACCAGGGAAATCAAAAAGTGCAGGAAAATTCCGATTTAAGGCCACTTACACAGAGCAGCTGTCCTCACCTGGCATAGCTGATGCCCTTCCCAACAAACAACACTCAAGGTACAAAGGAGGCACTTAGGTAACTGCCTTCTCCAGGGCACTAGGAAATGCAAGCAGGTTTCAGCAGGTAGCAGAGAAACAGCTCTTGCTTGTAAGAGCAGAGAACCCAGTGTACATGCTCAAGTTTGTAGGAATGTAAGGAAAATGGGAACATACATGGGAGAAATGCTCAAATGCAAGTTGTTTCACCAAATAATTTACTTGCAGAGCAGAAAGGGGGAGCATCTTTCACAAGATGCCAGCTCTCGAGTGTGCATGACAAGGTCAGATGCCACTGTTTCTCTCAGGAGACATTTGAAAAGGGATTTGTTGCCCTAGCCATGAAGTCTTGGCTCTCCTACACACTCTAGGCTCCCACTGTAGCACGCACAGATTCCTCAGGAGCCCCATCTGCCACTCCAGTGGCACCTGGCACCCCGCAGCCCCAGGGGACCAAGGGAGATTTCCAAGGAGTATGATCCTTACTGCATCAGGAGCAGTGAAGAGGCTGTTGCTCAGACACTGTAGAAGCAACAGTCAGGGTCAAGCTGACAGGAAGGAGGCAAAAGAAAAAGATTTCTCCTGGAAGTGGATCTGAAAATGGCCTGAGAGGCACATTCTGCTCCTAAGGGGTTTATGCCTCACACGTGAGTGGGACAGGCTCATGAGGATTCCCTTGGTTGTCAAGGCAGCCAATTTCAGCACAGCTCACCAGCTGCTGTGTTGTGAGAGACTTGTGACTGACACACATGCACATCCCACCAGTCCTTCCCTGGGGCTGGACACACCAGATGGAAGCACATGACACCATAAGAGTTTCATTTAATACTGCCCCTGCAAGGGGCTTCACTGTAACAGTAACAAGAAGGCATCTTTGCCACGAGCTGCCAAAGGCCTAAAGACTCCAGGCAGCAACAGTGCCTCTGCAAAACAACAGCCAGAGGACGAAAAAACGAGTCCAAGCAGCTCTGGAGTAGCCAAGTCCAAAGATTGAGAGTTGCTCCAGACAAGCCCTGGCTGGTGCTGGAGGCAGGGGCTTTGGCCAGCCCCAGTGGCAGTGCTGGAGGCAGCAGACTCAGGAGCGGCTCCGGTCTTCATGGCTGCCTACAATCATTTTGCTGTAGAGTTTCTGTTGCTCCTCCTTGAACGCATCTTTCACCTTCTCCCTTTTCAGTCCTCCATCCCTGGGGAGAGAGTCATATCAGAGAGGCTGCAGGCAGGCACCATCTTCGTCTGGGACAGTTCAGGGCAAGTCAGAATTCCAGCAAGTGCTGACAGCTGCCCCAGTGCCACATGCTGCCAGGGCACACTGAAGACCTCCTGTCCCCAAAGGGCATCACTTTCTTACCTGGTTCTGCCAGGAGCTGCCCCCATGGCCCTGCACTGTGCTCAAAATAGCAACTCTGCCAGAAACATGAGCTACTCTAGTATAGCTACAGGAGACTGCCTGCCTGCCTCCTGAGCTCTGAGACCTCAGTGCCTAGGAAAGCAAGTTCCCAAGCTGAACACACCTTGCTGAGTAGAAACAAGTCAGACCCAGGGCATCCCAATGCAAGCTACAATCACAGAATGAAGCTCTGATGCCCAGCATACAGAAGAAGCAAGGACTTTGGTCCCTACTACAGAAGGACATTCCTCCAGAGGCCCTAAGCAAGAAACAAAAGGAGCTCTACAGCCCATGAGCACATCCCAGGACAAGGAACTCTGGCACCAGGAAGAGAAAAGCCTGCTTGCACTCACCAGAGCAGATCCACAAGGCCCCCCTGCCTGGCAATGGCTGACTTCACTCGATTGGCAAACTGCACTGCGTCCTCTTCAGGCTGTGGCAAAACAAGACTGCTGAGCAGGAGCAAAGGGCCACACAGGAAAGTGATCAGACAGGCTGGTTCACCTTACCTGCCTGGTCATTGGGGGCAAGTACCAGACACTGCAGACGATGGCCCAGCTGGTCATCATCCTGAGGAGGTAGGTCACCATGCCGTATTTGCTGCTGTTCCAAAAGGCATCTCCAAACTGTGGGTCATACTACACAGGCAGAAGAGTTCAGGGAGGTCAGGCAGGGGCTGCACCCTCTCTGAGGCTCCAACTTCCACCCCAAACTGAGCTAAAGGTCAGCTCTCCCAGAGCACTACATGGAGTGACCTCAGCTTTCCTGTGCCCTCAAACCAGGCAGGACTGGGCTGCCAAGACAGAGATACAGAGGGACAGACAGACTTGTGCCTTGTCGCCTTGTCATACCTTGATGGCTACAGGGTAAACTGTAGCTCCAATTTCGAAGCTCCCCTTTTTGAACATCATCACAGATGTGTTGTTGATGCATGTTCCTGTAGGAGACAAGCACAATCATAACTTTCCTCTGCAAGTCAGTTTAGAAGTCTAAGCTACAGGCTTAAGGGCAGGGCAACAGGAACCCAGCCACTCTGCCCAACTCTCCATCCAAGCCCTGCTCTCTGTGTGCACAGAATGGGTCACTGGGACATCGTGTGTGGCTCCTGCATGCTGGGCTCACTCAGTTCTAAAGACAGAATGTCCCTTTTGTCCCAGTGGAGGGTCTCAAGCCCTTGGCTATGTAAGAAGGAAAGGAACAGAGATGTGGTGATATCTCAAGGTGCCTTCTCCCCCTGGTGCTTCTATGGCCTTGTTACACTCACCTTCTGGAAAAATAAGAATGGGCAGTTTGCTTTTGTCCTGGACATGTTCTGTGAGCCTAAACAGAAGAGTGTCACAAATTAGCAGAAGGGACAGACACTCTCAGCAGCAATCAACACAGCACACAATCCGTACCCTGCAGTCACCAGGAACTATCAGGGTGTCAACAACAGGGGCACAATCTCCCAGCACTTATAAGGCCATGCAGTGTCCTCATCCAAGGGAGGTGAGCAGCCCTCCACCTCCCCAGCCTTCAGCCCCAGCCCTGCAGCCAGCTGCCACACACTGTCACACCTTCTGGCGACGAGGTGACGATCTTTGACCTCGGAGCGTTCGAACCAGACATGGGGACAAGCTTTCACCATGGCTCTCTGTATCACACCCATGAGCCCTCCATGGATCTGACCCACCTGAACAGGGCAAGAAGACACAAGTTACAAGACCTGGGCACACATGAAAGTCAAGGCTGCACCCAGTTTCACAGCTAAGTTTCATCTTCCTGCCCCTACCCTGGAAAGGCTAAGAGGAAAAGTCCCAGGCTCTGATTTGAAAGACAGATACAGCAAACCCCAAGTGCTTTCCCCATGGCAGGAGGTTCAGCTGGGGAAGCACTTTGCTCTTCCAGCAACAGCAAAGCCTAGAGCTCTTCTTGCAAAGCTGCACCCACACACCCCTGGTGCTCTGAGTTCCTGGCTGAGCTTGCACACCACAGTCACAGAATCTGACAGTGCCCCACCGTGTCATACAGGGTCAGTAGCTCTACATGCTCAAAGGACTCTTGCTGCCCACTTCCTGCCCCACAACAAGCTCTGCTGCTCCCTCCATGCAGGTGGCCTGGTACCTTACCATGGCATAGTAGCCATCACTGGCCAGGATGATCACATCAATGGGGGAGGTGTGATTGGCCACACAGATGCCTCCATTTCGGGGTCTGTTTTCTCTAGATACAAAACAAAGGTAGAGGTGAAGAAGAGGAAGGAAGCATGAGAGCTACATAATGCCCAGCATGGAGCACCTCTGGGCAGGGACAGCCTGGAGCAGTCAGGCCTCACCTGTCATGGTAGGTGATGATGGCTGTGAGGGCACGCACGCAGATCCGGTAGCACATCAGGTGCACATGTTTGCTCAGGAAGTCCTTACACCTGCAGGCCAGGACAGAGACCATCACTCCCCAGTCCTACAGTACCCCCTCTAACAGTGCCACTCAGCCCAGTGAAATCCAGCCAAGCCTTCACATCTCTCCTATAGGAACACAGCATATCCTGAGCTTTGCTGTCAGCTTAATCTCTCCTACAGGAACACAGCATGTCCTGAGCTTTGCTGTCAGCTTATGATCACTGATTCTTAACTCATGAGAATAAAATTTTGGCCATTGCTCTTTTCTGTTATTACTCCTTTCAGAAGCTAGTGCTGAGTGCTCTGCCACTGGCTTAGTGCTCACATCTAAGCCCCTTGTTGAAAATTACAGGGTGTCCATTCCTGAGAGACCACAGCTGCCAGAACCACCTGCTGTGCCTGCATGTGGTAGAACAGAAAGCTTTGTAGGGAAATTTCAGGATTATAAGGTCTCAAACTGCTCCCCCATCTGCTTCTCCCTCAAAGATGCACTCACCTTCCATTTGGCAAATATCCCACCACTGTGGTACCAGTCACCAACAAGCTGATGCCAGTAAATGCCAGGGCTATCCTGCAGAAAGAGGGAAACTACATGCTAGCAAAACCAGGCCACCAGCACCTTCTTGGCAGGCAGGTCCCAGGAGCAGGACTCACCTGAGGGGCAGAAGGAAGCAGTAGCGGATGAGCACACCGAGTCCCCAGAGCACAGTGAGGCGCAGGCTGATGTACTGGAAGTTGTAGTTGGTCCTGCTGAGCAGGTTCCAGGACTCCAGCTCTTCAGCTGAGAATCTCTTGGTCACTTCATCATCCATGATGGTCTCGATGCCTTTGCGGCAGAAATAGAAGATATCTGAGAGCTCAAACTCGGGGGTGTCCAGGGCTTTGCCGCTGCCGCTCCGGCGCATCTCCTTGATCTCCTCCTCCAGTGACGTTGGCTCCTTTGCAATGATACCTGCACACCAAAGGCAGCTCTGAGCAAACTTGCCCACTGACAGAGAGACAAAAGCCAAGGCCCTTCCTCACTCACCCTTCTCAGGGTCCCCTTCCTTTCTCCAGTCCAGACAGGCATAAACCTCCCCACTATCTAGAAATGAAGCACTCCCAGGGTGCTTCCCTGCCCTCCCTCATGAAACAGAGCTCTCTAGAACTCCCTCCCACATGGAAAAGTCTTCCCAACAGGCCTCAGCTGTTCAGAAACACCACATTTACCCCACCTCCCCAGAAGAATTTTGAACTCCATGCACCCATGCAGAGCAGGATCTCACCATTGACATAGGGCTTGTACAAGGGATGGTTCTTCTCCTTGGCACCACGCTCTATTCTCAGTGTTGCCCACTGCAAAACAGACAGGACAACCAAGATTGGCAAGGCTTTAACTCCACACTACTGCCCATTTCAGAGCTGACTTTCAGGAAGGACCACAGTGCAGGGGAGAAGATGGGGCTAAAAGAGGCTTGCATACAGAACAGAAAGAGGGAGTGATGAACCCAGCTGAACCGAGGTGGACGCAGAGACTGGCCTGGAAAACAGGGAGTGCCAGAGGGAAGAAGAGTGCTCAGTGGTGAGATGGCACAGCAAGGTTTTCTGCAGTTTCTGTGACCTCTCAGCTCTTGCTGCACCTTGCATGTGGTTGCCACTGCACAGTTTCTGGCTGAGCTGTGCAACCTGCTGGGGTGTCTGCACCACAGTGTAGGAAGCTGGTCAGGGGACCAGTGCTACTCTTCAACCCTTGTTTCCTCCCAGAGGAAGGAAGCAGAGACTGTGTTTTCAGGTTGCTGCTGACACATCAGGCTGATGATGGGATGGGATCCTTCCCTCTCTGATTCAGCTGATGGCTGCTGCTGCTTCTCAGCTCAGCAATCTGCCCAAAACAGCAGCAGCAAGCACCCTCAGACAGCTGGTTGCCAAATCCTGTGCCAGGACTACTTGTTCTATCAGCTAATTTTCAAGGGCACCAGCACAAACTGCAGGCTGTATTTCTGTGCAGTTTTCCTGCCTGCCCTCCAAATAACCTTCACAGCCTGTAATTCATACAGGTCTGGAAGGACAAGCTTCTGAAGAAGAAGGACTTGTGTACAACGTGCTTCTCTGTGAAGAGATGAAGTTGCTGTGAACTCTGGCATCCCAATCTCAGCCCATACCAGCAGCAGATCAGGAGGCAGCAATGAGGGAATGCTAATTGCTTACAGAGCATCCTGCTCACCTTGCAGCAGCCTCTGCCAACAGCCACAACTCCAGCAATGCACAAGGTTGCCTAAATGCTGCCATCCCAGAAGGCAGGAGAGGAGCTCTGACCTCACAGGAGCTAAGCAGCCTATGGAGAAGGCAGTGCTTGCAAGGCCAGCACATCTCCATCCTGACTGTGGCAGCAGCAAACCCAGCCTCACAGCTCAGGATGTGTCCCACAAGCTTCCAGACTCTGCCACACTCTCATGTGCTGCCCCTCTGGGTTCCCAACATTGGCTCTGAGTGCTGGGAAAGTATTTTGAGTTAATAACAGCCCTCCAAAATACAATTCTGAATGGTCAAACTTAATGAGTGAATTTTCCACCAAATCAGTGACCAGTTGTGCTTGAGTGCTCCTCTATCCTACCACTAAGATCCTTCTATTAAAGCTGGAATAGACTTCCCAGTCTTTTCAGAAAAATACTTTCAAACATCAATATAGGTGGTGAGAGTAAATGTTCCTGAATTGAAGGAAGATGGGAAAAAAAAGAAAACTTTGTGAAAAGTTCCATTTAAAACTTTTTTTTCTGCCTGCTTCAGTCAGTAAATTTGTAGTCAGGTCTTTCAATATCTGTGTTAATTAAGCCCCTCACAAAGCACAGGGTCTTCCCATTTACACCTCAGGCTTTTGGGAGGACTCAAGAGTTTAAAGAGCTGAACACTGTGAGCTCCAGGGCTGTCTTCCCAAGCCAGCCAGTACAGGGATACTCTGGGGACAATCAGCCCTGTTCCAACAGCAGTAGCTGTACCATACATCCTTTAGCAGCATGAACTCCATATTTAAGAGCCTAAAACCTCCCTAGCAAACACTTTGCCTTTCACCTGGGCTGCCAGGTAGGGTGGTACAGGCTTTACCTACTACTCCTAGTAGATAAAAAATTCTGGTCTGGTCAGGAACTTGCTTCAAGAGGTGTTGGCTCAGAGACAGCCCATAAAATTAGTCCACCAAAGGCAGGCAAGGGAACAGCATGACAACAAGATGGAAAATTCCACTTGGCCTCTCTGTGCCAAGAGGGTGGGCAAGGGCTGCTGGTTGTCCTCCAAGGCAGCAGGTCCAGACACAGCTCAGTAGGTGACACTCCAGGACAGAAGCATGTTGAGAGCTCTGGGTTCTGGCCACAGATCACTCAGGGCTTGCAGCACAAATGTCCTGCCTTACCTCCTCTGCTCTTGCTTTGTCCAAATGTGCCCTGGAGAGGAGCAACCCGCTGGCTGCAGCCTGGTCCCTCCCCATCACACCTGACACCACTGCAGCAGCACCCTGCCCTGCCTGGGACACCAACCCCTCCAAGCTCCCCATCAGATCCTGCTGCACTCCTGCTGACTGTAAAGCCTTGCCAGACTATTGCTTTACTTGAAGACTTACTAGATTAATTACATGGAAAAAACAGCCCACAAACAGAGGTCTCATAAATGGCATTTGGCTGAAATGAGCCAAAGAGGTCAACTGGCAGCAGCACTACATCCACAGCCCTATGACACTCTAGTCACCCAAAATCTCCTCCTGAGGAAAAAGTCTCTCTTCCATGCTTGAACAAACCTCTGCAAACAGAGAGAGCACTCTGAAAACATGACTTACCTGAAAAATCTTTAATAAAGTTTTCATGTAAACCTTGCGGATGCCAAAGGAGACTCCAAAAATTGCTGGCACGATGATGAAAACCAGAAGCAGAGTGAAGAGGACAGTTATGGAAATCCCCAAAAGATTAACCACTAGGCTGTCAAAGGGGAGCAGGAGGAACATGGTGAAGGGCCCAGGCAAGGCTGGTGCCCTGCAGCCAGACAGAAGGGCTGCTCGCAGCAATGAACCAGTCCTCCTGTTACTCAGCAGCAGTCTCACACATGCACTGAGTCTGCAGCGTGCTCAGAGACCCCATTCCAAAGTTCACATCCTTTCGGGGCTCTGAGAGAGGGAATGCAACAGGATCAGAGAGAGCACTTGGGAAAACAAGCCAAGAGTCTGCCAGGAGCTCAGGTGAGTTCAGACGATGCAGGCCAAAGAGCTCAGAGCAGACGGTGCACACACACGGCTTTGTCCACGGGCAGGGCAGCAACACGAGTGCAGGAACGGATCCCCTCCCAGGCTGCCACTGAGCAAGTCCTGCTGCGGGGCAGCTTGTGGAGAACCTGGCAGCAAAATCCCCTGCTGGCTGCTGAGAGCATGCAGAGTCTCTTCAGAGGGACAAGGTGGAGTCCATCCCTGAGCCTGCATTGGAGGAGATCGAGGGAGTTGGCACTCACAGGAGCCTACCGTACGTGGAGCTATTATTGTTCTGGCCACGAGGGCATGCGCACCAGCACGGGTCCTCGCATGACGCCTGGAACAAGTTCAGTTCTGGAGGCCCCTGGCATCCACTCACGCTGAAGGGTCATTACAGACACCAATGAAAGCTTGTGCTCCTGGAAAGCTTTCAAACAGCAAGTTGGCTTCTTGGCAGATGTGGCACTCACATGTCAACAGCAGCAGAGCAGGACAGCAACTGGAGTCAGCAGATCGGGGAGATGTCAACGCAGAGAGCGTGGCAGAGGCCAGAGACAGTGGACTCTGAAATCTGGAAGGCAGTACTTGGGCTGAGGTCACATCATTCACAGCAGCTCCCGAGACAGCAAGACTGAGACTCTATATCAGCAACTCTGATACTCTAGCTGCTGCCTGTCACTGTCACAGCCTTGGGAATCACCTCCTGCTGCCATTCATCCTGTATTTTCATACCATGCACACCTCAGATGGAGCACACTCATCCAGAATCATGCCTATGGCACAGGATGCTGCAATCAGGTCTCAAGTACAGGAAAGGAGTGACAGAAAACCCTTCCTCATGACAAAGACCTTATCACGTCTCTCATTTCAGGGGCATCCGAGAGAACTGAGGAAGCCAGGTACCCAGATTCCTGGTTAGGCATCACTTCCTCTGCTCCCATACATCTCATCCCAGTGACAAAGAGCAGATTTACAAACAGCTCAGGACAGGAAGTTAGCCTAAGGGGACAATCACTGCTGATGATTAGTCAAAGAAGAACTTGCTGGGGCACAGGGACCAGTCAAAGGTCACACACCCACAGGGCCAATGCTAGCTTATGATAAAACATGAGTCTGCTGGGGGACACTGCCCTCTGGACACCATCCTCACCAGGCTATGGAGTCTCAACCTGAGGATGGGATTTAACAGGTACCTGCCAAGCACACAGGGCAAAGGAGAGTCTGTAAAGATCCTTTTGCTCCCCTGCACACTGTGTTCCAGCTGCTGGTTAAACACTGCTGTACGAGTAATGCTAAGAACAGTGTTAGTGCTTCACAGTCATACACACAGACCGTGTACTGGGAGAGACAGATCGTCAGCCACACGTGCCCATTATGCCACAGCTGTGACCCATCAGAAGCAGGACTGGTCACACGGGCCCCGGAGCCGGCAGCCGCTCGGTGAGGAGCTCAGCCATGACTCCCCTGCCCCGAGTCACCGCCACGGCAGAGCCCACGTGTGCCGCGGCCCTGCCCGCGGGCTCCCGGCGCCTCGGCACTGCCAGCCGCCCGTCCGGCCCCGCCGCGGCCCCGCCCCGGGGCTGAGGCACGGCCGGGCGGGCCCGGCAGGCACACAGCCCGCAGCCCGCTCCGCCGTGTCGGGGCTGCAGCGACTGACCATCGCCCGCCCGCTCGGCAGGCCAGCGTAACGGCCTGTCCGGGACCGGGGGCGGCGGCGAGCGTCGATCGCAGCTCTGTTCCCCGGGAGCGCGGCGGATCGCGGCAGGGCCGGGGCCCGGCCCTCCCGACGCCCTTCGTCCTCGGTGTGCGCGGGGCGGGGACGCGCGGGGGTGGCGGGGCCGGCGCGGGGGGCACTGCGGCGCGGCCGCACCGCCTCAGGGAGGCCGCGGTCCCGGGGATAACGGCGAGCGGCCGGACCGGGCCGGGCCCTTTCCGCGAAGCGGCGGAGCCGGGCCCGTACGGGGCGGGAGGGGACGCGGAGGCCGCCGCGGGCGGTCCCTCACTCACCTGCTGCTGCCGCCGCCGCCGGGCCCCGCTCCGCCCCGCCACGTGCCGTGCGCGCCCCCGCACCGTGCTGCGTGCGTGGCGTCAGCGCGCCGCCCGCGGGGCCGCGCCCGCAGGGCCGCCCCGCTCTCCCCGCCGCCGCCAGAGGGCGCCCGCGCGTCCCTCCCGCCGCCCGCTGAGGGCCCGGCCCCGCCCCAGCCCCGGGAGGCGGACAGGAGGCAGGAGTCGCGAAACGCCGTGACTTTATTAACTCCCCGTTACAGCACCGACCACCGGAGGCACCCCGCCGCTCCTGGCCCAGTGAGCCCGCGGTGAGCCCTCGTCGGGAGCGCGGTTCGGAGCGCCAGGATCGTGCCCTCTCCGCAGCAGCAGCTCCCTCCACACAAGGCACTTGGGCAGCACCGGCCACCGCGGCTCCCGGCCTGGCTCAGAGCTGGCCGCGAGTCCCAGCCCGCAGCCCTGCCCCTGTCACTCCCCTACTCTCGTGTTGCCCTGAGAACCTACACGCAGGAGTTGCTTCAAGCAGCAGCTTCCAGCCTCTGTAGCAGCAGCAAGAAGTGAAGAAGCTTCTGCAGCGACTGGCAGCTGCTCATAGAGCAGCAGGCCATGAAGGAGCTAACAAAACCGTGAGCAGCATCTTCTGCAGCTGACCCCTCCCTAAGGGACAGGGAGGGCACCTACATGTCTCCCCACACTGCCTTCCTACCAATAAGGAGCCTGGGTCTCTGAATGACGCCAGGTCTGCAGGTGAGAAAGGACCAGAGCAGCAGCCCCAGAGGTGCCAAGATGCTCCCAGGCCCTGCTGGCACTCTTCACAGCACAGGAGGCAGGGCGGATCATGCCCACGTGGCAGATCTTGTAGTTCTTCCCATGGTTGTTGTCCCAGTGGGTCTTTTGTCCACACTGGAAGGAGATGCAGAACTCTGCGCCCCTATGGGAAATGGATGGCTTGGGCAGGGTAAGCTCAAAAGAGAAGATGTCCGTGTCAGCTGAGCCATACGTGCTGTGCATGTACTGGCAAGAGATGTCCCGGAAGCTCTTCCAGCCATCGAAGGTGATGCGAACCATCACTTTCTTCTCATACGTGATGTTTTGAACCTTCACTGTCCCTGACAGAGCACGGCCCTGGATCACACAGCTCTCCAGGCACACAAAGTTGCTGTGCAGGCTGTTGCGGAAAGCCACGTAGTTTGCAGACGGCTGTGGGAAGTCCAGAACGTACCTGCCTGCTTCCCACAGGGGGCTTTTCCTAGGTCTGAAACAGGCAAGGTCTGACAGGGCATGCTGCAAATCACAGAGGTCCTCCTCAATCTTTGAGAAGAAGCGGACAGCTGTCAGTGAGAGCCCCTTCATATCAGCAAACACGACCTGCTTCTTCTTCTGGCCCTTGGAGCCCCTGTCTCGCCGCTCCGGCTCAGGTTCTGCACTCAGCTTCTGGTTGAGACAGGATCGGAGGGGTTTGCGGCCTCGGTTGCCCCGCAGCTCCTCGTAGGAGTTCAGCAGTTTGCGGATGGGGGGCGAATGGCTCAGGCAGAGCCGCACGGCCAGGTCCACGGGCATGGCTGGGGGGGCGACAGCCCGCCCGCTGCACACCTGGAAAAGCCTAGAGACGAAGAGGGGAGGTCAGGCGGCGCGGCCGCGGGCCCCGGCGAGCCCCCCGCCCCACCCGCCCCGGCCCCGCTCACTCGCCGCAGCTCATCGCGTCCCGCCCGCTCCGCTCTGCTCCCGCCGCGGCGGCTCCGCATCAATGGAACCGTGGGAGCGCCCGCGGCCGGGACACCCCGCCCCGGCCAATCAGCGCCGCCCCGAGCTCCCGGGCGGCCAATGGGAGCGGGCTGCGCCGCCTTGCCCCGCCCCCTGGCGGGGCCGCGCTCCTCCCGGGCCCGGCGGCGGAGGCAGCGCGTCCCGGAGAGCCAACAGGGGGAACAGCACAGAAATGGGTCCTGGTGCCAGAAAAACACGAGTGCTTACGGAGGAGCAGCGGCTGTCAACTACCAACACCCGGGAGGGAGCTCTGGGAGAAAGGGGGGCATGTCCCTCTTACCTAGGCTTTAATGGGGGAGGTTTGAATTGGTTTCATACACCCCTTCTCAGATGCTTCTCCAAAGACAGCTATTTCCAGGGTGTCTAAGCAGAGAAAACCCCAGACCCCCAGCTCATGCTCTACCAACTCAGAAGCTTCTTACCCTAGATGTGTGCACTGAGAAGGAAATTTGCTCACACCCAAGCACGCAAGAGACACTGTGGTGTCCCTGACATCTATAATCAAAATCACCCTCACTGTTCAGGTCACATGTGACTCCTTGACAGTAAAGACTGTCACCTAAATCAGATCACCCCTGCCTTGTTCTCCTTGCTAATCTCCCCAGAGCTGTCTAGCCATTTATGTTAAGCAGCCCTGATTGTTCCTGCTGACAGCACAGATTTTCATCAGCTCACGACACAGCTGACTGACCTACCAATATTTCTACACGGCTCTCCATCACCACCATATCTAAATGTTTCCAGCACAATGCAAGGCACCTCTCACAGGATGGCCAAACTGAGCTTCAACACAGTGCCCAGCTGGCAAAAATATGATGCAAAAACATGCTTTCAACATGTCATCTTAGTGCAAACCCCCCAACTTCAGCCACCTGGGGTAGCCAACACAAACATGAGTCTTCCTAGCAATGAAAGCTGTCCCACCTTTCTCTTGCCCCCAGGAGAGCAGTTGCAGCTCACCATCAGTGCCCTTCCTGTGACCTCTTCCACCATCCACCTACTTTGTGTTCAGAGCTAACGACTAAGTAAGCCCAAACTATTTCCACTCTGGGGAGAGCAGAGAACAAGGAATGTATTTGACATCAAGTTTAACAGCAGAACCCATGGATGCTGGAAAAGCTGCCCCTACTTTACCCATTCTCCCCCAGCAGCACAGATTAAGGTGGATGCCCTGCTGTGTCTTCTCCTCCATTTAAAGGACAAGCCAAACCCATAATTTTCTCAATAAAGTTGTGGACACTTCTCCTTCCCCCAGCACAGACAGAGCAGAGGTGCAGTGCTAGCAGTAACACAGATTTAGCCCTGTATTTAGCCATGGAAGGACACAAAAGCAGGTAGCATTTTCAGGTGTGCCACAACTGACTCTCACCTGGAGCCTGACTGATCTCAGCCATCTCAACTCTCTGCCCAGCCATGAAGACACAGCCATGTGCCAGCTGCAAGCAGAGATGAGCTACACCAAAGGCACTCTGGAACCATCAGGTCAGTTAAAGTTCAGCCACTAGGAGAGGACAATGCCCCTCACGCTCACACTGCTGCAGCCACGTGACAAGTACAAGCTGTCAGGACAAGCATTCAAACTGAACAGGGCCAAGGAGAAAGGCTGCAGACATGCCACCTGCACACTCCTCAGGCAGATCCTGTGGAGCACGCTTCCACAGCAGCAGATTAACAGGGATTTTGTCTGGAAGCTTCAGTCACCTCTGTGAAGTCGTCTGGCTGTAAATACAGGCAGGGCACAGTTCACAAGCCCTTCCTGGAGGGCTGTCCAGAGGAACATGCTACTGATTCCTCAGGATTAAACCCAGCCCCCTCTTAATGTCTATACTTGAAAGAATCTTCTTTACCTAAATGGATTAATTAGGAAGACTATAAACCACACATGCAAAGCCACTCACACTACAAGATGCCCTGTGTCACCCCCAGCCTTGCAGAGGAAGATGCTCCCCAGACACTCCTCATGCAGGGAAGAGAAACCCTGCCCTGATGAGCCCTTGTCTGCCCACAGGTTCTAAGCAGGTACCACACAACACCCTGGCTTCTCCTCCAACTAGAAGAGGCCTGCATGGGGCAGCACTGCCAGAGGAGCTTTTGCTTTGTGTGACCAGCAAAAATGAACTGTGTGAACCTCCCTTAGCAGTGGCTTCAGCACAAGGGAGTCTGACAGTGTCTACTCTCACAAATGCAACCTGAAGGTGTACCAGAGCCCCTCACCCTCTGCAGGGAGGGTATTCAGATGACACACAGCAGAAACTACTTTCTCCAGAGTCCATGACCACAGTTGTTCCCTTTTAGTGATGCCACGTGCCACTGCTCCTAAACAAGGCATTGCAGCAGCTTCACACTGAAGCTTTCCAGACAGTGCCCTGTGACACAGCCTGCCCTCAGCCAGGAATGCCACAGTAAGGGCTGCATGGCTGTATGCTGGGCATGTCACAAGCAATCAGGAGCCTGATGAGCTGTGGGGGAAGTGAATGCCTCTGTGGTACTCACCTCCAGTGCCACTGTGCTCTGCCTGCCACAGCACTGGAGACCTGGCCCTGGAAGGGGACCCAGCCCCCAGGCAGCCCCACAGGGAGCTCCTGCCAGCCCTGCTGTGGTGGGTAGGCAGGGGAGATGGTGCTGTAGCTGCTCTTCCCACCAGGTGCTTACCTGTCCCCTCAGATGAGCTGCACAGCTCCCGAGGCCACCAGAGGGGCCACGGTTCTGTAGCGGATCAGGTGCTGCGAGCCCTCCTCCAGGTCGATGGCATATTCCCTGCAGAGACAGGGGGATGTGAGCTGCAGCCCACAGGGACACTGACACAGGGACACCCACTGACACCTGTGCCCCACGCAGAAATGCCCACCTACCTCTGCTCATCTGTCTCTGGCTCCACTAGGATGTTCTCCTGCCGCTCCAGCACCCTCAGAAACACAAAGGAGTCCAGGTTGGGCTTTGGAACTGCAGACAAGACATTGAGAGCAAAAGCTCAGCCCTCACTTATGCTCCTCTGCAGAGCACTGGGGGCTCTGACAGGTAACAAACAAACTGACAGGTAAACAAACTCCCCAGCAAAGGGAACACCAGACCCTTCTAATCAGATGTGTGTGCTCGGCCTCAGTCCAAGACAGGACTTGACAGCAGGGGCCAGCATGATCCCCTGGCAGCAGCAGGGAACCATGCTACAACATTGCCATCACATCACCTCTGCTCAACTGAGCAGCAAGTGCAGGACTAGCCCTTGCATTTGGGGCTCCCTGGAGCTTTCCCCACACTTTTCCCTGCTTCTACAATTTTCAGATTACCCTGGAGTCTGGACAGACTCACCTGACTTTAGGAGAGACACTTTCTGCAGGTTAGGTGGCATGTGTTTCAGGGCCACATTTTTCAGGTAAGCCTCTGTGTTTGCCATGTACCTGAAACAAACCATTGAAGTATTGAGTTGGTTTATCAAATAAATACAAATCTGCAGGGAGAGTATTGACTCAAAATTAGAGTAAGAGACAGCTCCTCATGCCATGGGCACAGCCAAAGACAGGCCCTTGGCCTGCCCTGGTAACTGACTCAAAGTCACCAGAGTTATTTTCAGTTCTTTTCTTGCCCACAAGGAAACCTCCTGGGAAGACACACTGATTCTTACTTCAAACCTGTCTGCTCACAGTCTCAAGAACTTCAGCAAAAACACACAGGTAAGTTTCTATAATCTATGAAAAGGGGGAATGATACATTGAAAACCTACTCACTCTTTAGCAAAAGCAAACTCCTCTGGTGATAAAATGGAGGGCTCCCCTTCAGCTCGAGACTTCTCCTTCTCCAGGATGTGGGGAAAAAACTTCTCTATCTAATATTGGAACAAAACCCAAGAGAATGACACAGATCTCTCCCACCAGTTCAGTGTTTAAAGCCCCACTCTCCACTGCATTCCCTACAAGCTGCAGGAGCAGCTCAAATCCCTGCTCCTGACCACGTGGGATCACCAAGCTACACAACCAGCAGGACAGAGGCACAGCAGGACTTGGGCAGGATGGGACAGCACTCAGCTGTGCCAGCCCAGGCTCAGATGAAGCCAGCAGCACTCACAACATTGTCATCAACACTGCTGTGATCTTCCTTCATTACAATACCAAAGTGTGTCCAAGAAATTAATTTGAGTTACATTTCTGAGAGAGAGAGAACATTTAATTAAATGCTGTACTGAGTCAGGAAGCCCTATGTAGGTAAAGTCCCCCCTGAAATGAGCCTTTTTCACCTGTGGGCTGCACAGCAAGTGTTACCTTCACCAGCCGACACCTCAAGTAGCTGCTGAGCACAAAACGGATCCTTTCGATCTCCATGTGATGAACGCTGACCTTCAGGTCTCCTCTCTTCGCCCGTTTCAGGTTTGCTTCCTGCAGGAAAAAGCAACCAGAAATTAAATGGTTGAAACATCAAAGAAGTAACAGAGGAAGTTTTGTACATAGAACCCACCAAACCAGACTATGGCTGCTTTTGATGACCCAAAGCACACTGCCTCCTCGTACCTGAGCCCCTTTCCACGGCAAGCTGAAAGAAGAGACTCGGAGCAGCTTTGTCTCAGAGACAGGGGAGCAGACAAGCCCGGCACCCTCACAGAGCCTCAGGCAAGCAGGGCCTGCCCGCACCACACCCGAGCCAGGAGCACCTACCATATGGTCCAGCTGCTCCACAACGCACTCGATGATTTCAGGTTTACTCTCCAGCAGCTCCGGAGCAAATTTCTCATTCAGCCAGGCCTGAAAGAAAGCACGCTGTCAGTGAAAGCGGGGCAGACCTCAGCTCCACAGCCCCACCACCAGCGAGAGGGAAAAACACGGCCACGGCCACGGCCCCGCCGCTCGGCCTCTGCCCCGGCCCAAGGCCGTGGCTGCAGCGGCCGGTACCTGCTCCAGGCTGTGGATCAGCTGTGCCGGGGTCAGCACCAGCTCCTCGCTGTCGCCGTCCGAGTCGCCGCCGGTCGCGGCCGCCATCGCTCCCGCCAAGCGACCCGGGCGGCCCGCGCCACTGCGCATGCGCGGCAGCCCGAGACCGGGGATGGGGAACCGCGCTGCGGCCGCTTGGCCTGTCGGGAAACGGACTGGGGCCGCGCTCCTCCCTCCGACCAATCAGAACGCAGATTGAAAAGAGCCATCTTCTTCAGCCAATCAGAACGCAGATTGAAAAAAAAAGCCATCTTCATCAGCCAATCAGGATGCAGATTGAAAAAAGCCATCTTCATCAGCTAATCAGGATGCAGATTGAAAAAAGCCATTTGCTTCAGCCAATCAGGATGCAGATTGGAAAAAAGCCATCTGCTTCAGCCAATCAGGATGCAGATTGAAAAAAAAAGCCATCTTCATCAGCCAATCAGGATGCAGATTGTAAAAAAGCCATCTTCATCAGCCAATCAGAATGCAGATTGAAAAAAATGCCATCCTCTTCAGCCAATCAGGATGCAGATTGAAAAAAAAAACCCTGTTCATCAGCCAATCAGGATGCAGATTGAATAAAAGCCATCCTCATCAGCCAATCAGGATGCAGATTGAAAAAAGCCATCTTCATCAGCCAATCAGGATGCAGATTGAAAAAAAAAGCCATCTTCTTCAGCCAATCAGGATGCAGATTGAAAAAAGCCATTTGCTTCAGCCAATCAGGATGCAGATTGAAATAAAAAGCCATCTTCATCAGCCAATCAGGATGCAGATTGGAAAAAAGCCATCTGCTCCAGCCAATCAGGATGCAGATTGGAAAAAAGCCATCTTCATCAGCCAATCAGGATGCAGATTGAAATATAAAAGCCATCTTCATCAGCCAATCAGGATGCAGATTGAAAAAAAGCCATCTGCTCCAGCCAATCAGGATGCAGATTGGAAAAAAGCCATCTTCATCAGCCAATCAGGATGCAGATTGTAAAAAAGCCATCTTCATCAGCCAATCAGGATGCAGATTGAAAAAAGCCATCTTCATCAGCCAATCAGGATGCAGATTGAAATAAAAAACCATCTTCATCAGCCAATCAGGATGCAGATTGAAAAAAATGCCATCTTCTTCAGCCAATCAGGATGCAGATTGAAAAAAGCCATCTTCATCAGCCAATCAGGATGCAGATTGAAAAAAAGCCATCTGCTCCAGCCAATCAGGATGTAGATTGAAAAAAAAGCCATCCTCATCAGCCAATCAGGATGCAGATTGAAAAAAGCCATCTTCATCAGCCAATCACGATGCAGATTGAATAAAAGCCATCTTCATCAGCCAATCAGGATGCAGATTGAAAAAAAAAAAAAAACCCTGTTCATCAGCCAATCAGGATGCAGATTGAAAAAAGCCATCCTCATCAGCCAATCAGGATGCAGATTGGAAAAAAGCCATCTTCTTCAGCCAATCAGGATGCAGATTGAATAAAAGCCATCTTCATCAGCCAATCAGGATGCAGATTGAATAAAAGCCATCCTCATCAGCCAATCAGGATGCAGATTGAAAAAAATGCCATCTGCATCAGCCAATCACGATGCAGATTGAAAAAAAAAAAAAAAAACCCTGTTCATCAGCCAATCAGGATGCAGATTGAAAAAAGCCATCTCATCAGCCAATCAGGATGCAGATTGAATAAAAGCCATTCTATTCAGCCAATCAGGATGCAGATTGAAAAAAATGCCATCTACATCAGCCAATCAGGATGCAGATTGAAAAAAAAAAAAAAACCCTGTTCATCA
Organism: Haemorhous mexicanus; assembly: GCF_027477595.1. Classification (NCBI taxonomy): domain Eukaryota; kingdom Metazoa; phylum Chordata; class Aves; order Passeriformes; family Fringillidae; genus Haemorhous; species Haemorhous mexicanus. The sequence continues at coordinate 3,172,452 of NC_082370.1, read as the reverse complement.
GCCAATCAGGATGCAGATTGAAAAAAGCCATCCTCACCAGCCAATCAGGATGCAGATTGAATAAAAGCCATCTTCATCAGCTAATCAGGATGCAGATTGAAAAAAGCCATTTGCTTCAGCCAATCAGGATGCAGATTGGAAAAAAGCCATCTGCTTCAGCCAATCAGGATGCAGATTGAAAAAAAAAGCCATCTTCATCAGCCAATCAGGATGCAGATTGTAAAAAAGCCATCTTCATCAGCCAATCAGAATGCAGATTGAAAAAAATGCCATCCTCTTCAGCCAATCAGGATGCAGATTGAAAAAAAAAAACCCTGTTCATCAGCCAATCAGGATGCAGATTGAATAAAAGCCATCCTCATCAGCCAATCAGGATGCAGATTGAAAAAAGCCATCTTCATCAGCCAATCAGGATGCAGATTGAAAAAAAAAGCCATCTTCATCAGCCAATCAGGATGCAGATTGAAATAAAAAACCATCTTCATCAGCCAATCAGGATGCAGATTGAAAAAAATGCCATCTTCTTCAGCCAATCAGGATGCAGATTGAAAAAAAAAAAAAAACCCTGTTCATCAGCCAATCAGGATGCAGATTGAAAAAAGCCATCTTCATCAGCCAATCACGATGCAGATTGAATAAAAGCCATCTTCATCAGCCAATCAGGATGCAGATTGAAAAAAAAAAAAAAACCCTGTTCATCAGCCAATCAGGATGCAGATTGAAAAAAGCCATCCTCATCAGCCAATCAGGATGCAGATTGAAAAAAATGCCATCTGCATCAGCCAATCACGATGCAGATTGAAAAAAAAAAAAAAAAAACCCTGTTCATCAGCCAATCAGGATGCAGATTGAAAAAAGCCATCTCATCAGCCAATCAGGATGCAGATTGAATAAAAGCCATTCTATTCAGCCAATCAGGATGCAGATTGAAAAAAATGCCATCTACATCAGCCAATCAGGATGCAGATTGAAAAAAAAAAAAAAACCCTGTTCATCAGCCAATCAGGATGCAGATTGAAAAAAGCCATCCTCATCAGCCAATCAGGATGCAGATTGAATAAAAGCCATCTTCATCAGCCAATCAGGATGCAGATTGTAAAAAAGCCATCTTCATCGGCCAATCAGAATGCAGATTGAAAAAAATGCCATCCTCTTCAGCCAATCAGAATGCAGATTGGAAAAAAAAAACCCCTGTTCATCAGCCAATCAGGATGCAGATTGAATAAAAGCCATCCTCATCAGCCAATCAGGATGCAGATTGAAAAAAAGCCATCTTCTTCAGCCAATCAGGATGCAGATTGAAAAAAGCCATCTGCTTCAGCCAATCAGGATGCAGATTGAAAAAAAAGCCATCTTCATCAGCCAATCAGGATGCAGATTGAAAAAATGCCATCTGCTTCAGCCAATCAGGATGCAGTTTGAAAAAAAAGCCATTCTATTCAGCCAATCAGGATGCAGATTGAAAAAAATGCCATCTACATCAGCCAATCAGGATGCAGATTGAAAAAAAAGCCATCTTCATCAGCCAATCAGGATGCAGATTCAAAAAAAGCCATCTGCATCAGCCAATCAGGATGCAGATTGAATAAAAGCCATCTTCATCAACCAATCAGGATGCAGATTGAAAAAAAAGCCATCTTCATCAGCCAATCAGGATGCAGATTGAAAAAAAAACCATCTTCATCAGCCAATCAGGATGCAGATTGAAAAAAGCCATCTTCATCAGCCAATCAGGATGCAGATTGAAAAAAAGTCATCTGCTTCAGCCAATCAGGATGCAGTTTGAAAAAAAAGCCATCCTCATCAGCCAATTAGGATGCAGATTGAAAAATGCCATCTGCATCAGCCAATCAGGATGCAGACTGTTAAAAAAGCCATCCTCTTCAGCCAATCAGGATGCAGATTGAAAAAAAGCCATCTTCTTCAGCCAATCAGGATGCAGATTGAAAAAAAAGCCATCCTCATCAGCCAATCAGGAGACAGATTGAAAAAAAGCCATCTGCTTCAGCCAATCAGGATGCAGTTTGAAAAAAAGCCATCCTCATCAGCCAATCAGGATGCAGATTGAAAAATGCCATCTTCATCATCCAATCAGGATGCAGATTGTTAAAAAAGCCATCCTCTTCAGCCAATCAGGATGCAGATTGAAAAAAGCCATCTTCATCAGCCAATCAGGATGCAGATTGAAAAAAGCCATCTTCATCAGCCAATCAGGATGCAGATTGAAAAAAAGGTATCTTTATCAGCCAATCAGGATGCAGATTGAAAAAAAAAGCCATCTGCTTCAGCCAATCAGAATGCAGATTGAAGCTGCTCGGCCAACCAGGAGGCAGATAGAAATGAAGCTTTTTCAGCCAATCAGGAAGTGGTTTGAGCTGGCCAATCAGAAAGCAGATGCAGTAACAAGCTTTTTCAGCCAATCAGTAAGTGGGCTGAGCTGGCCAATCAGGAGGCGAATGCAGCTCTTTTGGAAGTCAGGTGGCTCAGGCTGCAGCTGCCTCCACCAATCAGGGAGCTGCATCCAGCTGCAACTTCTGGGCCAATGGTGAGGCTCAGGGAAGGTGCAGCTGCTTCATCCAATCAGGGCTCAGCAGATTTGACACCCCCCCAGCCCCAGGGCCAGGCACCAGGTGGCCACTGGCCACAATGGAGTAGGAGCCATGGAGCACAGGGACACAGCCAGGCCCCAGGTGGCCGCTGGTCATGATAGAGTAGGAGCCATGGAGCACAGGGACACAGCCAGGCCCCAGGTGGCCACTGGCCACAATGGAGTAGGAGCCATGGAGCACAGGGACACAGCCAGGCCCCAGGTGGCTGCTGGTCACGATAGAGTAGGAGCCATGGAGCACAGGGACACAGCCAGGCCCCAGGTGGCCACTGGTCACGATAGAGTAGGAGCCATGGAGCACAGGGACACAGCCAGGCCCCAGGTGGCCACTGGCCATGACAGAGTAGGAGCCATGGAGCACAGGGACACAGCCAGGCCCCAGGTGGCCACAGGCCCTGATGGAGCCAGAGCCACAGAGCCCGGACACAGGGACACAGACCCCAGCCAGGCACCAGGTGGTCACTGGCCATGATGGAGCCATAGCCCACATAGCCATGGAGCCCAGACACAGGGACACTGCCCCCAGCCTGGGCACCCCCCCAGTGCCAGGCACAGGGACACAGACCCCAGCCTGGGCACCCCCCCAGTGCCAGGCACAGGGACACAGCCCCCAGCCTGGGCCCCCCCCCAGTGCCAGGCACAGGGACACAGACCCCAGCCTGGGCACCCCCCCAGTGCCAAGCACAGGGACACAGCCCCCAGCCTGGGCACCCCCCCAGTGCCAGGCACAGGGACACAGCCCCCAGCCCTGGCACAGCCCCCAGCCCTGGCACAGGGACACAGCCCCCAGCCCTGGCACAGGGACACTGCCCCAGCCCTGGCACAGGGACGCTGCTCGGGCACAGGGACACTGCCCCCAGCCCTGGCACAGGGACACAGCCCCCAGCCCTGGCACAGGGACACTGCCCCAGCCCTGGCACAGGGACGCTGCTCGGGCACAGGGACACTGCCCCCAGCCCTGGCACAGGGACACAGCCCCAGCCCTGGCACAGGGACACTGCTCGGGCACAGGGACACTGCCCCCAGCCTGGGCACAGCCCCAGCCCTGGCACAGGGACGCTGCTCGGGCACAGGGACACTGCCCCCAGCCCTGGCACAGGGACACTGCCCCAGCCCTGGCACAGGGACACTGCCCCCAGCCCTGGCACAGGGACACTGCCCCACGCCCGGGCACAGCCCCCAGCCCAGAGCTCGAGTCACCCCCAGCCCCGCAGCACGGCGCTGCCAGAACACACCTGCACACAGTTTAAGAAAAGGTTTACTGATCCATCAGTACTTCTGCCAATATTGCAACAGCTGTGAAAGGCAAACACTGTTACAGTTTAGAAAAAACAAATTTATACAATGAAAATATTAATCAAATCTCAACCCCCCCAGTGGCTGAGGAATGAGCCTGGAGTTCCATTTCCAGTATTAGCACCTGCAGCACCACCACCCAGCAACCCAGCCCCTCACCCCTGCAAAGCATCTCCTCTGACCTCCTGAGTTCCTTCCACAACTGGACACTGACACTCGGCCCCTACACCAGGACACCTGGGCTCTGACACGGGAAAAGGATGGAAGAGAAGGGATTCAGCCAGCTTGGATTGTGGGGAGCTGCACTCGTGCAGGTTCTGCTGAGCAATGCACGGGGATGCTGAGGAATGCACAGCTCAACTCCTCAATGTGTGCCAGAGACAGAATTAAGAAATCCATCTTACACAGTATCTTACAGTTTGTCAAATCAATGTTTTCCTATAAATTATATAGAAGAAATTCATAAAGAAACAGTTTTACACTTCACATATTAATCAGAGAAGGGTGGGAATCATTAATTTTATTGGCTCAGCATCCACTTTACTGTGCTCACTGCTTGATGGATGACCAGACCCCTCTTGGTGAGCACTGATGGGGCCAACAACAGCACAGACACAGGGGCAGAAAAACCAGCAGGGTCAAAGTCTGGCTACAGCCCCCTCCCCCCAGGGATAACCAAGACCTTAACTCAAGGAACACTTTGCCTTTTGGTTTTCCACAAGGATCAGCACAAGAGACGCTGCCTTGGGTCACTCCTCACTGGGAAGAGGCACTGTGTAACTCTGCACTCTTACACTGAACTGGAGGGAAATTCCCAACTTTGAGCTGGAGCTTTCCAAAGCCCAGCTGAAACACAGAAGGGTTTAAGAACCAGGGACAAACAGCACTGCACTTACAGGACTAAAACTAAACCTCTGTTGGGCTGAGAGCCCCATTTCTTTCAGGAGAGAACACAGCTTAACCACTTCTGCCTTTTCTTGAGAAAAAAAAAAAAAAAAAACAAAAACCCAAACCAAACAAAAACTAAAAAGTGATCCTCTTGCTTCCAAATCTACTGCAAAGTGGATGCTGACCAGCTAGGTCACCCCCTGGGGAGCAGTTTGAGGAAGTTAGTCCTTGTAGTAGATGGCACTGTGGATCTGGCAGCAGAGAAAGGAATGATGCTCTAAAGTAGGAGGTAGGGGAACCTTGGTACAGCAAGTCCACCGGTGAGCTTTCATCTAGGAAAGAAGTTTCATATGGTTAGAAACTCCTCCCAAGTCAAAACATGAGCTCCCCTACACAAACCTTTCTACAGAGTGTGGCAAGAGGAGCTAGTTACCATGAGCAGAATTCAGGACTCTCAATTCCATTTGTCCAAACAAAAAATAAAGACCTTTATTATTTGCTTCTTTTTGCATGGCAGGCCTAAATATTTCCCACTCTTTTCTGCATAGACTGCCAACAATCTGGACTTGACACTCCCATCCCAGGGCCTGCAGAGCACCTAACACAGTCCCAAAGTCAGCTTTCCAAAAGCAAAGGCATGGACAGTAATTGTGGTGGTCTACACTGGATACAATTAGCATGAGCCCCTGTTACTGCCATATTTTCTGAAAAATCTCTTTGCCCAGGACTTTGCTCCTAGCAGGCTGAGAAGCCTCAGAGAAAAATAAAGACAATTATCTGATTTGCTTCTCCTGTGTTTTGCTGCTTTGGAACGTGTTTGGACACTGTGATTGTTTCATTGGTTTCATGTGAATTGTTTTTACTTAATGACCAATCAGTGTAAATCTGTGTCAGGACTCTGGAAGGAGTCAGGAGTTTTTAATTAATATCTTTTAGCCTTCTATAAGTATCCTTTCTCTATTCTTTAGTATAGTATTCTTTTATACAATAGCAATCATAAAATAATAAATTAGCCTTCTAAAAACATGAAGTCAAATTAATCATTCCTCCCTTCGATGGGGGACCCCAAAAAATACACAAGCCCCAGTCCTGCAATCACCCCTCATTTTGTGAGGTGCCCAAGAGCATCAAGAGAGCTGAGAGCCTCTCAGCAGAGCTTTTTAAGGCTCCTGGGTCCTCTCAACCAAAAGTGTCACAAGTAAAGACATCAGCATGATAACCAGAACAGCAGCCAACTGCAAAACTGCCACAAAAAGGCTCTGTATGCTAGAGTGCACCCAGGGACAGAGCCCATTTCTTACCTGAGAAGAATTTTGGACATGATATAGCACAAGTTAGCATATTTACACCATCAAGACTCAAATTTCTCCAAGGTAATGTTGAGCAACATACTGCCCAGTAGTGATATTTTTCCTCTCAAGAAGAGCTGGTCCACACAGGATTTATGTGAACAGTCTTTGATTACATACATGGGTGGGATAAACTCTCAGCATGACAGCACCCAATCCTCTGAGCACAGAAAGATGTTGAGACTGATCTGAGATAAGGGTAACACGTACCTGAGACTCCACAGTTTTATCTTCCACTGGTCAAACCTCTGTCTTCATAAATGGTAATTTCAATCTGCACAGAAAAGCTGTTAGGGAAATACACTACAAAGAGACTATGAAAACATACCCAGAAAAAGGCAGAAAAAGATTAAGATGTTGGGACTTTTGATATCTTAGCTGTTTAAAGGCAGGTCCCAGAGCTCCAAAGCAGTCTGTGTGAGGTGGCTCATCAGGCAAGAGCACTGACTCCCTCCCAGTTCTGCACAGAAACTCAGTGCTGTGTGGCTTTGAGCCTTGCCCCCCTGCTAAATTTTGGGGAAGGCTGTGCACCAAACAAAAAAGTTAATACTGCTAAAAAGTCACCTACCAAACTGAAAATGCTTTTACTCAAGTTGAATGTTGAAGGTGTATGCACAATGGAAAACACAATGAGAAAAAAAAGAGTCATGTACGTGACAGCTCTGAGCTGTTTGGACAAGGACACAGAAAACCCAAGTGCAAGGAATTAACCTTATCATACATTCAATTGGCATTGGGTTCCAAGCTGCTGTGGTTTCAGTATTTTCAAAGAAAGATGTGTTGCTCATTCTGCTTCCCCATTTGCTATGAGAGGTCTTTACAACTTCAGGCAATAACCACATAAAATGTCTGGTACAGCAAGTGCACTGGTGAGCTAGCATCTAGAAAAGAAGTTCCATATGGTTAGAAAATCCTCCTAAGCCAAACCAAAAGCTCCCCTACACAAACCTTTCTAGGCAGGACTTGCCTTGCCTTGCAGGCATTTCTCTTAACAAGTTTTTATTCAGAAAAGCACTTAAATGAGACCTTAACTCTGAGGATACTACAGTAGAATTTGAGCATAGGTGGATGCTGTACCTGGTGGTGAGGGCTGACAAGGAGAAGTGGGGCAAGTTCTTCCTCCAGAGGGGGAAGTGTGGCTCAACAGCTGAAGAAAAAGGGTTGAAATAAGCCACACTGGAAGAAGAGCAAGTGCTGGGCTTGCAGTGATGTTGTATGTCTAAATCTTCAGCAGAACCTGAGCTGAGGCTTGCACATTGACTAACAGCCAGGTCTTGTTCTCACCACATCAATTTCTGTCTTACCAACACAGTCAGAAAAACAGCATTTCTGGAGGTTACTGGAACAGAGGAAGGATCTTGAGTCTCAGAGGTTGGGTTCTACAGCCTCATGGGCTCTCCACGTACCAAACTTTAACTGGGGAGCAGGACACAACAGACAGCAACAAGACCAATCACTGATTCTCTATCCCAATCAAGCATGAGCAGAGGTGCCTCACTGAGACAAACCAGGAGACAACATCAGAAGGCACAGAAGGATACAACTCTTAATCCTCTCTCAATGGGGTCTGTCAGCAGAAGGCCCTGAGGAGCATAGATCTTCTCATTCTGTTCCTGAATGAACTTTGCAATTTTCTTTAGAACCTGGGAATGAAACAGCACAGAAGGCACAGCTGTGGCAAGAAGACACAACTGGTCTGGTGGTTCCACGGTGCAGGATTGAGGGTGACCCCCATGGGTCCCAAACTGAGCAGTACCAGCATGTCTGAAGTACATTAACACATAATATTAGATTAAAGAATGCTATATTAAAACTTCCTGAATAAACTTAGCAATTTTCTTAAGAACCTGGGAATGAAACAGCACAGAAGTCACAGCTGTGGCAATGTGAGAACTGACACACAACTGGTCTGGTGGCTCCACAGTGCAGGATTCAGGGTGACCCCCATGGGTCCCAAAATGAGCAGTACCAGCATGTCTGAGGTACCTCTGCACAGAATCTGCACCAAAACACTGCAGGTCACAGGAATCCCACCAAGAACCAAGTACCTGCCTGCAGGATGAAGGGGGAAACAAGCTCATACCTTTTCATAGTGTGTCTCCATGCACAGGAAGATGGTGTAGGCAGTCAGGCAGGCGAGACAACCCTCAAGGTAAGATTGGCCCCCAAGTTTTTCAGCTTCTGCATAGAGGTTGTTCAGTGTCCGGACTGTCTCCTCAAACTGCTGCCTGTCAATCTGCAGGAAAAGCAAGTGAGGCTGTCAGGAGCACACTCCAGAACTCACCAGCACCCTTGAACATCCACCTCCACTCAGGGATCACCTGCACTGTGCTCAAACCCTGGAACACACAGAGTTACAGACCTGCAGCTCTTTGTTAGACACTGTCCTGTGCTCAGGCTGACTCTGAATTCAAACACAGCAGGGACACAAAACTGTGGTGTTTGTGAGGTCTTCAGGACGAGGTGAGAGATGAGAATCTGACTCCATGTTCTTAGAAGGTTGATTTATTATTAAATTATAGAATGCTATATTAAAACTATACTAAAGAAAGTGAAGGATACAGACAGAAGGCTTAACAAAAATAAATAATAAAAACTGACTGACTCTTCACAGCTGATGGTGATTGGTCATTATGTAAAAATAATTCACATTAAACCAATCAAACAATCTCCAGACCACATTCCAAAGCAGCCAAACACAGGAGAAGCAATCAGATAATTATCATTTACATTTTCCTCTGAAGCTTCTCATCTTCCCAGGAGAAGAAATCCTGGTGAAGGGATTTTTCAGAAAATATGACACAAAACCATTCAGAGCAACACGCCTGAGCAAACGTGCAATTCAACTGGGAAAAAACCAGAATTCACACACATTAAAATGAATGTGTTAAATGGTCAAACCACATTAAAATGGTTAAAATGAACTGGCACAGAGTGGAGGGACACTCCACACCCGCAGTGCCTCGGTGCTGCTGCAGTGCTAACCAAACACACCCACAGCACAGGAACGGGGACGAGAAAAAAGCCAAGCCAGAGAAAGAAAATGGGGTAGGAAGGCGTGTTTGTTTCACTGTCACCATAAGATACCACCTCAGATAGCAGTGACCAAAAGGAAAGTACTTGGGACAGCAGCTGTGAGGCCTCTAAGCGGCTTGGGCAGGATTTCAAGGGAGAGGACAATGCTATCACCTGAGAGCACAGGGCAGGCTCTGCTCTCACACACACAACCAGTGCATTCTGCCCTACTGCTGCACACCAGCCGCCTTCCCCAGCACCGACCACAGCCTGGGGACACGGCGGAAGAACCGCGTCCGCTCCCGCACCCGAACGGCCCCGGTCAGAGCAAGAGCTGCCACCCCGCCCCCGGGGAACCCGCGGAACCGGCTCCGACCGAGGCAGGGCACCTGCGAACGCCCCCCTGGCGCAGGCCCGTGAGGCCCGGCCCGGCCCTGCCCGGTGTGCGGGCTCCGTGCGCCGCGCTCGCCGCCAGCCCCGCCTCACCCGGTTCTCCAGCTCGGCCGGGAACTTGCTCTGGAACTGGCAGCGCGTCCCACCGCTGTAGTCGCGCTGGATGAACACCTTGCCCGACACAGGCGCCTGCTGCGGCCTCATCGCGCCGCCGCCCCGGTCCCGTCCGGTCCCTCCGCTCCGCCGCCCGCCCCGCGCACTTACGGCTGTCGCAAAATCGCCGCGGCTCCGGCTGAGGGCGGAAGTGCCGCTAGGCGCCGGCAGGCCCAGCAGTGCGCAGGCGCAGCCTCGGAGGCCGCAGAACGGCAGGAGCGCGCATGCCCAAAAGTGCCCCTAGTCTCGAGCGCTGTCAGCCCACGTGACACACACCCCCCCCCGGCCGTAGTTGGTACTGCCCGGGCTCACAGGCACCGGCGCCCAGCGCTGTCCCGGGGCAAGGCGGTGTCCCGGTGCAAGACGCTATCCCGGGGGCGGCACTGTCCCGGGGCCCACAGGCACCGGCGCTATCCCGGGGCCCACAGGCACCGGCGCTATCCCGGGGCTCGGCGCTATCCCGGGGCTGTCCCGGCGGCCCCATCCCGGCCGTACTTGGTACCGCCCGGGCCCACAGGCACCAGCGCCGGGCGATATCCCGGGACAAGGCGCTGTCCTGGGGCCGCCGCTCCCAGCTCGTTCATCATTTCCATGATTTTTCCTAGAAAGCGGGGCCGCTGCGAGCACACCGACGCCCCCGCAGCTCTGTCCCCGCTGGCTGTGCCGCCGCACACGGGTTGCGGTGGCGGCCCGTTAACCTTTGCCCGGAGCTCCGGGCTGCCGGGGGGCAGCGCTCCCTCAGGCTGAGGCAAAGCTGGGAGCTGTCGTGTGGGCAGCCGAGAGCTCAGGGACTGCCGCACCCCGGAACGCCGCAGGGCCGTGTCGGTGGGAGCTCATCCTCCGGGACCCGTCCTTCAGGAGGGGCCCTTGGGCTGCTCATGCTGACGGTGCCCCTCTGCTCCTGCTGAGAGCTGTTAAAAATAGGTTCAAAACTGTTGTAAAAGCGTTGATAGATCGTTAAGCATGTACTGTTAGTTTGGTTATTCTATTGTAAAAGGGGTTAAAAGGGTAGTTGTAAGAAATCTGGAACTCAAGGTACCATAACACACCTCAGTGAAGTGCACCACGAGCCAGCCTGGACAGAGCTCTAATAGCCAATGAAGCCAATGAACCTTAATCCTTCATGCAAATGAAGGATCCAAGCAGAAACCAACCCAGAGGGACAAAAAACAGGATAAAAAGGGGCTCCTGACCCACTGAATGGTGCTGCTCCATCGGGGCCGTGGCTGCTGAGCAGCCCCAGCGCCGGCGCTGCTCCATCCTCGACAGGAAGGCTCCTGCTCGGCCCGGGGCCTGCTTTGGGCCTTTCTTTTATTAGAATAAATGCTGGAATCACTTCAGCACCGGGAGCCTGCTCTCGTTTTTATCAGAGCCACGGGCAAATCCAAGGTGTTGAGCAGCCACTGACCTCTCGCTCTTCATGGGCACAGTGTTTTTTCCAGCCTGACCAAGCACGGACACTTGTGGCTCTTAGAGGAGACAGACACTTTGAAACAGAGTCTTTCAGTAGAGATGCAAGAGGACAAATCAAATTTACAGACGTGGCTTAAATTGGGAGGTATACTCACAAAGCCAATTTGTGTTATTTTATGTGCTTGAAAGATTCTAAATCAGAGGTCCCTGTATGGTTTGAAGTAGATTGGGATAGGGATATTCTGGAAAGCCAGATCTGGAGAAATTTTTATTCAGGGCATTTGAAATTGAGTAGGGGCCATTCAGCATTTCTGTAATGCTCTCAAATAAAATATTCCAGAACACAAGCTTACACATGACAAAGAAAATGATGAATACCTGAAAACAGATATATCTATCTTGTAGTAAATATTCAGGAATAGGATTTCATATGTGTATCAACAGAGAAAGTGAGAATTTCAAAGGGTGCTGCTTTAAAAGAAAAACTAAAAAAAAAAAAACAGAAGGAAGCTCTAAGTAGCACCAAAAAATGAAGGGTTTTATTTTCCTCTACTAGTTTGTGCTATCAGCAAGGTTATTGGTTTTACTGTCTGAACAGGAGCAAGTTAGAGTTTGTGCCATCAACAATTTATAGTTTGTGCCATCAACAAGGTTATCAGTTTTATTGTCTGAACAGGAGCATGACTGCAGGGCTTGGAAGTGGCAGGTCCATGTCCTGACAGCTGAGGTGACCCCACTGGGGTGCTCCCAGCACCCTGCCATGTGTGGGGCTCCCCAGGCACCCCAGCTTGGGCTGACTGCAACGTGAATCAGGCAAGCAGCAGCTGCTTCCTGGGCTGCCTGGAATCCTGACACCCTTCCTCCAACACAAGGAGACCCAAGGCTGAGGGCTCTGCAATGCCTTTTGTGCCCTTCAAGCCAAAAGCAGCAAGAAGACCTTGGCAGCAGTGAGTTAGTTAATGTTGGACTCAGTGATCCTCGAGGTCTTTTCCAACCTTAGTGATTGTGTGATTCTAAGGCTATTTCGGCAGAGGGATAAGCCCCTGGCTCCCACTGCTGAGCTCAGCTGCCAGAAAAGTTCCCCGGGAAGTAGCACAATCTTTGTTTGGTCATTAAAGCAGAAAAAGAGAGAGGGAATCTTAGGAAATGCTTGAAACGATTAGGTGATCTTAACTCTAAGGAGCTAAACAAATGCAAAGCAATTCCCCCCTCAGCCCCTCGTGCTGCTGTAGAATGTAATCTCATTTCTAAACACACAATTACAGAAAATAAAAAGAAAAGAAAAGAATAATTAATTTCTGCTTCCTCATGCAAATCCTCTGACCAATCATTTAGGGATCAGGGGCAATTCAGCTTCTTGTGCAAATTCCAAACTGAAGGCCTGAAAAAAACAAGTGAATGGATTTACTTTTCTAAGAACCAGAATTAACAAAGGTTCCATTTTCCATGGTTATGTGCCTGGCCAGACAGCCCTTGCTGACAAGCTCTCAAAAAACATGTGTTGGCCTGTTGAAAAGGCCCCAGTGTTGACTGACAGACAATTGAAGTGACAAATTGTTTCATTGTACTTGGCAGGGAGAGCGCTGTATTAGATAATTATGGCGAGGAGGGAAGCGACAGGTCACAGGTCAGAAGACACGTCTGACCCTGTTTTCTGAAAGCCCTGAAAGGAGCCCATGCCCTTCAGGGAGAGCAGCGTGGTGCTGCTAGCTGCTTCTCCTTCCGCTGGGCTGATTAGGAGCAAACAGAGATGGAGTGGGGATGAGCTGGCTCTGTTCTTGCCCCAGTCCTGGCTCCCAGGATGGGTGTGTGGCTCCCAGGATGGGTTCCCAGGACAGGTGTGCAGCTCCTAGGATGGATGTGTGGCTCCCAGGATAGGTGTATGGTTCCCAGGATGGGTATGCAGCTCCCAGGATGGGCTCCCAGGATGGGTGTTTGGCTACCAGTATAGGTGTGCAGCTCCCAGGACGGGTCTGTGGCTCCCAGATTAGATGTGTGGCTCCCAGGATGGATTTGTGCCTCCCAGGATGGGCTCCCAGGATGGGCTCCCAGGACGGCTGTGTGGCTCCCAGGATGGATTTGTGGCTCCCAGGACGGGTCTGTGGCTCCCAGGATGGATTTGTGCCTCCCAGGATGGGCTCCCAGGATGGCTGTGTGGCTCCCAGGATGGGTGTGTGGCTCCCAGGATGGGTGTGTGGCTCCCAGGACGGCTGTGTGGCTCCCAGGATGGATTTGTGGCTCCCAGATTAGATGTGTGTCTCCCAGGATGGATTTGTGGTTCCCAGGATGGGCTCCCAGGACAGCTGTGTGGCTCCCAGGACAGGAGTGTGGCTCCCTGGATGGATTTGTGGCTCCCAGGACAGGAGTGTGGCTCCCTGGATGGATTTGTGGCTCCCAGGATGGGCTCCCAGGACGGCTGTGTGGCTCCCAGGATGGATTTGTGGCTCCCAGGACGGTTGTGTGGCTCCCCAGCAGCACCCACCACCCCTTAATAAATAAAAACAAAAAAGAAATAGTAAATAAACCCACCACCCCTTCTTAATAAAATGGCTCCAGGGGCCCAGAGCATGGGCAGCTGCCTTCAGCAAAACTTAGGGACACTCCCACCTTTCAAGCAGCACCAGACCCTTGTGAGCACCTTGGCAGTCCATGTTCTGAACTGGCAGGAAAAAGCACCATGAAAAGGCTCTGAGTCCTGTCCCAGGCACTTGGGCACCTTCCTTTGCCAGCCTGCAAACACCAGCAGGACCAGCCCTGCCCCACTGGGGCCTGGGTTTTGTGCAGGCTACAACAGAGTACAACTAATAGTTATTGCAGCTTCTCTCCTGCCACAGAAATAAAATATGGCATGGAATCACAGCACAGCTACTCCATTGAGAGCAATGCTACACTGAGTAATACCAATAATTCAAAACAGATGAGCCAAAGGCTGGAGCACTATGGGCTCAGTATCCCAGTCTGCCCTGACCCCTGGAATTCGCTGAAAGTTACCTTGAGACTCGCCAGAACTCTTTTGTAACTTCTGTGAGGGTTATTTATTGCAAAGTCATAAATATTTGCTATGGATTTTCTCCATCAATCTACAAAATGAATTAGGTTAGAAAAAAATGTATGTACTTGGATTTTGGGCATGTGTTTCCCAGGCAGGGGAGAAAGCATTGGATCTCCATTGTGTAGAAGACAGGCTGCTGCAGAGCTTTGGGCTCTGCTGCCTGCACTAATTAATTCCCTTCCACAAACAGTTTAAAATGCACAGTACAGTTGAGAAAGGGGGAAGGGAGGAAAGAGATTCTTCTTTAAATCTCTTTTAAAATCTTTCATAAAATTATTTATGGGGAAAGGAAAATTCTGTTTCCCTCTCCTCCTTCCCAGACACTCTGCCAGTCCATTAAAACCCTGAAATTGAGAGGCAGCATGTTGTGCCCCAGGGAATCAGCCTTAAGTCAAAGTCTACCTCAGAAGCCAGCACTGGCAGCTGGATGTGGGGATGGAAGATGAGTGCCCAGGCTCCTCTCTTTCCATCTCAAGGCAAAACTGTTTTGGGGCAAAGCCACCCCATTTTCTCATTGTTAAGAAGAGGAGGGAGAGCAGGACTTGCCTTGCCTTGCAGGCATTTCTCTTAACAAGTTTTTATTCAGAAAAGCACTTAAATGTGACCTTAACTCTGAGGATACTACAGTAGAATTTGAGCATAGGTGGATTCTGTACCTGGTGGTGAGGGCTGACAATGAGAAGTGGGGCAAGTTCTTCCCTCAGAGGTTGGTCAGGTACTGAACAGGCTCCCCAGAGCAGTGGTCCCAAGCCTGCCAGAGTCCTCAAGTGTTTGGACAACACTCTCAGCCACAGGGTGGGATCCTCAGGCACATGAGCAGGGCCAGGAGTTGGACTTTGATGATCCTTGTGGGTCCCTTCTAATTAAGCTTCCAGGATCCTGCACCTTTACAACCACTGTCAGGTGACTGCACGGGACCTGGCAGGCAGCCTGCGTGTGCAGACAGCAATTCACACACAGCCAGCGAGTCCTGCACTCCCCTGGCTGGTCATCCTGCCACCAAAAGCTCCTGAAAAGGTTTGCATGAATGAGCTGATCCAGCTTTGTTTCTGCTCCCATGGTTTGCCCTTTACCCTTTGGCCTTTGCCCGGCTCTGTGGCCACAAGAGCAAGGGTCTGGCCACAGATGACTGCACAGCTGCCCAGATGCTCATTGTGCATGGCACAATGAGCCATGGGGGGGCACAATGAGCCATGGGGGGGCACAATGAGCCATGGTGGGGGCACAATGAGCCATGGGGGGGCACAATGAGCCATGGTGGGGGCTCCCCAGCAGCAGCTCCTGCTGCCCCTCAGCCCCAGCCACTGCCATGCTCGGTAGAACACCAAACCCAGCATTTTTTCCTGGGAGCTGAGGCTGTTTAGCCTGGAGAAGAGGAGGCTCAGAGGTGACCTTATTGCCCTCCACAACTTCCTGAAGGGAGCATGGAGACAGGTGGGGGTTGGTCTCTTCCACTGGGCAGCACTGACAGAACCAGAGGACACAGTCTCAAGCTACGTCAGGGAAGGTGCAGGTTGGATATTAGGAAAACATTTTTCACCCAGAGAATAATAAAGCACTGGAATGCTCTTCCCAGGGAGGTGGTGGAATCACCATCTCTGGATGTGTTTAAAAAAAGACTGGACATGGCACTTGGTGCTATGGTCTGGGTGAGGTGTTGGGGCACAGGTTGGACTTGATGATCTTACAGGTCTCTTCCAACCTCATCATTCTGGGATTCTGGGATTCTGTGATTCCTGTTGCAGGGAAGGCTCCAGTGCAGTCCAGTTTGTGGGCTGTGTTCAACGCTTCCTGCTACCAGGGAAGAGGGTTTTTGTTTTTTGTGTACTTGGAGCTGTGCCCTGTTTCCATTCTGCTTTGCTTTCAATGTACCTGTGCAGCAAACCCAAGCCCTGCCAGCCCTGGCTTCCCCCCCTTGGTGAGAGCCCTTGGTGCTGGGGGAGCCAGCCTGCAGGCAGCCAGGGCTCTGGGCAGTGCTGAGGAGCTGTGCATGGCCCATGCCAGCCAGCTGGCCCACTGGAGGCAGCTGACAGGTTGGCAAAGGCCCCCCACTTCCTTCTCTTCTCTCCTGACTGTTCCAGGAAGGAACAGCTGCCTCTTTTACTCATTGTGCACCTACCTGGGACTCTGCCCTGTGCAGGTGATTGGTCTGGCCAGGCTCTAGAGCAATGTGAGCAAGAGCACTAGGGGATCTGAATACATGTAGCAAGAATGCTAGCAAGAATACCTCTCACTGCACAAAGGTAAGGTCAGATCAGCTCACCTTCGTGCTGAGGCTCTGCGTGGGGCTTCTTGTGTAGGTGTGTGTCCAACAGCATCTTGGTGCAGGTGCAGATAGGTGTGTCTGCCTGCTTGGGTACCACATGCACACCACCACTGGACACAGGCTCCAGGCTGGCTACCAGACTAGCAGGAAAAGTTGAGAGAAGGAGCATGGCAGGAGGAGCTATTTGTTCAGTCAATGATTTACCAGATGTGTAGACTGTACTAAAGACTTGTAAACATACTTTAATGGCCAGCTGTAAATCCAGGCAGTAGCACTGCCAGCTTCATCTCCATCAGATGTGTCTTAAGAACAGCAGAGGAAGGGCTCTGAATCACTTTGTGGCAGCCTCTGTCAGCTCTACAGTTATGTATGTAAATAAAAAAAACAATGTCCTCAGGTCAAAAATTATTTGAGTGACGTGAAAGGTTTTATGACCAGCAACTTCTCCTTTGCTGGGTTCCCTGCAGTCTTCCACAGAGGGCACCCCCAGAACGTTGGGTTTCTGTCCCAGTGCCCCAAGTGCGTGGCTGTGTTTTCACTGACTGTGCTGGAAGTCTCTTTTGTTAATCACTGAAGCACAGCGTCATTAGTGAGAAGTGCAGAGTGTACACAAAGAGGAACTTGCCAAATTACTAATAAGCAGAAACTCCATCCATCTTAATGAGACAGGGTTAAGAAAATAGCAACCTAGAGTATACACAATGGAGCCTTTCCAATCTGCTTATTTACTCCTGTTAGAAAGTAGTTCTGAACTCCATCTCTGGTCCAGCTTGGAGACTATCACGTGGTTTCCAAACCACAGGTATCTTATGCTCTTGCAAATCATTTAGCATGAGAAGGATAAATAAGTAAGTGGACAGATGGCTCAAAAATTTTTAGAGGGAAGCGAGCAGATAGGATTGCTGAAGAGCAAGAAGCATGAGGAGATGTTTCCTCATGGTGGGCTAATCTCTTGTTCCCTTTTTTTGGGGTTCTCACAAAAGCAGCTGAGGGTCCCCATGTTCTCAGGCAGCACGGGGCTACTCTTGGGCTGAAACTTCCATCAGGCCAGCCCAGCAGTGGGATTTATACCTCCCCAGTGACTTGCAGCACTTCCCCAGGTTACTCTGGCAAGCCAGCAGGGGTTTGCACCCACACCAACATGCCTGCACACCTGTGCTCCCCAGCCACATTTTTCTTTTGTTGGGTAAGGAATGACTTGCAGTGCCTTTCACGCGTGCAGCTTGGCTGCTGCTGTTTTATTGAACACCAGCACTTGCTGTATGTTATTCAGGCAAACTTTATATGTGCCACAGACCCTCTCAACAGCCTGCACCTGGTCCAGGGCAAAGCTGAGCCTTGTGGAGAAGAATGTGCTGTAATGCAGCAAGTTATTACAGGATAAATATTTATAAGCCCCTGTAAACATTTGCCATCGGTTCCCTCCTGGGACTAGGGGCAGACGGTCAAGAGTTTCCCCAGTGCTGAAGGCATTAGCTCTTGCAGTCCTTTACATGTTAGCTAGTAAATCTGTTGTTGGTCATGTGTAGTTATAGCATTTATTGGTGCTAATTTCACACAAACAGGAGACATCGGCTGGAATTGTAGCGTGCCTTGATCCTGGCCCTGCTGCCATCCAGCCTTTGGTGAAAGTGTCTCCTGCAGCCCCAGGGGCACTGGGCAGCTGGCTGAGGCCTCAGACTGGGTCCCCACGGCTGCAAAACCTCCCTGTGCAGATTCCCTTATCATGGGGTCTTGGAGCAATCTGCTGAGAAAACCAGAAAACAAACATGGCAAAACCAACATCCTCCTCAGGGACTGACCCTGGCAGGGGCTATCAGCTCTCAGTGGGCTGAGGGGGGTCTGACCTAAAGCAAATATTCCCTGGGGGTGTCCAGGAGCTGTCCTGCTGCAGGGGTGGCATGGTGGGCTCTCCATGTAGGGACACGGTAGGTGGGCTGCCTCTGCTGGTGCATGCCATCTGCCCTGGGCACCAGGGGACAGTGTGAGCCCTGGGACAGGGACTGCGAGATCCCTGTCCCTGAGTTTGTCTCATCTCCCCCATCACTGCTGCCTCTGCTGGGGCTGAGATGGGGCTAATGCAGTGGTGGGAAACTGGAGAAGAAATGCCAGGGCAGGCAAGGCCGTGACTCCTCCATGCCCTCAAGTGCAGGCGTAAAACAATGAGCCCTGGGCAACAGCACTTGTTGCATGGGAGTCTTTGGGGGCTCCACTTTGCTGCTCATGCACGAAAGCCAGTCATTTGGCAAAAATCAGCTCAGTTAGCAGGCTTTGTTCATAAAGAGCCAGGGCCTGAATGGACTCAGGGCTAATATATTCTATTATCCCATCCATGCCTGCCTGTTTCCCCAGGGCAGCATGCAGGGAAAGGCGCATTCCAGCACCAGGTGGCCAGGGCAGAGTGTGCCCAGTGTGGGCAGGGAGGATGGGACAGGTGGGACAACACCGCTGCCAGCAGCACGGGGACATGTCACCTGCCACCTGCCCTGTCACCCCTGAGCACACACTGCAGTGGACATGGAGCAGAGTGGGATGCTGAGCTGCAGATGAGGGCAGAGTGCCTGGTCCTGCAGGCTGCTGGGATGAACAATGGAGCCAGAAATAGGCACGGTTAATTGGGCTGGGCTTTTCACAGGGCAGGAGAGGTCTTGGGACAGCCAGAATGGTGTGTGGTGCAAAGCGTCTCATTATTCAATAAGAAAATGTTAGCCCCTGTGGGAAAGGCAGCAATAAATGGCTATGACATTAGAGACAAGGCAGAGATTTAAGAAGCAGTGGGCTACGTAATTATGAAGGGAAATGGCTGCGCAGGCTTCACTCAGAAAAGTTCATGTGCAGTCTGGAAGAGGTCTGTTGGAAGAGCAGCCCTTCTTGGACAGCTGCTTTCTAAGAGGTCTTATATCATGTATTAAGCAATTTAGTGGCCTAGACTAGAGTTGGCATTTTCATTTGGTTTAGGTTTTTTCCTCCTTCTCCCTGATTTCTTATATTTTTTAAATAAAAAATGGTTTGCCAGCAACTGTATTTGCTGGTCAATTGCATTTCAGTTTAAAATTTACTCTTGATTTCCCATTCAGGCACTCTTGTCATAAATGTGGATGTCAGCCACAGAAGAGAGAAGGGAGCCAGCAAAGACCTTTCCTGAGCCAAGTTCAGGAACTGTCCAGACCATGCATGTGGTCAGATTTAGCAGCCAAGGCGTGCTGAACTGTAGCTTTCCTGCTTGGATCAAGAGCTGTGAACTGTGTCAGGCTCAGCAGCTACTGTGCAGTGAAACCCACTAATCAGCGTGGGTTGCTCCAGGAGAATGTCCCTGGGGTGACCATGGCAGCACATTTACCTGGTGCCATGTGCTAATTGCTGACCTGCAGATAACTGGAACCCTGACTGCAGTTTTGTTGCAGTGTTACTGCTGTTGCCTTTGGAGAGCTCTCCAACTTTTGAACAAGTTTCCCAAGAGCTCACCTTGCCTGCCTGTGATATTCCTATTGCATCCATCCTGGAACAGAAGGATCATAGCACTGCCAAAGTCAAACACACCCATTGCTGCTCTGCAAATAGAGAGACTCTGAGACTTTCCTGGGGTCTTGCCATGGGAAATGAAGAGGCACTGGCACAGTTTGGTTCCCAACCAGAGACTTGTGCCCATGGATGTAACACCTGGATGCCTGAATAAACCTTTCAGCAGATCAGTGCCCTGTTCCACATTACACTTGTTTCCTGGGACACAGCACTATTTTCTAAATTCTCAAAATGAGATGTTTCAGTGTTTCTAAACTACTTTTGGTAAAAGCAGATTCTATTCTGTCAGAATTTCTCAAGGAACGAGAAGTCCATTTTGCAGCTGTTTCTTGGTACAAGCAGTGATCAGTGCTTTGCCATCATTTCCTGAGCCCAAGCAGCAGGAGAGAGCCTGCTCCATCCAACTGCCTCTTTTGCTCCGGGTCCCTTGTTTACCGCTAAATTCTTCACTTCATTAGTGCTGCTAACTGGCTGCTCTGTTCTGCTGGCCCTCAGGTGAAAGTGGCTCTTTCAGCCTTCCAGGCTGCAGAGCCTTTTCCATTTACCTCTCAATGAGGTGTAGTTCCTGTTTTAAGTAGTACAAGTTGTTTGAGGCGAGGGCAGCAGCAGGAAGGGGAGCTTTGGAGGATCCCAGAGGAGAGAGCTCAGTGCCCTGTAGGCACGCAGGGGCAGAGCTGCTCAATGCCCAGATGTGGTGCACAAGGACAGAGACAGCTTCTCCTGCCTGGCCTGCACCAAGGGGCAGCTCTGCTCTGCCCCTCGCCTGTGCTGGCACCTGGGCAGCCCCACGGTCTCCGTCCTCCTCCTCCCGGCTTTGGAGGGCAGCGAGTCCTTGCGAGCCCCGAGGAGCACAGCAAGGTAAGGGTGGAGGAATAGGGAATGCAGCTCCTGCTCCTCCGGCACATCTGGAACAGGGTACCCTTTACAGAACAGGGCCCCTTGCTCTCTCCTGATTTTTGTTTTGTTTGGTTGTTGGTTTTTGTTGTTTTTTTTTTTTCTTTGACTGTCATAGTTTCTGTTGGAATTTGTTCTGCACGGTCCAGTACAGGTTCACAGAAATATTTGCAACCTCGGAACAGCCGCTCAGGACCGCCGGGACCTCGCAGAGCGGCCCCGGCTTCAGAGACCGGGAACGGGGACCCCGGGGGGTTCGGACAGCCCACCGGGGCTGCAGCCGAGCGGAGCTACGGGGCGAGCCCCGGCCCGGGGCGGTCTGTGGGTACCCCCGAGCTGCCCCGGCTGCACTCCGTCGGGCCGGGCCGGGCCGGGCCGAGCCGAGCCGGGCCGGGCGGGCCCTCAGCCGCTGAAGGTGGGGCCGGGCCGAACCGGACCGAACCGAGCCGGGCGGGCCCTCAGCCGGTGCAGGTGGCGCCGGGTCGAGCCGGATCGAGCCGAGCCGGGCCGGGCCGGGCCGGGCAGGCCCTCAGCCGGTGCAGGTGGCGCCGGGCCGGGCCGGGCCGGGCTGCGGGGCCGTCGGGGCCGCGCTGGGCAGGGCGGGGCGGGGCGGGATTGGCTCCTGCCGTCGCTGATTGACAGCGGCGGGCGAGCGCGCGGCGGGCAGCGCGGCGCTGATTGGCTGCCGCGGGCTCACAAACCCGCGGCGCGGCCGGAGCGCGGCCAGAGCGGGGCCGGGGCCGGGGCGGCGGGAGGGCGGCGGGGTTGTGTGGGGCTCGGCGAGCGGCGAACTCGGGGCAGCGGAGGGGCCGTCGGCGGGGCTGCGAGGAGAGTCCCCGGGGGCGGCCGCCGGCAGTGGGGCGCCCGGAGGGGAGCGGCGTGCGGTGCTGTCGGGGCCGCCGTCGGCGGGTGGCGGCGATGGGCAGCGTGAGGGGCCCCGGTGGGGCCGCCCTGCGTGCGGTGCTGTCGGTGGCCGCCGGGCTGCTGGCCTGCGGCGTGGCCAGCGAGTACGACTATGTCAGCTACCAGTCAGACCTGGGCCCTTACCCTGGCGGGCGCTTCTACGCCAAACCCCACCAGTGTGTGGCCATCCCCGCCGACCTGCGGCTTTGCCACAGCGTGGGCTACGACAAGATGGTGCTGCCCAACCTGCTGGACCACGAGACCATGGCCGAGGTGAAGCACCAGGCGAGCAGCTGGGTGCCGCTGCTCAACAAGAATTGCCATATGGGTACCCAGGTCTTCCTCTGCTCCCTCTTTGCCCCCGTCTGCCTGGACCGGCCGGTCTACCCCTGCCGCTGGCTCTGCGAGGCCGTGCGTGACTCCTGTGAGCCTGTCATGCAGTTCTTTGGCTTCTTCTGGCCAGAGATGCTCAAGTGTGACCAGTTTCCCCAGGATGACGTCTGCATTGCTATGACAGCTCCCAATGCCACCGAGGTCTCCAGGCCCAAAGGTAAGGCATGGCTCGTGCTGCAGCCTTGCTCCTGGCACTCCTCTCTGAGCTGGCAGGGCAGGTGTTAGCCCAGGAGGGCCCACACGGGACTGAAGGGGTTCTTGTGGCAGGAGGAGGCTCACCTGAACTCTTCTTGGCCCTCCTCTAGCCTCTGAGCAGTCTCTGTGCCCTCTGTTCTAAAGGAAGTGGGATGCCCTGCCAGCTCCTCATCCCTATCCCGGAGCATTGGGACAGGCTCTTTGGAACATGGTGGGATTGTGGCTGTTCTGATCCCTGCACAGGCACTGGGGCTGGGCTCCAGCCCTGATGGACCAAGGTGTGACCCTCCATCCTCAGCTATTGCACTGTCCTGGCTCTGCTCCTGAGCCAGGCTCCTGCAGGGCTGCTCTGGGCAGCAGGAGGGTGTGTGGTGTCCACGGCAGAAAGTGCTGGCTGAGCACAGTGTCACAGAGCCAACAGTGGCAGCAGTCCTGGCTGGGTCCCCCACGTCCAGTGCAGTCCTAGGGCAAGAGGCTGGGCATGCAGGGGAGATCCAGCCCTGCCCTCGGGTGGGCTGTGGGCTGGAGAGGGAGCAAGGAACCTGCCCAAAAACGACTGGGGAAAGTGAACGTGGTTCATGTTTGTTTCCATTGCGTGCAGCACGTTTCTGTGGTGCCAGACTGGCTTGTTCAAGTTGTCGTGAGTCTGGCTTGTTGCTGGAAACTTGAAAATAAATAAATATCCCGGTGTCACTTCGGTGTTTGCTATTGGAGCACTCTGAAAGGCTGGCAGGAGGAATGTTTGTCGAGGGAGATGGCAGAGGGCTGTAAGAGAGTGCAGTGCTTTTTGGGCACTGAAAGGGAATTGAAGGGAATTGTCACTCCTGATTCCCCGGGGACATAGTGCCGGCGCTCGGGAGGGGCTCGGGCACGGGCGGGGAGGGGGCTGAGTGCTTTCCGCGGCTTCTGTGTTGTGTCAGAGCTCGTCTGCCCTTTGAAGTTACCTGTACAGACAAAAGCTGCATGTGGTGCTCGACTGGGAGAAGTAACCCAGCCAACAGACTGTGCAATGTCATGCTGCCCATCTTGAAAGTCCTTCAGAGAGCCCCTCTGGTAGAGGACAGGAGAGGAGTGCATCCTGCAGCAGAGGGGTGACACCCCGAGGGGTCTCCAGGAGCTGTGGAGGGCAGTGCAGAGCAGTGGCATGGTGACTGTGGCATGGCAGGCACAGGGGATGCCCAAGCTCAGTGCCCAGAGGAGCTGTGTGCAGGAGCCCGTGTCACACCTCAGTGACATCCAGAGGCAGGTGGAATGTAAAGTTTGTTCCAGTGCCAGGGGGGAACTGGGGGCCTGAGCTCTGGCTGATCTCCTTGCCAGGGACCAGCCTCTCCCCACAGTGATGGCAGCACAGCCATACTGATTTCCTTGTCATGGCTTGCCCTTCCTGATGTGACTGCTGGAGAAACCTCCTTGTTTTCCAGGAATGCTCTAAATTAATGTGTCTTATGTGAACCTGGACCCTTGGTCAAGACCACAGCCGTGTTCCGTGTTGCAGGTACAAAGGTTGCTTTTATTTCCCCAGGGACTTGCAGCCAAGCATGCTCCTGGGACAGCTGGGTGTGAGCTGCCCCTTCCTGGGTCTGAAAGAGAGTCTGAGCTGTGTGCAGGTCATTCATTTTACAGACATTAATGAGCCAAGACCTGGGAACAGTCTCCTAAATGAGCAGCATCTGCCAGGTTTTCTGCTGAGTAGTTTAACGACTTTCTCTTCACCTTTTGGACCTGTCTTGAAGACAGCAGTGGGGTGGGACACTGCTGCTTTCTTGTGGAGCCTCAAACAGTTTGGAGTAAAAAAAAAAGCAAACTCCAAGTTAATTGCAGCCACTGGTGTGATGTGAACCAGCACCTCTGGATGTCCTGCATGTCACAGAGGCTCTGTTAGTGGCCCATAAGTCACCCATTGCTTCAGCTCTGGTGCTGCCACCTCCTGCAGATGTCACGTCATCCTGGGTGACCTGCAGCTCAGTCCTTGTCCCTGTGCTGGCTGGGTACTTGTCTGCCTGGGTTCTGCTATGTGCACCCTGTCCATGGTTTGTCTGTGTTTTCTGTCAGCACCAGCTCCTGGAGTCCCTCTGCTCTTGGGCACAGGGGTGTTTCCTGTTGATTCAAAGAGGGTCAGAACCAAGCAGTGTCCCCCCTTTTCTCTTGGTACTAATAAGAACAAACCCTTTCAGTATTTTTCCCCATTAACACCTTGAAATTGGAATTTGTTTCTGCCTCTCAAAGAGCTGACCTGCTGAATTCCTTTCTCCTTAAGCACAGGCAGTAAAGCCTGCAGGCCCACAGGATGCATCAGGGGAGTTGCAGATTAATACAGCATTACACATTCCTTCTCTTGCCCCTGGAGTAAGCTGGCTCTGCAGCCAGGCATTGGAAAATGGTCAGCAGGGAACAAGTGAGCTGAGGCAGCTGAGATTGTGCTTGGAGTTAGCAGATGGGCCCCAGCCAAGCTGCAGTGGGCCCCAGGGGTGGCCTGGGGATGTCTGCTCTAGTGCCTCAGGAGGGATGGGAGGGCTTGCAGGTTTGGGGTAGCTGTGGCTCCACAGAACAGCTTTCCTGGGGCACAGAGCTGTGCACGAGCTGGCTGGGCCCCCAGCATTTGTGTTCCTGACTGTAGTGTGGTGTGGTGATCCAGAGCAGAGGACAATTTTTCTTCCCATTGCCAGCAGTCCTGTTGTGCTGTGAAAGGGCTGCAGGAGGCAGGACTGGAGGATGGGTTGATTTAGATTGGATATAAGGAGGAAGTTTTTTGCAGTGAGGGCTGTAAAACGCTGGCACAGATTATTTAGGAACATGGTGGGTGCCCCATCCTTGGAAACATTCATGGTGAGGGACTCTGAGCAACCTGATCAAGGTTCTTGATTAGGGCAGGGGGATTGTGCATAAGTGAAGCTGCTGCCTGTGGAAGGGGCTGTCCAGGGGCTCCCAGGTCCAGCCCACAGGATGGCTGTTGGCTCCTGGTGCAGCAAGGCAGGGGTCTCTGCCACCTTGGGTGTGTTACAGCCTGTTCAGGGGCTGCTGGAGCATAGCTAGAACAAAGCCTGTATTTGCACCAGGGAACAATGAGTCTTATTTTCCATTTTTGTTTGCTTTTTTTTTCTGTTTTAATTGGTTGCCTGGAAAGCTCATAGAGTGGATGCAGTGGTGGCTTTCATGTTTGTCTGGCTGGTGGAGGCTTGGCCAGCCTCCTTGTGTGCTCTTGGGCTGCTGAGGCACATTGAAGTGCTTGGCATGGCAGGTACCCCTGCTTGTCCCCCAGCAGAGTGATGAACTCCTGGCTCTGCAGAAGATAGAGGGCTGGGCCTGTGTCACCTTCCTGTGAGCACAGTAAATGTGCAGCCTGAAAAGAAATATTCTGACTGTGGATGTCATCCTATCTCCAAAGGCTGGCTTCCTCCTGTGTCACTGAGATGGTGATAGTGGCAGTTCCATGTTAGGGTTCTGGAAGAAGAGGTTACCCAGGGGATGGGCAGCTCTCAGAGGTACAGAGAGTGTGGATGTTGGTGCTGTGAAGGCTGACTTGTGAGTCACACATAGGAGTGAGCAGAAGGCCAGTTGCTCTGCATGTGTGATCAATAAAGTCATGGTGCACGTCCCCAGGAATTAGCATTTGGCACAGAAGAGATTTGGGGGTGGCGACAGGGAGAGAACAAGCCATGGAAAACAAATGTCTGGCCTGAATTCCTGTGGGGCATCTGTGGCTGAGGAGACACGACACCATGGCCATGGCTGTGCCTCCCTGGCAAGCTGTGCTGGCTCTGCACCCCTCTTTCTGAGACACCTCTCTGCTTTTTCAGTCCAGCAATGCTGTGGGTTTGCTGGCCTGGCTGAGGGCTGGAAGGCCATGAGTGCTCTGTTTACTGGCAGATGTTTTGCTGCAGTGTTGTCCCTGAGAATAACTCCCTTGTGTGGGAAGAGCCCTCAGTCTTGCTGGAGCAGGAACAAGCAGCATCTCCCAGCTCAATAAATTAATCTGCCAGTAGCTCAAATCTATGTCTGTGCTGCTGGGTGGTCTGCCCCAACTGCGGATGGGGACTTGGAAACAGATTCTTGTTCTCTGGGTGAAGTGAGATTTCCTCCCAGGACAGATCCCAGTGAAATCCCCTGGGCTGGCATTTCCCAAGAGGCAGATGATGACCACTGCCAGCAGCTGACAAGCAGAGGTGGCTCTGCTCTGCTGGAGCCATGAGGCTGCCCTGGGCTCAAAACAAAAGAGAGGATGACCACTCTTGGTGGTGGCAGCATCCTCAAGATCTGTGCTGGTCCACCCCCAACCAGTGTAGTTCTGGGACAGGGCAGGAGGGAGGGTAGTGAGGGTCTTCCTGAGCCCTGCCTGGGCAGTCTGTGGCATGGCCCCCAGTACTGAGGGGAGCACTCAGCTGAACTGGGCTGTCCCAGTCCTGAACCCCTAGCCTGGCACCAGGGTAGCACCTTGAGCCATCTCTGGGCAGCATCCTCCTGCTGTGCTGGGGTTCAGGCGTTGTGTGCCTGCCTTGGCATGGAGTGGGGAGGGAATGTCAGCAGGCCATGGGCCATGCCCCTTGGCAAGCATCTTCCCTCAGCTGAGTGCCTGGCCCTGAGAGCTCCTTTCTTTGCCAGTGCTGTCCTTTTGCTCCTAGCAGCTGCCTGTGCCTGGCCTTGGGGCCACTGACAGCATTGTGGTGGGGCTGGCAGCAGGCTGTCTATGGCCAGTGCTGCCCTGTAAGCCAGTGGATGGCTCCTTATACCCAGCAGGGTGTTATCCCACACTTCTGGGGGCAGGGAGCTCGTGGCAGAGTGCATGGGCATGGATCCCCCTCAAGGGTGACAGTCTGACAGCATGGGCAGTCTGGCTCTGTGGTACTACTTGTGCTGGCTTCTTGCCACCTCTCAACTGTCTTCACTTCTTTTCTCTTGGCAGGAACCACCGTGTGTCCCCCTTGTGACAATGAGATGAAGTCAGAGGCCATTGTGGAGCACCTGTGTGCCAGCGAGTTTGGTAAGAAGGAGCACTCTAGGCACGGGGAGGCTTCCCAGCTGGTCACAGGCAGCAGGACTCCTGGTGGCTGGATTGGAGCTGCCACCTTTCCCTGCCCACCGTGGTGCTGTGTGTCCTGCAATCTGTCCCCAAGGCCGGGCACGTGTGCCTCTAGATGTCACTGTGGGTATGCAGAGGTGGACGTTGTTAAAAAATGCAAAGCTGCTTGAAGGCTTTGTCCTAAATGAGTGAGTGAGTGAGACAATCGGTGGTAGACTGAACTTCATTTAGAAAAAAAGATTATCACGAGGAAATATATGAGCTTTCTCAGATCAAACCCAGAATTAACTGGTTTTGACATCCTTGCTGGTGTATGTAACCTTCCTGGAAGATTATTAAAGGCATATTGAACAAGGTGTGCATTCCTGGGGGATTAGCACTTGAATGTGCCCTGTACCAGAGCGTGCTTATGCAAACCCAAACCTGCTCTGCATGCTGGTGTGTTACCCTTTCTGCTGGAAATGAATTCTCAACTGTCCTGCAGATTTGGTATGCCAGAAGTCTTAAGTTCAGCACAGACTTTTTCTAACAGGGAAAAGCATCAACAGGAACACCCATGTAATAGTTTCCCAGGAATGTGCATACTTCTGGCTTGGCTGGGGAATGGAAGCAGCCATTCAGTCCTTGGCCTGGCTGGGGAATGGGAGGTGCTGAGTGCTCAGAGCTCTGTTCTGGGCAGGCCATGGGTGCTGAATCAGAGCTGCCCCTGCCTCATCACACATACAGAGAGAGATGGTGGGGAGGGGGAAACAGCCTCTGAGATCAGCACACCTGGTTTGGATAGGAGCTCCCTGCCTGGGCTTGCAGTGATGCAGAGGCATTGCCCCAGCCCAGGGGCTGGGGGACCTTTGTCCCAGGGAAGGAGAGAGGGGCACTGGCAGCAGGGGATCTGGTGCTGGGGTCACTGCAATACCTGTCCCTTTGCCAGAGGTGTGCAAGGAGTGAGCCGAGGGGGTGTCTTTCCTGCTGGGAAGGGAAATACAAACTTAGCTGCATGCTTGTCATCAGCTTCTGCTGCTAAATATCCTCCTGTGCTCTGGGACAGTTATACAGCAGGGAGCAGAGGCCAAACCAGAGGAATTCCTGCAGCTTGGGACAGTGACTTGCCCAGAGTGTTAAGCTGTTACTGGGAAAGACAGTGGTGACAGTGTCCAAAGGATGGAATTCTTTCCTGGCAGATGTGGCCATCTGTAGCCAGCTGGGGAGCAGGAACATGGGATAGGATGCAATGCAGGTCCTACCTGTGCCCTGTGAGGGAAGGCAATGCAGGGGTGAGAAGGATGTCTCAGAGGAGGGAGTGGCTAGTGGAGGAGACATCAGCTTCAGGAAGTTTTCCCAAAGCACTGTGCATGGCCCTTGGATCTTTGTTTAGTCTTGGGGGGTTACTGTCATGGGGTGATTTCTCAAGGAAAGCTGTTTATCTGGCACTATTATAAACTCCCAGACCTTCAGACTGAGGTTTCTCATGCACGTCCACCAAGGTAAACACTGGCAGCTGACAGGTTACAGATCCTCATCAAAGCCAGACATGTACCATAAATGTTTAAACTAACGTGTGCTGCATGGGGCAGCTGTTGGTAGGCCTTACACTGATTCCTGCTGTTACTGCAGGTTTTCTCTTACATCCCAGTAGCTTGGTACAGAAAAGGAGTGAGGACCACTTTGCCCACCACAGATGTGTGGCTGTGCCAGTTAGGAAGTGGCTGTGTAGCCTAGAGTACAGAGCCAAGATGAGATAAGGCCAAGGGGGTGAAGGAGGAGGCTGACCAGGGGTGCAAATAGTTTGTGTCAGGCTCTGTTCTTCCCAGCAGTGCAGGAACAGAGCTGCAGTGAGCTGTGAACACAAACTGTAAAGACAAGGCAGGAGAGGATCTTGGACAAGATGCTGGGGGTCAGAGGGATGCCAGGAGACTGCCAGCCTCGTGGTGTAGCAGAACTCTGGCTTTGCCTTTGTTTGAGCAAGGATGAATGTGGACTCTGGGATGCTGCTTTGAGGCAGCTGGGCTGTTCCTCTGAGAATAAGACAGCTTTGGGGTGGCTGTCAGTGAGGGGTGCCAGAACCCCGAGCACAGAGCAGCACAGGGGGCTGGGTCAGGTACGGGGGGGTGACTGCAGTGTAGATTTCAGTGTGGTGCTGGTGTGCTGAGGCAGCAATGGAAGCAAGAGGAAGCAGGAGATGGGGCTCCAGTGCCCCCACAGCCGCCTCCCCCAGCTGCCCTGGGCTGCAGCCAGCGCTTGTTTCTTACTCCAGGAGTTCATTCCACGCTCTGTTTCTCTTAGTGATTTTATTTATTGTTTCTGCCCTTTCTCTGGGGTCTGAGGGGATCCTGCTGAACGGGCTCTGTGGCACTGGGGACTGCAGAACAATCAATACATGCTGTTTATTTTTTCACTGTGACTGACAGGTCCTTGCCTGCAGCCTTCTCCTGTTACAGCCCTAATGTGTCTTCTGGCAGGTTTCTTCCTTCTCAGTGATTTCTAAAGGAAGGAAAAATGAGGCTGAAGGAGCAGTGGAGCTTTCCCTTCTCTCACATTCCCTTTCCTGCACATGAGGTGCTGGACTGGGGCCCCTGCCTGTGCAGGCAGGAGAACAGCAGAGACAGCATCCTAGTCCTGTGCTGAAAAAGAGGGGTGGAGGTGCTGGTGGAGGGCAGGAATGGTGGGTGGTGGTGGCTTGTGAACAGGCCACAGGGGCTTCTGCCCTCAGCTGGTGGCTACCCTGGTGCAGTGCTGTCCTTGGAGAAGGTTGTGCTGGAACTGTGTGTGTCCCATGAAAGTAAATGGTAAGAAGGGCTTGTGGGTGGCATGCTGATCCTGCAGCCCTCTTGGGCTACTGTGGTAGGGGCTGGGGCTGCCACCAGTGCCCCAGCTGATGCTGCAGCAGCCTGTGGTCACAATGCAGCTGCTGGACTGGAAAGGTGGCACGTGCTCCTGCTGGGATAACTCTCCTGTGCCTGGCAGCCACAGCTGAAGATGAAGTCTGTCTGAGCAAGCGTGTCCTGGGATCTCAGGGGCGAGTCTGGCCCTTCTCCCACTTGGTGCTGAGACAGATTTGGTGTGCCGTGGGGGGAGTGGGAAGGCCAAGGCTCCCAGTGAGGAAGCTGTTTGCTTTGGCAGCTCAGCTGGGTCCTGGAGCCAAGACTCAAAGCATCCTGCTCGAGCCTTTTGCCTGCCATTCCCAGGGCTGGGGAGATGCCAGGAGAGCTGCTGCAGCACCACGGTCCCCCAACAAATGTTCTAGGACAGCCAGAAGTTGGAGGCTGCTTCCTTCTAGAAGTTGGAGGCTGCTTCCCACTGTGTGGTGATGAGCTCTTGGAATGGGATGAGCCCTGGAATGAGTTGCCACTTTTCTGGTGTTCATGGAGCATGCCAAAGCTGTGTGTCTGACCTGCCACTATGGAACCCAGCTCTCATACCTGGAATGTGGATTGGAACTTAGGGAACGTGGCCCAGTTAAGTGAACAAGGGGAATCTGGGGAGCCAGGTCACTGCAGAGGAAAGAGGGCTGAGCAGAGATCATCGTGCTTGTGTGACTGCTCAGCCTGCAGCACCAAAGGCAGGTGAAGCTTGGTGGTCCATGAGCCAGGCTGTGTTTACCTGGGCAGCACTGCAGGCTCTTGCTGCTTATGAGGACATTGCTGCTGGGAAGAATAGAGCCTGACACAAACTGTTTGCACCCCTGGTCAGCCTCCTCCTTCATCCCCCTTGGCCTTATCCCATCTTGGCTCTGTGTGCTGCTCTGCACGAGCAAGGTTTGGATGAGGTTTTGGTTTACATCTGGATTTATGGTTCCCCTGGGCAGCTCCCATGAACCTGCATCGCTGGCTCACAAACTGCTCTGTGCAGGGAAGGGAGCAGCTGTGAGCTCCCACAGCACAGGATTACCAGGCCTTCTTTGTCTTCCATGCTGTGTGATACTTGGGTTAGATCAGCACCTCCACTAGCTGGCAGATCCTTTTCCTCTAGCAAAAAAGATCAAATTTTGCAGTGATCTCAGCAAAGCAAACAAGCCATTTTGCAAAAGTCTCTTATTGTGCTGTTGTAATGGTGTTTGACCATCCCTCCTGCCCTGGCCACCTCTGCTTAGTGCAGGGGCTCCAGTCAGCCTGAATAAAGGAAGTGAGGCTGACATTGAGGCGTGTTGCTGCTGCTGCTGCCCAGTTGATGTCATGGAGCTTAGAGCTGCTGGAAAACTACTTGCTTCATTTTCCAGATTTGTTGCAAACTGATCTGGTTCAGCATCTTTAGCTCCTTAAAACTGGAGTTTCTTTAGCTCCTGAATTTGGAAAACAGATGGAATGAAAATTTCACTTAGGTTTCCAGTCCTAGATTACTTTCTTGTACAATAGCAGTGTAACATGACGAGGCTCTTGGCAAACCTAAGGGATGTTTTTGGCACAGGGGCAGACAAATACCATTGCTCCTGTTGTCAGGGTAGTGACACTGAATCTCTGCTGCCTGCTCAGGATTGTCATCCTGCTGTCCTGCTGCCATCTGTGTCTGGAGCAGTGAGCAGTGCTCCTGTCCAGGAAGCAACACGTGTTCACTGCTGGGTGTTCCAGCAGAGCAGGACTTCAAGGAATGATGCTGTGAGGACCCATCTCCCTGCCAGAGCCAGAGGTTCTTGTGGGCTGCCTGCAACTGCCCTGAGACTCTAATGAGAAGGGACAGCAGCCAACCAATCACCTCTCTGAGCACTAGTTATCTGCAGCTCTGAAGTAAACTCCCAAATGATGAAAATATGTTAGCAATTTTGGTCCATATGTGCTTTTCCCCAAAAATGAGGCAGAGCCAAATGGCACCGAAATGATGTTTTAATGTACAACACATTTCCATCATTTTTCCCATGTATGCAAAATTCCTCTTCATGGTCATGGCAAAAAACCTTTTTTTCCTTTTTTTGGGGGCAGGGGGTATTGTGATTAACTCAGGAAAATGCTGAAGCCAAAGAGGGGAGAGTATTTTCCATGGCAGCTGTATCAGACCAACTTCCCTTTCCCCAGGGAAGGTGCAGGCACACGACTGCACACTGGGATCTCCACAGCTCTGATGCAGGAACATCCAGTGCTTGGAAACTTGTTTCATAGGCACCTGAGGGCCGGTGTGACTGCAAACAAATGCTTGAGAAGCCAAATTGACCTTTTAAATGATCCTTTCAAGAGTCTCTCCATGCCTCTAGAGCAGGGAAGTCACCTAATTTACTCAGTTAACATTTGTGCTTGGCAGCTGAACAAGTCCCCTCTCAAATGGAAAGTGCTGGGTGCTTTGCTGCAGGGAGGGGAACAAAGATGTCAGTGTTTTACCTTGGTGCTCTCCTGGGCATGGGGCAGCTCCCCTGTGGAATTTGCAGGCAATCCCAACATGGGAAGAGATGAGAATCTTGATTCCAATGTATCAGAAGGTTGATTTATTATTTTATGATATATATTATATTAAAAGAAAATGATATATTAAAACTATACTAAAGAATAGAAGAAAGGATTTCATCAGAAGGCTAGCAAGGAATAGAAAGGAATGATAATAAAATCTTGTGACTGCTCACAGCCTCGACACAGGTGGCTGTCATTGGTCATCAAGTCAAAAACAATTTCACATGCTGGGTAAACAGTTCTCCAAATCACATTCCAAAGCAGCAAAACATGGAGAAGCTGAAACTTCCCAGCTTCTCAGGAGAAAAGATCCTAACAAAAGGATTTTTCATAAAATATGTCCATGACACTCCCCCTGAGGTGCAAGGGTGTGGGTGTCATACTGAGCCAAGTCATGGCCAGGGAGATACCATGGAGGGGGAGGATTCAGGAGCAGAGTAGGGAGAAGGGGAATGCAGGAGTGGAGCAGGGCACTGCAGTGGGACAGGGCATTGCTGCCCCCTCAGCCTCACGGAGCAGAGGCTTTGTGCCAGTAGAGGCTGCTCAGGAGTTTTGGTTTTCCCCTCTCCCATCTTGTTTTGCAGCTCTTAAGATGACCATAAAGGAAGTGAAGAAGGAGAATGGGGACAAGATGATCATTCCACGGAAGAGGAAGGCACTGAAGCTGGGGCCCATCCGGAAGAAGAACCTGAAGAAGCTGGTGCTGTTCCTAAAAAACGGGGCAGACTGTCCCTGCCATCAGCTGGACAACCTCAGCCACTACTTCCTCATCATGGGCCGCCAGGTGAAGACCCAGTACCTGTTGACAGCCATCTACAAGTGGGACAAGAAGAACAAAGAGTTCAAGAAGTTTATGAAGAAGATGAAATCACCCGACTGCCCCACGTTCCCGTCCGTGTTCAAGTGATGCGCTGCTGGCGGGAGAGCCGCTCCCTGGACCTGCTCAGGTGGGCACAGCGGCTCCTTCTCGCTGCTCTGCAGCAGGGATGCTGGAGCCCAGCCCTCCTGCTCCTCCATCCTGCTCCTCAGAGCTCCCTCGCTGATCTCAGCCCTCCCAAACCTTGGCCTGGGTGTGCTGCACGTGCTGCAAGCAGTGGCTGAGGTCACACACCATTTACGTCTGCGTTGTCTAAAGACCTGTTATTGTACAGATACGTGCAACCATTGAAATAGCAGCTGTCAGGTAAAGAGGGCAAGCAGAGGGCTGTGAGGTGATGCTAAGAGCTTGCATGCTTGCAGAAAGGACCCTCGTGACCACGTCACTCCCGTCTTCATGGCTGCAGGATTGCCCTGAATTCCTGTAGGAACCAGAGCTGGCTGATTAGACAGAGATCCTATCTTCATGATCAAAGTTAATAAATGAGTAGTGGAGAACCCATTACAACCTCTGATAAGAATTCCTAATAGCTAATTGCCCTCACTGTAAAAATATCCCATTATAGTCTTAACCTGCTTAGTTTAAGCCTTAACCCTGGTTCCTTGTGGTGCCTTGTTGGGCTGGAGCCCTCCCTTACCAGCATCTCTTGTGATGTCTCCCTGGGTGCCTGCCTTGGCATCTGCTGTGCCAGCTGAGCCCCTGTGCTGCACCCAGGCAGCCTTTGAGTCTTCTCCCTGTGTGCAGTGTGTTGGTGCACTGGCGTGGGGAGCAGGGGCAGAGGGAGCTCTCTGCCTCCACCTGTGCCTTTGGCCTTGAGCAGGCCCCTGTCTCAGCAGTGTCCAGCTGAGACCCCTAGCTGGGCTGAGCTCCCCTTCCTGGCTGTGGCAGTTCCCCTGCACAGGTGGCCTGAGCTGCTGGTGCCCAGACCTGTCACTCCATTCTAAGCCCGAGCAAAGGTTCAGTTGCTGGCCTGCCTAGGGCTTAGGCTGGGAGGAGCTCATGGCCAGCTCCTGCAGCTTGTGACACTCCCTCACTTTACCAGTGATGTTTTTATAGTTGCTTTAGGCTGCTGGCAAAGTACCAGAGTGCAGAAGGCCAAGGACTTTTCCCTGTGGAGCACTGCAGGGAATGTATCGTCTCTTCTTCCCCTCTTTGCTGTGGGACCCATCAGTCTGGGGTTTTGTCTGTTTGATCTATGACAACTTGGCTCTCTGTCATTATGTCTTTTTTGCCCTAATTGAAATGTCATGTTTGTATGATTTCAAATAGTTTATGAAAGACAAAGAATGTCTTACCCAAATGATTACATTTATCGACCAAGCTGAAATTCATTATTCTGTTAATTGGACTAGGTCTCTTTTTCATAGACCCATACCACTCTGTATTCATTATCCTTCCTCCTTCCATTTAGTATTCTCATCCATCACCAATACTCTAAGAGAATGAATATCTGATGTCTGAGATAATCCTGTTGTATCCCAGTTAAGTGAAATAACAAATCCTCATTTTTGAGGTTTGAACCAAACCCCCTCAAAACTGGTAAATTAATTATTCCTTAGCTTGGGAGTGGTGCTTATTTCCCACCTGGGGACAGAGCCATGGAAGAATTCCATTAACAAGCCAAGTACTCTGAGGAATGATGTTTCACAGCTAACAGAGAGATGGATTTAGGATGTGAACTTTGTAGAGTCCCCTTAGGTTGTCTTAGACCACCATTTGTAGTAGTGTTGTTTCTTTATTGCAAAATTAATCATTGTAGATAATGTGCTTTATTAGTGAAGTAAAGAAATAAATAAACCATGGGCTTTAACATCACAGATTGATGAGGTGAAATGATGGAGAGGGCTGACAAATCCAGGGGAATGGAGTCAGGACACGATGAGCTGAAGGTGTGGTTCTCTGTGAGTGCCCACCGTGCCCCAAAAAGCCCCACTGGGATGGGGCAGGGACCCTCTGTCCCCTCTGCCTCACCTTCCTGAGCACAGCACAGCAGAGGGCTGGCTGTGGCAGAGAGAACACTGCTGCTGCTGAAATTGCCAAATTAATCCTTTAAATGTGATTCCCCCAACCTCCCTTTTCACAGAGATGCTGTTTCCCCACCCTTTTGGGGCTGGCTGTGGGTGTGCTGGGGGAGCCTGGCCTGGAGGCTGTGCAGGGAAGTGGTGGAGTCCCCATCCCTGGAATGCTTCAAGAAATGACTAGATGGGGCTCGTTGGTGGTGTTCAGCCCAGGGTTGGACTCAATGATCTTGGAGGTTTTTCCAACCTCATTGCCTCCATGGTTCTGTGGTGGCATGCCCACTGGCACGCAGCAGCTGTAGCAGGTTGCAGGGAGAGCAGGTGCTCTTCCTGGGAAGCTCCTGCTGCTTCAGCCAGCCCTGGCTGCAGCTCACAGGTGCTTTTAATCAAAGTGATTTTTTATCCACCTGTTGGGTGAGGAACTGCTGAGAATGTGCTGCAGCCCCAGCTGGGTCTTTAGTGCAGGGAAGGTTTAAGAGCTTGGGGTAAGCAACAATTCTTCCTGCAATGCCCTTGGAGGCACCTGAGACATCAGCTGCAGAGGTGTTGCCACCACAAGACCAGGTAAGGTCAGTGCTGTGGAGCTGCTGCTTGGGATCTTCTCCCAGCTCAGAGCTGGTGCCTGGGGCAGTCTGAGAGCTGACTTGGGGCAGTTCAGGGCTGAATCTGGCTCTGCTTTATGTATCCCTGCATTGCACTGCTGGTTTGTCTGTGGTCATTCAACAAGGTGAGAGCATCAGGTCAGTTTGAAGAGATGCAGGAAGCCAGGCAGTGTGTTTGTGTTTGCTGAGAATTTGCAGAATCTATTCCTTTACTGGCTTCTTGGAACTGGCAACTCCTGTTTTGGTCATGTAAAAAGTGAGACTTGCAGTCAAACTGCTGCATGTGGGTGCCTTTGCTGTCTTTAGATTTCCTATACTGCTCTCCAACAAGAAAAGTTTACTGAAACCTGAAGTGGGCTAAGTATAAACTATGGAGAAAGTGCCCAAGATCCTGGATTGTTCTTGTGTGGAGTAAATAGATGTTTACTGAAATGAGAAAGTCCAAAAGTCTCCTTAAGTCAGGCACCATGTGTCTGGCATAATGTTCCCAGAAGAGAGAGATGGGTGTTTGTGCAGTTCATGGATACACTTTGCATTTTAAAATGTCAGATGCTGATTGTTATGATGAGTCTGGTTTAAGTTACAAGCATGTGTATAAGTGCTCACTCATACTTTGTGCTGGGAGACACCCTCAGTTTTGCCCTGCTGGGGGTGTCTGTGGGACACTGATGTGCCACCTCTGGGACACTCAGGCTTGCTACAGCCTGGGCTTGTCTGAAGTATGAACTTTAAATCCTGAAATAAAATATCATCCTTTTGTGACTCAGTTTATCCTCCCAATAATGTTTATCTTCTTTGCTCCAGCATTCCTTCTGTTGAGTTCCACCTGTCTGGCCTCCAGTTTGCAGTTCAGTTACAAACTAAATACAGTTTTCTTCCATGATGTACAAAAATTCATCTTCCATCCCTCAGCTGGTTATTTTTTATATTACTGCCAGCCTGTGTTCTGCTTTGACTGCTGCTGGGAAGAACACCTGAGCAGCTGGGGGGATTTGTTCTGGAGCAGAGAGGACACCAGCCTGGTGTGGGACTCTCTGGATGCTGTGCAGGGTGAGGGGTGATGCCCTGCAGCCTGAAGCTGGCTCATCACTGGCTCACAGCCAGCAGG
This sequence comes from Haemorhous mexicanus, assembly GCF_027477595.1. NCBI lineage: Eukaryota > Metazoa > Chordata > Aves > Passeriformes > Fringillidae > Haemorhous > Haemorhous mexicanus. Next base: position 3,135,121 of record NC_082370.1, on the reverse strand, counting down.
TCTGGGGTCATCAGCTAAACATCTGCAGCTGGGTCCTGCTTTAATCAGCTGTTCCACAAACAGGCAGCCCAGGTGTAGTTGTGCTCTGAGTGTAGCACAAATAACTGAAAAATAACAGAGTAAGAATGGAAATAACCAGTTCCTTCCCTCTGTGGGCAGATGGAGCTGCCTTGACTGAGCTCACTGCTCTGGGCAGGGCCAGGGGAAGCAGGGATGGACCCCTGAGCTCCCTGGGGCTCTAGATGGGCCCAGCAGTGAGGGGTTGCTGGCTGAACATGCAAGGTCTCACCTGAAACATCCTCTAAAGGCACAGTGAAACTCTCATTTACCTCCCAACACTGGAAACCTTGCAGAGAAAATGCTCCGGTGTTTCAGAGGCTGCTCCTGCTTTCTCATCATGCTGGATGACCCCTGAAAAGGACACACATCCAGCCCTAATTAAAGTCACCCTCCACCCCAGGGCCAGAGCTGTGTTTGGAAAGTGCTGTTCCCTGGCTCAGAGGCTCTTTTTTCCATCCCAGCCAGGCTCTGTGTGCTGCAGTGGCACCACCAAGGAGAAAGAGCTCCCTCAGACCTAGTGAGGAAAAGCATCTTCCAGGATCTTTAGCAAATGCTTTAAAATCCCTGCTTTCCAAAGGAACAGACATTTTTTTTATTGCTGTTTCTTCCCCAGTGATCCCATCTGAGCCTCTGAGCGTGCAGCCTGTTGGAAAAGCTTCTCCCTTTGGGCAGTCTGTAGGGGTCCAAGCCATGCTTGAATGTCTTCCTTGGAAGGGCAGTGGGGCAAGCTGGCAGCTCCTCTGCTCTTTGGAGCCTCTCGGTGCAGACAGAGCCACGTGCAGGGTGCAGGAGCTCTGCAGCACACGGATTCCCAAAGCAGAGCCCCATCCTGGAGAGCCTTGAGGGAGGGAGTGCGGGTCAACCTGTCAGGGTGGCCTCAGAGCCTTGAAACAAACGAGGGCTTTGTTGCAAGAGCTTCCCATCAGAGGCTGGAATCTCCTCTGGGGCAGCAGTGTGCCACGAGAATGTTGCCTGCCTGGCAGGAGCAGGGGCTGCTGTGCTCAGCCATTGGCAGAGAGGCTGGCAGCACCAGGGGAGCCCTGGCTCTGTCTCCTCCAGGCACATCAGAGTGATGAATCTGTCTCCACTTGCCAGTGTGAGGGCACGGGCATGCTGCAGCACAGCAGGCTCCTCTCACAGCCTGCCAAGATCCCAAGAGCCACGAGCAGTCAGCAAACAGTCCCTCTTTTCTGAAGAAGTGTGCTAGGGTGGGGAATTCACTGCTGTCTGGAAGGTTTTTCCTTTAGAGACAAGCAGGAGGTATTTCCATGGAGAGGAGGAGGGAAGCCAGGACGTGGCTGGAGGGATCCACCCCTGGTGCAGTCAGTTCAGAATCCTTTGGGATCCAGCTCTCTGCTCTTGTGCTGGGGTGCAGGAACAGCTCCAGAAGTTTTTCTTTAGCTCAGGCTGGGGCTCATTGTGCTATTGGTAACCTTTGCTATTGGCACTTCACTGCCTCAATCTGACTTTCTCCAAACTCTTGAGTTACTGATGAGGCAGAGAGGCTCATTTACTGAGAGGTGTGGTGTTGTATATGAATAAATGATGGCCCCAGGAGGATGGTGGAATGTGAGTATCTCTGCTGTTACTTGGAAAGAAATGAGGAGATCAGGGCATTTACCTATGAGCATGTGTGCAGCCTCTCCTGTATAATGTACATTAAACCCTGAAAATAACAAACTGCAACCCCTTGAGACTGCTGTGACATCTTTAGATTGGTCATCCTCAACTGGGGGTGAGCACATCCAGCCCAGAGAACCTCCCCAGTTACTGTACAGCACGGGGAAATATGGATTTGGAGAAGATTGAGCTATTTGTGGAATCTCTGAGGTAATTTAACACATGTGAGGCCGTGTGTCTTCTTGCAGGGCTTGTGGACCAGTGGTGGTGGCATTGGCCTGGCCCAACTGATGGTGCTGCCTGGCACCATGTTCAGATTTGGATGTTAAATCTTTAATAAAATGTTAATAGCAGGTTGAAGTTTTATCACAGTCCCACTCCTGGATTAACACTTGCCAAGAGTTGAGGCATGGCTGTGTGTGACTCTACAGAAATGGTTAAACACCATCCTGCACAGCTGAATCCCTGCAGCCCCAGAGTGCTGCCTGCTCCAGAGCGTTTGCAATTTCTTCACCATTTCATAGTCTTTCATTTGTCCTAAATGTTTATTTAATAATCCTGGAAGACCTTTTAAGCTTCCTGGGTTTAATGTTTGCTAAACAGCCTGTCACTTCCACTTGTATTGATCATTCCAGCCCCTGTGCTCTGCAGGACAGTGCAGCTCTGTGCTAACACAGCCAGTGCAGCCCAGCAGGGTCCCTGGGAGCTGAGGTGGCTGTGCCACCATGACATTTTCTGAAAACCCCTTTGCCAGGATTTTTCTCCTGAGAAGCCTCAGAGGAAAATAAAACCAATAATTCTCTGCTGCTGTGGAATGCAGCAGGTGCATCTTTGATTGGTCTCATGGGGTTGTTTTTAATTAATGGCCAATCACAGTCCAGCTGTCTTGGATCTGGTCAGTCACAAGATTTTATTATCATTCCTTTCTATTCCTTGCAAGCCTTCTGATGAAATCCTTTCCTCTATTCTTTTAGTATAGTTCTAATATATCATTTTAATATAATATATATAATAAAATAATAAATCAGCCTGCTGAAACATGGAGTCAAGATTCTCCTCTCTTCCCTCATCCTGGGACCCCTGTGAGCACCACCACAGTGGGTGTTTGTCAGCTGGATCCTCTCCCCCTGCATTACTCAGCCCCTGTGCTCTCCGTGGGCCCTGGCAGTATTAGTTTCACAAATTCATTTTCCTGCACAAAAGCTTTTGGTTCCTTTGGAATTAGGGACTGTTTAGAGTTCATTGTTTTCCTGAGCTGCCTTGTTTTGCTGTAATGCTGAGATGCCTGGGCTGCAGGAACCTAATCCCCCTCCTCCTCCTCCTCCTCCTCCTCCAGCAGCCCTGCTCTGTGAAAATCTGTTCTCTGCTTAAGTGCAAATTGTTGATGGGAGATAGCAGCAGGTCTTTCTGCTTCCATTTAATGTGTCAGCAGAGAAAGACATCTGCTTGCAATTATGGGCATGGCCTTGCTGAAGGATTGGCCTGGTAGATTTTAAAAGGTAATAGGAAATCTTTATCAATTCATAATTCCTGGTGTCAAAGAAAGGAATATGTTTCATTTAAATTTTTCACTTTTTATTTTAGAGACTCATAGGATAAAACATGAGATTGATATCAAGGGGAGAATCCATGTGCTCTCTGCACATGAAGGGTGAGTCCTGGGCTTTCCATGCAGAGGGCCAGGCTGGGGAGTGAGTGGGCTCTGCTGCTGGTCCTTGGCTGCCCTGCCCTCTGCACCGTGCCCACAGAGGCAAATCATTCTGGAAATTATTTGCTGTTGGCTTTGCAGCATGATCTGAAACAGGAAAATTGTGCCCAAAGCACTGGAATCTCTTGGATGGGGCAAATGGCTGCAGAGGAGCTGCTGTGCACATGCTGAGCTGGTGGGGAGCCCCTGTGGCTGCAGAAGCAGCACATTCCAGAACATTCCCAGTGGCTGCAGGAATACCTTGGGTCCAAATCCCTCTGTTTCATGTTCTGCCAGCCCAGGATAACCAGTGCTGTTGGCAGTGCCTGGAGCAGGGGCACACAGCAGTGGAGCTGCTCCCACCCTGCCTGGCTGTGCCCAGGGAGTGCAGCTTGTGGAAACCCTGGGAAGGTTTGTGCTCACAGCAAGGGCTGCCCAGTGGGCTGGAGGAGGCTCCCCCTGCACCCTGCTCCTTGCAGCTGGGTGGGAGCCTCCTGCCTGGAGCATGAAGAGGGGGCTGCTCCCTGCCCCAGCCCCTCCATTTGCCCTTGTCCTGCTCCTGGCAGGACACTCTGCCAGCGTGGCTGTTCTGGGCTGTGCTCAGCCCCATTTGTCAGCCCACTGAGAGCCTGCTGTCATTTCCTCTGGGATCAAGGGTCTTAGAGCATGTTCAACATCGTTAAAGAAACAAGAAAATAATAACAATAATGATCTGTGCTCAGGAATACTCCCAGGAGTGGTTGGAATTGCATTCAGTGCCTTTCAGCTAAGAAAGCTCCTTACACTTCAGCTTTGGCAGATCCACAGGAACACCATCCCTGGCTCTGGGAACTTTCTGTGCTCTTTTGTCCAGCAGCAATTCCTGTCCCTTGCTGTACACTTGTGTCCAGTTCCTGTCCAATTCCTGTTCCCTCCTGTCCAATTCCTGTTCCCTCCTGTCCAATTCCTGTTCAATTCCTGTCCCTTGCTGTACACTTCTGTCCAATTCCTGTCCAATTCCTGTTCCCTCCTGTCCAATTCCTGTTCCCTCCTGTCCAATTCCTGTTCAATTCCTGTTCCCTGCTGTACACTCCTGTCCAATTCCATCTCCTGTCCCATTCCTGTTCCCTGCTGTACACTCCTGTCCAATTCCAACTCCTGTCCAATTCCTGTTCCCTGCTGTACACTTCTGTGCTTGGATGTGGAGCTTCCCCTCTGGGGAGAGGCTGAGAAGTGCAGAGACAGACATTTCCCCAGTGAAGGTGGACAGATGCCCGTTGTCCACAGAGGTCCAGGTTCTGCCACCTGGTCTCCTTGTGCTATGGAGATGCTGTCCCTTGTCACAAGATCACTGAGGTTTGGCATTGTTCTGCCACCACAACTGATCTGCTCTGGGGATGGGAAACATATCCTGGGCTCCTGGGCTAATGGCACTGCCTGTACAGGAGTGTGTGAAGTGTGCACATGCTGCCACCAGTCCCTGACCATCCTCCAGCCCAGGGAAATCCAGAGAAGCAGCATGGGATTCAGACAGACTTGAGAACAAAACAAAGAAATAAGAAGGGTGGAGAAAATTCTGGGCTAATTTCTAAAATGCCATGAATTTCTGGGGGCAGCTTGAATGGCCAAATCTTTGTTAGGGCAAGGAGGAAACATCTGGCCAGGGAAGCAGTGTCCAAAGCTGTGTCCCACAGCAGGAGTTCTGTTTGGGCTGCTGTTGTCTGAGCAGCCCTGGGCCCAGCTGGGTGTGCCAGGGGCTGCTGGCTACCCAGCCTGAGGACATGCTTGCTCCTGGCAGAGGAGAGACAGTCTGGTTTAATTTTTGGCTCCCAGATATTTGATGCATTACCAGCATTTCTTTTTACTGAAGTAAATCTGAACTAAATTCATCTTTAAGTTCTCAGACATGAGACATGGGGAGGTTTGTTTCTCTACAGCTCCCAGCTAAGGCCTGGCCTGGTGGGATGTGCTGTGGCATCCCACTGAGGGCAGACCAGCTCCCCTGGGGCATCTGCAGGGTCTCCACATCCAGGTGGGTTGGTGGCTCATGATGCCCACAGCCCCCTCCATTTGGGTAGCACATTCTGGTGGGTGGGCTGGCTCTGGCCTCTGCAGCCTTCTCTCTCAGTGGAGAAGAGACAGACAGCCATGTCTGTGCTCCCCTGGTCTGCAGCCCCCCAGATACCCCCACGCCTGGGGACCTGCAGCCTGGAGCTTGGCTTGCAAGCAGGGTCTGGATGTATCTGGAGGTGTTCCCAGGCTGCAGGGTCTCCCCATCACCTCTGTCCATCAGCTGTCCTCCAGGAGTGGGAGGAGAAGCCCTGTGGGATGGCACTGGTGTGGCACTGGTGGTCCCCTGTCACCTGCAGCACTGCTCTGGTGGGAATTCTGTCTCTGTCATACAGTGGGAAAACATCCCAAGAGCTCTGGACTTTGCACCTTGTTGCAATTCTGGGGATGCTGCTGGTCACAGAGGCACAGGAGAATCTTCCAGAGCCCCCAGGGTGCTCTGGGCTCCCTGTACCCTGGGCTGCAGGTGATCTGAGCCCTGCAGGTGATGCACCCAGGGAAGGTGCAGGCTGGTGAGCTTGCTAGTCATCTCCTGCTGATTTGGAGCATTGGACTGTGCAGGATGGAGTTGGATCTCTTCCCCTCTCCCCAGTTTTTTAGTAGCTGACAGTTGTTACCAGCGTGAGGTACTAACTTTTTATTCTGAAGGCATGAGTTCAGGCTCGTTAATCACTTCCAAATGTCCCCGTCTAAGGGCGATATTGTTTCAGCTTTCAGCCACTAATTTTTTGAAATCTCTGAAATAAGACTCTGCTCTTGAACATGTGCTGGAGAGTTGTTCCTTTCCGCTGTATTTTAAAAATATACATGTGGTTTAATTCAACAAGAGGGCTAGAGGGGACATTTTTCCTCCAGTTTTTTTCTCCCCTCTTTTTCTTTAGAGCCCTGTTTGCCAAACCACCCAGCTCTGTGCCAGCAGCAGCCCCTGGATGATCCCAAATGCATTTGGGGGCTAAGAAATGTTTCTGGGCAAGCTGAGCTCTGCTGCCCTGCAGTACAGACTGAGATGTGCCCGGGGTCAAGGGCAGCTGCCCCAGCTTGGGCTGTGAGTGCCAGACACGAGAGAAGGGCTGGGCTTCCAGCCCTGAATTGTGCTCCTCACTCCTCAGCCAGGAGGGCTGTGCTTGCTTTGTGGGCAAGACAAAGCCCAGCTGAGATGGGGATTCTGGCTGCTGGGCTTGGAAAGCCACTGAGTGCTGCAAAGCTGGAGGAGAAATGGCAGGGAGCACTCGTGGCTCCAGCAGCCACTGAAAATCTGTGGATATATCAAAACAATGGGATATGGTTATTCAAAAATGTGAACTGCAGGAAGGAGTCCTGCCAGGCCTAAAGCCCTCAAGGAACTTGGTTGTGTCTGGGCTCAGGGATCCCAAGGAAACATTCATTTCTGTGACTAAACTGGCTTTCATGTGTCCTGGTTTTGGTAGGACTCTGGAAGAGATTTGGGTGCTCCACAGGGTCTGGCAGTTACAGGAGCTGCTTCTAAGCCAGACATCAGTCAGGGACCTCTGGCTGCAAGGAGAAAGAGATATTTTTAAATTATTTCCACTTGATTTGTAAAGAAGAAAAGTGGTGGGGGAGGGAGACAGGGAAAAGCTGTTGGTGCAGCATCCAGCAGAAACAGACCCAGGAGGCCCTGGTGAGGAGTGAGCTGGGCTGTGTTTCACCTGGGCAGCACCCTCGCTCCCTCCTGGCCAGCTCTGCAGCACCAGAGCCGTGCCCCTGTGCCAGGGCTGTGCCCTGGGAGTCCTCACAGCACATCTGGGGCCACCGTGGTGGCAGGGCTGAGCCAGGTCTGCTGTGCCTCCACCCCCAGCCTCAGGCACAAAGCTCTCTTGCCTTTGCTGGGGAGTTGCTGCTGATGGAAACCCTCTTCTGTCTCCAGCTCTTGGGAGCTTCTGAGCTTGCTGAAGCTGTTTTGTCCTTGTTGATATTATAAATAGACGTTGTAAATGAACATGAAAGAATTTGTGCTGACCAAGGGTTGTTCTTATGAGGTGCAATGAGTGAGGAGGGGATAGTTCCTGTCAGGCCCAGCCTCTCATGTCACGGTGAGCTCTGATGGCTCTTCCACCCCACAGCAGATGCTGGGATGCTCCCTGCACAATCAGGGGGGCAGGTCTTCCTTTCAGGGGCATGGGGTGCTGGGCTGTGCATGCAGGGCATTTCTGAGTTCAGACAAAGATGTAGAGACAGATTCAGTTTGAGGGCTGGGTGTCAATGGAGACTCCAGCAGAGCAGAGAGGAGCTTGGAGCAGAGCTTTGTGCGAAGAGCACACCCAGCAGCCAGAACACGCAGCTCCCGCTGGCTGCAACCAGAGGAACAATGAACAAAGGCACCGGGGGGCTCCGCGTGGGACAGGCTCGGAGCCGCCGGGGGCTGCCAGGGGAGGCTCGGCTGCCACAGCACCGACAGCACCGGCGAATGTGGAGCAGCAGGGCGGGCTTCGGGGGGAGGGGGGGCGATACCCGAGGGGCGATGCCCGGGGGAATGCCCGGGGGTGATGCCGGTGCCCGGGGGATGTCTGGGGGGATGTCCGGGGATGATGTCCGGGGGGCGATGCCCGGGGATGATGTCCGGGGGATGCCCGGGGATGATGCCCGGGGGGGGATGCCCGGGGGGATGCCCGGGAATGATGTCCGGGGGGATGCCCGGGGATGATGTCCGGGGGATGCCCGGGGAGCGATGCCCGGGGGGATGTCCGGGGTGATGCCCGGGGATGATGTCCGGGGGGCGATGCCCGGGGGGATGCCCGGGGTGATGCCCGGGGATGATGTCCGGGGGATGCCCGGGGAGATGCCCGGGGATGATGTCCGGGGGATGCCCGGGGTGATGCCCGGGGATGATGTCCGGGGTGATGCCCGGGGGGATGCCCGGGGATGATGCCCGGGGGATGCCCGCGCGGCGGGTGCCACCTCACGGTGACAGAGAGGAGCGGGCCGGGAGCGGGGACGGACCCCGAGCGCTCCCGCGGGAGCCCCGCGCTGCCCCCGCCCCAGGGGCTGCCCTGCCCCAGCTCTGCGGCCACCTCCGGTGCTCCCCTGAACTCTCCGTGGCTTCCCAAGAGAAGCAAATGGCCACAGCATCCCAGAGGAGTTTGGGCTGAAAGGAGCCCTAAAGACCATCACACCTGCTGCTAGACCAGGTTGCTCATCATCCTTACCTGGAACACTTCCAAGGATGGGGCATCCACGATCGAGGGTGGAGATGTGCCCTACAGCAATGGAGGGATGACTGTGGGTGTAAGCCCCGGGGATCTTTGAGCGAGGGGAGAGCTTGGCTGGCAGCCTTGTTTAGCAGCTGATCTTCTAAAAGGTGCAGCAGCTGTGAGGATTTTAACTGCAATGCCAAGACAAGGAAAGGGTTAATACAAAGATCTCCATATCCATTCTTTGGAAGTGACCTCTGCAGGGCCCTCCCAGAGATACAGCTATCTGTGTGCATGCTGCAGGAGACTGCACTCATCCCCAGCCTGACAGCTTGCTGCTGTCTCCAGCCATTTCCTTGGCAGTTGCTTTTAATCAGCCTCGCTCTGTGGTACCTCACCTGCTCCTGCAGACTGCACCCCGAGCTGCTGAGGGACTGACAGAGCACCCCGTGCTGTCCCCAGTGGGCTGGACAGGAGTTACTGCCCAGGGTGTCACCATGGGAGGCTTACTCCCACCAGCTCCTCTGGGCATTGTTTTGACTTGTGCCAGGTCTAGGTTTGGCCCAGGGAACAAGAAACACCTGCAGGAAATGCTCTCTTTCCCTTCTGCAGCACTAGAAGTGCACAGTTCACTCTTGTGGATTTTGGAGCTGTTTGTGCTGCTCAGCTGGGCAAGGCTCTGCTTCAAACGAGGCAGGGAAAGGCCTGGTGGGCACACCCAGCTCTGTCCCCCTGCCTCGCCTTCCCTCCATCCCTTGCCTTCTGCAGGGCAGGAGGCACAACTGGCCAGGTGCCTTCTGCAGGCCCAGAGGCCACTTGTTTCCCAGGTGAGCCCATGTGAGACACAGTGCAGCCCCGAGCTCTGCTTTTCAGAGCTCTGCTTTTCCCCAGGCAGATTCTGGAGGAGCTGTGGGGACAGGAGTGCAGTCCAGAGCTCTGCTTTTCCCCCAGTCAGGTGCTGGGGCTGTTGTGGGGACACAGTGAAGTCCAGAGCTCTGCTTTTCAGAGCTCTGCTTTTTCCCAGGCAGATGCTGGAGGTGTTTTGCAGACAGGAGTGAGTCCAGAGCTCTGCTTTTCAGAACTCTGCTTTTCCCCCAGGCAGATTCTGGGGCTGTTGTGGGACACAAGTGCAGTCCAGAGCTCTGCTTTTCCCCAGGCAGATTCTGGGGCTATTGTGGAGACAGAAGTGACTCCAGAGCTCTGCTTTTCCCCCAGTCAGGTGCTGGGGCTGTCATGGGGACAGGAGTGCAGTGCAGAGCTCTGCTTTTCAGAACTCTGCTTTTCCCCAGGCAGATCCTGGGGCTGTCATAGGGACAGGAGTGCAGCCCCGAGCTCTGCTTTTCAGAACTCTGCTTTTCCCCAGGCAGATTCTGGGGCTGTTGTGGAGACAGGAGTGCAGCCCAGAGCTCTGCTTTTCAGAACTCTGCTTTTACCCCAGGCAGATGCTGGAGCTGCCATGGGGACAAAGTGCAGTCCAGAGCTCTGCCTTTCCTCCCCAGGCAGATTCTGGGGCTGTTGTGGAGACAGGAGTGCAGACCAGAGCTCTGCTTTTCCCCTGGCAGATGCTGGAGGTGTTTTGGAGACAGGAGTGAGTCCAGAGCTCTGCTTTTCCCCCAGGCAGATTCTGGGGCTGTTGTGGGACACAAGCCCAGAGCTCTGCTTTTCCCCAAGCAGATGCTGGAGGTGTTTTGGAGACAGGAGTGCAATCCAGAGCTCTGCTTTTCCCCCAGGGCAGGTGCTGGGGCTGTTGTGGGGACACAGAGGAATCCTGGCTGTGATCACTGTGGAGAGGCTCAAGGGCTGCGTGTGCAGGACACAGGCACTGCCGTCTGCTTGCACTTTTCAGAATGTGTGTTTACAGCAGCCTGTCAGTGAGTAAGAGCCTTTTGAGATAAAGCAAAAGCAATCCCAAGGAGAGAAGAAAAGAACCCGTTCAGTGAGCAGGTTGGTTCTACTCCCTGGAAAAGAAACAAAGCCCCAAGCCACAACCAGGGCACTCAGAGGCTCTTGGTGACAGACTCCAGATCACATTTCTTTTGGAGTTGAAAACCTACTGAGAGGTTAAAAAAAGTATTGTGAGAATGAAACTGCTCATCACAGACTCTCAGACTGCTGAGGATTTCTGTACACTGCTGAGAGCACTCTTCTGCCTTGGAGCCCTGCACTGGGAAAGGACTTTTTGCTGTGCTGCAGGGTCTGATCACCTGAATACTTCCAAAGATCTTGCATGAGCAGCCCCAATGGCACCCAGGGCTCCTGCTCTGCCTGTTCTCACTAGCAAGTCCCACCAATCTTACCTCTACCTGCAAGAAAAGGGTCATTGGTGTGTGTCTCCAACCAAATTCCTTTTTTCTGGCCGCAAAGAGCAGGCAGTGAAGCAGCCTTCCCACCCCCATGCCCCGGGGCTGTAGCTGAAAAGGGCCCTGCTGTCCAAGTGAAAGCTGGATGCAAGCTGAGGGAAAACAGATGGTTTCAAGATCGAGCCCATCATGTGAATGAGAAGCCAAACTGCTGATGGATGAGGCTGTGTTTAGCTCAGGCACAGAGCCAAATGCACTGCTGTCCTTCCCAAAGTGTGGGGCTGCTGGTGACCAAGAGCACAGAGCCTTGGAAGGGTCCAGAAGAGCCTGGCTCTGGACAGATCTCACCTAGCTGGAGCTCCCCTGTCAGGGGAGACCCTCCTGGGATGGTCTTGTGTCAGGGAAGGGAGACACACTGGATTTTTTTCGATCTTGTTTATTGTTATCTTATCTAGGGTTTTGCATGCTGTCCACACCAGGAAAAGCACTGCAAAAATGGCCAACAATCTTCCATTACAAGGTCTTTTAAAGCTAAACCATCCAATTAAGAGCTGACACCTAGATTCTTTCCCTTTTAACCCAATAACTGATCCCAAAGAGCCCACACTGGGGATTTTTCTGCATTTTCAGCATCCCCCATGCAGATGCTGGAGCTGTCCTGGGGACACAGAGGAATCCTGGCTGTGATCACAGTGGAGAGACTAAACCATCCAATTAAGAACTGACACCTAGATTCTTTCCCTTTTAACCCAATAACTGATCCCAAAGAGCCCACAATGGGGATTTTTCTGCACTTTCAGCATCCCCCATGCAGATGTTGGAGCTGTCCTGGGGACAGGAGTGAGCCCAGAGCTCTGCTTTTCCCCCAGGGAGATGCTGGAGCTGTCCTGGGGACACAGAGGAATCCTGGCTGTGATCACAGTGGAGAGACTAAACCATCCAATAAAGAACTGACACCTAGATTATTTTCCCTTTTAACCCAATAACTGATCCCAGTGTGGATTTTTCTGCCCAATTACAAAGTGCCACCCAAACCCATGAAGAAGGAGGAAGAAGCATGAAGAAGAAAGTCAGGATGACACGCTGTGCCCTCCATCTTGCTTCCATCCACAACATCCTAAAAATCCCAAAACCTCAATTTCTCACCCAAATGACAGGATTTTCTCCTGGGAAGCTGAGAAGCCTCAGAGAGGAATTAAAACAATAATTCTCTGATTGCTGCTCCTGTGTTTGCTGCTTTGGAATGGGGCTGGACATTGTTTACCCACAGGTGAATGTTTGATTTGTTCCATGTAAATTGTTTTTAATTAAATGACCAATCCCAGCCCAGCTGTGTCAGGCTGAGGCAGTCATGGGTTTTTATTATTCATTCCTGTCTAGCCTTCTGATGTAACCTTTCTTTTTAGTATATTTTTAGTATAGCATTTATATATATATATATCATCTATATATCATAAAAATGCTATAAATAATACATATTATATGCTCTATCATATATATCATAAATGCTATATAGCATATATATGATATATAGCATTTATGTATATCATAATATAGTATAGCATTATAATATAATATAATATAATATAATATAATATAATATAATATAATATAATATAATATAATATAATATAATATAATATAATATAATATAATATAATATAATATAATATAATATAGTATAATATAATATAATATAATATATATAATATAATATAATGTAAAATAATGTAATATAATGTAATGTAATGTAATATAATGTAATATAATATGATTATAATATAATGTAATATAATATAATATAATATAATATAATATAATATAATATAATATAATATGTAATATAATGCAAAATGTAATATAATGTAATATAGAATTAATAATATAATATAATGTAATATAATATAATGTAATATAATGTAATATAATATAACTATAATATAATATAATATGTAATATAATGTAAAATGTAATATAATGAAATATATAATTAATAATATAATATAATATAATATAATATAATATAATATAATATAATATAATATAATATAATATAATATAATATAATATATAAAAATCAGCCTTCTGAGACATGGAGTCAGATCCATCTCTTCCCTTGTCCTGGGGAGCCTCACAAGCACCACAGGCTGGAATCTGGGATGGCAGCAGAAGTGCCACTCGTGCTTGGGCCGGGCCATCTGATGTGGTGACAGACACTTGGAAGAGGCAGCAAGGCTGCAGTAGGGAGCTGGGACTTGTGCTGTCTCCACAGAGTGCTTTCCCCCAGCCTCGGGAAATCCCTAGGAGGAAATTGGGTTTAAAATGGCTCTTCCTGACTCGCGGGAGTGAAGAAGGGTCACTCATCACCAGCTCATTAAGGCAGAAACCCAAAACCCGGGGGAAGGAGGTGCCCTGAGGCAGCCCCTGCCACGGGTCATTGGCATGGGCTGTCCCTCCTGGGATCTGGCAGCTGGGAATGCCAAATGTCCACACGGGGCTGGTTCTGTTATTTTTAGCATTACTTAGAGTGGTCCCTGTTTTCATGCCTCAGGACCAAAGCCAAGGTGGTGTTTACTCGTGGGGATGTTGATGTTTTGTTTCTGTAGGATCTTTAGGTGGAGCTGTGTTGTATTTTCATTTGCTTTCCTCATGTATAACCTGATAAAGGGTTTTGTGCTTGAGAGTGTGCCTGGCCTGGGGGAGGAACATCCCTCAGCCCTGGACTGAGAGCTCAGTGAACAGCTGGGGAGGCTGAGGGATGGCTGGTGCATGGCACCTGTCCTGCTGCCCACTCCAGGGAGAGCAGAGCACACCCTGGCAGTTTTCCATGGCTGTGTGTCCATCCTGCCCCTGTGGGCTGCCAGCTAAGCTGCCTCTGAAGAAGGATTTCCCCTTTTCACCAGGAGCACCACATCCCTTTGCACTGCCACACGGTGTAACTGCAGTTTTGAGAAGGAAGAGGGAAGGAGCCACCAGCATCCCTTCTCCCCCATCACCATTTGCACATCAGTGTGCTCTCCTTTATGGGCTGAAATCAGAAAAAAACACATTTTCACTGCAATACCAGCTAACATCTGGGCCAGCAGTTGATGTCTCAATCCATCTCCAAGGCTCACTGCTACAAGCCCTTCCCTTTGCCCTTGCCCAGATGTGCCTGTTCTCTGTGCTGTGCAGAAAGGCAGAAATTGCACAGGGTGGAATGTGTTGGAATTGGCACTTTGGAAAATGCACGCTCTGCTGGAATGTGCTAACATCCAGCTCACACAGAAGGGCAATTAACTCTATTTATGTTCATGAGCCTGAATCTAAAACTGGCTTCAGAAAGCAGCTCTCTCACATTAAAGGGCTTTATAATCATTATGCTAAAGTATTTCTTTTGAAAACATTTTCCGTTTCTTAAACAGTTAGGATATTTATAAAATATGGCATCAATTACTACATATTTCTTTATTCTCACTGATTAAACAACCTATAATTATATTTAAGCCTCTTATTTGTGTATCATGGCAGCATTAAGAAAAGCTCTGTGATTTGTCTGCATGTTTTTTTTTTTTCCAAATAGCAGAGGGCTGTGCTCTCTCTCCTCCTTTGGAGCATTCCTGTGCTGGAGCTGCCCAAACAGCAGCAGCCAGGTGCCTGGTCCTGGCAAACGGGCAGGATGAGGCTGGCAGTGTGTTGTGACAGGTAATGTTCAGCTCTGTGTTTTTTGGACTCAGAGTGCAGTGTTTACAGCAGCTCCTCACAGTCATTTACTCACAGAAAAAAAAAACATTTTCCTGGATCCCTTTTGCTTGCTGTGAAACAGTTGGGCTCCTTCTCCTGCAGGGATCCTGGCTTCTTTTCCTTCAGGGATCCTGGGCTCCCAGCAAATCACCCTGGGCTCCTTCTCCTGCATGGATCCTGGGCTCCCAGCAGATCACCCTGGGCTCCTTCTCCTGCATGTGCTGGGCTCCTTCTCCTGCAGGGATCTTGTGCACCCAGCAGATCATCCTGGGCTCCTTCTCCTGCATGGATCCTGGCTTCTTCTCCTGCAGGGATCCTGGGCTCCCAGCAGATCAGCTTGGGCTCCTTCTCCTGCAGGGATCCTGGGCTCCCAGCAGATCAGCTTGGGCTCCTTCTCCTGCAGGGATCCTGGCTTCTTTTCCTGCAAGGATCCTGGGCTCCCAGCAAATCACCCTGGGCTCCTTCTCCTGCAGGGATCCTGTGCTCCCAGCAGATCAGCTTGGGCTCCTTTTCCTGCAGGGATCTTGTGCACCCAGCAGATCATCCTGGGCTCATTCTCCTGCAGGGATCCTGGGCTCCTTCTCCTGCATGGATCCTGTGCTCCCAGCAGATCATCCTGGGCTCCTTCTCCTGTGGGGATCCTGGGCTCCCAGAGGATCAGCTTGGGCTCCTTCTCCTGCGTGTCCTGGGCTCCTTCTCCTGCATGGATCCTGTGCTCCCAGCAGATCAGTCTGGGCTCCTTTTCCTGCAGGGATCCTGGGCTCCCAAAGGGTCAGTCTGGGCTCCTTCTCCTGCAGGGATATTGTGCTCCCAGCAGATCATCCTGGGCTCCTTCTCCTGCATGGATCCTGGGCTCCTTTTCCTGCAGGGATCCTGGGCTCCCAGCAGATCATCCTGGGCTCCTTCTCCTGCAGGGATCCTGTGCTCCCAGCAGATCATCCTGGGCTCCTTTTCCTGCATGTCTTGGGCTCCTTCTCCTGCATGGATCCTGCATGGATCCTGTGCTCCCAGCAGATCAGCCTGGCTCGGTGCTCAGCAGCTGGCAGCACAGGGAATGGCAGTCTGGAATTCCCAGATGGCAGTCTGGAATTTGTGCTGTGCTGGCGAGGTACAAGCCATTGTTTCTCTCTTGGCAGAGTGGCTGGGAGAGTCCCAGCACAGTGGGGCCAGGGACTCTTGCTCTGTTTATGGCTCTAACGTTTTGCATTGTTTCTGCTGACCTCTGTGTCCCAAACACTTCCCCTTTCTTGTGAAACTAGGGCTTTCTGCCTTAGAAAATCTTCAACTGGAGAAGTCTGTACAGTGGGAGAACTGAAACATTTTCCCACCCTGTTTTTCTTCAGTGGCCCTTCTGTTCACTCTGAGATGGGAGTGCTACAGTTATCTAGCAGGAGCAAACAGATTGCTCTAACTGAGGACTTGAGTCACTTCCAAAATCCCTGTACAATATTTCACAGGCCACATCTGATCCTTGGAAGCTCCCAGTTTTCTGTGAGTACACCTTCTCTGTTGTCTTTAGTCATCCTGTCTTCCCTGGGGCTCCTTCTAAGTGCCCTTGTGTCACTGTAGGACAGGAAACAACACGAGCACACACTGCTGCTCTCAGGGTGAAGAAAAGAGAAGTTTATTTTCTGACTCCAACATTTATAGATTTCCAAAAGTGGCAGTGGATAGGAGGGTGACAGTGCCACCTCTCCAATGACACTGGACAAACCAACAGTCCAAATTTCTCTTCTTCTATAAAAGAATGCAAACAATAAATGATTTACAGAAAGTGCGTGAGAAAGTTTGCTACAAGAATGTAAACATCAGAAGGCTTAAAAAAATCTTAAAAAATCAGAGCAACACCCTTGTAGTGGTCACTTGGCTCCTGCTGCACCTGTGTGGTACAGGCTGGTAATTCTGGGGAGGAGAAGGGCATCCTCAGCTCATCCAGGTGGGCACACATGCCTTCTCCTTCTCCTTTAGCAGGCTAGCTCAGCTCCAGCTGGGAACACAGAGCTCCTGCTCTTTGATAAGCATCTCTCAATACCTGAACTGTTTCCTCCGAGTAAAAAGGATTCAATGGCAAGATACTTGTATCACTTCTGTGCAAATATCAGATTACAGCACAGAAACCTGATTGTCTGCAATTAGAGGACTGAATTAATAGGAAGACAGACATAATCCTGTAGAATGTGAAAGAGGTTCATTGTTTGCCTGCAGATACTGAAATTTCTTCAGTTCACTCTCAGAAAAGCACTGTTGTGTTTTCCAGAGTGGCACAGAATTTGATCTGCTCTTTCTTTCAGCTTTGGGATGGGGTCCAAAGTTAATTCCCTGCAGATCACCTTACTTTATGAATAAGAGGAGCTCCTCCTGCAGTACCTGTGCTGGGAAGAGCCAGCTGTGAATGCTGCTGGAGCTGCACACTGGGAACAGGAGCAATCCCAGGGCTCACAGATCCCTCTCCAGCCTGGTGCAGGGCTGGCTGGCCAGGAGCAGAGTGAGCTGCCAGGGGAAGGGGCAGCATGCAGCTGGCACTGCCCAAAGCAGAATGCCCCAAGCCTGCTTACAAGGGTTTACACTTGACCCTCCAAAACACATTTTTCCCTCTTTAAGGCATGTAGAGGAGGAGGAATTGTCTAAGAGCAGGGAAGTGTATGAGCTGTCAGATGTGGTTTGCCTGTGATTACACCTCAGCTTTTGAACTGGATCCCTTTAGGGCTGGGACATTGGTGCTCACCAGCCTGCCCAGCATCCCAGCTCTCAGATCCCTGGGAGCTTTGTGGGGATGGATCACAGAGCCTGAAACTTGGTGTGCTGTTTGTCCTGCCTGTGGACAGGGTGAGCTCAGCAGTGCTGGGGTAGTGCTTGGACTTGCTGGTCTTAATGGTCTTTTCCAGCCCAAATGCTTCTCTCATTCCATGATGCTGTGATGCTGTTGCTGTGATTCCAGGTCTCACAGGACCGTAGGGCACCCTGTTCCAGGCAGTGACAAAGCCCCAGTGCTGGTGCCAGAGGCTTTTCGTGTTCCCAAAGCTGCTTCTGGGGTGAGTCACTGAAACACAGAATCCCAGAATGATGAGGTTGGAAGAGACCTCTGAGATCACTGAGTCCAACCTGTGCCCCAACACCTCACCCAGCCCACAGCACCCAGTGCCATGTCCAGTCTTTTTTTAAACACATCCAGAGATGGTGATTCTGCACCTCCCTGGGAAGAGCATTCCAGTGCTTTATTATTCTTTGGGTGAAAAACTTTTTTCTAATATCCAACCTGTACCTTCCCTGACCTGGCTGGAGACTGTGTCCTCTGGTTCTGTCAGAGAGACCAACCTCACCTGTCTGCAACCTCCCTTCAGGAAGTTGTAGAGAGCAATAGGGGCACCTCTGAGCCTCCTCTTCTCCAGGGTAAACAGCTCCAGCTCCTTCAAACCTTCCTCACAGGGCTCTTGTAAATCAAAGGCAACTCTGACAAAGGGGAGAGAGAATGATGCATCTGACTCCATGCATATCAGAAGGTTAATTAATTACTTTATTATACTATACTATATACATTTCATCTAAACTGAATCTGCCAAGCACTCAGCTCTGCTCACACTGCCCAGAATCTCATGGCTGTCCTCTGACAGTCCCAACACACACAAACACACACCTGGCCCTGACAGGCCAAGGAAACAAAGCACCATCACTCTGGGCAAACAATCTCCATACTGCATTCTGCTTTGGCACAGCAAGGGATGAGAATTGTGGTTTCCCTTTCTCTGAGGTTCAGAGAATGTGAATCCCAGAAATCCTTGGGAAGAACTGTGCCTTGCTTTTCTCTGTGAAGAGAAAGGTGGCAACATATGGTTTGTGTTCCAAGCCCCTCACCAGCCTTGTTGCCCTCCCCTGGACTCGCTCAAGCATCTCAACATCCTCCTAAGGATCCTCCTGAGTCTCTGCTCAAGCATCTCAACATCCTCCTAAGGATCCTCCTGAGTCTCTGCCCAAGCATCTCAACATCCTCCTAAGGATCCTCCTGAGTCTCTGCTCAAGCATCTCAACATCCTCCTAAGGATCCTCCTGAGTCTCTGCTCAAGCATCTCAACATCCTCCTAGGGATCCTCCTGAGTCTCTGCCCAAGCATCTCAACATCCTCCTAAGGATCCTCCTGAGTCTCTGCCCAAGCATCTCAACATCCTCCTAAGGATCCTCCTGACTCTCTGCTCAAGCATCTCAGCATCCTCCTAAGGATCCTCCTGACTCTCTGCTCAAGCATCTCAACATCCTCCTAGGGATCCTCCTGACTCTCTGCTCAAGCATCTCAACATCCTCCTAAGGATCCTCCTGAGTCTCTGCTCAAGCATCTCAACATCCTCCTAAGGATCCTCCTGAGTCTCTGCCCAAGCATCTCAACATCCTCCTAAGGATCCTCCTGAGTCTCTGCTCAAGCATCTCAACATCCTCCTAAGGATCCTCCTGAGTCTCTGCTCAAGCATCTCAACATCCTCCTAGGGATCCTCCTGAGTCTCTGCCCAAGCATCTCAACATCCTCCTAAGGATCCTCCTGAGTCTCTGCCCAAGCATCTCAACATCCTCCTAAGGATCCTCCTGACTCTCTGCTCAAGCATCTCAGCATCCTCCTAAGGATCCTCCTGACTCTCTGCTCAAGCATCTCAACATCCTCCTAAGGATCCTCCTGAGTCTCTGCTCAAGCATCTCAACATCCTCCTAGGGATCCTCCTGAGTCTCTGCCCAAGCATCTCAACATCCTCCTAAGGATCCTCCTGAGTCTCTGCTCAAGCATCTCAACATCCTCCTAAGGATCCTCCTGAGTCTCTGCTCAAGCATCTCAACATCCTTCCCAACCGGGGGGGCCAGAACTGGACCCAGCCCTCACGGTGCGCTCCCACCAGCGCCGAGCTCAGGGCCGAACCCTCCCCATTCCCCACCCCGGAGGCGGCGGCTCCGAGGAGGAGCGGGACTCTCCGGCTTTCCACCTTCCTTGGGCTGTGGTGCCTCCTGCTGCCGGGCCGCGGGGTCCCTGTCCCCCGCAGGGCTGCGGGATGCCGGGGTTTGTCCCCAAAGCCGCGCGGTGGCGCGTTTGTCCCGGGAACGGCGCTCGGAGCGCTCCGGGGTCCTGGAGCCGCCCGCCCCCGCTCCCTGTCCTTGCCCGATTTATTGCTCCTGTTGTTTGTCATGCATTCAGAAATTATCTGTATTGCGTATTTTATGATTGGCTTTTCGCAAATATTAAATATTATATGTATTATGTTAGAAAGTGATGCTGTATTAATTTTCTCAAGTAGTGTGTTAAATAGAGTTTTAGGTTATAACAGAATGTTAAAATAGAAATAGTGTCTTACAGGAATAGAATAGCATAGAATTAGAATTAGAATTAGAATAGAATAGAATAGAATAGAATAGAATAGAATAGAATAGAATAGAATAGAATAATCGAATGAATAGAATAGTTAGAATAGAATAGTATCTTACTATGCTGTGTAAGATACTTATCTTAAAGAAAGGACTCACACCGAGACAGCAGCCACAGGACACCGAAATCTTACAGAGAAAAAGATTTATTGCTCCCTTATCAGAAGAAATGAACTTTTTCCCTCCTTGCTCAGCCCTGGAGATGCTGTCAGGATCCAGAGGAAGGAGCTGACCCTGCCCAGACAGAATCCTGTGTTGGAATGGAATTGATGCATCATGCATGAGGTGTATGAATATGCAACAGGCTGTTGCTTTTAAGGGTTAATCCTCTGTTCACCTGTGTCCTTTTTTAGGCTTATTTTATCCAGAAAAAGGTACCCAGACTGTCTGTAACTCTTTGTTTTTATTGTCTCATATTGTTCTAAATCCCAATTGTCCAAATCTATATTATATTATATTATATTATATTATATTATATTATATTATATTATATTATATTATATTATATTATATTATATTATATTATATTATATTATATTATATTATATTATATTATATTATATTATATTATATTATATTATATTATATTATATTATATTATATTATATTATATTATATTATATTACATTACATTTTATTATATTATATTACATTACATTTTATTATATTACATTACATTACATTACATTATATTATATATTATTACAATATATATGTCTAATTATATTACTATTTTATAACCATTTTATTACTATTAAACTTTTAAAATTCCAAAACCAAATGATTGGCATCTTTCCCACGCATACATATACACTATATGCATAATAAATTTCATTATTTTTAATTGCCACTCTGGAATGAATCTTGGCAAGCTCCCTTTGCCCTAAATGCTGCATTTTTTAAAGAATAAGCCTAAAGAGCAGCAGCAGCTCTTTGCTTCTCCTCTGCCCAGGTAATAACCAATAACACAATTGGTGCCAGTGAGAAAGAGCTGCTGAATTCTGCACCTGTCCTGGTTTCTGGGATTGAGCACAGCTGTCAGGGTTCCCAGTCTGGCCTAATGAGGTCGGTGCCTCTCTGTGCCATAACTAATCTGGACATCCGAGCTGCTGCTTCATTCCTTTCACTAATTGCTTGTGGCTGTTAAAAGCTTTTCATGCTTTAAAAAAAGTGAAAGTCAATGCCCAGAAAATTCAGGAAATGATAACAGTCTCTGGGCTGGATGGAGCGGAGATGAGAAGACTTTTGATTTGTAATTTGTGGTCTAACTAATTAAGAAAGAACAAAACAAAATGGAAGCTTTGTTGAGTTCATTTAACAGAAAATCCAAGCTGGTTAATTTTGGCTACATGGATTTAATGCAGAATGTGGGGTACCTGGGACCTCTCCAGCCTCAGCAGGGAGAGGGTGAGGAGCTCCCCTGAAAGCTGTAATTAGAAAGGCAGCGATTTCCCCAGGAGTTTTTATTTTTGAAGTGTTTTAAATGGCCTGGTCTCCTCCACAGAGCTCCCTCCCTCTCTCCTTCTCTGCTTTCCTCCCTCCCCAGTTTCTCTAATGTGGGTCATGCCTCCGTGTTTGCAGGTGGCACAGCACAGAATCTGCATTTTTCTTTTTCAAAGTTAAAGTGTCTTTGAAATATGGTTTTGCATCTAATGCAGGATGTAATAAAAAGACTTTAAAGAGCTGCTGACACCTCATGGAAAAGTGAAAAACATTCTGTTGAGAAACAATCCTGCTAGGCTGTCTTATCTGCTGTTCCCTTTGCTCATTTTTGATAGCAAGGGGCACTATAAATATATGTAACTATACATAAAAATGAGAAACCTTGGCAACCAGAGAGAAGGTTGGCTGTTTTCTCTGTGGGCAGGTGGGTGAGGGTAGACAGAGTTCATCAGTCTCGTTTCATCCTCACAGCTCCTGATGCTGTGGCCGTTTGCTGAGTGTTGGGCTGAAAGGGAGTCACGTACCAGAGGATTATTTTTTTCCTAGAGGTATTTGTTAACCCTCTAAAAATAGCAGCAGTGGTTTCTGGGGCACTCTGACAAGGCTGGAACAGAAAGGAAGGAAGAGGACAGGAGCTGCCATATGGCCAAGGGGGCCTGGGCTGTGCTTCCCGGGGAGAGGGGCAGGGGAGGCAGGCAGGGATGGCTCTGGCTCCAGGGCAGAGCATCACACTGTCCTGGTGTCACCCTGAGGGTGCTGGGGGCAATCCCTGGGGGAGCTGGGCTGTTGTATTTGTGGGGTGCCCAGACAAAGGGGGGGTGATGAATCTGACTCCATGTTCTCAGAAGGCTAATTAGTTATTGGTTTTTGATCCATATTATATTAAAGAATACTATACTAAACTACTCTGAAGAATACAGAAAGGATACAGACAGAAGGCTAAAAAGATAATAATGAAAACTCCTGATTCCTTCCAGAGTCCTGACACAGCTTGGCCCTGATTGGCCAATAAATCAAAATAAATCACATTAATCCAATCAAACAATCACCTGTGGGTAAACAATCTCCAACCACATTCCAAAGCAGCAAAACACAGGAGAAGCAAATCAGATCATTATTGTTTTCCTTTCTCTCTGAGGCTTCTCAGCTCCCTAAGAGAAGAATCCTGGGCAAAGGGATTTTTCCAGAACATATATATGACAGTGACACGGGGCACACACACCTCAGGGACTGCTTCCTGTGACCATGTCAGAAACCCAGGACAGCTCTTTCCATGTCAGAAACCCAGGAAAGCTCCTTCCACCTGCTCTGCAGAACACAGGGATTGCCTTGTGGAACCAATAGAATTGTTATTTTCACAGATGGGACCCCACACAGGCAGATTGCTGCAAGGAGTGACTTTGATTGTTCCCAAATGACCTGGCAGAAGAACCTGCTTGATCCCTCTCCTTCTGACAGCCCTTGCAAAGAACATCTCTGTCAGAAGCCCAGCAGAGTCTGCTGAGAGGGGCTCAGCCTCTGTAGAGTGGATGGGAAATCCAGGTCTTGGAGCCTGGGCTACAGAGAGGAGCTGCCTCGTTGCTGGGGTCCTGCAGATGGAACCTGCAGTGCTGCATTGCTGAGCTAAGTGCTCCTTGGCTGTTAAGTTTTCCAGTAATTTTCCCAGGCAAACGATGCACCTGCCATAGCCTCAGGAGAAAATGTTTATTGCCATACCCATCCACTGTTCAGAAAAACAGAGTTATTTTGGCACTGAAATACTCTACTCCCCTCCAAAACTGCACCTTGCTCATGCTGTTATAAATGGTAAAACTGAAATCACAGAAGGTGGGTTGAAACCTCCCCAGGGTGTTGCAAGAGGTGCTTTCCTGTCATTAGCATTTTCTGAAGTAAGAGCCCTTCTACAGAAACTCTGGAGTGCATTATTAGCAGGTCGTATGGAAAAGAGCTGTTTGGACAAAGCTGGTTCCCAGCTTGGGTCTGCCAGGGCTGCCACGAGTGGCTGAATGATGTGTGCAGGCAGCCTGGCAGGGCAGGCCAGGTGAAAAATGCCCCTTTTCAGTAGGACAAAGCAAGCAGTTGCCTGGTAAAAAAGGCAATCCAATTTAAAATCAAGGGTCAGTCAGGGAGCCGATATGAAGCAGGTCAGCACACTCCAGAGTGCTGCTGTGAGAGGCTACAAATCACAGGGGATGTTTACATGGAAATTGCAGCTCTGAGTTACCACCCAAGGCTGATGGGATTCCTTTGAGGAACTTGGAGCACTTATGGTTTCCAGACATCTCTTATTTAATACTGAGAATGACCCCTTTTTTTTTTTCTTTTTTTTTCCCTGCAGTTGTGACTTGGTGCTCTCTGAAATTATGAGGTGACATGCAGGTATGTTCTGCACAGAGCAATCCAGCCCTGCTGGGTGAGTGGGCTCAGACATCTGCACAGTATCATTCCTCTGTCACCAGCTAATGGTGGTATAATTAGAAAAGTCATTAATCCTTGCTCAGCAGTGCTAGAAACTATTTATAGCAAGGTAGAGAGCCCTGCACATGAGGCTAGGGTGGGTATGGAAATTGCTTCTGATGCCATGTGTGTTGTGGGGCCCAAATGAAGAGGGTAGTGATTTGCTTCCAGGAGGGAACTTCCCTTTCTGACCCTGTGGAGACAGTGCAAACTGTCTGAGATGTGGGGAATCCCTTTTGACATGCCCTGCAGGCTGTCACCACCACAGACTTGGGGGGCCTGGGGGGAGCTGGTCTGCATCTCCCACTGCTGTGGGCTGTCCTGGCAGACCCCTGACAGCCACTGGGCTGACTGGCCCAGCCCTTCCCTGGGCTGGCAGCAGAGAGGGCAGCTAGAGCCAACTGGGAGCACACCTTTGTGTCTGCACTGCTGCTCAGGGCTGGCAGATTGCACCCGCTCCTCACAGCTGGGCTCAGCCACCAGGGAGCTTTTGAGCTGCTTTGGCTGGTGAGAGCCCTTTACTCAACTCTCTTCCCACCTGGGGGCTCCAGCAGCAGCAGCTGTACCTGTTCATTCCGTGTGGCACTGCTCTCTGCCCCCAGACTGGTGCTGCCAGCACGGGCAGAGGTTGCTCCAGGGTCTCTGAGAAACTGGGGCACTGGTGATGCTCAGTGAGTCACAGGCGAGGGAAGCTGCTGTTTACAGCCTTCCAGGACACAGCTCAGCTTGGGCTGAAGTCCATGTTTTTCCTGTGCAAGAGTCAATATTTCTGCTTGAGGGGTTCAGTCATCTCCCCGTGCCCGCGCTTCGCCTTGGTGCCCGCCCTTGGTGAGGGCTGGGAGGATCTCAGGACTCTCTGAAGCAGCCAAAGAGGCTGCAGTGGAGCATTGATGATATTTTGCCCCCACTGAGAGGAGAGAATGATGCATCTGGCTCCATCTTATCAGAAGGCTAATGAATTACTTTATTACACGATATTATTCTGTACTATATTACATTACACCTAAACTGAATCTGCCAAGCACTCATCTCTGCACTCCACTGCACAGAATCTCGTGAGTGTCCCAACAGTCCTGACACACACCAAGGAAACAAAACTCCATCACTCTGGGGAAACAATCTCCACATTGCATTCTGCTTTGGCACAGCACAGGCACAGCAAGTGAGGTAAGAATTGTTTTTCCTTTCTCTGAGGTTCAGAGAGTGTGAAACCCAGAAATATTCTGGGGAAGAATTGTGCCTTGCTCTTCTCAGTGAAGAGAAATGTGGAGAACTGCTGGACGCTGGACAGCAAGGAGCCTAGGGAGATGTTGCAGATAACCACTGCCTGGAAGTGGAGAGCTGCAGGCAGCTGAGGGAGTGGGTGCTGCTGAGGTGCTGGGGGAGCTGTGGAGCTGTGCTGGGGTCAGCCGAGGTGGCATCGTTCAGAGAAACGCTCCCGTTGTCAAGTTAAACACTTCACTGGGCTCTGCCTAGTGAGGCACAAATAGCCTGTCTGTGTGCTGGCAGTCGGGCAGCAGCAGAACCACAAGGGAAATATGTTTCTGTCTGGGCTCGCTGCATCTCCCAGGCTTTGCTGGAACGATTTCTCAAAGAAGGCATAAAATTGTTTTAGCCTCTGAGATTAGTGGACCAAGCCTTGCTCTCCTTGGGAACTGAAATCCCTCTGAGAGAGGCCAGGTGGGCAGCTGCTGGGGTGGGACAGGGAGGGAGAGAGGACCTGTTGGGAATGTTAACAGCTGGAGACCCACTGTTTCAGCACTGTGGGAAGTGCCAGCGCTGGCTTTGGCTGGCAGAAGGAGCACTCAGGCTCGGTGGTGTGCCTGGATCATAAAAGGTGACCTCGGAAATTGCATTTCCAAACATCTTCCCCTCTCTGGGAAGGATGGCATTGTTCCCAGTGTTTCAGGCTGGGACTGCCTGGGGCTCTTTGTTCAAACTCCCTGGGCGCTGCAATCCTAGCAGAGAGCTAACGATGCTTTGCAGAGCCTGCCATCCTGGGAGGCGGCTGCGGATCAGCCCTTTGTTATCCCGGGGATTAAAAACTGCACTTGGGGATGAGCTGAAGAAATCAAAGTAACTTATCTAGAGACATCCCGCGGGCATATTTAGCAGTGTGATGGAGCCAGGGTCAGCCACTCCTTCAGGCTGTTTCAAGCAGCACCAGCCGGCAGGAAGACACACAGACCTCGATGAAGAGGCACAGCTTTCAAACACGCTCAGAAAACTTTGTTCTGCAAAGAACCTGCTGCTGCCTGCTCTGATTTCAGGAAAGGAGAAGTCCAAAGGGCCTCGTGGAGCAGGAGGGAATCTGCAAGGTGGCTGTCACAAAGGAGGAAGGGAAATAGAAAATGCCATCAGGAACAGCAGATGTTGCTGCATGGCACGGTGAAGCATCATTTCTCCTCTCCTCAAAATTCACTCTGAATCCACAGGCTGACATCAGATTGTTCCAGAAAAAGGCCTGGGATGGCGTCCCCTGGAGTATGTGGCACACCACATGTCAGTTGTTTTACTGCCATGTAAATGAGATAGAAAGTGGGATTTTTAAAGTGCAAGATGCAGCTCCTTGCAGCACTCCCCCTCTGTCAAACCAGGTGACCTGCTCCCCTCCTGGTGCTGATGTGCTTGGGCAGGTTTTGCAGTGTCCTTTGGTGGGCTCAGATGTGCAGGCACTGAGCTGTGAGTGTACACAGGAGCTGGGCACACGGCAGCTCCAGAGCCTTTCCAGGAAGGAATCAGCTCCAGTTTGTGATCTGCTTTGTTCCATGTCTGTGGTAACCCCTCCTTCTTTGGAGAATAAAATGTTAAAGAGCTTATGAAAATGATCAAACCCTTCAGCTTCACTACTGTGATTAATCAATCACAGCTGCTGCTTTACAGCTCCTTGTTTTGATGTGTTTTGGGCTGTTCCAAAGTTAGCCCAGCGCAGGGCCAGGAAATATATTCCTGGGATATATATTGCTCTAGGATAGAGCAAAAGCTGAGTTTTCAACATTATTTCCAACATTTCTCGTGCCTATGCTGCCATTTATTGCCAGTGAGCATGGGATGCTCCTGGGAATTACACAATCCCCAAAGAAATGTGAGGAAAGGATTTAGGAACCAGCTCTTCCCTGAATGGTCGCTGCATCATTGCAAACATTGTCTGATCTGCTCTTCTTAGCACTGAACTATCTGAGACTCCAGGTGGCATCTCCCTGAGAGCAGCTAGTCCTCACCCTCCTCTCCACCACAGGCAGAAAGGAGAGCAGCAAGGGCATTGCCACTGCAGGTGTGCAATTTTGAGTTTGTGTCAATTTTGGAGGCTTAGTTGCATGGCTTAAAGTCTCCTTAACACTTATTTTTTTACAGCTAAAGAGCCAAGCAGGATCATGAAGCTCAGATAGTTTGTAAAACTGCTGTCAAGCAGATTAAGCTGGAAATGGAAAATCTGCTGGTGAAGTGTTTTCTTTCTAATGTTTGTGTGATAGAGGGTGATTTAAAGTCCATTTCACCACTGAGGTGAGGCCCCAGGTAGCTGGTAGCAAAAGGACAGTGGGATGGCTCAGCCTGCTGCATAGCACAGACAAAATCCTTGAGACTGCCTGCAAAGTATATTTATTAGAAACAAATTAAACTACACAGACTCAGCTCTTGGAGGTCCTGACAATATCCCATGAGTGCCCCTCGGCCCTGGCTGGGCTGTGGGTGCCTGCAGAGCTCTCTCAGGCCCCAGGGCCATTCTGCCATGGCTCTGATGTGTGCCACATCTGCTTCCCACAAACAGGGATTGCTGAGGGTGCAGCATTTCTGTCAGACCCTGGCAAAGCTGACACCTGGACAGCTGAGGAGCTTGATGAGAAAAGGGGAGGCATGTAACCACCCTGATGAGCCAAATGTTCAGGAGGGGAATGATGCAAGCTTAGTTTCACCTGGCTTTGGGAGTTAAGGCACAAAGGAGTCTTTCCATATCTTGTCATGCAAGACAAGGATGCCACACTTCCTCTGGGGTGTGACCACCAACTGCCTTGAGCTGCAAAGCCTTTAAACCATCTCCCCTCCCCTCTGGAGACCCAGCCACCTCATCCCTGCTGAAGGATATTATGGGGACTGAGGGAGGTGGAGCAGAGCCATATTAACCAGCTTTGTCCTGGCTGTTTGCACCGCCTCACACCTGGAAGGACAGGGCTTCAGGTAGGACATCTCTCTGCTCCATCACATCCCCCTCCTCTTACCTCATCTGCTGGCAAATAAGGAACCAGCCAATTCAGCAGAGCTGGGACAGAAAATCTCCCTGAGAGCAGCTAGTCCTCACCCTCCTCTCCACCACAGGCAGAAAGGAGGGCAGCAAGGGCATTGCCACTGCAGGTGTGCATTGGCAGAGGGATGGTGCATGGGCTGTGCTCACCTACAGCCCAGGCTTCCAGGACTGTCAGTGAAGTGGCTTTGCCTGGGGATAGCGTGGAAAAGATAAGGGAAATCCATCTTCTTTCCAGATTCAGGCATTACAGGATTTCAGAGTGGGGAGAGAGCTTGGTTTGACTTTGCATCACAGACTCCCAGGCATGTGTGTCTCATGCTGTATTAGGGATCATCTTCCCATCATGTCGTTTGCAGGGGTCTCTCCCCCTCTGATTTCTCCTTGCCCTGTTTATTGCCTTCTCTGGTCCTTGCCTTGCTCCTCTGCTCTGACCCTGGCCTGGGGCACTTGTTCAGTGCCCGCTGCCTCCCCTGGGGCAGTGACCAGCCCTTGACTGGAGATGAACCCAGTTCCCTTTGGCATTTGCTCTCCCCCAAGCCGTTCCTGCCCGTGCAGGAGCTTGCCTTGCCTCCCACTGTCCCCGCGTGCTGTGTGTGGTGGGCGCCCGCAGCGCCAGGCATGCTCCTTCCATAAATCCAGGGGATTAAAATGAGTGTGTCATCTGCAGGAGTAAGAGTCTGGGAGTGTGCTCTCCCTGGGGGCTGTGGTACCCTTCGCAGCCCCTGCAAATCAGACACGCACATCCTTTATTTTCACAGCGGGGAAAACTACAGACTGACAGAACGACTTGGGTTGGAAGGGATAGCAGAGATCATCCAGTCCCAACCCCCTGACATGGGCACGGACCAGCCTGTTCCAAGTCGCAGCTAACCTATCCTTGAGCACCTCCAGGCATCCAGAGGCAGCCACAGGTCCTCCAGGGCCTCCCCATCCTCACAGGGAGGAATCTCTTCACACCTCTGATCCAAACCTCCCCTCTTCTCGTTCACACACGTTTCCTCGCGTCCCATCGCTCCCTGCCGGTGTCAGACCCGTCCCCCCGGGGCGGCCGGACCGGGCGGCTCCCGGGCGGCTCCCGGGCGACTCCCGAGCGGCTCCCGAGGGGCTCCCGAGGGGCTCCCGAGGGGCTCCCGGGCGGCTCCCGAGCGGCTCCCGAGGGGCTCCCGAGGGGCTCCCGGGCGGCTCCCGAGGGGCTCCCGAGGGGCTCCCGAGCGGCTCCCGAGCGGCTCCCGGGCGGCTCCCGAGCGGCTCCCGAACGGCTCCCGAACGGCTCCCGAGGGGCTCCCGAGCGGCTCCCGGGCGGCTCCCGGGCGGCTCCCGAGCGGCGGGGCCGGGGGCTGCGGGGCGGGCGGCCCTGCGGAGCGCGGCGGAGCCAATGGCGCTGCCGGGGAGGAGCCGCGGCCCCGGCCCGGCCCCGCCCGCCGCCCCCCGCCGCACTCGGCCTGGGCTCGGTGGAGCGGCGGGAGCTGCGGCTGCGGCGGCCCCGAGCGCGGGGCAGCGGCGCCGGCGCCCGGCTGGAGCGGCCCCGCCGCGCCCGAGGCACCGGCCCTGGAGGCGCTGGCCATCGGCCCCGGAGGCAGCGGCCGGACCCGAAGGTACCGGGCACCGAGCCGTCGGCTCCGCGGGGGTGGCTGCGGGGATCTGTTGATGGGAGTTGCAGGAAAGTTTGCAGCGGGAGCGGAGGCTGCGAGCAGCGGTGTGGGTGCGGGCGGTGGGAGGCGGGCCGGTGCCGGCTGGGGCTGGCGGCCGGCGCGGGTCGGGCGATGGCAGCGCTGCTGCGGATGGAGCCGGGATGCGGGTTCGCCCCGTCAGGGAGCGGGCGGCTGTGCCCCCGTGCCACCCCGCAGCCCGGCGGTGACCGGCGGTGAGCGGCGCTCGCCCTGCCAGCGGTCCAGCCCCGCGCCAAGCCCCGGGCTGTTTTCCCGGCGGAGTTTTTAGGGAATGCTGCATCCACCTGTGAGGCGGCGGGCGGAGCAGCCAGGCCTGTGGGTGCAGGACCCTGGGGAAGCAGCCCCTGTGCTGCTGCTGCGGGTGCGGCTCGGGATGCTCCGCCGGGATGAGCTCCGCACCGGCGGCCGCACGGCCCGGCGGCGGAACGGGAGCTCCCGGGGCTCTCGGGCTGCGAGCGGGGATGTCCGCAGATGCGGGAAAACAAGGCTGTTCTCTGCGTTGTTTGGGAAGTTGGGAGAACTTCCTAAGGCAGCAGGGCTTGGAGAGCAGAAGCGCGGCTGCAGGGAGGCCGCTGAGCCGGGCTGGGGCCGCCGTCCCCGGGGACAGCGCTCGGCCGGCCCAGGGCATCGGGCCGGGGGGCTGCCGAGCCCCACGTGTTGCACTGGGGGTGTCCGGAGGTCAGAGCCCGGCCAGAGCTGTCCCTGGCACAGGGAGAGTGAAACGACACCCGGTTCGGGCTGTGGGAAGGGTCCCTGGTACTGCCCCCTGAGCGGATTGCCAGCGGTTCGTGTTCCTCAGTGAGTGACACCGGGCTCGGGCAGTGCCCTCCTGGTTCCTGATGCTAATCGTGCTTGGGTGGCTGTCCTTGGGACGGCCACACACTCCTCTTAACCTCCCGTGACGCTGAGGTGGCTTGAGTGTGTGGTATTTGGTGAAGAAGAAGATTTGCAGAGCGTTGAGTTAAAAACCATCAGTTTGCGTTTTCTGCGTGAGGTTGTGCTGTTTGCACGTGCAGTCCCTCTGCAAAACACAGCCAGGGAGGTGAGAGGTGAGCAAGGGATGCTCTTGGGCAGGAGCAGCTAAGAGAGGGGTGTGCTGGACAGAGGGGCTTCAGTTTTGGCTTCCTCATCATTCCACAGGAAAGGGATAGTGAGCTGGAGCACTGACACTTACTGCACTGTGCTGTGGGGCAGCGAGGAGCAGGGACCTGATGAACAATGAGAGGTGTTTTTGAGAGGTTCTAGACAGTGACTCATCTGCTGTAGGAAGGGACAGGAAGGAGAGGCAGCACAGGAGCTTTCTAGAGTACAAATGGGTCTTTCCCGCTGATTTTATCAGAAGCAGGAGGTTGGGAATCCTTTATTACTCTCAGAGTAGTGTGGTCTTTCCCCCTGATTTTATCAGAAGCAGGAGGTTGGGAATCCTTTATTACTCTCAGAGTAGTGTGGTCTTTCCCCCTGATTTTATCAGAAGCAGGAGGTTGGGAATCCTTTATTACTCTCAGAGTAGTGTAGACCTGTAGGTTATAAACCTCCTGATGCAAGCGTCCCTGTAGCAGCACCTCCTGCATCCCTGTCCCTGGGGAGGATCCTGCTGTTGGGTCACATCCAGGGGTGGGACAGTTTCAAAATTTGAGGTGATTTCCAGTCCTCACAACTGATTTTATCTGACCATTTTTATTCACTTCTGAGTCTCTCTAAATAATTGATCCTAGCCTATACATTGCACCGTGGTTCTGCCTGTGCCTGCCTGGCTGGGGTGTTTCAGAAGTCATTTCCCTCACCTCTGAGTTGCTCAGTCTTGACTTTTCTTCTTCATCCAGCCTTCCTCCCTCGGGCTTTTCTGCCTTCTCCTGCCCTGGACAGCACAGAGGAGGTGCAGTGCTGCTGCCTTTCACTTTTCCAGGTGTGCTGCACCCTGAGAGGCCTCCCCAGCTATTGGCAGCATTGCTGACTGCTCCCACTTGAAAAGTGTCTGTATAAGGAGTTTTTTTACTGATATTTGCCTGGATTTGTTGTATTTGCTGCTTCCAGTTTGCAGAGGAACTGGTGCAGCCACTTGGTCCTTGCTGACTGAGCCCCTTGCTCACAGCTGGCTTCTTCTCTCTGGGGATTTATGGCTCCTGCACCACCTCTCCTCCTTTGCTGGGGATTTTCCTGGGAATGCTGATGTCTGGTGGTGGATTTGTAATTCCTCCCTGCAGGGAGGGAGGGAAGATCCCCAAGCTCCCCCAGCAGACATCCCTCATGTCAGTGGTTAAGGGCAGACAACAACAGTGGGGGTTTGCTGAGAATTATTCCTTTGCAAGAAGCAACTTTTGACCAAAAGCTGGCATGTTTTTGAGACCTGTGAGTCTCTAATCATGCCCTTTTCCATTGCAAGGTGTTCTTTCACATTTAGGCAGGTTCTTCAAACCATCTTGGAAATGGCTCTGGGGTCCTGGGGCTGCTCCAGGCTGGTCCTTGCACTGCTGCCCTGGGCACTTTCAGATCTGGGGTTCTCACTTTATCTGGGTTAAGCTCCCAAGGAAAGAGGTGTGACTTGAGATCCAGAACTGGTTTGAGAGATCAGAACTGGGCCAATTTCTAGGCCAGAATGGGGCTCTGGGTGTCCCAAGGGCAGATTTAGGTACAGAAACAGTTGAAGGTCAAGGTTCCCACCTCCCTTCCTTGCACAGATGCCTTCCTCTGCTGAACACAGAGGGGGTTATGTCCCTGACATCTGCTGGGCAGGTAGCAGGACACATGGCAGGACATGGCTTACTTACTCCTTTCAAAGCATGAAAAACACCCCTTGCTGAGAAGTACTGGAGCTGAGAAATGCAGATGGGGCTGCCCCCAGCAATAGCAGCAGCCTCAGGGAATGGAGAGAGAGCTTTTCTTCATGCCTTACCACCTCACCCTCTGAAGAGAGCATTCACTGTGTCTGCATCCCCCAGAGGAAGATTTAACAGCACCAGGCTTTGCTGTAACCCTCAGGCACCGTGTGGATGAGCCTGGATGGAGAAATGCCTGAATGGGACAGTGCTTCCTTGCCTCTTCATTTCCCTTCTCCTGTGATTTCCTGCATGCCTCACTCCACATCCCCTGCCCTCCAGGGTGTCAGGGATGCAGTCCAGGCAGTGTGCAGGTTTGGGGCACCTCTGGGTGCCCAGGGCACTGCAGGGACTGATGCCCAAAGGCTGCCCTGCTCTGTCCTGCAGCAAGCTTGAGAGGTTTAGTTAAGGTGTATATATATATATATATACACACCATATATATATAGTTAAGGTAGGTTTAGTTAAGGTGTATATATAGGAGTACCTTTGTGAGTGCATTTAAAAAGTAGAGAGGTGTTAAATACATATTTTTCTGAGCTGTGTGCAGGAAGACAAAGGGTTTTCCAGGGTGGCTTGTGCCTGCTCAGCCTGGCTCGTACACAAGAGCCTTTGGGTCTTTGTGTTTCTGGTCACCTTGCAGCAGGCACAGGCTGCTGTGGTTCCTGTTCTCCCTGTGCACCCTGTTCTGCTGACACCTGCGTTTTCCTGGGCCTGGAGGTGTGAATGCTTTACCTGCCAGCACCTCCTGCTCCTGCAGAGCAGAAGATGGCTTTTTGCAGGGAGCCAGGGGGAGCCGTGCCACTCACTTCTTCCTCATTAACTAGAAAGGAATAAAGTTGCAGAGGGATCAGATTTGGAGAAAGACCCAGAGTTCCAAAATGCTCCCAGAGGATAGATCCCTAATTACTCTCTAATTGCATTAGAGTTTAATTTGTTGTTGTTTTTACTGTAATGTTCTCATTTTCCTCGACAGTTTGCTCTGTTTCATTAACTAGAAATGACTGGAGATGAATATTTGCAATATCAAAACTTGCCTGTTGTGCAATGCTTGACAGGTTTTGGGCCTTTATTGTGCTCTCAGGGGCCTGGGTGACTTTGCCTGGGACTCAAACCTCAGGTGCAGCGCTCCCCCAATGGCAGCACTTTGCCTACACATGCAGGTTTGGTCCTGGGAGTTTTGGTGTCTGTTCTGCTTCCAGGAGACATGGAAAAAGCTGAGCTGAGCTGTCCCCAGAGCAGCTTACGGGCAGCTGCTCCTCAAAAGGCTTGTTTAATCCATTTCTCCTGAGCACAGCGGGGAGCAGGTCTGGAAATGAATTTGGGAAGCTTCAAAAAGGGTTTTCAGGAGCTTCATTTAGAAAGCAATAGGGGAGAAGGATATTGCTGCTCTTAATTCTGAAGCAGAAATGTATTTGCTTGGCCTTGTTTAAGGGGAAATGGTGTAGAAGGTATGGTTAAGCTTAGACCTGCTTTTTGGCAATGCATCTTTGTTGGTGAAACAAATCCTGAGGGTGGGAGAGTATAAATAAACCTTTCCAGTTTATGACACCCTAGAGGTGTCTCTTGTCTCCTGCTTTGATCTGCTTGCTTATAGATCACATCCATGTTATTTGTGTGTGTCACAAAGGGCACCTGAGCCCACTGCCCGTGAGCTGGGTGTGGTGGAGCTGCACCCACAGCTCTCAGAAAGTGACAGGAACCATGAGGAGACACAGGGAGCTGCACTGTGATCTCAAAACTGCTCCTAAATCTGATCCAGCCACTTAAAAACAGTGGGTGGACCTGGTGGTGAAGTGAGACGTTGGTATTTAAAGCTTGGAGGATGCAGCCAGAGACATGACACCCAGCAGTGAGCTGTGAAGGTGAGACATGCTCTGGTTTCAAAATTCCCCGAGAAAACGGGAAAAGCTTGGAGTGCTGGATCTGCAGCACCTAGAGAGGCTTGTCAGAAACCCCCAGGAAGGGGATGGAATTGAACACCCACAGCATCTGAAACCATAAATGAGTGGGTTAACCCTGCTGCTGTGCAGAATGCTGTGCAAGCCCCTCTATTATCTGATATACAGTGAGCACATGTGAGCAGATTGTGTCACAGGCAGAAGCTGTTGTGGCCTGGCTGTGGGAGCAGGGTGCTCAGGCTGGCAGTCCCTGCTCCCAGCTGTAACCCTGGATCTCAGGGCACTGGGGATGCCTTCCACATCTGTGCTTGCCACCTCTGAGCTTCAGTCTTGGCTTCAGTGACGGCACTGAAGCCAGAGTTTAGTTTGACTTAAAATGAAAACTAATTAATCAATTCCGTGTTTCCCACCCTACAGTGTCACTAGTGAAAGCATCAAGATGATAACTGTGGATTCAACTGCTCATTTGGAAATCCTGAGCAATTAGACAAGTTTATGACAATATTATTTCCTGCCACCAGAGATGATTCACAATGCTACTAATTGTAGCAATAATTAATCTGTCTAATTTCCAAGCACGCAGCTGTAGTTCGTGGTAGTCTGGCGGGGGCAGGAGTCACACAGAGTGTGGGGACCCATTATTTTCTCTGTTTAATTATCAGGCCTTGAGTGCACTTTCAGCTTGTTGTGCCTTTTGAGGAGGTGCTGGGCTGCTCACACAGGCACAGGGGGAGCCCAGCAGATCCCCACATCTGGGAGCAGAGGGATGTGAGGAGCCAGTTCACAGTGCTCTGCTCTGACAGTGGGTTAGCAGCTGGGCTGGTTTTGGCTTTGCAGAACATACAAGGAGCATTTTTGAGCCCTTTTTCCTCCTAGCCAGACTGTAAGGCTGACAGCCACGGGTGCAGGATAATCTACAAATTCCACTTGGAAAAAATGATGGTTTATGAAACACATTAAGTTGTTTGAATGCTTTTCTGTTGCTTCTGAGTACCACAGGGGGTGCCTAATGAATACTGTAGGAATTGGATCCCCAGACTATGCAGGGAAAGGGAGACCTTTCCAAACCTGTGAGTCAGAGCTGGTCTCTGAAAGGAGCAGCCAGTGCCCAGCTCCAGCCCTTCTGCAGTGGCAGTTTAATTTCTCACAGAAATAGAACAATTTGCATTTCTGGGGACCCTTTGGTGCGTGGGGCTGGAGCACTGCAGGGGGCATTGATGAGCCATTGCTCATCTGTGGTAAGGCACAGAATGGTGTTTTTTCCAGAGAAGATGAAACATGAGTTATCTGAGTGGCTTGCTGAGATGCTCCCAGGCCCAAGGAAGACAGGTCTGACCTAAAACTTCAAATTCCAGCATGTTTTGGTTTAGTGTGGCTGAGAGTAGGAGATCTTTCTGTTTCTTAGAAGAAAGCAAATGCAAACAAAAGGAGGGGTTTGTTTTTTCTTTTTTTTTAAATCAAAGATGGGCAAAGATAAAGAAAGTGCAGTAGGAAGGATGTAAATGTTCTATGTTTTATTTAAGATAAAGCTCCTTGTTTGCTGTGCTCACAAAGCTAATTGACAGATTACATGATAATAAGAAGGAGTTTAATGAAATCTGCTGATACCCTTT
Source organism: Haemorhous mexicanus (assembly GCF_027477595.1). Lineage (NCBI taxonomy): Eukaryota > Metazoa > Chordata > Aves > Passeriformes > Fringillidae > Haemorhous > Haemorhous mexicanus. The sequence continues at coordinate 3,098,993 of NC_082370.1, read as the reverse complement.
AGAGGATGTGGAATTTGGATGTGCAGTTTAATGAGGCCAGAGGTTTAGCTGCTCTGTGCTAACTGAGACTCTGGAAACACTTGCATTCCTGGTGTCTTGTTTCTAAATCATTTCATTGATGACAAGAAGCTCTGCTGTAGCAGGGAGCTGTGGCTGGAGGGAGCAGAGTCCATCGCTCATCGCAGGCAGGGAGGGATCCTGGCTGGAGTTTCTCAGCTGCCTTGGTGGCCCCCGAGCTCCTGTAAATCCTCACCAGGTGGCAGTCGGTGAGTCACCTCTGGCTGGCAGCACAGGGTGGGAGAGGAGCCATCCTGGGGAGGGGAGAGGAGCTCAGCCCACCTGCTGCACCAAAACTCATGGGTGACCTGGAGCATCTCTGCCTCTGCTCCCTCTGCCTTGGCTGATGTCTGCTGAGCAGGGAGCATTGAGTGCTGTCTGCAGTGACAGTAAACTGATCTGGGGTTAGTGCTGCTGAGCCTGATGGTGGTTTTGGGATGAGGTGCTTTAGCTCAGCCAGCCAGCCAAGCATGCAGCCTTTATCAGGGATCCAGAATTAAAATAATCCCCCATCAGCGATGGACAGATTTGTTCTCTGGAGGCTTCTTCCAAGTCTGTTGCCACCTTACATGGCTTTTCCTCTTGGATTTCTGAGCTGAAGCTGATGGGGACTGACAAGCCCTGATTATGCAAAGTACCAGAGGCAACGGGCTGCCAGCATGGCTTGCCTTGCTTCCTGCCATTTTGTGTGTTATTAGGGAGCCACTGGAAAAGCAGGTCCTGCTTATCCCAAATTGAGAGTGTGGTCCTGGCTGTGCAGGGCAGGGCTGTGCAGGAGCCCTGGCTGTGTGCTGGGGCTGGCTGGGCACCTGTGACCTGGCTACCAGGGTGCCCCAGCCTGGCTGTGCCCACGCTCAGCCAGTGCCAAGGCAATTTATGTGTCTTTTTGTGAGAAGCCACCGTTTCCATGGCAACGGCGAGCATCACATGGTAACCCTGGCTGTGGCGTGTGAGCCTCAGTTGTGCCCTGACACCCACCAGGGTCCCTGGGCAGCCCAGGGGCTGCAGCAGCCCTGCTCACCCAGAGCTGCCAAAACCACCCCTGGTGCTGGGATGGGAGCAAGAGTGATGGGAGAGCACCAGGATGTGGGAGGAGGCACCAGAGTTTTGTGTTGGGACCCAGGGCATTCCTCTGGCTGCCCTGGGTGATTTGAGACCTTGGCAAGGGGCTCAGAGACCTTGGCACAGAGTCAAAACCACCTGTGCCTTTTTGATTTTAGTCCATGGAAACAATTCCCAACTCTGTGTGAGGAGTTACAAGCCACAGGGGTTTGAGTAGAATGACAGTGAATTTGTCACTGGGGAAAAAAGTAGAATTTTGGGGATTTAGAATGGGGGTTCAGGAGGCAAGATGGAGGAATCTGGGCATGTCCTGTCCTTCTTCTCCTTCTTGTCCTCCATCTTCTGCTGGGATGGTGACACTTCTGGATTGGTTTAGAGCACAGACAGACTGTCTAACACAGGTGATAGGGATTGGGAAATTATTGTAAATAAAGCACAGGTAGTTCTTGGTATAAAAAGCCAACAGCAGCCCAAGGGCAGGGGCTGTGCCCCAACCCGACCTGCTGGGCAGAGCTCAGCAGGGCAGAGAGAGAATGGAATGGATGAGAGAAAATAAACAACCTTGGAAAGCAGAGCTGAGGAATCTCAAATTCTTCAGTCACAGGGCTGGGAAAAAGAGACTTTGTCATACCTCAGGGGTCATCTCAACCACAGAAACCCGAGAGTTTTGGACCAGGTTGTGCTGGACCAGGCATCATCCCCAGGCTGGGGCAGCCTGGGCTCAGTCAAGGGGAGGTGGGAGCTGGGTCAAGGTCCCTGTTTTCACCATCCTAATGCAGGTGAGTCCCTCCCCTCTGACTCCAGCAGCCCCTCTATCTCAACTGTAGTGTCTGCAAAGCCTGCACAGGTCTGTTTTAATGCTTATTTCAGGAGGTTTCTGGGCTGTCCCCTCTGCTAAGGGCTGAGCTGTGCCACCTGGCCATGCTGGAGGGAGTGACAGAGCCCTGTCCTTGAAGTGTGCTGGACACAGTGGGTTCCCTGCAGCATGAAATCTGATTGCTCTCCCTAGAGTTCCTGCAAACTGTATTAACACTGTCACAATTTATCAATCTCTTTTTTTTAAAAATGTATTTTTATTCAAATCAGCACATGTTTGCAATTAAAGCCTGCTACATGATGTAGTGTGAATAATTAGAAAAATTCATGTGCTTGAATTTGTAGGGTGGGAATGATGCTACTTCCAGAATTGCAGCGTGGCTCCCTCTGAACTTGGCAGTGGCCTTCCCTCCTGTCCCCTGAGGCATTTGGGGCATGCAGAGCTTGTCTCCACTGCACACCCAGATCTGCCCTTTGCTCTCTGCCTCTGTAGTTTCCATTGCTTGCCTTTTGTTCCCCTTCAAACAGGCACTGGGTCAAGAAGTCTCCAGCTGGATTTCAGTGCCACGCATAAGCTCGGGTCTCCTGCTTCTGCTCCCCCATCAGGTGGGGGCTGCAGAGGCACACCTGGGGATGTGGCCCTGCTGCTGTTCTGCCTGGAGGGTATTGCCTGTCTCTCCTGGCCTCCCTCTGCTCAGAGCACTCCTTCTCCTGATGTGTTCATCAGGCTGTTTTCTTGCTCAGTTCAGTTTATATAAATGGGGCCTTGATGGTTGGGTGAGGAGATGGGCACATCTGGCAGCTTTCCCCCTAGCCCAGAGCTCATGAGTTTTGGGAATTCAGTGAGAAATCCGTGGCAAGTTCCCCCCAGCAGTGGCATGAAAGCTGAGAGGCTCTTTTCAAAACCACCATCTCTGTCCACTGCGAGGGCACTGTTGTTGTGTGACTGTACTTTTCTTTGTCCTGGCAAACACAGAATCCCTGAATGGTTTGGGTTAGAAAAGACCTTAAAAATCACCTTGTTCCAATTCCCCTCTGTGGGCAGGGACACCTTCCACTAGCCCAGGTTTCTCCAGGGCCCATCCAGCCTGGCCCCCTTGGGCCCTTCTGTCAAGAAGCCCAGCAAATGAGCAACACTGTGGGAGATCATGTGAGGTGAGGCACATTTGGGGTGCTGAGGCAGAGCCTGGTCTGCACTGAGGCTGTGTCTCCCTCTTGTTGTCCTCCACAACCTCTCCTCTCTGTGCTGACACATGCAGCAGCCACGTGCAGGATCTCTCCTGCTCCCCAGCTCGTGCCACACACAATCTTGTTCTGATTTTCAGGGCTCCAATAAAGCGTGTCCAAATGCATCAAAGGCTCAGTGCAGAAGTGAAGCAAATTGACTCTGTGGAGGATTTAGGGAATGGAGGGAGTTGGGATAAACCCCAAACCAAACAAGAACTGCAGGGAAGGTGAAGCGCGGTAGAGACGGCAGATGTTCAGCACAGCTGGAGGGACGTGGAACATCTTTGGTTTGGCAGGAGAGTGGGAAAAACTGAAAATAGCACACAGACCCTCTGGAGATGTGGCTCATAGGGAGCTCTTTGTGGGTGGGGACACACTGCTGTGACCTGTGGGACCCAGGATTTTCTGGGCTCTGGTATTGCCCTGCTCTGCCTCTCTGGCATGGTGGAGGGACAGCAAGGAAACTCAGGTGCTGGAACAGGCTGAGGCTGCAGATCCCATGGCTGTGAATTTGGGCTCTTGCACCAGCTCAGGGTGGGCTGCAGAGTCCTGCCATCACCATGGGATGGGCTCTCCTGTCCTGTCCTGTCTGTGGCTGCCAGGCAGAGCCAGAATTGGCCCAGGCTGCCCCATCCCAGCCCTTTTCCTGGCTGCTGTGGCCTCCAGCACCCAGACTGTCTCAAGGCAATAAAAGCAGGAGGAGAATTGCACTCATGGAACAGGCTCAGCCATTGTCTTGTCGTGCTGGGAAATCAGGCACTTCAAAAGGCAGTTTTGCATTTCTTCAGATGCCTCAATGTGAGTGCAGTGACAGAGTTGCTCAAAGCACATTAATTATTAGTAAAGGCTTTTTTTCTTTTTATTGCAAGACAAATTAAACAACAGACAGAAACAGGAGGTGTTACATGAGATGTTAATCCATGGGAGAGTGGCAGCAGCAAAAGCCACAAATAATTCATAGCATGAAAATCAGGACATTTAATTTTTGGCTTGTTTTTTTGCGTTTGGCATTTGTGCACATGCTCAGTTGCTGCTTCTCTTGTGCTCTGGTGTGGAGATTTCAGAGGCTGTTAATTTTGGAAAAAAGTGACTATAGGCCTTCAAGAGTAAATCAGATAAGAAACCACATTTTTCTTCTCTCCTCTTGACTGGAGAAAACCAAGTTGCTGAACCCTGTGTTCCTATGGCACTCCTTGTCCTCCATGGGGCAATAGAAGAAATGAATGTGTGCAGGAATTCCAGGGCACTTCCACCCCTCTCCTGTGTGACAGGGACACATTTAGCATGTGACCCCACCTGGAGGGATTCAGCTGGTGCAAAGCATTGCCTTGGGAAGGAATTTGGCTTTGCAGATGTCTCTGATGTCAGTTGTGAGTTGCTATCCTCTAAAATGTAGTGCAGCTGAGTGAGCACCTTTCTGGACATTGCCAAAACCTGGCGTCAGTGTGATGAAATTGATTTTTCATTGAGCTGTTCCAGTCACTGAAACTGCTGAGAAGAATTGCAGCCATGTGGCACAAGGTGCTGCAGACAGGTCTCCTGTGCCACACTGAGCCACTCCTGGAGATGCTGAGGTGCACAGAGGCCATGGATCTGGAGCAGGGAGGGGACTTGGCTCTGGAGTGTGGCACAGGAGGCCACAATAAACCCCACAAAGCCATTGTTGTATTTGGGAGAGGCCCCTCCTGTGCCCACCTGAGGAGGAGGACACTAGAAATTTCAGATATTTACACTTCCATGTGCAGACCAAGTGCTTCTGTTCATCATGACAGTTTGTGTTACAAACCCCGTGTTAGTTCTTCAATTCTCAGCAAGAAAAGTCTCTGAGAGTGTTCAGGGACATGTCCCACCCTGCTCAGCACCCGTGGCTGCCCTTGAATGTCCCTCACAGCTGAGGACATGCTGGTGGCAGGGAAACCCCTCCTGTCCATGCTGCATTTTGACAGATGGGCTGTGAGGTGAGACCAGCTGAGGGCTGGTCAGTCCTGGAGTAGTCAGGCATGTGTGGGCAGGGAGAGAGTCACAGTGCTATTAAGTGATTAGAAATACATAAATATTAATTGCTTATGAACTCCCTTTATCACACTTGCAGGCAGAAGAAGTTAATAAATCACTGCTTGGATTAACCCACAGGAGGGTAATGCCAAGTGTGTCTGAGACAAGACAGAAATGGGAAGGGGAGCTTTTCTGGAGAGGAGGAAGTGCTGGTTTCAGGCTGGGCACCCACAGCACAGAGCTGTGTTCTTTTTCAGGGTTTCCTGTCTGGAGTCTGCCTCGTGCTGCAGAGGGGAGCCCTTGGAGCTCTGCAGGGAGAGAAGCCATCACCCAGCCTTGCTGTGCCATCTCTGCTCCACCCTTTGGAGGGAGCAGATGTTGGGTTCTTGCATCTTGTTCTTCCCCGGGCAGATCCCCAGGGAAATGCCAGCCCTGGACCTTCCTGGGCTCTGTGTGCAGGACCAGCCTGTGCCACCCTGGGGACAGTGGCAGTTTAAAACCTGCATGGTGGAGGGGGGCGTTTGTTTCACTGCATCTTTGTCACCATCATATTTTCTGAAAGATCCCTTTGCCCAGGATTTTGCTCCTGGGAAGCTGAGAAGCCTCAGAGAACAAGGAAAACAATATTATCTGCTTTGCTTCTCCTGTGTTTTGCTGCTTTGGAACGTGTTTGGTGATTGTTTCACTGATTTCATGTGAATTGTTTTCACTTAATGACCAATCACAGCAAAACACAGGAGCAGCAATCAGAGAATATTGTTTTCCCTTTTCTCTGAGGCTTCTCAGCTTCTCAGGAGAAGAATCCTGGGCAAAGGGATTTTTCCAGAAAAATGTGATGGTGACAGGTAATTGTCCATTTTCTCAAGTCAATGACTGCTGCTTGAATTTAAACCTGTTCTGGGGCTGTCTTGGCTTCAGTGGCAGCTTTGCAAGGGTGATTTCTGTAAATGGGTACTGGTAGTAGATTGCTTATGTGGAAATCTTCCTTGCTAAGGTGAATCTATTATTTTCTGTTAAAATTTAATTTTGTCTGGAGCACTTATTGTTACAGAGCTTTCTAATTATTTTAAGTAGCCAAGCTTACCTATGCTTGAATCCTTGTAGCAGTTTAGCCTAATATATTCATGCAAAAGCATGAAGGAGGTATTGCTTCCATTTGCTCTTTTGTTCTTCCTAATCCCCATCCCTCTCTGCTCTGCCATGCTGTCCTTTTCATCACCATGAAAAAGCAACAGTGGAACCCTCTGCCAGAATCCCAGTTCCATTTCTGTGCCTGGCCAAGGGGACCCTGCCATCCTGCAGGCTTGCTGTGCTTCCTGGGGGCACAGGGAGCTTTTGGGTGAGCAGGAGCTGCTGCTGCTCCCCTGGGCATCCAGGCACAGAGAGCTGGCCCCTGGGAGAGAGGGGTCCCCCCATCCTTGGTGGTTCCATGGGAGTGTGGCATTTTACAGACAGCCCTGGGATCCCAGGAGCTGCTTGGGGAGGAAAAGCCATGCAGTGCCAGGCTGTCCTGAGGCAGCCAGGAGCTGTGCCTCACTCAGGTGCTGAAGTGGTGCCAGGCAGGCTCTGCTGGTGGATGCACCAGGATTTGGGAGCAGGGCAGGAGAGTTCTGTCACGTGTAAGTGTGCTCTGGGTGTGTTTTGTGAGGGTCTCCCATTCCAGGGAGACTTTTATTAGGTAACTTGAATATTTACAGGTGAATTGTGGTGCACAGCAGTCACACCATCAGCAGAACCACCGTGTTCTCCTGGTGCTGAGCCTGTGATATGAGGGGAACACATCCCACACCTGTGTCAGAACTTGCTGCTTAGAGAAAATGCCTGAGATCCAGTTCCTGGATAAACCTGTTCAGCCCTTGCTGCTATAAAGGAGGACAGAGGATTCCATTTGAGAAAAACAGACTTTGGCTCTGTTATCAGAGCCCAGAATGCTGAACTAATGCTGAGAAGCTTTTGATTTACTCTGATTTTTGCAATGAGGGTTTGTACTAGCATTGCAGGCTGCATGCAAATGAAGGTGGTGGTACCTGTCTCTGGCTTGGTTGCTGGATTGAGGTTTAATGAGATTCTTTGGTTTGTTTTGTGTCAATCTGTTGGAGTTAAGTGAGATTTCTTCCTCCCACTTTGTTTTGCCTTTGATGCAATTTTGCAACACTTCTCGTATTCCTAAAAGGGTCTTTTGGTGTCTTTGAAAGTTTCTCAATGCAACATCTCTCTGGACAGAGGAAATGAGGATTGAAACCAGGCAGATAGCAAGAGAAAACAAGCAAATGTCTTTACAGAATCAAACAAAGAGCAAGCACAGCAGCAGAGGAGCTCTGAGATCAGTGGTTTTGTCTGGTAAGCCAGAACACCTGGGCAAACCTTCTCCTGGAGCTCAGGGCTGGCTGGTCTCTCCAGGCTGGCAGTCTCTTATCAGCTCAGCTGCTTATTTTCATAAAATAGGCAGGGCCCCCAATAACTGTGGGGTGGGAGGACTCTGGGGTTTGGCATCAGCCCCTCCAGCTCTGCTGCACAGCCCGGCAGTGCCCGGCCCTTCTGCACCTTTGTCTGCTAATGAGATCTCATTGCCTCTTCATTCCCATGGTATTTTTCTTCCCAGTCAGTGGAATGAGCTCTGTAAAACCTGTATTATCAGTCTTCATTATGTTCAGGTTTGTTATGATTGTGACTTAATAGATTTTATCTTGGCATTAATGAGAAGGCACCAGCCTCTCTTTTCCCTCTTACTTTGCATAGGGGCTGGTTTTAAATATTCTCTCTGTGGAGCTGCCTCTGTTGCTTTCTGGCTCTGCTTGGGTTCAGGTTGTTTTAAGCCTGAGCCTTCCTGATGCAGCCCTTGACTGTGAGTTCAGATCTGTGTACCTGCAGTGGCTGTGAGCAGAGGAGCGATGTGTTCCTGTGAACCAGAGCACTCTGCAAGCAGGTTTTAAAGGTGCAGGTGTCCTCGTAGAAAGTTCTGGGCAACACATAAATATTTAAACAGCTGCTGGAGAACAGCGCAGCCCAGTAAATCATCCAAACAATTCTCTTCCACATCTAAATGGAGAAGTACAACAGAGTGCTCTTCCAGCTTAAAACCACCTTCCTGCAGGTTGTGATGCTGTTTGCCTTCTCTATAAAAGCCTTTATGAGCTCTTTTACTGTTGTATAACAAATGGTCAGGCTTGTTTTGAGCCATGAGGGATCTCTGTCAGAGCTGGTTCTGTGCATGGTGCTCCTGGACAGCAAAAATGATGAAGAGCAGCCCTTCCCAAGTGGATGTCAGGGCAGCACAGCCCTGCTCTGGAAGCTGTGCTGTGTCTGGCATTCAGAGCATGGCTGGGGCTTGGGCACACCTGGCCCTTGTGTGTCCCTCTGCAGCAAAGGGGCCCTGCTCTGGTCCTGGGAACTGCCTGGGGTGAGGAATGAGCACTTGACATGGGTTAAAACCACAGTGCATAAACCTGGGGACTGCACACGGGAGGGACTAGGGATGTGGGGGGACTGTTCTAGTTGTGGGGTCCCTCATGGCAGGGAGGAGTGAATCTGACTCCATGTTCTCAGAAGGCTGATTTATTATTTTATGATATTGTATTATATTAAAGAATACTATACCAAACTATACTAAAGAATACAGAAAGGTACAGACAGAAGGCTAAAAAGATAATGATGAAAACTCATGACTCTTTCCAGAGCCTTGACAGAGCTTGACCTTGATTGGCCAGTAAGTCAAAACAATTCACATGAAACCAATGAAACAATCACCTGTTGGATAAACAATCTCCAGTCACATTCCAATGCATCAAAACACAGGAGAAGCAAATGAGATTATTACTGTTTTCCTTTTTCTCTGAGGCTTCTCAGCTTCCCAGGAGCAAAATCCTGGGCGAAGGGATTTTTCCAGAAAGTGTGACAGTGACAGGGGACCGTCTGTGTGTCACATTTACACCTGTACAACATTGGTTTCACTCCCTCACGGTGACAAGAACTGCTTGGCTCAAGTGCTGCCTTGCCCTTGGCTCTATAGGAGCCATGTCAGACACATCTGCCTGCTTTCTGTGACTGATCCTGCTCCTTGTCTCTTCTCTGTTGTGCACAGATGAAATCCTCTGACATCGACCAAGAATTGTTCACTGAAAGTTACTGCAAGGTGTGCAGTGCCCAGCTGATCTCCGAGTCCCAGCGTGTGGCCCACTACGAGGTAGGATGCTCCTGGTTTGTCACTCCACTGTTTCAGTTCTGCTTGGAAGACTCAGCACTTGAAGAACTGTTTTACTGGTTTTATTTTTTACTGTTTTTACACTTACTCTGTCAGTGATGTCACTGCAGCGGTGTCTGCTGCCTGTCTGGCTTTTTTTCCTTCTGTTTTTGCCAAGTCAGCCTGCAATTTGATCAGGGCTGAAGGAAACACAGTTAGCAAGGAGAGCAATTAAGAGTGCAGCAAAACAAGCTCAGGTTGTATTAAATGTGCTGCACTGTGGTTTGGTGAGTAGGAATCACTGATTGTGCAGAGAATAGATTAGAATTTGTGAATGTATTTAAGCACTTAAGAGGTAGTGAGCAATGAATAATTAGAAAGGATGGATTATTAGAGACATGTTAGAACAGCAATTAACAGCACTGCATATCTTCAAAACAAGCTTAAATACATTCCTATTAAACAAGGAGGAAATTATGGAGGGATATGAAGCTGTAAAATCCTTCAGGGAAGGAAACCCCCTGCCTGGGTGTAGATCCTGCCGGGGTGAGGGGCTTTTGAGCAGATTCTCAGGTTCAAATGCAGAGGAGGTGCAGGGTCCCTGTGTGGTGGCTGTGCACAAGGGACTGTCCTCCCCTGGGAGCATGTGAGATGCTCCAGCCTGTCCTGGAGGACTCCAGAAGTGAAGCAAGTCTGCATTAACCTTAAAACATAGTTTGTATATAGAGAATAAACTATATTAACTCTGTATATTCGTAATATATAAAATAGAGATAATACAGATATTTGGGTAATATGGAATAATTTGGTTTGATTTTGGTGGTCATGGAGGTCCAACCAAAATGGTTCTGGTCTCCAGCCTAAATGGTTCTGTGATTCTCTGTGATGAGCTGGGGCACGAGGGATTTCTGCACTCAGGGGAGGTGAGCTTTGCTTTGCTTCTGTTTTTGGTTACATGGAGACTCCCAGAGTCTGCAGAGTTCCAGCAGATGCAGAGTCTGTGCACAGGGACCTGGGAGATGAAGTTACCCCAGGCTTGACTCGAGTGTTTTGCAGTTGATACATGAGGGAGACAATTGTGTGGCCAGTGGAGGATGTGCAGGAAGCTTAATGTACACGATCTGAGGATGCTGTGCTGCATTAATTAACAATGGGAACAAGAATGTACGTGTGCTTGTAGGGCACTTTACATGTCTGCTTTGGTGAATTTCTTAGGAGCTCTTCTGTAACTGCTCCTCTGGCTGCCCTCTGTGCAGCACAGATCCCTGGCAACTCTGTGAAGTTGAAGGCTGCAGTTTTAGGGACGCCTTCCAGATCTTGATACTGGGCAGTGTGGATGCCAAATTTTGCCTGCAGGAGGCAGGAGCAGTGCTGCAGAAACAGGAGCAGCGCCTGGCGAGCCTCAGGGTGCTCAGCCAATCTCGTCTCCTCTGCGCCTGTCACTGTAGGTACGAGCTGAATCATTAATTCATAGCAGATGTTTTTGAAATGTGGAAAACAACACGGTTTTCTGTTGTATATTTCAGTGCGAGGTGTTGCGCTCGTTTGTCATCCGCTGTGAAATCCCAGCAGACGCTGGGGACAATAATGTCATTCCCAAACCTCGCTGCTGGCTTGCATAACACAGAGCAGAGGCTGGGAGTGAGTGAGCTGTGAAGAGGAGTTAGGATCCCCTCTGGTGGCCCAGAGGCTGGGAGTGCCTCTGCCCTGTGGCTGTGCCACCCTTTGCTGCTCTGTGTCCCCTTGGGGTGGCTGTTCTGGTCACCACTGCCAAGTGTGATGCTCGTTCTCGTGGTAACCTTCTGGCAGCCTGGTGCCAAGAACCCACAGGCACCTGAGAGGCTGAAAACCTGCCCTGAGGTTTTCCAGGGAGGTGGAGTTGGGGGCTCCATCCTGCTGCAGGCCAGTAGTTAATAGCAGGAGTGTAAAATTCACTGTTTCTTTCTAATTATAAAGTAGCTGGTCACAATTTTCACACCTTTCTTTTTTTGCTTCTTACTTTTAGGAAGTGCTGTATAGTTAAAAACTGATTATTTTCGTGGGGGAAATACCAACTTCAGAAGACTGAATTTTCTGCAAATCCTTTTCCAGGAGCCCTGGGGTGGCCACCCTGGGTACCCATGGGTGCTGAGGACCCTTGGTGGTGGTGCAGCCAGGGATGCTGACTGCTAGGGCTCTGTCTGGGTTTGTTTTGGTCAGCAGTGCCCTTATCCTTCCTGAGAGAGCCTGGAGAGAAAGGGAATTGATCCACTGCCTCGCTAGCGCAGTCAAGTGAGCTCTGCAGCCCTTGTGCCAGGGACTGGAATCTTGGCTCTCTGTGCATGCAAAATAAGACATTTCTCTGTAAGAAAATAGAGGGAAGCAGCCTATGAAAGGGGGACGTTTTTATCTTGCCAAACAGGAATAGTCAGTTCCAATCGCTGTCTCATCTCCTTCTCCAAATCACCAACCAGTAACTTTTCTTCTGTGCTGCTTTGCCAGGAATAAAAAATGATTTTATGTCAGTCACGCAGTATTAAGTGATATTATTTCCAAGGGCAAGTGTAGTGGAAAAATGACAAAAGGACCAGAGTGTTTGCAGCACTTTGTGCTTCCAGCTTGACACACAGCAAATACTGCCTTTATTACATGTGCTTCATGCAACTGTGTTTCTGGCTTTGTCTGATGTGTCTGATGCACCCTGGCTCTCCTTCCCATGCTGGTGGAAGTGCCAGGTCCTGCCCTCCTCTCGAGGGTTCACCCCAGGACAGAGCTGAGCCTTGGGGTGTTGATCTGGCTCCCAAATTAAAGAGCCCAGCTCACTCTGCAGTGCTGAGCATCTCCAGGGGCTGGTGCTGGGCAGCCATGAGTGAGGGATGAGGCAATTCTTGCTGTTGGTGTGGGTGCCCCAAGGAGTGTGCATTTGCATATTTTAATTCTGCAAGCAAATTACTGCCTTAATTTGTCCTCTGAAGTATCAGAAAACTCTCTACCCACTTCTGCTTCTGGAATAAAGCAGCAAAGTACGGATGCCTGAGACAATCCCTGGATGCCAAGTGTCCCTGAGCTACCCTGGCTCCCCTTTCCTCCTTGGGAGGAACAAAAGGGAGCAGGGTGACTGTTTGGTGAGGAATCCGTGTGCTGCAGGTGATGGCTGGCTGTGTGGGGCAGGAGGTGGCCAGGCACAGTTTAGGGAGGGTATTTCACACCTGAGGGTATTTCACACCTTGTGTTCCACTGTGGTCCAAGGGGTGACAATGTGCTGAGCTTGCTGCAATGCCATTGAAAGTCTGTGCCTCAGAAATGAGGTTTTTCTTTTCTGTATCTCTGCATCTTTCCTTCCTCTGGAGCCGGAAGCCTCTTTGGCACTGGATTCCCTCTGGATTACCTGTAATTTAACACTTCCTTCCAGCTCTGTCTTTGAAAGAGCTGCTCTGTAAATTAAAAAGCTAAAACAAAGAGAGCTGAGGTTTCTTAGTTAGCTCCGAGTTCTCATCTCTATGTAGAAGTGTTCACAGCCATTAGGAAGATGTTACCATTTATTTTCATGTTTCCCCTTGAAAATCCTGCAGGAAAATTACCTCATCTACAAATTTGCTCTCAGATTTCACCCTGAGCTGCACATTCATCACTACATTTGCTCCTCAAGCTGCTGTAATGCTCTTCTCCATTTCCTCCATAATCTTTATTGCTTCAGGTGTTCAGAGAGTATTTTTCCATTTAAAATGAAGGAAGATGCCAGGTCTGGAGGAAGAGCAGCCCAGGAGGGGCCCGTGCAAGTGTCACCTCATGGGATGCAGGAATGCTGCTGGAATGCTTGTGGTGGAGCAGCAGGGGAGGGCAGAGGCAAAGCATATTAAAATTGAAATGCAGAAGAAACTGGGGAGAACAAATCAAGTGGCATGGCCCTTGGCTCCTCTCTGGAGCTGTGCACTGTGGAATTTCTCACTCTGTCTCCAGAGCAGAGCAGGCGAGCGGTATCGACAGCCTCATCAGTGCTCCTTGTCTGCACGGGCTGGACTGGTGCTGGGGTTAATCTGCCTCCAGTTGGGCTGCCCTTGGCTGGAAACGTGTAAAGCAATGGCTTGTCTGAAGGAATAATAAACATTGTTTACTATTGGCACATTAGTGCCTTAAGGATCAAGATGTGTGTGCTCGGAAGGGCAATCCTGTGTCTGAAATATTAATGTGCTGCAAGGGCGCATACTCTATTTAACAAAATAAATGCTGTGCTGGAAAGCAAGGAGCTGGAATGTTGTGTTTCTGCTCCCAGCTCCCTGTGTGAGATGCTGCAAGCATTTCCAGGGTGGAGGAGTGGAAAGGATGTGCTTTAGCTGAAGGTAAAGGCTGCACAGGGCTGCTGTGTGTCAGGTTCTGCTGATGTCAGTGATCATGGAAGGGACTGTGACATTTGCTGGCCATGGTCTCTGTTGTATGGTGCTGCTCACCTGCCATGTTTTCTTGCTTTGGTGGCAGTGACATGTAAATCCTTCAGAGGATGAAGGAGGAGGGGACACCCTAGCTGTTGTTGCCATGTCCTTCCCCACCACTGCTGGAATCTGCTCTGCTGTGGTGACCACGGGTTTTGGTGGCTGCTCAGACATTACTGTTACCCTGCAGATCGTGCTGGTGTTGGACAGAGGAACCTTGGCTGGAGGAGAAAAAGCTAAAGAGGGCATATTTGTGTTGCAGAGATGACAAAGGTGCTGCTCTGTTCTTTTTGTGTGCACATACAGACCTGCCATGAATATTCCTTGGCAGTTTGTGTTGTGGTGACAGCCCCAGTTAAAGTATGCTGAGGAAAACGTGGCCACCCATTGTGGGTGCCAGGGTTTTAGGGCACAAGGCTGGTGCTTCTCTCTGCATGCAGGGCAGCAGCAGCTGCTGCATCACGGTGGGAGCCAGTGGAGATGGGATGGGACTTTACAAGGCTCTATGTTACTGCTCTGTTGTCAGCATTAATGGCTGAGCATTATTTTTAATGCACTCCCAGTGTCAAAATCCATTGCTAGACAGCAGCGACAGCAGAGCAGATGAAGCCCTGTGCACAGCTCCCTTCCCAGGTACCTCTGCACAGAGAGGCCTATTGCTGTCTAAAAATAGCTGAAGTTAAAAGGTCCTTCAGAGCAGCAGTAAAACACACTGGGAAAATGGGACCCCAGGGTTAGCAGTAGTGGGGAGACATAAGGGATGTCACATTTCAGCTACATGGAATGAAAGCAAAGAAAGGTTGCACTGGCCAGCATCCCTGGGAGACAAGTTCCTGCAGCTCTTGCCCTTCTGCAGGATTCCCTGCTGATCCTGCACTGGGAAAATGGGACCCCAGGGTTAGCAGTAGTGGGGAGGCATAAGGGATGTCACATTACAGCTACATGGAATGAAAGCAAAGAAAGGTTGCACTGGCCAGCATCCCTGGGAGACGAGTTCCTGCAGCTCTTGCTCTTCTGCAGCATTCCCTGCTGATCCTGCTGCACAGGAGGGCACCTCTTTGTTCCAGGTACTCACTCCTGCCTGTCTTCAGCATTGGAGCTCCCAGGCCGTGTTTGGATCGGGGTTCTGGGTGTTTGGAAGCAGTCTGCAGCTCTGTGTGTGTTGTGACAGACCCGCCCCCGTGCGCTCGGGTGCTCAGGAGTGACTGGCACTGCTGCAGGGATTTGTTCCACACAAATCAAATGGGGATGGAATGGGGGCAGCTCATGTGCACAGCAGGCACTGTGTGTGTGTTAACTCTTCTGTTGCCTGCTGGAACTGGGATGGGGGCTGTACCGTGGTGAAGTCCACCCACGCCTCGAATATCAGTCCCCAAGAGTGACCCAGGATGAGGGACTTGAGCTGCAGGTGAGCAGCAAGAATTTGGTTTGCTGTGTGGAGCACGTGTCAGAAGTGTTGCCACATTTCTCTTCACAGAGAAAAGCAAGGCACAGTTCTTCCCAAGGATTTCTGAGATTCACATTCTCTCAGAGAAAGGGAAACCTCAGAGAAAGGGAAACCACAATTCTCATCACTTGATGTGCCAAAGCAGAATGCAATGTGGAGATTGTTTCCCCAGAGTGATGGTGCTTTGTTTCCTTGGTGTGTGTCAGGACTGTCAGGACAGTCACGAGATTCTGTGCAGTGTGAGCAGAGCTGAGTGCTTGGCAGATTCAGTTTAGATGAAATGTAATATAGTATAGTATAATAAAGTAATTAATTAGCCTTCTGATATCCGTGGAGTTAGATGCATCATTCTCTCTCCCCTTTGTCAGAGTTGCCTTTGATTTACAATATCCCAAGTTCCCAGCCTGCTCACTCTATCCCTGCATCCCCTCTCCCTTGGCATGTGTACAGAATCCTGGAATGGGTTGGGTTGGAAGGGACCTTTAAAGGTCTGGTCCGACCTCTGCCAAGAGCAGGGACACCTTCATCTCAGTCAGGTTTCTCAGGGAGGTACTTTGCCTGGAAAAATCCCATAATACCAACGGATTAAATGCATGGTTGCATTAGTGTAGAGGTAAGATCCACCTGCAGAAGGATTGTGAGGGACTCAGAAGGGACTGGCAGTGGGTTTAGGGAGGAGCAGGTGCCTGTGGTGGCCCCAGGTGCTGAGCCTGGCTGCTCCCTCCACGCTGCTCTGGCAGCAACCTCTAAGGAGAGTTATTTCCTCTCCACAGGGTACCCAGCAGTGTGTTGGACAAGAGATACTTTGACTACAGTCAAAACCAATATAGGAAGCAGTAAAGCTGAAGATCACAGCTCAAATGGTGATTCCTGAGACAGAAAATTCATCTGTAGGATTCCCCACTTAAGAGTCAGCGTGGCCATCCAGGTGGAATGCTATAAGGAATAAGCAGATAGAAGGAAGTGGAGCTGGTGATTGCTTGGCTGAATAGATCCTCAGTAGTTGCCTTAATGTGTAAACAAATCAATGTCCAAAGGAGTAATGTGCCTGTCTTTGCCTTGGAGCAGCTGATTTGATGGGGGTGCAAATTCAGCTGAGCACTCGGGAATTGCAGACACATCTCTGTGTGCCCAGGAAGGCAAAAGCATGAGTAGACACTTCTTAAAAAATTAACTCATGGAGGAAAAAGGGGAAGTTGATAGAAATGACCATAAATTATAAATGAGGCTTTTCAAAAATTACAAAGGGAGAAAAAGGACATTGGCATCCAGCAGTGTCTGGAATAACAGCCGGGGAGTTCAGCTCTGCAGAGAACCACAGGGATCTTGACAATGTTTGTTGTGTGGGTAGTAGAGGCAGAAAAGGGAAGGCATTTGCTGAAAATACTTCTCCTGTCTATTTAAAAAACGCAGAGGATGTTGTTATATCATAGAGGAAGAAATAGATTGGTTCCATTCCAGTAGAAATTTGGAAGGTTGTTAGGCAGCGATTACAAATTGCAGAATGATGTAGTTTAGGTCAGCAGGTCCAATAATTCACAAGTGGGTGCTTGTAGTGTGACTGTGCACTGTCCCTGCTGACCCTGGGGGCATGGGAAAGAGGAGGAAGTTTCTAGGAGGAAGAAAGCACAGGGCCAGGCGTTGCAATGCCAGGGGTCCCGTGCAGGGAGTCCAGCTTGGCACAGCATGCTCAGGAAAAGGGCTGCAGGACCATGGAGCTGGGTTTCTGCACAAGGTTTGGACAACTGGACCAGCCAAAATATCTTTCTCTCTTTTGATGAGATTACAAGTAGGGCCAATACAGAGAATAAAATCAGTATAATCATGTGGCTGCGTGTTGCGTGGCAATTTAATTAAGAAACTGCCAGCACACAAAAAAAAACCCCTACACAGTGTACACTAAAAGGATTCAAACCCAACCAATGGCCTTCTGAAAAAGAGTTTAATACAGACTAAGAGAAGCTGCAGCCATTTGGGCTGCCACAGCTCCTTCCTTCATCTCTCACCTGTGTCTCTGCTGGTGCTTGTGCTCCTCAGTGTGGGGGTCCCTGGCCTTTGGCTGGAGAAGAGGAGCAGGAGAGGAAAGCTAAACTGCCCAAAACCATAAAACTGCCAGCACAGGAGGGAGCAAGGATTGATGAAGGGATGTATGGGGAATAGGGAAATGAGATTATGTGCTAGCACAGCCTGAGGGAAGCTGCAGAGATAGTTGATTTGAGCCTAATGACAGGAGACAGGAAGAGGGCTCTCACAAGCCAAGTGTTTTGGACTGCTGGATCAGCTTGAATCGTGGTGCAAAGTATGAGCAGTTCTGGGGCCGTGGTGGGGTCTGAGCTCCTCAGCTGGTGGGGGGCTCCTCTCCCAGACCCTGGGCAAAGGCAGAAGGGAAGAGCTGTGAGTGTCTGTGTAGCCTGGCTGTAACGCCTCAGCTGCAGCTTCTGGCTGTGAAGGGAGATGGGTCAGTCCTCCCCAGAGCCACTGGTCCATCTTTAATTGCAGCATTTTTGTCCTTTTCCAGCCATGCAGCCAAATGCCAGAAAATCTGAATGTACCCTGCTTGTCCTGCAAGAGGGAGCTGGTTCCATCCAAGGCCAGCATGGGGGGCTGGAATTGGATTATCATTAGAGTCCATTCCATCATCAAAAATTCCATATTTCTATGAAGGGATGCTTTGCTTCCTCAAGGCATTAATGCAAATAACAAAAAAGAATTTTAACAACGTGTTTTGTTCTTGCTCAGGGCTGGAGGAGGGATGAGAAGCCCCTCCATCAAACAGGGGGATCGGGGCTGTGTCCCAGACCAGCTCCAGGTCCTGCCAGCTGCCACTGCTCCCACAGGGACCTCGCTGCCTGCTCCAAGCACAGCGTGCTGCAAAACCCAATTTATGCAAAATCAAATTGCATTTCATAGCACAATTTAGCTCTGCTCTGGCCTTTTATGTTTTAGGGTTGAATTGCCAGAACTTTGCTGTCTTTGCCACGATCTTCTGTCCTGGAGTAGATTTGATAGAGACAGAAATGATCCATTTATTTACTTTTATTGATGAGCCTTACAGTAGCAAATGAGCTTGCAATGCAGAACTCTGCAGCAGCTGTGTGAAAACAGACTGAGCTCCCTGCATAGCCAGGGCTGGTTTTCAAGCCTGCAGTATTAAACCAGACTTAGGGCCTTTAAAAGGGGCTATTCCCACTAGAGACAGGAAAGTGAGAATGCTTTTGGCATAACAGCTACAAAAGAAATATTCAGGGGCACAGAAACCCCCTTACTGCACCCAAAATGAGGTTGTGGTGGCTGCTGGAGCACGAGGCAGCGTGCTCATTCCATGAGTGCTCATTCCATGTAAATCCTGTGGATTTACAGATGTGGCAAGGTTTTGTGTTTCCTGAACCTTGTGCATGCAGTGAGATGGGTCAGAATGGGAGCTGGAGGTGCCCTAATCCCAGTTCATCCCCGTTTCCTGTTTGTGGTTCTTCCTCTGGCCCCCCCATGTGTCTGGCACTTGCTCTCCTTGTGCCTTGGAGCTGCAGGTTTTCAGCAGGGAGAGGATAACCCGCAGCGCTGTTTGCGAGCAGCAGGCTAAGAATAATCACTGTGCTCCTGCCGTGCTCCTGCTGGGGTGTTGGGATGATAAATACACATGTAAATGTAGAAAATGCCAGAGATAAAGTGGATGACAAATGGGCTGTGCTTCCTCTGCTCTGCAGAGGGAAGGAGATGCTCACCACATACACGCGGAGGCCAGGGATGATTTTAAGCTCCACTTTTATGATCATAAGATAATAAGGTTGCATAAGGAGCTGTGTAGTTTTAAATTATGCCAAACATAAGTCATTCCTTTACCTCTGGAAAGCCTGTTGGGCTTTCACAAATCCAAACAACTGCCCCAAGAAAGCTGAGAGGTGTTTTACAGAAGGCTGAAGCTTTGCTGTCTTTTAACTCTGACATCTGGGCACCATTTATGGTCCAGCTGAGTGCCACGGAGCAGAACCATAAGAATGATTCCTCTTGGCATCTTTGCAGCTTACACACACCCAGCAACCCCTCCCAGATTTTTTTGCCCTCTGAAGAGAGCAGGCTGTGGCTGTGTGAGCGTGGGCATGGTGACGTGCTGGATGAAGCCAGGCGAGGGAAGAGCCTCGTGACTCTGGGGAGGATGACTCGAGGGAGGCTGACTGCTCTGCAGGGTAGCAGTGCAAGGAATCCGACTGAAAAACTCTGGCCACGTTGCCTTTACAGAGGGTTTGAGTGGCCCTGTGTGCTGCAAGGCTAAGCATCACTTCAGGCAGGAGGTTGGGAGTGCAGCCAAGCACCAGGAGTGGCTTTGCCCCTCTGTCCTGTGCTTTTCAAACATTTATTTTGTCATTTTCTAATCACGCAGTCGCTGTCTGGGTTGTTCATCTGATAGCTGGAGCTTTGGGGTTTCCTTGCACTTCACTCTGACCATGGAAGGTCACATTTGCTAAATGCAGCAGCAAGACAAGCTGGGGACAGATATTTGACATTATTTATCTTGACTGATTTGCTCTGTGGAAAAAATTATTGCACAGTCACATTTCTGCATGTGAATACAAATATAGCTCCCTGCAAATTTAGCTCCAAGTTTATACCACAGGAAAAAGAATGTTCCAGAACATGCTAATGGTAATTTAATATTTTTCAATTGCAGCTCTGTGATGTGGAATTATAACATTACGGTGCTGTTGTTCTCTGGGGCAGTTGGAAAGGGTGATTCAAAGGAAACATTTACATGGGAACAGCTCCCCATGTGTCTGCTGCCCATATGCTGGGTGCAGTTATTTTGTGGCTGCAGGCTTTCCCCCCCTGCATCTGGTGGAAGACAAGACCTGATGTAAGTCAGGGTTTTGAGGCTTTATGTCTGTGCTCCTGCTGTAGAAGCTTTAAAATCTTCCTTTAAGTCTTGCCAGTCCCAAGGATTTGCTTTGGCTGCTGCTGCTGGGGTCACCAGGGGAGCTCCTGTCTCTTCTGACCCTCACCTGCCTCTGAGCTCCAGCTGTGCCCAAAGGCAGTGTGAAACCTGCTCGTGTCTCCCTCGTGGGAGATTTTTTGCCCCTCTAATGTTTTATCACTCTAGAGGCGTAGGAGCTGTGGGTTTGGGGGGTGTGTGTGCCTCTGACACTGCAGGGTGCTGCTGTGTCTCTGGCTGAAGCTCAGTAACCCCCACCTTTCAATCTGTCCCCCACAGAAATGGTCTGGTGACAAATGCTGTCCTTCCCTGGCTGTCTGCTCCCTCTGTGTCCTGGAGAGGGGCCAGGATGGGCCATTCCTTCTGCTAATGGCAGGTTGCATCCCACAGCTCATTTCAGCTGGGTGCAGAGCTCTGTGACAATTCTGAGAAGTGCAAGTGCTCCTCACCTGGATCCCTCCGCCTTTTCTCCTCCAGGGGGATGGGAAATCTGACTGTGGGTTGGTGTAGTGAGCACAGCAGCAGTGCCTCTTGCTCCTTGTAACTTCAGTTTTGGTTTTTTTTGCATTCCAGAGTCGGAAGCATGCCAGCAAAGTCCGCCTGTACTACATGCTTCACCCCGTGGATGGAGGCTGCCCGGCCAAAAAGCTGCGCTCAGAAAATGTGGGTACAGTCCCAGCCCCTGCTCTTCCACCTGCTTTGTGCATCATTGATTCTCACCTACAACATTCTCTTACAGCCACAGCTGATCAGGTGCCCAGAGGTAACATTTAGATTAGCTGAAATGCAAAGTAACTGGAAAGGATTTTCAATAAACCACACAAGAATTATTATGCGCATCAGCAGCAGTAATTGTGGTTTTAGTTATTTCAATGTTCTTTCATAGGAACAAATGGGCTGATGGCAAACACTCAGGGCTTGCTCCATTTCTTCCATTTCTTCCAGACCAGGCTGAGGCTGCTGGTGAGCAGCTGGGGCAGGTGACAGGGGCAATGCCTGTGGGAGGCTGCTGGGGTGACAGCCACTCTGGGGTGCTGCTGGCACTGGAGCAGCACTGGGGTCACTTGCAGACCCCTCACCCAACTTCCAGCATGTGACACCCCTGTCAAGGGTGAGGGTCACTGGGCAGACAGGAGGATTCACACGTGGAGAGTGTCTGGGAGCAGTGGTGGGTGTGGAGCTGTGGAGGTACACCTGTAGGTACACCTGTAGGTACACCTGTAGGTACACCTGTAGGTACACCTGCCGTGCAGTGCCATGCTAGCAGGAGATGAGGAGATGCCAGTGGTGCCACTGCAGTGTCAGGGCTGAAGACCCCTGGGGGGGAGCAAGAGCAGTGCCACCTCCCCAGGGCTCTGGGGACTCCTTCTCCTGGGAGCTGATGTGCTTTATCCAAAGGCTCCTCACTCACCTTTGCTCTCAGTCTGCAAGTTTAAAGATTGGCCATTGGCTTCCTCAGCTGTGTTCTGATGAACAAAGGAAGGTGAGGAATTGGACCAGCTCAGAGCATTTGTCAGGCAAGAGACAGAAGGAGGCTGAGTTTTTAAGAGATGGCTTCATGGGGAATTATTCATTTGACTCCTTGCCATGTTCTGAGAGCTGCAGTGAGGTTCCCAAACCAGTTCAGTGTGACTGGGGCTGAGTGCTGTTGATATTCACTGTGATATCTTGTAATTAAAGGCAGAAGCACACAAGTTTTGCCCAAGGAATCTGAAATCTCATTTACGTAGTAATTGAAACCCTACTGAACTTTCCTGTTGCACGCAGAAAATTGAAGCACCAGTGAACTTTTCTGTTGCACACAGTTGCAGATGCAGTCTGCCCTTCCACAGCAGGACCTTGCAGTGATTTTATTGAGTTATTAATGACAGTGTGGGCACTACAATGGACAGGTGCATACAGGGTCCTCTGAGGGGTTTGATTACATCTAACAAGGAGCCCCAAACTGCATGGGCACCTCAGCATGGGATGGGGAGGACAGAAAACCAATCAGACCTCAAATAGTTCAACTTTGACTTATTTCCCACTGCTTTTGTGAGAGGCAATGTGGAGAAGGAGTGTAATTCTGTGTTTGCTGATGCTTTTCCCAAGGGCAGCCCTAGTGGGGGTGGATTAACGTGTCCTCATGTTCTAGGTGAACGCTAGGCTAGGCCAGACCTAAATGCTAAAATTATTTCTGTTGTAAAAATATAGCAGGGAAAATCTGCCAACATTTCCAGCTCAGAGTAGGCCTGTTGCTGATCAGATATTATACAAGCCTTTGCATTTAGAGAGAGCAGGACTATTTAGGATGTCTCTGGTGCTGCTCAATGGCATCCCTACATGTGCACATGCAGTGCAGTGCCCAATCCCAGCAGTGTCACTCAGGCCATGGCACAGCGACTTTAATGAGCATTAGAAACAATCCATGAAAACCAATTAAATTTGTGTAGAAGTGGCTGCAGCTAAAAAGGGAACATTAGCCTTTTTTTTTCATCCAAACTGTTCCATGGCTGAGTGCCACTGGGTTTGTGTTCTGCTGACCACAGAACTAACACCTTGTCCTTCTGCCAGGTGGCAGCAGGAGGGTGAGGTGGCTGCAGCTGTGGATACTCAGGGCAATGGGATTGGAAACAGAATTTGCTTCCTGACCTTTCTGTGAGGCCAAGGGAGGGGTTGGCTGCTGTTTGAGGATTGCAAAAAAACTGCAGTTCCAAAACACCCCTTAGCCCTTTGGAGTGAGAAGTAGAAGCATTGTACAGGTGGTCTTCCCATGGATTACTCAATGGTTGTGCTCTTCATTATTGGTTTGATTTGATGTGGAGGAGGGGAAAACCCTCATGTCTTGACCTTTCATGAACTGGTACTTGCTTTTTGCTGATACCATGATAAAAACAGGCTCCAGAACAGAAATGGCCTGAATTTCCTATGGAGCAGCACAGAAAGCAGCTCTTTACAGCAGCCCCTTCATGCACCAAAAACTAATTCAAATTTCAAAGTTACTTTGCAGCACTTTAATGCTGTGGTTTATACTGCTGTGTTCTAGGGTTTGTATAATCTTTTCTTCTTAGTGAAACTTGGGAAATGAAGACAGCAGACTTGTATCTGTGGAATGAAAATCCTTTCTTTTCCTGTGGATTGCTTCAGGAAGGGCCTGAGGATTATGCCTTTTAGCAGCTTGTTAACAGGCAGCCAAATAACTGAGGTTAATTCTCTTGGATATACGAGACTGAAGTTTCTAATATTACAAAAAGCAGCTCTATAAATGAGGCTGGAGCAGGGGAAGAGTGGGGATGTCAGTGTGGGAGATGGATGCTGTAACTCCAGGGGTAGGAGCAACAGGGGTAGGATGGTCAGGATGGATGGAGAGGAGAGATCTCTGGAGCCAGGTCGTGGAATTTGGGGTTTATTGCAAAGGGCCTGGGGGCAGGGCCCTGCTGGGAGCTGCCAGGCACAGCTCAGAGCAGGCTGAAAGAGGAGCCCCAAAGAGAGAGGGAAAATAAACGAAGTTTCCATTCCAATCCAATAAATCTTCTTCTGTGCTGAATATTCTAATTCTCACTGACCAATCTAAGATACAAATCCTACAGCATTTACACACAGCCTATAAGAACCATTCCATCACCACACTGTGTCACATTTTAAACCCTAAAACTCCTCTCTGGGCCCTTCTGCCAGGCCAGCAGGGTCTGCTCTGCCCCTTGGAGCTGCCTGCAAGCAGAGGGTGCTGCTCCATCCAAAGGGGATTGCCTTCAGCCAGCCACACCATTGTTTGCCAGGTGTTCAGGGACTGAGGGATCTCAGAGCTGCTTTCATTCCAATCTCACTCATGGTTTCCATATTCTCAACATCTCTTGCCAGACAATCATATTTCCAAGGCTTTCCTGTTCCATCTTCCCCAGCATCCACTGATGTGTTCTGTTGTGCTTCAGTTTGTATGAAGCCAGTGGCTTCTGTGCTGCATTGTAGTGAGGTTTGTGAGGTGGGATGGGCTGGAGGAAGCTGCAGAAGCAAAATGTAGAAATATCCCTTGGCTGGGTCTGGCAGCAGGGGGTTAAGGAGCTGCTGCTGGATTTACAGACCAGAGCTGTCAGTGCCTCTTCACTGTTTCAACCCCAGGAGTGTTTTGTATTTGCAGGGACCCCATGGCAGGGAGGAATGATGAATCTGACTCCATGTTCTCAGAAGGCTAATTTATTACTTTATGATGCTAGATTATATTAAAGAATAGAGAGGATACTTACACAATGCTGAAAAGATAACAATGAAAACTCCTGACTCTTTCCAGAGTCCTGACACAGCTTGGCACTGATTGGCCAAAGAGTAAAAACAACCCAGACCAGAAACCAATAAAACAATCTCCAAGCACATTCTAGATGAGCAAAACACAGAAACAAATGAGATAAGAATTGTTTTCCTTTTTCTCTGAGGCTTCTCAGCTTCCCAGGAGAAAAATCCTGGGTGAAGGGATTTTAATGGAATGTGAATGGCACAGGAGTGGACTGTGGTGCAGAACACCCCCAGGGAGCAGCCAGCTGCCCCTTGTAGAGCCCTGTGGCCCAGCTGAGCTGTGTGCTTGCAGCACCTGCACAGCCCTGTCACCGTGTCATTCAGCAGGTGACAAAAGACACCTGGATCAGCTTCCCCTGCCCTCTTGGCTTTCAGGTAAAACAGCCCCTGACAAATGAGAAGGCATAATTACCCTTCAGGGCTGGATCACCTGGAGCACCTCTGGCTCTGTGCAGGGCTTTGGCTGGTGGAGGAGGGAAGGGCAGTGATGCTGCTAAGGGATGATCCAGACCTGGGGAAATTCTTAACACAGCAGAGCCCAAATCCCTCGTGCTGGTGGGAGCACTGCTCTAAAAATAAAACCTCTGCTAGGGAGCAGAGGGGCCCACCAAGGGTTTGGGACACCCCTCTCCTGCCACACATGGAGGGACTGGCCCAGAGACCTGGGTGAACCCAGATGAGCTGCACAGCCAGCTGTGGGTCAGTGTAAATGGGACCCTGAGCTCTGCATGAGGTATTGGAGGGCTCTTTGAGGGGGCTTTAATTTTTTATTTTTAATTGCAGTCTAGCTGAGAAAGTAGGTTGAAAAGGAAGAAATGTCACTGAAGAGCAGCCCTGGCAGAGGAAGAGACCCTGGTGCATTAACACTGAAGTGTATCAGCTTTTCAAACGAGCTCTGTTGGAGGCTCTTTATGTGTTGCCACTGATGATCAATAGATACTGGAAATTTTCTACTCTGCTCTTAACTTTCAAGTGATTTCCCTTTGAAGGCATAAAATATCTTGAGAGAAAGCTATTTAAAAGAAGTGCAAATTACACTCAGAACAGTACTAATCACCTCTTGAGATTCCTCCCTAAGGTTTGATTTACAGTTATCAACAACAAAAAAGTGATGAAAATCGGTCATTTTTCCAAAAGTGGGTTTTTTGGGAGGGGGAAAAATGACCTTCAGTGGTGGGTCAGGTGTCCACTCTGTGTTGGGTTCACCCAAGGCTGGTATTGGGTCCTGCTGGAGGGACCTGAGAGGTTTCAGACAGTTCATTTCTTTCTCCCCTCTGCAGAGTGGGTTGTGCCCCCAGCTGTGTCCCCCCAGATGTTTTGGGGTCTCTTCAAAAAATGCATCAGGAGGAAGCACCAGTGTTGGATGGCAGGGAAAGCTCTGGGTCTGTGTGACTCCCTCAGCCAGAGAGGAGGAGCAGAGGCTGAGGGAAGGGAGGCTTGGGGTGTGCCAGGAGCTCCACGGCCACGTGGGACACAGGGGCAGGCTGAGGGACACAGGGACAGGCTGAGGGACTCAGGGACAGGGTGAGGGACAGGGTGAGGGACACAGGGACAGGGTGAGGGACAGGGTGAGGGACACAGGGACAGGCTGAGGGACACAGGGACAGGCTGAGGGACAGGCTGAGGGACAGAGGGACAGGCTGAGGGACAGAGGGACAGGCTGAGGGACACAGGGATGGGCTGAGGGACAGGCTGAGGGACAGGGTGAGGGACACAGGGAGAGGGTGAGGGACACAGGGATGGGCAGAGGGACAGGCTGAGGGACACAGGGACAGGCTGAGGGACAGAGGGACAGGCTGAGGGACACAGGGATGGGCTGAGGGACAGGCTGAGGGACAGGGTGAGGGACACAGGGACAGGGTGAGGGACACAGGGATGGGCAGAGGGACAGGCTGAGGGACAGGCTGAGGGACACAGGGACAGGCTGAGGGACAGAGGGACAGGCTGAGGGACAGGCTAAGGGACACAGGGACATGGTGAGGGACACAGGGATGGGCTGAGGCACACAGGGACAGGGTGAGGGACACCAGGACAGACTGAGGGACACAGGGGCAGGGTGAGGGACACAGGGACAGGCTGAGCTCCCAGTGCACACCAGAGTGGAGGTGCTGGGGAGCTGGAGGTGTCCCCAAGCTGGACACACCTGGGACAAGGCAGGAGCAAGGCTGGGGGAGATGAGGAAGGGAAACCCCTTGGCCTTGGCATGACAACCTAGATTCCTCCCTCCCCTTCCCCTCTTCTCTCCGTGGCTGTGCTTACACACCTCTTTGTTTTGTCTGTTTTTGTCTCCACGCAGGGCAGTGATGGTGACTCAGTGGATAAGAACAAATGCTGCACACTATGTAACATGTCCTTTACCTCAGCAGTGGTGGCAGAATCTCATTACCAAGGGAAAATCCATGCCAAAAGGTTAAAACTGTTGCTAGGGGAGCAACCAGCACTGAAGGCCACAGGTAGGTGCAGAGGGGCTGGTGCAGAGGGGTGTGGGGGCTTGGCCAAGGGGCTGGCTCGGTGTGGCAGGCAGAAAATGGGAACAGTGTGGAAAGCTGGGCTGGCAGAAGCAGCTATTCATTTCTATTGCTGTCACAACAACCTTTAAAAACTCCTGATGCTCATTACTGGCTGCTTTGTTTCTGTAGATTAGGGTTTATCAGCTGGGACTGGCCCTGGTGCCAGAGCCCTATCTCCAGCTCCACAGTTCCAAAGTGTTTTCTCAGTGGAGGACAGTGTCTCCACTGGGTGCAGATAGCCAAGCCTGGCTTTAATTATCAGCAGTTTAATTATCAGCTCAGCTAATATGTTTAATAAACCTTTGGTGTTACTGTACAGTACAGAGCATCATCTGCTCTTACCACAGAGGGAAAGTCAGGCTTTAAAAACCCTTGGATTGATTGTCTCTTGGTTTTTGCCCAGATGGGTTTTGTGCTTTCCTCCACAGTGATTCTAGTAATGCAGCCTATTAACTCTCACATTTAAAAAGTCAAATGTTGAAATTGGACAATTTAACCATCTTATTGTTTGCTTAACCATAAAGTCCCTGAAAACCACTAATAATCTGTGAAAAAAAAAAAAAATTCCTCTGTGGTTGTGGGAGCAGAAAATGCTTGAACAAAGCACTCACCTTTCTGCAGGAAGGATTGCTGGGCTGAGGTCCTGCAGACAGATGTGACCCAGAATTCTGCCAGTGGCACTTCCTTCAGCCCAAGATACAAATGGAGCAGTGTGCACTGGCACATAAATCCTAGCTGTGACTAGATAACGGGGTTGACACTCTGTCTGTGTGGTTTTGTTGCCTTTTTAACTTCACAGACTGTAGATGCTGATGCAGACAGTGTGATTTGTCCTTTGCCAGGGTGGGCTTGGGAGCTGTTGACCCCTTTGCCTGAGGAATGTGGGGAATTGTGTTAGGTGGTGGTTTAGGTTAGGCTGTTTGTCTTAGGCTTGGTTTAACTGGCCGTGCTGGGGCACCAGTGTGTCCTGTGGAGGAGAAGGTAAAGCCATGGCAGCCTGGGGAAGCACCCCTGGGTCAGCCAGGAGGAAGGCTCTCACTGAGCTGTCATGGTCATCCTCACCTGGCTCGTGTGGGGCTCCTCAGGCTGCTCCCTGCAGCTGGCACACAGCTGGCACACAGCTGGCAGGGACTCAGGCTTGGTGTTTGTGTGGCAGGGCTTGTTGAGCCCCATCCCTGGAGTGCAGCCTGCCAGCAGCTCCTCCCCTGGCACCAAAGGACCTGCCCCAAGCCCTGGTACTCCCAGGGAGCTCCAGGTGAGCTGATGTTCACAGCAGTGCTGATCCTGGGCTGATCCCTGTGTTATGCTGACAACTTGGATTCACCCTTCAGCTGCAGGGCCTGGCCAAGGCAGGGCTTGCTAAGAGCTGCAGCCTTGCATTGTGGCTTTTGTCTCACTTTTTAATCATCTAGGTCAGCCTCACAAGGCTCTGAGGGAGCCATGCTGCGTGCTCTGGGGTAATGGGCTCTCCAGCCATCCTAATCACTGGGAAGGAGCAGCTCAAGGACTCCTCAGCTCTTACAGACACTTGATCTGGAAGATGAAGCTGAGCTCAGGAATACATTAATAAGCACCTCCTTGCTCTCCAGGAGTTCTCAGAAATATGCCCTTTGGACACAGCATTTTTCTGGGTGTCCTACCCAGCAATTTTCACTGGATTTTTGTCCCAGTCCTCTGTGGCTGGCACTCTCAGAACAGAGACTCCACTGCTCATGAGTCCTGAGAGCCAGCCAGGCACAGCCCTGAGTGTGCTGGATGCTCCTGGGGAGGAGATTCTGCTGCTGGATATTCTGGGGTTTCTGTCTCATCCATCCCAAAGAAAATCACATCTATTCTTAGACCCCTCACGGGGATCCACGTTCTCCTTCACAGTTACCATCCAGATGGAGCACAGATGTCCTGTTCTCTGCTGGTGCTTTCAGGAGAAGAAGTGGCCCAACAGTTGGGTTTCTCACAAAAACCATGTCTCATCCTGACAGCCAGATAGTTGTGATCTTTCCTGTTCTCTGCTGTACAAGGCTGTAGCCCTCAGAGGCTTCATGTCAGCACTATTGCAGAGGAATTCCTCCAGTCATTTCCAGCATCTCCTGTCAGTTGATATCCCATCATCACCACGAGTTATAAACCAGAGGATATTGGGGAAGAGCTGCTGTCCTTCATCAACCCAAGTGTGAGGACCTGCATCATTCCAGGAAAGTGGTGATGGCCCCGTTTATTCTTTTCAGCTGCCTCTTGGAAGGTCACTTTGTGCTAATCAAGACATAGGCACACATTTTAAGTGGAATTCCATTGTTTTCAGTAGGCTTTAAATCAAGGCCATTTTGAGGGAACTTGAATGACATGGAAGTTATTAAAAAGGGTCAGATGTGGAGATAGAAGGGAACTCTTCCCCATTCCAAAGCTATCCAACTTTTTGTAAATTACGGAGTGTAGAGACTTTGGGGCATCAAAAGGGACTGAGCAAATGGCTTTTTGATTTGGGTGCTAGGATCTGTCCAGCAGTGCCTGGAGTCTTAGTCCTGGATTTCTGGGATTTCTTCTGGGAAAAAAACTGAGTTTCCCAGTGCCTCCTTGTTGTGGCTCACTTCGTTTCTTGTCCTCATGCTGAGTTTCTGGAGTGTGCCAAGGGAAGAAGTTGGGTGCCATTTAAATCCAGCTTGGAATAAAAAGCTTTGGATGTGAGAAAGAAGTCAAACATTAGTTCATTGCCGGAGTGCTAAAGTGTTTCTAACTTTGTATTTTGCCTCTTGCAGCAAAGTAAGACTTTCTCACTTCCCTCCCACAGCGAAAGGGAACGTAAGGCAGACTGTCATGAGCTATTTAGCATTTTGAAATACTTGAAATAGTCAAACTCGCAGCTTTTATGTTTGTGTTTTAGATGGAGAAACATTTTTAACTTTTGACGTTTCGTGAGTGTTTATTATTAATTTTCATGTCGCTGCTCAGGGAATGATGGCATTTGCTGTTCTGCAGCAGTTATGTAGTGCATATCAAAATGATAAATTCACATTTGTGGAGAAGTCAACTTTCATCTGTTTCTCTTTGGGAGAATTTGGTAGACTTGGGATGCTTTCATTAATTGCCACGCTGGGCCTAGCACACCTTAGGACTGGTGGGGGTTGTCAGTGGAAAATATTTTGCACTGTGAGTGCTAAGAGGAAATCCTTGCCCGTGGCCGCTCCCATGTGAGGCAGGGTCTCTGCTGTGGAGCTGTAGCCCATGGTCCCATGGGAGCCAGCTGTGGATGTGGGCTGGGAGCAGGGCTGGGGTGGGCATGGGGGGCTCTGGTGTCATCCCCTGCAGCAGGAGTGCCAGTTCCCTCCTGCATGGAGTTTGGGGGAGCAGAAGCCACCAGCCTCAGGGAGAGGGGCTCAGAGGCACAGCCAGGGGCTGGGGGCAGAGATGCTTCTGTCAGGTTTCCTTAGTGAGCAGGAGATGTAACTCCTGTGGGCATCACCAGCTCCGTGAGCTTCAGCCTGCCTGGTCCCCCTCTGGCAGCAGCATGCATAGAAACAAGGAGAGAGCTGGCCAAAAGATTGGATAGATTTAACTTTATAGCCTGGGGCTTGTGGAGCAGCAAGTCAGATCTGTCGCAGAGCTCCAGGGCTGCTGAAATTGCTGGTTGTTTACAATGCTCCAAACTTCTCTGCAGCTCAGTCTGGTTCCCTGGACTCAGCCCTGTCCTGGGGTGCTGCAGAGGGCTGCGTCCCCCTGGCCTCACCAGGGCTGTTCCAAGTCCCTGTGGCATCTCTGGGCTCTGGGCATGGACCCCGTCCTGCAGGAGAACGTCTGCAAGAAGCCAGCTGTGCTTGCTTCTCATGAGTCAAGCAGGTGCAAAGTCTGTGTAATCCCAGGCTGAGCAGGAAATTCTGCAATTCCCTAATTTTCTTCCTAATGACTGTGCTGGGCGCTGGCTTTGCTCTTTGCTCACCCTGGCAGTTCTGCTGCATGCACCTTGGAGGGGCTGGGCTGTGTCTCTCCTGCTGGAACCATAGAAAAGACTTTTTTTTAGGAGCAAAATCCAGCCTGACCCTGCCTGGCCCTGCCTGGAGCAGCTCTTCAGAGGCAGCGTCATCACTGCTGGAACTCTGATACCTTGGCAGTCATCATCAAAAACAATAGAAGGTTATAAACCCTGGAAATTGATAAGGTTGTAAGTAATGTTATATGTAAGATAGAATTTCCTTGAAGGTGTCCCTTACTGAGCAGGTCAGCAGAAGATTTATAACAATATTAACTTTCTCAAGCCAAGGAGTCAATCACAGTGGGCTCCAGGCATAATTATATGTCTAAATATATCCCTGTGTTGCTGTTGCTGGTGTCAGACACTGAGGTGGGTTTGGCATTTGCTGCCCTGTGCGCTCATCAGGGCTCAGCTGGATCATCTCCTGATCAAAGACAGCCACCACACACCTCCAAATGTGCCTATTCCAGTTCCATGGAGAGAGCAGGTTGTTAATTATTTAAAGAGCAGACATTTCATCTGGAAAAGAAAGGAAAAGGAAAGCCACATAAAAGGGAATTTTTGAATGAAGTGTGATAATTAAGTGCTAGTCATTGTATATTTTTGTATCCCAGTGTTACCTGAACTTTCTTTTACTTCTAACTCTTTTTTTCCATGGGTTTGTGACTTGTATTGTACAAAGTTGGGAAACTCTGTTGAACAAAGTGCATTCCATTATACAAAGACTAATCACTCACTTTTCTTTGGCATGATTTGGGGGTCATATTTGTGTTCCTGGATGGGCTTTTGATAAATCTGAAGGAAAACAGAATTAAATTAAGGTTGTGTGTTGCTGGTACCTGACAATTCACAATGTGAAGGTCTTTGAAGGATGGGACTGACTGTTGAGTATTTTTTTTCATCTGTGACAGTTTGCAATGACTATGGCTTTCCCATTCTTTCTGAGACCAAGTAAATTGAAAAATAAGAATCCTGAGATAATGATAAATATGTCTCTCTATCCTGAGGAGGAGATGGCTCTGCATGGTGTATTTCTTCTCCACTGATGATTTTTCCTGGGAGTAGCAATTCAAGCAGGATAAGTTTAGCAAATTTAGTCAGAACAGTGATAAGATGTGTAATTGCACTGAGAGCATCCTCCTTCCCAGTTAGTGAAATGCAGAAAGCTGAGGAAGAGTCCTGGGCTGTCCTTTCATGATGCTTTTTTTAATGAGAAATGGTAGCTTTCCAAGCAGCCTGTCTTGGTTTGGAAAGCCAGGTATCTGCTAAGGAAGGCAGGAGCCTCCCCTGAAATGGAGAAAATGAACCCTCTCCCCTCCAAATTGTTATAAATTTTAAATTAAGGGGCTCTCAGGCAACAAAAATTATGGGAGCAGGAAATAACAGTTCTTTAATAAAGAAGAAAATAAAAGGATAAAATAAACACTGCAGTAACTAAACCAACTTCCAGAGCCAGAGCACAGCCTGACACCCTGTGGGTCAGGGGGCTGGCAGCAGTCCCACTGGAATTGTGGCTCAGCCCTCCTGCAGTGCCAGGGGTGGCTCTGCTGGAGCAGGGATCCTGGAGAAGGGTGCAGTCTGCCTCTGGAGATCCAGGGGAAGAGGCAGCTGCGGCTCCTCTGGGAAATCCAGTGGAGAAGCCGTGCTGGTGTTCCAGAATCTCCAGATTATATCCGGGTAGGAATGCTTGGCTCCTCGCCCTGGGCTCACAGCTCCCAGTGGGATGCTGCAGTTCTTATCAGCCATGCAGGGACATTCCATGGCCTGTTATCAGCAGGTGTCCCCTGGAGGGAGGAGTGATTGTGATCACTCAGAGATCAGGAGAACTGCCCACTTGACAGGAGACAGCTGCCATACAGATGGGAATAAATACATCTTGCCTTGAAATCTGGAGCACAGCACCATCCAAAATACCCACCGGGACCCTGTAACTGCAGCTAACTATTCCCTGTGTCTGCTGTGGGATCTGCCTCAGGCTCTGGCACTCCTCAGGAGCCCAGCAGAGCTGACGTGTGCCCGTTGCCTTTTGCAGAGGCTGCTCTGGGCCCGCTGAAGCCGGCGCACACGGAGAGCACCGCGGCCGTGCCGCCGCCGCCGCAGCGCCGGGACTCGGACAGGTACTGCCAGCTCTGCACAGCCTGGTTCAACAACCCCCTGATGGCACAGCAGCACTACGAGGGCAAAAAGCACAAGAAGAACGCGGCCAGGGCCGACCTCCTGGAGCAGCTGGGGAAGACCCTGGACCTGGGGGAGCTGCGAGGTGAGGCTCTGTCACGGTCATGTTTTCTAGAAAGGGAGCCACCCTCAAGCAGAGCAGAGTGCAGCCAGGCCAGTGATCCCAGCAGCACCCCCCAGCATCCCTGGGCCCTCCTGAGCTGGTGATGGAGAGGTGCAGTTTGATTCAGTCCAGGTCTGAATCTTGACAAGTCCCTGCTTAACTCTGGGCTGTAGGCACAGGAGAGGCACGAGCCTTTTGTCTGGGTCACAATCCCCTGTGCACACAGGGATTGACTCAGGCAGCTGAGGAAGAAGGACAAGGTTGATTCAGAGCCATGTGTGAGAGCTTTGGTTTGCCAGTGAGGCTTTGCAATAACATTTTGATACACCTGGGTCTTCCTCCTTGCTAAATGAAATAATTTTTCTTTAGGTACTAATGACTGTACAGTATATTGTGTGTTTCTTGGTCTCCCATAAACCTTGTAATGGTTATCTTGATCCTCCTGTGCTACCTAGGGTGACTCACAGTGCCATCAATGATTCATGTTGGCTGAGTCACTGCCCGCTGCTGGAAATATGTGGGAATAAAACCTGGGACAATAACATGGAAGTGCTCAGTACTTTGAGCTGTGCCAAGCTCAGGAGTGGCTGAGGATGTCATTAACTGTAAATAAATCAAATGGAAGTGTTTTATTCATTTAGCTCCTGGGAGAGTTGAAATTGGAGGCCTTCACAGCCTCATCAGCTGCTGGTTTTTCCCTCCACAGTGGTGCTGTGCATGGTTGGGGTTTGCACTGGATCCAGTGTGGTCCTGCCAGTGTCTGTGGATGACAGGAGAGGGGACAGCAGAGCTGTGTCCAGGCTGTGTGTGTGCCTGCTGCAGGGGAACAGGGGTGGCCCCCTGGTTGGGCACTTCAGGGAGCTGCTCCAGGGGCTCAGCCTGCAGTGCCCCGTGCTCCACAGCACCAGCCAGGTGCACAGGGAGCCAGGAAGGGGAAACCCTTCAGTTTTTCTAACCAGGTCATGAACATCTGTCTGTGTCCATCTAGAGACGCTCTCCTGGCTGCATTTAGCTGCAAGATCAGAGCAGATCTTGACAGGTGTGGAAAGCAGCCTCTGCAGTCACCACACAATGATCCCCAGCCTCACCTTGCCAGGTGACATCATGTCTGCCTACAGGGCAAGAGTGGCAGCAGGACACGTGCTGGGGACACCATCCCCATACTCTCCCTGCTCCACACTGTCTTTGCTGCCTCAGTTTTCCCTGGATTGCAAAGTCATCTCCTTCCTCTGCATCCCCGGTGGCTTCTCCCATCACAGCTTAAATATTAATTCTATTTTGACTAGTGTGGGAGATGAACATTTGATGCATTGTGTGAGCCCGGAATAGGCAGTGTCAGTTGAAGTACAACATTTCAGCAGCCTTTGATGTTTTGATAATGGCTGTAATAAAATATTTATTGATAAATATGAATGTATATTTGGAGAAATAAGAATAGAGATATATTTTTGGACAATTGATATTTATAGGAAACAAAAACATTGATTCTTCTCACCAAGTGCTCATCCTGCAATTTTTTGAAGTCTTATTTTCTTCTCAGAAATAAGAATGAGGAGAGGGGGATAAAAAGGAGAAATGAGCATTGTTTCTGCAGTCTGTGTTGAATTAAAGCTGCAGCACAGGGCACACAGATCCCTTCTCCTTGGCTGGATGGAGTGCAGGGTCCAGCCCACCCTCAGAGCAGTTCTGTGAGGCTTTCCAGCCATGGCACAGAGCTGCTCTGGGACCCACCCTGCTGTGTGGCTGACCTGGAACCCCTGCTGCTCCTGCTGGGCAGGGCAGCACACCCTGAAAGAGGAAGGAATTGGGAGTTTTCTTCCTGCAGAGCTGCCTCCCCTGCATCTTTTGTCACAGGAAGACAAAACCTGGTGGATACCAACCCCCAGATTCCAGGCTCTACTCTGACAATTTGTGCCTGCTCAGCAGCTCAGAGTGGCCATGGCTCAGCTGGAGGCAGCCCTGGGCTCCCTCTGACAGCTCTCAGCCTCCCCAGCCTGTCCCAGGCACAGGAGGAATGTCAAGTTTCAAGTCACATCTCATCAGTTGTAGTTCGTGGCTGGTGTCCCCCATGGCCCAGCTCTCCTGTTCCTCTCCCAGGCAGGTGGGCTCTGCAGTGGCAGCTGGTTTGGAAGGTTAGGAGGATGGTTTGTAAGGTGCTGGGGCCAGCCAAACCCTGCAACAGGTGCTCTGAATCCCTAAAATAAATCTGAATCCCTAAAAAACCCTGCAGCCAAACCCTGCAACAGGTGCTCTGAATCCCTAAAATAAATCCCTAAAAGCATAACAGCCTCTGCAGGACAGATGGACAAGGGCACAGAGATGATGCATTTGGAGCCCTTGTGTTCTCAGGTAAATTGGGGGTGCTGCAGATGCACCAGCATCAGGCAATGAGCTGGGTTTCCTTTTCCATCCCAGCTCATAATTTCTTTGTATGCCTTATAAATACTTCTCATTCTGTGCTGTCACTTGTGGTTAGTAAGAAGCAGTTTAACAAGAACTCCCCTGGAATGGGTTTTAATTCATTTTATGCAGGATGACATTAATAACTCGACTTGTTAATATTTTATTTAATGGGGATAGGAGGACATTCAATTTTACATGAATGCATGTCACGCTGCAGGGGAGGCAGTGCTGATGTGTCTTGAGGATGCAGAAGGGGATGTGAACACAGCCAGAGCCCAGCAGCTGCCAGAATGGACTGCTCAGGGTGGGACCCCCTTGTGCCCTGCAGGGCTGAGCTCAGCCCCAGAGCACTGCTTGGGGAGTTTTATGAAACCAGTTTCAGCCAAGAAGCAGCTTTGATGAGCTCCAGTGAGGTCAAATTGTGGTGATTTTTATATCCTGGAAGTGATTGTTGCCTGTGGTCTCATCCTGCTGTTCATTTGAGGCTGGTCTCCTCCTCCATCTCCATCCCAGTTCATGGAATCTGCCCAGTCTGGGGCTGCATGTTCCAGCCTGTGGGAAGAGCTGGGAACAGCACTGAAGACAGGGAGGGGGAGCAGGGTTCCCCCTGGTTCATCACTGTGAGTAGCCTTGACATGCTGAGGGAGAAAATCATCATCCCCAGTTAGGAGCTGCTTTGCTGAAGGCGTTTCCACCTACACCAGTAATTAAGATTCACTGAGGCTGCTCTTAACATGCTGCTAAATTGGCTGAGCAGCAGAACCTTATTACCTAAATTAAAGAATTACCTGTTTCTTAGTTCTCCAGTCCCACTCTGATGTGGAGATCCTGGTGGGGTCCAAGTTCTCAGGCTGCTGCAGTGTGCTGACACACCATTCCCATTCCTGCCCTTCCCACTCCTGCTCCTGCATTCTGGGAGATTCATGTGGCTCCTGATGCCTGTTGGTTGAATAAAGGAAACAGGAGCTGCCAACAGGACAAAGGGCATGACTGTAAAATCATCACTTCTTCATCAAGAATAAATTCTGTAAGGAGAAAATCCATATGCACATTTGCAAATTGATTTTTGTTCTGTGCCACGTCGTGACACAGAAATACAGAAACTACTTAAATACCTCTGCAGTTGCTGGCTTGTTGTTTTCAAGCACTCATCTGAATGATTTTGGAATATTATTTAAAGATGATTTTCATGTTGTGCCAAATTCCTGGGTGAGAGATATTATGAAGTGCTTGAGAAGAGTGGGGCTGTTGGTGTAGCAAGGCAAAGGATTTTTTGAGAGCCAAAAAGGCAGGTCCATCTGGGGAGGAGTCAGTGTGTTTATTACCTGTGCAGTTAATTGTGGTGGGCATGGACTGATCAAATTTGACCGTGCCACAGGTTATTTGTTCTAAATGAGTGATTCTAACAGTTTTGGCAAAGAAATAACACTGTAGAAAGCCAGAAGAGACTATTACAAGGAACATTAGAGCTGTTCTGAGGAGCACAGCAATCCCTGCTGGGAACCTCCAGTGTTTTCAAGCAGAGCCCTTGGTTCTGCTGGGGACTGTCTGTGCTGCAGCCAAGAGAACCCAGCAGGTGAGAGAGCTCCTGCTTTGGCTTTTTTGGGGCTGCCTGGTTCCCCTGCAGTCTGCCAGCCTTGACCTTCAGCCAGAGGCTGCCAGTGTGGGCTGTGGGGGAGCAGCATCTTTGCTTGGCTGCTTCACTTTGGTGGATAAATCAGAGTGGATCCCTCTGGGGAGAAGAGAGCTCCTAATGCTGAATGGACTAACAGGGAATTGCTCTGAATTATGATCACTACCAAAAACCAGAGGGATAAATGGTGCCTGGAGTGCTTGTTAGTGTGAGCACAGTGATGATGCCCTGAGGAGGGCACAGGGGAGATTCACCACGCTCTCAGGAGGGATGAGCCTTTGAACCTGGCTTTCTTCTGCTCACTTCTAAAAATATTCCTTTAGGTTTCTCTAATGCTTGGATAGCCTGGCCTGGAAAAGTCAATAGATGGGTCACTGTAAAGAGAAATGTCTGTGAAAATGGAAATGAAATGTGGGGTCCAAGTACCTTCTAATTAACTAGAAGTTTGATTAGAGCACAGGTTACTGCTTTTTTTTCTATTTCACCCCCTTTCTTCAGTCATTTTCACCTAGTTGTACTTCCAGCTGCCATTTTGAACAGTCTGTAGCCCAGAGTGTTTCCCTGTGGTGCAGCCTTTCCTCCCCTGTGCATCTCCACGTGGCCCAGGTGGAGCCAAGGGTTAATTAACTAATTAACACCTGCTTTTCTTCACAGGCCTGAAGCGCAGCTACACCTGCAACATCTGCAACGTCACCCTGAACTCCATAGAGCAGTACCATGCACACCTGAAGGGCTCCAAACACCAGACCAAGTGAGTGTCACTGTGCCTCTCCCTCCCAGGGGGCTGCAGTCTGTCTGTCTGCCCGGGTGGGATGCTCTGGGACAGTGCTTTGCCCTCCAGCCTCCTCAGAAGAGGAGCACTCTGGGCTGTGCTAACACAGGTACCAGAGGCACCTCCAGGTGGAGGAAGGCAGGGCTGAACCCACATGGGCTTGCAGGAATCCCAGTGACTTGTGGATAATAATCCTGAGTTTGCAGCTTCTTTCATGTGTGAAACCTCAGGAGAGGCACCATGAGCCCAAGGGGATTAGGTGTTTCCCAGTGAAACAGTTTTTGCTGTGATTTAGATTAATTATGCATTACCCAGCTATGAGAACTGGGGGGAGTCTGCTCTGTCAATTACCACAAATTATTAAAATGAAGTGATGGAGAAACATGATACCAGAGACTAGATTAATGAACTAATTGCTCTTAATGCTCTTATATGTGAGCTTTGGGAGCCATTTCGGGCTGAATCTCTTGGAACTGCCCAGATTAGGAGAGGAATAAAAAGGGATGTACCTGAAGTGCTTCAGGTAGCTTTGAGGGTACTCTGAAAAGGGAGCAGCATGAGCAGAACTAGCAATGGCTGCTAATGGCTTATTTTGTTTAAGCCAGCAAAGGATGAAGCCAGCTGATGTCAGACCTTCCCAGGTTCCTGGTATCATTCACCTTAGCTTTATTCTGTTTATTCAGGGAGCATTTGAATGCCTTCCAAATGCAGTGATGCAGCACACCTGGCAGTGCAGTGTGTTGTGGAGCAGGGGGCTGGGCCAGGTGAGTGAGCCAGGTGTGGTTTTGGGCTGTGCCACAGCAATCTGTGACCTTGGCTGCCTCCATCTGCTGCTCTTCAGCACAGCTCCCTGCTGGGAGATCCCTGCCCAGCCAGGTCATGTGGGAACAGCTGGGACAGGGTCAGGATCCACACCCAGTGCAACAAATTCCCACTGCTGGATAGCAGAGCTGAGAGCTCTTCCTCTTGGAAACCTGGAATGACAGCATCAGTGCCACGCTGCCCTGGCCCAGAGCTGTCATTTATCCTCCCCTTTCCAGTCCTTCCAAGTCTGTATGATTATTGCTGTGGTTGCTGTTGGTATTATTGTGAAGGATAAAGAAGTTTATCTCAAACCAGAGCAGCCTCATGGATGGAGACAGAGATGTGCAGGAAAATGTGTCACCAGTCCCCCACACCAGAGGGTGCCTGGTCCTCTGGGTTATCCCCACACCTTCTGCTCTGTTCTGCAGTCTCCTGTAATTAGCAGAGATTAAGAAATCTTAATTTCTAGTGCTGTGAATGAACACCTTGGGAAGTTATTTGTGCTTTGACTGTGGTAGGAGTGACAGGTGACACACATGCCCCAGGCTCAGCCCGTTCTCAGATAAAGTTTATCTCAAACCAGAGCAGCCTCATGGATGGAGACAGAGATGTGCAGGAAGATGTGTCACCAATTCCCCACACCAGAATGGTGCCTGGTCCAGCAAAGGAATGTGCTGGGCAGCACAAACAGCAGATTCTGGGCTGCATCTATGTCTCAGTAGCCTTTCCAAGCAATTGCCTCTTCCATACAAAGAAAGGGACTTTGGGAATGCAGAGCTGGCCCTTTGCTGAGTTCCCAGAGCTGTGGTGTCCCATGGCAGCACTGTGGCTCCCAGGTGTGCTCCATGCTGGGGGCAGGTGAGGATTGTCCCCTGCTCACTCCTCAGCCAGTGTTCCCCCCTGGTTTCTGCTGTTCTCATTATTGCTGCTTAATGTCAAGGCTGTCCTCTGCCTCCTAACTTAGGCTGAAGCCACTGGACTGCAGTTGCCAAGGCAACAAAACATTTTATGTAGCTGTCCTACTTCATATAGTTAAAGACTAAACAAACCTGAAGAAAGGGGCAGTTAGTGAAGGACTGGGCTGAAGGGATACAGGGATTTTGCTCTGGGACAAAGGGCAAAACAGGGAACAGTGACTGCAGGATGGAAGCTGATACCACCAAAAAATACCAGGCAGATGAGTTTCCTGGAAAGCTGCTTCAGGAGTTCACAACTTTTATGAGGCATGAGCTGCATTGTGGTTATTTATTACTGCTCCTGAGAGCTCTGCAGAGAGCAGCATGCTGAGAGCCCCAGTTAGAGCTGCCTTAAATAACCCACCACACACCCCAGGAGCTTGGCAGCTGTGGTAACCAGGAGCCTGGCACTGCCCCGTGCAGGGCTGGGGGTCCTGGGGCTCCAT
Organism: Haemorhous mexicanus; assembly: GCF_027477595.1. Taxonomy (NCBI): domain Eukaryota; kingdom Metazoa; phylum Chordata; class Aves; order Passeriformes; family Fringillidae; genus Haemorhous; species Haemorhous mexicanus. Next base: position 3,058,841 of record NC_082370.1, on the reverse strand, counting down.
GGGCAGCACAGTGTGAGGGCTGGGGGTCCTGGGGCTCCATGGGCAGCACAATTTGAGGGTTGGGGGTCCTGGGGCTCCATGGGCAGCACAATTTGAGGCTTGTACCCAGCAGCTGAGCTGCTCTTCCTTGAGTGGTGGGGCCAGGAGAAATGAACCTTTCATAGGAACTTGAGGTGCTACCCCAAGTGCTTCTGACTGCTTTTGTTTGACCAAAAGAGGGGGGGAATGGGGCTTAGGAAGGAAGCTGGAGGTTTCTTGGCTGGTATTTTGGTGTTGAATAAAAGATGCAGGAAGAGGGAGCTGATACTGAGCTGGTCCTTATCCCTCCAGCTGTGCATGCACAAAGCAGATATATCTGCCAGCTCCTGGCTTTTTCTCCAGGGTGCAGGTACTTGAGCCCAACTTGAAAATGAAGGTTAAATGCCACACTGGATGTGTGGGGAGTGCAGGGCTCAGCTCAGGCTCCCATGGGTGATGCTGCTGGCTGTGGGCACGTGCTGGCACAGAGCGAGTGTTGGGATGTGGATGGACTCTGGAACATCTGCAGTGGGGTGGAGAGCTAAACCTTTAATTAGGGATTTATGAACTGTGTAGAGATGATTGAGGCATTGTTTCACTTGCTCTCCAGAAATAGATGGGGTTGGTTTTGCTCTCCTCCCTCCTTCCCTCCTCCTCCCATGCAGCAGCAGTGCTGGGCAGGGGCCAGGCAGGGCCAGTGCCCACTTTGGCTGAGCCATGGGGGGCACCAGCAGCTCCTTCCTGTGGGCACAGCAGCAGCCAGAATCTCAGTTGGGAATGTTACTGCTGAGAGGCTGGGAGGGAGGCACATGCCAGCCTCGCTCCTCACTGCTCCCCATGGGCTGGCAGAAACAAAACCTCCCTCTTGGCTGCTTTATGCAAACTGTGAAGATGAAAAATCACTGCTCAAAGTGATTGGCAACAAACAAGAGGGATTAAAGTCCAGATAGTTGTGAAAGGACACAGAGGATATTCAGTGTCTGGGGTCAAAACAATGCTTGTGCAGAATGCTACCCTGGGGCTTGGCAAAAAGCCCTTCCTGGAGAGGGGCTGGGAAGAGGCTGGGTCATCCCCATGGCCTGGAGAAAACAGCTGCCTTCAGGGAACAGGCTGCAGAGAGCCTGGGTTGGGTGTGAGGTACCTCCTGTGAGCATGTGGGTGCAAGGAGCAGAGGTGCTTTTGGCAGAGCAGAGAGCCCAGGCTCAGGTTTGGGGTGGGTGTCAGCCCTGGGCCAGCTGTGGGTCTGTCACGTGTGCCAGAGGGAGAGCTGAGAGCTGAGCTCCTCTGCTTGGGCTGGCAGCCACGGAGGGCTGAGATCCAGCCCTGGTAATTAACAGTCTGACTGTGTGGGGATAACCATTCCCACTCCCATGAAGAAGAACTTTGTCTTCTCGCCTTCATTCTGTCTCTTTGATCAGCCAGACCTCTCTGCCACATCTAGAGCTCACAAATGTAATCCAGGCTTTTATAATCACTCATTTGCACTTTCATAGATGCTAATACATGGAAGGGTTTCCCTTTCAGACTCAGGCTTCCTGGTTGATTTCAGGATTTTTGCAGAGAGAGGACCCAATCCTGCAGCCACCACTGGGGTAAAACCATTTAAATGGTCAAAATGAATGCTGAGGGTTAAGAGTGGTCGTGTCCAGTAGGGGAAGTGGCTCTGCAGCCTTTCCTGCACAACTCTCAGCCTTGCCTTTAGGCTGCACCTGGGGGAAGCCCAGATGGTTGATGTCCTGCTGAGGAGCAGAGGCAGCAGGCTTGGGCCTGGGCAGGCTCTTTCCTCTTTCCTTTCCTTTTTTATTTTCAGGCTGAGAACACAGATGTCTAATTGGAGCAGGGTATTTATCAACATAAGCTGCTTGGCTATTCAGGAAAGAGCTAATCAAAATATTGTTAATATCATGCCTGGAGAAATGTCACCCTTTCCCATGGTTGCATTTACATCACTTTTCCCATCTATTTAAGAAGGTGTGAACAAACACTGACAGCCTGCTGTGGCTGAAGCTTGTCCCAGGGTCTGTGTGTCTGGCACAGCCAACACAAGGGGAGCTCTGGGGCTGCCTGGCCCGGCTCCACCTGGGTCAGATTTAGTGCCAAATGGTGTTTCTGTTTCTCCTGGATGCTTCCAGCCCTGTGCCTGGTGCCAGCAGGTTGGGCTCCTTCTGCACATCCTTGTCAGAACCCAGGACATTCCTCTGGCTGCCCTGGAGGACTCCAGACCCTGGCAGGGGGCTCAGAGCCCTTGGCACGGGGTCAAAACCACCTGTGCCTTTGATTTTAGCCATGGAAACAATTCCCAACTCTGTGTGAGGAGTTACAAGCCACAAGAGTTTGAGCAGAATGACAGTGAATTTGTCACAGGGTGAAAAAGCAGAATTTTGGGGATTTAGAATGGGGGTTCAAGAGGCAAGATGGAGGAATCTGGCCATCCTTCTTCTTCTCCTTCTTGTCCTCCATCTCCTGCTGTGATGGTGACACTTCTGGATTGGTTTAGAGCACAGACAGACTGTCTAACACAGGTGACAGGGATTGGGAAATTATTGTAAATAAAGCACAGGTAGTTCTTGGTATAAAAAGCCAACAGCAGCCCAAGGGCAGGGGCTGTGCCCCAACCCGACCTGCTGGGCAGAGCTCAGCACGGCAGAGAGAGAATGGAATGGATGAGAGAAAATAAACAACCTTGGAAAGCAGAACCAATGATTCTTGGCTTCTTTGGTCGTGGGGCTGGGAGAAAAAAGACTTTCTAATACCTTGGGGGTCATCTCAGCCACAGAAACCCAAGACATGAAGGTGTTCTCTGACAGAAGATTTCCTGTAAATTTCTGGAAATTAGAGCAAGTGAGTTGTATTGTGCACTTCACACCCAAGCCAAATGATTTTGTTCTACAGTAACATTTGGAACTAGTAGCATTTCTATGCACTTTTTGTAGTATAGAGTGGGTTATGGTAAAGGAACCTTTAGAGCAGTAACAACTCCAGAATATGAATAGTTACAAAAGGTAGATGGAATTGATAGGCATTTTAATTTGTCATAGTTTCAGTTCCAGGGAGCAGCTGAATAATTACACTGCCTGTGAAGAAAGAGAATGTAATACTTCCCCTCATTATAGATCTGACTCGTCTCCCTTCCCTTTTAATGTAAGTGAAAATGAAGATATCTCTGATATCTTCTGTTTTGATCATAATTTGAAAGCCCCAGAACAGCCTGTACAGCTCTGTGTTGTGGTGCTGGGTGTGCAGATTAATCATTTTCATGTAAAACCCAAACACTGGGTTAATTGCTCAAAGCACAAACCTGAGCTTGCCAATGCCAATTCCAGTGAGGAATTCCTCATCAGCTGAGCTGTGCTGGGCCATGGAGGAACCAGTTGGGCAGGATTTGTGAGGCTCTTAAATTCAAATTTAGACCTAAAGAATGGAGACCTTTTCCAATTTGCTGTGGTGGTTTTCTTTTACAAAACACACCAGGATGGAGCGTGACCTGGGCTGCTTTTCTCTCTTGCAGCCTGAAGAACCAATAGTGGCTCATCAGTGGAGAAGAGGACAAGCACTAATGCTGCTTCTGTGGAAGGGAGCAGGTCAGCAGGAGAGGAAGCTTTCTTGGACAGTGATCCTATGTGGATTCAATAATTAACATGTAACTAACCTTTGCTTTGGACAAGTACATGGATTTTTTTTTTTTAATTTTGTGGTGAGTTAAAATATTTCGATGGATTTTTTTACCCTTTCAAGACAATATTTATTCAGCACAGAGTCTAGAGTATGATAACTATCCTGTAAATACAGCACTTACTCATCAGTCATCATCTTCAGGGACAGTGGAAACAAACTATTTTACTTTTTCATATTTATTCCTAGATTTCTCCCAAGAGTATAAGATTATTCTACTGCATTATCCATGATAGTGATGTAATCAGTCTTCAATCAGAAATAAACACACTTTCTTCACCTTCTCCAGCATGGTTTGTGTCAACACATACAGAGCAGCAGCAGTGAATCGTGGGGATTGTGTAACGGATGAGTTTCTTCCTTCCCTCTTTGTCTCTAAAGAAACAAATGGTTCCATGAGTAAAGAACACTGAAAAGAAAGTGTGAATTCTTTTTCCTGCTGGTAGGATTCCTGCAGGCTCAGCAGAAGCTGTTTGCTTTATTGACTTTGCTGCGAGGCCGACGCTGCCGTGCCCACCAGAGAGCTGCAGGAGCCCGGTGGCACCAGAGCCTTGGCACAGGCTGAGCTGGCCAGGCCCTCCCAGGTAAGGCTGGTGCCCTGTGCACCTGCAGGGACACGGGGTACCCTGCACTGACCCAGCTCTGCCCTGCACAGCCAGCAGCAGCTCGTTCCCCTGCCTGCTTTGGGCACCTGAGAGAGAAGGAGCCGAGAGGGAGGAGAGCCCTGCAGTGCTCTGCACCCCGGGGCTGCCCAGAGCTCTGCTGGCCAGGAGCCTCTGCCCTGAGCTGTCCCTGAGCCCTCCCTGGGCTGTGCCTGAGCCCCTGGGCTGTCCCTGAGCCCCTGGGCTCTGCTTGATCACCTGGGCAGTGCCTGAGCCCCTGGGTTATCTCTGATCACCTGGGCTGTGCCTGAGCCCTGAGCTGTACCTGAGCCTCCAGAGCTGTGGAGGGACAGCTCAGGTGCACTGCAGCATCACCTCCTTCCCTCTGAGGGGACACTCAGAGGCACTGCAGAAGCTCTGTGTGATTAATTTGTGCTCTTGCATCGATGCCTTTCATGTGTGGAGGAGAATGGGTTTTTCACAGATGAGTAAACATCTCCTTGGGTTTCATAGCTGTGGGGTGGTTTCATTTATTGTGTTTTGGGTAATAACACGAGCTGCCAGTGTTCCTGAAGCTAAACTGCCTCTTTACAGAGAGAATGATTTACAGAAATAGGGCACATCAGTCATGTGGGTTCAAGCCTGACTTTCCAAGCCTTCTTTCCCCAAAGGAGCCCTCCCCCAAGCAGCATCCAGGGTGCTGCAGAGGCGTTTTTGTCAGGAGACAAGTCCAAAAATCTGTGTGCTCTAGTAATCACTACAAGCTAATTGCAGCAAATTAATTACAGCACAAACACAATTTCTTTCCCCAGGCAGGCATGGAGACAGCTCTGCAGTGAGCTGGGTTGGACCCAGCCTCTGCTCCCAGCCTGTGCTAGGCTGGCTGTTCTCCCCGGGGTGCCCAGGCTGGCCTGGAGCTGGTGTCACTCTGGTGTGTCTTGTGGCACTGCAGAGCAGGAGGCTCAGCACTGCTGATGGGATTCCCACCCCCCAGCACCTGGCCCAGGTGAGTGGGAGGCAGGTGAGCTGCCCCTTCACACCCCTGCCTCCAACTTCTGCCTGGAGGGACAGAGCAGCACAATATTTCCATTTGTTGCCAATATTGTCCAGGTCCAGTCAATCAGGCTTTGGTCCCTAAATCCTTTTAATCTGTTGCTTTTCCTAAGTTCTTTAGGCTTTCAAAGCAAGACATAAAAAGACAAATCTCCGCATGGTAAATCAGTGATCCTTGTAGAAGTGATGCCAGATCTCTGATGTCAAGCCTGGTCCAATGGCCCCAGGCTGAAATGTGTGAGAGGATGTATTAGAGAGCTTTGAAAATGCTACCCTTCATTTGAGTATATTTTCTTCATTAAAAAAAAAAAAAAAACATAAACACACTCAATATTTTTCATGCAGAACATCTATAGGTAACAATTTGATTTTGTCTGTTCTGGCCAAATGTTTTACTGGTTTAAAATTCTGTGCAAGATAGTCTGTAAAGAAAATAAATCTCAATAATACATCTTCAGTCTGGTTGGGTCTTTCCCCAGACTAACTTTACAGTCAGTGCTAACTGGAATACAGGTGGCACTGGGAGACAGCTGCAAATGTGGCTGCCAGCAAGGAAATGCAATGTTTTAGAAGTGTTTCATTAATGCAGCCATACTGAGGCAGCTCTCCAGAGCCTGGTGGGTGACTCAGGTTGTGTTTCAGGGGCAGCACACTGACTTCCAGTGGTGTTTTATGCTCAGTCACAGCTCAACACAAATAATATGTGGTTTTATCTGGCTCCTTATGTGGTGGCAGTGGAGCTCTATGGCAACAGGGTGTAACCTGAGGCAGCCCTGAGGCAGCAGCTTCATCCACAGATTAATCATGGCAGAAGAATGCTCCAGCTACGTAAGTGGTGCTTCCTTTGTTAAGTTCCTATTGCATCAACTTAATTAGCAAGTCCTGACCTTTAAAACCACCTTCCATAATCTTCAAATTAAGTATGTGGAAGTCTGGTTCTTCCTCTGGGCTGCACCTGCCTGAGGTCAGGGACCTGAGCAGCTGCCAGCCTGCTCCTACTCCCTGTGGGGAGTCCCCAGGGCTGGAGAGGGGCTGGGGACAAGGAGGACCCACTTTGGGGGGTTGAATGAGAGCTCCAGAGAGAGAGCAAATGTCCATCAACCCTGCAGTGTGCTCCTGCTGAAGTTCCTGCACTGGGCTCAAGGGTGAGACTGCAGGAGAAATTCTGTAGTGGGGCACTGCTCCCTAATTGAACCCTGTCACCCACTGGCAGGGCTCTGACAAAAGCCTTTGTCTAACACGTTTTTAATCAGTGTGTGCATTTCAATTTGCATATTAATAGCAAGGAGCTGTTATTACAGCTGCTGTTGATGAGATGGTGTCAAGCCCATCTTCCAATCTGAGGAAAGAAAGAAACTGCATCTATTATGTAAAGAATGACTTCGGCAGAAAACATGTCTGAGGATCGTCCATTCTTTGTCTCTATCTTCCTTTATCTCTGCCTTTATTTTGCTCTTAATGGCTCATATAGATGCATTCATTAAGCTTCTTTTTTCCCTTTAGAACAAGGATCATTTAACAAGAGACTGGGACAGGATTTTGTGCCTGTTGTGACAGCTCCAAGCTAAATACAACAGTCTTGTTCAGTGCTTTTGACTTCTGTAAAATGGCAAAAGGTGGCCCTGCTCTGGGAGCCATTTTTTGCAGCTGACCCAGAAGAATAATTAACATTATGGCAGTGCTCTCCAGGTTCCAGCCTTCCACAGCTCCACAGTGTTGCTTCCCCATCCATCCCAGTGCCAGGCTGGGCTGTGGTGGTGCTGATGGCACAGGAGGCAGATGGAGCATGGCTGCTGCTCCTCAGAGGATGCACAGGAGGAGTGGGATGAGGGAGAGCTCATGGGATGGCTCAGAGCAAACCATGATAAAGGGAGAACTATGGAAATAGAAAATGCAAAGAAAAAGCCCTGAGGAAAAAGCACTGCCCTGCAGCCCAGCTCCAGGAAATGAGCTGGAGGAAGAGCAAGCCCTGCACACACACATTTATTGAGAGCAGTGCTGGTCTGAACAGACAGACAACCTCAGTTCACCTACTGCTGCCAATTCAACAGCTTCTCCTAATGAGGAGATTGTTATCTGTGCTAGGGAATGTGGAACCCAGCAGGTGCACAGGATTAAATAACAGAAAAGCATCCTTGCTAGTGCCAAAACCGTGGTGGTGCAATGTCAGGGGTGAGTGGCACCCTTGGATGGGTGCTGTCAGGATGCTGCCTTTGTGCTTGGCCTTGGGGTGCACAGAGATGGAGAGGTTTGTGCCACTGGGCCACTTGGCTGGGGTGGCCAGGAGCAGGGCTGTGGCTGGAACGGAGCCACTGTGGGCTCTTCCCTCAGCCTGCCCTCAGAAGTGGCACAGGCTGCTCAGGCAATGCCTTTGGCTGTTCCTGCAGTTGAAATTTGGAAAGGTCTGGCCAGAGTCCAGCTCACAGCATGCACCTCTAAACCAGGGAGTGCTGTCTCGATTGCTCCCACCATGACTCACTTTCTAATGCAGATATTTAGTTCAGTAGTGCAGCAATGCATTAAAATGGATCTCAGTAAAAAGGCAAAGCTAATTATACAAGACCCAAACAATTTCCCCCCTCCCTCTTGTCCTGAACATCTTTGGCCACTGACCAGTGAGTGCCCACAGGCTCTGGAAACAGGAAGGCAAAATCAGTCTCTGCTCTTGTGCCCAAGGGTTGTTTTCCTCTCCAAACACCCCATCTGCAGCCTCTCCCTGGCACAGCTCAGGTGCTTATTTCACCTTTATAATTAATTCTATGTAATTTACTATCAGTGCTGTAGCAGTGAGGATTTAAGGCTATAGGATAATAAGGTTTATAGTGAAATTAGAGTATCCAGTAGATTCAGAGACCAGACAGGCTTTATGGCAACAACAGATTCTTCTTTGGATCAGGAGTAGGAACAACAAGCTTCCAGCTAGATCTAGACTAGAAAAAAATCAGCTTCAATTTAATGTAATTATGGCAACAAATTAGTGTGGGGCAAAAGGCAGTAAGTCCCTGTAAAATTAAGTAGTATAAAACTAATTTATTGTTTCAAATTTGGGAAGTTTAAATAGGGTTACAGTCATCACCTAATTTCACAGGGGTTGAAATGAATTTGTTGTTTTGCATTGGACAGCAAGTTGGAAGTGCCAGTTGCCAGCTGTGATTGCACATGTTGAGGGTTGTGTTTGGGGGCTTGTCCAGCCCTCCGTTGCCATTCAGCATCATACACTTGTGTGTGAGAATGCCCATCGTGGTGATTTCTGTTCTGAGAACAGGATATTTTTGTCTGTGCCAGTTCTAAAGCAAGCACAAACATAGAGGTGCATTGCAAAAGGAATGTTAAAAATGAATTATTTCAAACCGTGCTGTATGGTTGGATTCGTTTTGGGTTTTTGAGGATTTATTTCAGTTGCGCCTCCCTTTCCCAGCCAAACCCTGTTCATCTCAGAGAGGCTTTGGCACAGCAGCATGCTTGTTTGGGTTACACCAGTCTCTCTCTGTCCCACCTGCTCCTCTCTGAGGTTTCCTCTCAGAGCAGGAGCCCAGATCCTCTGCATCTCTGCCACTCTGGGCAGTGGGAGCAGCAGCAGGACCCAGGGCAGCATGCCACTGCTTGGGGACAGGGGACAGCAGTGCTGGGAACAGCAAATGGAGCTCAGGAAATCATCCATCACCATCTCAGCACCGTGCAAGTGTGCTGACAGCCCACCCTGCCCTGCCTCCCCTCTGTGCCAGTTGCCTCAGTATATTCACGGTGATGAGTAATAAAGTAATATTTTAAATTCAGACCCAATGGTTCAGACCCATTTCTCTGCATAGCAACACCAGGCTCCTGTCCCAGAAGGGGAATTTAGAAAGGCCTCAGAGACATTTAACAGAATTTTCTCTTGGAAGTCAATCCAGAGAACAGCTCTGGAGCCATTCCCTGCTGGCTGGCTTCAGTGTGCATGTTTTAAACAGTCAGCTGCTGTGCGAGTTTAATATAAAACACGAGCGTTCTATTTAATTAAACACGCAGTTAAAGAATATCTGCAGCTTGCAGAGGGATGCTCTGTGGCTCCCCTGCCCCTCAGTGTGTCACCAGGGCACTGCTGTCTCCTCCTTGCTGAGCAATGAGCTGCCAGCAGCTTCAGCAGTGCCCTTGGGGATAATGCTGGTCCCCAGAGCGAGTCCCTCCCCTTTCCTGCTGACCCAAGGCTTATTAAGTCATTTGGCCCCTTGGGGAGATTTATTGCTGTGACAGAGCAGGGGTGACGTGGCTGTGGCTGTGGCTGTGCCAGGGCTGAGCCTCACAGCAGGGCAGCCCTGAAGGCTGGAGGTGCTCTTGTCTCTGGGGCTGGTCAGACTGTCAGTCTGGGCCATTAAATATCTCCTGGCCCTTCTCCCCACAAACTTCTCCTCATTTTTCTTGGCCTCCTGCATACTAGCTTGAGTGACTTGTGTAGATAAAACATTGGCCAATGAATCCAGAGTGCAAAATGTGCTGGGTTTTTTGTGTTGTCTGTGCTAGTGTTTAACCATGCCTCAGCCAAAAATAGCAGGCTTTGGGGAACTCAGTAGTCTCCTGCTCATCAGCTCGTTCCATTCCTGTTGCTGCTGTCTGGCAGAGGCTGGCTGGGCTGCAGAGCAGTTCCTGCCAGCTGCAATAGATGCACGGGCAGAGCAGGGGTGTGTTGCTTTGATTTTTTTTAAGATTTTCTAAGCCTTCTGATGTTTATATTCTTGTAACGAACTTTCTCACACACTTTATGTAAATAACTTACTGTTTTGCATTCTTTTATAGAAGAAGAAAAATTTGATGGACTGTTGGTTTGTCCAGTGTGGTTGGAGAGGTAGCACTGTCACCCTCCAACCCGCTGTCACTTTTAAAAATCTATAAATGTTAGAAGCAGAAATTAAATAATCCCTTTTTACCTTGAAAAAAGCAGTGTGTGCACATGGTGTTATTTTGTGTCCTCTAGTAACAGGGCTGCTCTCCCTGCTCTTGGGGGCTTTCCTTGCCCTGCAGAGCTGGCTGAGAGTGCCCCATCTGTGTGAGTGCCCCAGACTGGGCCAGTGGCATGGCAAAGCACCAAGGGCTCAGGGTGCAATCATGGGATGGCATTTATCCATGCACAAACCACTCATAGGAGCCGCCCCAGCAGCTTCTGCTCTAAAACTGTGAAAATTATTTTGCGTGTTTAACACTGCTGTAATAGCTGTGATGGTATTTACAATTCCAATCAGCCAAAATCTCTGCCAGAGCTGTTGTGTGTGGTGGCCTTGTGAAGTCACTCTCTGCTTTCACTCAGGAGTGAGAACACAGCGCTCCCAGGAGTTGCCACGCTGGTCAGGGAAGGACAAAGAAATGCTCATTAACTGGCTTATCCCTCTGAAAGGGCAGCTCAGAGTGCCTGCCAGGCACTTGGAGGCTCCAATTGGCACAGGCAATTCTGCTAGAGAGACAGAGAATCTGCCCTCTGGAAGCTCCTGTATGGAGGATTTCTTGTCTGTCCTCACCAGAAGTCACTGCCACAGAGCTGCAGGCTGGGACTGGCTCTGTCAGGAGAGCCTTGGGGACAGCCCTGGAGTTAATTAGGGAGGAATTAGGGAGTGGCTGGAGAAATCCTACTGCAGCAGAAGAGCAGGTCCCCTCTGGGCTGGCCCAGCTCCTGCAGGCTGGTCGGTTCTGAGGGTGACTCTGTGACCTGAGGCTGGGCTGCTCTGAGGGTGACTCTGTGACCTGAGGCTGGTCCGTTCTGAGGGTGACTCTGTGACCTGAAGAGAAGGTCAGTTCTGAGGGTGACTCTGTGACCTGAGGCTGGTCAGTTCTGAGGGTGACTCTGTGACCTGAGGCTGGGCTGTTCTGAGGGTGACTCTGTGACCTGAAGAGCAGGTCAGTTCTGAGGGTGACTCTGTGACCTGAGGCTGGTCGGTTCTGAGGGTGACTCTGTGACCTGAAGAGCAGATCAGTTCTGAGGGTGACTCTGTGACCTGAAGAGAAGGTCCGTTCTGAGGGTGACTCTGTGACCTGAAGAGCAGGTCAGTTCTGAGGGTGACTCTGTGACCTGAGGCTGGTCAGTTCTGAGGGTGACTCTGTGACCTGAGGCTGGTCATTTCTGAGGGTGACTCTGTGACCTGAGGCTGGTCGGTTCTGAGGGTGACTCTGTGACCTGAGGCTGGTCAGTTCTGAGGGTGACTCTGTGACCTGAGGCTGGGCTGCTCTTAGTCCTGCTTTGCTCTTGCTTTTTCTCCTGCTCATTAGTTAGTTTAGCCAGGCAGCCTGAATTGTCCCTGGACTGTTTTTCCTTCCCTTCCTTGGAACCACTGGAGCCTGCTCCGGCCTGGGCCCCTTTGCGGCCTAGCGGGGCCTGCTCTGGGCAGCAGCCGAGGGACTGACAACAGAACAACCATTCCCAGAGAGACTTTCTGAGTTTGTCATCTTTTTCAGAGCAGTGAAAGAGTGTTGTCATCCGGTGTTGTTCATTTTGTGTGCTGGGGGGTGCTGTGCCTGTTAAATAAACAGGTTCTTTCCACTTCTCTCCAAGGAATCCTTCCCGAAGCAGTTAAGAGGAGGGACCATGTGAGTTTGCTTTCTGGAGGGGCCCCCTTTGGAAGTTTTCTCCCAAATTTGCCCTAAACCAGGACAGTTTGGTTTCCCTTTGCTTTGGAGAGCTTCTCCCAGAGGAGCTGGGAGGTTCCTGTGTGGATCAGCCAAACTGGAGTGTGGCAAAACCCTGTAGTGAGTGGGACACCCCTCTGGGTGATGGCTGCAGCAATGTGGGGAAGTGCCAAGCTAAAGAGAGAACAGCTGGATATGGAGCAAGAGACTGAGAGTGATGAGAAGGGCATTTTGTGAGGCTATTCTGAGTCTGTGCAGGGTGACTGACTTCTCTCCAAGGTCTGGTTTGGGATGACATATATTATTCATATAGCAGGAATGGGTGTCTTCCCTCCTGGTTTTCTTATGAAAATATCTTCTATTCAGAGCACTGCAGAAAGTGTGATATGATTTATCTGAAGGTACAATCAGAATTTTTTTTAATATTCCAGAGCTGTAGTCAGCAGGGACTTTGGTGGTTAATATTCAGGGCCACAAGCATCCAAGGTTTTGAGTCACCACTACTTCTTAGTGTATGAGGCAAGAAAAGTGGCCCTGAGTGAAGAGTGGCAGGCACAGCTCCTGGCTGCCCCGAGGCACCCCAGCTGGGCTTGGAAGTGTCCTCCTGCCCTGAGCTTCCTGATGGAGGTGGTGGGGCTCGACCCTCTGAGCTGCAGAACCTCTGGGCAGGTCTGAGCCTGCTCAGCACTGCAGCTCCCTCTCATATGCTCAGCAGAGTCTCCCTTGTTCCTCCTCCTTCTGAAACCTGGGAGGGTGTGGGGGTGGAAGTTTCCCTGCTGTGTCCTCCTGAAGTCCCCCTGTGGCTCTTTTGGGGCTCCCTTGGGGCCCAGCTTTCCCTGAGTGCACCTGCTGACTCCCCTTGTTTAGTGCCATGGAGCAGAATTTCAGGGGAAGTTCCCTAAAATCACAGATTGAATTCTTTCCAGCTCAGGGTTTTTAGCATTGCATCTCAGAATTTCAGGTAAAACAGATCCATCTGTGAGCTCTGCCATAACCTGCAGTTCTCATTTTGCCTCCAGTGACAATGTGACCTCATTTTGAAAGGTCTGAATAACTTGCATTTGGCCCCTGGATATGACACAGAATCCAACTACTTCCCTCTTTATTATACCTGTGGCAATAATTATTCTTCCTCTCCAAACACAGCATTTTCCTCTTTAAAAGGGCTTTTTCTCATTCTCATTTCCATCCTGGAAGTGCTGGTTTCTGTTCTATTTTTAATGGAAAGGCTGGAGGGCAAATGCAATTAAACCACAGTGCATGAACTGTAACTTGAAATAGATTTTTTAAAAAAACCCAAACATCACCTTGTCACTCGCAGAGGACTGGCTTTCTAATCTGGGCTCCAAGTCCAAGTTTCAGTTCTTGTGATCAGACCAGGGGAGGCAGGATCACAGAGGATTTGGAGTGAAATGAATTGAGTGTGTTAAAGAAGGAGATCCAGTTACCCCAGGGCTGGAACTGGATGACAGGGCAGCACTCAGCATCACTCCTGGTGTCATGGGGTGTTTTGAGGGAGGAGGAGCTGTGTGTGAGCGTGGGGCTGCTCCCCTTGCACAGAGGGTTTTAAAGGCAAATGTGTTTTCACCACCTCAAATGTCCCTTGTGGCCAAAGGCGTGTTGCTGTCACATGCTGAGGCTGCTGATCCCTTCCTGTTCAGCCCCTGTGCCACGGGCAAGGAGGCAGCTGGGGAGGATGGAGTGAGCTGCCATTCTGGCTAACAGACAGGATCAATGAGGTGAAAGGTGCCATCCTTCTCCATTTGCTCCTCACGCTGGAATCAATGCCCTGCTGCTGTTACCACTCACCTGTAGCCACATTTCTCTTCACAGAGAAAAGCAAGGCACAGTTCTTCCCCAGAATATTTCTGGGTTTCACATTCTCTGAACCTCAGAGAAAGTAAAAACAGTTCTTATTTGCTGTGCCTGTGTTTGTGCCAAAGTAGAATGCAATATGGAGATTATTTCCCCAAAGTGATGGTGTTTTGGTTCCTTGGCCTACCAGGGCCAAGCGTGCAGCTCCACATTTCTCCTCACAGAGAAAAGCAAGGCACAATTCTTCCCAAGAATATTCTTATCTCACTTGCTGTGCCTGTGTTTGTGCCAAAGTAGAATGCAAGATGGAGATTATTTCCCCAGAGTGATGGTGTTTTGGTTCCTTGGCCTACCAGGGCCAAGTGTGTGTGTGTGTGTGTGTTGGGACTGTCAGCTAAAATTCACAAGATTCTGTGCAGTGGAGTGCAGAGATGAGTGCTTGGCAGATTCAGCTTAGATGTAATATAATATAGTATAGAATAATATAGTATAATAAAGTAATTAATTAGTCTTCTGATAAGATGGAGTCAGATGCATCACTCCTCTCCTTCATGAGGGGCTAAAATATCCACTATAGCCCTGCCCATGGCAGGGAGGTGGAATGAGATGAGCTTTAAGGTCCCTTCCAACCCAAGCCATTTTGGGATTCTCTGATGAACTTGGCCACCTTCTAATGCCATTAAGCTGTGAAAAGCTTTAGGGGCAGCTCCTGAGAGCTTTTATAGTCATAAATACTTTTATACCTGTAAGACCTTGAACCATTGTAGCCACCATCCAGTGCAGCTCTTTCTGACGCTGTCCAGGGTCCTCACCTGCCCTGTTCTGCTGGGAATTGCTCCAGGAGGTGTCTGCAAGTGCAGGTGCAGAGGGTCTGTGCTGCAGCAGCCATGCTGCTGTGCTGCAGTGCAGGTAAAAGGCAGGATTGCAGGAAGGTAATAAACTGCCCCATTTCCCAACCAATTAAACACCTATTTAAAGGCTGACTTGGCCACTCAGGCAGCAGAAAACAAGGTACAAGGCAGTACAACTGCTCAATGGCCACTCCAACTGCAGCTTTTCAAAAGTTCAGGTGCTGTTAATCTCCAGAATACGGTTTCATCTGTCTGCAGCAGCTGCCTTTTGCATGTTTTTCTAGTGTTTATAAGATGTTCCTGTTTTACTTAAAGTTCACAGCATTTAAATAATGTGTTTGAGCAGATTAAAAATAGCACAAGATGCCACCTCTCTCCAGGCTGTGGGAAAGACTCCAGCCAACAGGAAAATCTCCCTGTCCATCCTGCTGATGCCAGACTCCCCTCCTGCTGTACTTCATGCCACTTCATTTTTTAAATTGGCAGCTTATTGAAATGAAATGATTGTGTTTGTGTGTGTTGTCAGTAGCATTTAAGCTGTTCACTTTTTGGAAATCTGTTGGCTCTCCATGGGGCAAGCACAGGGATAAATTCCAAATAATAGGTGGATGAAAGAGTCTTTCATCCACATAGTGAAATCCTTCCAAGAAATCTGCTTTACAGGTGAAAAATCCTTAAAAGTCATCCAGAGCAGCTTTCTGGGATAGTTTATATTTTTGTATAGTAAACAAAATTATCTCAAAAGAGATACATTTAAGTTGGAAGACTGCTGCCTTCTGTGGGGGAGTGGGGTGTCTTTAAGACTTAAATTAAAACCTTAAGGGACCCACAGTTACCCTGCAAGATGGAGGAATAAAAAATACAGACAATAACAGGCAGAGCAGTTTCTCCTGCAGACTTCTCATTGTGGGCTGCCAGTCTGTTGTTCATCATCAGAAAAATTTGTATTTATCCCTGGCATTTCTTGTGTGCCCTCCTGAATACACAGGAGGAGTTGTTAAAAATAAATGCTCCTAGCACTGTGCTCTACAGCCTCCTTGTGAGATGTGTAGAGCAAGCAGCTCTACAGCCAAGGTTGTGTGTGTGTGTTAATAGGAGGGTATTTTTTGTTTACAGAAACAAAATACGTGAGTTCTTATTGGTAACAAACTGTGGGAAAATGACAGGAAAACAAAATGTAGGAAAATGTGTGTGTGAGCCAGAGAGGAGCAGATTACACAGGCACAACCAGGCTGAGAAATGTCTCCAGCATCGTTGTCCAAGGGCTTGGCTGGGATACAAACTGGGGAGTGAGACCCTGAGCTCAGTTGCTGTTCCTCTGTGCTTGTGGCAGGTGGGTGCTTCCCCCTGGGTACCCTGCAGGTGATCTGGGCTCTCTGGGGGGAGCTGGCTGTTGTCCCATGCGTGAGCAGCTGGGAATTAAATTCATCTATTCCTGAATGAAGGCCATTTCTAATGGAGCCATTTCTAATAGTGCTGCTGACCCAGTGCATGGGGCTCATCTTTCAGCCACTTCAGTCTTGTTAATGTATTTCTTCCCTGTAATTAGCCTTTCCTGCCATGACTCAGGGCACATGCATTATCCCCCACAGGGCCTGTGGGCTGGGATTGGTGTTTTCCTGCTGGAGGGGGGTGTGGGGGATGTCTCCTCAGGTTCAGAAGCTGCCAGAGCTCAGCTGCAGACACCTGGGAAAAGGGCTTGGAGGAAAGGATATGCTGGAAAGCAACTCACTGTCAGGTTTGGAGTCAAACAGAATAAAACTGATAGCTTTTAAAATTTCATGGTTGTGTTAATGCACTCTGTCAAGTGTAATTAAATGTAGAGACTCAGTGGATTCATATAAACACTCTGTGGGAGCCTGTCAATCTTCCAGGGAAGTGAACCCCCAAACAAATGAACAAACCTTTAATATCTTCAGCTCTGCCTCTTTCAAGAGCAGAGCTGGGGGCTCTGGAGAAGGATCCAAGGGCATATTTCCAGGAGAGATGCTGTGTCTGGAGGGCTGAGGGACAACTCCTCACACCTTCTGCTGTACCCACCTTCGTGCTGCAGCACAGACCCCAGATCTACTGATCAGAACGTGGCCTGGCTCTGGGTGCCAGCAGATGGAGATGCTGGGCTTGGCACTCAGCTACACCCACCAGCAACTCCTGATGCCCCTGCCCTGTCCTTCAGCAGCTGCTGGAGCTACAGGACCAAGAGCTGCTGGCTTTGCTCTGCCTGAGTCTCTGCTCTGCTCCTTCACCTTCAAAACACAGACTGCCTGATGGAAAATGCTTGTCCCAACTTCAGAATCTGAAAAAAGCCAAAAAGTGGAGGGGAAGATGCTGCAGGCACAATTGAGCCATGGATGGCTGTCTCAAAGGTGAGCATCCCCCCCACAGTGGAGGTTTGTGCAAAAGGCAGCTGCTGCAGACTGATGAAACCATATTCTGGAGATTAAAAGCACCTGAACTTTTGAAAAGCTGCAGAGGAAACCTCCTACAGGTTGCACCTCACTACCAGTAAGTGTTGGAAGGTAGGAATGTGCAGATGGCACTGAGACATGGAGGAGCCCACCTGGGCCTGGCCAGCTCCTGCACCTCAGGGGGGTGGGCAGGAGGGGTTTCTGTCAGCTCAGTGCCCTGTGTCTCCATGCCACGTGTGCCCAGGGCTGCAGGGCATCTGCTGCTTCCTACACCTGCACCAAGGCACTTCTGGAGGTGTTTCTCCTAAGCTTCTCAGAATTCCTCTGTGCTCACGAGTAGAATTGGGAAAATCATCTACAGCAGAGTGAGAAAGGATAAGACACTGCTGAGCTAATTTTTTCCTGTTTGTGGGGTTTTTTTTCTCTTTCTCAGTTGAATTCTCACCTTCTCACAACAGTTGTTGCCTATCACTGTAAACTTCATTTAATCCTTTTGTGAAGTTAAAGT
The DNA here is from genome assembly GCF_027477595.1 of Haemorhous mexicanus. Lineage (NCBI taxonomy): Eukaryota > Metazoa > Chordata > Aves > Passeriformes > Fringillidae > Haemorhous > Haemorhous mexicanus. The sequence goes on along the minus strand of NC_082370.1, from coordinate 3,041,323 downwards.
AAATATGACTGAAAGACAAAATAAATACATGCTGTACTTGATGTAAGACTGATGACACGTCCCCCAGTTATCTTCAGCAGTGAAACAGCTATAATCAAATTTAGAGAGCAGCTGTGTTGCTCAGCACTGCTGACAGGGATGCAGTGGGTTAGAATTGATGCTGCCTCTCGTTCATCCAGCAGCAGCACGATGGCCCCAGTGGGGATGTGCTCACCCAGCCTTGGCACACACCACCAGCAGCACTGGGCACCACCAGCCTGCTCTGCCCCTCACCCTGGCACTGGCCCACTGCTAATCCTCTGCTCCTAGGTGGTTCCTGCACATCCCTCAATGTGCTGGGAAGTGGGACAGAGCTCCAGGCTCGTGTCCCTGCTGGGCTGCCATGCCCTTCTCAGCCACCACCTTGCATTGTCCATTCCTGACAGCTCCAGGGAATTTCCTCTGTTGGGCTTCAAAGTCAGCCAAGCACTTGAGCTGCTTTTATTTTTTTTTTTTTTTTTTTAGCTTTAGCACAAATAGCTGTTTAAGTGGAGGACTCATTTCAGCTGTCTGTTTTCTCAAAAAAGAAAAAAAGAATCTCTGCATCTCCCTGCTGTCCTGGCCACAGCAGGATGTGTCCAGCAGCAGCAGGGAACCTGATGGTTTAACATCCCCAGAACCTTCTGTGATGCTCTTGGGTTTTCACAGTCAGCCTAATAGTGGTGTTCAAAATAATTGCTATGGAGGGAAAATGTGCCTTATCACAGGGAGCAGCACATGGACAATGGAAGTGTTTCAGAGCATATTTTTAGGACACAAAAAAAAAAATCAATCTAAACCTTATGCTTTTTCATCATGTGCCTTGAGCAGTGAAAAGAAGGGGAAAGGGATCAGCATTTTTGCTGGTTGGATGGGGCTGTGAGAGACATGGTCTGGTGGAAAGTGTTCCTGGGGTCAGCAGGAGCCAGGGCAGCAGATGCACCCAGCAGGAGCTGCAGTGGTTTTGCCTCTCCTTGGTGCCTGCTTGGGAAAGTCAAATGTTTATGTGTAACCTAAAAGAAAAGCTGTTCTGCTGGTGTGAGCTATTGGGTAATAAAACCAGGAAAGGCACTGCAGTCAATAAAAGTAAATTAATAACTAGAGACAACAAACCCTGCTTCTCTGACTGGCATAAAGCATTCCTGTGCTGAAGGAAGAAAAAATGTCACAGTTTATGAGGAGGCAGGTCAAGTCCAGGAGGAATGAGCCATAGCATTTTGTGGGATATTTGTGATCATGACTTTTTCTTCCTAAACCTGTGGGTTTATTTGCAGGAGAAGCCAAGCAGCTCCACAGAGCAGAGGAGATCCCAAGGCCCTCGGTGTGGTGGGTGCTGCCCACAGCCCGTGAGGGGCTGCCCACACCTGCCCTTGCAGTTGTGCTGCTCATGCAGCACAAATCAGGAGGCTTAATTATTTCAATAGAGGTTAATTACATTAGCCACTACAGCAAATCTCCCGTTCATGCCATGCTTTCCACTTCATTTAATTCATTACCCCCTGTGACAGTAGATTTCTGCACAGAACTGCTCCTTTATCCCCCATGTCCCTTCCCAGCACAATCCTCCACGCTGGCCCTTTGCTTGCTCTTCTTCCTCTCAGTGTCCCTGCTGGGGTGACAAAGGGGTTGGGTGGGAGCGGGTGGGAGCAGGTGGGAACATCTGGGACATGCTCTGCCCCAGGGGCAGAGGGGGAGGGTGGAGCAGTGCTGTGCCCAGCTCAGCAACGGGTTCTCACCGTGCAGGGACAGGCTGTGAACCCCACACTGTGTGTGCCATGTGCTGGGGCTGAGCAGGTGGTGACCCTGGATTGTGCCCATCAGCCCCTGCCCTTATGTTCATCACCCCTTTCCCTGCTGTGCACCTCATCCCTTTCCTTGTGTACATCACCCTTTTCCCTGCTGGGTTCATCATCCCCTTCCCTCTCTGAATCTTGTTTAAAACCAGCACTTGCAGATCCGTGTCCTCTCCCACCTGCCAAGCAGGGTGCCATGCTCTGCTGCTCTTTGCCCTGCTCCCTCCTGCCTGCCCTGGTACCAGACTGCCCATCATGGGAAAATCCAGCTGGTTGTGCAGCCCTTGCCATGATCCTGAAAGAGCTGCTCCTCACAGTTCAATGTGTTTCTGTAAATGGCAGAATGAAGTTCTTGGGTGGCATTTAAATAGTTTTGCTGTGCCTTCCCTACTCGGCAGAGATGTGTCAGAATAGCTGAAAGATTCATAAAAAACCATGGTTTAATCAGAAATTCAAATGCAAACCAAGACAGAACAACAAAGATCTGAAAACAAAACCAGAATTTTAAAACTTGGCCAGTAATTTTTTAATTTTTTAAAAACTGATGAGTCTCAGTGCCACAGGCACATGGTGCTGCTGTTAGCAGCAAGCCAGGGAGCTGCTCTCATCAGCCAGAATCCCCAGCTAATGCTGGATGGCAGGGTTAACCCTCTGGAGATGCTGGGAAGGGCATAGGCCAGGCTTCTCCAAAGGCTCACAGTGACTGTGTAAAGCTGGTCCCACGTCAGGGTGGACTTGGTGCACGTTGTCATTTCCTGAAGAGAAATAGGGGTCTCCTCCAGCCAGGTCTCACAAGCTCTTGGAGATCTATTTCACACTCAAGATAGCTCAGCTACCTCAGAAGGCATCAAATCAGCAGGATGGCTTCTGTGGCAGTGCTGGAAACAAAAAGGTTTTAATAAAAGGCAAAATAACAAAACTCTTTACAGAGAAAAAACAAGGCAGGTGCAAGACGTTCTTGCTCCTGGTAAAACACCTCACAAAAGCAATTATTTTCTTTGTTCTCTTCTTTTTCTAGTAAATTGCTCAGGTGGGACTTTTTGGCTCCTGTCCAGTTGGGAATCTTTAAGTTTGAGGTGAAGTCCCCCAGGTCCTATGAGATGTCTTTTCACCTGATTGAGGAGAGAAACTTCTGGACTCGTTTCCTTTTAAAAGGCACAAAGGACAGTTTTGTCACTCTGTCAACAAAGGGCACATTCCTATACTGAAGCCTGCTTGTCACACCTGGGGCTGAGGCAGAGTTTAAGCTGTGACCACGGTCAAGGTGCCCTGAGCAGACCTGTGTGGGCTGCACACAAAGGCTGTTTGTGTTTCCAAGGCTTCCCAGGGCTCCCAAACCCAGGGAACCAGAGCTCTGTGCCACTGCCTGGCTCCATCTCTCATTTTGTTTTTAAACTCAGTTCATTCCTTTCTCACTGCACCTGGGAATTCATCATTCCTGTGCCTCCAGCTTCTCCAGCCCCCTGCACACAGCGTGGGGGGAGATTTCTACACTCAAGGAGCCCCAGTGCCCAAACTGTGGCTGCTGACATGTGCAAGGGGGAAGTGAGACATTTTCCACCTGTTCAGCTAGTTTGCAGCTTGGTGGGATATTTCCTATTTTTAACTGTAGCTGCAGTTAAGGGAATAAATTTGTGAAGTCAAACATAAGGTAACAACCAAGGGAAGTAGTTTTTTAGCTGCAGATCTCTCTGATTCAGTACCTGGTGAACATTTTCTTTAGCATAATGATATTTCTTAGGGTGCATGATAAAAACCTGCAGTAATCAACAGACACTGTTCTCAGTTTTCAGTCTCATCATTAGCATTTTGCTCTCATTAACCTGAGCATGATAAATTGCTTATAAAACAGGTATTTCTTTGCTGGGCATTAGCAGGTCTAGTTGTGAGGAGAGATGTGGAATTTGGTTTACAGAGTTTTGCATCATGAATATGAACTGTGTGTGGTCCTGACACCGCAGGTCAGGCCAGTGTAAATCAAGGAAATGTTTCTAGACTTTAATCTGAATTGAGACCTAGAGATTTAAAGATATTTAAACTCCTAGCCAGGTGTTTGCTTGGGCTAGGAAACAATCAGCCTTGTTGTCTGCAGGTCCCTCCAGGGAGGTGGAAGCTGCTCTGGCTGTTGCAGGTAAGACTCTGCCCTCTCTCCTCTCCTTTCTGACATTTTAGCACTTTTGCTCTGCCTGTGCCTTTTTGTCCACGTGTGCCAGCCCCCCTGGCTGCTGGCATCCTGCTGGAGTGCTGCAGAGCCAGAGTCCAGCTGGGATGCTCACTGGGATGCCAGCCTTGGCTGGGAGCACTGGAGGGGCACACAGAGCACTTCAGCTGCCAGAAAATTAGACTCATTTATTTGGAAATCTGTTGTACACAAAGCACTTTAATAACCACATTCATCTAAAGGCCACATCAGGAGAAACAGTACTGCCTGTTCCCTCTTGGATGCCAGTTTTGGGGAATGCTGCTGCTAACATTTAGCAGGAGCTCCAGGTCACCTTGATATAATCAAGCTAAGACACATTTTAATGGCTGTTTAATTAGATTTACCATAGGGAAGGTGCCACGGAAGAAGGCTGCATTTCTGCTTCTAGTGCTGGTTGAAATAAAAATTCAGATAAAAGACTGCAAGTGATAGATAAAGACGAGGGGGTTTTGTACCCCTGTTCAATGTAATTTTTTACCTTCATTTGAGTGATGTGTCTGCTCTTTCCCTGCACTTGCAGGGCTGGAAAATCTCACACCCCCGCAGACTGATGCTGTTTTCTGCCTGCCACAAAAATGTAGGTTCTCCTCAGGGTGTGATTTTCTTTTAGGTGACCTGAGCTTTGAGCACCTCACTGTAAGGCTCCCACATTCTCCAGAAGCTGCCCCTGTGTTATGAACAGGATTGAAGCAGAAGGGAAGGAATGCATCTGATTTCCAGCAGCAATATCTGAACCTCATGGCAAACTGGTCCCTGTCTTAGAGAACAAAGAGCTCATGCTCATCTCACACCAGTTTGATTCCTTCATGAGGCTGTGGGAGACTCCAAGGAGCATTTTGTAACATGGCCACTTGCTCCTCCATAGGAAATAAAACATTGAAACCTTGCTATAAAGGATATGACATCTCTCCCAATGGATTTATTAAGAAGACCACAAGAGTAAGGAGTTATAAAACCTGATCCAGTCGGCACTTCAAGCTGGGTAATTGATATCCATTATTTCCCATTGACTGCTCTGCATGAATTTGCTTTCTGTAGCATCAACAGATTCTGCCTGTGAGCTGCTGGGGCTTGGCAAAGAGCAAAGCCTATAGCAAACCTGGAGTAGGAATCCCAGGAGAGAGCCAAGGTGCTTTTCCTCAATTTCTTCCATAAATACACACCTTTATCATCATTTGCACAGCTTCTCAAGTCACTACGTTTGCACAGGGCAATACAGATCTGCTGTGGCTTTGCTGAGGCAGAGGCTGGGCATCAGTTTGGGTTCCACAATGATACAAATTCTCCTCATCTGCTTCATTTCATGGCAATTTTCTGTCATTTACAGAAATAGGGTTATTATAGTAAAGAATTTCTGAAACAAAACAGGCAGAAAGGGGCCATCCCCAGAAATGCAGATTAATCCTGTGCCAGAGTAACCCCAGCTCATTCCAGGCCCGTTGGTGTCTGTCTGTCCTGAGCATTGTCTGTCAGCTGCCAGGAACAGCACATGGCTCCTCAAGGCTTCCCCAGGACTTCAGTATTTGAGTTCAGTATTTGATTTCAGTATTTGGTTTGGTTTTGGTGGGTGTTAGAGCAACCAAGGATAACTGAGAGGCTGACAGTGCCTGGGTGCTGGCTGTGCCAAGGGCTGGGTGTGCTCCCAGGGCTGAGGACCCCTGGGCAGGCTGAGCACAGGAGGGGCCCTGTGCCCTGTGCTCCTGCCCATGCCCCCACCCAGGTCACCATTAGACAAATCCATCATTTTTCCCTTCTTACTCAAAGCTGTTCTATGCCATTGACCTCCTGCAAATCATTTGCTTTTCCAGATGCTTCACTATTAACTTGTACTATTTCTTGCCTTTTTTTTTTTTTTTCCTCTTTCTCCTTATCTCACCTCAAGAAGGAGAGGGATTACCTCATTTCCACTGCCTCAGAAATAAATCCTCATTATGGATTTGTACCTGGGGAGGAAGAAGCTGATTTCCACTCCCAGCCTGTTCTGGACAGAAATTTGAAGGTAATTATTCAGTCCAGGGACATCTCACTTGTCTAATAACCATAAAGAGCACTTTTAGTAGAGCTGGGCTTGGGGTTGGGACTATTGAGAAGATATTTATGAGGAACATATCATTTCAGAAAACTAGAATATGGACATCAAATTTATGTTTTTATTTTAAGGTGGAGCAAAGGGAAGGACCTAACATGCAGTAAATGTCTTGAGTGCTGGTGGGGGGCTCATCCCCAGGTCAGGGTGCCTGCACTGCCCCACCAAGAGTGCAGCTGCCTCCTCACAGGACTCACTGGATTGCCTCAGATTTGTTCAAAATCATCCTCTAAGGTGGCTAAACCCAGCAGGAGCTTTTCCCTCCTGCTGTAGTTGTGAAAACTGCTGTGAATTAGCAGACCATGGTGTTTTTACTCGGGATCCAGAAGATATGGCTGGGTTCTGCCTCACTAAACATGCTGGAACACGAGGCTGAAATGACAGTGGGATGCAGCCCTTTTTTCTTGGCTAATTGCTGCAGGATGAAATAAGGGTCAGAATAAAATGTGGTTATCTGCTAAATGGCTGCTGCACCCAGCTGTCAGGCTGTTTGCTGCAGCCCTGAATATATTGACTGTGGAGTTTTGGATGCTCCAGCTCAGGGCAGAATTGTGCAGTGATTTCTCTGGGCTTTGACAGAGCTGGGGCTGAGCTCCTGCCACAGAGCCATCCGTGATGGACCAGCCTCAAATGAGCAAAGAGCCCATGGGAACATTCAAGAGAAGAAATGGCTTGGTTCAGTGGCAGGTTTACCCCAAGATGCACCCAGATGAGCAGAGGTGTGTGAGAGATGTGCCCAGCTCTGAGGCTCTGCAGGGTGTGTGAACGTGCCCAGCCCTGCTCTGGAGCTCTGCAGGGTCTGTGAATATTCCCTGCCCAGCTCTGGAGCTCTGCAGGGTCTGGGAACATTCCCTGCCCAGCTCTGGAGCTCTGCAGGGTGTGTGAACGTGCCCTGCCCTGAGGCTCTGGGAGCTCTGCAGAGTCTGTGAACATTCCCTGCCCAGCTCTGGAGCTCTGCAGAGTCTGTGAACGTGCCCTGCTCTGGAGCTCTGGAGCTCTGCAGGGTCTGTGAACGTGCCCTGCCCTGCTCTGCTGCAGCTGTGGAGCTCTGCAGGGTCTGTGAACGTGCCCTGCCCTGCTCTGGAGCTCTGCAGGGTCTGTGAACGTTCTCTGCCCAGCTCTGGAGCTCTGCAGGGTCTGTGAACATTCCCTGCCCTGCTCTGGAGCTCTGCAGGGTGTGTGAACGTGCCCTGCCCTGCTCTGGAGCTCTGCAGGGTCTGTGAACATTCCCTGCCCTGCTCTGGAGCTCTGCAGGGTCTGTGAACGTGCCCAGCCCTGCTCTGGAGCTCTGCAGGGTGTGTGAACATGCTCTGCCCTGCTCTGGAGCTCTGCAGGGTCTGTGAACATGCCCTGCCCTGCTCTGGAGCTCTGCAGGGTCTGTGAACATTCCCTGCCCTGCTCTGGAGCTCTGCAGGGTCTGTGAACGTGCCCAGCCCTGCTCTGGAGCTCTGCAGGGTGTGTGAACATGCTCTGCCCTGCTCTGCTGCAGCTCTGGAGCTCCAGGGACCCTCAACCACCCTCTTAGCATCCAGCTGGTGCTGAGGATGGATTTTCCTTAATGATTCATGAGGAATGGCATCAAACCAACACAATCACAATTCCCATGACGCTGTGGGAGCAGAGTTGTTTAGTCCTTGATGATTCAGGACAGGGAGTGCTCACACCCAGAGCTTCTCCCCAGCCTCTGATCCCACCCCTGGAAGAAGACATGGGGGTTTGTGTGTACAGGTCCTGGTCCCAGTGAAATGGAGAACATGTAAATCAGACTTAGATATAAAGAAGATGATAGATTAAGTTATGTTTGACTGACAGATTTAAATTGGGGCTTCCTTCTGCAGCCTCCACACCCATGCTCTGAATAGGAGGCTTGGGATTAAGGCCATTAAATTACTTAGTTTATTGGAAAAATAAAATATCAGGAACAGATGAAAATGAAAAGGAAGAGAAATGCAAACTGAATGAGTGCTAAAAAATTACTAAGGTAAGGTAGCAAATGAAATAGAATAGCACTAAAACCTGATGGCATGTAAGAAATTCTCAAGTGGCAGTGCTGGCTTTCAAACTGTGGAGTTAAAGACACATGACCTTGATATTGCCCAGAGCTGCCCAGTGCCCAGCTGTCTGCCCTGGGCTGGGAGAGGGATGGAGGAAATCAAAAGCAGGTCATGGATGGAGATGATCCTGAGCTCACTGGAGGCAGGGATTGCTCCTCCTCTCAGTCCATGCCCGAGCCCAAGGAAAGGTGTCCCAGCAGTGCCTGGCTGGAGGGTGGCCCTGGTCCTGCCTCCTCCAGGGCAGTCTCCACACCTCCCCCAAATCCAGGCAGAGATGGGTTTGTCTGCTGGCTCTGGATAACTTCTGATAACCTCTCTGAGTCTTTTAGCTGTATTGCCTCCTTCCCTCCTGCCAGTGCTTGCACACAAGGCCATGGAGAGAGTTCAGATCCTGCCCTCTGCTTTGGATCCTTGAAATGGTCTCTCACTGCACTCTTGGGTCTCCTTAAAGGAAGCAGAACTGCTGCAGATGACTGCAGGTAGAGCCATACACCTGAGGACCTGCCTTTTCTAGATAGCCCTGAATATGAGGAGTGAAACATTTCCTGGAGATTTGATTTCATCTCAGCTCTGGGGAGATTCTGCAGTTCCACAAACAATCCATCAACAGCTGCTCAGAGAGGAGCAATAGATTAATCTTCTTCTGGAACAGCAGTGCAAACTGCCTTCCCTGCACATGGAAAAGTGCCAGATTTGGGTCAAAGGAGCAGCTTTCAGCTTCTCCTTCCCTGCCCACTGTGACCCATGTGAGCCCAGCTGCTCTCCCAGCAGCTCTGCTCCCCCATGCCCGGACAGCTGTGCTGCTGGCAGGAATTGCTGCTGGCTTTTTCACAGCCTTTGCTTTAGGCTCTTGATGAGGATGGCTGTTAAATCTCTGGAGCACAGTGAGTGTCCACTGGGGTGATATCACCTGCAGCCTGATGTGGTATTTGCAGGAGTCCCCAGGACCAGGTGAGAGATGAATGAATCTGACTCCACGTTCTTAGAAGGCTGATTTGTTATTTTATGATATTATATTTCATTATATTAAAGAATGCTATACTAAACTATTCTAAAGAATAGAGAAAAGATACAGACAGAAGGTTTAACAAGAATGAGAATGAAAACTCGTGACTCTCCAGAGTCTTACACAGATGGACATGATGGGTCATTAAGTTAAAACAATTCACAGAAACCAATGAAACAATCACCTGTTGGTAAACAATCTCCAACCACATCCCAAAGCAGCAAATCAGGGAGAAGCAATCAGATCATTATTGTTTTCATTTCTCTCTGAGGTTTCTCAGCTTCCCAGGAGAAGAAATCCTGGCGAAGGGATTTTTAAGAAAATATGACAGTGACAGCCTGACTCTGTGAGTGTCCCTGTCCTCAAATGCAAAATGCCTTCAGGTAATCACAGGACCTGTGCTCTGTCCAGGGCAACTCTTCCCAGGCAGACCTCCTCCTCCTCCTCCTCCTCCTCCTCCTTCTCTTTGTCCTCCTCCTCTTCCTCTTGGCAGGGCCAGCTCCCAGGATCACTCCCAGCTGGTGCCCAGGAGGGGCTGGATCTCAGTGAGGTGCCAGAAGAGGCAGATGCTGCTGGATGACAGCACTGCTCCCTGACAGGACAACCCCAGGGCCACCACCAGGGCAGAGGATGGAGATCCAGCCTCTGCACCTGGCTTTAAGTGGTTTAATGACATCACAGCACAAAGGGAAGAGTGGGAGAAAATGGGGTAAGAGAACATATTCTCTGGTGTTAAATCACCACTCTAGGTCCTGTTGCCATTGGCAGCCTCAGGGATATTTTTCAGAGATGCTAAAACACATCGAAAATTAGGAAAACAAGAGAGAAACCAAAGCAAAACACCATATTGTGTAAGATCACATCTCTTGATACCAGAAAGGCTTCTCAGAATGAACCACCTCGTTCATATTTACTCTTGTTTGTTTGGGGTTTTTCATTTGAAGAAATGAAAAAGATCTCATTTCTGTTTTTCTGTAAAAATAGCTGTTGTCATCGATGTCACCTCTGTAGCCCTGCCTCGCTGCCTGCAGAGGTCAGCAGAGCTGGAGCCCTGGTGGAATGTGAGCAGCCCTGCTCCTTCCAAGGCCAAGAAGAGAAACATTTCATGATCCTTTAACTTGTTAAATGTAAAACTTGAAAAGTCTCACACTGAGATCTCAGCAGCCCCAGGTTAGTTTTCTTCAGCCAGCTTTGTTATTTCTCTGCTAGTTAAGGAGGTATGACTACAGCCCATAATTACTCAGTTCCAGTCTATAATTCCTTCAGGAAACAGCAGCAGTTCACTGGAGAGCACTCAGGCTCACACTGAAAGGAGAGAATTGCAGGTGTGTGCCCTTTTGGAACTGTTACAGGGGAATAGCAAAGAAGGCCTGAAAAGGAGGAGGTGAGTGTTGGCAGCACCAAGGCTGGGAGGTGCAGCCAGCCCAGGTGTGGTGACACAGCTCTGTCCCTGGCTGCAGGGCTCCCAAAAACCTCTGACTTCAAGGACTGAGCGAGGAGCAGCCCTGGGTGATGGCTCAGCACCAGCACACTTTCAATCACTCTTGCTGCTTCTATTGCACCTGCTCTAAGCTTGCCCAGAAAACCTGTAGGAAAATGAGAGATCAGATGTGACGTTCTGGACTTTGCCTGTGAGAAGCAAGCAGGGAAAAAATAGAATAATGCAAAGTGCAGAGAGACTCGTGGTTGTACTTGGTGTGCTGAAAGGAGAATAGGGAGACACAAAATCCTATGCAGGTCACTTTTATCCAAAACATCAAAGAAGGTGGGAGGGACTGCTCCTGGGCATGGCTGGCAGGGGAAAGCAGCAGCCAGGAGAGAGTTCAGAGCACAGCCAGCCAGGGAAACCTGCAAAAGCAGCAGCAGCAGCATTCCCCTGTCCTCAGAGTGAGTGAGAAACTGAGCAGAGCAGGGAGCAGAGCTGCTGCTGAGGTGGGAGCCCCCAGGATGGAGCTGGGGGTGCTGGATCACTGAGGGTTCAGTGTGGTGGTGGAAGGCTCAGGGAGGGGAAAGGCTACACGAGGCACAGACATTGTGACCCACGTGCAGGTCCCTGACTCCACTCGAGCTGCTCTGCCACTAAAGGCCACCTCCTGCTGAGGCCTCATTAATGGACAAATCATAAAAATTTTAAAAATGGTGTGAGGATACAATGAAAAGCAGCATCTCTGAACTGGAACTGCTTTGCCATGAATGGAACATGCCTAAACCTAGTCATGCTTGAGCAGAACAATTCCACTCAGCACTGGATAAACCCAAGAGCAGAGTGCTCAGAATCTGATTTAATTTGAAAGACCACAAAATTATATTTCTCTGCTGATTTTCCAGGTGGTAGGATTTGATACAGAGTTTTTAGTTTTTCACTACTTCCTTTTAACTCAATTTGACAGAAATGGCTTTTGGTACAAGGCAGAATTTGCTGGGTGCCACAGTGGGGATAATGGAAACATCAGAGAAATGGCAAAGCCCAACTGGGGCAGATCAACCCCCTGTCTGGAATGCACTGGAATGCATGAAGGCCAAATTTTCTGCAAGAGCAGAAGTCAGGGAAACTTGCACCTCTTGTGGGACATTCACAGGCCCACCAAAGCAGCTCCTCTTTCTGGGCAGACCAAGAGCTGCAGCAGGATCTGGCAGATTGGGTGTGTGCTGGCCTTTGGGAGGATGTGGGGAGGGATTTTTGCATGGCTGGCACAAGCATGGGCACGAGCACGACGGCTGCAGGGGAAGGAAGGGTGGTGGCCAGAGACAGTGCAGCCACAGGGACACCCTGCAGGAACGGGAGCTGCCCTTCCTCACGGCTTTGCTGATTAAGGAGCTCCTTTTCTTGGCACTTTGAGCTGGAATTAAAACATTGCTGGGAGAGAGACACTCAGGGGAAGGTGAACAGATTGTTCCCAGCTGGCTCAGCACTTCCCTGTTTGCAATTCCATCTCTCAGAGCTCAAAAAGTGCTCCCTGAAGGCAACCTGGTGCTGGGCTGGCAGCCCCACACAGCCCCTGTGGTGTTTGTGAGGTCCCCAGGATGAGGTGAGAGATGAGAATCTGACTCCATGTTCTCAGAAAGCTGATTTATTATTTTATGATATTATATTATATTAAAGAATGCTATACTAAAGCTATACAAAAGAAAGAGAAGGATACAGACAGAAGGTTTAACAAAAATGAATAATAAAAACTCTGCTTCCAGAGTCCCGACACAGCTGGACAGTGACTGGTCATTAAGTCAAAACAATTCACAAGAAACCAATCAAACATGCACCTCCAGTCTCCAGACCACATTCCAAAGCAGCAAAACACAGGAGAAGCAATCAGGTAATTATTATTTACATTTTTCTTTGAGGTTTCTCGACTTCCCAGGAGAAGAAATCCTGGCAAAGGGATTTTTCAGAAAATATCACAGTGACAACAGCCCCTGTGCCCAACACCCCTCAGCTGCAGCAGGGCAGGGGCAGCTCCCCTGTGCCTTGGGAAGGGCTCCAGCATGTATCCCAAGGGAGCAGCACTGGAACAGAGGCACCAGAAGGCTGTGCTGGCTTGGAAGTTCATTTTGGCTGCTGGGTGTTGTGGGGTCCTGGAGGCTTTGTCCCCTCTCCAGGGAAGAAAGGGGATTTTCAACCTCTGTTAGGAAAATTAGCCCCCAAACACCAGAGGTTTGTGTCCAAACAGGAGACAGAGGAGCCCTTTGGCTTTATTCCAACCAAGGCAGAGGCCATGGGGCATCCCCTGGGATCTCTCCAAGTTTTGGAGGATGCAGCCTCCCTTTTTATCCCAATTTCCAGCCACATTTCCCTTCTCTCTTTCCCCATTTCTGAGGCACTTGAGAGGTTCAGACTCCCCAGAACACCTGATCCCAGAGATTCCCCTCTAATGTATAACTCTCCCTTTTCACTTTTAATTCTTACTGATTTTTGGGGTTTTTCTTCTCCATTGTTTCTTTCATCTCTCAATGTCTAATTTCATTTCTCAGCAACCCTAAAGTTTATCTGTAAAAGCAAATCTCTTTTCCCATTCCCCAATCAGTGGAATCCTTCCCAAGGTTTCTTTTCTCTCCCAGTGCTGGTTTTATCTCCCAGCAGCCCCACAGCTGGTTTGGAAACACAAATCCCCCATTCCTCTCACCTCCAAAGTGGAGGAGCTGGGGGATGTGTCTGCCCCAGAGGGCCAGCACTGCATGGTTTAGAGGTCAAGTGACTCCTTCTGGCCCTCTCCCAAGTGGCAGAGCCCTCTGGCTGCTGGGGCCATGAGCTGCTCTTGGCTCTGGGAGCAGGAGCACGCTCAGGTTGGTGGTGGCTCCCCCCACTCCCCCTGCCAGAAATGTTCTGCCTGGGAAATGGGCTGTGACTTAGCAGGCAACTTTCTAATGACTCCTCAAACTGAGATTTTATCCCTGCAAATGCAACTAGGTCTCAGTGTCCCTGATTAGTTTCTTGAGACAAATTCCATCTGTCTGCCTGGGAACAACAAAGACCTAAAAAACCTGAGCACCAGCCATGCAGCCAACTGCTCCCATGCTGGGCTTTGTCATCACAGGAAATCACTTACAAAACAGGAAACTCTTCCTTGTTCCACTCAATTTCCTGGGACTATTTGCTGTGAAATGTCACCTTCTCAGATGAAGGAATGGGATTTATCACAATTAAGGGAGGCTTTGACATATCCCTTTAAGTGAATTAAGGGTGCTCTAATTCTGAATTTGCCCAGGGCTTTGTTGGTGCAGTGGGAGTCCCCTGCAGCTCAGAACATCAGAAGCATGCACATTTTTGGGCAGTAGTTGGTGTGATTTTGCTGCTCCTGGCAGTGTGGGCTGCCAAGGTTGACAAGGAGTGGCTCATTGTCAGAATGTTGGCCCTGAACATTCCTCAGGAATGCAGAGAGAGGGCTCTTGTGCTGGGTTGTTGACTGACTGAGCTGTTTCCTCTGTGTTTGGGATTCTGAGTCACAATGCACCTGCGTCACTGCCCCCGTCAGTCACCTCTTTCCTGCTGTGAGATTTTGGCTGTCACACGAGACACAGAGGAGCTGAATCCATACAGGGGTTCCATGGCAAGGGGGTTCTGTGGCACAGGGGTTCCATGGCCCAGGGGTTCTGTGGCACACAGGTTCTGTCTCACACAGGTTCTGTGGCACACTGGTTTTGCTCCACAGGTGCTGGTGCAGTGATGGCAGGGCCCTGGCACGGTGAGGGGCAGGAGGAGGTGGGCTGCCAGCCATGCTTCCCACCCTGGTCTCTCAGTCTCCTCCTGCCCTGGCCCTGCTGTGCCTGGTTCTCCCCCTGGCCTCCACCTGCAGTTCCCATTCTGCAGCCAGAGCTGCACCTGGCCTTGGTCCCCTGCCCAGGTGTGGCAGCAGAGCTGGCACCTGGCTGGGTCTGCCAGATGCCTCCCAGACCCAGGTGCCAGTCTCGGGTTTCTGTGGCTGAGATGACCCCCAAGGTATTAGAAAGTCTCTTTTTTCCCAGCCCTGCAACCAAAGGAGAAGTTGGGATTCCTCAGCTCTTCTTTCCAAGGCTGTTTATTTTCTCTCATCCATCCCATTCTCTCTCTGCCCTGCTGAGCTCTGCCCAGCAGGTCGGGTTGGGCACAGCCTCTGCCCTTGGGCTGCTGTTGGTTTTTTATACCAAGAACTACCTGTGCTTTATTTACAATAATTTCCCAATCCCTGTCACCTGTGTTAGACAGTCTGTCTGTACTCTAAACCAATCCAAAAGTGTCACCATCACAGCAGGAGATGGAGGAGAAGGAGAAGGAGAAGGAGAAGGAGAAGGAGAAGGAGAAGGAGAAGGAGAAGGAGAAGGAGAAGGAGAAGGAGAAGGAGAAGGAGAAGGAGAAGGAGAAGGAGAAGGAGAAGGAGGAGGACAGAACACACCCAGATTCCTCCATCTTGCTTCTTGAACCCCCATTCTAAATCCCCCAAATTCTACTTTTTCACCCTGTGACAAATTCACTGTCATTCTACTCAAACCCTTGTGGCTTGTAACTCCTCACACAAAGTTGGGAATTGTTTCCATGGCTAAAATCAAAGGCACAGGTGGTTTTGATTCTGTGCCAAGGTCTCTGAGCCCCCTGCCAGGGTCTGGAGTCCTCCAGGGCAGCCAGAGCAATGTCCTGGGTCCTGTCATGCCAGCACTGTCCCTGCTGTGTGTGCTGGGGCTGGGCATCAGTGCCAGCCTTGCCAGAGCTGGATGGGCTCTGCCTGCAGCTGGCACCAGGGCTGAGGCTGTTCCATGCTGTTCCTGAGTGCTGCTGCCCCAACAAAGGGGGATCAGCACATGAAACACCCCACAAAATGTTGTGTTGCCATAGCACAAGCTGGAACACGGGGTGGAAGCTGGTGAGTCACTGGGGTGAAGCATTTATCCCAAACCTCCTGCCCTGGAAAGTTTTTCGCATTGTGAGAAACAGCTCCTCACTTTTCACAGTTTAGGAAGGCTTATTAAACCTTATCAAAATACAACAGAGACTGAATAAAGAAAAAAGGTTGTGGCGTTTTCCCCGCCATGTGCTCAGCCCCCTCGCCATGGAGGTTTTCCCTTTTTAACCCTTTAACCCTCCCAGAGTTCTGTCCATCAGCCCCTTCTTGGCTGTCCAGTGGTGGAGATCTCTTCCTCAAATCCTGACTGGAGCTCAGGTGTTCCACAGGGACAGCCAGCCCTGCCAGCTGTGCCTTGATAACCACACCAGGGGTACAACACAACTACAAATCTATAAACTTTTCTTAAGTTTATAGATATCCAGGAGATTTGTCTGTTAATTGTGAGTCAGTCATGGCATTACCCATCTGTCACAGCATGGATGAACTTTATGGAGCCAACAGCCCTTGCTGGGAGTTACTGGGACCAGTTAGTGTGCCCAGGCTGCTCAAGCCCACCTCACTCTGATGGCATCTGTTTGGTGACATTTCATCAGAATTTTAAGCTGGTTTTGTTCCTCCTTGAGTGGCTCTCCAGCCACAGGAGGGCGGCACCAGCACAAACTGCCAAAGTGCTGCTTACAGCCTGGCTTTGTTAGAAAAAGAAAACAAAATCAGAATCCAAATTAGCATTTGTTTGTGTGTATATTGCGAAATAAAAGATAAAACTTTAACAGGAAGGAAGGAGGGAACCCTCAACCTTCACCCAGCCCTGCTGAGCTCTTGTGCAAATCCAGGGGGAAAGAGTGTTTACTTTTCAAAGCAAGATTTATCCCTAAATCACTTTTTAAGTATCAAAAGGAGGTTAAGCCCCCATCCAGTGATCTAGCAGAAGCAACCTGTTTCCTCCAAGAGCTGGGGGGGCTAGAAAGCCAGCAGGACTTTTGTGGCACTTTTCCAAGGTCTGAATGGGCTGCAACAGACTTGGCCAGTGACATAATGCACTATTCATTCACAAATCATTGCCCATTTCACATTTCTCTTTTCAAAAGGTAAAGATTTATTTTGGTGGCTGTTTTGGTTGCGTTTACAGTGGCTTGGGAAATAATTAAAAGAGAAAATGAGTGGAGAGTGGGTGCTGAGCTCCCAGGGTCTGAGCAGTGGATCTCTCTGGGTACAGCTTTTGTGGGGTCAGGAGGCTCAAGGGTGCCAGGAGCCACAGAGAAGCCCCCAAGGGTGAACTTAAAACTCCTGCTCAATCTCCTGCTTCACTAAATAAGGGCAAAGTTATATAAATGATGTTGAAATGCAGAATTGCTGGCAGTGCTCTGCAGCTGTCAGCACTGGGCTGATGTTTAACCTGAAACCCGCTCAGGTGATGGGATTTGCCTGTCTGAGGGGTGTGAGGCTAAGGCCAGGCCAGGCCAGGCCAGCCCTGCTGATGTTTTCTGCAGATAAAGATAATTTCTTGGCCAGAGCTCAGTCTGCAACCAGGCAAGAGGTTTGTTTGTTTGGTGAAGTGAGATGTTTCTGAGAAAGATTTAACCACTCCAGGTTAAACTAAGAATTGGCACACGGTGACAAGGGACAGCGTTTGGGAATCAACCCCTGAACTAGCCAAACCCTGCAAAAAGAGTCCAAAATGGAATTCTTTATTGGCTTTCCCCTGGCACTGGCACCTGCAGACTTTTATCTGCAGCTGTGTGGGAAGAGCTCACACTGCAAACCTAATTCCCACAGGATGGCACTTTGAGGAATCAGACTGTGTTTGAACCCCTCCTGGAGAAGGACCCAGACATGCTGACTAAACAACAGACTGCAGAGAGTAGTGTTGCACCAGACAGCGTGATTAGAGAACTTTGAGGAGCACTTGATCTCAGACACTCCACAAAAGTCTGATTTTTTAATGTTATAGCAGGGAAAACCTTCTCTACACAGCTGAAAGGAAGAAGGGAGGTGAACCCCAGCTTCCACAAGCTAGCATTGGGAAGTTTCTAAAATATATTGGGGCTTCAAGTTCAGGTTCTGACTGAGCTTTAATATCTTATAAAAATTAGGTTACATTATTCAGAATGGAAGGGTTTCAAAGCTGAATTTCACTCTGTAAACAGCAGCCTCAGGTCATTGCTGAGCTTTGTGCCAAAGCACGCCGGGTTCTGTGAGGAGACTCTGAACTCTGCTCTGCCCCGTGATGGGTGTGTGGCTCTGGGCATCAGCCACAGGCAAAGAGCAAAAATTGTCCCCCTAAAGCCAGCAGGAGCTTCCTCATCTTCCCCAGCAGGGACTGGAGGTGGTGGGAGGTTTCCCCAGCTGTAGGAATGTGCTCTTTGTTGACAGAGTGACAAAACGATCCTTTGTCCTCTTAGAAAGGAAAGAGGCTCAGAAGTTTCTCTCTTTGATTAGGTGGAAAAGGCATTTCATAGGTTTGGGGGACTTATTTCATAGGTTTGGGGGACTTATTTCATAGGTTTGGGGGACTTCACCTCAAACTTAAGGATGGCCAGTTGGACAGGAACCAAAAATTCTTACCTGACCAATTCACTAGAAAAAGAAGAGAACAAAGAAACTAATTGCTTTTGTGAGGTGTTTTACCAAGAGCAAGAACCTCTTGCACCTGGCTCAGTTTTTATCTGTAAAGAGTTTGTTATTTTGCCTTTTCTTAAACCTTTTTGTTTACAACACTGCAACTGAAGCCAACTAGCTGATTTTATGCCTCCAAAGGTAGCTGAGCTATCTTGGGTGAGAAATAGACCTCCAAGAGCTTGTGAGACCTGGCTGGAGGAGATTCCTATTTCTCCCAGCCTGTCCAAGCTGCTGAGAATTAATGGGGCTCTTCCTCTTGCTCCATTACTGGGTATCCACCTGTGAAGCTGTAAAGGCTAGAACAGTAAATCTTACAATCAAATATTAAATTATACCTAATTTATTTGCTTATGGCAAACAGGAAGCTCTGCAATTGAGTGTGTTAGGCTTTATGTCACAGGCTCTCCTGGGAGTCAGGGGATGTGCCTGGCAGTGCATTTGGGGGGGTTTGCTGAGCACAGGGACAGGCAGGGACTGACCCCTGTAAATCTGGGGTGTCCTAGGCACAGAGACCCTGGAACAGCTCTGCCTGCTCCCTGACTTTGGTAAATGCCTCTCCAACCTCATAACATGTTTTTGCATACTTTTATTGTGGCTAAAACATTCAGTGTTTAGGAAGGAGTTTATTGTTTGAATCAGGATAAAACCAGCATGTGTTTGGCAGCACGTTCTGCATAATATATGAAAGGTTTTTTATTTCTGTATAAAATCCTTCAAGTCACCTGGAATTTTTCCATGGACTGCACTCTGCTCAAGGTTTCAATTTGCCTTAGAGTTGTACATTTGTCCTTGTCCTCTCTGGCAGCCTGTGCTGCCTTCCTGCAAACTGGCTCAGAAAATGGTACCAGGGTGAGGGTGCAAATCAGAGCCTCCCAGAAAGTCTGGGGGAAGAAAGGGTCTGATGGCTCCCAAGCAGATTTCCAATGAAAAATTGTGTCTTGTACTTTACTGGTCAGGAAGAGGAGGAGAAAAAACCGTGTCTGGATTGGAATATTTTCAGCATTTGGGAAGGCAGGTGAATTTTAAACAGAGCCCAGCTGGAATACAGCCAGTCTGGGAAGCACAGTGTGGCAGTTTTCTCTTCCCTTTCCATTATGGTCCAGGCAGAAACAACAGCAGGTGGAGAAAGTACTTTCAGTCAGATTTTCCCTAATTCCTTGAGGCATTAAAGCATCTCTACATCACAAAGACAATGGAAATCCACTTTTTCACATGCATGAATGTTCTTAAAAACTGAATTTTCTGTTGATGTGGGAGAGCAGCAGCTTTCACACAGCTCCCTCTGGGAATTCCTTCTCCTGCAGTGATGGGTCCCAGCCCCCAGGGCCAGTTCCAGGAGGGTTTGGGGGGATGGCAGGGTGTCACCCTGATTTTTTTAAGATTTTCTAAGCCTTCTGATGTTTACATCCTTGTAACAAACTTTCTCACACACTTTCTTATTGGTTGCATTCTTTTCTGGAGGAGGAGAGATTTGATGGGCTGTTGGTTTGCCCAGTGTCATTGCAGAGGTGGCACTGTCACCCTCCAACCCACTGCCACTTTTGGAAATCTATAAACGTTGGAGTCAGAAAATAAACTTCCCTTTTTCTTCACCTTGAGAGCAGCGCTGTGTGAGAAGCCCATCTCTGCACCAGCCACGTCCTTTTGCTTGCTATCGAGGATTTCTCTCCTGCTGCCACCAGGAGTTTCCCAACTTCTGTGTGACAATCTATCTCTGCGCTGGCCGTGGTCTGAGGCTCCTTGGATTTTCGTGATAACATTCACTTAGTTGACCATTTTTATTTTATACATTTTCCACCCATTTTACATCACAGCTTCCAATCCTGCAGATGAATCAGTGATTCAGGGGCAGTGCTCAGCGCTGGAAGAAGCAGTTTTTTCCGCGGAGGAGGCAGCGGGAGCCGCAGCAGCTGCCTGGGTGATGGCCCCGATGATGCGCGCTGGTTGTGCCGGTGATGCTCCCTCGGCGTGGGCGCTCGGAGGAGCCGCAGCCCGGGAGGTGCCGCTGCCCCAGCTCTGATTCACTGCCCGGGCCCCCAGCTGGGAGCCCTGAAGCAGAAAATGTCCCAGCTTCCCACAGCACAGCGTGCTCGAGCCGTGCTGTCAGGAAAATTAACCCCCAAACACCAGAGGTTTGTGTCCAAACAGGAGACAGAGGAGCCCTTTGACTTTATTCCAACCAAGGCAGAGGCCATGGGGCATCCCCTGGGGTCTCTCCAAGGTTTGGAGGATGCAGCCTCCCTTTTTATCCCAATTTCCAGCCACATTTCCCTTCTCTCTTTCCCCATTTCTGAGGCACTTGAGAGGTTCAGACTCCCCAGAACACCTGATCCCAAAGATTCCCCTCTAATGTATAACCCTCCCTTTTCATTTTTAATTCTTATGGAATTTAGGGGATTCCCCCATTGTTTCTTTCATCTCTCAATGTCTAACTTCATTTATCAGCAACCCTAAATTTTATTTGTAAAAGCAAATCTCTTTTTCCATTCATCAATCAGTGGAATCCTTCCCATGGTTTCTTTTCTCTCCCAGTGCTGGTTTTACCTCCCAGCTGGTTTGGGAAGACAAATCCCCCGTTCCTCTCAGTGCCATGGGCACCAATGCAGGGTGCAGCTCCCTGGGAATAAGGGGCTATTTCAGGGTTGTGTATTAAGATTCTGGTCATGGCCCAGCTTTTGGTTTTTAGCAGAAATAAATGGCAACTGTGCCATCTCCTGTTGCCTGCAGTATTTTAGAGGCTTTTCTTCTCATAAATAGCCTTGTCTTGACACTGGGGCATCATTTTGCTGCATGTGAGTCATTTGAGCTTTGAAACCCCAGCCCAGCTCTTTTCTGTGAAAACCACACGAACACATCCACAAATCTCCCTCTTTACAGCCTGTCACTCACACTTAACCTGCTTTAGAGCAGAGGTTTCCCTCGGCAGCTGCAGATGAAATATGCTTCATCTGTGACTGTTCTCACAAGCACGAGGCACCCCTAGGCCAGGGGCAGCCAGGCTGCTGCTCTCCTGCTTTGCCAAGCAGAGTCTGTCCCTCTGGGTGCAGCAGGGCAGAAGCTCAGCTCAGCAGTTAATTTTTAACTTGCCTGTTGCCCCACGGTGTAAGGGAAGCTGCCAGGGAGGTGTTGCTGTTGACTGGAGCACCCTGTCCCCCACACACAACCACGGCTGGCTCAGCTCTGCTTTGGACTCTGCTCCTGCCCTGTGTGCTGCATTTCAGCAGACACTGAAGGTCACAGTACTGGCTGTTCAGACACGGGGAACATCCTCATCTCCTCCTGAACACTCTGCTCAGGTTGAGCTGGGCTGCTGACTTGTTCCACCCCCACCTTTTCGTGGCCTTGCTTTGGAGAGGTGGGGATGGGTGTTTGAGGAGGGGACAGAGGGTGGGACCTCTGCGTGGTCTGCTGCCACTGACACCCCCTTTGCTCTGGGCTTTCTCTTTCCAGCACTGTAGCCCCACATTTCTCCTCACAGAGAAAAGCAAGGCACAATTCTTCCCAAGAATATTTCTGGGTTTTGCATTCTCTGAACCTCAGAGAAAGAAAACACAATTCTTATCATTTGCTGTGCCTGTGTTGTGCCAAAGTAGAATGCAATAAGGAGATTGTTTACCCACAGTGATGGTGCTTTGTTTACCCACAGTGATGGTGCTTTGTTTCCTTGGCCTGTCAGGGCCAGGTGTGTGTGTGTGTGTGTCAGGACTGTCAGGACAGTCACAAGATTCTGTGCAGTGGAGTGCAGTTGAGTGCTTGGCAGATTCAGTTTTAGATATACAGAATAATATAGTAACATAAAATAATTAATTAGCCCTCTGATAGGATGGAGTCAGATGCATCATTCTCTCTCCCCTCACTAGGATTGCCTGCAAATTCAATACAGCACCTTGAGCTGCTCCCCACCTTCCCCAGTCTGTTAAGCCAGAGCTTCTGCCAAAAGTCTTCTCCTTAGCTTGTGTCCTGCCTTTCTGTGGCTTCTCCTGGTGGGGAACCACCAGCACCCTCCCAGCAGGGCTCTAAGCAGGGCGTTAGAGCAGCTGGATAAAATTAGCTGTTCAGCTGCACGTTCCTCAGGATGCTGGGACAGGGGACACCCAGTACAGCCAGCCTGACTCATGGAGAAGAATTAATGGAAACGCCCGGCTCCTGCAGGGAGGAAATTCCTTGAACAGCTTTTTCCTCCGTTTGTTGTGCGGGAGGCTGACAATGGCCCCGGGGCTGGCCCGGAGCGCGGCGTGCGCCCCGCAGGCGCCGGGACTTCGGCACCGGGCGCGCAGGAAGGGCCGGCACCGCTCGGTGACAGCCCCGCCCGGGGACCTGCCCTCCCACTCCTCTCAAACCCCAGCTAATCTCTGCTATTCCTCTGGCTGCCCTGGAGGACTCCAGCCCGTGCCCAGGGAGCTCAGAGAGCCTGGCACAGAGCCCCAGACCCCTGGGCCTTTGATTTTAGCCCATGGAAAAAATGACCAACCTTATATGAGGATTTACAAACCATGAAAGTTTATGTAGAATGATAGTGAATTTATCACAGGGTGAAAAATAGATTTTTGAGGTTTTTAGAATGGGGGTTCAGGGGTCCCAAGATGGAGGAATTTGGGCATGCCTTGTCCTTTCTCCTTCTTCTTCTTGGCCTCCATCTTCTGGGTGATGTTGGCATTTTTAGATTGGTTTAGAGTAGAAGCTCACTGTCTGACATAGGTGATGGGGATTGGGAAGTAAATGTAAATATTGTACACAGAGTTTTTAGTATAAAAAGATAACACCACCCCAGAGGCAGGCAGAGTGCCTCTGTCTGTCCTGCTGAGAGACCTCGGCAGGCCAGAGAAAGAATTTTATAGATAAGAAACAATAAAGAACCTTGAGGACGAGAACTGAAGAGCTCTGACTCCTCCTTTGCCAGGCTGGAAAAGAGACTTTGTGACACATCTGGGGGTCACTGTGAGCAGCAGAGATTCCGAGACTCCCACACCTCTCAAACCAGAACTAATCTCTGGTATCCCCCCGTGCAAGTATAGCTTCAACCAAAACATTAGACTGTGATTCTAAAAATAGAAGTTAAACCCTTCTTACCTGCCTAGGGGAGGTTAAACCAGCCAGAACTGCTAATTCTTGCATCTGAGTATAAAACCTCAGTCCCCTGACTTTCAAAGGATAACAGCAGTCCAATGGTCTTAGGAGCCACTCATCTTGGTGCAAACCCAATTCCCTAGTCCTAAACACATTCATACTCTTAGCCCTAATAACCCTCTCCACCCCTATCCTATTCCCACTCCTATCTGACAATCTCAAGGATACCCCCAACACCATCACAAGCACAGTCCAAACTTCCTTCCTAATCAGTTTAATCCCCATAACAATCTACATTTATTCAGGAAAAGAAAGCCTGACCTCCTGCTGAGAATGAAAATTCATTATAAACTCTGCAGACTGTGGCAGCACAGCCTGGGCACCCCTCCTGGCAGTGCCCTCCTATTCTGTGCTGTTTGTGGGTTTGGGTTTTTTGGTGCCATCAGGATTTAATTTCAGGCTTACTTTTGCAGCAGTTAGATGCTGTTGGGTTCAGCGTCTCCCCAAAAAGCACCTTTGGCTGCAGTAGGTTAAGACATGACAGAAATCTTGCAATAAAAATGGAGGTATTAATTATTTATAAAACAGTTCAACTTGGACAGCATGTTTAGAGAGATGCCAGTGCTCAGACTGCTTCATATTTGCATTGCAGTGTTGGTTTGGGGTATTGATGAACAGCCCTGTGCAGTTGGTCAGAACAGACACACAGGCAGGGAGATGTGCCTCATGCTTCCCTGTGAAGCTGCAGTGCAAGCAAGAGTGGTTCTTGTTGGAAAAGAGCTGCAGTGTGTTCTAGTCAGTGCTGTAAGGCAATGGATTTACATTCTTTAACAAAAGAATCTTTTCCATTAGTATTCAGGCCTTGACTATTTCTGTAACCAAACACCAGGGATGGGTCCAGCTGCTCTGAACCACCCAGAGACAGCCCTGGGCAAAGCAGAGCAGCAGCACAACATGGGCAAGGGCTCTGGGATGGTTGGACATTTGTACCTGGAACTCTCTTTGGCCCATGAGAATTCATTGCAGGTTTTGTTGAGCATTTTGAGTAAGGCACATTCCTGGAGAACAAACCTGCCAAAGCAGCAGACAGGCTACAAGCAAGGAAAAGTGCCTTTTTTCACTGTAAACATCCAATAATCACATAACTTCTTAGTAAGTGGCCTTTATTTATCAGGGATTCCACTCGGGCTAATGATTTCAATGTAATGAGACAAGAGGGACTGTAAAATCCCCAAGTCAGCAGATGTTATGAATCATGTTATGCAAATCTTGTGAACAGGACTGTCTGGGCAATCCCAGGACGTGCCAGCAGCAACCACTTCAGAGGGTGTGGATTTCAGTCTGCCACAGGCATGGCTTCTGCCAGATTTGCTTCCTTCTTTCAAGGAAAGGCTGGTGGCAAATGCTGCCCAGGTCACTGGAAGCACCAGGGAGCTGGGTTTGGTTTTGGTGGCCCAGAGAATGACAAGGCTCTGCCAAATCCATCATTGGCTGGGTTTGGTTTTGGGGGCCCAGAGGGTGACAAGGCTCTGACAAATCCAGCACTGGTCCTGTCTGGGTTTGTTTTGGGGGATCAGAGAGTGACAAGGTTCTCCCAAATCCAGCATTGGTCCTGTCTGTGTTTGGTTTTGGGGGCCCAGAGAGGGAGAAGGCTCTGCCAAATCCAGCACTGGCCCTGGCTGGGTTTGGTTTTGGGGGCCCTGAAAATTACAGGGCTCTGCCAAATCCATCATTGGCTGGGTTTGGTTTTGGGGGCCCTGAAAATTACAGGGCTCTGCCAAATCCATCATTGGCTGGGTTTGGTTTTGGTGGCCCAGAGAATGACAAGGCTCTGCCAAATCCATCATTGGCTGGGTTTGGTTTTGGGGGCCCTGAGAGTGACAAGGTTCTTCCAAATCCAGCATTTGCCATGGCTGGGTTTGGTTTTGGGGGCCAGAGAGTAACAGGGTTCTCCCAAATCCAGCATTGGCCACGGCTGGGTTTGGTTTTGGGGGATCAGAGAGGGAGAAGGCTCTGTCAAATCCAGCATTGATCCTGTCTGGGTTTGTTTTGGGGGCCCAGAGAGTGACAAGGTTCTCCCAAATCCAGCATTGGCTGTGTTTGGTTTTGGGGGCCCTGAGAGTGACAAGGTTCTCCCAAATCCAGCATTGGTCCTGTCTGGGTTTGTTTTGGGGGCCAGAGAGTGACAAGGTTCTCCCAAATCCAGCACTGGTCCTGTCTGGGTTTGTTTTGGGGGCCCAGAGAGTGACAAGGTTCTCCCAAATCCAGCACTGGTCCTGTCTGTGTTTGTTTTGGGGCCCTGAGAGTGACAAGGTTCTCCCAAATCCAGCATTGGTCCTGTCTGGGTTTGTTTTGGGGGCCCAGAGAGTGACAAGGTTCTCCCAAATCCAGCATTGGTCCTGTCTGGGTTTGTTTTGGGGGCCCTGAGAGTGACAAGGTTCTCCCAAATCCAGCACTGGCTGGGTTTGGTTTTGGGGGATCAGAGAGTGACAAGGTTCTCCCAAATCCAGCACTGGTCCTGTCTGTGTTTGTTTTGGGGGATCAGAGAGTGACAAGGCTCTCCCAAATCCAGCATTGGTCCTGTCTGGGTTTGGTTTTGGGGGATCAGAGAGTGACAAGGTTCTCCCAAATCCAGCATTGGTCCTGTCTGGGTTTGTTTTGGGGGCCAGAGAATGACAAGGCTCTCCCAAATCCAGCATTGGCTGTGTTTGGTTTTGGGGGCCCTGAGAGTGACAAGGTTCTCCCAAATCCAGCATTGGTCCTGTCTGGGTTTGGTTTTGGGGGATCAGAGAGTGACAAGGCTTTCCCAAATCCAGCACGGGGGTGCATTGTGGACACCTCAGTGGTCCAGGGGAGCAGGGAGCAAAGCCCCAGCAGGGCCAGGGAAGAGCAGGAGGGTGCAGAGCTGATCTGGTCCCTGCAGGGTGTTCCCAGAGCATCCTCAGCAGCAGGCTGGTTGGGTCCTGGCAGGTAACACCCCCCAGAGGCAGGGGGCTTGGGGGCTCGCTGTCCTGCTGGCTTCTGTGGTGAGGTTTGTCACAAGATGCTGCTGTGGGAGGAGCTGTGGCATCCCCAGGCTGGGTGGAGCAGGGCTGGGCTGGGAGCAGGCACTGGATGGCCCTGTTTGGCCTTGTTTGAGGCAGTTTTTGTGGCTGTGGATGGTTGGTGGGGGTGTGTCACCAATAGTGCAGCGGCTGCAGCGAGTGTGGGACACAGCTCTGGTTGAATGCTGGAAAACTGGCAACTCCTCTGCAGCAAACCTGCTCTGAGAGAGAATTTTCTGAGCAAGGACAGTTCTGAAAAGCCTTTGGAAGCTCTTTCAAACAGATTCATCCCAAAACAGTTTACTCTCTGGTCTTCCTGGGAGGTGAAATCACCGTGCATCCCACTCCAGTATAAATAATTATAATTGCCCATTCTGTTAGGTGACTTAAAAGATTATTTCCAGTCTCCCTGACTTATTGGCAATTTGGAGTTCTTACTGTAGGCAAAAAAAAAAAAAACAAAAAACAAACCCTGTAGCTGGGCTATTGCTCTTGCAAGCTGCTTTATCTTTGTTGCTCTAAGCAGAGTCATGGGAATGTTTTTATCTAAACCATCAGGTTATTAGAGGACAGACTTATAAATAACCAGTCTTTGCTATTTTTAAGTACTTTCAGCATCGTCTATCATGATAGTACAGCTCAACCTGCAGAAAAACAGCCCAGTTCTGCTGCCAAAGCTTTGTCACTTACTGCTGTTTCTTTGGGTGATGAGGAGCCAAGCCCTGGCTCCCTCTCTGCTCTGCAGAAATGCCAAAGGCTGACGAGCCACGCTGCCCACCCTGCTCCTGAACCATCATTTTCTACACCTTTCTTTCCTCAATGCAGATGTTATTCTGCTTTGTTACAGAGGGGAAACTGACACTGGAGTTGATTACAATAAATTTGGTGAGGCCTTTCTGGGGAAATGACATGGTTGCCATAGCAACCGTGGGCCAAGCTGGTGCTGGCAGGTGGGATGGGAGAGCCAGGGGCTGCTCCACATCCTGAGAATGGGCTGCCAAAGCCATGTCTGGGGAAGGAGGGAGAGGTGCAGGTAGTCTGCTCCTAAACCAGGTCTCTATGAAATGACAAAAAAAAGTCTAACCCCACCACTCCAGGAGAACTGAGCATTTCAGACAAGATAATTTAGATTTACTTCATAATTTATTAGTTTTCACATCACTGTATGCAATAAATTATAGTCAATATAATATTAACATTGTAATAAAATATTGCCATGAAGTAAGTACTCATCTAATAGTGACTGTCACCTACACAGAGAAGAACTGTAGTTATTATATTTAGATTTTTAGTGTTAGTGGTAAGTGAACATAATATTAGGGAACTTCACAGTAAATTCAGGGAAATCTGTCATTATTATTGCTTCTGTGCAAACGACTTTTCCTGCACACAGAGAGCTTGGCAAGGAAAGGCACAGCTGTGCAGAGTGTCTCTGGAGCATTCCCGGACGGCTGAACTCACTGCACCACACGCTGCCTTCGGGTGCATTTCACAGATGCAAAGTCACCCTGAGCAGCAGCTGGGAGGTCTCCAGAGCCCCCCACCACCACAGCACCGGGGCTCTGCACGGGCTCAGGCTGAAGAGGCAAAGCACCCGGCTCAAGTCTGTGAGCACCAAGTCCATCAGGAGGTCCTGGGTGTGGGGGCTTCCCCCCAGCTCAGTCCCATGGCTGCCCAGAGGAGCTCGTCTGCCTCCAGCTGGGAGCTGCTCTCTCTCTCCCTCTGCGAGCCTCTGGCCACCAGGCTGCTGGCCACACCGATGAGCTGTGGGCACTGATGCTGGCCACACCAGTGTGCCATGGGCACTGATGCTGCTGGTCACACCAGTGTGCCATGGGCACTGATGCTGCTGGCCTCACCAGTGCTGCTGGTCACACCAATGCTGCCCTGGGCACTGATGCTGCTGGCCACACCAGTGTGCCATGGGCACTGATGCTGCTGTGGGCACTGATGCTGGCCACACCAGTGTGCCATGGGCACTGATCCTGCTGTGGGCACCGATGCTGCTGGTCACACCAGTGTGCCATGGGCACTGATGCTGCTGGCCACACCAGTGTGCCATGGGCACTGATCCTGCTGGTCACACCAGTGCTGCTGGTCACACCAGTGTGCCATGGGCACTGATGCTGCTGGCCTCACCAGTGCTGCCCTGGGCACCGATGCTGCTGCCACTGTTGGCTCGTGGTTTGCAGCGGAGCTGAAGCCCCGTGCGTGGTCTCTCAGCTCCCCAAGCCCACGGGGCAGCCGAGCATGCTGAGCGTGCTAGGAGGTCTCAAACAGTCCCGTCACAAAACGTTCTCCATTCCTGCTCCCTCCGCCAGCTCAGTGAACTTTGATGGAGTATTTCCGAAACGTCAGGAACTGCAGCAGTTTGTCTTTTCTCCTCTGCTTTAGTGCCATCAGCGCTCTCGTTTTTTCCTCCATGTCCTGGTCGGTGGCGAGGATTATCTTGGCTCTCTCCTCCGCCTTCTTGTCCCCGGAGTTTCTGAAGAGTTTCTGCAGGGACGCCTCGTTGATGCTCTCGAAGATGTTGGCCGCGGCTTTCTTGCGCAGCGCCGTGTCGAAGCGGTAGCCGTGCACCGAGGGGCTCACCCGCAGGGACGTGGACATGGCTGCGGGGCTGGAGCTCCTCTTTGCTTTCATCGACGAGGGCTCTGCCCGAGGAACTCGTGCTGGGCTGCCTCCAGGACTGGTATTTAAAGGCAGGCTGGAGGAAAAGCTGGAGGGCTCCGGTTTCAGCGGTGAGATCACGATGATGTCAACACCCAACAGTCGCAGGCAAGTTTAA
This sequence comes from Haemorhous mexicanus, assembly GCF_027477595.1. Classification (NCBI taxonomy): domain Eukaryota; kingdom Metazoa; phylum Chordata; class Aves; order Passeriformes; family Fringillidae; genus Haemorhous; species Haemorhous mexicanus. The sequence continues at coordinate 3,012,331 of NC_082370.1, read as the reverse complement.
CATTTAAGTTGCCAACTTTCCTGTCGTGCGGACGAGATGAAAAGTCCTCTCAGCTTCTTCTGGAAATGTTGGGGTTTTTTGACCCATCACAGAACGGGCTTCAACCACTGCTGTGGGACTGAGCCAGCACAGCCCAAACTCCACTCCTGCCCTTGCTGCATGAGAAAAGCACTGCGTGCACAATGCATCATATCGTAAAGGAGTGAAACTCCAGGTGGGAACTGCTGCAATGCTAGCGAGAGGCTGGAGCCTGTGCAAACACCAAGAACTTGGCTCTGTCTCCACTGCCAACACTGCAAACCTGCTCCTGTCTGGACATGGGTTCCTTTCTGCTGCTTCCCAGCAGATGCAACTCATCTTTAGGGCACACAGAGCTGCAGTTTCTGACTGACAAGTGTTGTCCCAGAGGCAGGTGATCCTGACATCCTCTGAGATGACTGCCCTGGGTGTTACACCCTCAGTTGCACACGACAATGGTCTCAGGGGGAGCAAGAAAACTCAGTTTGCTGCCCTGCTCCTGCCTCCAGTGTCCTTCTGCTTAAATTCCATGCTCATTAGTGCTGGAAAGAAAACTCACCTCTGCTCCACAAGAGTCTGTGCTTTCCATACCACCCTTGGTCAATGACAAGCCCTTGGGCTGGGAGGACTCTCTCTTAGTCATAGGGGTCGGTTTTGGCTCCTGTGAGGAGCAGGGAGCTGCACTCAATGACCCTTTGGGTCCCTTCTCATTCCAGGGGCACTGTGGGCAGGGCACAGCTGCCAGCAAGGGGCTGGCTCTGCCCACCAGTGCTCCTGCTGGCCTCCCACACCTGGACTGCACTGGGCACAATCCAATCTGGCCCAGAATAGCTGTGGGTTCAAAAGTCACTTAAGGCCAGGAGCCAGAGATAAGTGGATTTTGGTTAATGTTTTAAAGCAGCGGATGCTGCAGAGGCTCTGTTTGGAAAACTAGAACTTTGTTTACTGTTGCCTGTTACTCATCCTTTCTGAAAGGCTCTAGGAACAGCCTCTGTCCCCATCCCACTCAGACCAGGGGTTTCCCTTTCTTACCAGAGGGCTGCAGAAATTACCTCTGACCACACTGAAGAACAGATCCAAGGAAACATCACCCAGATGCTTTTTATTCCACATTCCCTTTAAGACTTCAGCTCCTTTTGGTGGAGGGAGGGGATATGTCTGAGCCACACACGCCTCTCTAGCAGTCAGCTGGAGCAGTGAAGAGGTGAGCACACCTGAAGGCCCCGTGCAGATGTTTGTGCTGGCTCAGAATGGAGAAGGGGATTACCTGGGACTTGTTGGCTGCCAGGTGAACAGGTTGCTCCTGAGCCCCAGAATGACTGGCAAGCCCAGCTCCAGCCAGGCTCAGATCAACTTCCAGCTGGCCTGGACTTGCCAGGCTTCTATCCTTAGGAGAGGGAGTGGCCTCATTTCAGTGTCTGGCCCCTTTCCACCTGGGACTTGGGACTCACCCGTTGCTGCTGCTGGGCACATCCTGAAACAGCCCTGAACCCTGCAGTGCCCATATCCTGCCAGGACATGGGTTTCCCCACTGCTGCCAGGACTTTGCTCTGGCATGAGCTCTCTCTGCACGTGCCGTCGCTTCCTGTGGTTCTGTCATTGTGTGAGTTACTTTTTACAAGTTTTTCACCATTTCTTTTGTATGTGCTGGATGCTCCGTGCTTCAGTGTGTAAACAACAGCTTTGCAAATCCCTGGGATTCTTCTTCCACCAGCCAGACGTGCAGCATCTCACCTTGCCACGGTCTTGCCAAATTGGTGAGACCAATTCGTCAGCTGCTTGTTCAACATTTGCAGGGCTGATAAATCCACCCTGAAAATAGAACAGTTTTGGTGTGGCTGGATCTCTGCCCAGGAAAGATCTCATGGTTTATAGACTGTGCTAACATGAAATGTGATGGGGGAGCAGAAGGAAGCAGGGCCACATGTGCTGCCCAACCCTTCCTGCTCAGAGCTGCCCGAGCACTGGGGGCTAAATCTGCCCAAAACACGTGCCCAGATGAAATGCTGAAAGAGCTTTGCTTCACAGGACAGATAACACAGTGTCAGGGTACTTGGGGCAAAATTCAGTGCCAGAAGATCAGCCAAGATCTTGTGGGCTGAAGAAAACAAACCCTTTTTTTTTGTCCCCTGGTCAAAAACAAGAGCTGAGGCAGGTTCACGTGCGCCTTGTTTTCACCACTCCCACTGCACATGGAATCACTCTGCAGGTATTTGCAGAGATGTGGCTGACAGCATAAATTAGCAATATCTGTGGAAGATACAAGCTCAGAAAAGTATCTGCCATGGAAACCGAGACTAAAGCTGATGCTTAAGGAGTAAGACATCAAAAAGCTGCCAAGATCAAGCACGCGTTCCTTGTGAGCTCATCTCGCACAGAGCAGTAACAAATGTCTTTGCCCCTCCAAGCTTCTCTGCCCACTTTGTATAAATTTAGTTGTGCTTGGCTCTGACAGAGCGATGAAGCATGCCTCGTCTGTTTTTTTTCCAGTAATTCTTGTTTATATGGGTGTTTTAATACTGCTTTCCCAGTAATGCCTAGGAGGAATTATTCATGTGTTGGATTGGAGAGCAACTTCAGAGAAGATGTGATTTCTATCATCGTCCTCCTGCTATTCTTGTGTAATTGCTTTGTGCGACGCAAACGCTCCATTTCACCCGTTAATGGGAGGATTAATTCCCATCCCCACCGTCTGCAGGGAGGCACAGCCACATCTCTAATTGTGCTCTGCTTCTCCCGGCGTGACGGGCTCGGGGTGCTCGGGGTGGGGCGGTTCTGCTGCCAGGAAAGCCCCGGGCCCGGGCAGGGATCTGGCAGCCCCAGGGCAGGAGCTGGAGGGAGGCTGGGGCTGCCGGGCTGCTGGGGCAGCCACAAACTCCTGCAGAGAACTGGCTTTGCCTTCATGTAACCTCCAAAACCACTCCAAAGAAGGTAATCCGGGATGCCTGGCAGCTCCTTGGGGCATGTTTTGCATAGTTTTCCCTCCACTGGCTGCTGCCAAAGCCTGCATGGTCTGGAGCACCCATTTGGGGTCAGAGGATGCAGCAGCCCCCATGGAGCATCCGTGCTGCCCAGCCCTTCCTAGCCAGGCATGGGGCATTGAGAAGCTGAAATGCAGAATATCCTGTGATAGCTGAGAGATGTAACAGAAAGAGATGGATGATATAGATAGATATAGATAGCTATAGATAGATATAAATATAGATATAGATATAGATATAGATATAGATATATAGATATAGATATAGATATAGATATAGATATAGATATAGATATAGATATATAGATATATAGATATAGATATAGATATATAGATATAGATATAGATATAGATATATTGATATAGAGATATAGATGATATAGATAGATAGGTAGATATTTGCTTTTTCTTCAGGCCATTCAGTGAAAACCTAAGAATGGGAAATGTCCAGGAGCCTCCAGCCATCTCTGCTCCTGCCATCCTTTCCCTGGCTCACGTGTCTGGAGCTCTGGCTCCTCGCAGCCTTCACAGCTGCCACCAGCCTGCAGCTGGGGAAGCCCAGGCCTTCTCAGGAGCCAGAAATGCCACTGGCTGCTGGGAAGGGTTTCTGAGATGGAGAGCTCTGCAGACAGCCGGGGGAGTGGCTCTAAGGTCAAGGAGGAACTGGTTCATTGTGTTGCTCTCGGAATCCAAATTCCTGGGAGGTTGTCAGACATCCAGGGCCTGCCCTGGCTCCAACCTGCCCACAGCCTCTCTCCACTGGGATTGTGTGCATCTGGGACTCCACCTGAGATCTCTGTTTGTTTGGCTGTGGCTTGGGTTTTTCTGTGGTTGTTCTTTCTTTAAGAGAACATCTGGGAACACTTGTCCAAATCTCACGGCAGGACACGGTACCCTTTGCTCACAGAAACCCCAAGAGTTTAACTTGGCCATCTGTGCTCCTTGTGACTCCTCCTGTGGTCCCCATTTCCGAGATATGGCACAGGGCAGGTGCTTGTCCCCAGTTCAGAGGTACGGGAAGGAGGGGATGTTTGTCCCCAGGTCAGAGGTTCAGGATAAGGAGGGTCTTTTAAGGGCACTTCTGCTGCAGTGCAGTTGCTGGGAAGCACAGATATGTCTCAGACAATCCTCACACAGCTCCCTGGCCTGAAAACAGGAAAAACATACTGGTTTTCCAACAACAGAAGGCATGATGGTACAATTAAGCCAGTTAAATTCCATCAGAAAATATTTAAATAGGGGAAAAAATAAGGAGAATTTTTTTCTAAGTGAGGGGAATGCCTAAGTGAGGGGAATGCAGCTCCAGAAGTGTGCAGAGCAGCCCTGTCCTGCTCTGGGCCAGGGAATGGCTGGAGCTGGCTGAGCCAAGCATTGCTCTGTGCAGGGAGACCATATAAGAGTAAAGTCTGTGGTGTTACTGATAATGAATGTCTCCTCATTTCTCATAAATTCTCTGCTAAATGTACAATCACCAAGTTAATAACGCAGTGCAGGCCATGATGGATAGGCAGTTCCAGTGAGTAAATCATGTCTGGAAAGAAGCAGGAGACAAACAGAAACTTCTGGCACTTTTACCAGGCAGGACCCCTCGGAAGGAGCCCTGCATGCAGCAAAGCAGAGCTGGGGACACATCTGGTGTGGATGCTGCAGTCCCACAGGCTCTGGGGAGGCAAGGGCTTGCTGTGTAAGGAAGCCACAGGTGATTCTCTCGGTGCTTGAGACTTCTGAAATCCATCTTGCAAAGAGAAACTCTGGCTGTGGTGCTCCCCACATGTCGTGGGAGATCGTTCCTGACATACGGTGGTGGGTTGCTATCAGAGCATTGGCACAAAAAGAACAGCTTTGTCTGTGGGGATGCAGGTGGGCAACACCCAGGGGTGTGCAGCAGGGTAGGAATTGAAGTGGGAAAACTCCATCAGGTGTGAGCATGTGCCAGCAGGACCAACCCCCGGGATGGCACCAGCACCATGGGATGGCACCAACCCCCTGGGATGGCACCAACACCCTGGGATGGCACCAACCCCCGGGATGGCACCAACCCCCTGGGATGGCACCAGTACCCTGGGATGGCACCAACCCCCTGGGATGGCACCAACCCCCTGGGATGGCACCAGCCCCCTGGGATGGCACCAGCCCCCTGGAATGGCACCAACACCCTGGGATGGCACCAACTCCCTGGGATGGCACCAATACCCTGGGATGGCACCAATATCCTGGGATGGCACCAACACCCTGGGATGGCACCAACCCCCTGGGATGGCACCAACCCCTGGGATGGCACCAACCCCCTGGGATGGCACCAGTGCCCTGGGATGGCACCAAACCCCTGGGATGGCACTAACCCCCTGGGATGGCACCAGCACCATGAGATGGCACCAACCCCCTGGGATGGCACCAGTGCCCTAGGATGGCACCAACCCCCTGGGATGGCACCAACCCCCTGGGATGGCACCGATCCCCTGGGATGGCACCAGCCCTTCACGTCCTGCTATTCCCCTGGGATGCCACGGAAAGCATTTGAATATCCCGACTTCAGCATCTTCCTGCCGGGTCAGGAATGAAAGTTCGGACTTTGGAGCACGAACAGCCTTTTCTTTCTCTGCCCAATTTCCTGTTTGATCTTCCTGAAGGTCTGGAGGAGCCGTGGCTGGAGAGGGGCGCAGGCAGAGCCGTCTCCAGCTGTCAGACAGTTCATTGTCTCTGCCTGGGGGACGGGCCCGCGGAAATCCTGCCGTGGGGCTGGCCCGGGGCTGGCCCGGGGCTGGCCCGGGTCATTGTCGCAGCGCCCCGCACACGCTCGGCGCCGCAGCGCCCGCTCCTCGGGCTCTAATCTCTGCCCAGCCGCTTCCTCTGCTGCAGGAGAGGTGGCAGACAGGATGTGCCTTTGTGCCTTTGTGCTGCTCCACCTCCTGGGGGTCTGCGGTGCCCCCCAGAGCCCCCGTGGCTATTGTAAATCAAAGGTGACTCCGACCAAGGGGAGAGAATGATGTATCTGCCTCCATCATCAGAGGCTAATTAATTACTTTATTATACTGTACTATGTACATTTCATCTAAACTGAATCTGCCAGGCACTCACTCTTGCTCACACTTGCACTCATCTCTGATTCTGTCCTGGCTGTCCTGTGACAGTCCCACACACACCTGGCCCTGACAGGCCAAGGGAACAAACCATCCTCACCTGGGGTAAACCACCTCCAAACTGCATTCTACTTTGGCACAGCAAGCCAGATAAGAATTGTGTTTTCCTTCTTCCCTGCTTGTCTCACAGCTCTCTCTGTTCAGAGGCCATGTGAATACCACACGTGGCTGCCTCCAGAGCCGGGTGGAGGGAGCGGGGCGGGTGCCGAGGGTGGGGCAGGATGGTGGCACCGGGGCAACCCCGGGGGCTGGGGGTCTGTTAAGGGTGAGAGACAGCTGCTCACTTTGAAAATCTAAAAAGGTTTATTAAACCTTGACAAAAATACAGCAAAGGGCTACATGAGGAAAAAGCTGCAGGGCTGGGAACTGCCCCTCGTGCACACCACGGGGCTGGTTCATCCTCAGGAGGGATGCTCAGGCTTTTGTACCCCTGGGGCTGCATCAGCCAGCCCTGGCCCTCCCAAAGTCTGTCACTCAGGTCTTCTTTGCCATTTATCAGTGCAGACTGCTTTGTCACTGGATTGGAGCTCAGGTGCTGCCATGCCCACCCCCAAAGCACCCCCTGAGCTTTGCCATTCCCAGCTGCCCCAGGTAAGGCACACCTGTGCAGCTTCTTTGTACCTGTCCTGGACAGCCCAGGCTGTCTGATGGCAACAATACAGGGGGAAAGGGAACCGTGGGGAGAACAGAGGGCATCTAAACTACAATAACATAACTGTGCATCACTAAAGGTTTTATGGAAATTCACACAATAATTATTTTTAATTGCGACAGCCAACCATCTCATTATCCATCTGGAACATTAAGGGTGGTCTGGGGTACCCAGGGAGGGCTGTGGCCGTGCAGAGGAGATCCTGGGCTAGGCAGGGGCCACCAAAGGCTCAGGCTGGTGGCTCTGTCTGGGGCCAGGCACAAGGGAAAGCCTGGCTGACCTCTGTGCAGTGTTTGAAAGCCTGCAAGCAGCCCGGGCTGGGAAACACTGGCTTCGTGTTGAGAGAGCTGAGCCAGGTCCAGGGGCAGAGGGACAGCCTTGTTGAGCAGTGTTCAGTTTTCAGTTCCTTAATTCTGTGCCAAAGCAAAGGGGGATGGGCAGAGGGAGCTCCTGACCTGGCTGGGTTTTGGAGAGGGATGGCTGAGGTTTGGGTATCAGCAACACTGGGAGAAGAATGCCAGGAAGGGAAGGGAAGGGAAAGAGGGGAAGAGCAAAGCTGCATCTGTGGGGATTTATCAGGGAGTCAACGCCGTGCTGATGGTCTGGGAGATGAGCTTGGCACTGCAGAGTTATCAGCCTTATAGCTCATTTCTCCACCAACAAAAGAGTTTCTGGGAGAGAACAGATGGTGTTTGGCTCCTACCACCATCTCTGGTGGCCCAGCAACTTTGCTTTGAAGCTGCTAGAAAAGCAATTTCTGTGATCTCCTTCCCACCCCTGTGGCAGTGCCTGTGCCACAGGGGCTGCTGGCTGTACTGGGGTATTTTTGGGGCATTTTCTGCATGCTGAGGCCCCGCTGCAGACCCTCCCCAGGTTCAGCTGGGGCCCCTGCTGCTGCAGGAGGATGGGAGCTGCTCCAGGGCTGTCATTCTGGTTTGTGCCGGGGCTCTGGCTGTCCCCAAGGCCACTGCAGCTGTCAGGGCAGGTAAGTGAACTTTTGCCAGTGGTTGTTTTCCTCAGGAAGCTGCCTCAGCTGCCCACGTCAGCCCTGCTCAAAGAGCAGCAGCAGGGCTGTAAAGCCTATCTCTGGGACAGACAGGGCTGGCAGCTCCAGGCACCAGAGCAGAGCTGTCTGCCACAGGTCTGAGCTGGGCACAACTGGAGCAGGGAGGTTCCCAAGAGCCCTGAGTCATCTGTGGGGCACAGACCTGCTCAGGACAGCTCAGAGTGCTCCCCTTTGTGTCCTGGCCCCAGGCAGAGCCACCAGCCCCAGTGGTGCCACTGAGCAGCAGCCTGCTGACAGCCCCTGCTCTCAGGCGTGTTTAACTCTCCCAGCAATGCCTTCTAGATGTTTCCCCACAGTCACAGTCACAGTCTCAGTGAGTGATGCCTTGTTTACATGGGAGCCTTGTCTTTGTTCTCCAGATCTGCCCTTGACTCGCTGTCAGGTGTCAGTGTGCAGGGGCTCAGGCTGTCTGTCGGGTTATTTATGCAGCAGTTCAGACAAAAAAGAACCAGTTGAGAGCTGCCAGTAGATTTTAGTTCTGTGAGGGAGGGGAGGGAAGGGGAGAGGGGTGATGCTGTGTGTATAGCAGGCAGTGCAATCCCTCTGGCAGGGTCTGGCTGAGCAGAAAAGTGCTGGTGGTGAGGCTGGGCTCTGACAGCTCCCACTGTGGCTCTGAGCCCTCAGTGGCTCAGGGTCGAACCAGAAGCCCAGCCAGCAGTTTGTGGTCTGGAGTTGTTGGCACCTTCCTGGGAGAAGTAAATCCTGTTTGAGTTGGTGTCTGCCTCGTGGAGGGAATCTGCCCATCACAAGGGTCTGAGTGAGACCGAGGGAGGTTGTGGGTCAGGGACACATGGGGAGCCCTGCTCTCACCACTCTGATGGGGACAAAAAACCTGAAATAAAAGATGTGGTCTGTCAGCAAACAGTGCTGAGTGTGACATCAGGTCACTGAGGCCATGAGCTCATGTCCAGCACCCTCTGTGCACAGAGCTGAGTCAGTTCCGGCCACGATGAGCTCGGTGGAAGGAGCATTTTCCAGAGCTGTTTAGGGAAATCTTACAGAGAAAGTAAACAGATCTCTGACCCCAAACCCCTGCCCCTCTGCAGGCCTCTGTGATCATGGCAGCAGCTGGGGAAGGGGGGGCTGGTGCAGCAAAGGGGATCCTCACCCCTTGGGGCAGTGCCAGGGTGCTCCTGGTGCTGTGTTTGGCAGGCACCTGGTGAACACCAAGCTGCTTGTTTGGCAAATTAATTGGGGAAGAGAAAGGAATAACAGCCTGGCCAAGTGCCCCTGGGCTGGTGGGATGGTGTCCTGACTCTCAGGGGTGGTGTCCTGATGTGCCCCATCTGCTCTGAGCTCTGTCCCACGTCCCCTCAGGCAAATAGTTTCCTTGGGGACTTCCCCCCCCTCACTCCTGGGGCTGTGGGGCTCCTCTCTGTTGAGGAAGTATCTTTGATCTGTAGAAATTAAACCAGGAAAATATTTTCCATTTGTGTCAGGATAAAAATGGCTCAAGCCAGGCGTGATTGATAGCTGAAAAAAAATGGGAGCAGCCCCCGTGTCGTTTCGGAAGGCTTCCCACTGTCCTTGCTTACAGTAAACACTGAATATATTTAGCTGCAGAGCCCAGCATGACACAGCCTCTTACTGCAATAATAGCAGTGCCTGTCTCTTTTCCTTTTTTTTCCACTTTTCTAAGAAATGGGGTTGACTGGAGCTGCGAGGATGCCGGGTAGTGATTGCCTCACGGGCTCACTGCGCCTCCTGGACACCAGGGTCTGTGTTTGCCCTTGTTTACCCCGAGATAAACTCAGCAGAGAGTGCAGAAAGATGGGGATGGAAATGAGCAATGCTGGCTCAGACCAGGAACACAGGGAGAGGTGCCCTTGTTTACCAGGGCTGGCCCTGTGGGCTGTGCTGACTAACTTGGCAAACAGGCCCGTGGCACATCCTCTGTGCCACCCTGCAGGCTCTGGTCAAACCCTGCTCCCTGGGCAGCAGAGAAATGATCAGACCCTGGTCAGGACCTGCCTGTGTCTCATTCCCACCCTCTGCCCCACATTGAGCTATTTTTGTTCTAGTGCCAATGTTTGGGTCTCTGGTTCCTTTATTTACCAACAGCTGTAATAGTGCAATGGTTTACAAACAGTGGCCAGACACTGCTCTGGATTTTAGGGAAATAAAACCCCTTCCCAAAGGTCCCTCTGGGCATCCTTTATCTGATAATGAAGACTTTACCATCTCCCAGCACCGTGTCATCCTTTTAGCAGTGGTGGCTTCTCAATTTTCCCCAATCTCTCTCCATATTAGGTGTATTTTAGCAGCTCCTCTCTCCTCCCCCTTGCTGTAATTAGCAGGTTTTGGCTTGAGTCATGACCTGTAATCATATCTGGCCTGCAGCAGCTCTGCAGAGGTGAGCCCTTCCCCAGGTGCAGATAAGGCTCTGCTTGTGCCAGGCTGCATGGGACACGGTGCTCCAGGCACAGCCTGAGCTCTGGGGCAAGTGGCAGCACAGAAAGGAGGGGGAGGCTGTTTTCTGTGCTCTCAGATCCCTCCCAAGGGGAAATCACAAGGCAGACTTGGTTGTTGTTAATAAATTCCTTAGAGACCTGTGGTTGAGGTGTGCAGGGACGGAGCCTGACCAGGTGAGGAGGAAATGTCCCCCCAGCAGAGCCCTGGGGTGGTCCCTGATCACAGAGCAGGGACATTTGGGCCACAGGTGTGACAGCACTGGGGACTTGCTGCCTTTCCAAGGTGCTGCAGCAGGGCAAGGTTTGGGATGCAGCATTGGGAGCCCAGCAGCCCCCAGGTGCTCCCAGGAATGCAGCAGGTCCAGAGCTCTGCTCCTGCAGCACAAGTGAGGCAGGAACTGGGGGAGCTGCTCTGAGATAAACTCAGCAGAGAGTGGAGAAAGATGGGGATGGAAACGAGCAGTGCTGGCACAGACAGGAACACAGGGAGAGGAACAGCAGCCGTGGCTCAGGCTGGAATTGGCCGTGGCTCCAGTGGGACCTTCACAGCAGCCTGGGGACCCTGAGATGAGGCTACAAACTCCCAGACACTTTAGGGAGGTTGATCATGAACGAGTTTATGGCTTATGAGGGGTTTGTAAGGGAGCCAGGACCCAGATAATGGGGGATTTTAATTACTTGGATATTGATGGATATAATAAGTGTGCAGCAAACCACAAAGGGAAACCTATGGCTGGAGGGGAGAGTGAGATTGATCTATGCACAGCATGCTAAATCACTTAAATCATTCAGAGCCTCTTCTGGCCCCAGCTCCAGGAGCAGAGCCAAGTATGATAAATAAGGCTGGAATTGGGAAGTGTCTGGAATCCAAATATTTGTATTCCTGTTCGATTTCAAATATTCATGGGACAAAAGCAGCAAAGCACTTGGCTGGAGCTGCCTGGGGGCTGTGGGAATTCCTGGGGAGGGGGCTGGCAGCCCAGCAGCAGGAAAGGTGCTCAGGAACTTTTGCACAGATTTGTCTCAGTGGTGACCTGGGTGAGACCTGGGCATGGCAAGGAGGGACCCGGAGGCCACAGAGATTGGGAATGATGGAAAGTCTGAGCCACCAGTGTGGGTGGGATGACAGGCTGGGCATGGCCCAGGGAGCACAGGGAGCCTGGCAGGCAGGGCTGGCCACCTCCTGTGGGTTGGTCCCAGGGCTGGTGAGGCTCTCTGAGGTTTGGGGCATCAAAGGTGTGCCCAGGTGAGGCCTCCTCCTGCCACCCAGGCTTCCTTCTCCATCACACAGGCCTGACCATCAGGTATCACAGGGGAAATCTCTGCTTAACAAAAGCAAGGAGTCAGGAGTCAGGTGGGCACTCCAGTTTGTGGCTGGAAGAGCTGTTGGGCTGCTGGGCAGCTCTGAGTGGCAGCTCCACAGTGGAAACATGTGCCTCAGTGCTGCAGGGACAGGGCTGGCTCCAGAGATAAGGGAGATTTCTGTGTGGGTGGCACTGATTTGGGTCTGGAGCTGCTGCTCTGGATATGGACAAGGGCTGGGACATCTCTCCTGTTTTTCCATCCACTCCCTGGCAGGCGTCAGTCCCAGCTGACCCAGCAGATACTGCTGGGCTCAGGGAGTTGGTGCAAAATCCCCTTCTCAGTCATGTGGATCCTGGGCAGCCTGCACATCCCAGCCTGGCTGTACCTCTGGGAGCTGAGGTCTGGGGGCAGCACCTCTGAAGGAGGGAGGGGAGCAGCTCTTTTGCTGCTTTTCCTTTGCTGAAATACCATTAATTCTATTACCAAGCTGCAGAAATGGCCTTAACCCTGCCTGTTCCAGGGCTCAGGGTGTCCCAGCTGGGGTCTGACAGAGAGCAGCAGAGCCTGGACATTGCTGCTCAGGATGGCTCCTGGGGCTGGACTCACCCCACACATTCTGGGGTGTGCAGTCCTGCCAAAACAAACCCTTGAGGACAGAGCAGGGCCTCAGGTGGGCAGCCTGTGGCAGCACACTTCCCACTGGTGGGATGCAGCATGGGTGCCAAGCACATGGTTATCCTCAAACACCTCGTGCCATTTTTAGGCACAGGCATAAATTATTGAAAAGCCACGTGCTCCAGTCAGAATGCACCTGAGAGCTTGGATGTCTGTGTCTTGTGATCAGTGTTAGACAGCCATGGTTTGGAAACAGAGAGGAATCAAAGCTCTCTTGGAGCAGCTGTCCCAGGCTGCCAGGAGAGCACACAGGAGAAGCCTGTGGCTCAGTTCTGGGTACTTCCAGAGTGGCAGGATCCTTACTGAACCCCACTCCAAAGGAGCTGCTGGTTGTTTGTGGGCTGGCTGTGACAGAGCACTTGCAAACCACAGAGCCTGTGCTGTGCAGTTTGCTGGCTGACTCTGCCTCTGCAGCTTTTTTGGCACTTTCCTTGTCCACCAAAAGAAGGGCAGTGTGCTCTCCAGAGCCCTCTGACATGATCAGTGTGGGAATCCATAAAATCAGAGGGTTTGGGAAAGCTGCAGAAGGCCTCAGAGACAGCAGAACTGGGATTGGAGCTGAGCAGGAGCCATGGGATTGGTCAGCAGAAAAATGATGTAAAATATAGAAAAGTAAGGACAAACAGAACCATGGTCTGTGTATTAATGCTTGGCTAGAATAACTCCCTAAGCTGCAGAAAAGTTTATCTAAAGAGATATTAGGGAGTTCTAAGCTTAATACTGGAGCTCTGTGCATTGTGTTTGAGGCTCACAAGCAGGTGTTGGATTTGAAATAAGCAAAAATTGTTTTAACCAAAGGTAACTGTGCTTATAGTGGTTGGATGGAACCACTGTCAATGTGTTTTTGCTTTGTGTGATTGGTCAAAAAACTTTTAAAGTGAGTTGTAACATTGAATTCTTGGTCTGCTGCTGGGGATGTCAGCTGCTGGCACCTTCCCATTGCCATAACCATGGAATGAGAGTGATGCTGGAAAATCAAACAGCTCCAGGCACGTTCCCAGCAGTCCTGTCCCATTTGTGATTTGTGCACAGCCCCCAGCTGGTGATAATCAGCCTCTCTGATTCCCCATCTCCCCTCTTCTCTTCTGAGGTGACACAAATCCTTGCTCCTGAGGACCTGCTCCTGGTCTGGTGGCACAGGGCAGCATGTTTGGGGAAGGGAGTTTGCAGGAGGAAGGAAATCCCCCTGCTGGGGGTCCTGTGGCCCTGCCTGGCACCAGCATTGCTGCTCCCAGCAGGGTTTGGGCATTTCCAGCATGTGCAGGGCCCCCATCCCTGCAGGGCCAGCCTCCCTCCAGTCCTGGCTGCGTTTCTCATTTAGATGGAGTGATTTTTCCCCTGGTCCAAGTTTGCTGTTTTCCTGAAATGGTCTGAAATGCAATAGGCCAAGACAATCATTGGGATGAAATATTTCCTCCATGAAATATGCAGCAGCTATTCAGAAATGAAGATCAAGAGGAAGGAGTGCTGCCAGGCAGAGATTTAAAGGTGCTGACACGTTCCCGTGGGTTGTTTACTGAAGTCATCTCCAAAGCCCCAGTTTCAGGGCTATATTCAAAAAAAGAGCACAAAATACAATTTAGCAAGAGTTTAATAATTCAAGCTACAGCGTGCTGAGCTTGTTTTTGCCCTTATGGGAACATCATCTCATTTCAAAGGACCTTGAGTCCCTTCTGGTCGTGCAGAAGGGGCACTGCCAGGGCTATTTTTGCACCAAGACACTGACTGGGTGTGAATCCTGCCTCTGGTGCTGGTGCCAGCAAAACCTGGGGAGGCAAAACAGAGCCATATGGCCCCATTTCCCTAAAGATGCAAATTCCAAGGAATCTGGGCGTGCTGACTTGCTAGAAAAGGGCAACATAGGCACCTGGCATTACAAAAAAAGCTTTAGCACGGCTCTTGGCACAGGCTCTGCCCACTCAGCCCAGCTCAGTGGAGCGAGGTGAGCCCATTTCCACAGCCCTGGGCTGGGCAGGGACACTCGGGAGCAGCCACACCCAGCACGGGGGCTGCTCCAGGGTCCCACTTCACCTGCAGAGGTGTCAGAGGAGCCTCTCTGTGGGGCTGGCCCTGGCACCAGACTGTGTGCTATTCTATTCTATTCTATTCTATTCTATTCTATTCTATTCTATTCTATTCTATTCTATTCTATTCTATTCCATTCCATTCCATTCCATTCCATTCCATTCCATTCCATTCCATCCTATCCTATTCTATCCTATCCTATCCTATCCTATCCTATCCTATCCTATCCTATCCTATCCTATCCTATCCTATCCTATCCTATCCTATCCTATCCTATGCTTGTGATTCTGTGATCAGGGCTTTGTCACAAGTCTTTTTCCCATGCTGGCCCCTTGGGGAAGCCGTGTGTCCCCATGTCCCTGCTACAGCACAGTGTTATCACCGAGACTTAAAGTGAAGCCCCCGTGCCCCCCAGCGCTGCAGCTTTGCCCCTGTGACATCCTGAGTCCTTAATGAACCAGGAGGGGTGATGGATTTGGGGCATGGAGAGCAACCCCTGTACCCCTGTGCCTCGGTGCAGCCTCCTGGACACCCCGACTTTGTCCCAGCTCTTGGCTCCCTTCTCTCATCCAGGCTCCCCTCGGGAGTTTGGGTTTGAGCGGCCTCAGCATCACTCCCACAACGGGAAAGTTGCTGTTTATTGGACTCCCCCTGTGGAGGAATCACGGTCCCTTTGCAGCTGTGGGGGGACAGGAGCCGTGTGCGGGTGCCAGCGGCTGGGGGTCACAGTGGGGAGCTCCTTGTCGCCCACCGCCCTGCACCCCCCGATCCCCGCCCGTGCCCACCTCCCATCCCGGCCCCCTCGGCTCCCCTGGTGCCAAGCGCGGCTTTCTGCCGCCACCTGGTGATGGACACAGAAGGGCTGTGACATCCCAGGGCCCGGCCTCACGGCTGGCTCGGCAGTCGCTGCTTTATCCGTCCGTGTGACCCACCCGTGTCCATCCGAGCTGCGACCCCCACGCCGGGGTGGAGCGGGGAACAAGCGGGGCTTGGAGGGACACAGCTCCTCCCTGGGGCCCGGGGGTGATGGGCTGGTGTCAGTGCCACAGGAGAGCCCTGTGCCCCTGCCAGGGGAGTCTCGGGGCTTTAGCTGGTCAGAGTGACCCCGAGATGTGTCACAAAGTCTCTTTTCCAGCCCGGCACTCGAAGAAGGAGTCAGAGCTCTTCAGTTCTCGGTCTCAAGGTTGTTTATTGTTCCTTATCTATAATTTTTTTTCTACTGTCCAGCCGAGGTTGCTCAGCAGGACAGACAGAGGCACTGCCTGCCCTGGGGTGGTGTTATCTATTTATACTAAAATTACGTGTACAATATTTACAATTACTTCCCAATCCCCATCACCTCTGTTAGTGAGCTTCTACTCTAAACCCATCCAAAAGTGCCACCATCACAGCAGAAGGTGGAGGCCAAGAAGAAGAAGAAGGAGAAAGGCTGGACACACCCAGACTCCTCCATCTGAACCCCCATTCTAAAAACCCCAAAAATCTATTTTTCACCCTGTGATAAATTCACTGTCATTCTACTCAAACTGTCATGGCTTGCAGATCTTCATATAAGGTTGGTAATTTTCTTCATGGGTCATAATCAAAACCACGGGGGTCTTGGGCTCTGTGCCAGGATCTCTGAGCCCCCTGGCAGGAGACAGCCAGAGGGATGTCCTGAATTCCAACAGGGGAGGATGCTGAGCTCACAGCAGCAGCACTGCTCTTTGTCACCAGCCCCAAGCATGTCCCTCGTGTCCCAGACCTGCACAGGTGGGAAGGTGCTGCTGATGGCAGGTTTTGCATCTTGGCTTGTTGCAGATGGAGCCCCTTGGCCTCCTGAGCCCACTTTGGACAGCCCTCAGGGTGGGTCAGGTGTCACTGACATGTTTTCTGAAAAATACCTTTCTCTAGGATTTTCTGCTGAGAAGCTGGGAGGCCTCAGAAATGAAATGTAAACAAGAACTATCTGATGGCTGTGGAATGTGGTCTAGAGATGATTTTCCAACAGGTGCATCTTTGATTGGACTCATGTAGATTGTTTTTGCTTGATGATCAATCATGGTCCAGCTATGTCAAGGCTCTGAGTATGTCACGAGATTTTATTATCATTCTTTGCTAGCCTTCTGATGTCTCCTTTCTCTTTCTTCAGTATAGTTTTAGTACAGCATTTTGAATATAATATATACCATGAAAACATGGAGTGAAGATTCTCATCACACCCACAAACCCCGCCACAGTCAGGCACTTATGATCCCCTCCCTGGTGGTGTCCCTGATGCTCTTCAGGAAGCTGAAGATGTGCGACCCGCCGGTTCCTTTATCCTCCAGGGCCGACGGCGGCTTTCCCGCAGCGGGGCCGGCCCTGCCGCTCGGCTCTGCCCGCCTGGCCTTGGCTTTGGCGGCCGCCACGGCGATGTACTTGGTGACCATGGTGATGTGGTAGGACCTGAACTCTGCCAGCGCCGACACGCAGCGGTTGAAGGCGGCGCGGAGCCGCGCGTCCCCCGAGGAGAGCGCCAGGTGCCGCGGGGACACCGCGCCGCGGATCTGCTCCACGAAGGCTCGGTGTGCCGGGGGCATGTACTGCCTCATCCTGCGCAGGAAGGCGGCTGCGAGACACCAGAAAAGGCAGGAATAAGTTGTGGGTGAGTGGATTAAAGGCCCCGAGCCTCTAGGAGAGAAGCTGCTGGTTGAGGGACCCTGACAGCCTGCACAGCCTCCTCTGCCCTGCCTCCAATGAAGTGACAAAGAAAACCCATATTAGGGCAGTGCTCCTTAGGGCTGGTGCTAACCCTAAAAGGCAGGGTTTAGCTTGCTCCCAGCCTTCTGGTGTTCTTTTTTTTTTTTTTTTTTTTTTTTTTTTTTTGCTAATTTCTGGTAAATATTTCTCTTGTGGGCTGGACTAAAGTGGAACTTCATGAATGGCCTCTCACTGGCAGGATGCCTGCATGTTCTGCTCTCATCTCTGGGCCCATAGAGAACCTCAGCAAAAAGCTGACGTACAAGAAGCCAAATGCATGCTTTTGTGAATTTATCATGGTGAGGAAGCAGCTGCCAGAGGCACGTTTATAACCTTCCTCCCTGGACTGGGCAGAGCCTGGTGCCAGCCAGGATGAGATGGGCACATGTCCTCCTGCCTGCCAGAGCTGGCACACTCATGGGAATCACTCTGGCTCATCTCTTCCCTCATCTGCTTTGGAGAAGGAAAAATGTCACCATCAGATTTTCTGAAAAATCCCTTCACCAGGATTTCTTTTCCTGGGAAGATGAGAAGCCTCAGAGAAAAGACAATATTATCTCATTTGCTTCTCCTGTGTTTTGCTGCTTTGGAATGTGGTTGGAGATTGTTTATCCAACAGGTGATTGATTGATTGATTGGTTTCACATGGATTGTTTTTATTTAATGACCAGTCACCATCCAGCTGTGTCAGGACTCTGGAAGGAGTCATGAGTTTTCATTATCATTCTTGGTAAGCCTTCTGTCTGTATCCTTCTCTATTCTTTAGTGTAGTTATATATAGCATTCTTTAATACAATATTGTGGTGGTGTTTGCAGGGGTCCCAGGATGAGGGAAGAGATGAGAATCTTGACTCCATGTTTCAGAAGGCTGATTTATTATTTTATTATATAGTATTATATTAAAAGAAAATTATATATTAAAACTATACTAAAGAACAGAAGAAAGGATTTCATCAGAAGGCTGGCAAAGGAAAGGAATTGAATGATGATAAAATCTTGTGACTGCTCACAGCCTCGACACAGGTGGCTGTCATTGGTCATCAGTAAAAACAATTTCACATGCTGGGTAAACAATTCTCCAGATCACATTCCAAAGCAGCAAAACATGGAGAAGCTGAAACTTCCCAGCTTCTCAGGAGAAAAGACCCTAACGAATCCATTTTTGATTTTTCATAAAATATGTCAGTGACCTACTATAATATCATAAAATAACAAATTAGCCTTCTAAGAACGTGGAGTCAGATTCACTCATCTCTCCCCTCGCTGGGGTTGTCTGCAGATTGGCCAGGAAAGCTGGTGGCTCACCGCAGTCCTGGTGGTGGCAGATGCCCAGGAGCTCATCGAAGGCGTGCAGGACCGTGCTCTGCGCCGCGCTGCCCCCCGAGAAGGCCAGGGGCTCCGGGGACACCCCCTCGTAGATCAGCCCCTGGGCCATGGCTGGGTTGTCCTTCCAGCTAGGCAGGAGACACGGCAGTCAGGCAGCAGCCATGGGGCTGGGGACAGGGGCCTGTGAGAAGGGATCTTGGGCTGGCAAGATTGAGCCCAAATCTGGCCCAGCCCGTGGATCTCCTCCTCCAACACAGCCATGTCAGCCTTCCTCAAACAGGAGGTAAACTTGGAAATCAGATCCTGTGCCACATCAGATTCTGTGCCACATCAGATTCTGTGCCACATCAGATTCTGTGCCAAAGCACACAGTGAGACCATGGGGGTAAGGAGAAATCCTTAATTTTTTTCTGGGCCCCGTGAGAAGGGACCTTGGGCTGGCAAGATTGAGCAAAACTTCCCCGGCCCAGCCCGTGGATCTCCTCCTCCAACACAGCCATGTCAGCCTTCCTCAAACAGGAGATAAACTTGGAAATCAGATTCTGTGCCACATCAGATTCTGTGCCACAGCACACAATGAGACCATGGGGTTAAGGAGAAATCCTTAATTTTTTTCTGGGCTCTGTAAGAAGGGACCTTGGGCTGGCAAGATTGAGCAAAACTTCCCCGGCCCAGCCCATGGATCTCCTCCTCCAACACAGCCATGTCAGCCTTCCTCAGACAGGAGATAAACTTGGAAATCAGATTCTGTGCCACATCAGATTCTGTGCCAAAGCACACAGTGAGACCATGGGGGTAAGGAGAAATCCTTAATTTTTTTCTGGGCTCTGTAAGAAGGGACCTTGGGCTGGCAAGATTGAGCCCAAATCTGGCCCAGCCCGTGGATCTCCTCCTCCAACACAGCCATGTCAGCCTTCCTCAAACAGGAGATAAACTTGGAAATCAGATCCTGTGCCACATCAGATTCTGTGCCAAATCAGATTCTGTGCCACATCAGATTCTGTGCCAAAGCACACAGTGAGGCCGGGGGGTAAGGAGAAATCCTTAATTTTCCTTTGCCAGAAGAGCGTTCTCTGGGATCTCCACACCCTGTGGCATGGTGCTGGGACACACTGCCCTGCCTGGCTGCACCTCCTGCTCCAGTTCAGGAAGGTTTCTGCAAGCAGAGAGGGGAGGGGGCACTTTACTGGGCAACAGTGGCACTTTACATCAATTCTTTGAATGTCAGTGGCCATTTGCAGAAGCAGGTGGTCACCCAAACACTCCTTTGAGCCCCTGAAGTCTGGATTTTCCTTTGTTCTTGTTATTCAAGGTGATATCTTTTTTAAAGGCATTTGGAAGAAAAATAGAGGCCAGGCCAGCCTGCCTCTATCTATCTCTGCAGATAACAAGACAAGGATGGGATTTCCTCCCTCTGAAGCTGCTGGTCCTGGGCAGGTGGGGAGCCAGCACTGCTGGTGCCTCCCACACACACCTTGAACTCAGACCCTGTCAGCCCCCCTTGTGCTGGAGAAGTGCTCACACCCAAATGGAGACAGGAGGTAGGATTTCAGGGAGGTAAAGTGCCTGGCACAAAAATATCTGTTGGCCTTTAGCAGAATGCACCATTCCATGAGGCTTTGGGTGCTGGCTGCAGTGCCTGTTGGGCTACAGGAACAGATTTTACACAAACTGCAGAGAAAATAGATTCACTATCAAATACCAGAATATTTTTAGTTCTCCCAGGATTGTATTTATAGTAACCTCTACTAGTGGGAAGTTGTTAGAAGCAGAAGGGAATTTAAAAGGCATGTTTTCCCAAGCTGATGACCATCGAGACAAGGTCAACTTGGATAAAAAATGAGAGAAACTTACTCACGATGCACGGAGCCTTTTACTTGGGAATGCTGAGATATGATGGAGAGAAATAAAAATAGAATCCTCCTGAGAAGCCTGGGACCTAGTGTCTGCAGATGCTGCAGCCCCCAGGGGTGCTGGGGGATGGTGAAGGCACCGTGCTGGGCTCCTGGGCTGTGGTTCTGCCTTGCCCAAAGAGCATTTTCAGTATTTGGGGGGGGGATTTTCTTTTTTTGAACTGACAGAATTGTAACAGAGCAGCAGCAAGAGGATTGTTACAGATGTTTGCTTAACACACAGTGGGAAGAGCCTCTGCTCAGCTTTGCAGCTTTGTGTACACAGCGTGGAAGGAAAGAGAAATTCCTCTTCTCCTGTCCAAACTGCTCGGCCAAGAGCAGGAAAGATTCATTTGTGCACAATTCTGGCTGTTGGGGCTGTCAGGGCTGAGCTGAAGCATGGGATGGAAGGAAGCTGGAGGGAGGCAGACCCCAGCCCTTGGCCACAGTCCATGCCCAGCTGATCCAGTGCCTAGGAATTCCTGAGGGCCAGGATCACAATGCTCTAGGGAGCATCACTGCCAGACACAATGCTGGTCCCTACCCTGCCCTGGGAGCTCCCTATCCCCCCTGGGCTGCCCCTTCCCTGCACATCCCCAGCTCCCCCCAGCCCTGGGAGCTGCCAGCACAGTGGCTCTGAAGGGAAACAGGCCCCACTCACCCAGAGAGAAAGATCCGGATCACAGAGTAGAACACTTCTGGATCCACATAGTCTAGGAGGAAGTCAGTCAGATCAGATCAGATCAGATCAGAGGTGATGGGCAGCTGCAGCAGAGGGTGTCATGAGCTGCAGCATGCCCAGGCACCAGCTGCTCTCACCGTGCATCCTCCTCAGTGCCTCCCTCATGGCCTCGATGGCCCCTGCCAGCTCCTCCAGGGCTCTGTGCAGGGACTCCTCATCCCCCTGCAGGGTGGCACCAAGGGCCTGGGTGATTGCCTGTGGGAGGAGGAGGGACAGCACCGGGTCACAAAGGGGGAGGATGTCTGTGGACAGTGGCTCTGGACATTGCTTCCCATAGCAGCTCTGCCCCTTCCCCAGCCCGGGTTCAGGGGGCAGGAACACCTTGTGGGTGCACCTTAGGCACTTAGTGCAGGTAAGCAAAGAGCCCTGACAGGGGGTGGTACCCACCTTAATGCCAGGCACAGCTGCCTTCTCAACAAGCAGGGTGACAAGGATGAAGCCCCGCAGGCTCTCTCCCCCAGGCAGTGTGATGATCGTGTCCAGGTTCCTGCACAGAAGGGCCAAGAACAGGGATTGGGGGGGGGTGGCTCAGGATTTCCTTACACACTGTGGGACCCACTGAGCCCTTGGAACAAAACCATCCCAGACTCCAGAGCCTCTTATCAGAGGAGCTGGCACAGAGTGAAAGGGGAGTGTGGTATTTGCAGGGTCCCCAGTATGAAGGAGGAATTGAGAATCTGACTCCATGTTCTCAGAAGGCTAATTTATTATTATATCATCTATATTATATTATATTATATAAAAGAATGCTATACTAAAACTATACTAAAGAATACAGAAGGATACTTACAGAAGGCTTAACAAGATACTAATTAATAACTTGTGACTTTCCAGAGTCCTGACACAGCTTGGCCATGATTGGTCATTAAGAAAAACAATCCACATGAAACCAATCAAACATGCACTTGTTGGATAAACACTCTCCAAACCACATTCCAAAGCAGCAAAACACAGGAGAAGCAATCAGATAATTATTGTTTTCATCTTTCTCTGAGGCTTCTCAGCTTCCCAGGAGAAGAAATCCTGGCAAAGGGATTTTTCCAGAAAATAAGACAGTGACAGGAGAGCAGGACTGCTCTGGTTTAGGGGTCCTGCCATCTTCCCTGTGCTCTCCCCATGGCCAGTGGGTCTGTGCAGCCAGAGCAGCCAGCAGCTCTGCTGCAGTCCCTTTGCTGTTGTCACAGTGGCACGTGTGTGACAAGTCCAACACACATCAAGAGAGGCTCAGCCCAAGCAGTGCTACAGAGCTGAGCCAATCCAAACAATAACCAGCACCGTTAGAAAATAAATGAGCAGTAACTACTTACTCAATTTCCAGAGGCCTGAAGGCATTGCAGTTATGGCCAACAAATGCACAAGAAAAGGAGAGAGAGAGAGAGAGAGAGAGAGAGATTATAAATTTTTCTAGTAACAATTGTTCCTGGCTCTGCACAGGAGAGCTCTTCATCCACTTTCCCTCTTTTCCTCCCTCTGGGCATGGAAGGAGCTCGGTGACTTCAGTGTGTGAGTTGTGCGTGCAAAGAGCAAATCTGGGCAGAATCGGAGCAGGGAGGGTTTGGTGGGACCTTGGGATCTGTGCTGGGCACAGAAGGTGTTTTCCATTGCTCTGAGACTGTCTGCTGTGGAAAGTAGATTAATATCCAGCAGAGGAATGACTTTTTCATTTGGTGGAGCTGAAATGGTCCCATGCCCTGCGGGGAATAGAGGAGGGGGCTGCTCCCAGAGACACCCACACCCCCAGAGAGTTCCTGTGTCCACACCCATGGGGCTGAGCCCAGCAAAGGTGGGATTCAAGGGGCTTTGGCAGAGCAGGAGCAGTTTGGGAACAGTCTGTCCCCAACACCTGCTGATCACTGCTGCCCAGCCTCGGGAAGAGCCGCGCTCAGCCCGCTGGCATTCGCTGTTTACCCGTTGGGGTCCTTCCTCCTCCAGTTGGCCAACACAAAGTCTGCATGGCTGAGGATGGGTGGGAGGCCCAGGGCCTGGGAGACCTCCCAGAAGGGGACAGCGAGGTTTCGAGGCAGGACCTGAGTGTCACAAAGCACAGGGGAAGGTGGGGATGTGGTCAGGCTGTGGGAAGGTGTCTGGCTGCAGGCAGCAGCCAGGCAGGAGGGGCACGCTCCTGCTGCAGCCACAGGAAGGGGGATTTGTTCCCAAGGGGCAAGTGCTAAGGGAGCAGCACCAGCTCCCAGAGCCCAAGGAGCAGGAGAACCTGCTTTACCTTGCCTTTACCTGCACGGTGCCCTCCTCGCCCTCCTGCCAGACGTAGCCCATGGTGATGAAGCTGAGCACCAGGTGTGCCAAGTGCAGCTCCTCACGTCCTCGGAGCTGCTGGGGGCTCAGCTGCGGCATCTGCCAGGGAAACCCTTGGGAGCAAGGAGCAGAGCCAGCAATGCCAAGGCCCCTGTGGTGGAGGGGCTGCCCTGCCAGTTGGGGGAACCCTCCTGGTGCTTCTCCTCTGCCTTTATGCCTCCCTTCCCACCCACTCTGCAGGATTTGCTCCTGCTGCACTGGTACTGGTTTGTGAGCAGGGACAGTAATCCAGGGGTTTTCCTCAAAAAGGAGTCCCTCCTCCTGGTGCTGGGTTGCCCATGGGGCAGCTGATCCCAAAAGGGTCGAGCCTGACTGGGAGCTGACATCAGAGAGCACAGCTGGGATGAGACATGGCTCTTGTGACACCTAGAGGGGCCCTGCTCCAGCCCTTGCTGCCTGCTGAGCACTTGGATCTGGTGCGGGAGCTATTTCTGTGCCAAAGTTAAGACTTTGCTGTCACCTGGTGTCAGTCCTGGCTCAGCACACATCTGGGCTGCTTTGGCAGGTTTTACAGACACTGCTGTGTCAGATCAAGGTTTCAGAGAGCTCTGAGGGCAGGAAGGAGAAGGCCATACCTGGTGCACACGTGAGCGGAGCTGATGGCTGGTGATCAGCTGGGGCAGCTCACGGGCAATGTCCATCCAGGGGCTGTAGGGTGCTGGCAGCTCTGTCTTGGTGGAGAGGGGCAGAGGGAGGGCTGTGAACGGGCCCAGGCTCCCAGCACCCACCCAGCCCCACACAGCACTGCTGATGGCTTGTGTCTGGTTCCCCCTCCTGTAAGGTGAGCCTGTGTGGTCACAAATGAATGGATGGTGAACACGATCTGTCTGTCCCCACCCACTCCCACTGAGGAGCCAGGCCAGTGATAAATAGCCCCACTTTGGGCACAGGACACCTGCCCTTGTGCTCCCCAAAATCCTGTAGAGCCAAGGCCAGTCAGAGCTCCTTCACCTCTCCTCTGTGCTGCTTGCTGCAGCTGCTTTCATCATTTTAAAGGGTAGGGGTTTGTCCTACCAAACTGCCTGTGCCAGAATAGCACCTTCCCTCCTCATAGTTCTTTGTAAAGTGCTACAGCAAAATGCTGAATCAAAGCTCCCCCACCAGAAAGCTGCTCACCAACCCCTCTATTTCCCTGTCTGCCTCCTGTGGCACAAGGATGGGGAGGCACAGCCAGCTCCTACCAGAGGATCGGGAAGCAGGAAGCCAAACTCCTCGGAGATTTGAAACCTGCTCAGTGCCAGAGGCAGCAGCAGGGGCTCCTCCGTGTCAGCGCTGCCCTCCATGGCTGGACCTGGCTGCCAGGACTGCTCTGGCCTGGCCACCCCGCTGGCAGAATGTGCTGAGCCAGCACCTTGGCCTGGGAGGTCAGGCCTGGCTGCCCAATGGCCAGAGGGTCTGAGCAAACATGGCTAAAGGTTGCTGATAAGGCTTTGTCTGCAGCAAACATTAAACTCTGTTCTCATGGATGGGAAAGCCTTGGGCCACCTGTCTCTGGGGAAGCTGACTCCTCCCAGGACTGCTCCAAAGGGCTGCCAGGCTCCCATGGGGTGGGAGGTTCTCAGAATCTCTGCTGGTCACAGTGACTCTGAGATATGCAGAAGTCTCCTTTTCCCAGCCCGGCAGTCGAAGAAGGAGTCAGGATTCCTCTGTTCTTGTTCTCAAGGTTCTTTATTATTTCTTATCTGTGTCATTCTTTCTCTGACCTGCTGAGGTCTGTCTGGCAGGTCGGGTTGAGGCAACTGACCACCTTGAGGTGGTGTTAACTTTTTATACTAAAAACTACCTGTACTTTATTTAGCATATCTTCCCAGTACCTATCACCTGTGTTAGACAGTGAGTTTCTACCTTAAACCAATCCAAAAGTGCCACCATCCCAGCAGAAGATGGAGGCCAAGAAGAAGAAAGGCTGGACACACCCAGATTCCTCCATCTTCAGAGGCAGCCACAGCACCAGAGCCAGCCCAGTTGAACAGCCCCCAGCATCAGGCAGCTTCACAGCCCTCACAGATGGGCAAATCCCAACCACCACTGTGTGCCCACAGAGAAAAGGGGATCATTTCAGCAGCTGTGGCCCTAGGCCCTGAGAGCAGGGTTAGCTCTGACAAAAAACATAAACTATGGAAGCATAAAACCACGGGGCATTGGCCATGACAGCAGCTTTGCCCAACACCTTTAATTAGTGCTCGTGGTGCTGCCCCAGCGCTGGCTCTGCTGGTGGGTCCATGTCTGTCTTCAGCTCCAGCTCTGGCTCTAGCTGTACGTCTGTCTGCAGCTCCGGGGCCAGCTCTGGGTCTGGCTCCTGATGTAGCTCCAGGTCTGGCTCCTGTTTTAGGTCCAGGTCTTGCTCCCAATTTAGCTCCAGGTCTGGCTGCAGATTTAGCTCCAGATCTGACTCCTGTTTTAGCTCCAGGCCTGGCTCCAGATTTAGCTCCAGGTCTGGCTCCAGATTCATCTCCAGGTCTGGCTCCCATTTTAGCTCCAGGTCTGGCTCCAGATTTAGCTCCAGGCCTGGCTCCTGTTTTACCTCCAGGCCTGGCTCCCTATGTAGCTCCAGACCTGGCTCCCAATGTAGCTCCAGGCCTAGCTCCCGTTTTAGCTGCAGGCCTGGCTCCTGTTTTAGCTCCAGGCCTAACTCCCGTTTTAGCTCCAGGCCTGGCTCCCATTTTACCTTCAGGTCTGGCTCCTGATGTAGCTCCAGGCCTGGCTCCCCATTTATCTTCACATCTGGCTCCCGATGTAGCTCCAGGTCTGGTTCCCGTTTTACCTCCAGGCCTGGCTCCAGATTTCGCTCCAGGTCTGGCTCCAGCTCCCTGCCCATGTCCCAGCTGGTGCTGTGGGGGATCTGCAGTGGGGCCTTGGCCCTGACTTGGCTCAGGGGGTGCCTCAGTCTGAGGTCACCTCAGCCCTGAGCAGTGTCCTTATATCCCCATGGGACTCACCTTATCCCCTCCCCTCTGCAGGGATGCCCTCACCCCTCTCACGCCCTGCCTCCCCAGGCCCCCGCAGCCGTGGGGCCCCACTCACCCCTCGGTGCCCGGCGCCTGCTCCCCGTGGCGCTGGCCGGGCACCCGCTGCCGCCACAGGCCGAGCCCCAGGGCTGCCGTGAGGAACAGCAGGACAAGGCTGGAGCCCAGCACCAGCCAGGCCATCTCGCCATCCTCCAGTGCTCGATGCAGGCCTGGAGGGAGATGGCCTGGATGGGCATGGGCACTGCAAGTCCTGCAAGGCACTTCCAGCCCTGCTGGGCACAGGCACTGCCAGCCCTGCACAGGCACTGCCAGCCCTGCACAGGCACTGCCAGCCGGGCACAGGCACTGCCAGCCCGGCACAGGCACTGCCAGCTGGGCACGGCATAGGCACTGCCAGCCCTGCTGGGCACTGCCAGCCCTGCTGGGCACAGGCACTGCCAGCCCTGCTGGGCACTGCCAGCCCTGCTGGGCACAGGCACTGCCAGCCCTGCTGGGCACAGGCACTGCCAGCCCTGCACAGGCACTGACAGCCCTGCTGGGCACAGGCACTGCCAACCCTGCAGAGGCACTGACAGCCCTGCTGGGCACAGGCACTGCCAACCCTGCACAGGCACTGCCAGCCCTGCAAGGCACAGGAACTGCCAGCCCTGCTGGGCACAGGCACTGCCAACCCTGCACAGGTACTGCCAACCCTGCACAGGCACTGCCAGCCCTGCTGGGCACAGGCACTGCCAACCCTGCACAGGCACTGCCAGCCCTGCAAGGCACAGGAACTGCCAGCCCTGCTGGGCACAGGCACTGCCAACCCTGCACAGGTACTGCCAACCCTGCACAGGCACTGCCAGCCCTGCTGGGCACAGGCACTGCCAGCCCTGCACAGGCACTGCCAACCCTGCTGGGCACTGCCAGCCCTGCTGGGCACAGGCACTGCCAGCCCTGCTGGGCACAGGCACTGCCAGCCCAGCCTGTCCAGCCCAGCTGTGCACAGGCACTGCCAGCCCAGCCTGACCAGCCCAGCCGGGCACAGCCCCTCCCAGCCCTGCCCATGCTGCCCCACTCACCTCCCTCTGCCAGCTGCAGGCCGCTGCCCCTGATGCCCCCACGGCGCGACCCCCTCCACTGGCAGTCGGGGGGCTGCCAGCCGAAGTTGCAGTGGCAGTTGCCCAGGTTGTTGCACACCTGCAGGGCCAGGGAGGGGTACAGGTGTGCAGGGGACTCGTACAGCCTGCCCCCCCTGCCCAGCACCCCTGGGACTCACGCCGTGGTCGTGGCACTTTGTTTTGCTGTCACAGGTCTGTCGCAGCACCGAGAGTGGGTGGCATGTGTTGTTCATACACACCTGGGAAAAACCATGGCAAAAACCATGGCAGCTCCAGCCCAGCACTGCCTCACCCATACAGTGCTCAGCACATCAGGCTATGGCCCAAAGGGAAATGAAAACACACTATTTGAAAACAAAAGAAAAAATAAAAAAGAAAGACAAGCCACAGTTCTGCCCTGAGGCCAGGTCATTTTAGTGCTCACACCCCACCGAACCTTTAATGCAATCTTTGCAAGTTTTTACAGTGTTTTTAAATATCAAGCCCACTGCTGCAAGGAACGAGTGTTTCCATGATCTTGTTAATATTTAAAGTTTCTATTTGTCATTCCAGATGATTACAGAATATTTCCTTACCCTTCCAGAGCCACACTTTGTCCCTGGAGCAACCTGAAGGGGATCCAGCCAGATGGACACGTTCAGGTAGTTGAGAGTCACACAGATATGATGCCTCACCCGGGCGTACATCACGGCAGTGGCAGGTGCTAAGAAGGGCTTGTGGGACGGGTACGTGCAGATTAACTTCCCACACCTGAGATCCCTGGAAAGCCAGTTTGCACAGGATGTGTATCAAACACACACAGACACGTGGGTCTGTTCTTCAGCACAGGCTACAGCCAATGTCTGAGGGCACCATTTGTGGTATTTGCAGGGGTCCCCAGGACGAGGTGAGAGATGAGTGAATCTGACTCCATGTTCTTAGAAGGCTAATTTATTATTTTATTATATTATTAGTTTATTATTTTAATAATTTATTAATTTGTTTATTAATTAATTTATTATTGCATTATATTATTTAGTATAGCATTAAAGAATGCTATACTAAAACTATACTAAAGAATACAGACAGAAGGCTTTACAAAAATGATAATGAAAAACTCGTGACTGACTCCTCAGCTGATGGTGATTGGTCATTAAATTAAAAAAATTCACATGAAACCAATCAACCATGCACCTGTTGGTAAACAATCTCCAGCCACATTCCAAAGCAGCAAAACAGGGAGAAGCAAATGAGATCATATTGTTTTTTCTCTGGGGCTTCTCATCTTCCCAGGAGAAGAAATCCTGGTGAAGGGATTTTTCAGAAAATATGACACACAGATACTGCCTGATGAGCCCTGGGACATTAAACAGCACAGTCTGGTGAGAAAATATCAGCAGGACTGGGACGTCCAAGGGAGGCTCTGTGACACATTGTACTGAGGAGAACACAGAGAGGTATAATTGCTTCACAAACCTCACCATAAACTGGAGTCTTGCCACTTCTCATGAGTGTCCAACCCCAGTGAACGTGGATTTTGGCAGAGCCAGTGCCCCCTGGCCAGCATACCTCCAAACACAGCGCCGGTACTTGTGCCCAGACTGGAAGCCGCAGTGCCCGAACCGGTCCCGCTGCCCGTTGATCTCCTCGTAACACATCGTGGGAGCGTTCTTTGAGTCTGCAGGTTCAGCAATAATACTTGTTACTGGAGTAGATGAAATGTGGAAATTCCTGCTGAGGCTACAGTTATCTCACTGAATGAAAATCCTGGCATACCAAAGGAGGGTTCCAGGAAATTCCCTCTGATGAGATTACAGCGATATGCACCAAAATCCTAGCCTGAATATTTGTCTCCAGAAATGTTGATTCCAGAGGATTATTCATCTGGCCAAACCCCAGCAATATGCATTCCATATGCATCATGGATAAGATAAATATGTGTCTCTTACAGGAGATTTTCCTCTAAGAAAGTGAATTATTTACCATTTTCGGGAAACTCTCAGCAAGAGCAGCAGCAAGAAAGGAAAAACTACATAAATATGCTAAAAAGATAAAATCAACAATAGGAAAGCAAGAAACCCTTCCCAGCAATCCTCAGAGTTTGGAAATGTATAAAAAAGAGTTTGTGAGAGCTGTCTTTCCATGCTGCACAGAGGAGAAGAGCCATAGTGGCCCCCCCTGTCTCACCTGATGCTGTTGGCCTGGTTCAGCACTGATCTGATCTTTGCCTTTTTTATGATTGTATTTTAATTATTGAATAATTTCTCCTTATTAATCAAATCAGCTAATTCATTTATAGCATGACCATTAAAAGGAATACAAAGGAACATATTCTGGTATCTAATAACTTCATTTTTCATTATTTTATTAGAGAAAACATACCTATCCCTGCCCAAACCCTCAGCAGTCCTGAACCCCAGGAATCAGCAGGGGAGTAGCAAATGGGCAAGTGCTCTGATTGAGTTTGCCCACAGAAAATAATTTGCTTTTTGTTTTTTTCCATTGTTATCTGTGAAGCACTGGGGGGGACTCTGTTAACCAGAGGCAAACCAGAGCTTGAAATGCTTTCCTAGAGCTGTGCCTTCTCTCCAGGTGCCCCTCTCTCACCCGAGCTCGGTGCATTGAAGAGCACAGGTATGTGATGCTGTGGCCACCCCTGCCCCTGAGCAGTGCCAGTGCCACCAGCACAGCCTGTTACCTTGCCCGTAGAGCCGCTTGCACTGCAGGTCTGGGGACTGGCAGCGTCCCTGGTAGCAGTAGCCGGTGCCACGGCCGCACTCCTGCCCGTCCTGCACGTACAGGTCGGGCGGGCAGGAGGCGGAGGAGCCGCTGCAGAACTCGGGCAGGTCGCACTGGGCATCGGCGATCGGGCGGCACAGCGTGTTCCTCCACTTGAACTGGGCAGCAGGAGGAGCTCTGCAGCCTCCCTTACCTGCCAGCCTGGGCAGGAGGAGCTCTGCAGCCTCTCTCACCCACCAGCCTGGGCAGGAGGAGCTCTGCAGCCTCCCTCACCTGCCAGCCTGGGCAGGAGGAGCTCTGCAGCCTCCCTCACCCGCCAGCCTGGGCAGGAGGAGCTCTGCAGCCCCCCATGTCCACCAGCTTGGGCAGGAGGAGCTCTGCAGCCTCCCTCACCTGCCAGCCTGGGCAGGAGGAGCTCTGCAGCCTCTCTCACCCACCAGCCTGGGCAGGAGGAGCTCTGCAGCCTCCCTCACCTGCCAGCCTGGGCAGGAGGAGCTCTGCAGCCTCCCTTACCTGCCAGCCTGGGCAGGAGGAGCTCTGCAGCCTCCCTTACCTGCCAGCCTGGGCAGGAGGAGCTCTGCAGCCTCCTTCACCTGCCAGCCTGGGCAGGAGGAGCTCTGTAGCCTCTCTCACCCACCAGCCTGGGCAGGAGGAGCTCTGCAGCCCCCCATGTCTGCCAGCCTGGGCAGGAGGAGCTCTGTAGCCTCTCTCACCTGCCAGCCTGGGCAGGAGCAGCTCTGCAGCCCCCCATGTCTGCCAGCCTGGGCAGGAGGAGCTCTGCAGCCCCCCATGTCTGCCAGCCTGGGCAGGAGGAGCTCTGTAGCCTCTCTCACCTGCCAGCCTGGGCAGGAGCAGCTCTGCAGCCCCCCATGTCTGCCAGCCTGGGCAGGAGGAGCTCTGCAGCCCCCCATGTCTGCCAACCTGGGCAGGAGGAGCTCTGCAGCCTCCCATGTCTGCCAGCCTGGGCAGGAGGAGCTCTGCAGCCTCCCATGTCTGCCAGCCTGGGCAGGAGGAGCTCTGCAGCCTCCCATGTCTGCCAGCCTGGGCAGGAGGAGCTCTGCAGCCTCTCTCACCTGCCAGCCTGGGCAGGAGCAGCTCTGCAGCCCCCCATGTCTGCCAGCCTGGGCAGGAGGAGCTCTGCAGCCCCCCATGTCTGCCAACCTGGGCAGGAGGAGCTCTGCAGCCTCCCATGTCTGCCAGCCTGGGCAGGAGGAGCTCTGCAGCCTCCCTCACCTGCCAGCCTGGGCAGGAGGAGCTCTGCAGCCCCCATGTCTGCTAACCTGGGCAGGAGGAGCTCTGCAGCCCCCCATGTCCACCAGCCTGGGCTGGAGGAGCTCTGCAGCCCCCCATGTCCACCAGCCTGGGCAGGAGGAGCTCTGCAGCCCCCCATGTCCACCAGCCTGGGCAGGAGGAGCTCTGCAGCCCCCCATGTCCACCAGCCTGGGCAGAAGGAGCTCTGCAGACCCCCTCACCTGCCAGCCTGAGCCCACACAGCCCCCTCTGCCCATGGCCTCGGGGTGCCTCCCCCTGAGGAGTGTGTCCCTGTCCCCTCAGGTGTGACACGTGTGTGACACTGCCTGGGACAGTCCCCAGGTAATATTCCCCCCAGGGGTTCCCAAGAGCTGAGCCGGGAAGTTCCAACCCCAGGAACCTTTCCCACTGCACAGCAGGAAGTTTGGCTCCCTCCCCCAGCATGGGAACATACCATTTGGCCAAAAATAAATCATGATTTTGTCATAATTGTAAAAATGTGCCTTACCTGGCAATTTCTACAACATAATCCAGAGGCACATCTTGCTCTTGGCCTCAGTGTACATGTTGGAGTGCAACACCTGTCCTTCTGGCATTCCTGTGGACACATGGCAAACCCACGTTATTTTATATTTTTGTACCCTCAAGCTTCTCCTCCTCCTCTCCCAATATTACTTGGACAATATCCAGAAGAACAAATGGGCAAAACTGCCACACAGAAACAATCTCCAACCCAGCCCTCCCTGGGCTGCTCCCCATGTGGGAATCCATAAAATCAGAGGGCTTTGGGAAAGCTGCAGAAGGCCTCAGAGACAGCAGAACTGGGATTGGAGCTGAGCAGGAGCCATGAGATTGGTCAGCAGAAAAATTATGTACAATGTAGAAAAGTAAGGACAGACAGAACCATGGTCTGTGTATTAAGGCTTGTCCAGAATAACTCCCTAAGCTGCAGAAAAGTTTATCTAGTGATATTAGGGAGTTCTAAGCTTAATACTGGAGCTCTGTGCATTGTGTTTAAGGCTCACAAGAAGGTGTTGGATTTGAAATAAGCAAAAATTGTTTTAACCAAAGGTACCTGTGCTTATAGTGGTTGGATGGAACTACTGTCAGTGTAGAATATATCCTATACAGATATAAATACTGTCAGTGTGCTTCTGCTTTGTGTGATTGGTCAAAAACACTTTTAAAGTGAGTTGTAACATGGAGTTCTTGGTCTGCTGCTGGGGATGTGAGCTGCTGGCACCTTCCCATTGCCATAGCCATGGAATGAGAGTGATGCTGGAAAATCAAACAGCTCCAGGCACCTTCCCAGCAGTCCTGTCCTGTTGGTGATTTGTGCACAGCCCCTGGCTGGCAATACCCCGCTGCTCTGGGGCTCCTGATCCCAAGGGTGACTCCACAGGCACAAAGCAGGGCTGTGCCCACCTGGACTATCTGTGCCCACCTGGGCTCTCTGTGCCCACCCGGGCTGTCTGTGCCCACCCGGGCTGTGCCTGCTTGGGCTCTCTGTGCCCACCTGGGCTGTGCCCACCCGGGCTCTCTGTGCCCACCTGGGCTCTCTGTCCCCACCTGGGCTGTGCCCACCTGGGCTCTCTGTGCCCACCTGGGCTGTGCCCACCCGGGCTCTCTGTGCCCACCTGGGCTCTCTGTGCCCACCCGGGCTCTCTGTCCCCACCCGGGCTCTCTGTCCCCACCCGGGCTCTCTGTGCCCACCTGGGCTCTCTGTGCCCACCCGGGCTGTGCCCACCTGGGCTCTCTGTTCCCACCTGGGCTGTGCCCACCCGGGCTCTCTGTGCCCACCTGGGCTCTCTGTCCCCACCTGGGCTTTGCCCACCTGGGCTCTCTGTGCCCACCTGGGCTCTCTGTGCCCACCTGGGCTGTGCCCACCCGGGCTCTCTGTGCCCACCTGGGCTGTGCCCACCTGGGCTGTGCCCACCCGGGCTGTCTGTGCCCACCCGGGCTGTCTGTGCCCACCTGGGCTGTGCCCGCCCGGGCTCTCTGTGCCCACCTGGGCTCTCTGTCCCCATCTGGGCTCTCTGTGCCCACCTGGGCTCTCTGTGCCCACCTGGGCCGTGCCGCAGTCGCACTGCTCGCCCGGCTCCACCACGCGGTTGCCGCAGACAGCGCTGCTCTGCCGGGGCAGGCGGCTCAGCCGGGGGCTGCTGAAAAGGCACTCGCCTCTGCCCTGCTTCAGGAAGCTCTCAAAGTCCCTGATGCTGCAGTTACTGAAGGCTTTGGCCCCGCTGAGATGTCTAACATAAAGCAATGATCAGGTTGTAAGTTACACATTCCCCGCCCCTCTCTCTCCGAAGCTCTGTGCAAGTCAAGGGCTGGCCCAGACATTAGCACAGGGTACAACAGCCCCTGGGGTCTATTAATTCACCTGATCTACAGCTCATCATTAACAGAGATGGAAAAACATCCTGAAGTACCTTCATTTTAGAGAGCAAAGGTCTCTTTTGTCAAATTAAGCACTAAATTGCTATTTAATGAATTCTTTTTTTCTTCAAAGAGGAATAAAGGCAGGTATTTCTTCACTGAAACAATGGTATTGAAACAACTGAAAAAACTGGTATTCAGGCACGGGAATTGCTGCCCAGGGAGGTGGTGGAGTCCCCACCCCTGGACGTGTTCAAGAAATGACTGACACAGCACTCAGTGCTCTGGTCCAGTTGACAAGGTGGTGATTGCTCAGAGGTTGGACTCCATGGTCCTGGAGGCCTTTTCCAGCCTGAGTGACTCCATTCTTGCAGTGGAATGACAGTGGTGGAGGACACTCCTGACCAGGGGACACCGTGCAGCCACCCCTGTCCCTCCCCTCGCGTGTCCCAGCCCCGCAGCCCCTCGGGCAAACTCACAGGGCCTCAGGGCTCATGGTGCAGACTCGCCCGGGGCAGCTGCAGCCTCGGGGGCTGTCGGGGCTCATGCCCAGGCTGTGGGCCAGCACCTGTGCCAGGAGCACGGAGAAGGACTCCAGGGTCACGTTCCCGTGGTACTGGAGGGAGGAGAGAGGGGAGCTGCCAGAGCTGAGCGTTCCTTGCAGAGATCCCTGCTCTGCACACAGATCCTCCCACGTGCTCCATCCACCCCTGCCCCTGCTGCCCAGGCTGAGTTCACAGCCATGTGGGCTGCTGAGGGACAGGCAGAGGACAGAGGGGACCATACCAGGGCCACCGTGGCAGCAGCATCTCTCTGACATGCCTTTCCTGGAGCTGCTGCACCCACGAGGGCTCCTTGGTGCCTGTACCTGGAACAGAGGTGGGGTCACTGCTGGTCCCAGGGACCCCCTCGGGCTGTGGTCAGTGGGGGATGCTGGCTCTGTACAGCCCAAGTCCCCTTGGTGCCCCTGTTTGCTGTCCCCAGGGGAGCTGGGGCAGGGTCTGGTGCCTGCTGCTGGCAGGGACTGGGGGGGTGGCAAGGGATGGACAGCACCATTGCAGCTGCTGCATCGCTAGGAGGAATGGCTTGGAAGAAATACTTTAAGAATATTAAGGATTTAGGAAATAAATTTTTAAAAAAGCATTTGTTGTCAAAGTTTCAACTTACATTGGTTTGACTGACTGCTACCACATAATCTTTAACACCAATGAACTTTTATCTTACCCTAAGAGAGAAGCAATGTTGTGTGCCTGTGGCTCCAGAGACAACTGTTTCCACTGTAAAAATCGCTGTAGAAGGTCCTCTGTGTCCCCTGCTGTTGATATTTTATCCCCCTCTGCCCACAGCTCCAGGGAGGACAGCACAATGGTGACATTAAGGGGTTTAAACATCTGAAAGTATAAGAGAGGAAACATCTGCTCTCACACCTTCCCTTCATGCAGAGTCACACAGTAAACACAGGGGGAAAGTAAATTGCTGCTGTCAGTGCCTCAATGACATCTGCAGCCAAAAACAATGAACACACCTAAAGAATAAAGAGATACAGCAAGAGGCCTGAGCCAAAGTCCAATAACTTCAAAAGTGTTAGGGGTTTTGGGAATAACTTCTCATTGCACAAGTGAAGCATAAGATCACCAGTGGAGTAAAGGACAGGATTGGAAGTTGGTTACAAGCACCTGAGAGTCGGCTGGTTAATTGGATCAGTGAGATCAGGGATCTGCTGCACAGAGAGGGAAGCAACCCAGGAGTCCTCAAAATGCAGGGTTTGGCTGCCCTGAGGCAAACTGCCTGTTTATCTGTGCATCTGCATGTGACATGGCCATCACACAGGGAAAGGTGTTCCTTTGTGGCAGACTGACATGTCCAGAGGAAAAACCTTCTTAGGAAACATGGAATTTTTTACATAACATCCTCCTAAGACTAAAAGCAGCTAGAAAAGAGGTGGCCACTGCTAACATCAACATCCCACTCCTCCCCCATCTCACTGCAGTACAAACCAGACTTAAGAACTCACATTGTTGATTAAATTGAAGGCCTGGATTATGTTCTGTGTCGCTGCATTCGGGTCTGATCCCATATAGTTGTACTGAAAAACAACCCAAGGGGACACAAGGGCAGACAAGGAGCTTACCAGGGTGAAGCATGTCAGTGTTGGAACACTGAAATGATTCCCAACACCGAGCCATGGAGACATGAGCTACAAATTCACATTCCTTATTTCCTACAAAATCCACAGCACGTGTAACGTTTCAAAACAGAAAACAAATCCACATAAAAGCTGGGAAATGTTACCATTGCCATGCTCACAGAAGTCAGGCAAAGAAAAGGAAGAAGTGGCTGGCATGGACTTACCAAAGCCTTGTCCAAAACCACGTATACTGTGAGGTATTTGGGAGACTGTGCAGCGGCCGAGAGGGGCTAAAAGAGAAAATGGGCTTCAAAGTACAGATCCTGCATTCTCTGGTTGCCTCACTGCTGCTGCTGGCTGTGCTTCTTCAAAGCTTGTGTCCAAGTGTCTGGCAAAGCTTCCAGCACAATCAGGTCCCTCCTCACAGGACAGGGACAGCAGCACTGCGAGAACAGGCACCACTCACCTTGTCATCCCTGGGGGCCTCGTCCAGCATGTCCCAGGCTGCCAGCCCACCCTGCCCTGCCTCAGGGGGGCTGTGGGCAGGGGGGGCTGCTGCCATCTGCTCCTCACCCACTCGGTACAGCACGTGCTGGAAGGCAGGGGAGTAGTCCAGGGGCTGGATCCCATAGCTCACGTTCTCAAACTGCAGCAAACCCCTGCCAGGGCACCAGCACTGCCCACTTGCTCCTGGGCACTGGCACAGCTGGCACAGCTGTTTGTTCTGCAGGCCAGGCTGCCAGGGAGGGCAGCACAGGGGCAGGGCTGGTGCTCTACCTGAGCCCCGAGCAGGTGTTGAGGGTCACTGCTGAGCTGGGGAAGCCATCGATGTAGCCCCAGTAGTGGCAGCCTCCCTGTGACATGACAGAGGACAGGGAGCCCTTCCATGGCTGGGCAGGCCATCCCTTACCCACCATCCCCTTACCCACCACCCCAGCTGGAGCAGCTGCCTTGGGCAGAGACAAACAGCCCAAAGCAAGGCCAGGTTACCTCAGTGTGGGCAGAATCAGAGTGCAAAGATCCCTGCTCACTGGACACATAAGTCTGGAAATCATCAGATAAAAAGGCACTGCAAGAGAGAGGCACAAAGTGAGGTACTTACAGCAGCATCCATCACCCAGAGCTTCTCAAGCTTCTTGCAGGTCCTGCAGCCACCAGGGAGCAGGGCAGCCACTGTCAGCCAGGGCAGTGTCAGGGCCAACTCACTGCTGCTGCAGGTGGATGGTGTAAGGCCTCCCCTCAATCTTCAGGGTGTAGGACACTGCCTCCTTGTGCACACAGAAAAGCAGAGAAGGGGAGAAATGGGAACAGGCAGTTGGGAATAGCACAATCCAAGGCCTGCTGTGAACAGCAGAGGGGGAGCACAGCGTGGGTGCAGCCATCACGGTGCTGGCAGCTCTGCTGTGGTGCCATTGTTACAGCTGCCACCACATCTGTACTCCCCCAGCCCTCCTCTTCAGCTGCACCCTCCCCTCCCCCAGCCTCCCCGAGCCCCCCAGCACCGTGCCTGCTTCAGCCCCTCCACTCCTTTTGAGCTGGCCCCCAGCTGCTGCGGGATTGTGATCTGGGACCAAACCTGCCCACCCACAGGGGACAGAGACCCCCATGGCTGAGCCCAGGGCTGGTGGGCAGGGGGCTCGGGGGGGCCCTGCCCAGCCTCCTGCAGCAGCTCCAGGAGCAGCAGGAGCAGCAGCGGTGGCATTGCACAGAGTGGCCCCATGGCCAGCCGGTAACTGCCCCACAGTAACGGCCCCACAGCCCACCAGTAACTGCCCCACAGCTAACAGCCCCACCAGTAACAGCCCCTCCACCCTTTAAAGCAGAGGCTGAGGCAGAGATTTGTACAAAACTGGCTTCTTTATTGCTTGTTGGGGCTGTACAAAGGGGTTGGGAACAGCCCTTGGGCCAGAGAGCAGCGCGGGGCCGGCTGCAGAGGGGGACACGGCTCCCGACCTGCCCGGGACAGGTATCTACACTTTACAAAAGAAAGTCAGTAGTCATCTTCAGCAGTCACCACCAAAAACTGGAGCCACTTCCTGTCCCTGGGATCGCTCCTCACACCACATGTCCCTGCACCTGTGGCTATTCCAACGGGCACGCCGGGAGTACAAAAACTCTTTGTCTAGTGAAGGCACCATGTTCAGCATAGTTTAGTTCACACACACAGTTAAGTACATCTCTCTGGATGACTTCATTCCCTGGATCCCCTCCTCTTTCCCCACCCTCTGACCAGGGCTGGAGATGGGCTGCATCCAGCTGCAGAGCTCACTGTGACAGACAGACAAACAGACAGCCCGCTCAGGCAGAGCAGGACACAGCAACACAATTAGGAAGTAATTGATTATCTTGGAACAAAAAGGAGACCCCCACCAGTACAGTTGGTGAAATTCTAGGTGACAGTTTACAGATTTTAATGGTGTTATAAATCTTAATCTAAGTTTATGGGAAACCACAGGAGTTCAAGTATTTTATTACTGCACACACTATATATATATTTATGTATGTATATACAGAGAAAAAGATTATTTTTTGGCAATATTAGGGGGATTTTACAGATTGAGCTGTGCTTGTGGCGAGCACAGAGCAAAACAGCCCAGCAGGCTCTTCAGCACTTATCTCACTTTTAGCAAGTTTGTGCAACAGAACCTCACTTTTAGCAAGTTGTGCAATAGATTTCCATTTGTGAGCACGACATCCAGCTTCTACCCACAGCACCACAGGATCACGATCTACAGCTCCCTCTCCTAGCACAGTGGATGCTGAGCACCTCTGCTCAGGAGGAGTTCCAAAATCCAGTCTGGCCCATGGTGCAGGAGCAGAGGGCAGCCTGGTCTGACACACAGTAGCCCACAAACATCCTGACTGACACTGCAAGGGCTTGCCTGTTAAAACACGGGGTGCATCAGCCACCAGGCTCCCTTTTAAAGTGCTCAGAGAAGCTCTGGTGGTCCAGGAAGAGACACTTCCCACCTCCCAGTGTTCTGCAGGGACTGCTGCTGTCTTTAGACCTGATTTAAAACCTAGCAGCAGCCCATTTTTTAAAACCAGAATATGGCCGTGTCTTCTCGTACCTTTATCTTCACTGCCCATCCATGATTAGTGGGAATTAGTACAGGAGTCTCGTTTAGCCACTCTCTAATTAAAAAAGCATTAAACTCAGTGCTCCTATAGCACAGCTTAGTGTCAGTCAGCATGGAGTTAAGAATTTAAGTGCATTATTATGCATCTATAAACATATATACATGCATAAACATGTTTAAAATATATCTCTCTTCCTGAAAAAGTCCTCTGAGACCTCATTCCATTTATGCCATTAAGGTGTACATGGGAAACACTTCCCAGTCCATGCAGAGTAACTGTAAATTAACTGACAGATCTCCTTGCTTTGCAAACGGGTTACTCCAATTCCTCACTGCACAGTCAGAGAGAAAACAACAAATCAGACAATTTCCTTACCAGGACTCGTGGCAGAAATGGGGAAACCCAAACCCACGTGCTGGATTTCAGGACTATTTCCCTGCAGGCTGCTGCACGCCTGCTGCCAGCCTGGCTGCAGCAGCAAAGCTTGGACAGAGCGAGGGACAGGCTGGGTGTTTCAGTCCCTGGAGCTTTGGTCGAGGTATTTATTGAGTGTAAAGTTCTACATTCCTGCTTGGGATCTCTCGTTTGCCCTGTCCCAGGCTGCAGAGGGAGGCTGCCGGCACTGCCACGGGATGCCAGAAGGGGAACTGCAATTTCAGCCACGGCAAAGCTACTTGGGAGGCAAAGGTGCCGGTCGGGAAGGGAAGTACTGTCCCTGAGGTAAACATTTCTGCTGGGCTGGCGGCGCTCCCTGAGGTACAACCTTCTGCTGCGGGGGTGGGGGCCTGCAGGGGACACAGGAGGAGCAGTCAGTGCCACAGCCCTCACACCCCACCCTGCCCCGCCACTGCCCCAGCCCGGCCAGCACACCGAGACTCATTCCAAACACACCTCACTCAGATTGGCCTGAAATCCTCTGGGAACCCCCATCTGTTAAAACTCACCTTTAGTATTCACAGGCAACCCCCGACAGGGGGAGAGAATGATGCATCTGACTCCATCTTCTCAGAAGGCTAATTAATTACTTTATTATACTAAATTATTCTATACTGTATTACACTATATTACATTACATCCAAACTGAATCTGCCAAGCACTCAACTGCACAGCATCTCATGACTGTCAGCCCACAGTCCTGACACACACCAAGGAACCAAAACACCATCACTGTGGGTAAACACTCTCCATATTGCATTCTGCTTTGGCACAAACACAGGCACAGCAAATGAGATAAAAATAATCTTGGGAAGAATTGTGCCTTGCTTTTCTCTGTGAAGAGAAACGTGGGGACACTCACCTTTTCTCCAACATTCTCTGAAGACCCCCTGGCCCAAGAGCCTCCCCAACATGAGCTACATTAGGATGCTCCCACTCAGCCACTGGCACTTGCTGGGTCTGTGTGTGGCACAGCACAGCACTGCATCTCACAAGCACAATTCAAAAGTGAGATGAAACATACAGGAAAACTTTCTACTGAAAGTTAAGAGAAATGGTTTTGCACTTGGCCGTAGCATTCACAAATCAGCACAATGACAGATTTGTGAGTAATTTGCTTTTAAACTGACTATTTTAACAGGCCTTTCATCCACCTGCTGGGCTAATCTGCCCTCACAGCAGCGCTCTGAGCCTCGTTCAT
This sequence comes from Haemorhous mexicanus, assembly GCF_027477595.1. NCBI lineage: Eukaryota > Metazoa > Chordata > Aves > Passeriformes > Fringillidae > Haemorhous > Haemorhous mexicanus. The sequence goes on along the minus strand of NC_082370.1, from coordinate 2,971,803 downwards.
CACCACACAGCCATGACAGCACACGATGAATGCGCTGCCTTCCAGGGTGAAGTGAAGGAGAAACTTCTCCCAGTGAAAAGTCAGCCCCACTCACACACAACACACGACAGAACACCCCAGGGCTCCCAGGAGTGACGGCCAGGACAAGAAATGCCATCAGTGCCCCTGCCAGGGGGACTTGCAGTAACTGCACTGACCTGCTGGGCACCCTCGGCGGCTGCTGCACCGGGTACTGCGGTGGGGAGTAGTAGGGCTGGTGGAAAGCCTGCTGGGGGTGCTGGTTAACTGGGTAAGCTGGGACAGGAAAGGAGCTGGGATGCATATCCTACAAAGAAAACACAAAGGAATTGCACGTAGGGAATCAAAATATTTACGTCAGGGAATGGAAATATTTGCGTCGCTAAATAAGCGATGCTCAAGAACGCTTGCAAAGCAGCCTGGCAATGTCAGAGGTGCTCTTTCCTCTGAGAAACTCAGCAGGAAGAAGCAACAGCAGTCTGGAAACTGCTGGATTTTGAAAGACACAGCAAGGCTGATCACAACAGCGCTTGGTTTGCTCTGGGAGTGTGCTCTGGCTGGCTGTGGCTTTCGGAGGACAACTGCTCTGACAAGGAGAGTGGGCTGGGTATCTGCCCTGAGGAAAAGGGAGCAGCAGAGCAGGTAAACCAAGCACAGCCTGGGACAACACTTAAACTGGGAAACTGAGGAGGCCCCCATAAAACCCTCAGGAAACAAATATTCTCTCTGCTTTTTATTGAGGAGAAACATAATTTTCAGAAGTGAAGAAGTAACTTTAAGGCTTTTATTAGGGCAAAAGTTGGAGCAACTGCCTTCATCTCTTTACTTGAGAGTAACAAATAGAGTAAGGGAAGGTAGCTGATTCCTACCATGGGCACAGCTCTCGGAGGATAAGGCAGGCCACGGGAGAAGCCTCTCTGCTGGTAGTCCCTGGGCTCAGTGTCTGGCCGAGGAGGAGGTGACTGAAGGGACCTGAAATCCAATGGATTTGGCTGTGTGAGCACATAACCCAGACACAAGCACTGTGCAGGCTGTGAACCCAGGTACTGTGAACCTGACCTGGATTTATACTATCTTACCACGTATCAAGTGTGAGAAAGATAATATTTACAAATCAAATCTAAAGATTAGATTTACAAATCTAATAAACAACAACAACCCTTCTTCTGTTCAAGACTCTGGCAGCCTCTCTTTGCCCCTCTAGAAAAAGATGGGACCCAAAAACATAAACCCCTATCACCAATGCACAAGAACAAACATAACAGCAAAGAGAAAACTCTCTGCTCTCTTGATTTGGGATGGATTTATCTTTTCTGTCATTGCCAGAGGCAAACTGCATGTGCCATTGGATGCAGGGGCCCTCCCCTGACATCCTGGGACTGGGATATGCCTCCACACTTTGGCATGGCTGGTGTAAACAAACATCCATGGATTTTGCCCTGTTCCAGGGCAGAGGAGAAGGCAGAAAGCAGGAGGCACTCACGAGTGGCAGCGAGACATGAGCCTCCTGCAGCTCCTCTTCAGCCTGTCCCTCTTGGCAAAGGCCAGAGCAGCAGCCACGAGCAGGGGGAGCACCAGGAAGAAGAACACCAGCAGCCCATTGCGCAGAGAGGTGTCTTTGTCTGAGGGCACAAAACCATGCAGAAGAAATAAACCTTACAGCAGAGAATATGAGGTAGGAACGGTTCTGTAACTTCTTTCCATTTTTCATAGAAAAAACCCCAAAGAATCCAATAAGATAGATGCCCAAATAGATCCTTTCTGTTTATCTTTTAGAGCTGACACCCTGGGCTGCAGTAGCACATTAAATTAGGAGATCAGTCCTCATTTTTCATGGCTGTAATGTTTCATTACTAAAGATTTTATGAGAGAGGAAAACAGAGCTTCTGCATTCTGGTCTGATGGTAAATCTACCTCTTCTCCAGCCACTGTTTGCTGTAGACAAAGAACTTGGGTTCTTAATTTTGACATTTTTATATGCAGCAATTTCTCCCCTGCAGGCTGTACAAAAACAGCCTTTCCCTTTTTCTGTCTGATGATTTGAGGGATCTGCCCGAGCTCCAGTGTGCTTCTCCAGCCTGTTATTGGATCAGAGCTCCTAGCCTTCCCAAACCCACACCAGCTGATGAAAAACAGTCTTCAAGATCATTCTTGCAGCCTACAGAAGTTACACCAATCCCATCTTTATATACTCCACATGGACACAGCAAGTTTTCTCCAGATTACAGCTTGGCTCTGGTTCCTATTTCACCTTCAAACCCTCAGTGAGCAAAGCAAGCTTCCAGCTCTGTCAGTTTGCTTTCTCTTGTGCAGGAATCCTGCTTCCCTTCACTGGAGCTTCCCTTCCAAGCCTGGATACAGAGAAGTCCAAGAGGATCTTTGTTCTGAGGTGGCAGAAATCACCTGAACTAACCCAGATCCTTACAGATCCCCACCCCAGCATCCCGGCACAGAAGTGCAACACCTTGAGCACAAAACCTCTGCCAGAATTCTTTGCCAGTGAAACCCAGAGGTGTGTGGTGCATGCAGAGCCATGCACCAAAGTTCACCAACACGTGGGGCTGCCCTGGAGCACCCAGCCCCAGCCCAGCTCTCACAGCCACTTGCCATTGTATGGAGGGCCACTGTCCACGCTGCCCCCGTAGCCTTTGGAGTCACAGAAAGGGGGGGCCCAGCCTGCTTCACAGTGGCAGTTCCTGTTGTTGTTGCACACCTGCATTCCAAAACACAAACACTCAGTCACCTCCATTTCTGTGCATTTCAATCTGCTTGCAGCAGCCACGACCTGTTCTGTGCTTTGTGCTGCTCAGCCTGGAGACTTTTACCCACTTACTCCACAGCCAATTCCAAACAGTCCTTGGCCAGGCATCCCAAGATTTCACATGACTGAGCACACACAGCACTGTTCAGGAAGAGCTTCCAAGGATTAGCTATCCCAACAGCTTACACACCATGGCTTTTACTTGTTTGTTTTTTTCTTTGTGAGATGCAGAGTCAAATTTCATTAGCAATACTGGAATTGGGAATTCTTGCCTGGCAGAGAGTTGTGTCAAAGATTTTTTTTTGACACTGCTACAGGTTCTCTTGCCTAGAGGCATTTTATAGAGAGTTTTACAGTTCGACAAAACAGAAAAATAAAGTTACTAATCAGCATTTGAAAACTGCTGCCTCTCTTCCCTGCTTACCCCATGCCCGTGGCACTGCTTCTCCACGTCACAGTCATAGTTCAGGACAGAGGCACTGACACACTGGAAGTGCCTGCAGATCTGGGGAGCAGAGATGCACACAGATGAGGGATGATGGCATTTCAGTGCCCCCTTGCCTGCCCAGATCCCTGCTCCTAGCCCACAGCCACGCTGTGCTTGCTGCCACAAAGCCTCACACTCCCTCACTGATAATTCCAAACTCTGCAGAAACTCTGTTCCACAAAAGGCCTCTCAGCATGGGGCTGAGCTGGCACTGGAGCCTTTTGTCTCCAGTCTGAATGTAAAGGAACAGCAATTAAATTGTGCCCAGTAAGGACATGTGGAATGCACATTCCTCTGCTAGGGCTAAGCTTCTGCACTCTTTAGTTTAGATGGATTTTAATTGAAAGTTGTCTTCGAGGCATTTGTGTGAGCCTGGCTCTTCCTGCTCATTGACAGAGCAAAGTTTCTGGCTCTCAATGAACTCAATTTCTTTCACTTCACCTGCAAATGAAAGGCTCATTAAAGGTTTGATGCACATGCAGTGCAGTACTGGGCAGTGGGGGGAAGCAGTGGACTCACTTAGTTTCACATTAACTACAGGCATCCAAAAATAATGGTCATAACTATTTATGAAACAGTGCAGCTGAAAATTTTATTCCCATGAATACCCCAAGTTATTACATTAGGATATCACTTTAAATTTTTTTATTACCTTTCCATTACCACACTTGGTGCCTTCATTCACCATTCCTGGGTCTGGGACATCAGAGCCCAGCTGGAAATCCACCCCCCAGCACGTGGTGCTGGTGCCTCTGATGGGAGTTTGGATAACAGCAGGCTTGATTCCAAACACAGGCATGGCTTTCACATTTTCACACTGCAGCTTCCCACACATGGCATTCCTACAACAGCAACACAGGAACACTGTAGTGACACTTGAATTTATTCTGAGAACCAGACTGCCATGTGCTTGATACCATCTTTCCTTTCTACTGGAAGATGCTACTTGAAAACAAAATTGAGGCAACTTGACAAATAAAACTGAACTGGGCTTCATTCCAGTGCTGCAAGAGTAGTTTATCCCTTCTTCTGTAAGCTGTTGGAATCTCTACATTAAGGAAAACATGAGGATTTGCTTCTCATCTTCCCATATGTGAACATTTAGGGAATGCACAATCCTTGACAGGAGATGTGGAACACGCTCTCCTCAGCACAGCCCTGCACCCCTCCCGTGTGCACCCCCTACAACATCCCAAACTGGCAGCACAGCACCCAAACAGATTCCCAACCCTGTATTTCAGAGCTTCCCAATGCACTGGGCTCAACTCACCAGCTGGAACATTTCTTGTAGTCATGGCCGTGGAAACCACAGTTGCCAAATCTGTCCCCCTTGGAATTCACTTCAGCAAAGCAAATGTTGGGGGCTGCTTTGGCTTCTGCAAACAACAGCCCATCCCCAGAGAGAGGAGCCACGTTACCCAGGCACAGAAACATCTCCCACAGGATCTCCTGTACCCAGGGCAACTACCCTGCTACACCAATGCAGCAGCAAGCTTAGGAACTTGGTCAAAACACTAAAGAGGTCACCATGTCAGAATTACAAGGTTCCAAGTTTAAAAACAGAGAAAAACAGTTACTCAACCTGAGTCAATTCTAAGATTTGATATTTCTTTACAGACCTGTAGAGCAGAAACCCCACTGTACCAGAAATGCAACAAAATTATGACTTGGATCCCCAGCACAAAACTAAGTGTAACACAGGAAGAATGCATGACCATGATGCTAAGCCATTACTACCACTGCTCCAAATACTCTGCCAAAGCCAGCTGGTCTCTGTTAGTGACAAGCAAATAAATGTATTTTAAATAAACTTAGTGTATTTATAGGAATGTGCCCCCTGTTGACGGAGGGACAAAACTATCTTCTGGTTTTTTAAAAATGAAATAAGCCTAGAAGTTTTTCTCTTCAATGAGGTGAAAAGGCATCTCATAAGACTTAGGGGACTTCACTTCAAACTTAAGGATAGCTAATTGGACAAGAGCCACAAAGTTTTGCTTGGGCTACTTACTAGAAAAAGAAGAGAACAAAGAAACTAATTGCTTTTCTGAGGTGTTTTACCAGGGGCAGGAGGACCTCTTGCACCTGGCTCAGTTTTTCTGAGAGTAAAGAGTTTCTTTATTTTGCCTTTTATCAAAACCTTTTAGTTTCCAACACTCCCACAGAAGCCATCCTGCTGATTTGATGCCTTCTGAGGTAGCTGAGCTATCTTGGGTGAGAAATAGATCTCCAAGAGCTTGTGAGACCTGGCTGGAGGAGACCCACACTCGACGTATTCTTTAGTTACATCTCTTAGAAAGACTGTAACCCTTTGCCCTTCCTTACTGGAGCCAAAGATGTCCTGGCACTGGGCATCGTAGTACTGGCACACGCCGTTGTAGCAGTAAGCCTCCTGGTTGTGGCAGGGGTGCCCGTTCTGCACTGTGAAGTCTGGCTGGCAGAACTGGGAGGTGCCATTGCAGTACTCTGGGAGGTCACACTCGTTGGTACTGGCACGACACTCCGTGCCTCCAGGGAGCAGCTGAGCAGAAAGGGGAGGGAAAACTGCGTCAGAAAAGAGGAACCTCAGAGCAGAGAGTGGGGCTGCACCTGAGCCACAATACACCCCAAAGCAGGGACTGATCTGAATTCTGATCTGTGTGTCCTTGTGGGGCAGCTGTGAGAAACAACTGCTCATTTGAAAATCTAAAAAGGTTTATTAAACCTTGACAAAAATACAGCAAAGGGCTACATGAGGAAAAAGCTGCAGGGCTGGGAACTGCCCCTCGTGCACACCGGGGCTGGTTCATCCTCAAGAGGGATGCTCAGGCTTTTGTACCCCTGGGGCTGCATCAGCCAGCCCTGGCCCTCCCAAAGTCTGTCACTCAGCTCTTCTTTGCCATTTATCAGTGCAGACTGCTTTGTCACTGGACTGGAGCTCAGGTGTTGCCATGCCCACCCCCAAAGCACCCCCTGAGCTTTGCCATTCCCACCTGCCCCAGGTAAGGCACACCTGTGCAGCTTCTTTGTACCTGTCCTGGACAGCCCAGGCTGTCTGATGGCAACAATACAGGGGGGAAAGGGAACTGTGGGGAGGACATCTAAACTACAATAACATAACTGTGCATCACTAAAGCTTTTATTGATATTCACACAATAGTTATCTTTAATTGCAAGAGCCAATCATCTCATTATCCATCTATAACACAGGAGAACTCCCTCTCACAGATGCACTGACCAAGCCAATGCTCTCCTTTTCTCAACCTCCCACCACCAGCCCAGCCTCCTACCTGGCAGTTTTTGCAGCAGTCACCATAAGCACATGCAGCACCAGATCGGAGCCTGCAAGTTCCTGGCTCGCAGCACGGATCGCTCTCACATTCCTGAGGACACAAGGGCTGGGAATGTCACAAAATCTCCCCCTCTGTCACAAACAGTCCCCTCTGGGCGGGGGCAGAAGACTGCCCTGGCACCTCTGGGATAAGTTACACACACAGCTACGAACCTTTGGTGAGCCACAGTCACACTCCTCCCCAGCATCCACCAGCTTGTTCCCACAATAAGGGACACTGTAGGTCTCATCAGGCTTTGGGACATTGAGCAGGCAGCTCCCACCTTTGTTGAGTGTCAGCTTCTCAAAGTCTTCTGCACTGCAGCTGCTGAAGTTCCTGGATCCCCTGCAATGGAGAAAATGAGCTGAGCTTTACACTAAGCCAAGCCAGCACCCCCTGTGTGTGCAGAACAGGGGGACATTTGCATCCCTCATTACAAGCACAACAGGACTCTTTGCAAGGGGAATCTGAAGGTGAAAGTAATCCATAAAAACAAAGCACATGGATGGGGCATTTTGAGCTTTGTTTGCCCTCCCTTGGCCAGCTACTTACGATGCTCCAGAGCTCATAATGCAGCTGCTTGCCCCACAGTGACAGACTCGCTCGTCATCGTGGTTCATCCCCAGGTTGTGGCCGAGCTCGTGAGCCATGATGGAGGCAAACATCTGGATACTGATCCTTCCAAACTGCACAGGAGTGACACAGAAGGCAGTCAGCACAGAGCTTATCCTGACAAAGTCAATGTTTGCTTCTGTGCCAAGGAGACCCTTTTGCCATTCTGGCTCTACATTATCAGGATTCTCAGACCAACAGTGCCAGATTTCCAACCAAGTACATGGAATTTGCTCAGCAGTAAGAGCCCTCAGAGAAACCTCTCTGGGACACTACCCAACAACCCCCACTTTCCAGAGCAGCTGCAACATTAACACAAAAACTAGAACTCTCCACGCCAGCCCAATTCTCCTGAAATGTGCAAATTCCAGCACTTCTGTCACTGGTCCAAAGGAGCCAGATTTCTGGGATTGTGTGTTATCTGAGACCAGCAGCTTGGTTCTTTAAGGCTCTGCAGTTCCATATAAAGCATGCATGAACCAGCACTGCTCAGGGAGGTCACAGCTGCAGTCAGACAGCACAGATCTGACAACACCCATAGCTCCCACAAACTTTCAAGGCAGAGATGCTTAAAACAACACAGAGGAATCCTTTTGCATGAGTACTGCACACTGAGCAGAAGAGAAGCTGAGCAGAAGACTACAGAGAAGTTGTGATCCAGATACCCTGGAAGTGTCAGAAATTGCTGGAGACAACATAAGAGCCCCACTAAGCCACTTCAGCTTTGTTATGAAAGACACTGTGCTTCCAGGGAGACTTTCAGGTGCAAACTCTGACCTCAATCACATTCAGAGATCACTGAAGAAACCTCACCACGTTAATGCCTCCTGCATGGCTCTTGGAGCACACTGTTCCCACGTAGGCCATTCCAGCTGTGCCACCAAAACCCTTCTTCCTGCAGTCATGAAGAGAAAGGAAAGGCCATCATCTGTCTGTACAGACACACAGAGTCCACAGCAGCACACCACTCCTGCCTGTGGGGCACAAATCCTGCTGCTCCAGCTTTCCCAGGCTGACACAGGGGCACTGCTGCTAACTGCAAGCACAAATGGCACCAGTTAAGCTTTTGCTGTCTGCTCCAGATTCCTTTGCTCTGTCCATCTAAAACAAGTGTTTAGAGAGAAAGTCAGCTTCTTCCACATCATCCCTCTGCATATAAGGAGCACAGGCACTACAGCTGTGAGGTGATTCTGGTGTTTTCAGGGTCTCCCCGTGGGTGCCCAAGACAGAGAAGTCCAATTAAGCATGACCTGTCCTGACCCCTCAGACATGCTCCAGACTTAGCAAGCAGTTCAGCTCTTAGTAATTAGCAGCTCATTAGTGATTTCAGCTCTTTAGCTTGCTAAGTGCCTTTGGCAGAGCTGGGAGAGAGAGGAGAAGGCTGTGTGAGGGTCCACAGAGATGTCTTTATTGGAGTCTTCTGTGAAGGGTCTCAGGGACAGCTCTTCTGCTGAGCTGGGCAAAAGTAGGGGTTTTTACAGGGTACAGGAGTTTTGGAAACTATCCAATGGTGAGGGCAAAGCGACCTATAGACTTACAGAGAGATAAGCAAGGGTCTGAAGGCAGAACAGGGGAGCCTTAGGTCCACTCATCATGACTTGGCATTTCCTATCTTGGGCTGCTGAATGCCATGGAGGCACTGCAGGCCCTGTGCCTGCTACACAGCTGGGCTGAGCAGGGACAGAATGAACTTCCTGGTGTTAGGAAAATTAATCCACAAACACCAGAGGTTTATGTCCAAAAAGGAGACAGAGGAGTCCTTTGACTTTATTCCAGCCAAGGCAGAGGCCATGGGGCATCCCCTGGGGTCTCTCCAAGGTTTGGAGGATGCAGCCTCCCTTTTTATCCCAATTTTCAGCCACATTTCCCTTCTTTCTTTCCCCATTTCTGAGGCACTTGAGAGGTTCACACTGCCCAGAACACTTGATCCCAAAGATTCCCCTCTAATGCACAACCCTCCCTTTTCATTTTTAATTCTTACTGAATTTAGGCAATTTTCTTCTCCATTGTTTCTTTCATTTTTCAAATGTCCAATTTCATTTCTCAGCAACCCTAAAGTTTATTTGTAAAAACAAATCTCTTTTTCCATTCACCAATCAGTGGAATCCTTCCCATGGTTTTTTTTCTCTCCCAGCAGCAGCCCCACAGCTGGTTTGGAAACACAAATGCCCCGTTCCTGTCACTGGGAGCAGAGGGAAGGAGCTGGCACTCACAGGACAAACTGGGCGCTGTCGTGCCTCCGCCGCAGGACAAGGTTCTTCTCTCGCCACTGCACGAAATTGGCCAGCACATCCCCAGCCCCACCATCAGTGCTGATGATGTTCTCGTGCTTCCAGATCTCCAGCCCAACCAGCACGATGCGGATGTTCAGCATAATGTACATCTGGGGAGAAAACCAGGAGAAATATTCATTTATAGCCTCAGACAAAAACAAGTGGCCTGGTGGCTTGTACCTGTGGGGTGCCCCATGGGAGGAGGAATGATGAATCTGACTCCATGTTTTAGAAGGCTAATTTATTATTTTATGATCTATATTATATTAAAGAATGCTATAGTAAACTATACTAAAGAATGCAGAAAGGAGACAGACAGAAGGATAAAAGATAATAATGAAAACTCGTGACTCTTTCCAGAGCCTGGACACAGCTTGGCCCTGAGTGGCCATTAAGTCAAAACAATTCACATTAAACCAATCAAACAATCTCCAACCACATTCCAAAGCAGCAAAACACAGGAGAAGCAAATGGGATAATATTGTTTTACTTTTGTTTTACTTTTACTTAATGGCCCTGAGTGGCCATTAAGTCAAAACAATTCACATTAAACCAATCAAACAATCACTTGTTGGATAAACAATCCCCAACCACATTCCAAAGCAGCAAAACACAGGAGAAGCAAATGGGATAATATTGTTTTACTTTTTCTCTGAGGCTTCTCAACTTCCCAGGAAAAAATCCTGGGCAAAGAGATTTTTCAGAAGATATAACAGTGACACTGGTGTTAGAGATCTTATTGCAAGCATCCATCTTTTCTGTGTGGGTTTGAGGTTTCTTTCACAGCTAGTACACAACTGGAACCACCAGAATGCATTTTCCCTGTGATTCATTAGCTACAGGATCAATGCTTAAATGCCACACTGGCTCCATTGCAAGACAATACCAAACAGAAATAAAAAGAAGTCTCAATTCTGACAAATATCATGTGAAATAGTGGAGTTCCAGACATGCTTTCTCTCTAACCTTTACACAAACACAAGAATTGCAATAATTGCAACAATCTGTCCTGTCACTCCCTGGATGTAGCACAGGTTGGAAGAATTTCCTAAACTAATTCTCAAGGTGGATAAGTGCAGATGAATTTAGAGATGGAAAAGCTTCCATGGGGATGCATTCCCCAAAGTGGAAGCAGAACAGACCCCAAGGTAGACACTTCCAAAAGGCAGCAGGGCTGCAGCACACAGCACCCCTCCTACTCACACTGTCAAGGAAGTTTGCCAGCTGCACCATATGTTCTCTTACTTCTGTTTCACTCTTCCCAAAATCTTCAAACTGCAAGACAAAGAAACTTAGCTTCATGAAGAGAAGAGACAACAGCTAGAAGAAGGAACAGAACATTTTTGCCTGGCTCCAAATCTCCAAGAAGATGCAAACCAATTCAGCAACATCTTCACTGGTACTGCTCAGCAGCTCAGTATCCCAAAGACAACAGCAAAGGCAGTTTTTACCCCGTGCTTTCCTTACATTACAGAACCTCTCCCTGTCTGATGGCTGACTTCTGTTCTGAGGAAGATTGCATTGCACATATTTATCCACTTCCAGGGTAGCATATTTGCACAACTTGGGTAAATTGTCAAGTGTTTTTCAACAATCCATTTGGGAGTAATGAAATCTGAGGGCTTTCCAGGCCCTCTCCTGAGGAGAAAGAAAAAGGAAAGCCACACAGAACTCCCACCTTTTCTTTATCCACAACTATGAACAGCTCCACATATCTTGTCTGGTGCAGGACCGCCCTCTTTTTCTGGGGGAAAAAAAATAATTGTTTTAGACAACTTCAGATTTATTAATTCAAGTGTAAACAAAAAAAAAACCCCTCGTGACATTGTCATATTTCACTTTTCACCACCAGTGGTTTGAGACACACCCAAAGCACACGGTGCCAAAGCCAAGCAGTGGAATCCAATGCAATGAGAGTGTCTGAGTTTTACACTAAAACTCAGCTGCACAAAGACTCCCCTTGTTTCAAAAGCAAGGCACCTCTGCACAGATTGCTTTGGAAACTCACCACACACTTTGCTAAAGGGGCAGAAAGATTCTACCAGCAAATACCAATGACTTTGATGTGAAACACAACATTTCTTCAATCTTGTTCCTGTACAGACAGTCCTTGAAGGACAAGGGGGACTTCACACCAAACTGCTGCTGTGATGGTGAGGATGGAATAAACATGACAATATTCTCCTGGCTCCTGATGCAGTACTTTGTTAACAAGCCTCTCCATGAGGGCCATGCTCCTGCCCTTAGAAGTCCCCCAGAAAAGCCCAGGAATATTCTAATCAGCTGCCCCACCCTCCCTGCCATGTGCAGAAGCAGGAGGAGACTGTGGCTGCTTTGGGGAAGAAACTGAGTTGTCCCTTAGTGCAAACCCCCCAAATCATAAACCTTTAGGTATGCACTAAGTCCCAGGAAATCTGATAAGCTGCTTCCACACTCTTAAATGAACTCACAAAACCCCTTGTGTGGGACTGGGGAGGACTTACCCGCAGCAGCTGGGTCATGCTGGGATGGAGCTCTCCCTCTGCACGTTCATGTTCCCCTTCCTGGCCTTCAGTGGTTACTCCACACTCTGTGGGCTCTTTCTTCACATTGTCCAGTCGATACAGAATGTGTTTAGAGCCAGAGGAGGGATCCATGGGCTCAATCCCATAGGTGACATTCCCTACTGTCACCAAACCCCTAAAACAAGGCAGTGTGTAAGAAATCTGGCACTGAGCACAGAGGACAGTTACCCAGAATTTTATTTTACTGGATAACCAAAGCCTGCCTGTACCTCAGCTCTTGTGACCCAGCACACTTCACAATTCTACATTTCCAAAGGCCTTTCACTGAGCAGGGCCTTACAAATGCAGGACATTAAACACCTCTGTAAGGCTCTGAAATGCCCCAGGAATTACAGCCCAGGTCTTAAGCAGAAATGCTTTAGATCAAATACACTATTGCCACTCTGGTGCTTGACATGGCCCTGCAAAAAAATCAGTGGCCCACAATATATGGCAATTAGGCCAAAGTAGAAAACAATTCCATCAAACTTGAGGTGCATAAGGTTTAGGGTCAATTTTGTGAAATCTGGAGACTAGTGTTCAACATTCCACTTCTGCAACAGGTACAGTTGTCATAACTATCTGTGCAAGTTAAAAAATAATCCAAATATGCATCAAAACTAATTTACTGCATTCTGGTAGCAATCTTCATAAATAACTTATTTGATTGTACTTCAAATATCTGTGAACTCCTTGAATAAAAGGACACCAGCACCAAGGCAGCCCAGTGCAGCCAGTGACTCCCTGGCTGGCTGAGGCACAGTGAAAAGCAGCAGATCTGGGTTTTGGCTTCAGCAGCCACAATGTGACAGCAGGGACACAAAGGAGGAGCTGTGCTACCTGAGCCCTGAGCAGGTGCTGACAGCCACCAGGGAATCCAGGGTGCCCTCCACGAAGCCCTGATAGTGGCAGTGATCCTGGCAGGAAAACAAGGGTGAATTACACAGGTGTTTCAGGCACCCCTGCACAGCCAGGGCAACCTCTGAGCTGCCACTGACCAGCAGTGATCACAACTCAAGAACACAACTTGTATTAAATGTAAGTTAAATTTCCACAGCTGGATTTCTTGACTTGACCTAGGCTATCCCTCTCCTGTTCTGTCCTCCACCCTGCCTCAAATCTTTCCAGGCCAGCCCCTCCCTCCTGATTTGGGCCAAATTACTCTTCAGTCTTCTGGCAGAAAGCTCTGGCTTGTCTGTCACCTCTCAGCAGCAGGAGGAGGGACAGCACCAGCCAGAGCTGTGCTGCACAGTGCAGCCCTGACACACTCTGGACATACAAATTCTGGAAAGCAGACAAGGGGCAACATGGGCAAATACACTCCATTTTCTCTGTCTCATCTTTAGGCACTGATACAGGGGTCTGTAGTACAGGTTCTGTCCCCTGGTGCTCAGCAAGGAATGCAGAAAGCACAGAGAGCTTGTGCTAACTCTTCAGGGCCAGTGTGACTTCTGTGACCTAATGCTGAAAAAGCATTTTTCCTCTAACCAATTCCTTTTAACGAGGAAGCAAACAGTCATTTGACTCAGGTGCTTTATTTTCAAGAACAAGATCCTGTGAATCATGTCTGACTAACACTTCCCTTTCAAAGGAACAACACTCATCCCTGAGAGTGAAGCCATTAGGAAATCTCTCTTGCATTTTGTATCACACAACCTGCTTTCAATTCTGCATTTCCAAAGGCAACATGTCAGGCAACAAATGCTTTCTGTGGAGTAACTCCAACACTGCACAGATCCCATCCCTTCCCATTCAGACTTGTGCACCCCTTCCAGCAGCTCCCACCTGGCAGGACTCACAGAGCAGCCCACCTGAGGAGTTTTTAGTTGCTAACAGCCAGCCCTGCTGAATGGATGAGCCAGCTCACAGTGCCTCAGGGACCCATCTGGAAGCTCACTGTGCTGCCTGTTCAGCCCCCAGAGCACCCAGAGCCACCAGCCCTGCACTGGGCTGTGGGACAAGGACAGCAGCACCCCAATAACCAGACACCAACAGCTGAGAGCAGCACTGCCTTGCAGAGAGGAGCTGCTTCTAATGAGACAGCAACCACCTCCACAGCAGAAAATCAGGTTTTTCACAGGGTTAGAGCCTCATCCAAAATTAAGGACTCTCTCCAGGAAGAGGGCAGTGGGTACTGAAGGGGGCCCAGCAGAAAATACAACCATCCTTTTGTAATCCCAACTCCCTCATCCCACAGATGCTCTGTTCCAGTCACCCTCAGTGAGGGTATGAATAGAAGGAAGTCCTACCTGGACATCTGGATATTCCAATTGCAACTTTCCCTCCTTGTCATAGGTATAAACTGTGAAATCTTTGGGCAGCAGTTCTCTGCAATGACAGGGGACAAGGAACACAAGAGGAATTTCATGGAATGATTGTGACAATGGAACAGAGCAGTAAGATGGCCCTAATCAGAAGCGTGACAAATGTGTAAATTGAAATTAAAGAAGGAAACACTAAAAAGGAAAATCCTCTAAAATTAACCAAGAAATAGTATATTTTCACAGCAAAATTCAAGAGACCAGGATGGTAGAACTGCTAATGAAATCAAACAAACCACCTCACCTCAGATAGTAGAACAAGCAGCAAAACCCATTAAATTGTGCTAAAAGCCTGTTTCCAAGCAGAAAAAAAAAAAAAATTCTAGCCCTCAGTCTGCTGCATGTGCCTTTTCCTCCCCAGTTTGAGGAGGAAGTGCATTGGAAAGTCTCCCACGATTTAGACTGCTGCACCATCCTGGTAATTCCATTGATGTGGTGCAGCTGAATTCCCACATTTCTGAGGGTCAGGGCCTTGGCAAGGGGCAGCTGGAGCTCCCCAAGGGCTTGCACAGGGGCAGTTTGGCCAGCAGTGGCCTGGTAAATGACCATGTGCTGGTGCTGCAAGTGGCTCTTAAACCCCAGACAGACAGAGTCTGTATCAGCTGTGAGGTGTCAGTATTCAGACCTTGGAGAGAGCCAGTTTCCTCATTTATTAGTGTCCTTGTGCTCCTGAGACAGGAAAAAACACAAAACTAAAACAATAAACAAGATTCAGACAAAAGTGAAAATATTTACTTGAAATACAGTTCAGCTTGTTTATTTTTAGCTGTGAATAGAAAGAGTTGTAGATTCCCTGGGTCTCCTCGGAGTAATCTGCAGCTTCCTGCTCTGAAGGGGGTTCCCCAGGGCTGCAGGAATCAAAAAACATCTCTGGCTGACAGCCAGGACACTAGGATTCAATCTCTTCCCAGTGTGCAGAGCTGGGATCTACCTGCTGGGGAATCCTGCACTCCCCCCAGGATTCAAAACTCATGTGCTACCTGCCAGCTTCTCATCTGCACACAACAGTTTGGGTGATTTAATAATTTAAAGAAATTCATCACTTACTTGTTCTTTTCTAGATGAATGGTGTATTCTTTTCCCTCAATCTCAATAGCATATGACACTTTGTCCTGAATATAAAGAAAGGTGCATTTTACTCATGTTAATGAATGAACCAGTCTTTGAAACCAACAACAGTGGATGAGCCTGAAATTTATTTTCTAATTGTCCCTGCCTCAAGAGTTTAGCATCTCTTCCTGTGTGACTGGGGAAAAATCCCATGAAGGAAATGGTTTCAAAATAGAAATGTGGTTTTTTTTTATTCTGTCCTTCTAAAACTTCCACAGAAAAGTTCCAAGTCAGAGTCAGAAAAGGACAACACAGTTTTTTTACTGAACATGATGCAAGTTTTACACCCAGATCAAAAATCCACTGCAGCAACTCATGAGCTCTGGAGGAGGGAGGTACTCCTGTCCCTCAGCTGCCAGCAGTGCCAGAGGTGATGCTCTCTGCAGGGACAGACATTTCCCTGCTGCCAGGTACATCCAGCAGCATCCCACAGGCATTTCAGGTCAGTTTTGGGCAGATTTTATTTGGAAGCAGACACTAAACTGAAGCTGTGTCTCAGACTGCCCATACCTGTATGGAGGAGCTGTTGGAAGCCTCTCGTCGTTCTCTTCCCAATCTCTGTGGAGTGACAACTTCGTAGGAAGTGAGCAGGGAAATCTCCTGGAAACCTGGAGAGCAGAACACAAACACTGGCTGAAGGAACAAAGCAACCAAGAGGATGAAGCTCAAGGAAGAACACACTACTTCAGGAAAAGTGCACACACAGAAGAGCTCAGAGCAAGGCACACTTGGATTGCCTTGCAGGGGCCAGAGAAAACAACACACAAAGAGCAAAGGAGACACCAAATTTTCCAGAAAGTCTCCAATTGAAGTCTTCACATTCCAAATACTGTCTTAGCAGCACCACCACTCTTCATCAGCAGAATCAGCTCTTAAGGCAGGTCTTAAGCACAGCAAGGGATACCCAGTGTCAAACCAAGCATCCTGTGCTGCAAAACTGCACAACTGCCCCGTGCAGCCTCTCCCAAGGAGCTCCAGCAGCTCCTGCTCTGCCCCTGGCACAGCTCAGCCTCACACCCTGGCCCTGCACAGCACAGCCAAACTCCTGCCCTGAGGCTGCTGCTACCATTTATTGTGCTTTTAGAGAGCTCTCAAGGGCCTCATCAAAACAACTGAGGTGAGACAAATCCCTACAACAAAGAAGCTGTCACAGATCCTTTTATATTTTATTTGTATATGCGACATCAGACAGATCCCCTGAACCAAACCAGTCCACAGTCCAAACTCCCTTTATCAGTTTTTGCCAGCTGTTTGATATTAACTATGTAAACAACAATAAATTGTGCATGCAAATTACTTTTCCCATCAGTGGTGGCATCTGCTAGTGCCTGGCTCACAGCCACTCACCCAGGAAGCAGGAGGTTGGCCAAGCCAGATCAGGCAGCATCCAGAGAAGCAGTTTTCCTGGCTCATGGCAAGGGAATCAATGAGCTCATCAGAGGAGTCTGAGCTCCCCAACAAAGGCAGGGGGAAGGGAACAGTCATCCTCACTGTCTCCAGAAATCATCACCACCTCTGGGGCAGGTGAGCGAGTGTTTGGTGCCCAAGACCCTCCAAAATCTCTCAAGTGGGACTGAGATGCTGCATCCAGTCCAAACCAGCCCCTCTAAGCACACCAAAACTCACACTCCAAAGGCTTCTCTAAGTTGCAGGACAGCACTGTGAGCTCAAAGCCTCCATGAGAGGCCTGCTGCATCCCTGGGAAAATGAGGAGGCTTTAAATGCCAGGGGTTCCCCAAAAAGCACCAGGCTGCAGTGGCATTCAGGCTCCTTCAGATGCCTTCTCCTCCTCTTCCCACCCCTGGCAAGCTGACACACATCATCATCACCTTGGGGAGCACTCAAAAAGGCATCCCAAGGGAAAAGCAAGTCCCTTGCACACTCTTCCTATCACCAGCCAGGGGCTGTGTGCAAATCACCAACAGGACAGGACTGCTGGGAAGGTGCCTGGAGCTGTTTGATTTTCCAGCATCACTCTCATTCCATGGCTATGACAATGGGAAGGTGCCAGCAGCTCCCATCCCCAGCAGCAGACCAAGAACTCCATGTTACAACTCACTTTAAAAGTGTTTTTGACCAATCACACAAAGCAGAAGCACACTGACAGTATTTATATCTGTATAGGATATATTCTATATTGACAGTAGTTCCATCCAACCACATAAGCACAGGTACCTTTGGTTAAACAATGCTGGCTTTTTTCAAATCCAACACCTGCTTATGAGCCTCAAACACAATGCACAGAGCTCCAGTATTAAGCTTAGAACTCCCTAATATCACTGGATAAACTTTTCTGCAGCTCAGGGAGTTATTCTAGCCAAGCATTAATACACAGACCATGGTTCTGTTTGTCCTTGTTTTCTACATTTTATATAATTTTTCTGCTGACCAATCTCATGGCTCCTGCTCAGCTCCAATCCCAGTTCTGCTGTCTCTGAGCAGAGACAGCCTTCTCTCTGCCTTCTGCAGCTTTCCCAAAACTTTCTGATTTATGGATTCCCACACTTCCCACCACTATCCCTGAAGAACAAGCCATCAGATCACTGCCAGCTTCCCTCCTGTCACAGCTCACATGGCCATGCAGGAGGCCTCAGATGCACTGTGCTGTCCTGCTCTGCCACACAGCATTTCTGTCACCAGAGCACAGGCACAGCCCCACTGCTTCTCAGGAACTCACACAGGGCACAGACTGCAGCAGAACTTTCATTGTCATTGTGTTTGTAGAGAAAAGGTATTTGTCTACTATTAAAGTAGACATCCTACAATACTCAAAAAAAAGTAGACATTAAAAGTATTATACATTAAAAGTATTAGAGTAGACAGAATACAATACTACAAAAGTATTTGTCTACTATTAAAAAAGCAGAGATAAAATTCCTGAAAACAGCCCCTGACTGGTACAGAACACAGTGTCAGTACCTCCCTGGCCTGAAAACAAGGGAGGGAAGGGCTGCTTCCTTCCCTGGAATGAACCACCAAAAGCACAGACTGCAGCAATCACTTCTGTCCATTTGTCATTTCCCAGCACACACTCCAGCCAGCCCCGAGCTCCTGCAGGGTGCTGCTCTGCCCTTGTCCCCTCCCCAGTGCCCTTCCCACCCTCAGCAGAGGGGTGGGACCCTGGGGCCAGGCTCTGCAGGCTCTCGAGGCACAGCTTCCACAAACAGCAGGGCACAGCCAGCCTTGGCAGTTCCTGGAACAGACACGTTTGCCCAAGAGCAGCTTGGACGCACAAAACAAGTAAGTGAATCATCACATGAAGCACAACTGGGAGGGATTTCTGGGAAGAGTACAACTCCAAGAGGATCCTCTTAGAGCAACAGCACTAAAAGAGGCCAACTTTCAAGTCTCTGAATGCTCTGACAGTTCTCTCCCCACTTTCTGCCCTCCTTCCCATCCTTCACCCCCCCCAGTTTGGGAGGTGGTGGGGGTGGGAGTCTCCAGCAGGTATGTCCCTGGCACTGCCCCTCACTTCCCACAGCAGCTGTTGTCATGCCAAGTGCCCTGGGCAGCATTTCACACATCACCAGCAGCCCTCAGAGAGGGCACAGAGCCCATCAGAGAGAGCACAGAGCAGTTCAACAAAAAACCCAACCCAAGGGACAAGTGCAGCCAAGCAGAAAGCCAACCCCGCTGCCACATTTCCTTCTACAAAGACCAGGTAGAGTTTGGAATCAATTTTTCAGCAAGTCACAGGACTTCTAATCATCAGGTGCTTTCTGGCAGCTGCTGGAGCTGCACCACGTCACTGCTGAGGACAGGACATGCTGATGACCCATTTCCGTGCTGAGATTTGATTTCTGATCAGAAGAACACAACTGCATCCATGACCACAGTTATCTCATCTCATCTCATTAAAGGCTGCCATTAATTATCAAGCACTGGAGACAACTAGGAAGATGTGATTCATCTTCCCCTCCCCACCCCAAATCCACCAGAGGAATTCCATGCATGCTCCACTGCATGTGGGAGCTTGAAAACCACAGGAACACATCACAGCCATAACGACTCTCCAGACACTGAGGGAACCTCTGGGGGTGTTCAGGTAAGATCTGCCTTCAGCAAAGGTCAGACTGCATTCCCTGTCTTGCTAGACCTTGGCATGCCCATTGGCTCAGTTACAGAATCAGAGCACACAGCTACATCCACCCACTCACCCACACTTCCCCTCAATTACCATCCTTCCTGAGCTGTGACTCCTTCCTGAGCTGTGACTCCTTCCCAAGGAAGGTCAAAGATACACTCTTCAACGGAAGAAAAAAAATTAAACAGAGGAAAGTTCAGACTGTGGCCTGTTAGACCACAAAACAAACTAATTTCAGAAAAACACCTCATCAGCATGTGAGCAGGTCAGCTGCTAACACCAAAACTCATTAAGTTAACTGTGGTTATCATCAATTGATTACAATTAATAGCTGAGGTCAGCTTCCACACTTGGGCAGGGGATTGCTCACCAGAAGTGCCAAAGGCATTACCCAGCCATCCAACCCACCAGGACAGTTCCACATGGAGCATCTCCAGCGAGCATTCCTGGCCCCAGCATTCAGCTCCTTGTGCTTCAAGCTGCACCTCTGAGCTCCAGAGCAGGGCAGCCATTCACCCCCTTCCCTCTAGCTCCACATCTTTAGATTTCCTGCTGTCATACTTGCCTCCCCCTTCCTGCAACTAAGGAGCATCAACATTCAGTATCTCCTTACACCTCTGCCTGTTCACATCAGGCTGTTCTGGCTCCACTCTCCAGTCAGATAAACCTATCCCAAAAATCCCCAAAACAGGACACAAGAGCACAGTGAGACCTCACACATACCAAGGCACACAGGCTGTGTGTGTTTATGGATCTCCACAGGTTAAACTCCCCCTCAAAATAGACAGCACACATCTGATTCACTTGTCATTTAACCTACTCTGACAATCATTTCCTTTCCTGCCAACATGCTCCCACTCCCCATTTTTCACCCTCTCATACTTGTACAGAAATTATTTCCACCTCAGCAGAACCCTTTGCACCATCCTTTCAAAGCCACTTATCCCTGACAGATTCTTCTCTCGTGCTCAGATCACTGGGACTGCTATCCCAGTCTTTATGGAGCCTGAATCCCATTGGACTGGGAGGTACCAGCTGCCAGCTCAATCTGCATTCTCCAGATCCTATTTTCAGAATCATACAGGAGTTTGCCAAGCAGTGTCTGAGGAGAAACTTCCATGACCTGGCTTACTTACATATGTCCTTCAAAACAACAGAACCACTGCTGGTGCATTTCTCCAGGCAATGGCACACCAGGAAAAGCATTTTTTTGGTGCACTTGACTTTTGCACTAAGGTCACAGCTGAAGTAGGATTTACTCTTTGGACTACTGCAAGCAAAAACCTCCTTCACTTTCACTCTGCAAATATTATCCAAGTCTACTTTAAAATGTTTAGAGGTTTATAAAAAACACAAAGATAACAAGTCTTCTTCTAAATGTAGGAATGTTTTCTGTGCAGCCAGCAGTTCCAGCTCCTCCCAAACCTCAAACACTAAAGAGTGCCTCAGTGGTGCTTCATCTTCAAAACACCTGGGAACATCTGGCCAGCTGTTCTTCCACAGGCACTACTCCTTGGGACTTTTCTTTCCACCTCTCCCTCCCCTGCTCTCAGTCTTCAGACCTGCTGGGTCTCTTGCTGTGCTGGTGCCTTTTAGAAGGCAGGAAGAGATGAGCAATTATCATGGCAAGAGAAGCAAATTCCTCTGTATGTATTGCTCACCTGGAATATTTGTACAACATTAAACCTGGCCAGAGCAGTTCATGAAGTTTCTTTTGGTATTTCACTGGGGATGTTGGATGTTGATCAGGTTACGGAGCTCTTCCACAGAAATATTTCCTAGAAAATTCTTACACCCCTAGCTGAAATCCAGACCTATGCTGTAAGTGTTTCCTGTCTAGACTCTCCCCATTCCTTCTGCCCTTCCTAAAGCCTAACTTGTCTGCAAGACAACAGCTCCACTTGTTCTACAAAAGGGACTGTCACACGTGTCCACTGCTACTGTCACAACAGGCTCTGCACCTCGGAGCCTTCTCCCAAGGAGAGGCAGGGTAAAGCTAAGCTATCTGCAGCAAAATGAACCCTCCTGGGGGTCACTGGCCCTGAGTCACTCCCTTCCACCCACCACAGCGTGCCCACGGACAGGGGCTGAGCACACTGAGCCCACTCACTTCCTCCCCATCTTACCAGCTGTGAACGCCAGCTCTGCTTTCTCAGCTGACTCCGTGGGAAGCTTCTCTTTAAGACATCACTGGCTTTACATCTGGCCACCAAAGGGAACTGTGAAATGCACATTCTTACCTTTTCTTTTATATTTAGCTTGTGAAATAATAATGATCAAGACATGCAGAAACTCTAAAGTCATGATCCTCACTTTGTTTTTCCAAAAGCAAGGCATTACAAGAGGCAAAATAAGCTACACTGAAATGTCTTTCCTCTCTTTCACATGGAGGAAATAACCACAAACCCACTCTTTGCTGAATGATTCTCCCAGATTTGTTGCAATACAGGTGAGGCAGTGCTGTGCTTTCTGTGATCTGAACAAAAGAATTATCTTAACCAAACAGCCTATCTCCCCAGAAATTTAAACCCAAGCATTTAGACACTTCAAGAATTGTGGTCAAGCCTGGCTGGAACATGTGTGTGTATGACAGCAAGTATCAAGGAAGAAATGGAGCAGCACAAAGCAGTCTCTGCCTGTGAATTTTTTTGAATCCATACAGTCAAATCTTGAAGGCTTCTATGGACACCAACAGGAGAGGAAAAGCCATACACACAAACCCCTTAAGGCTACACACCACCATGTGATTATGGTCATTCAGGAATTTTCAGATAATAGTTTTGGGCAACACTCCACTTCTGCCTTACATCCCTATGTGTGTCAAAAGCCCTTACATTATAACCCAAGAGCTGGAGGTTTCTACCCTCTCCTTCATGCTCATACTCAGGCAAGGGAGGTTCATTATATTTCGTGGAAGGTTTGGCATTAATAGCTGGGACAGAGAGTTCCAAAGGCAAAGAGGAACACTACCATCCACCATCAGGAATTGGCACCAGTGTTTCTTTCCTACAGGCAGGAACAAAAATCTTCTTCCTAAAACACCAAGCACCCCAGTGGAAGCACAAGCACCTGGCATCTCAGAGATGCATAATTCCAGACATCACTCCTGGGCCTCCAGTCAGGCAGCTCCCAATGTGCTGTACCCCGTCTCAAAGCTGACTTTCACCTCACGCAGCTCACACACCCTCCAGCAACAACGCAGCAAGTAAGAGGAAGGGATTCCAGCACAGAATCCCTCAGGGAGAGGCACACACCACATAAGAACCGTCCTCAGCATGAAGCATCAGTATCAAGTTGTATATTCCTCAGTTGGGAAGACCCGACTATAAAAACATGCATTAATGGCAAACACAAAAGTTTTACACAGTGCATGTGTCCCTTCAGGAGGGGGGAAATAACGACAGAGGAGACATTTCTGCCTGTCATGTATGTACAGCCTTGAATCAGCACCATTAGAGCCCATCAACAGAACCATCTCAATTCATAAACAGTCCGTAAGGACAGCACAGGATGAAGTCCTTAAGAGCCACGGAGAAGGATAGCACTGAGTCCTGCCCTCCCTCCCTCCCTGGGGACAGCAGCCTGCGTGGCTCTGCCCCAGACCCGAACCGACCGGGCAGCCCCCCATCCCTGGGGCTTTGCTGGGCTGCAAGAGCCAGACGGAGCTTCCGGGAGCGCACGGGAGGATGGAGAAGCAAAGAGCCGCGGGACACCTGCGAGCTCGGGCAGCTGTGCCGGGACCCGAGGCCACTGCCGCGATCAGTTCCCCCCGTCTGGAGCTCCACGGGCCCGGCACCAGAGCCCCGCTGTCCCGCTAGGCCCTCCGCAGCATCCCTGAGCAGGAGCGCGCTGGCACCGGCGATGCTGGGCAGGGCACAGGTGATGCTGGCACCCACAGACCCGCCCGGGGGCAGCGGCCACCCCCGGGCACCGCCGCGGGGCACACGGGGCCAGCGGGCAGCACCCCCGCTCTGGCCGGGCTCTGGGGGGCTCTGCCCCACCGGACCCCTTCGAGGGCACGGGAGGGGAAGCGGCTGCCCCAGGGAGGGGTGACAAGGGGGGGCCCGACCCTCCGGAGGGGACGGGGAAGGGGGCACGGCGCTGTCCGGGAAAGGGAGTGGGGCCGAGCGGGGTGCGGGCGGCAGGCCCGGCCCGGCCCCGCGCACTCACCCGCGGGCTGCCCGGGCGCGGCCGGCGGCGGCAGGAGGAAGATGAGGAAGAGGAGGAGGCGACAGAGGCAGCTCCAGGCCCGGGCCATGACACCCCCTACCCACATCGCCCCTCCCGTGGGGCGCTGGGTCCGGCCGGCGGCCCCGCGGCCTTATGGAGCCGGGCCGGGGCCTGCGCTGCGCCGCCCCGGGGCGGAGCCGTGTGCCCGCCTGCCCGCCCCGGCCCGACCGACCGCCCTCCCCACGGCTCGGCACGGCCCGGCACCGCCCCGGAACCCAGCACGGACCTGGGCATCGGCACCGCCCCGGCACCGCCCCGGAACCCAGCACGGACCTGGGCATCGGCACCGCCCCGGCACGGCCCCGGGACCCCGCACGGACCTGGGCATCGGCACCGCCCCGGCACGGCCCCGGGACCCCGCACGGACCTGGGCATCGGCACCGCCCCGGCACGGCCCCGGGACCCCGCACGGACCTGGGCATCGGCACCGCCCCGGCACGGCCCCGGAACCCCGAACGGACCTGGGCATCGGCACCGCCCCGGCACGGCCCCCGGACCCCGCACGGACCTGGGCATCGGCACCGCCCCGGCACGGCCCGGACGGGGAAGAGCCGCAGCCAAAAGCGCCGGGGTCCCGCCCGCAAAGGGAGCTGGTGGTGTCAGCGCAGACTGCGGCCACCGCGGCTCTGCTGGCCTCTCGTGCCAAAAAGCTGCGCTGAACACTGGAAGCACAGAACCGTGGAATATCCTGAGCTGGAAAGGGCCCACAGCGATCGTCAAGTCCGACTCCTGGCCCTGCACAGACACCCCAGCAATCCCACCCTGTGCATCCTTGAGAGCGTTGTCCAAATCTTCCTGGAGCTCCGGCAGCCTCGGGGCTGTGACCCTTCCCTCAGGAGCCTGTTCAGTGCCCTGCCAACCCTCTAGGGAAAGAACCTTTTCATAATGTGTTGGAAGCACATGAGAACAAAACATGTCAGCCCCTGGCTGGGCAATACCACAGGTACAGGTGAGCGCGAGAAACTCCCCAGAATGAGAAGGCATCACAGGCTTTGGCCTCCTCTACAAGCACCAGGCATACTGCCGTGCTCCGCCAATGGCCCGTGGACAATCTGCCAGGGCAACTTCGGAGTTCTGAATCATCCTCCAGAAAAACCAGGAACAAACACCTGACAAACCCATCATATTAGGAGCAAGTAATGGCAAAGCGGAGTCAATTTACTGGGGAAAAGAGCACAAATGCACCCGAACCTAGGCTGCCTCCCATTCCCACAGGGCGGGGTGGCACTGGGGAGAGCCGCGCAGCACAGCGGCCAGCTCGGACGGAATCAGTCGCTGAGCCGCCGCGCTGCCCGTTACCGGCAACACAGACCCCTGAGAGCCCTTCTCCGGTGCTAAGGGTGTCCGCTCTTCGGGTGAGCGCGGCGGGCGCCCCCGAGGGAGGGGTCCCGGGGTCCCTGAGTCCCGGCTGGGCCCTGGCCGGGCCCCGTTTGAGCCGGTTCGGCCCCGGGATTCGGTCCCGAGCGCCGCGCGCGGCGGCAGGCGACACGCGCCGCACCAGCGCCCCGCCCCTCACCTTCGCCCATTGGCCGCCAGCCCCCCTCGACAGCCAATCAGCTCCTCGTCTGGCGCGCACTCCCTCTGCCACGCCCTTCGCTGCTGCTTCCGTAGCTTTTTCCGCTTCGCTCAGACCGGCTGCGAGCGGCGGGCGCCCATTGGCTGCAGGCGGCCGGCGGCGGGCGCCCATTGGCTGCAGGCGGCCGGCGGCGGGCGCCCATTGGCTGCGGGCGGCCGGGCTGTGTGGCGGCGGGCGCCCATTGGCTGCGGGCGGTGCTGCCCGAGGCCGACCGGGGCGGCGGTGCCGCCATGGCGCCGCCCGTGGGGTACGCGCTGCTGTGCGGGCAGGCCGTGCTCCTGCTCGGGAACCTGCTGCTGCTCCACGGCCGCGGCCTCCCGGGCAACGACACCGAGCCCCGGGAGCTGCCGCCTGGGCCGCCCTCCGCCGCCTGGGCTTACAGCGATCCGCGGGCGCCGCTCGTCCTCTGCACCTACCTGTGAGCGCCGGGCCGGGGCGGGGGGGAGCGCGGCCTCCCGGCCGCCCTCACCAGCCGCTCCTTCCCCGCAGCCCCGATGAGTTCGTGGAGTGCGAGGAGCCGGTGGACCACGGCGGGAACGCCACGGCACAGCAGGAGCTGGGCCACGGCTGCGTGAAGGTGAGGGCGGGGCGGGGGCGGCCCCGGTGCCGGCGGCCCCCGGGCCCCGGTGAGCGCTGAGCGCTGCCCCCGCCGCAGTTCGGCGGCCAGGCCCACGGCGAGGTGGATCACACGCGGGTGCAGTGCCGGGCGCTGGACGGCATCGAGTGCGCCGAGCCGCGGAGCTTCCTGCGGGGCAGCCGGCCCTGCGTCAAGTAGGAGAGTCCCTGTCCCCCCGCAGCCACCGGGCCGAGCCCCCCCGGGAGCACGGCTGGTCCGGCGAGGAGCGCTGACGCTCGCTGACCCCACCGCATCTTCTCTCGCAGGTACACGGGACACTACTTCATCACCACTCTGCTCTACTCCTTCTTCCTGGGCTGCTTCGGAGTGGATCGGTTCTGCCTGGGCCACACCGGCACCGCCGTGGGGAAGCTGCTGACCCTGGGGGGCCTGGGCATCTGGTGGTTTGTGGATCTGATTCTGCTCATCACCGGGGGGCTGATGCCCAGTGATGGCAGCAACTGGTGCACGGTGTACTGAGGAGGGGCAGGGCTGGCCCCCCTGCAGCCCCTGGGTGCCTCTGCCCGCTCCCAGCACCAGCCTGGCACAACGTGGACTTACAGAACTGGAACTCAGGGTGCACAGCAGTTACTCTTGATAATGACTCTGTACCAACCTTGGACACAAAATTGTTCAGGATATATTTTGCTTGTTTAAAATAATCTGGCTTCCCACTGTAAATAGTGACAGCTTCAGAAATCAGAGCTTGCAAACACAGGGGGTCAAACAAACAATAAAATCTGGAAGAAGCTGACTCCACGGACTTTGGGGGTTAGTAGATCACAGCCACACAGAGATGAAGGCCATGGGGTCATGGGCCACCTGACACCTGGGAGCAGTCAGGGAGCTGGGTAGGAGCTAGAGGTGCCATGGGGCAGCTCCTGAGTGTGTGCCAGGCACCCCTCTGGCTCCAGCCCCAGCACAGGGCACCTGCAGCACCCAAAGGGTGCAAGAACCTCACACCCGAAAGAGGAAGCCCCACCAGCTGCAGGTTAAAAACTTACCAAGCTGAATAAAATGGGAAAAGGAAGCTGCAGCAAGTCCCAGACAGAGCCAGACACAAAATCTGTGTATGCAAATGTCCAGTCATATTTGAGATAAAAGAGCAAACACACGCTCCCAGTTTGGCAGCTTCAACTGTGGGGGGGGCAGGGGGCAGCTTTGTCCTGAAAATGCCATTCCTCAGCAGAGCAACAGGGCTGGAAAGTCCACAGAGGGGAAAAAGTTCTGCAGTGACCCAGAAAGAAAACCAAAAACCAATGCCATGCAAAAGCCCGCTGTCATTAACAGCTCCCATGCCTCCAGCCCCCTACTGCCAGCTCACAGCAGGACCTTGGTCCAGCAGCTTTCCTCCTCCCCAAGGAACATCTGGGACCTTGGTCCAGAAGGAGTTGTGATGTCCCTGCCCTCACCATGCACTGTTCCCTCCCTTGTGCAGGGCAGCAGCACCGTGAGCATCCATCCAGTGCCACCAGTGCTCCTGGGCTCTGCCCAGCTGCTGCACTGTTCCCCCACCCTGGTGGGGACAGCATCCAACCCCCACGGCAGCCCTAACCCAAAACAAATGGACAGCTTGGGAAAGTAACTGGGATTTCCTTCTTTATTTAAAAACACAGGGGAGAAAGGGCATTGCAGCATGTACAGGTGAGGGGTGGGAGGCAGGGAGCCCCCACCCCGGGAGTCACGGAGCACTGCCCCAGCCCTAAGAGCACTTAGAATCCCAGAAACATCTGGAACCACGTGGGAATAGCAAACCCCTCTCACTCACTGCTCTGTCCCCCACAAGGCACCCCGAATCTGCAGCACCCCCACAAAGCCCCACAGCACAGGATCCAGGAGGGAGCAGCTCCGGGGGGATGCCAGGAGCAAACACAGAGCTGAGGGGAAACCAGTTTGCTTTAAAATAACCACAAAGCTCCATCGAGATCGGGCTACACCCACCC
Organism: Haemorhous mexicanus; assembly: GCF_027477595.1. Taxonomy (NCBI): domain Eukaryota; kingdom Metazoa; phylum Chordata; class Aves; order Passeriformes; family Fringillidae; genus Haemorhous; species Haemorhous mexicanus. Next base: position 2,943,921 of record NC_082370.1, on the reverse strand, counting down.
AGCCCTCTGGAACAGAAGGGAAATCCCTCCCTCCCACCACCACCTGCGTTGTGGACGGCTCTGGAGCCCAGCTGAGCTCCACACTTGTTTGAACCTCACCTTCAGCCTCTCTGCTGTGCTGGGGATGCGGGAGGGTGGGAACCGGCAAGAGGAATGTTGCAATAGTGCTGGAGCCACTGGTAGTTTCTGCTCCTGGATAATTACCTTAATTGTGCAACAAGCCTCTGCTTTACCTTCCCAGGCCTGAGGAAACTGTGCAATTATCAAGCACCAGGAATACTCAGGAGTCTGTGGTTCCAAGGCTTTGCACAAATGAACCACCATCCCTCTGCATTCCCTGCTCTCCAAAACTGAGATCAGAATGCTGCAACTCTCTGATGGATGGGCTTGCCAAAACTACTAAAACATTCTTGAAACAGTGTTAGGAGCCAAACAGCAAGTCAGCCTAAAAAAATGAAAGTTTAAAACTCTAGTGCAAATAAAGCAAAAAGGAGCAGAAAAAGGAACAGCAGGATCTAGGTAGCTACAATTAAATAATATTAACACTCGCCCCGGTACCGTTTGCATCGATTCTCACTCATTTTCTTGGTGTCTGTGTTCTTCAGCACTCAATCCCCTTTGGGACTCTCTTCCCCCTGAACTTGGGGGACCCCATTCCTGCCTCCCCCAGCAGCACAAAGGTACCTGTGCTGTCCCCATCCTGCAGCAGCCCCATGGGGACTGAGGCAGGAAGGTACAATGGCATCACATTAAGGTCAGTCAGGCTAATCAAGGCTCAGGCACAGCTGTCAAACAGCTGGAGGCTCCAAAAGGGCTGGGACAAACCAGATGTTCTGCTCCTGGGGAACACACTGGGCTGAGCTTGCAGAGCAGAGGATGTGTCACAGCCAGGGAAGTGAAAGGGGAGCTGAGTTCTCGCTCGGCACGCAGGGATTGCACACACTTGCAGGGTGAAGGTATCAGACAATCTCTGCCGAGGGAACACCTGGACTTTCTACACACTATTTATCACACCTACAGGAGCTCATTTGGTTATGGAAATGACAATTCACATTGCTCTAGAAACTGCTGCTGCTCTCCATCTCGGGCAGGCAGCAGGGGAGTTGGCCAGACAAGTCTGCCCAGCTCCATCAGGGCTGGTTTTCACTGCTTTTTACTAAAAGCCCTTCACCATCTGGCACAGCTACCCGTGCCCAGGTGTGTAGTGCAAAACCGACATCACACCTGAGGATGCTCCCACCTGGGAGCCACTGTCACTCCAGCTGCCTGCCCTGGCTCATGCTCAGGAAGTACCAAGAGCCTTTGGAGGGGATGAGCACCTGCCCAGGCTGGGGTTCAACAGGAGCCACAGGTATAAAAAGACATAATTAAAAGCCAGCAGATTGCTGATAAACCCTTGTGTGGGCAGTGGGAAGATGCGGCCTCTGAGGGAATCAGTCACTGTAAGGGGAAGCTGCAGCGAGTCCCCTGTGTGGGCAGCTGCAAGCTGGTGGCTCCCAGCTCTGCCCTGGGGAATCCGAGCAGCAGAAAAGGGGAGAGAAACATTTTACAAACACAAGAAAGGCCACACTCCCCATCATGCCTTCAAGACCTCCTGCCACTTCCTCCAGACCTGGTTTGTGGGGGAAACAATGCAACTGCAGAAGATGTCCCCTCGTACAGGTCCCCAGCATCTCCTGCCCTGCACAGTGAGCGCCAGCAGTGCCCAGAAGCACCTTCCAAGACATGGAACCACCGGGGCCAGGCCTGGGCAGGAGCAGCCAGGGACCCTACGCCCCGCAGAGCAGGGCACCAGGACGTGGGTGCAGACAGATCCTGCTTCGCAGGGAAGGGCTGTGCTGGAGGGAAGGGAGCACTTTGCGTGCCCCAAACCGCCCCACAGGGACCCCGGGGAGGCTGGGTGCCCGCTCAGACGTCGGAGGTCCGGATGCTTTCATCATCCAGGTCGAAGGCGAACGGCTTCTCCTTGAGGGGCTGCGGCTCGGAGCGGTGCCGCAGGCGCGGGCCGGGCCCGGCCTGGCGCTCCGTCAGCGCCGGCACGAACACCGAGTCCCTGAGCGGGGCTGCCAGCGCCGGCCGCTGCCCCTCGGCCTGCGGCACCGGCGTCCAGGGCTGCCAGGAGCTCGTGGAGGGCGCCCTGCACGAGGCTCGCCGCTCCTCCGCCGACGGCCGCGGCTGCGAGGGGCCTGAGGGGCCGCCGGGCCTGGCCACGGAGGTGGATCTCATGAAGGACATCTCCTGCAGGGACAGGTTAGATAATCCGCTAAATCAATACCTTGCACGTCAGCATCATCTCCGTTGGATGCTAAATGTGAAACAGAGAGTCTGTCACCTACCCTGGGGCGGGTTTTCAGGGCCTGCACTGCGCCTGTGATTGCCCGGATCCAGCTGTGCATCTCCTCGGGGCTGTCTGCCTGCAAACACAGCAGCCCCAGTGAGGCTCAGCTGTCCTGGCATTGCCAAGGCTCAGCTCTGCCTTCTCCTGCTCCCACAAGCAGCCTCGATTATAAATAATCCAAGGGAGAAGGGAATCCCTACAGTTCTCCCTCACACTAGTGTGTTACAGCCCCATCTGCTCGTGTTCACTGGTGAAGGGCTGTGGGGAACAGCCATTTCTTGAGAGCTGAACTTTCTGCCCCAAAAATGATCCTGGCCTCAGCTGCTCACCTGGATGTAAAAGGTCCTGGAGCTCGTTATGATTTCAAAAAGGTTGTCTCGCATCAGGAGGTCACTAGAAACAGTGAGAAAGAGACAGTCACACCCCAGCAGCCATCGTGGACAGAAGAAACCCTGTATTCATCTTCATCTCTGGAGTGTGCCAGGGAGGAACATATTGAAGGCAAACCTTGGATCTCATTGGGATTTTGAGAAGAGTCCAGATCCCCAGAGAGCTTCAGCCAGAAACCCCCAGCTCTACCATCAGCCAACAAACCCTTGCCCTTCCCCACCCTTATCCACAGCATTCCCAGCTCATTTTAAATATCAGCTTGCTATTACTTATTAGGACTAAACACTTCAGAGATACATTAATACACAATATTTTTACTTTAGCTGAAGAGGATTGTTTTCTTAGGTGATTTTTCATCGCAAGCCTTTACGTTACTTTGATTTTATCAGTGTTTGCTGCAATAACTTGTTCCTGAGACTCTGCAGCCGCCTGGGCTAGTTTAAGGCAAACACCTCAAGAACTGCTTCCCACAAGTGTCACTGTCATTTTTTCTGAAAAATCCCTTGGCCAGGATTTCTCTCCTGGGAAGCTGAGAAGCCTCAGAGAAAAAGGAAAACAATATTATCTCATTTTCTTCTCCTGTGTTTTGCTGCTTTGGAATGTGGTTGAAGATTGTTTATCCAAAATGTGAATTGTTTAGACTTAATGACCAATCACGGTCAGGCTGGGTCAGGACTCTGGAAGGAGTCATGAGTTTTTCATTAGCATCTCATTAAGCCTTCTGTAAGTATCCTTCCTCTATTCTTTAGTATAGTTTTAGTATAGCATTCTTTAATATAATACAATAAAATAGCATAAAATAATAAATTAGCCTTCTAAGAACATGGAGTCAGATTCATTTCCTTCCTCCTCAAACAGGGGACCCTGAAAATACCACACAGGAGCAGCTGGAGCAGCCCAAGCTCCCTCTGGCTGCTCTGGCCTGAGCCAGCCTGGGGCCAGGGCAGGGAAACAAGGTTGGAAGCATTACCCAGACTTGACCAGGCACTCGTGGGTCTTGCAAACATCTTTCAAGAGAATCGAACGCAAAGGCTCCTTGTCCTGCAGAGGTGAGAGGAGACAGTGCTGGGCTTGGCTGGCCCTGGGGCTGGCATGTGCCCCCCCAGAGGAGGAGGAGGAGGTGCCAGAGCCCTGCTCAGGGTCCTGGGGGAGCTGCTCACCTGCTCACACTTGTAGTAACTGATGGAAAACTCATCCAGGACAAAGTACCGCCGCTTCCAGCTCTTCCTCTGGAAGAGAGCAGGAGATTCAGTGCTCAGCCCTGCCACTCTCTGTGGAGGTCCTGCAGCCAGAGCAGCCCTGGGGCAGCCCTGGCCCGTGCCTGGCACTCACCACGTTGCCCTGCTTGACACAGAAGCCGCTCTTGAGCGGGGCTGGCCCGGCGGGGGGCTTGGTGGCCGAGGGGGGGATGTAGCTCTGTGAGCGCCGCAGCAGAGGGTGTGTGCCCACCTCGCTGCCCTCCCCGTCCTGCAGAGAGAGAACACAGCCACGTCAGCAGGGAGGCAGCCCTGGACAGCCAGCTGCAGGGAGAAGCCACCTGACACAAGCCCCGAGCGAAGTGTGTGAGCCAAGGGCTCGTGGCAGTGCTGGACACGGGCAGGGAATGAGCCAGAGCCCAGAGTGATGTTCTCTCATTGTGTGCAGCTCCCTGGCTGCTGCCCTGGTGCTATTCCCCCTTTTGCAACCATGTGTTAAAAACAAGGAATCAGAAGGGCTGCAGAGAAGCAACTTGAGGGCTGAAGATAATCCCCTGCAGCAGGGGAGTTAACAGAGCCCACCTGCCTGGCTCATCCTGCATGAAGAGGTGACTCAACTGCACCACTGAAGGTATGAGGAGAACAAGAACCACCAGACCAACACAAGTTGGAAAGGAATGCTTTAGAGAGGGCAATATGCCACAGGAATAAATTGCTCAGAAAAGCCATTAAGTCTCTGATTCTCATTTTCAGAGCCAAGTTCTCCCAAAGACACTTGGGTGTTTGGAGCTCAGGAAGGGAAGCTGTGCCTCCTCTGGCCCCAAGCTGTCCCTCCCAAGTGCAGTGCTCAGTGCTGTGGGCACAAAGGGGCTGTGGTCATCACCACGTGCCCAGCACCCAGCCCTGGCTCCCCTGAGCACATCCCAGTGCACCCCAAAGGCCAGACCCATCCCAGCAGTGCCTTCCCTTCCCCCCAGCAGCACAGAGGATGGCTGAGATGAAACATCTTCTGCACTCAGCTTCTTCCCCATCCCTCGGAGCCCTTCCTCCCTCGGCTGAGGTTTGAACATTGCCATGGCAGCAGGGTGGCCCTGGCCACTGCCAGCCTTATATGGCCCCAAGCAGGGGACTGTGGTTTGGGTGAACCTGCCCGCCCAGCACCTTCCACAGCTGCTTCCGTGTTCCCAGGACACACCAGCAGCTTTTTGTCTGCCCAGCCCCTCTGGAGAGCAGTGCAGCACAGCTGCAGCACCAGGATGGGGATGCCACCCACACCCCGGGCCCGGGGCTGTGCCAGCTCTGCTGGGCACTGCACAGGTGGTGTCCAGAGCAGAGGTGAGGACACTCCTGCAGCCGGGAGTGCCACACGCCCCGGGGCTGGGGTGATGCTCCGAGCTGGGACTCTCCTCTGCAGTCCTGGAGCAGCACCGGCTGGGGCACAGCCAGGAAACCACGGACACGCCCAGGAAGCTGCAGCAGGGGAATGGCCATTTCACACGGGGCAAGCAGCAAGAGCACGGAAATATTCTGGCAGCTGATGCACCACCTCCAAAAAACCCCTCTGCACCCCACAACCCTCCAAAAAGCACCTCTGCATCCTGCTGAACCCTGTGGCCAGGGAAGTGTTAAAAGCATCTGCCAGCAGAAACTGCTGCAATGATCTAATTCTCTACTCTATTTTTAGTGCTGCCACTGATAAGAGCTGAAGTGAGACCCAGAGCTGGACAAATGCCCAAACATGGGAGATGCTGATGGCCACGTGCACACCCAGCTGCGTGCCAGGGAAGGGGAGGCAGAGCCACAGCAAGAGGTGCCCAGCAGCCCTGGGACAGTCCCTGTGGCTGCTGTGGTGGGGGCACCAGACACAGGGCTCCTCTGCCCTGGGTACCTAAAGGGAATTTGCACCCAAGACATGTGGGTGGATGGTGATGGCCAGGAAACCAAGCAGATTCATGACCTTCCTCTCCTCACACCCCCTCATCTCACCATACTTCAGAGTGAGAAAAAGCAGAAGTGGTCAGGGTGCTCAGAGCAGCCACTCGTACCTGCAGAGGAAAGGGTTGGCAGGCACACTGCTTCCAGAAATGAAAGTGCAAACCAGCTCACCTGGTTGATGGAGATGGGCGTGTGGACCACCACCCCCCCAACAATCTCAGTTTTGTAGGCCACCTGGGGCTTTCTCTCCTGGGCCTGGGGCACCACTGGAGGCTTCGTGATTTCTGTGGCCGGTGGGACGCCGCCACCCTTTGGCACCTGTGGGAGAAAGGAAGGGATGAGGGGCACAGGGTGACCATGCTGGGCACCCCCACACCTGCACTGGGCACTCCCATCTCTGTCTAATGCAGCCACATCCCTTTAGAAAACAGCTCCTGGTGAAGCACCCCAGTTTGGGAGGGCGTGGAACCCCCTGGGCAGCAGGAGACACCCAGAGCAGAGATGAGAGGAGCTCAGTGATTAAACATCCCTTCACAGGCGCCTGTGATTCTCCTCTGCAGCTCAGTGAGTTTGTGGGACACTTGCTCCTTTAATTGTCCCCGCTCCATTTACAGCCAGGCTTAATGAGGAGCTGGGGCTGGCTAATGAGGCTGAGCCGGGCACTGCAGTGACCCCAGAGCTGGCTGTGCCCCCCGTGAGAGGCCCCACACCCCTGGGCAGAGGCTGGGCTGCAGCAACACAGCTCCCAGCACTGCCATCCTCCCCTCTCCCCTCCCAGCTCCTTCCCTTGGCCCCTAGCTCTGGGCAGAAAGGGCAGTTTCCAAGTTTCCAAGCCCTGCTTCAGCTGCCCTAATGCCACCCCCACTGCCTGCCCCCGGAGCAGGGCAGGGTGGCAGCAGCAGCACATCCAGGGAGCCCTGGCTTTCCCAGGCAGCCCGGGACAGCTCCTCCCCGAAGGGCTGGACGAGCCGGTTGGCCAGCTGGGACACAGCCAGAGTGGGGAAGGGCTGGCCAAAATCAGGCCATGGAAAGCACCACGGCTTCTTGCAGAAGCAGAAGGTGCATCTCATTATTGTCCTGTCACCCCAGCTCTGCCAGCCTGGCAGAATCCCCCTGCCCCAGAGGCAGTGACCCTGCTGACAGTACACCCAGACACAGAGCCCAGGCAGGCTCTGGCTACAGCTCTGGCCAGCTCTGGAGATGGAGTCTGTGGCCAAGATCAGCTGGACCCAGAAGGAGAAGGCACGAGCCAGAGCAGTGTGGCAGCTGCAGGTGCAAAGGTTGTCACATTTAATGTATTTGCAGAGAAAGAAAGGAAATACAAGCTAGATCTGATCTTGCAGACGAGTTTCCCACAGAGACTACACCATGGCACACCAGGCATTTTAAAGAAAAAACCCATGGATAGGCCCCAATCAAACTGCTTACATCACTCTTCCTTACATTTAGCTTACACACCATAAACAACACGCATCAGAGCATGACCTAATAAAACTCTGCTCACATTATGCATTGGCCCTACTGCTCACTGCAGGTCAGCAGAAGCCCCCAGCCCTTTCCCAGGGACCCCATGCAGGCAGAAGCCATCCTGGAGCTCCCAGCCCAGGCCCTGGGGGCGCCCAGAAGGGAGCAGGGTGCATCCTGTGCTGCCAGGAGCAGCAGGCACCGGGTCAGTGCCCATCAGCTCACGGCCCCGTGAGCACAGCAGCACAGCACAGGAGATGGCAGATGAACCCCTCTGGATGCAGGCACAGCCTGCCTCGCCGTGCCCCACAGTGATTCGCTGCCTCATCACAAGAGCTGGCATTCCAGGGAGAATAAAAACTGAATAAATAAGTTACTGAAGCACAATAAAGCCACCCTTTGACAGCCACAGTGAGGCCAGATCCCAGTCTGCAGGAGCAATGGGAGGAGGAGGGCCTGGAGCAGGAGGGGATGTGGATGGCTCCCACAGGACCTTCCTGGGGCACAGCTGCTGTCCCCCACAGCTGGGCTGGGAGGGCGAAGAAAGAGACACAAATAAACCTCAACCATAAGGATCCCTGGGGATGGTGGAGGGAACAACTGAGAAGAGCATGAAGTAACCTACCGTGATCTTACTGGCCCTGTTCAGTGCCTCCACCCAGTCCTGCAGGTCCTTTTGGTCACTGGCTTGCAAGAAATAGCGCTGGGAGAGAGCGTTGATAACTGCCAGAGGAGGAAGGACAAGGAGAGAAGGATTCAGGATTCATGGAGCAGGCACCCCCACTGCAGCTTCCTGTGGCAGCCTGTCCCCCCACTGAGCCCACCAAGATCTCACTCACCAAAGCAGAATGGAGTTTTAGGCTTCTGTTTCGGGGTGGCAATGCTAACCTGTGACAGAGCAAATCAGGGATATTAGAGATAACAGCACGTGCCAACGGTGGGCAGAAGAGCTGGAAGTTTCCACCCACCCACCCTGCTCCCTGCCTGGGCTCTGCCAGCCCGGCCAGGACCCCTGAGCAGGACCCCACAGATATGAGGGCAGCTGGAGCTACAGCACAGCTGTGCCAGCTGAAGGGAGCTGGCCCGTGTCAGAGCACATGCAGCACAGGGTGCTGGGTCCCAGGGGAAGGTCAGCACTGAGCCAGGACTTTCATCCCCTGCATCCCCTCAGGCACTGGCTGAGCTGCACAGCAGAGGACAGAAAGCTTTCAAAGGACCTGAAAACATCCATTCCCCTGGATTAACACAGTCACTCTCATCAGCAATTAAGGGAATTGAGGGAAAATAGCAGTGGTTTTTCCCTGAAGAGTAGGAATCATTTATATAAGAATAATATTCCTTCAGGCTCCACAAACAACATTCGTGGAGTATTTATTCTGACAGTCCTCCTTCTTCAAAGCCAGTCCATAATGCTTTAAATATGTTTTCTCAAGCAAACCCCCATTTTTCTGGTGTATTTACTGTCAGTAGTTCCAGCCACTGACAGAACCCAACCCCGCAGTTTGTGACCAAATGCTGTCCTGCAGCAATTTTCATTTAAACTAAAACCTAAGTAATTTGTGAGGCTCTTTCCAAAATGGGGAAGGCTCAGCCTCCCAGCATTGCTTCATCTGCGCTTAATTTATAAATCATGATTCAGCAGGAACAGGAAGATCTGTCCAAGGCTATATCCAGCTCCAGGATAAAGCAGCCACCAGCCCCCCACTCCCCCCCAGCAGCTGAGGGGCCACTTGCAGGAGGAGGATGGTGGCAGCTCCACTCTCCACACACAGCCACAGCTCTGCCTTACTGCACTGCTCCTGCCTTCCTGAGGAGACTGGATAACACCCTTGAGACACACAAGTGACTTTCCAGAAGGTCTCATCCTTCAGGGCACTGCCCTCTGAGCACAGGGGAGAGCTGCTGAAGCACTGCTCAGCCGATTGCCAGCTCTGTGCCCAGCTCACACCGACACCAAGCTCCTGTCCCCACTCAGTCCTGGCCACCCTGTGCTCTTCCTCACAGCAGAGCAGTTCCTCTTCCTCCTGCAGCCCAGCCTTGCACCCTGTCCCGTGCAACTCCACAGTCCCAGCACCAGGATCTTTGTGCTGTGGGGTCCCTCCCTGCTTCCCACAGCCCCTCTCAGGCTTCATCCCAGGGTCACGAGCTCAGGCAGGACCAGCAGCTGGCCTTGGGTGCTTCCAGGGCAAGCCATCGCCTCTCCTGGGAATGCCACAGGGATAAGGGGAAAACAGGGAGCACTCACCTTCCCTCTGCCCCACCCCAACATTACCTTGGAGATATAGGTCAGCTGCAGAGATCCGACAGCACCTGCTCCGATGGCCAGGTTCTGCAACACACAGGAGGAGCAGTGGGAGGTAAATGACAGGGAGAAGGTGGCAGGGGCAATCCAGCCTGTCATTTGTGCCCTTGGGCTCAGGCAGCAGCTGCCATCCTCAGCCACTTCCCTGTCCTGCACCTGCTTCAGCCCAGACCCCTCAGCAGTGGGACCAGCCCTGCTGTGCTCCTTGGGACAGTCCTGGAAACCACAAAGGTCATAGAAGGGCTGGAGCCTGCTCATAAGAGACACACACACAGCAGGCAGGGGCCTGGGCAGACCCAGAGGAGATGGCTGCTCCAGGGAGGTGGGATGTGCCCACAGACTCACTGCCAGCTTTATGGACATGCCTGGCACACGTGCCCACCTGAGGATTGTCCATGTACCACAGGAGGTGGTTGGCCTGGGTGTCCAGGATGAAATACCTCCGCAGAAACTTGCCACAGGTCTCATTTTCCTCGATGTCCAGGAAGCCGCAGATACGGTTCTGTCGGTCCAGGTACGGCATGCCGGGCTCCTTCTGGCATCACCCTGTGATGAGAGGGGGCAGGCAGGGCGAGGTGGGTGCTCTGCTCCCCAGAGAGCTGCCCCCACATCCCTGGCACCCAGCCTGTCCCAGGTGTTCCAGGATGCCAGCACAGCCGAGCTCTCTGGAGGGAGATGGGAGGGACAACATCCAACCACCACTCCCAGCCCCCAGAGCCACCAAACCCCATGAGTGAGGACAGAGCAGCCACAAAGGATCTGCCAGGAGACACCAGATCCCTGAGAACCAGGGTGAACAACAATCCCACAGCAGCGTGCTGGAGAGAGCCTGAGCACACTCCCAGGAAACAGGGAACAATCTGCAACTCCAGCAGAAAATCCGTGCAGCCAGGATGTCGAGTCAGCAGGGAAAACAATGACCCATCCCAGCAGGGCCACGATCATGGACCCTCCCCAGCGCTGCCCCCCACCCAGGAGGGATCCTTCAAGGCCCCTGGGCTGCTGTGGGAACACCATCATCACTTCCAGCCCTGAGTAGGGAGCAGAACCAGCACCAAGGGGCCCGGGGGAGCAGGATGTGTCCCCCTGGCCAGGCAGAGCCCTCTCCCCACGGCACAGGGTGGAGGGCAGGGATGAGAGCAGCCGTTACCCAAAGGATGTGAGTGAACCCAGTGTGGTTTGTCTGGCAGGAGAGTGGTGATCACGCAGGTGCCAGAAGCAGAGCTACACAAATAAAAGAACTCATGCAGAAAAGGAGGAAATACTATTTTTGAGCTGCAGTGGAGTGGGGCCCGGGGAGGTGAGGGTTGTGCAAGAGCTGGGGTGCAGCTGCAAAGGTAGAGGAGGCAGAAAACAAGTCAACCTGCTGCTACCACCAACATTTCAGAGATGGGTATCTTGGCTCATGGGGACCATGCTGCTGCAGGAGGAGAGATTGTTTTAGACCAACGACAGTGCCCTGGCACAAGGGTTTCTGTGGGCGCTTCACTGCTTTTTTTGTGGGGTTATTTTTGTGGTGGGGAAGCACATGGAAAGCCAATCCCCAGGTGCCTTCAACCATACCAACACGTTCAGACCAAACCTCATGCACCCTTCCTTCTGCTGACAACAAAGATCTAGAGATTTCTGCTTAGGAGATGGATGAGGAAGGAGCAGAATGAGCAGAGATGAGCCCCCAGCCCCATGGGACACATCTGGGGGTCTCCATGGCCCCCCACCACCATTCTTCATTACAATGGGCTCATCTGGGAGAGCACAAACCAGCTCATCCCTTCTGTGCACACTGACCTCAGGCTGCACTTGGAGATGCCCAAACCTGTGGGCAGAGGAGATTGGGATTGTCCCACACTCTGCACCAAGCCAGGCTCCTGTCCCCTCACATCCCACTGCCCACAGACCACAAATGGTCTCTCTTTGGAGCCACCAAAAACTGCACTTTTCCATAAGAAAATGATAAAAGTAGCATCTCCAGCTGTGCTAATGTGGGGCACCCTGCTCAGGAAATCCAGGAGGGCCAGAAAAAGCCTATCAGAGATTTCCAGGACTCTTTCCTACCTCTGAAGCAACTGACTTGCCAGCTTTTTCAATCACAGCATCCCACCAAAAAAAAAGACACCCCTTTGCTGACTCAGTGAATGACATGGCAGGCAATTGGGCTACAGAAGATTTACAGCACAAGCACCCCCTTGCCTGCCTGAGCCAAAGGGAAGTGCTCCCCAGGGAGAGGCAGGAGGTGCAGGGCACTGTCCATGCAGCACCCACGGGTGGCTCAGAGGCCTCGTGTGCAGCCACCCAGCCAGACTTTCCAGGAAGCACCTTAGGATGCCCTGCACCGTCACGGCTGCCTGTGCCCTGCTCTGTCTCGGCACAGCTACAGCCACAGGAGCAACCCGGGAGCGCTGCAGCAGAAAAACCCGAGGCGATGGGAGACCCGGCACTCGGAGCATCACAGCTGTGCTGCCGGGAGGCATCGCGTCGGCACCTCCCTCCACAGCACCCATCGCACCTGTGGGCAGCCACAGCGTCCTCCTCCTCCTCCTCCTCTCTCCCACCTGTCCGCCCGAGCTGTGCTGGTGCCGCCTGGGGTGCGGGATGAGCCTCCCTCCGTTCCAGGAGGGCTGGACCTGCCCGGTGCCCCGCAGCGGCTGCAGCAGCACTTCCTCTCACCTGCGGTTGCAGAGGAGCTCCCGGAGCCCACGCTGCGATATCTGTCCCGACCCACGAGACAGACGGGGTAGGCAGCGCCCAGCAACTCGCTCCTACTAATTGCAGATCTTTGCTTTAATGAAACTATCAGCCTGTCGGGAGGAGGCTGGATACAGCTCTTCATCGGCCACAAAGAGTCGGAGAACACACAGAGTAGCCCCAAACCCCTGATCCCCGCCACACGCTTGCCTCCAACCCCACAGACTTTCTGCGGGGACGGTGCCTGCAGCATTCCCGGAGCTCCCCCCGGGCAGAGCCCCCCTCGCTGCCTCCCGCTCCCCCGCCCCCATCGAGCAGTCCAGCAGAAGCCGCTCGCACCGGGAGGGCTCCACTCCAGCCCCGGCACGGATGATCCAGCTGCAGGAAGCGGAGTCTCCGCCAGGGACAGGGGGACCAGCCCTGGGGCCGCCTCCCCACCGGAGCCGCGGGGCACGGACGCCTCCAGCCCGGAAGGCGCGGGGGCTCGGGAGCAGGGGGAGGATGGGGTCGGGACAGCGAGGGCTCCCAGCCCGGCCCGCGGGGTCTCTCGAGGCGGCTCGGCGGCCACGCGTGTCCCCCGGTGGCACTTACCCCGCGGCGTCCCTGGGCTGCGCGCCCCGGGCGGGCGGGGGGCGGCGGGGCCGGGGCTGGGGGCGCTGCGCACGCCGGGCAGCGCTGCGAGGAGGACGGACGGACGGACGGCCAGGCGGCGGAGGGGGTGTGCCCCTGGCTCCGCCGTCGCTTCTTTCCGGGTTAATTACGTCTGTCATTAGCAAACCCGGCCCCGGATGTGAGTGCGGGGCGCGGGGCGGCTCCGCGGGGCGGGGGGTCGGTGTCCGTCTCTCCGTCCCATCGCCGTCCGTCCGTCTCCCTCCCGCGCACCTCCCGCGGCTCCGCGGGGCGGGGGGTCGGTGTCCGTCTCTCCATCCCATCGCCGTCCGTCCGTCTCCCTCCCGCGCGCCTCCCGCGGCCCCGGGGGCTCAGCCGGCGGGAGGGGTAGGGGCAGCCCGGTGCGCTCCCAGTGCCTGCCTGTTGCGGGTCCTCTGCGTCCCCCGGGCTCGGGGCCTTCCCGGTGAATCCCCCCAGACCCGGCACAAAACCACTCGCTCCGGTCCTTGAGCACTGATAGAGATGAGCGCCCAGTTCGCGATTCCTGCGAGAGCATCTCTTGGGGAAGCTGCTGCTGGAGTGAGCTCAGGGTGGATTTGGGAGCAGGAAACACCCGCTGCCTCCCCCGTGCCGCCCCGGGGAAGCCCCAGTTTCTCTCCGAAACTCCATCTGGCCCCGATGCACTTTCTCCCGGCCCAGGTGAAACCGATCCTGGTGCCGCCGCCGCCGAGGGCGCGCAGGGATCTCGCTCACGGACACCCGCGGCTCCTGTCCGTGCCACGCCAGTCCGCTCCTTCCCTCTGCTGCCTGCTCCCGGCATCCTGGAGGTCCCGAGCCCTCCCCCTCTCCCCATCCCTCCTTTTGCAAAGACTAAACTGTTCCACGGAGGATTTTCACACCGAGGCTCCTCTCGCAGCCCTTGTGACCCGCCGGAGCCCGGGGCAGCGCTGGGTTCCGGGCTCGGTCACACGGCAGCGACTCACAGCGCTGCTCTCCCTTCGCTCCGAGAGCCTGGCAGCTCGCCCAGACTTTCCAATGCGTTTTTCTGCTGTAACCTTTGGGGGGGTGCAAGCCCCTGGCACTCACTGAGACACCCCATCAGCAGATGAAGGGGCATGAGGGAAGCCCGGGCCAGGGCCCATTTCTGCCACAGGACCTTTGGAGATTCCACCAGCAGCCAGAGCCCTGTGCAGAACACCCTTCGGGGAAGGAGCAGGATCCACAGCAGACAGGGAATAATCTGCTTTCCAGATGCTCCCCTCCAGCGGCAGTGACCCTCTAGGCATGTGTTGACCTTCACAAGACTATGTCCATGTCCTGCAGGACTTCTGACCCCCTCACCCTCCAGCACTCACCGAGGTCTCTGCTCCAGCAGCATCCTCCAGCTGTGAGTTCCACGGCTGGATCCACACGTGATGAATTACTTCTTTTCTCCTATTCAAACTTGCTCTTTTCAGTTTCAATACCTGTTCCCCTTTTCCTCGTGTGCTGACTGGAGCAGACTCCAGCAGACAGCTGCTGTTTGCTGGTCCCCCTGCACTACCGTTCTTGCAGTCAAATTCTCAGTCCCAGCCATCCTTCACTCCCTTCATCATTCCCCTTCCTGTTCTCCTCACTCCACTCATTTTTACCATTCTCCCTCACGAAAGGAAGCCTCACCGACCACTCCTGGGGGTCTTTCTAGCAGAGCTTTGAGCTGGGGGACCACCTGCCGCCCCAGACCACAGAGCAGCCTCACATCTCCCCCGTGTCTCTCTCCACTGCAGAAAGCAGCCCCAAAAGCGTCTCTGTTGGACCAGCAGGGAGGGAATCCCTGCCTAGCAAAGTCCTCCGGGGTGGCACCAGAAGCCAAACCGGTTCCATTCGCTGCTTTCTCTGGCGGGTTTGGCTTCCCTGGCAAGGAGAGGCTGCGGACGCGGTTCTCAGCGGCAGCGTTTATTGCACTGGCGGCGCTGGGAGCCCTCCCACGGAGCATCCCCGCCCGTCCCTAGGCTAGAGCAGCGAGCAGCCGGCCTGGCCGCTCAGAGCCAGCCCAGCAGCAGCGTCCCGGCCAGCACCGTGGCCAGCAGGCCGGCCGGGGGTGGCAGGCTGGTCCCCCCGCCGTTCCGGGAGCCCCGAGCCGGCCCGTTGCAGTCGTCGCTGAAGCAGCAGCGCACGGTGGCCCCGCCGGAGCCGCCGCGGCGCGCCTGGTCACAGAAGGACTTGTAGGAGCAGGATTTAATGATGCTGTCTGCAAGGAAAGGCAAGGCGACAGGGGGTCAGGCACTCCGGGAACCGCGGCTTTCACGGGCACAGGAGGAAGAACCTCTCAGTGCGGCACAGGGGCGGAATTAAAGCATCTCTCCTCCCCACAAGTAGAAGCCACCTCCTGCTCCGCCTCAGGTCCCTCTGACTCTCCTCGCCTTCTGCTCCTCAGCCCCTCTGGTCCCCTCCAAGACCCTCTGTCCTCCCCCCTTCGCCCTGGAGCCCCCAGGCCCCCCAGCCAAGGCGCTTACTGGGTGCAGTGATGGTGGAGCAGGCGTCGGCGTACTGGGGGCAGCTGTGGGATCCCTGCTGGTTGCAGTCGTTCTCGTTGGATGCCACACATTTGTGGCATTTCAGAGCTTTGCCTGGGTGAAGATGAGGAGAAGGAGTGAGAGTGACAGCAATGCACTGTCCCAGAGCCCCCAGTGCCCCGACAGTCAAACACTGGTGACACCCAGCCCAGGGACCTGAGGGGGGTCACAGGTGAGGGTTGGCACCAGACAGAGTCGAGCCATGAGCAGGTGCTGCCATGGCATGCAGCAGGATGCAGGATGGGGCCTCACCTGTCCACAAAATTAATGCAAAACTCCTCCAAGCGTGACTCAAAATGGCGAGAGCTAAACCTGGCAGGTGAGCTCTGCCGAGTCCTTGCCCTGCAAAGACTCCCTGAGAGTCCTGGAATTCCTTTTACAGTAAAAATAGGTAGACATAATATTTAAAAACCATCCTGGATCTTTGTCTTCTTGTGCCAGATTTCATTTTAATAAGTATTTGGGGGTTGGGGGGGGAGAGAAGGGAGAATCCATCCAACCTGTGGGGGCAGCTCCCACATTCTACCCTGTAGGCAGGAAGCTCTGCCTGGGGACAAGCAGGGTGACAGGCAGATGCAGGAGGGACAAACCATCCCCAGATCATCCTTTAAGGAGCCCCAGAGGCAGGTTAGACAGCAGCCAGCCCCTCTCTGCTGTGCACCAGAGCCGACAGTGGTGCCAGGGCTGTGTGACCCCTCAAAGCATGCACACACCCCAGAAAAACCCGGGGCTGAAGATCCTGCTCCTGCCTGAAATGACGAATCCTGGATTTTGGTGGGGCTGGAGGAGGAACTCGGCTCTGCCTTGCTGACAGAGCAGAGCCCTCTCGTGGCAGCGGGGCCAGAGCTTCCACCTCCGTCTCGGGGAGAAAACCCATGAATGGTGAGGTCAAAACTGCCTGAATTGAAAGGGCAAAATTGGGATTTCATGGGGTCAGAGGCCAGTGAGCGCCTTCCATTAGCCCACAATGACCCGGCCTCTGCTGCTGGGTTGTGTTGTGTCTCCTTTGCTGCTCCTCACAGCCTCTCACCTGCCCAGAGCTAAAAGTACACTTGTCTTCTGTCACTGTGATATTTTTTGAAAAAAATCTTCTTTGCCCAGAATTTTTCTCCTGAGAAGCTGAGAAGCCTCAGAAAAGAAATGTAAATAATTATCTGATTGTTTGGAACGTGGTCTGGAGGTTGCTCACCAGCAGGTGCATCTTTGATTGGTTCCATGTGAATTGTTTTAATTTAATGATCAATTCCAGTCCAGCTGTGTCAAACTCTGAGTCTGTCACAGGTTTTTATTATCATTCTTTTCTAGCCTTCTGATGTATCCCTTCTCTTTCTTTAGTATGGTTTTGTATATAATTTCATATAATATAATTTCATATTATTTCATATAATATATTTTCATATGATATATGATATAATTAATATAATAAAATAATTAATCAGCCTTCTGAGGACATGGAGTCAAATTCTCATCTCTCACCTCATCCTGGGGACCTCACAACACAACAGTGTTCATCTTGCCTTGCTCCAAAGACCCTGAAACAGCCCAGAGCTGCCCCAATTCCATGGCATTGCTCTGAGCAGTGCAGCCACCCCTCCTTCTACCACAGCTTTTTGTGATTATGCCTTGGAGGAACCAAGTTCTAGCAGGCAAACACAGCTCCAGCCAAGAGAAGCTGAGGGGTTTTGGCTCAGGAGCCTCAATCAGAGGCTCTGTGGTCCCTGCTGGGCACAGCATGCCCAGGCTCTGTGCCAGTGGCACAGGGGCTTCTCTTGGTGCCACTCAGAGGAGAAAGCCACCCTCCCTCCCCCTCAAAACATCATTTTCCTGCAGGGGTGGGAGCAGCACGGGGCAGGGGCACAGTGGGCACGTGCCAGCCCGAGGCAGGGGACAGGGACAGGGCAGCAGCAAGCACAGGAGCAGCTACAGTGATTTCCCCCACCTCGTGCAGCCCAGAGCCAAGGGACACTTACTTCCTCCAGCCAGGGACGTGACCAGGGCCAGGGCCAGCAGGGTCTTCAGGGCAGGCATCCTCAGCAGTGTGCAGTGTGGGGTGTGGAGCTGCTGTTTTGTCTTAAGGTCTTACAGCTAATCTGCTTGGGTGAGAGCATCGGGGCTGGGCTAATGCCATCTTAGCTGGGGGGACAGGACACAGCTCCCCAAGGACGTGGGCTGGGTGATGGCAGCACACTGGTGCCGTGGCTGGGCTGGGCTCTGCTCCATGTCCTGCTTTGGAAACCATCTCTGGACACAGAACCTGGTGGTGGCTTTCAAAGGTCTTGATCAAGCCCAGCTGCTCCATCAGAGAACAGCCCCTTCCTTGTCATGAGCAGCCAAGTTGGGGAAAACCCCTCCAGATTTTCCAACCCACCAAAGGAGAAGTGCAGGAGAACAAGTGAACAGGGCTGGGAGCCCAGTGGAACCACTCCTGCACCCCCCAGCCTCCAGCAGGATTTAGCCAAGGCCACAGAGGGTTGTCAGGGTCAGTGCAGGGATTAGGGCAAGGATTCTCCTGCCTGGCATCCTGCTGCTGCCTCAGCTCTTCTGCTGCACCAGCTCACTGCCATGGCTTAGCACCACCACAGTGTGCTGGGAGCCACAGGGCCAGAAAAGTCATCCCAGGTCTGAATTTCAGAGTCAGAAACGCAGATTTCAGGAACAGATAATAACTGTACTTACTTAAAACCAAATAATAACCACGTAAACCACATTAATGAAGACAAGGCAGAACACAGCCCATGCTGGTAAAGCCAACTCCTCCCAAAATTCTTCACCCACCTCACAAACACCAAGAAAGCTTTCAAGAGTGATAAACACAGTTTTTACTCAGGCAATGAAACATGGAAAAAAATATATTAGTAATCATTATAATAATCTCATTTGTGTGAGTATAACTCTTACAAATATTTACCTGACATATAAAAGGGAAATTATCATACATAGAAAAACCAATGGCAATGGCAGTTACACACATGGCTGGAAGCAGAGGGGAAGGAGCCAATGCAGAGGAAGTTCCTGCCTGGGGGAGGCCACGCTGGAGGGACAGGGAGGAGATCAGTAGGTGGGGGTTACTGGTTGGCACTTGGTTACAGACAGATCTGCTGGCAAACACACACTGCAAACAGCAACACAGCAGCAGGGGCAGGGCCTGCTGCTGCCAAAAGGGCATTTAAAGTCTACTGCAGGGAACAGAGGACAAACACACACCCAGCTGTGACACCACACACAGGGACCTGCCATTCCCTGGGCCAGTCACGGGGACACCACCCCCATCACCTGAGGGGCAGCCCCCCTGCTGCTGGCAAACACACCTTCTGTTGTACATCACCATGGCCATTATGCACATATTGATCTATATCTGGAACTACAACCATATTATAGTTAATAAATCATTCCTTAGGAATCTTCTTTGCCCAGGCTGGGGTGCACAGGACGGGCACAGGAGCGTGGCAGCACCAGGGGAGGGGAGGTGGCACGGCAGGACCAGGTGGCACCAGGGACAGGAGGGGTGGAGGGCTGTGTCCTGTGGGGCACCACAGTGCAGCCCTGCTTTGCAGGCAGCCCACAGTGACTGCTGTGTGCAGGTCAGGGCTCTGGGGAAGTGGTGAAATCTGAACTTCTGCAATGATCCATCAGCTCCAAGGGCCAGAGACTGACCTCACCTTGAGCCAGGACAGCACAGGAGAATCCCAGCCCTGAGCAAAGCACAAGGCTGAGGGCTGCCACAGTCCCCAGCTGGGCTCCAGCAGCCTCACACCACACCGTGGGTGCTGCTGCAGGCAGGGCAGGGCAGGGCAATGCCCCAGGGCCCCACCAGAAAGCAGCCCTGGAGCAGCCTGTCACCAGCTCTGAGGGGTTATGCAATGCACACTCTGCTTCCTCAAGAGAAAAAGCCAACTGGCCCAGAAATCTCAGGGTCTCAGGGGTTTGTTTTACCTGCACAGACTCCCAAAGAGGAACAGAAATAGTCCTTGCTGATCATAGGATTGAAGCTTTTTCACCAGCCCAGGGGTGGACATGTGGGGAGGTCAAAGGGGTTAAAAAGAAAGGGGAAAAAAGGGGTTTTTCTTTTCTGCCAACTGTGCAAAGGGTGAACATCCAGCACAAGAAACAGGTGCACTGCTTTGAGTGGTGTCAGCCAGTGGCTTCTGTGACCAGTGTGTCACTGGGATAACTGGGGGCATGGAGAACAGGCTGGGAAGCTGAGTGCTGGGGGAGGCTGCTGACACCTTTGCTTAAGTGTAGAATAAACTCTCTATATATTATATAACTAATAAAATATAATCAAGTGTATGGCTCTGGCTTAAACGGGTGTTTGCTCTGCATGCTCGACACAGGGGATTAGAAAATAGAAGGAAAAGAGCTCAATTCTGTTACAAAAAGGTAGCAGCAAAAAGGTTTGTGAAAGTGTTCAACAGGCTGGGCAGGAAACAGTCCAAACTGCAAATATTTCCCTTCTTTCACACCTATCCATTCAAGGCAGAGATTCCTCCACCACTGCAGCTACTGCAGCACCCACGAGGCACATCAGGGTTCACCTCCTTCCTCCTGCAGCCTCTGAAAGGGAGCCCTGATCTCACCATGGCACAGGGAGTCACAGACATGGCCCTGGCTGACACGAGGTCACCCAGCCCTGCAGGGGCCAGGACCACAGGCAGGGTGGCAGGGGAGGATGGATGGGCAGTCCCAGCTCACCAGAACCAACATCTCCCCTGCTTCTCAAACACCTCTTGGTGCAGAAACCTCCTGCCTCCCCTGACCCAGACTCTGCTGGAGAGGACTGAAGGTACTGCAGGAATGGGACTGTTCAGTGCTCTGGGGGGAACAAGAAGTGCCTTGTGTCGTGCCTGGCTGGAAGGAGTGAGCAGAGAGCCCAAGTGCCCATAAATGCTCATAAAGTGCACGAATGCAGAGATGTCAGCTCCCTTCCTCTGAGGCTGGCACAGCCAGGGACAGGGAGAGGCTGTGCTGTGCTTCACCCACAAACCAGAGACCAGCCATCCCTGTGCCAGGTGCAAGAGACCAGCCATCCCTGTGCCCTTCCCCAGTGCAAGAGCCAGCAGGTCCCCCCCTGCCATCACCCACGTCCCCAGGGCAGGACCCACCAGTGGCTGGACCTGCTCTGCTGAGCACATGAGGACAATCAGTGACAGAGAGTGCAGTGGGGACACGACTAGACCCAGCCCAACCGAGGGGGACAGAGCCCAGGGTGTCACCTCCCACCTGAGAGGTGGCATTGGTGCAGAGGGACAGGGCAGCAGGCCCTGGGAGGGACATACAGGCCCAGGCTGAGCACAGGATTCCCAGGCTGACTGCAGGGATCCCAGCCTGGAGCTGTGGGCAGCAGACAGGGACAGTGAGGGGAGCAGCCCTGCTCAGGAGCCACAGGTCTGGCAGCCAAGGGGCAGCTGGACAGGTGAGCTTTCCTGCAGGGACTCCGGGGTAAGGCAAGGTGCTCAACGTCATGAGAAAAGCAGCCAAGTGCAGAGTGCTGGGCGAGGGGGGCTGAGGCTCAGTCGGACTTTCCCAGTTTCGCTATCAGCTCGTCACAGATCTTGGTCAGCTCCTCAATCTCCTGGTTCTGGAAGAAAAGCAGATCTTGGGGACCTCCGTGGTGGCACAGCTGGGCAATAACACCAGGGCCCATCTGGCATCAAGCATGCATGGGAAAGGGCAGCCAGCTCCTCTATGTGCCCCTGCAGCAGCTCCTCTGTGCATTCAGGCACTGCCTGGAGCCCTGTGCTCACCCTTCCTCATCCCAGTCAGACCTTGGTGCTGCAGAGAGCTCCAGTCCCAGCCCACACCTCTGCAAACAGGCACACATAAGCCAGAAATGCCCATTCTGCCCAAAAAAAAAAAAAAAAATCCAAACCAACCCCACAAAACAGAAAAAAACAAAAAAAAAATCCCAAAAACCAAACAGCTTCTGGACCAAAAATCTCGAGGACACCTCTGGCATCAACAGGATGCTCAGGGCAGCAACAGGGACTGCTGGCAGGGCTGCAGAGAGGCAGGGGCAGGTGTGTTACCTTCTGCTGCAGGGTTCTCTCCAGGGACTCCACCTTCATCTGCTCCTTGCGCAGCCCCGCGTGCAGCGCCGCGCTCTCCGCCTTGGCCTTGGCGCGCACCTGGGCGATCTCCTCGTTGGCTCTGGGGACAGAGGGGGCCAGTGGCCAGCTCAGGGGGCAGGCAGGAGCACCACTGCTGCCTTGTGATTTCAGGGTTTACCTCAGGACCTCGGGTCCCTCCCTGATAATTCCCTGCCAGGTGTGTCAGTCACCTCTCCTTCCCCCTCCCAGCACTGTCTGTCAGTCCTGCCATTCCAGAAGGGCATCCAGTGATTGGCAGATTCAAAGGATGCCCTCTGCCCCCGGGGGCACTGGGCCATCCAGGTGTCCTTTGTCCCTTGAGACCTCCCCTCCTGTCCCTGGCTGGTGGCTCCCTGCCCCTTCCCTGCCCTCTCCCCGGGGTTAAAAGGAGCAGCACCCACGGGGTCAGGAGTTCTGGTGGGGCTGGGGCTGGGTTCAGAGGCTGTGGGCCAGAACAAAGCTCTGGATCCAAACCCTCCATCAGAACCGACTCCTCTCCTTCCCCATGGCCCTAAAGCTTCTCCACAGAGGGAAACCTGAGGAGCGGCCCCTGCACGGGAGGAAGCTCCATCCCAGCCCCACCAGAGCTCCTGCACGCCTGGACTTGTCCCCACGTGCCCAGCTGCAGCCCCCAGCCAGCCCAAAGTGTCCCTGGGGTGAAACACCACACAGCCATGGCCAAAAGTGTCTGTGGGGTGAAACACCACCCAGCCATGGCCAAAAGTGTCTGTGGGGTGAAACACCACACAGCCATGGCCAAAAGTGTCTGTGGGGTGAAACACCACCCAGCCATGGCCAAAAGTGTCTGTGGGGTGAAACACCACACAGCCATGGCCAAAAGTGTCTGTGGGGTGAAACACCACACAGCCATGGCCAAAAGTGTCTGTGGGTGAAACACCACCCAGCCATGGCCAAAAGTGTCTGTGGGGTGAAACACCACACAGCCATGGCCAAAAGTGTCCCTGGGGTGAAACACCACACAGCCATGGCCAAAAGTGTCTGTGGGGTGAAACACCACACAGCCATGGCCAAAAGTGTCTGTGGGGTGAAACACCACACAGCCATGGCCAAAAGTGTCCCTGGGGTGAAACACCACACAGCCATGGCCAAAAGTGTCTGTGGGGTGAAACACCACACAGCCATGGCCAAAAGTGTCTGTGGGGTGAAACACCACACAGCCATGGCCAAAAGTGTCTGTGGGGTGAAACACCACCCAGCCATGGCCAAAAGTGTCTGTGGGGTGAAGACTTTGGTTCAGCACCAAGGGCCAGACAAGCTCAGGCACCTCCATCCAGCTATATTGGTAAATTCCAATACACCACAGTGTGGATGCTATGGCACAGAGAGAGAGAAACAGCCAAGCATTTTTCACAGTGGCTTGTGAGAATTTTTGGGGAGTTGTAAGCATGTGATAACTTGTTAAGTATAAACAATCTGCAGGTGGTGTTTTTTCTACTTGGTCTTTCTGTTCTCACAAGGATGGTGTGTGAGGAAGGTGGTGTTGTTAGTTAGGAAGAACTTTGTTAGTTAGAAAGATGTTTTGTTAGCCAATCAAATAGAATCTATCGTACCACTCTATAAAAACCACACAATTCTCTTGAATAAAACCTTCTTGGTTCTTTCTACAATCCTGCCTCTTGCCTGCTCCTGTGTCATTCTAAAAACCGTGTGATTCTCTTAAATAAAACCTTCTTGGCTCTTTCTACAATCCTGCCTCCCACCTGCTCCTGTGTCATTCTCCACAAGAGTGACATCACAGCACAGCCTGAGGCTGTTCAGCAACTGCAGAGCCTGGCTCTGCTCCCCTGGGTACAACAGAGGGGGTTTGCCCCTGTGGAACCTGGGTGAAACTGGGTTAATTCAGCTCCTGTAAGAAACTCTGCTCTTTCAGGGCCGAGCTAAACCCCCTCACCCCCCACCTCACTCGGGGTTACACGTGCTGCTGAGCTCATCAGCTGAGCCCCAGGGCTGCACAGCCCCCTCGTGTGCCACAAACATGAGCACTCTGAAAGATGGGAACTTGGCTGAGTGGCCAGAAATAGACCCTGAACCTCAGGTTCTCCATTAAAAAATAAATAAGCAGAGATCAGAGAGTGCATTCAGGGATTTGCTCTGCCTTGCTTAGAGACACTTGAGCCTGAGGTTGTAAAATGCAGCTTTTCACATCATTCCTGCCTTCCAGCCTCTGGAAAGCAAATGAAGCCTCTTCCCTACAAGGTCTGGAAGCACCCAGCAATCTCATGCATGACCTTACTTGTCTAATTTTTCTTCTGCGTGGACTTTCAGGGCCTGATACCGCTGCTCCTCCTGCTTGACACGGGTTAGATAATCTTGAGCACATTTCTTCAGAGCTTCTTCATTCTGGAAAGGCAAGTACATCCATCTGCATTGGGACTGGGCCCTGACAGGGTGATAGATACTGTTCTGAGTGCACCAAAAAAGGGTTTTAAAAAACCCAACTCCTGCTTTACACTCATGGAAACACAGAGTGTGACTGCCCAGGGACCAGAGCTGCAGGGAGAAAGGACAAAGCAAGGTAAGGACCTTCTTAAATCCTTCCAGGACGCCCTTCAGGTTTTCATATCTCCTGAACAGATCCGACAGGGACCTCTCCACCGAGTTCAGGTCTGCCAGAGCCTGGTCCTTTTCCATTGTGAGCTGCTGCAGGTTCTTCTGAGATGTCATGTTTGTCCTCTGCTCATCCTCTGGGATGGAGAACAAGGACACAGTGATGGAGAGGGGACAGCTGTGACAGCCAGCTCCCTGCCCTGCACACCTGGCCAGGTGACAGCACCTCACCTATCATCTGGGCAATGGTCTTCTCATACTCAGCCACGATTTTCCTACAAGGAAGAGAAAAACAAACAGGTGAGAGGCCACTGATTTTGGGGCCATGCACCTCCAGCTGTGCTGGCAGCAATCTGCCCCAGGGGAGGGCCTGCTGGTCCTGCCACCACTGCACCCCACAGGAGCACAGGGCCCAGATGTTGGGGCTGCACCCCAGATGTTGGGGCTGCACCACCTGTCAGTGCTGCTTCAGACCAAAACCCTCCTCTGCCACTGGGGCTGGCACAGCTCATGGGGTTCTACTTCTTTTTAATTTTATTTCTGGTTTTATTTCTATTTATTTCTATTTTATTTCTGCAGCAAAAGAAGGAGCAGGACACAGCACCAGCAGCAAGAGAACACTGATGTGGAGGAGGAATTGAGAATCTGACTCCATGTTCTCAGAAGGCTATATTATATTATATTATATTATATTATATTATATTATGTATTATTTTATATTATATATTATATTATATATTATGTTATATATTACATTATATATTATATTATATATTATATACTATATATAATATAATAGAATACAATATTATATTATATTATATATTGTATATTATATTGTATATTAAATTATATTATATATTGTATATTATATTATATTGTATATTATATATATTATATTATATATTTTATATTTTATATAATATATTATATTATATTATTATATATTATTTTATTAAGTATTATATTGTATATTATATTATTATATATTATATATTATATTATATTATATTATACTATATTATATATTATGTTATTTTATATTTTATATTTTATATTATATATTATATATATTACATTATATATTATATTATATATTATATTGTATATTACATATTCTATTATATATTCTATTATATATTCTATTATATTATATATTCTATTTTATATTGTATATTGTATATTGTATATTATATTATATTATAATGTATATTATATTATATTGTATATTATATTATATTAATGCTAAATTAAAACTATACTAAAGAAAGAGAAAGAATACATCAGAAGGTTTAACAAGAATGATAATGAAAAACTCGTGACTGACTCCTCCAGTGGTGATTGGTCATTAATTAAAAACAATTCACATGGAACCCATCAAACATGCACCTGCTGGTAAACAGTGTCCAAACCCCAAACACAGGAGCAGCAATCAGATCATTATTGTTTTCATTTCTCTCTGAGGCTTCTCAGCTTCCCAGGAGAAGAAATCCAGCCAAGGGATTTTTCTAGAAAAGTGACAGTGACACCCTGACACAGCAGCAGCACTAAGAGAGGTCTCTGCCAAGCCTGCTGAGGCTGCCCTGTGCCCCCCTCATGCCCCCTCAGCCTCCTCCTGCCCAGGGGCAGCTCCCACCTCATCTCCAGCACCTCCTGCCGGCTCTCCTCGTATTTCTTCTTCCACTCGTTGGCCTCGATCTCCTTGGTGATTATCTGGGAGGCAGCAGACACAGAGCCCTTGGGATGTGCTCTGAGGGCTTTCCCCTCTCTGTCCCACACACGGGACCAGATCCCCCCTCCTGGGCAGAGCAGAGCTGCCCCTGCTGCCCTGGGGTGAGGGCCAGCGAGGGGCAGCCCCAGGGACAGGGACAGGGCTGTCACCTGCAAGGAGCATCCCAGGGACAGGGCTGTCACCTCTCTGATGAGAGAGGGGCAGTCCAGGGGACAGGGACAGGGCTGTCACCTCCAAAGAGCATCCCAGGGACAGGGCTGTCACCTGAAGGAGCATCCCAGGGACAGGGACAGGGCTGTCACCTGCAAGGAGCATCCCAGGGACAGGGCTGTCACCTCTGAGAGACAGCCCAGGGGACAGAGACACCAGGGGCTGCCCCAGGGGACAGGGACATGAGGGGCAGCCCCAGGGGACAGGGACAGGGCTGTCACCTGCAAGGAGCATCCCAGGGACAGGGCTGTCACCTCTGAGAGACAGCCCCAGGGGACAGGGACAGGGCTGTCACCTCTGAGAGACAGCCCCAGAGGACAGGGACATGAGGGGCAGCCCCAGGGGACAGGGACACGAGGGGCAGCCCCAGGGGACAGGGACAGGGCTGTCACCTCCAAGGGGCAGTCCAGGGGACAGGGACATGAGGGGCAGCCCCAGGGGACAGGGACAGGGCTGTCACCTCCTCTCTGATGAGTGTGAGCACAGCTGCCTTCTCGGACTCGCTGAGGCAGATGCCAGCCAGGGGACTCTCACTCCTGCTCACGCTGGGGCACTTGTCCACGGAGCACAGCCCGGGATTGTCCTGAGGGAATGACCCAGCTGGGATGTTGGGGGGTTCTGCATTTCCCCTTCTGCCCACACCGAGCCCAGAGCCTGCAGCTGACCCCTGGCAGAGCTGCTGTGAGGTGCCAGGACCTTCCCCTGCCAGGAGCAGGCAAGAGGAGCCACGAGCTGCCCCAGGGAGGCAACATCCCAAAAGGGAGCCCACTAAGGGAGATCCACTTCAGCAGGAGGAGACCCAGCCCCAAGCACACCCAACCTCCCCTATCCCATGGCTGGTTTATAAATACCCCCAGCCTGGAGGGTCTCTGCTGGCTGTGAGCCACAGGAGGGCTGGTCTGCAAGGGTCTGGGTCTGGCTCCAGCCCCTCTCCCAGTCTCTGCAGCTGACGTGCTCAGATTGCTGCTGGCAGCTGCAGGGACATTGCCTGGGCCTTGCTGCTCACCCAAATGCCCGAGGAAGCTGTGGGGGAAGCAGACCTCACCCCTCTGCAGAGCAGGGGTCCAAGGGACAGCCCCCCTCATCCCTGGTGCTCCAGGTGAGCTCTGAAAGAGGAGATGCTCACTCAGAGATCCTGGTGCCATTCTGGGTGTCTCTACAAGGCCTGGGGGGCTTGTACCCCCATTGTCCCCTGCCTGCCTTTCCCAAAGCCCCACTCCCGTGCCCTCCTGTGCCCCAGTGCTGCAGCCACAGGGACAAACTGGGGACAAGGCTCAGCCCCAGGTGCTGGCACTGCCCCTCCTTTCACCACCCAGACCAGTGACAGCCGTGCAGCCTCTCCCTGAGAAGGGGCTGCCAGAAAGAGAGAAGTGCTGGGAGGAAGGAGGCAGCCTGCTCCTCACGGGTTGGGAACCAGAGCACTGGAGCACTTCTCCCCTCCCCTCTCCTCTCCCTGGTGCTTCAACTGCTCAGCTCGAGCTCCCTGAGCCCTTCACAGCTCTGCTGTGCCCACGGCAGAGGTGGGAGCCACCCCTGGGGCAGGTTTGGGGCCGGGCACCCCAGCACTGAGGAGGTTCAGCCTCCCACAGTATCTCCCAAGAGCAGGAGCACACCTGAGCTCCTGCAGGTACCTCTGGGGTGACAGCAGCCTGCCTGCAGCACCAGAGCCTGCCCAGGAGAGCCTGGGCACCAAATGAAAGCTCACTTTGCCCACGTCCTTGTGGGGCTCAGCACAGTTAAATCTGTCTCACAGGGGCTGCTTTTGCTGATGTTGCTAATCTCGTTGTCATCTGCTTGTCAACTCAAGCAGCTTTGGCCAGGGGCTGGCACAGGGTGTCCCCTGGGGCTCCTCAGGCCATGGCAGGGCTGTCCCAGCACAGGGGTGCTGCTGCTGGGCTGCCAGGGGCAGTGTGGCTGCAGAGCAGGGCTTTGTGCTCTCCCCACCTCTGCTGTCAGAGGGCAGGGCCCTGAGGGTCCCTCCTAGAAGGGACCAGCACCAAGGGGCCACCAGAGCCAGCCCTGGACACTCCACGTGACACACAGCCCGTGCTGGCAGCTCGTCCCCTCCCCACGGTCTCATGTGCCCTCCCTGTCCTTCAGCCACCCTCCAGGGCAGCCCTGGCTCTGCACTGCTCCTGCCTGTCCCCAGCACTGCTCCTGTCTGTCCCCAGCACTGCTCCTGTCTGTCCCCTCCCTCCCTGTCCCCAGCACTGCTCCCCTCTGTCCCCAGCACTGCTCCTGTCCCCAGCACTGCTCCTGTCTGTCCCCAGCACTGCTCCTGTCCCCAGCACTGCTCCTGTCTGTCCCCAGCACTGCTCCTGTCCCCAGCACTGCTCCTGTCTGTCCCCTCCCTCCCTGTCCCCAGCACTGCTCCCTCCCTGTCCCCAGCACTGCTCCTGTCCCCAGCACTGCTCCTGTCCCCAGCACTGCTCCTGCCTGTCCCCAGCACTGCTCCTGTCCCCAGCACTGCTCCTGTCCCCAGCACTGCTCCTGTCTGTCCCCAGCACTGCTCCTGTCCCCAGCACTGCTCCTGCCTCTCCCCAGCACTGCTCCTGCCTGTCCCCAGCACTGCTCCTGTCCCCAGCACTGCTCCTGCCTGTCCCCAGCACTGCTCCTGCCTGTCCCCAGCACTGCTCCTGCCTGTCCCCAGCACTGCTCCTGCCTGTCCCCAGCACTGCTCCTGCCTGTCCCCAGCACTGCTCCTGTCCCCAGCACTGCTCCTGTCCCCAGCACTGCTCCTGCCTGTCCCCAGCACTGCTCCCTGCCTGTCCCCAGCACTGCTCCTGTCCCCAGCACTGCTCCTGCCTGTCCCCAGCACTGCTCCTGTCCCCAGTACTGCTCCTGTCTGTCCCCAGTACTGCTCCCTGCCTGTCCCCAGCACTGCTCCTGCCTGTCCCCAGTATTGCTCCTGTCCCCAGCACTGCTCCTGTCTGTCCCCTCCCTCCCTGTCCCCAGCACTGCTCCTGCCTGTCCCCAGCACTGCTCCCTGCCTGTCCCCAGCACTGCTCCTGTCCCCAGCACTGCTCCTGTCCCCAGCACTGCTCCTGTCCCCAGCACTGCTCCCCCCTGTCCCTTCCCTCCCTCCCCCCTCCCTGCCTCCCCCTCCCCGTGCCCACCCAGGAGGATCTGTCTCTGCCAGGCTCCTCCAGGCCTGCTGGGAAATCTCTGCTATTTTTATCAAGTCCCTGCGTGGGCTCGTCAAGAATTTTACCTCCCAAAGAAACTCATTTCAGAAAGGAGAAAGAGAGAGGCACTCACAGGGAAGATGCCAGGCCCTCCCTTTTCCATCTGCTTGCAGATCTCCTTTTCAAAACCTAGACAATGAAACACAACCTTTAGTCGATTTGGAAACAGCACCCTGGGCACACACAGATTTTCTGAGACAGAGAGGGTCCCTCTGAGCCTCCCCATCCCCTGAGCTTCCCCCCCCAAAGGCCCCTTTGCCCCCAGCTCCTGCCCTTGCTGGAATCATTTTGGTGGAAAAGCTCTCAAAGACCACGGAGTCCCCAGCACTGCCAAGGTCACCACTAAACCCTGTCCCCAGGGGCCACAACGTGCACCCTGCCAGCCTTCCAGCACTCCTGGAGTGGGAACCAACACTCCCCTCTGGTGGCAGCTCAGCCTGTGCCCATGTCCCTAGGCTGGGACCACCATGTGGTGGCAGATCAGCCTGTGCCCATGTCCCCAGGGCTGGGACCACCATGTGGTGGCAGTTCAGCCTGTGCCCATGTCCCCAGGGCTGGGACCACCATGTGGTGGCAGCTCAGCCTGTGCCCATGTCCCCAGGCTGGGACCACCATGTGGTGGCAGTCCAGCCTGTGCCCATGTCCCCAGGGCTGGGACCACCATGTGGTGGCAGATCAGCCTGTGCCCATGTCCCCAGGGCTGGGACCACCATGTGGTGGCAGTCCAGCCTGTGCCCATGTCCCCAGGGCTGAGGGGGAGGAGAAGGCCCAGGATGTCCTGCACTTCAGCAGGGTGCTGGGACAGAGCAGCTGCTCAGAGCACCCCAGAGCACCAGCCCCCCTCATCCCTGGTGCTCCAGGAGAGCTCTGAAGGAGGAGATGCTCACACAGAGATCCTGGCACCCTCCTGGTGCCATTCTGGGTGCCTCTACAAGGCCTGGGGTGGTTGTACCCCCATTGTCCCCTGCCTGCCTTTCCCTTGTCCCCTGCTGCAGCCACTGGGACAAACTGGGGGACAGGGCTCAGCCCCAGGTGCTGGCACCAGCACCAGCCCATGCCAGCCAGTCCCAACACCCTCCAAAGGAGCTGCCACATGGCCCCTGCTGCTCTTAACAGCAGAGGAGATAAAAATCATCTCCCTCATCTGCAAGGCGTGGCACAGCCTGAGCTGGGGACACTCTGCCTCACAGGAGGGACACCCCAACCTAGGGGACACCCTGACTGGGGACACCCTGCCTCACAGGACACCCCAACCTAGGGGACACCCTGACTGGGGACACTCTGCCTCACAGGAGGGACACCCCAACCTAGGGGACACCCTGACTGGGGACACCCTGCCTCACAGGACACCCCGACCTGCAGGCAGGTGCTGCCTCAGGTAGCCTGAGGGGTAATTTATGGGCCACACAACTGCAGACACGATTCTTGTGCTACCCAGGCAGAGAACAGCGTGTTCAGAGCTCAGCTTGGAGAGGAAGGAGGCAATGTGACACTGCACACCTCCCATGCTTCCCTCCACTTATCCCAGTGCCAGCAGCTGCACCCCCAGCTCCCACCCCATCCCTGCAGAGAGCACCGAGCCCCTGCACCTGCCTGGCCCTCTGAGAGCAGCAGCAATAAATAAACCCTCCAGCCTCTCCCCTGACTGTCAGATTTTCCTCCCCTGAGGACAAAGGACCATTCTCCACGGAGCTGGCAGCCCAGCACAGCCATCAGGAGAAATGATTAATGGGTTCCTGCAAAGGGAAGGCTGCAACCCCCCCGTGGAGATTTCTCCTGCTTGCACCTAGGACTTGGCTATTGATTAAATGTCATGTTGCCTGGCTTTTAATTATTTTGTAATGGCTTGGTCAGAGAGGCTAATTACGTGGGAAACTGACGGCAGAATTCCACCAGGAGCAATAATTGGGTCTGCGTGGGCATTATTGAGATCTCCATCAACCACAGCCCTGGGCCAGGACTCCAGGTCCTGGCAGCTCTGCTGCAGGGCTCTAAACAGGGACCTAAACAGGGACCCTACAGCCCAGGAGTCAGGGCAGGATGCTCAGAATGGACATTGCTCTGCTCAGCACAGAGCACTGGGGGCAGGGGGGCACTGCCAGGGAGCACCACGGGGAGGGAACCTCGTGCCCGAGCCACATCCCACTGCAGCATCGTGGGGAGAGTGCTCTGTACCCAAAGTCTAAATAAACACAGCCTGGACCATCGTTTTCCATGCTGGAAAAGTGCAGGAAAGCAATGGGAATTCCATGAGAACCTGCAGCAGCCTTTAGCCCTGTCAGTGTAAATAAACTCTGATGAGGCTGCAGCACCAATTCCTTGCCAGAGGCTCCCTGGGGGCAGTCACAGCACATTCCCAGAGCTGAAGGCAAGCAGGGTGTTCCTCACCTGCCTCTGCTCTGTGCTTCCCTGCAGACACAGGCACGTTGGAGCACTCAAAGTACTCCAGGTCATCTTCTGCCTCAGCCTTCTTCTCCAGCCCCGCTGGTTTCTGCGTGGAGCTGGTGGAGGCCAGCTTCTCCTCATCAGTGGCACGTCCATCCCGGTTTGCAAGGTCTGGGATTTCTGAGATCAACACTCCTTCACCCTGCAGGACCAAAACACGCAGTTAGGCAAGATCTGCAGGGATCAGCCCACCAGGGGAGCAGCTGGATACTGCACAGAAAGCATGGAAGGCTTCAAATCCACAGGGGAGCTGCTCCTCCCTCCCTCCCCATCAGGAACTGCCCACAGGGAAGATGCCAGCCTGAAGCTCAGCCAGCCCAGCCCTCCCCAGCACCCTGTGCCCAGCACCCTGTGCCCAGCCTGCAGCTCTGGGGTGACACCCCCCTACCTGAGCGCTGATGTCCAGGACCAGGGGCTGCGCCTCGTGCTGCTTCACCTTGCAGCCGCTCCTGCAGGAGAGAGGAGCAGCAGCTGAGGGGGGTTCAGGGGCAGGGAGGGGGATGTGGGGTGCGTGCCAGACAGCCCAAGCAGGGGGAGGCAGTCCCAGCACCAGCGTTGCACCCACCACGTGCCAGCACCCCACTCACCAGTGAACACCGAGGCAGAGCAACTTCTGGGAGGAACAGAAGGAACAGGCAAACAAAAGACACGACTACACAGAAGTTGGGTTTGTCTGTGAGGTGTTTATTCCTGAGGAAGGGAAGGAGCAGAGCAAGGACCCCAAGAGGTTGAAGGCAAGAGAGGCACTGCCAAGGAGCTGGCACAGAAGGATCGCCCTCGCCCTGCGTGTCCAGCGCCATGGCACCCCTGGCTTCAGTGCAAGTCGACTTTCTGCAGGAAGAACCATGTCCAGGCTGTCTCATGCCTTGTGCCTGCAGCTGGAAGTTTGTCTGGGACCTCTCCACAGCATCCACATCTCCCAGGTGAGTCAGGCCAGCACGGCCAGGGCAGGGTGCTGTGCCTTGAACCAACGCTCCGCCTGGCGCAAACGCTGCCCCGAGGAGAGGAGCCCCTCGGGTGGGATCTTTAGCCCAAGGAGGTCTTGCAGGTGGTCTCCTCAGCCTTCAGGGAGGAGGCTGTCCTTGGAACTTCATCCCATGTTCCTGAAGACACCCATCCAGAGGCCATCTGTGCAGGGCTGCAGGCACGGCCGCATCCCCACGCACCGGGCGTCGGCCCAGCGCAGGCACAGCCCCAGTGGGAACGTGGGTGGGACAGCACGAGCTCTTCTCCTGCATCTCACCCCCTCACACTCCTCACTCGGGGACCTCCCAGCCTCGTGGCCATGTCTGACCCCCCAGGAGACGCTTGCTGAGCTGGAACAGCTCGTGTGACAGCCACTGCAGGGACCTGGGGAGGGATCCCAGCCTCCAGGCACAGGCAAAGGCTCCAGCAGGACTGCAGGGAGCTGCTCCCAGGTTCCTGGAGCTGCCCCCAGCCTCTGGCAGTGTCCAGCCCCCCCAGCCCACCCCACACAAGCACTGCAGAGCACGAGGAGCGACGTGGGGCACACGGAGCTGTCTCTGCACGCTGCCATGCACACCTGGCTCACACTGAAGAATTGCTCTGCACTGGTTTTCTCCCTCACGCCCTGCCACGAGCAAGACAAACCTGTCATGTCCTCACCCTCCTCTTTTCTGCACCCTCTCCTGTGCCAGGGTTATCCCATCACCTGGCAGCTGGTTTGAGCTCCCCCCAGCAAAAAGAAAACAGCTCTGGATTGCACAAAAACCTGCTGCCCCTCCACGAGCTGAAGCCTTTGAGCACTTGTCCACCATCAGAAGACGCTGCAAGGCGGCATGCTGCAAGGACAAGCACAGGCGTGTGCCTCCAGTGCAGCTCAGCTCAGCTCAGCTCTTGTCCCTCACTCCCAGGCACTCACCAGGCCAGGCCACCCTGGGGACCCCGCCACACAAACCAGACAGCAGAGAGCACAAGTCAAAGGGCAGAAGGAGCCAGCATGCCATGGAGACAGTGGGGCAGCACGCACCCAGAGAGAGGACAAAAACAGCAAAGGAAAAGAAAAGGAATACAGGAGAGAGTACTTACAACAGAAAACAGAGAAATTTCACTTGCTCAGTAGTCCTGATGCACCAAAGCACGGACAGGGAGAGAGACAGACAGATGGAGAGAAGAAGAGTGTGTGAAAAGACCTGAAGAAGAGTGTGTGAAAAGATCTGGATGTTAACTCTGCTCTGAGAAGCACAGTGAGCTGCCTAGCTCAGTCTGGGCACACACACACACAGGACACTGATCCTGCCTCTGCTGCCCACGGCAGCAGGGTGAGATCCAAACACAAACCTCACTGCCTGGGCAATTCCCTGCTGTGGGGTGAGATCCAAACACAAACCTCCCTGCCTGGGCAATTCCCTGCTGTGGGGTGAGATCCAAACACAAACCTCACTGCCTGGGCAATTCCCTGCTGTGGG
This sequence comes from Haemorhous mexicanus, assembly GCF_027477595.1. Taxonomy (NCBI): domain Eukaryota; kingdom Metazoa; phylum Chordata; class Aves; order Passeriformes; family Fringillidae; genus Haemorhous; species Haemorhous mexicanus. The sequence continues at coordinate 2,909,792 of NC_082370.1, read as the reverse complement.
GTGAGATCCAAACACAAACCTCACTGCCTGGGCAATTCCCTGCTGTGGGGTGAGATCCAAACACAAACCTCACTGCCTGGGCAATTCCCTGCTGTGGGGGGAGATCCAAACACAAACCTCACTGCCTGGGCAATTCCCTGCTGTGGGGGGAGATCCAAACACAAACCTCACTGCCTGGGCAATTCTCTGCTGCCTGTGCTGCTCCAAGGTGGCAGAGAGAGAGCAGAGAATTCCCTGCTGCTTCTGAGAGAGAGCAAAGAATTCCCTGCTGCTTCCCCTCCCCACAGGCTCTGCTCACAGCCACACACGGATCACCACCTCTTGCAAATTTTTTATCTACTCTCTGTAAGGATTTCCTGGACAAAACATTCAACACAGCCTGATTTTTGCCTGTGAGGTTTTCTCTTTCACTGTTAAAACCCACTATCTAATTTTCTCACTGGAGAACCCTCAGAAGAGTGAGAGACTGCCTGTCCAACCTGTTCTCTTTCTCTGACATAAAGCAGAAACTTGGTGGCAGCTCACAAAATGTCTCAGCTACATTTGACCAGCCACACCTGCATCCACCAGCTCCTGCACATCCCTGCACAAGTCCAGCACACACCTGAGCTCCAGCCTCCCCTGCAGGTTTCCTCTGACACCACATCTACACCCTGAGCCACCAGCTGGACCCCCAAGGGGCTTCCAAAGAGGTGATCCTGCAAGCAGGTCCCAATCCAGCCTTCCCTTGGGACTCAGGACACTCCAGAACCTCAGTCCCTCTGCTCCCACAGTGGTACTGACAGGCACAGGAGGATAAAACTGAGCCACCAGCAGAGCCTGAGGTGCACAGCAGGATCTGGGGCTGGCTCAGGAGGCACCAGGGCAGGAGCACTGCCACCACCATCACCACCACCATCACCATCATCACCACCACCAGTGCAGCTCGGCCTGCCCAGGGGGAGCACGGGGGGGCTGCAGCCCCAGCTCTGACACACTGGCACTCACGTTATCAGGCGTGACTTGGGCTTCTTGGGGGAGTCTCTGCCTTTCAGGGCATCGTCCTGCATCTCCAGAGTCTGAGATTCCAGGATTTCATTGAGGCTGTTGTCTGCAGTGGAGCAAGAGTCAGCGTCGCTGCTGGCAAGCGTCTTGGTGGGCTTGAATGGATCCATGGAGTCAAAGTTATTGGGGTCAAACTGGTAAGAGCCCTTGGGGAGAACTGGTGAATTTTGCAGTGCTGAGCTGCCACTGAGAGAGTTGAGGCTGGGGCTGTCCCAGCCTGTGGGACCCAGCTGGGAGGAGCCCCGGGGGGGCTCTCGGGGACCCCTCTCTGCATCCTCAGCTGCTCTCTTGGGGGACTCTCTGTGTCTCTTCGGTGTCAGCTTGCTGGCTGGGATCCTGCTGCCCCTCCTGGGTGAAGCTGGCTTGGCCTCCACACTCTCCCTGGCCTCTGTAGAATCAGCTCCAGGTTTCAGGAGCTGCCCTGGGGCCTCCAGAGCAGGGTCCCCTCCCAGCTCACTGGGATGGGGGAGGCATTGTGGGGCTGCTGGGGCACAGCTCTGCAGCTGGCAGGCCCCTGCCACAAAGGGGCTCACACTCCTGTCGTGCTGCTCGGGGTCAAGCTGGCTGTCTTCTGTGGCTTCATCTGTTTTCCTCCCCAGTGAAGGTGTTTTCCCTTTCCCGAGCTGCTCCTGGCCCAGGGCATCACCCCTCAGCTCCACCAGCCCCGTGCCAGTGTCCCCTCCTGGCATGGCCCGCTCCCAGGGGGCTGTGCCCACATGGGGCACAGGCTCCACAGCAGAGTGCCCAGGGTCAGCCTGGCAGCCCAGCCTGGCCAAGGGCTGCATCAGGGGTGACTTGTCAGGCTCAGTTTCCCCTTTAGCATCCAAACTGGCTTTAGGGGCTCCAATCTCTGGTTGAGCCTCATCTTTGGGGTGCTTCCCAGGCGAGCTGTCCCAGTGGGCTTCCCCTACCAGCAGGTCACCATGGCCACCTGGCTCTGGAAAGATAAAAGGAGATGGTTAAACCCTGACCTGCAGTGCACTTCCCTCCAGAGGGCTTTCTGTTCCCTCCTCACAGCTGCTCCAGGGTTGGATTTTACGGGGGATCCACTGACTCAGAGCTCAGCTTCCCTCCTGCCACACCACATGGGCAGAGTTAAAAATCAGTGAGAAGGGCTCAGGGATGCACAGCACGAGGCAACAGCACAAAATGTGAACCAGCAGGCCCCAGGGAGAAGGGCAATGGGAAGGTGTGCTCAGTGAAGGAGCAGGCCCTGGCTGCAGGAGGGATCTGGGGCTGCAGGGCTGGACACTCCTGCCTGGAGAAGCTGCCCCACACAAGCTCCTCTCCACCTGCAGAAACCCTGCTGTAGTCACACCAGGCTCTCCACACTGCTGCCAGCATCTCCTAATGACAAATCCTGATCCATGACTTAATCACCATTACTCCAATCCTTTCCCCTCAATCCTTTTACTGTTTAATCTTTTCTTTGACATCAAGGGATGGAGAAGATCTTTTATCTACTGGGGCACCCTGAAAGCAGCATCCACCAAGCACCCAGAGCCAGGCCTGTGGTGCAGGTGTGCCAAGGCACAAGAGGACAAACATCAGCTGTTTGTCCTGCACCTGCACCAGGCACAACTGCACAGACTGCTGGAGAAGGTGAGACAGGATGGGATGCCCAGCACCCATCAGGGAGCCCGTGGGACCTGCAGCCCTCACAGGCACCTCTCTGGGGAGACACAATCAGGTCCTGCAAGGGCAGAACAGAACCAGTGCTCTCCTCCCAAGGACCAAACTGGTTTGAAAACCTGGCTGGGAAGAGCAGCCTGGGTGATGAAGAGCTTGTACCAGGGAAATCTGCCTGTCCCTGCCCTGGAACAGAGGGGACAGCTGCACAGGGGAGTCACCTCCAGCATCCCCCCTGTTTGGCAGGGGGACACCAACCACCTGCTCCCACAAACCCCCATCCCTGAGCACCCAGGAGAGCTTTTTCCTATCACCAGGCATTTGCAACCAGCTCATGTGTGCTGGTAACAGAGCGAGGCTGGCAGAGGAACAGGGAATCAGGCAAATATCTGGTCCCAGGACTGATCCAGGACGTGCAGCCAACAATCCTGACTCAGTTGATGGCTCGTGGTTAGCATAATTGATCCCCAGGATGCTAAAAGCCATGAAAATGAATCATGAGGGTCTGTGTCCTCCCTGAGACTGCAAAAATGCTTCCTCTGACTGCAAAAAAAAAAAGCTCCCTCCAAGTAGACATTGCCTTGATGCCCCAGAAAATGCATCAGTAAACACAAATCCAGTGGATGAGTACTTGGAGTGCAGCCAGGAAACAGTCTGAGGCAGCGCCTGGCAGGCCTTCCCATCATTAGGAACCAGGCTAACCTCCTTAACAGACCCCAAAGAAAACTTTATTACACTTGCTGTGCTGCTCAGCTGTTTGAAGCCTTCCTGAGACAGCCCTGAATAGAAGAACAGACTTCAAAGTCAGGGCAAAAGGACTATTTAAGTGCATTCTGCCTTCCCAGCAGAAGGTTTGGCAGCTGCTGTTCTCACAGACATGAGCCCATCCTGGTTTCTAACCCAAGCAATGAGTAATTACTCCTTGAATAACAAGCAGCCAAGCACACAAACTGCCTCTCCATGCTGTGGTGTCTCCAGGCTGGGGAGCAAAGGAGCGTGTGGCCATAGCTCAGAATGGTTTTCCCACAAAAAGCAGAAGCAGCACCCAGCCAGCTTCTCCAGCTCTGTGATTCCCTCATTTTCTGCACCCAGGAGTGCTCAGCTGCTCAGCCCCTCCCGTAGCCAGTGTGAGAGCTGAGGAACTGGGCTATACTGGGAGGCAGGAGGCGCAGGCTCAGGTGCTGGTTTTGGAAATCTTCTGCAGCAGAAATGTCCCTCCTGCAAGCTCAGGGCTGGTTTCCCCTAGTTCCTCCCCCTCTACATTTTTTCTGCCTCCATCAGCAGCGTGTTCCTGCAGGAACAATGACACAGGACGCAGAAAGCTGAAGCCCCTTCCTCGGGGGCTCTCTGCCCAAACCCCCACGGCTGCCCAGCCCTGACAATACCTCAGCGCAGCCCTGGCTCTCCTCAGGGAGCCCTCCCCAAGCCCAGCATGCTGCCTGCAGCTCTCCCTGCTCCTCCTGAGTGCTCCCCCAGCCCCAGCCCCAGGCAGTCACGTTGTGAGCAGCCCTGCTGGCTCTGCACGTACTCCCTGGGCTCGTGGCTCCTGCCAGGAAAACTTGTCCCCCACTCCTGCAGCTGTCCCCCAGCCCTCTCACTGCTCAAATCCTCCTTCTGGGCCAAATCTGTGCTGAGCAGCCCAGGAGAAGGCGGGCTGGCAGCCACGGACCACACACAGCTCTGCCCCTTCCAGAGCATCCCAGCTGATGCCTCACTGCACATCCCAGAGAGGTGACCCTGAGGTGGCCCATCCTGTGGCATTCACATTTTTTGGAAAAACCCCTTTGCTCAGGATTTTTCTCCTGGGAAGCTGAGAAGCCTCAGAAAAAAAAAAAAGAAAGAAAACATTAATTATCTGATTTGCTTCTCCTGTGTTTTACTCCTTTAGAATGTGTTTAGAGCTTGTTTACCAGCAAGTAATTGTTTCATTAAATTTCTAGTGGGACTGTTTTGACTCAATGGCCAATCTCTGCCAAGCTGTGTCGAGAGTCACGAGTTTTCATTATTATCTTTTTAACCTTCTGTAAGTATACTTCCTGTATTCTTTAGTATAGTTTAGTATAATATTCTTTAATAAGAGTTTAGTATAACAATACTTTAATATAGTATCACAAAATAGTAAATTAGCCTTCTAAAAACATGGAGTCAGAATCATGATTCCTTCCTTTGTCTAAGGGAAACCCAAACACAATCCTGTCCCACCTCTGGCCCTGCACCCTGCAGCAGGGGACAGTCCCAGCATGGGCACTGGCAGAGCATGGCACACAGTGACCCCAGGCTCTGTCCCAAACACAGCCCAGGGCACGCTGGATCTCACCCACACCCGCTGTCCTGGCCGTGCTCAGGCTGCAAACCTGCTCTACACGCAGCTGAGTACCTGCAAGGGATGCTACAAAGTGAAAACAGAGATTTTTTACTTTCTAAAGAAAACCAGGCAGGGCAGTCTGGCACCGCAGCAACAGACGCGTTTTGCCTCTGCACTGTAATTGCTTTGCTTGTCTTCCTCGGGCTGAAATTAAACACAAACACCGACTTAAACAGCTTTCCAACATGCCATCCCTCAAACCAAGCAGGAGCACTTGGCAGGGCTGCCAGGCAAAGGCTCAGAGCCCTTTCCATCCCACAGGCAGCGATCCCTGTGCCAGAACAGCCCCTCCACTCTCCGAGCCTGCACTCAGCTGTGAGTCACACACTTCCCTGTCTCAGCACAGGATATCTGCCCCACACACCCAGCTCAGCCCTACACCCAGCACAGCTTTCCGTTGGTGTTTACCAGCCGTTGATCTATTTTTAAATCCATTCTGTTAAGAATTAGCATCAGAGGGAGGATGCTGCTAACGCACCGGAAAACACGTGCCCTGCATCAGGGCAGCTCCCAGCACTGATGGCTCTAAACCTGCTGCTTCTGCTCATTTCCTTGTGCAAAATATCTGCTGGCAGATGACTGGAGATAACTCGAGCAACAATGGGATAGAATTAATCCCACCATCCGAGACCACAAGAAGAAAGTGAGTGATCCTGAGTGGGCACAAACCCTCCCTGCAGCCCCCTCCAGGGCTGAATTTTTGTCCCCAAGGACAGGGTTTAACACACCAGGTCACCTCTTGGCTGTGCATGGAGCAGCCAGCCCTGGAGTCACAGCTTGTGTCATCCCTCACTCTATTTATTCCCAAGGCAGGGTGAGACTGCAACGACACAGCAGACAGTGCCTGCTCCTCGCTGTCCCTCAAGGCCAGGGGTGCATGCCTGTCCCCAGGGGCAGCCCTGGCACTGCCCCCACACAGCCCAGCAGGGAGCAGCTCTTGGTGCTGCCAAGCAGCCATTTCAGGGATTGCCTCCCTGCCACTGCTGCAACCCAGCTGCAGCCAGACCCAAGGGCTCAGGCTCCTGTGCAGCAGCAGAATGCAAAGATGAGGCCTTAACACAGGGATGGCACTGGTGGTGTGACAGCCCAGGGTGCCTCTGCACACTGCAAAGCCACCCACAGCCAGGCAATCCTTTCTCTCCACCGTTCCAGACAAACTGAGCAGACACAGCCAGAGACAGGAGCAGGGAAGGGCTGGAGCCAAGTGTGGTGGCACCAGTTTGGCTCTGCTGGCCCCAACATGCCACTCTCTGCCAGCCAGCACAGAAAAACAGCTTTTGCTGGAGATCATGCCCCCGTCTCCAGAACACTGGGAGCTTTGTGTGCAGGAGCAGATACTCCCTCACTGCTGAGCAGGAGCTGCTCATCCCAGGACAAGGGGCACAGGCACACAGGGGAACAGTGACACCCTGGAGTCTGCAGCAATGTGCTTCCCTAAGCTGTGCCAGAAATGATCCTCCTACCTGCTAGGAAAGCCTTTATCTCTCCCCCCCTTCCCAGGCATTATCCCCAAAGTAAAGATGCCCAAACCCTTCTTAAAAGGATTATTCCAAGAGCTGTGATTATTGGAAGCACGAACAGAGCTCTCCCTCCATCACAGCAGACAAACACGAGTTTTCCACGGGGATGGATGAGCACCCAGGACCACCCCAAAGCAGAACAACACCACAGGAGATGGAGAGCCACAGCATCCAGTGCCTGGGCTTCTGCACAGAAGGAGCCAAGGTCTGGACCAAGCCCATGTGCTCTGAAACCAGCCCCACAAAAAGTTCCCAGCCGCTGCTGCGAGCAGTGAAGGAAAGCACAAGGTTGGACATCACATAGCAGGGTCTGCAGCACTGAGAGGGCAGGGAATGCTCAGGATGGCCTGTCCAGGACTGCCTGAGCCACCACAAAGTGCCCTGTGCCTTGGAGAGGCTCCTGCAGAGCACCCCAGGGCTCACAAACACCCTGGCACTGCCCAGCCACCCTGCCCTGCCCTGATAACCCCCCTGTGGGCTGTTGCAGCAGGGCCAGAGCTTCAAAGCTTCCTCCCAGCAGCACAAAACCAGAGATAAACACCAAGATCAGCCACAGACACCAGCACAAACCCCTGAAGAGGAGGGAATGGAGACAGTGGGGAGCTGCTCCTCAGAAGGCCATGGGCTAATGGGGAGCCACACTCAGGGGAGCTGCAGCAGTGTGGGACAAGGGATAAACCTGCAAAGCAGCTCAGGACCCAGCAGCAAAGGAAACCCCACGCAGTTAGAGCAGATCCCCTGCAATTTCTCAAAACATGGGGTTTAGCAGCATTGAGCCCTTACATCTTTAACAGCAGCTACTCAGTGAGGACACCTGGCACCTAACTCCAAGGAAAAATGGCCTGTGCAATGAAATCCCTACCACTGACCAGCCTGGGGGACACAGACCTGGCATCCTGCCACTCTCGTGCAGGAGCCAGGGGTGAGTGACACATGAGTAAGGTCCCACGAGCCAGCAGCAGTCTGGGCAGCCCCCAGGCTGCAGAGGAAGTGCCAGAGGAACGTTTAACTGATAAAGTAATTCAACAGCACCCTCGGACTCCTCCCAGTCAGCCCATCAAAGCTCTCTGTGGGGCGCTCAGCCCAACCCTGGCATTTGAACTGTCCAGGACATTAACCACCAAAAGTGTGCCAGGCATTACTCAAAGTCAGAGAAGTTTACTCCTTGACCCCACCCTGCCTTTCTGCCACCGGAGCAGAGCACCAAGAGCAGAAGGTGCACTCTTTAGAGCTGGCTCTTTACCTGGGCTCCCGGCCTCAGACTCTGGCGATCCCGGGGGCTCGCAGAACTCCTTGAGAGGCGAGCAGGCTGGTGTTTCTGCTTCAGGGGTCTCAAAATTATCAGTGGAGTCCGAGCTGCCGAGGGGGGGGAAAAGAGTGAGGAATTACTGCTTTCAAGGCTACCTCTGAAATCCTCCACAGCGCCTACACATCCAGCCAGGCCCCAGGCTGGCCGCGGGCATCCGGGGCGGCCACTCGCTCCTGTCCAGCGGGACATGCTAGCAAACGGAAAAGGGAGAGCAGGTGAAACATCATCGTCAGCAGCGCCCTGTGCACCCCAGCCCTGCGGGAGGCTTCCTGCCCGGGCTGAGCACACAGCACGGGCCTCCAAGGACACGCAGCCCCGCAGCAGCATCCCCCCCTGCGGCGGGGAGCGAGCCCGGCTGCTCCGGCATCCTCCGGCCCCCAGCCCCCGGCGCGGTGCGGTGCGTGCGGGATCCCCGGCAGCCAGGCAGCGAGCGAGGGGCGGATGGGGACAGGGCCGGGGAGGACGCAGCCCCGCATGGATGCGGGCGCCGTGGGAGGGCGGGCAGAGAAGGGAAGGGGCCGCGGGTGACTTGCCTGAAGCCGAGGGCCGAGCCCCCCGCCGGCGGGTCCTGCTCCTCCTCATCATCATCCTCCTCCTCGGCAGCACCGGCCCCGCCGTCCCCCTCCTCGGGGCTGCCCCCGCCCCGCACCGCCGACCAGGTCCAGCGGGCCCACTGCACGGGCGAGAGGATCTGCCAGGCGCTGAACGCCATCGGCCCCGCTCCGTGCCCGCTCCGCTCCCCGCCGCGCTCACTGCGGCCGCGCCGCCGCCCCCATCGCGCCCCGCTCCGCTCGGGCCGCCCGCCCCCGCACCGCGCCACTGGCGGCGGGGAGCGCCCGCCCCGGGGAGGGGCCGAGCCCGCGCCCCCCCGCCGCCTCCCGGAGCCCCCGCCGCGGGGATGGACGCGGGGATGGACGCGGGGATGGACGCGGGGATGGACGCGGGGCTCCCCGGCCCGCCGCCCCTCCCGGCCGCGGGTGACAGCCGCTGCTTTTCCCTTCTATGCGAGCTCCTAAATTCTCTAATTTCTGCCCAAAGGCGGGGCCGGGCACGTCGCTGTCACCCCTCGGCACGCCCTGCCTTCCCCCCCGCCACAGGGAGCCCCCGCGTGAGAGGGCAGGGAAGTGTGAAACCAGATCCCCGGCGGTTTATCCCACATCGATTTGGTTGCACCTGTGCTGACACGGATTCTTTCCACTCTGGACGTGCCCCAGAAGACCCCACGCGGGCGGGGAAGTGCCCTGGGGGGCGGGCAGCGCCCAGGAATCCTCACTCCCCCCAGGAAGACTCGGTTCCCCCAAGGAAGGGGGCTTCCCAGAGCTGAGGAGCCAAACACAGCGGGCAGGGGCAGAGGGGAGGGAAACACCTGTCCTTTCCACTTTCAAAGGAAATACAGGCCCCAACAGCCCTGGCTGATGCTATATCCTTCCGTGGCAGCAAGTTTATTTATTTACTAAACTATTGTTCTTTAAAAAAAACAGCCGGCAGTTCCCACAGAAATCAACCTTGCTGGCCTCCCTCGGGAACTTTCCCTCAGGAACTTTTTCCCCTAACGAGGGCTCCCACTCCCAAATCCGTCACCTCCCACACGCTTGCTAGAGAGAGGAGGATAACGTTTCTGACACCGTGCCGCAGCACTGGGAGCAATGTCCAGGGCTCTGCAGCAGATCTGTCACGGGCAGTGACATTTGGCAGCTCCCTGGAGCCCTGACTGGTTTGCCCTGGTCCCTTGGGAGTGGCAGACAGCTGTCCTGCTGTGAAACAAGCCTGGCCCACTGCAGAGAACGCCGCTGGCCCTCGCTGACCACACCAAGGGCTCCCATGGCAGGCTGAGCCCACGGCTTCCCCGTGAGTCATCAGGCAGCTCTGGGGGTTGGGAATGCCTCTGCATGGACAGAGAGGCCCCTGGGCCAGAGCAGACCTGTCCATCTGGTCTGGCTGCCTCCAACACCAGCCTCTGTAGAAGCTTCAAAGGGCTCAGTACTCACCGCTGAGCATCTCAAATAACCTCCCTGCAGGGATCCTTTCTCCAGGCTTCCCTCTCGGTGTCCTTATTAGGTATATGTGTCATTCCTGTGTGCTTTCACTCCCCATCCTCTTGAAAAGAAAATCTCTTACCCCTTTCCACAACACTCCTAAGCTTCCCCAAAGACTTCTCTGGGTGACCCAAAGCTGAGGTGCTGCCAGTTCCCAGCACAGGTCAGTGGCAGGAGAGGCACGTGGGCCCCAGGGAACCCCTCAGCCCCTGCACCACGTTGGCCCCCCCATCCCCAGGGGGACAAGGGACCCTGCACACTGCCCTGCTGCTGTAGAGGACACCAAGCAAGAGGGGACTACGTGACTCTTAATGAAGCTTAGCCAAAAACCATGAGTCTGAAGCAAAAAACCAGGAGTCTGAAGCAAAAGCAGAAGCTCCACATCCTGTTGCCCATGGCTGCCGTGAGCAGAGCACAGCCCACTTCCCCGCTCCGAAGCAGCAGAGCTGATTTCTGCAGATGAATTTTACATCAGATCCTCAGCCTGAGCCGCGCTGCAGCAACACGCCGCAGCCTGACCTCATCCTGCTCCTGCCTCTGCTTCCCCTTCCCACCTCCCTGAAGCCAAGGAGCAGCTGAGGAGCTCTGCAGGGACCTCACAGGGGATGGAGAAAGCCGAGTGCAGCGGGAGCAGCAGCAGCACTGGCACAGCAGCAGCAGGGACGAGCCACCGTTGCTGCAGAGGGAAGGAGCTGTGTGTGACCTGCTGGATGAGGGAACTGGGGCACACGAGAGCAGGAAAGCCTCAGGAGCTGTCCTTGTGCAGGCAGTGCACACACTGCATCCAGCCAGGAACCCCAATCCCACCCAGCACCCCAGGAAGGGGCCGGCAGGAACAGGATCAGCAGGACTGCAGAGCCCTGGGGCAGGAAGATCCGAGAGCAGTGCAGGGGCAGAGCCTGCTTCCACCTGCCGTTCCCGGGGAGCAATTAAGAAAATGCCTCGAGTGGCATTTTCCAGCTTGGCACCTGACCCAGCCTGGCAGCAGCACTGGCTGCAAATCACCACCAAGGAGATAACCTGACTTTGTCAGTCACCCCGGAGGCTCTGCCTGCCAAACGCTGCTTGGCACAGTCAGCAAACACATCTCTGCAGAGCAGGGAGGATGCTGACCTGCTTAAAAACACCTGCCAGCAGTTTCCATGCTGGCAGAGAGATGCAGCCCACACAGGCAGCAGCTGGACGGGCTGTCCTTGGCACCGCTGCCACCTCCCTCACTGCTGTCACTGTGCCCAGCCCTGCACACACGCAGGGCTCAGGGACAGGGATGTGCAGCCCACGGACATCTCTGGCAGAGGCTGGGCTGAACTGCCTAAAACCCCACCCACGCTTCTCACACTGCCTGCACTTTCCAGGAGGGAAATTCCAGCGGCCCCTGCTGCACAGAGGACAGGTGGAGCCCCAAATATTTTGGAACTAGAAGGGCCCTGTCATCACAGAAGCTGCAAAAAGAAGCAAAACCTTGCTCAGCTTTTCATGTTTATCCTTGCAGGAAGCCAGCTGCATCCAGGGATAACAGCCCTCATCCAGATGGACCTTCCCTTCACACTGGGGATGAACTTCCTGCTGGCAGTCTGGCAGCAAAAACACAGCGTGCACAATTCCTCTCAGTGTCCCCACACCTCGGTTCCCAGGAAGGGCACAGGGAGTAACGCTGAGGAACAGGAACAGGTACCACACAGCCACACCTGGCTCGGAGCTGCAGTGCCCCAGGCCAGAGGAAGGCGTGCACCTGGAATTTCCCTGCTCAGCCCTTTCATTAGGCAGGAGAACACCTAGTTCTGGCTTCGAAGCTTTTCTGGGCACGGCACAGCAGCCAGCGCTGACATTTCTAGCTCAGAAGCAGATCTTTTGTGGGGTTTCATTTCTCTGCTCCTCTGCAGGGGAGCACCAGGACCAGGGCCCGGCCCCCTGCAGGCAACGCCAGGATGGGACACAAGGACAGCAGGGGAAGGTGGCGACAACCCAGAGATCAGCACACGCAAAAACCACAAATCCATATTTCACTGCTGTGTAAATCTCCCCCACAGCTTGTAACGAGCACCTTATCCACACAGCACTTATCTCCGGCAGCAGAGGAGGTCCGAGGCGTTTCAGGAGCATTTTTCTATTGCTGCATTTTATTCCAGCCGATTCTATCGATCAGCATCTCCTGTGTGCAGCAGCACCTGGAGCATCCCGGGCGTTCCCCAGGTGCGGGAGCATCCCGGCGTAGCCCCAGGTGTGCCAGCCCCCCGGAGCACGTCCAGGGCACACCGGCAGCCCCGGGAGCCCGGCGGGCTCTGCTCTCGCTAGAGGGCTCCCCAGGATGGGTTTCCGAGCGCTGCCGAGCTCTCCGGGCCCGGAGGGCAGCGCTCCTTTGGCTTCTCCTGACCTTGGCAGAATCCCAGCCTGGACACCTCTGGGCACAGCCCGGACCGAGCAGAACGACAGACACCCAATGCCCTGGAATCCAAGGCGGACAAAACCAAGCTGCTCCCATCTCGGGCTCTGCCATCTGCCCGAGAGCACAGCGGGACCCGGGGTGGGACAGAGGGAGCCCGGTGTCACCCGCTGTGGCAGCGCCCCCGAGCTCCAAAGCCAAGCCCGGCGTGGGACAGCTCTGCCGAGCAGCTCGGCTCCCCCGGGACCCTCCCCGGCCTGGGATGTGACAGTTCCCATCGCTACACATTCCATCAAAAGAGCGCTACAGAAATAGAAATAAAGGACACGACTGTCACACACGAGCCTGGACACCAGCAGCCAGCCCCAGGCTCCAGCTGCCTTTCCCCAGCAGATTGCCAGCAAATGGATAAATACAGACATTTGTGGCTGCACTGAAAAGGACCGATGGGATAATGAATGCTCTGCTATTCCTGCATTTTAAAAATGCCAAGCACAGCTTAATCTTGCTGATGCACTCGTGTGGGTGCGAGCTCATTTCAAAAGGAGCAGGCTCCAGCCCTATTTCCACACTGATGCTGGATGAACACAAGCAGCTGCCTTCATCATGCAGCTTATTGACTCCCCCTTCAGCTCCTTTGCTCCCTTTGCTAAAAATATCTGTGCTATGTGGCAGGAATGCTTTTATCAGGTGTTTGTCAGGCCTTGGATCCCTGAGTTTACTCCAGAATCAGTCATTTTGGGAAATGCAGGCAGCACCCTAACCCATAACCTGGGAGACCAGCAGGAATGGGGACAGCAAAGAGTGAGGACAACAGCCAGGACAGGGAGGGGACCAGGAAGATGGTAAAGGGCAGGAGGAACAAAACAAAGTTTGCTCAAGGTGGAGCAAACAGGTGGGAAGGAGAAACAGCTGAGTCCAACGAGGCAGAAAGGAGCAGCTCCATCCACTCAGGGAACACTGGGATGGCTTTTCCACCTGAAAACACCTCTAATGTCCAGGTAGGAGATACTGCAGGAATTAAAGGCAGGAGCGAGCAGTTACAAGGGCAGAACGCGCTTGTTTCCCTTGTCTGAGCCCACTGTTTGCAAACACAGCCTCGCAGGGTCCCCGCTTAAAGAAAACACGTCTGTTCTCAGCAGTGTTCTGGTTGATTCACAGATAAGATGTTTCCACTTTTCCAAGTGTCGCCCCTTCAGTTCCCAGCGCCCGAGCAGCTGGTGGGGAGCAGCTCCAGCTCTCCCCAGCCCGCAGACCCCCACCAGCTCCCACCCGGGGGTCCCGAGGCAGCCCAGCCTCCCTCCTGGGCTGAGCTGACCCCAGGGATGGGGGATCAGGAGCGGAGTGTGCCGGGGGAGAGGGGAAGGGACAGAGGGGAAAGGAACGTTCTCCCCGCGAATTAAACCTCACTCTCCGCTTCGCCGCTCCACAGCAGCGTGCCCGGACCGGTGCCACGCGTGGCAAGGGGGGAACGGGACCCACCCGGACCGCCAGCCGCCCCTTCCCCCCCACTCACCGGCGCGGTGGGGCCCGGGGGGCCCGGGGGTCCCGGCTCTGCGCCGCCCCCATGGCCGGGCTCGCTGCCGCCTCTCCGCCGGTCCCGGCGCGTCCCTCCCCCGCGGGAGGGAGGGAGAGAGGAGGGAGGGAGGGAGAGAAGAGAGAGGGCAGGGGCTCGGCCGGGCTCGGGGGGGGCTCGCACGGGCGGGGAGTTGTTGTTGTTTGTTTTATTCTACATACTAGTAAAGGAATGTTATTCCTATTCCCATATCTTTGCCTGAGAGACACTTGATTTCGCTATTCTAATAATTCAGAGGGAGGGGTTTTCTCCATTCCAAGAGAAACTTTTTCTGCCTTCCCTAAAAGACACCGAACCCCCAAACCCTCCCCAGCAGGAGCCAGGGGAGGCAGAAAAAGTTTCTGCCTCCCCTGGCAGAAGAGGAGGCAGAAACTGCCCCTGGATGTGGGGCTGGCACGGTGTCACCCTGATTTTTTTAAGATTTTCTAAGCCTTCTGATGTTTATGTTTTTGTAATGAATTTTCCAACGCACCTTATGTAAATAACTTACTGTTTTGTTTTCTTTTATAGAAGAAGAGAAATTTGATGGACTGTTGGTTTGTCCAGTGTCATTGGAGAGGTGGCACTGTCACCCTCCACTGTCACTTTTGGAAATCTATAAATGTTAGAGTCAGAAAAAGAAAAGTCACTTTTTTACTTTAGAAAAAGCAGCAAGTTCATGTCATGTTGTTTTGTGTCCTGTAGTGACAGCATGGGGCAGTGACTGTGGGAATGAGAGATGTGTTGGGAAGGATGAAAGTTTGACCAGAAAGTCTCACAGATGTGTGTGCTTGGCAGAAAGATTTTTGAATGTAGAGTCTGATGAAGGAATAGAGTTGGAAGCAAGTTTTGATAGAGAAGAAAAGAATTGCTGAGCCAGTCTGACTGGCTAACCAAGGAGGCAAAGGGTGTGTTAGTGAGAAGGGGTTTTATGGCTCAGAGCAAAGGATAAACCCACCCCAAACAAGAAAATGTTTGTACCAAGCAGGAAGAGAGCACAGGCAAACAAGGCAGCAAATGTGGCAAGTAGAAAAAAGGTCTCAGAATTTTAACTGAAAAACAACTTCTAGCTTAAACTGTGATGTACTGACTTTAGTGATTGGGGAACAGTGACATGAATATGGTAATTACAGGAGTTATGAGAGGCTGTAGATAAAAGTTCAGGTATAGATTGGTTGTACTGCATTAAGATGCTCAGCAAAGAAAAGTAAATAATGCACTGTAACCAAACCCAAAGGGTGTCCAGGCCTGCCTGCAGCTGGAGCTGACAGCTGTGGGCACAGCTCTGCCACCCACGGCCCTGGGCTGCTGTGACATCTTGGATGGAATAAACTGCATTCTGTATATAACAAACTGTATTTTGAAGAGCCCCTGGAGTCCCAAATCTCTCATTTAGGCTCATAAAATGCACGGAATCACTTGGGTTGGAAAAAGCCCTTGAAAAATCCCAACATTAACCCAGCACTGCCGAGGCTGCCCCTGCCCCCTGTCCCCAGGTGTCACATCTACAGGTCTGTTAAATCCTTTCAAAAATGGTGACTTCACCTCAGCCTGTGCCAGGGCTGGATGACCCTTTCCATGAAGAAATTCTCACCTGCTCATTTACCCACTCTCAGCAGCCCCAGCACAGCCTCTCATGCTGCACATTCAAGGAGAAATGGGGTCTGAGCCCCTCATCCAGGGCACCTGATCTCTGTCCAGATGCCCTGACAAAGTGCTGCTGTAATTTCTCCCCTGAGGACTCTTCCCAAATCTCCTTGCAGGGGAAGCCAAAGAGCCAGTCCTGATGCCAGGGGCAGCCAGACCCCTCCATGGGAGGAAGATTTAAGGTCACACTTTAAAAGCTCAGAGGTGGCCCTGCTAAGGAAACGTCCTGGTTGGAGTACTTTTAATTAAAGTGCCTGAGAATGCATCAATTTCTGACAACATTGGAGCCTTTTTACTTTTGAGAAACTGAAAACTGGAATATTAATCTTTTTTTCCCCTGTCAGTCAGGGTGTTCTGGCTGGAGCTGCAGTGTTTCTTGGCAAGAAAAGTGTCAATGCCCTTGAAAGCTCTCACCTTTCTAAATAAGAATAAAAACAAAAACAGAAAAAAAGCCAACCAAACTTTCCTTGGATGAAAAAATGCCCTGCCATGCTCAGCTGCTCTCCTGCCTACGACGGTGCCCAGCGTGCCCTCAGCCATGCCCACCCACGGGGACCCCTCTGCATGCAGGGGGGCTCCCACAACAGCCCGACCCCCCCCAGAGCCCTGAGGTGCCCCCGGTAGGAGCCAGTGTTACCTGTGCTGCCGGCGAGCCGGGGGAGAGCTCGGAGGCTGCTGCCGGTCACCAGGTTGGCCACCAGGGCTGAGTCAGGTGACAGCCATGTGGGACGTGGCGTGGGGCCCTGCCAGCTGCATGAGGCCAGATAATCCCTGGCAGCGCTGCAGGCACACCCTGCACCCCACCGAGCAGCCTGGGCACTGCGGGCACCTGCCTGCACCACTGGTGGCACCTGCACCACTGGTGGCACCTGTCCTGGGATGCTGCAGCCTCCTGGCACTGCAGCAGCACCACGTGGGTGAAGGAAAACCCATCAGGAAATGGCTCTGAGCGTGGCCCAGGGACAGGTCTGCTCCAAATCCAGCTTGGCCCTTCCATTGCTGTGCCTTTGGTTTCAAAGGAATTTCCTCCAGCCGTTTCTGAGCGGTGCATTTGGAAACGCTGCCCTGCCCGGCTGGGCCAGGCTGGGACACACACATACACACCTCCATCGGTTGGACAGAGCTGCCAGGACCTGCCTGCACTCCAGGCTGGGATGCTGCATCCAGAAATGAATCCCAGAAATGAAAAAATGCTTCCACGAGGCTTTGCTGGGCTGAGGATCGCTCCCCAGCGGCAGGAATCCAGCATTTCTGTAAAAGTGCATCGTGTCGGAGCAGGGATCTAAACTGGAGGGGTGAATCTGACCTGGAGCCAAGGCTCCAGCACACACACATTAAAAACCAGCATTAAAAAATCCGGGCAGGGCCCACGGATGCCAAGCAAGCCGGGGACAGGCAGTGGGGACATGTGACAGTGTGGCTCCAGGCTCGGCAATTTCGGCCACAGTCCCCACCCTCCTTGGCAGGGTCCCACCCTGTGAGGAGTAAACACACTGGGATTGCTGGGAAACTGCTGGCTTTCCGGGCAGACCCTGGAGGGAAACTCAGGAGGGGGAAGGCACCAAAATTAAGTGACAATTATGTAGCACACCAGCAGAGAAAACCAGTTTCCAAATCCAAGAACCCTGACGTCCTTCCCCACGCTCCCCAGAGTTCCCTCAACCTGACAAACGAGCAGGAGAAAACCTGTTTCAGCTTTTCCCAGCCCCTCAGGACAGCAGGAGGATCAGTGTCACTGAGCCACAGCCTCGGCCTTAGAGCAGTGCCAGGTGCTGCTCAAACCCCCAGGAGTCCCAGAGCAGCCCCCAGTCCCACCTGGGAGGTGAGCAGAGCTGCAGGAGAGGCTTTGCTTCCCGGCTGGGCCAAGTGTCACAGGACCTTAAACTGCCACCAGCACCCTGCCCAGAGAGCTGCCACTGCAGGTGCCCACAGGGCTGGCTGCCAGTCACACAGAGCAGCCAGATGTGCCCCAGCTGTGAGGTCCTACTCTTTGGCAGCAGAACTCAGCTCAGGTGGGGCTCCTGCACCCCCAGGAGCACTGGAGCTGGCCAGCAGGACGGCTGTGGTCTGCCAGGGGCAGCTGGTAATCATTATCCTCGTGCTAATTCCATGGAAATTTCCATGTGCCTGCGAAAGAGGCAGCCAAGCCCTTCTGCTGCCCGGGGCAGAGGTCTGCAGAGGTTTCCAGGGTCTGGGACTAAGAGCCCAGTCTGTCACATGGATGCTGTTTAAATGCCTCCTTGGAGCTTTCCATCTGAACACCACCAGCTCCAAACCCGCCTGGAGCTGGCAGCACCGGGCTCCGAGGTGCACCTGGGCGTACCTGGGCACCCGAGCTGTGCCCGGCAGAGCAGCAGCACAGCGCCTCGGGGCGGGAGCGCTGTGCCTGAGCCCTCTCCCCTTCTCCCCTGCGCTGGCCCGGAGCTCTGGTGGCATCTCCCGAGGGTCCCGAGGGAGGGCAGGGGGCGTGAGCGGCGTGCCAGCGCACATCGCACACATCGCACACATCGCACACATCGCACACATCGCACACATCACCCCGTCTGGCTCCGGCAGCGCCTCCCTAGCAACCCAAACAGAGCCACAACAGCGGCCTGGCGGCGGATCGCATCCCGGCCAGCTCCGGAGGCTCTGGAGGAGAGCCCGGCGTGGCCACACGGCCCGGCAGGTGCCGGTGCCCCCGCTCTGCCCGGGAAAGCGCCGTGCCAGCGGCTCCCTGCAGGGCAGCGCGGCAGCAGCTTGTGCTGTCCAAGGTTTCTCCCAGGGTTTGCCGTGGCACGGGGCTGGTGGAGCCTGGGACAGCTCTGCACCTCGGTCCCTGCTCTCCTCCTCCCTCCAGCCTGGGCAGGCAAGCTCCGGGTGAGCGTCCCAGCCCTCAGCTCCCTTCTCCTTCCTACCTTGGCAGTGGCAGACTTGTCCCAAGCTCTGGCACTCTCTGCTACCTGTCGGGGCTCCTTGGACAGGCGCTCGCGTAGCAGCTGCCTGGGAAGGAGCGGGGAGGAAGGAAGGGGATGGACGGGGTGGGGAGGGCCGGGCGGAGGGTGTCTCTGCGCCCTGTAGCCGGGGGGGAAGGAAGGAGGACGTTTTGTAATATTTGGCGAGCGCTCGCACGGGCAGAGCGAGGGAAGCGGGGGCGCGCACGGCGCTGGGAGAGCCGCGCACCGGCCGCAGCTCCGCCGGTACCGGCGCCTGGCGGGTGAACGCCTGGAGCTCATGCCGGGGCCTCACTGGTGTCATGCCGTAAAAATGCACTCTCGGCTGGAATTTGGCAGCCTAGGCCGTGAGAGGGTGGGAACCTCTCTGCTTACAGAGGGAGCGGGAGCTGGGGCTGCACGGAGAGGTGATGGGGAGCTGTTCGGAGCTGTGAAAGGATGGGGATGGATGGGGAAGGAGGGCTGCGGGCAGCAGATGTGCCCGCGGATTGGAGCCCAGGGGTGCCTGCGGGACACGGCAGGGACAGACGGAGCCACGCAGCTCCCCAGAGCAGCGGGGCAGCGCCCGAAGCACCGGGGAGCAGCCCTGGGGCTGTGGGAACAGCAGGAGGTTTGTCTGGGGACACATTTTGGAGCAGAGGAGCTGTGAGGGTCCCAAGGTTTTGTTATGGGCCCCACCCCAGCGAGGGGCTCTGAGGTATTGCTCTGGTGAGCATCTCCGCAGCTTCTCGTCCCCATCCAGCTCCCGCTCCCCCTTGGGGCAGGCCCCCCCCGCCCCCTTTCCCCATCACCCCCCAGTTTGCCTAAACCCAAACTTCAGCCTGGTCCCCGAGCATCCCCCCGGGCGGGGCTCAGCCCGCGACACGCACACGGAAATCGGCTCAAGCCATTCCGCTGAATCCCCCCGGCCTTACCCCGAAGGGTTCGTGCCAGAGGTGCCAGCCTGGTGCGGGCTGCGAGCGGGGGCTGGCAGCGACCCCCGGCCCCTCCCGACCCCCGGCAGCCGCCCGCTCCTGCAGAGGGAGCGCAAGGAGCGGGAATGAGCCACGGGCTCCGCGCAGCCATTTCGTCCTCGGCAAGCGTCAGCAGGGGTGTTGCTTCCCAAAGAGAAGAGAAAACTCCGCTCAGATGGGAAACTTCCCCTCGCAAAGCAATTGTGCCGTCTGTTCCCGCAGTGCCCTGCCCGGAATTCCCTTCCCAAACCCCCAGGACCCACGGCATCCGTGCAGAGAATGAACCTGCCCTCTTCACTCCCCAAAAGCAGGGCCGTGAGTGGAAAGGACCCTGCTGCACCTTCCATGGACAGGCAGGGTGGGGAGTGGCAGCCCGGGAGCCCCAGTTACTGCTGCCTTGCCGGGTTCTCCCTGCCTGCTCGCCCTTCCCATCCGTCTCCCTCTCTCTTTTTCTCTCTCGATGCCTCCAGCAGGAGGCAGAGGATCCACCCTGCTGGGGTGGCTGCTGTGTCCCACCTGTCCCAGCAGCCACGGGAGCCACGCTTGGCTCTGCGTGCTGCCAGCCCCATGCACTGACACCCCAGAGCCCGTGTTCTGCCCAGGGTTTGGGGCAGGAGAGCATTCCCAGCTGCTGCAGCCTCAGAGGTTGCTGTAGCAGCGGCACTTGCCTGCTGGCCCCAGTCTAGCCTTCAGCTCCCATCTCCCAAGGGGCTCTTTCTCTCCAGCTGGAACTTCCTGTTGGCTCTCATTTTCATTCTTTACCTCTTCAGCAGTGCAGAAAATTGGCACTTAATGTGCCCTGTGAGGCTGTGTGGTAGCAGCTTAATTGACCCTGCTTGCATCACCCTGGCCACAGCTCGGTCAGCGAGCTCAGCCTTGGGCCACGTTCATTTCCCACCTCCCCCTTTGTTTTCCTGCCCTTCTCAAGGTGCTGCTGGTGTTTGGCTCCAGGTGAGGGTCACAGAGAGCCCAGGCTGCTCAGAGAGCTGCAGGGAAGACAGATTTGCCGCCCAGGGAAATCTGCCTTCCTGCAGCCCTCCATCCTCTTCTCCTCCCTCATCCTCGTGCCTTCCCCAGCTGCTCAGCAGGTTGCTCCCAGCCCTGCACATCCCAGCATCCCACCTTTGATGAGGGGTGTGGCTGCAGCTCTGGGAGCTTCCCCAAGCACTGCAAATCAGTCAGAAACCTGAGCTGCTGGTTGCAGCCCTGACCTTGCCAGTTGTTTTCCAAGATCTGCTCCCAGGCATCTGGCCTTGGGTGAAGGGATTGCAGAGTGTGTCAGTCCGAGCCAGAGCAGTGGGGACCAAGTGGCACACTGGCCAAAAAGCTTATGATAAAACCAGACCTGTAGCAATCACCCAGATGTGGTCTCAGCTTAGCTCCAGTTCCCTCATTGCATCCTTTGGGGCAGAGATTGCTGCAGGAAGACCTGAAATAATTGGTGTTCAGAGCGTCGTAAAACTCCACGTGAGGCTGACACCCCAGGCAGGACTGCATTGTGGCAGATGTCTAGCAGGGGAATAAGATTTTCCAGGTGAATGAAGGAAATGCATGTAGCCATTGTTTTGGGGTGTTCCTGAGCACTGCTGAGGAGAAGTGGCTGCTCACTGCTGCTGTCATGGGAGAGTGGAGCGCTGCCACCAAGGCTGTGCCCAGCTGCTGCTCTGGCACTCAGCCAGCAGGACCCTCCTCACCCCAGCGGGCTCTGGGGGACAGCAGGGCCACACCAGCAGCAGCAGGTCCTGCAGATGTCCCTGCAGGCCCCTGTGGAATTCCCTGGGCTTGGGTGCAGGTTCCCAGGGCAGGGCTAAGGCAGCACCTCCACCGCTGCGTGCCTGGGATGCTCTGTTAACGAGGAGGGTTTCCTCCGATTGAATATCTCACCACTCAGTTTGTGTTGGAGCATGGAGTCCTTCCAGCACTTGGAATACAATGAGTTAGTATCTGCTGCTCTGGGGTTTGCATCCTGGCCAGCTGGGAGCACGCTGGGACCAGGCTGCAGCACAAAGAACAATGGGAAGGCTCAGCAAGGGGCTCCGGGGGTAAGACCCAGCCTTGGTGACAGCGCTGCTGCTGGGGCTGCTCCCAGCTCTCTGATTCTGCCCCAGGAGAAGATCACAGCCTCCAGAGCCTCCTTTTAACTCTGCAGCTCATCCCCTCACTTGTCTTTCCTGCTCTTTCAGGCGGTGGGCTCTGCGTGCCAAATGGGATGCTGGGGAAGGCGCTGCTGCCTGGATGGGCTCCAGCTGCAATGCAACTAATCCATTTTTATAGCTGGGAGCAGGTGTCTCCTGCGTGGCCAGCAGCTCCTC
The DNA here is from genome assembly GCF_027477595.1 of Haemorhous mexicanus. Taxonomy (NCBI): domain Eukaryota; kingdom Metazoa; phylum Chordata; class Aves; order Passeriformes; family Fringillidae; genus Haemorhous; species Haemorhous mexicanus. The sequence continues at coordinate 2,888,106 of NC_082370.1, read as the reverse complement.
TAAAGACCACTCTTTTTATTTGGCCACAAGCACTGCAGGGGTCCAGAGGCATTGGCCACCACTCAGTGCCCTCCAGCTCCAGAAATGCCCTGTGGGGCCACGGTTCTGCTGCATCACCCCAGCCTCACCCAGGAGAGCAGGGAGGGCTCTAAATGATTGTTGGCATCCCTGGCCAGGGTCACAGGACCTGCACCTCACTCCTGGGCTTCAGAGCCACAGGGTGTCACCCTGATTTTTTAAGATTTTCTAAGCCTTCTGATGTTTACATTCTTGTAATGAACTTTCTCACACCCTTTCTTATTGGTTCACATTCTTTTATGGAGGAGGAGAAATTTGATGGACTGTTGGTTTGTCCAGTGTCATTGGAGAGGGGGCACTGTCACCCTCCAACCCACTGCCACTTTTGGAAATCTATAAATGTTGGAGTCAGAAATTTAAAAACTCTCTTTTTACCTTGGAAAGAGCAGCATGTCCATGTTGTGTTATTTCCTGTCCTACAGTGACAACAGTGACCAGTCCTGGGGCTGTGCAGTGCCCCCAGGGCTTTATGGACTGACCTGTGTGTGCCTAAAATGAAGAACACAGCTTGGGGATGTGGAGAAATTCCTTTTTGCTTGTACTTTTTGCTTGTACTTCCCCCCTTTCCTGTGGCTGGGAAGAGCCAGTACCTGTGGGGAGGAAAAGAAAAGAATCTACTGTTGGAGCCGGAGATAGGAAAGGCCAAAGGGTTTGTTTTCCATCCTCAGCAATGCAGCAAGTGGAGCTCAGTCAAGAAACCCCATCCAAACCCACAGCTCTTGAAGCTGCTCTGGGCAAACAAAACCTCAAAGGGCCTTCTGTCCTTTCCCATCCCATTCCCGCTCTGGAAGGGAGAAGTGACCCAGGGCTGCAGGACAGGGGAGCCTCAGCTGAGCCACAGCAGAACTGAGGCACAGCCCCATCCCCAGAGGAGCTCCTGGAGGAGCTGCAGCCACAGGTCCTGCAGCTTTGCTGAGGGGAGCAGGTCCTGGAGGGCACAGAGACCCCAGGAAGGGCCGGGGCCCCAGCCCAGGAGCTTCATTGCAGCAGCTACTGACGAGCCTGGACTCGTTGGCCCTGCTGAGACAAAGAGCCATTGCTGAATTCAGCTGCCCTGGGTATTTTTTTCCCTCTTCGATGAATCACCTGCTAAAAATATTATAAATTGAGTCGCTGGCCAGACCTTTCACTTCTCTGGAAGCAAAAATATTTATTTTACTCAGGCCGTGCCTGTGTTTTAGCAGAACTTTATGATCAATTTTGGAGGAATGTGCCATGCTATATATTCAAATTACAGCTTTTTTTTGGATCACAGCGTAAGTTTAAAATGTCTTGTTTAAGACACAACTGTCAAGCTGCCAGAAAAATGCATTTTCAGCTGTTTTCCTCCCAAAAGCAGCAGTGTTGCTCCATTGATGGTTATTGTCAGCCCAGGTGTGTGCCTGCTCCAGGGCTTGGTGATCGAGGGGTGCAGGCTGGACTGGCTTAGACTGGGAGCTTCCATGGAAAAAACAGCACTCAGTTCCCAGCACCACCACAAAGTCAGGTCCCAGGGAGCTCTGGAGCTGCCTGGCTGGTGGGGACACATCCATTCCCACTGAACAAGGCTGCATTTTTGGGAACTGGAGTGGGACCTTCTCCTGCCCAGGTTGCAGGCAGGTGCAAACCTGATGCAGGTTGTCAGACAGGCACCAGCACAATGAGATCCTTGAGGACAGGATCATCACAGGGCTTTGTCCTGGGAGCACCTTCCTCCTCCTGAGGAGCCTGGAGCCAGGCTCTGTGCCCCAGGCCACCGAGATCCCACCAGGACCACGCACCACCAGCTCCTGTTGCTCTTGCTCCCGTGCCAGGCACACCTTCCCCATAAACCCTCATTTGAATTTAAGGAAGGAAATGAGGGAAATTTCTTTTGCTTCAGGGCAGAGAGAATAATGGGATCTTTATTCCCCAGTAATTAAGCTGATTTTTTTGTGGGTTTAATTTACACTCCCTTCCAGCCTCCCCTGCAAAGTGGGAACGTGGCTGTGGGTGGGCAGGGAACATCAGCCCCGCTGGGCACCGGGACCAGGAGTGTGTCAGGGCATCCCTGAGTGCTCCTGCACTTGGGATCCTCTTCATGCCAAGTTTTCCAAGTGGGAGGAGCTCTGCCCACCGCTTCTCCCAGGTCTGCCAGCCCCCTGGCACCTGCTCCGTGCCACTGCTTCCCTGGACAAAGCATTCACAGCTTGCAGCCGCGGGGATGAGCTGGATGCCGTCCCTTCAGCCCGGCCACGAGGAGCAGGGCAGGGCGGTGGAGCAGAGCCCCCGAGCAGCATCTGCCCCCGCGGCGGTTTCCCTGTGCCGGATGTCGCAGCCACATGGCAGCACAGCACATGTGGGAGCTCTCAGCCCACCTGGCACATCCCCCGAGGAGCTGGGCTGGCCTCCTGGGGCACCGAGGGGTTCCTGCCTCCGAGGCAAAGCCGGGATCGGGCACAGGAGCATCCTCAGCCCGACACCGGCAGAGCCAAGGCACAGCCAGACTGCAAAAACAATCTCACAGAGATATTCACACCCACGTGGAATTCCCAGCGAGCAGAGAGTGGTGTCTTCATCACCGATTTCAAGTGCTTAAATACCTGAAGCCAAAAGCTCTGCAGGGGAAGGCCCTGAGCAGCTGTGGGAGGACATGAGGGGTGCCCTGGCTGCCCCCCACCCTCCTGGCCCTCCCTCGCTGCAGGGCACATGGCAAAGGAGAGGGAAGCCAAGCCCAAATGAGAACCTGCTGTGTCTGCTCTGTGCTCCTGGGCTGCAGAGGGGCAGCAGCACCCCCTGCCCCAAAGCCAGCCCCATCACAGGGCATGCAAAACCCACAGCAGCACCTGCTGACCCCTTTCTTCCTCTTATCCTGTCCAAGGGGATGATAAGAATTCAGACACCTTAAAATCCACCATCTTTCTATACAAGTCACAATATTAAATCTAGTTTCAATATCAGCAGTGAGTTTCCTTGGAAATGGTGAAGAAAACAGCAGCATTAATTAAAGGCACAGCCTTTTGTGTTCATTCCTCACTAGCTGTCTTTTTTCCACTCTCCTCTTGCATATTTGATCTGCTCAAAGCCGAGGAAATGTTACCCACAGCTTTACAATAGCAACAATTTCCAGTGCCTGCTTAGTCACTGGGGAATTTCTTGGATTTTATGTTTTCTGAAAAAACAGAACCACCATGGCCTTGGTCAAAATTCAGACTAAGGCTCACCAATATTTTATACTTGTGGTTGGAGGTGAAATTCCCCTCATAACTTTTTGACAGTGCTGTGGCCTTTTGTACATGTACAGGGCTCTGAGCACCCTGCTGGAGCTGAAGCTGTCCCTGCCCATGGCAGGGGATTGGACTAAATGAACTTTCAAGGTCATTTCCAGCCCCAAAGACCCTGTGATTCTATGAATTCTCATTCAGGGCTGCTCCACATCCCCACACAAGTGTCGGTCAGATGCAGATGAAGAGCCCATCCTGCAGAACAGGCTCAGGAAGTTTCTGTCCTCGGCTGAAACCCCTTTGGTGTGGAAGAGCCTGGAACTTATTACAAATCGCTTAAGTAACTTTGGCTCACTCATGCTGATTAAATTGCTTCCCTGACTATTCCAGAGGCTCAAAACCACCAGCAGCTCCCAGGCTCACTGTGCAAAATTAATTAAAGCAGAGGGTAACTTGGCAAGGACAAGAAAAGAAAGTCTGATAGTAAGGAACAAGCCCGGTGCGGGGGCGTTTGCTGGAGCACGTGCCTGTGGGTGCTGGTGGGTGTTTCAGATCCAGCCTCACGCTGGAGAGACCTCAGCTCACACACAGCACCACCCTCAGCCCTCAGGGCTTTGCCAAATCTGGGCATAAAAATAAACTTGGAAGTTCAGTGCAGAATCCCAGCACCAAGGCAGGGACCCCTGGGTTTCCATAGGAAGCAGAATTAATGGCTTGGCAGAAGGGGCGCCTTTCCATTTTTGTACAAGAATTTCCTCCGCCTCCTGCAGGAAAAAAAAAAAAAAATGTTCTGTAAGAAACACGGATTCAGACAGTTCTCCAGAACCTGGCAGCAGCTCCGAGGCATCCCGGGATTCCAACAAAAACCAAGTGGACCATCACTCCTCTCTTCCTTGAAAGCAGCAGCAAGGCAAGCACAGAGAGGCACCAGGCACCTGGGCCGTGAGCTGCACAAGGGGAAATGGGCTCCAGGGGCTTTGGACATGCTCAGCTCATCCCGTGGAGGTCCCTTTTAGCCCCCTGTGGGGAGGGGAGGGGGCTCAGTGATTAAGCAAGAGCCCTGGGAGCAGGACAGAACCGAGCCTGAGCCCGACCTTCTCCCCCCTCCCCTTCCCCAGCGTTATCTGAAACCACAGCCCTGACTGGCTGCAGTTCTCATCCATCTGCAAAAGCACATTAAGGAGGGAGAGAAAGGTTGGCAGCTGACCACGAACCAAATCCCCCGAGAGGTCCTTACCTGACTCCAACCAGATGCTGTTTATCAGCCCGAGCATTCGCTACATGCCCGATGTGACTGAGACAGGAGAAATACAAGAAATGCTTGTTATGCTCAGGGCTTCGGGGGGTTTTCATCCTCAGGCCGGATATACAAGTTCCAGGAGAGGAATATGCATCCCTGGAGTCCTGGGCTGAATCTGGAATTCATATACTCTGTGAATGTACTTTATTTAATGCAGGAATCAAGAAGGGGTTTGGAATTATTGCACTGGAGAGTTTGATTGCGTAGTTACAGCTTGGAATTAAGGAATAGCTGCAGGTCTGTAGGGCAGTTCCATCCCCATGGAAAGGGCAGGATGGTGTGTTCTGGCTGCACTGCTCTGTCCCTGTTCTCCACCCACTGCCCTACATGTGCTGAAGCCTGAGAGAAGGTTCCAGTGGGTCTGCCCTAGCCCTGCACGTTTCCCATCCCAGATCTCCCTTTGGATTCAGCCAGCAAAGCCCATCAGACCAGGAAGAGGCAGCACAGTGACAGCACAGGTCCCAGAGCCCAAGGAAGCCTCTCAGAGCAGCCCAAGAACCAGGGCCAGGCTGGGAGGGGGGAAGGATGTGCTGCCAAAACCAGGGCAGCAGTAACCTGGAACAGCCATCCAGCCCCAGCAAAGGCAGATGTGTCTGCTGGGAAAACAAGGCAGGACTCCCTGAGAGATGGCTGTATCCTTGTGCAAGCACATACCTGTGTGTTTCTATAGATGTGCATGTGCCTTTCACGTGTTCCAGCCTGGCTTTAAGGATCTAACACAGTTTTGCTGCATCACCATGCTTTATCTGACACCTGCAAGGTGAATCTGTCCCTGGAAGTGCCTCATCCTCACCTGTGTCCCACTATCAGCTCTGCAGAGCGTGGTGCCAGCAGCTCCCAGGGCTCTGGGCACCTGCAAGGCTCTGCTCTGTGGAAATAAACATCCAAAGCCCCAGCCCAGCTCTCAGAGTCATGGGGTGGGCTGCTACAGTCACTTTCATAAAAAGCTTTTATAGCCTGGAGGGACCTGATTGCTAATTAACAGCTAATTAATGTCAGATTAACATCTGGAGGAGCCCCGGAGCCAGGGGGCACCCTGGGGGCTTTTCTCCCCACCGCAGGCTGGGTGCTAGACTCTCCCAGGTACTCCTGCAGAGCTGCAGGCACTGAGCAGAGGGAGGGCACCCTGGCTGCTCCCTCCTTTGCTTTCCCAAGCAGATCTGCAGGGAAGAACCATCTCCCCACACAGCCCCCGGCCCTGCTTTGGGACCCTTGGGGATTATCAGCAAAAGGCATTTTTTGGAAAGGCTGTGCCATGAAATTTGGGGTAGGGAAAGTGTCACATCCCAGGAGATGCCCTGGCCAGCTGATCCCAGGTGACAGGCAGGGACAAGCCATCAGGAAGGTGCTGAGGAAGCGGGTGAAGAACACTTTGCTGCATCAGTGTCTCCTGCTCCACCAGCTGCTGCGTAAATCACGTTGGCTTCAGAACCTGCTGGCAAAACATAAAGCAGTCTCCGTGCTCCAGCCACCACAAGGGTATTAATCAGGCTAAAAATATAAAAACAACATGAAAAACACCATCTAGGGGGTGTGCGGCATCAGCCGCTCGCTCCGGGAGCTTGGCCAAGTGCTCATATCTCCACTCTCATAAATACACCAGGAAAACACATTATCTCTGCAGTGCTCTTGGAGCAGGGAGAGCTCAGAGCAAAGCAGGCCATGGCACCTGCTGCATTTTAATGAGCCTTCGTCATCACCTGTAGGGAAATTGAGATTTAAACAACTGTCCTGCAGCGCCCTGAGCTTCCCACCGCAGCCCTGGCAAAGCTGGCATCAGCAGCGTGAGGATCTGCAGTGCCAGCAGGGCATTCACACAAATCCCCCCGTTCTGGAGTGTCAGAACATGACCACACATCCATGTCCTGGGCCAGCAGCACTGCCAGGGGAGCACCAGGCACTGGGGTGTGGGAGTGTGGCCTGGCTGGTGTGACAGATGCACCCTGGTAAAAAAAAAACACAAAGAAAAGCTTTATCATGTTCAGGCAGCCCAAAGAACAGAGCTGATGTAGAAAACACGCCCTTTGCATGGCTCTCCATTGCCCATAAAGCCATAAACCCCTTTCAAATGCTCCATCCCCCTAACTTTTGGATGTCATTAAACGCTTTATTAATTTACTCCAAATGTCTTCGCTCATATTGCAGCACGGCTAACCCCATCAAAAGGAGACAGCACAGTGCTTAGGCAGCACTTCTGCTCTTCAAAGCCTGTTACTGAGATTAATTGCTTCTCTCGAGTCCTCTGTGAAGGGGGAACATGAGGATAGTTGTTATGAGTGCTGGGTGTGAGGGGGAAAGCGAGATCCAAGGTAAAAGCAGAGTTCCAAGCATTGGCTGGAGGGGATGGGCTGTGCAGGCTGCAGGGGAGGCCCCCAGGACTGCTGCTGGACGTTCCTGCAGCTCCTCAGGGGAAGGCAAAGCGCAGCTGGGCAGTGTGGTGCCACTGCAGAGCTGAGTGCCGAGCTCCTGGCATCTCCCACCTCCAAAAATCCTCCCTTGGGCGAGAGCCGAGCGTGTCCTCAGGCTCCCCACTGCTCCTTTCTAACCTCTGCTGCCTGCCAAGAGCCTCTGCAGGCAGAGCTCCCTCCTCCATCCCAATTTATCCCATGATGTCACCAATCCCAGTCCATCCTCACATCACCAGTGCCATCATCAGTCCTTCCCCACATCCCCGGGGTGGCAGCGGGGCTGGGCAGGCAGGACCCACAGCAGCAGCCCTGCCCTGTCCCACAGCACAGCTCGAGGACCCAGTCTCAGTGGCACTAAGGAGGGGCTGCACAGCCTCCCAAAACCTTCCTGGCTGCCCCCCAGCCTGGCTCCCTCTGGTACCTGTCACCATCACATTCTCTGGAAAAATCTCTTTGCCCAGGGTTCTTCTCCTGGGAAGCTGAGAAGCCTCAGAGAAAAAGGAAAACAATAATTATCTGATTCACTTCTCCTGTGTTTTGCTGCTTTGGAATGTGGTTTGGACATTGTTCACCAACTGGTGATTGTTTCATTAAATTTCATGTGAATTGTTTTTACTTATTGGCCAGCTGGGGCCAAGCTGTGTCGGACTCTGGAAAGTCACAAGTTTTCATTATTATCTTTTTACCCTTCTGTCTGTATCCTTTCTGTATTCTTTAGTATAGTATATATACTTTAGTAGAGAATACTTTACTAAAGCATGCTATAGTATAGCATTCTTTAATATAACATAGTATCTTAAAATAATAAATCAGCCTTCTAAGAACACGGAGTCAGATTCGTCATTTCCTTCCTGCCACGGGGCACCTCCCAAATCCAGCAGGTACCTGCGGAGGATCCTGCAGGGAGGAGCGGCGGTGCCCGCGCTCCGCGGCCAGATGCGCGCCTCGCCCAGGCTGCCACGCTACATCTGCTCCGCGTTTTGGTTTCCATCGCCGAGCTCACCACATCCCCCCGGCCGGCTGGAGGCGAGGAGGCGAACATCTGGAAGCAATCGCGGCTGTCACGCTTCAAGGAGATACTGCACCGCAGAGAGGAGAACCCGATCCCGCGCCCCGGCAGCCTCCTCCCGCCCGCAGCCCGGCAGATGAGCAAGAAGCGGCATCCTGCCTCGGGCTGCCTCCTGCCTGGTCCCCAGCCCCTCCCAGGAAGGGCAGCACCGGCCAGCAGCGTGTCACTGGGCAGAGGGACGGGGCTGAGCCCCGCGGGGAGCTGCCAGCCCAGGCTGCCAGCCCAGCTCCGTGCTGGAGCAGGAGGAAGCTCCCCAGGGACTTGGCTCTCTATTTTGGACACAGCTGAGAGCTGGGGTTTTTCAGCCTGGAGAAGAGAGGGTTTCAGGGAGATCTTAGAGCCCGTTTCAGTACCACAGATGTCCAGAGTAACCCTGGCTGCCTCATCTCTGGAGGTGTTCAAGGCCGGGTTGGACAGGGCCTGGAAAACCTGGGACAGTGGGAGATGTCCCTGCTCATGGTGGGGATGGGGGGAACTGGATGGGGCTTTAAGGTCCATCCCAAACCATTTAAGGATTCTGTGATCTCCCTGCTGTGGCCAGGCATCTCCATGAGCCCAGAATGTGTTTGTAAACACCCTGCACCCCAGCAAACCCTGCACCATGCTGGTTTCCTCTGTGCCAACCCCCTGGTGCCCGGGAAGGAGGTGCCTTTCTGTTTAATTAAGTGCCCTCTGTTTTCTGTAGCTCACCAGGGTTCAGGAGCACCATCACTGCAGAACATTTCTGGCAGGGAAGGAGCCCTTGTTCCTTTATGATATGGAATAGTTTCAGCATTAGTTATTCCAAAATCATTCTGGTTTATGAGCAAGCTGCCAATTGGGCAGAGGCAGGAGGCCTGGGTCTGTACCAGGCACTAATAAAACCTTGAGAGGAGCTGTAAACCCCTGCTGGCAGCTGCTGGGGAGGAGGGGGATTACTCCAGGGCACCTCTGCTCCTGCCTCCTCCCAGAGCAGGCAGCAGCAGCTGTGTTTTCCTCTGCAGAAGGGGATAACCATTGCAGGCCACACTCCTGGCAGCACTGAGCTCCTTCTGGTGCCTCTCTCACCTCATCCATTTCCCAAAGCATCTCTGGGTACCCTCCTGCAGCTGTAGGAGAAGGAAAAAGAGGCAGGAGCCTCCTCAAAACACCCAGCTTAGGCACAGAAGATTCTAAATAGCTTCTAATAGTGGTGCTACCCTGGCAGGCTCTGGAGCAGTGAGAGAACAGCACGAGGTGCCAGCCCAGCTCCTGAGAGCCCCCAGCACTGTCTGCAGCAGGGATGGACATCCAGCTGCTGGGGGTGCTGCTCTGGAGCAGGAGGAGAAGATAAATTGATGTGGCACATAGGAGCAACGAGGGCTTGGTGAAAGCCATGAAGAAATAATGAATGGATTAAAATAGAGGATCTATTTCTGGAAGGCCTGGCACAAGATCTGGCCCAGAAAGCCACCTGCAAACCTGGCCAGCACCACTTGCCTGGGTTAGACCTGGAGCTCTGCTCAAAGGCTGAGGCATCCCTCACCCACTGCAGGCAAAGTGCTTGGATGGGCTGGGAGGCACCACTCAGAGCAACCCCAGCACCCAGGGGGGGCTTCCTGGAGCCCAAGGGACTCCCAGGAGGAGCAAGGGGAGCTTGGAAAGGCTCAGAGTCTGTGGAAACAGGCTCTGTACTGTTTGCATGCTGGATCCAGTTACAGGCCAGGTCAATAAAGGACCTGAATTTAGATTTTACAGCTGAAGTAATTGCCACTGGCATGCCAAGGACTCTTTGGCAGGGCAGCAGGTGAGACTGTGGCTGGGCTCTGCAGCCCCCCAGGCTGGACAGCACTTGCTGCTCATTCATTCCTTCCCTTCTGAGAGGGAAACTGCAGTCAGTGGCACACGTGTGGGTGACCCAGGCGAGCCACGGCCACCAGTGCCTTCCTCTCATATCTCCTCCTTGCTTTTCCCCTGAAAACATTCCTTGCTGTGGAAAGCTCCACAGGCAGCAGGTGTGAGGTAGGGCCAGGACAGGGGCAGCAGGGTCCCCTTGGCACCCTGATCTTTTGCTGCCCAGGGTGTGCCCAGCCTGGGGAGCAGCAGAGCCCTGCCCTCACCTGGCCAGCAGGACAGGCAGGGCTCTGCTGCAGCCAGGCACAGCAGCCAGCCTGTCCTCCCTGCAGACACAGGGAGATGATTAATTAAAGTGAGAGAGAACGGGGCTCAGGTGGTTAATTGAACTGAGGCTGCAAATCCAGCCTGGGAGTTTCTGCCTGTGGTCATGCACACGACATCTGCTCTGCTGGGATTCCAGAGATAAAGGCATGAGAGGTGAGAGGATGGAGGAATTCCATGGCAGTCCCCATGGCAGCTCTTCTTTTGCCTGGCACCCTTCAGCACCCTTCAGGCCAAGCCAGAACTCCACAGGGATGTGGACATCCCTGGAAATTCCTGCTCCCCCATGGAAAGGCAGCAGTGCACCCTGATACCATCACCTCGCTCAGCAGAGCTGCCCTGCTGCTGGGGGGGGCTCCTCTCCTGTTGGCATGTTGGGGGACACAGGACAGAGGATGGACTTTGGACCTGGTTAGCATAAGAGATTTGATAACAGCATGCCTTGGCAAAAGCAAACGGAACTTTGAAAATTAGAGCTGGATTGCAAGAAGATTCAATCAAATGGGTTTACTGGAAAAAGAAAATCCCATTAAACTCTGCAAGCAAGAGATGTTGTTAAATGCATAAGTTTGTGTGTGTGATTTTAACTAATCACTGTAGTACACATTACTGGTCTCCCTGAAATAGGATAGAAGTGTTTGTATCCTCTTGGAATCTCTGCTGGTCAGAGTGACCCCCAGATGTGTCAGAAAGTCTCTTTTCTCAGCCCAGTCAAAGAAGGAGTCAGAACTCTTCAGTTTTTGTTCTCAGGGTTGTTTATTGTTTCTTATCTATAAAACTCTTTCTCTGGCCTGCTGAGGTCAGTTCAGCAGGTCAGACAGAGGCATTTTGGCTGCCCCCAGGGTGGTGTTATCTTTTTATATTAAAAACTACGTGGACATTATTTACCGTAACTTTTCAATACTTATTAGTTATGTTAGACAGTGAGTTTCTACTTGAAACTAATTTAAAAATGCCAACATCACTTAGAAGGTGGAGGCTAGGAAGAAGAAAGAAGAAGGGCACGCCCAAATTCCTCCATCTTGGGACCTCAAGCCCCCATTCTAAAAACCCCCCCAAAAAAATCTATTTTTCACCCTGTGACAAGCTAACTGTTATTCTACTTAAACTCTTTTGACTTGTAATTCTTCATATAAAGCTTGGTAATTGTTTTTTCCAAGGGCTAAATCAAAGGCACAGAGGTCTTGGGCTCTGTGCCAAGGTCTCTGAGCCCCCTGGGCAGGGGCTCTAGCCCTCCAGGACAGCCAGAGGAATTTCCTGGGTTCTGACAGTATCCCATAATAAAATGGGATTCTGATCTCCGTCTCTCTCCATCACTGACACTCCCCCACCCCTGCATCAAGGTGACACGAAGAAAATGCCAGTGCTGGGCAGAGCAGTTCAACCCAGAGCTGATGGGAGGGCGTGTGACACCCAGTGCCAGCTGCAGCTCCCACCTCACCTCGGTGCTCAGCCTCGCACTGCGAACATCACCGGGGCTGCGAGGAGAGGAGTGGCACCAGCAAGGTCACTCCAGGGCTGGATCCCTCCTCTCCCTCCCCAAACATCTGTGCAGATGTTAACAGGCGTGCCACGGCTCGGTTTTCCATATGAAAGGCAAAGGGTTAGAGTTGAGCTCTTGGGTAAGCGACACCGAGAAAGTCAAAGTTTAATTGGCATTCCTGCCTGGGATGAAAGCCCGCGGCTGCCGCTGCCGGCACGGGCTGAGCGGGGCCATTGGTCACGGGCTGTAAAGGCCACACACAGGCACCACTGGGGCAGGGCTGCCCTGCCCAGGGGAGCTGCAGCTCTCTCGCCTTGGCCTCTCCCTCCCCACGTCCCCCATGAAGGGGCAGCAGAGCTGGGGAACGTCCCTGCCCACGCACGTGTCCCCCACTGGGGTTGGATCAGTGCTGCCCCATCCCTGTCCTCACCTGCCCCATGGGGATGGATCCCTGCTGGCCAGGGAGCCACCATCTGCTGAACACCCCTGGCCACTGCTTTTCCAGTTTGCAAAGAGCCCAGGGGGCTCAGGCATCGCCCTCACCTGTGAGCAGAAGGAAGGCACGTCACCTGTGCTGCCATTGGGCTCCAGGTGTGGAGGAGGTCCCACAGCAAGGGCTTCCCAAACTGCCTGGGAAGGGTTATCCTGCTAAACTGAAGGTCTAGCAGATGCAAGGCACTAATTTCACTTCTGATGGGAGTTGTTTGCATGGCTGAGGTGCCAGGGAGGAAGCTCAGATGATGGCTCCCAAAGCATGGGATCCCCTTGCCTTGCTCCAAGCCCTTCCCACTTTAAATATCTCCCTGGCAAAACAGAGCCACTGCCCTAGGCTATGGCCCCAAGGGAGCTGCTCCAGCTTCTTCTGGGCTTTTTGGAGGAACCAAAGCAAGTGAAGAAAAAATTTTCTTCTTAAATTGACAGGGATAGAGCACTGGGATCAGACTGGGGCAGCTTTTCCTTGTCCCACTGATCCAATATTGCTGCAAAGGATGGGGCTGGGCATGGCTTTGCCTCTCTGGGGGATCAGCACTGAAGGGGAAGGTGTTGTTATTATCAGTAGTTTTCACTGTAATTCGGAGCAGCTGCCCTGTGCCAAGCTCCTTCTGCTGCAGCCTGCTCCTAACAGCACACTGGGCACAGCTGAGCACAGACAAGTCCTTGTGCTTCAGCTGCTCCTCTCAGCCTGGCAAAGCTTTGGGAGTCTCCTGTACAGGGCCACTGCCATGTGGGCACACACAGAGCAGCTGCCAGTGGGATTTCCATTCCCATTCCCACCCTGTTGCAATGGCTGCAAGGAGTGAGACCAGCCTCACCAAGGGCATGCCTCACATCTCCCTCAGAGAGATGTCAAGTGAGCTTGGAACTGCAGAAAATCTGCCATAAAAATCCATCCAGAAGCTGGTGCCCACTCTGCAGCAGGACGTGCCTCCCGAGCCATTGCTCCACAGTTCCTTTGACAGCCCCTTGAGAACCCTCTGAGGAAGGGGACACTGGGCAGGGAAGGATGGGATGGTGATGGGGACTGGTGCAGCCCAGAGTGCCCTGAGAGGAGGAGGTGCTGTGGTCTGTGCCAGTGGATAAGGAACTCTGGCTTTATCTCTGACACTGCTGTGTAAAAATCATTAAAAACTACAAAATACAAGCTTTTTGTGCAAATACAGTGAATCCCTCCTGCTCTGCACTGTGCATTCCCCTCCAGTCACTGCAATTTCTGCTGCAGCCAATGCTCCGTTGCTGGCTCTGCTGGGACACAGCTCCCTGCCCATGCTCGCTGTCCCCTCCTGCCCCTCTCTCTGCTCCTCTCCTGGCCTCCACCCCTGCCCAGGAGCATGGCAACGGCCCTGATGTCTCCTGCACCTCGAGGGTGATTCGATTATATGGGCTGAGAACGGCCCTGTTGGAGCAGAAATGGATCTAATTATTGACGGAGCAGGGGCAGGATGTGCTCAGCTGTAGCCACATTTGTCTTCACAGAGAAAAGCAAGGCACTATTCTTCCCAAGAACATTTCTGGGTTTCACACTCTCTGAACCTCGGAGAAAGGAAAAACAAATCTGATTTGCTGTGTTGTGCCAAAGTAGAATGCAATATGGAGATTATTTCCCCACAGTGATGGTGTTTTGTTCCCTTGGCCTGTCAGGGCCAAGTGTGCAGCCCCACATTTCTCCTCACAGAGAAAAGCAAGGCACAATTCTTCCCAAGAATATTCTTATCTCACTTGCTGTGCCTGTGTTTGTGCCAAAGCAGAATGCAATGTGGAGATTGTTTCCCCAGAGTGATGGTGTTTTGTTTCCTTGGTGTGTGTCAGGACTGTCAGGACAGTCCACAGAGATTCTGTGCAGTGGAGTGCAGAGTTGAGTGCTTGGCAGATTCAGTTTAGATGTAATGTAATATAGTACAGAATAATAAAGCATAATAAAGTAATTAATTAGCCTTCTGATAAGATGGAGTCCTCCTCATCATTTCTCCCTGCCATGAGGGTCATCCTGTTTCTACACTCAGCCGTGTCCACCAGCACTGCTCTGAGCACAAGGTCAAGGGCAGAGCTGTGGAAAATTCCAGATCCCAGGCCCTGGGCTGCTTCTTGCCCATTCCCATGCTCCATTGTGGCAGTCACATTTTCTGAAAAATCCCTTCGCCCAGGATTCTTCTCCTGGGAAGCTGAGCAGCCTCAGAGAAAACAAAAACAATTCTTATCTCATTTGCTTCTCCTGTGTTTTGCTCATGTGGAATGTGTTTGGAGATTGTTTACCCACAGGTGATTGTTTCATTGGTTTCACATGAATTGTTTTGACTCTTTGGCCAATCAGGACTCTGGAAAGAGTCAGGAGATTTCATTATTATCTTTTTTAGCATTGTGCAAGTATCCTTTCTGTATTCTTTAGTATAGTATAGTATTCTTTAATAAAATATAGTATTATAAAATAATAAATTAGCCTTCTGAGAACATGGAGTCAGATGATTAATTCCTGCCTTCATTGAGACATTCCCTGCAAGTACAACACTCCATGGCCCAGCAAAGGCACCCCTGCTCCAGAGCAGCAAGGGTGCCTGTGGCTGTGGGAGGCTGAACCCCCACGCTGCAGCTCCTCTTTCAAAGAGCTCTGGATGAGGATTTTTGTTCCCTTCTTCCTTCAATTTCATTGAAACTGCAATTTTTATGCAGAAGAAAAAGCCCTGAGAAAACAATTTTTTGGCATGTTTTTAAAGCAAAAATCCCCTTTTTCTTGGAAAGCAGGCCAAAGCCGAGCCCATATTCCTTGGAAGTGGGCCTTGTTCTACTTGAAAAACATCCCAATTTTTTGATGGAAAATTGGAAAATAGGTCCAGGTTGGCTCTGGGAGAATGTAGCGTCCCAGCAAAACTTTCCATGAAAATGATCTAGAGTCTGCACAGAGCAAAAACCCTCGAAAGTGGAATTTCACCAGCCCAGGCCAGGACTAGCCTGGCAGAGGCACTGTGGCACCATCCTGGTAGGATGCTCCAGTGGTGGGATGGTCTCGACAGGGATGCTGTGCCCCCAAAAGCTGGAGCAGCTTCCTTTACTGCTCTGAGCACATTGCTGTGGACTCGAGGAAGTCCAGGTCCCTTCAACCACGGCTGTTTGTTTATTTCCAACCCAACACGATAAAAGAGATTCCCCCCACCCCCCAAACCTGGCAGGGCGTGTTACCCAATAGGATTTCTATTAAAATGTGATTTTCTTCTGCTTATAATTTCATTATAAGGCATTTGTGTAGAACATCGACCCCACAGGTAATATATGGGCAGCGGAGCAAGAGCAGAGAGCATGGATGATTCCTAATGGAGGCTGCAAGCAGACGTGAAACGATCAAGGCTGGGCACAGCCACCATCATTTACTGGTGCCTGATGTGGAGAAATACTTCATCAAGGGATTATTGCCATTTAACACATCTTTCACTTCTTCCGTCTCTCCTGAATGGAGTGCCCGGCCGTCCCATCCATCTTCGGGCAGGATCTGTCAGCGCCGCTCCCGGCGCTGCCGCAGCTCCCCGGGGTCACCACATTTCTCTTCACAGAGAAAAGCAAGGCACGGTTCTTCCCAAGGATCTCTGAGATTGACATTCTCTGAACCTCAGAGAAAGGGAAAGCACAATTCTTATCACTTGCTTTTCTCTGTGAAGAGAAATGTGGGGCTACACAGCGATGAGGAGAAAGCAGGCACGTTCACCTCCATCCCCAGCCTTGTCCCCCAGCCCCCTCCAGACCAAACTCATCCTGCCCCCCTCTCCCTGCCGGCAGGGGCCGCGTGTGGGGGGCAGGGAACTCAACCCCCTCCCCATTGCCTCAAACTCACACAAGAATAACCGAACTCAGAGGGCTGAAATGCCGTTTTCCAAGGCAAAAGAGCAGGAAAAAGGCGGTTTTCCCCTGCAGCAGTCTGGGGGTGGCGGCAGCCCCGTCTCTGGTCCTGGGCAGACGATGCTCAGCCCAGCGATGCCGCTTGGCATTCCTCCCACACCCGAGGAATAAACACCGCTTTGTTTTAACCCCGCTCGCTGCACAGACAAGAAGCACTCCGAGGCTTTCATAAGCTCATCTACATAATAATGCTGGCGAATTCCTATCTGGAGTGATCGGAGTGTCAAAACCCGGGATCCAGCCGTGAATTATGGGGAAGAAGCGTCGCAGGGAAAATGACACCGGTGCGGGAGGGAGAGGAGCTGCCTGAGGGCTGCTCCCGGGCCACGCGCTTTTAAACAAATGTCTGAGCGAGGGGAGGCCGACTGGAGAGCCGGGAGAAAACCTGGGGTCCTGCAAGCAGGGCTCAGGCTGCTCCCCTGAACCATGAGCAAATCCTTGTCTGCAGCATCCACAGGGTGCCTGGGAAGCCACGGCATCACCAGAGAGCCCCGAGGCCACCCCTGCACCAACACCCACTGCATTAGGGGGGCTCGGGACCTCCCCACCCCACTGCTGGGCGCTGGGAATAGAGGCCACTGTAGGCGAGACTGGGGCTAGCACGGTCGGGACGGAGGGAGACGAGAGATCTCTGAAGCCAGGTGGTGGAACTTGCGGTTTGTTGAGAAGGGCGTGGGTACAGGGCCCTGCTGGGAGCTGCCAGCTGCAGCTCGGAGCAGGCCCGAGAGAAGAGAGAGGATGAGAGGGTAATAATGTCAAAAGGCAAGAGCTAAGAGCATAGAAATGTAAGAGTAAGAGCGCAAGAGTAAAAGCAAGAGAACAAGAGCAAAAGCAAGAGCATAAGAGAGCGAAGTTCCCATTACAATACAATAAATCATCTTCTGTGTTGAATATTCTGATTCTCACTGACCAATCTAGTCCAACACACAAATCCTACAGCATTTACATACAGCCTATAAGAATCACTACATTACCATATTGTGCTACATTTTAAACCCTAAAAACTACTCTTCAGACCCCTTCTGCCAAGCTGGCAGGGTCTGCTCTGACCCTTGGAGCTGCCTGCTTGCAGAGGGTATTGTTTCATCAAAAGGGGATTACCTTCAGCTGGACACACTATTGTTTTCTTGTTGTTCAGTAACTAAGGGATGTCAAAGCTTGCTTTCATTTCAATCTCGCTTATAGTTTCTATATTCTCAAAATCTTTTGCCAGGCAATCATATTTGTAAGGCTTTCCTGTTTCATCTTCCCCAACAGGCCACACGCCCCATACGTGATTTCTGGGGAAATTCTGATTCATGAGCAGCAAAACCTGCTCACACCATCCCTCTCCGAGGAGGGAGCCGTGTTTTCTCTGGCATCTGTAGGAACAGGGGCTGCTTTGAGCCGAAGCCTTCCTGAGCCCTCCGGGTGTGAAGCTGCGCGCCGGTAACTTATGCAAACACACGCTGTTAGCCGGCAGCTGAATTCAGCAGAAATCACCGACTCTGCCTTCGCAAGGAAAACAAAGCCGGTGAAATGAGGCCGGGCAAATGGAACAAAAGCCCCTTCCTAAGTTGGGTGAGAGCAGGAGGGTGGGCAGCGCTGCAGCGGCTGGGAGGGAACCCTGCGGGCCATGGGGCTGGCCAGGGGCAGGGGCACCCAGCAGCGCCCTGCCAGGAGTTCCCACAGCCCTTCCTCCCCAGAGCCCTTCCTTCCCCAATTCCCTTCCCCTCAGCCCTTCCCCACAGCCCTTCCTCCCCACAGCCCTTCCTCCCCACAGCCCTTCCTCCCCACAGCCCTTCCTCCCCTCAGCCCTTCCTCCCCAAAGCCCTTCCTTCCCCAATTCCCTTCCCCTCAGCCCTTCCCCACAGCCCTTCCTCCCCACAGCCCTTCCTCCCCACAGCCCTTCCTCCCCACAGCCCTTCCTCCCCTCAGCCCTTCCTCCCCAAAGCCCTTCCCCACAACCCTTCCTCCCCACAACCCTTCCTCAAATCCTTTCCCCACAGCCCTTCCTCCCCAAATCCCTTCCCCAAATTCCTTCCTCCCCACAGCCCTTCCTCTCCTCAGCCCTTTCCCAAAGCCCTTCCCCTCAGCCCTTCCTCCCCACAGCCCTTCCCCAAATCTCTTCCTCCCCTCAGCCCTTCCTCCCCACAGCCCTTCCCCAAATCCCTTCCTCCCCACAGCCCTTCCTCCCCTCAGCCCTTCCTCCCCTCAGCCCTTCCCCAAATCCCTTCCTCCCCTCAGCCCTTCCTCCCCACAGCCCTTCTCCAAATCCCTTCCTCCCCTCAGCCCTTCCCCACAGCCCTTCCTCAAAGCCCTTCCCCAAATCCCTTCCTCCCCTCAGCCCTTCCTCCCCACAGCCCGTCCAAAGCGCTCCTTGGCAGGAGGGGGAGATCAAGCATGCAGTTATTGATTTATTCCAGTTATTTTAACAGATTACTGGAAAGCACAAAGGAGGCAGCCGGGCAGTGCTGGGCTCAGCTGGCACAGCGTTTCTCCTGACGGCTCCGTCGCTGCCGAGCGATGCTCCCCGCGGACCTGTGCGGCCAAGAAGTCCCTGGCTGGTGGCAGCAGTTGGCCATTTCTGTTCTGAGCCGGCTGCTGCATCCTCTGGCAGCATCCAGTTGTTGTTTGGGATTTTTCCCTCCGCCCCCGCTGCGTTTCACAGCATTCTGCTGGGCGGGCGGAGCTCGGGAGGGGGCTCTGGGCAGGGCGATTCACCTGCAGCAAACCCCAGGAGTTCGGGCAGGGATGGGGGGAGAAGGAGCCCCCGAGCTCGAACCAGCCCTGCGGGGGCTCTCATCTCCTCCAGAGCGGGGAGGGTCAGGGTGCCTCCGGACAGCCCGCCCGGGTCATGTGCCGGAGTCACTCAGCCACCTTTTGTCGCCTTTCCATCCTACTGCATATTTATCAGCCTCATTTGCATGGCCTTTGCATAAACCGCTGGGCCGGTGGCTGCGGAGTGTCTCTCTTGAAGGCAAGCTGAAGTATGCATCTCCATAATTCTGCCGGCATTTTGACTTCCCAGGACAGAGCCTTTGTTTTATGCCATTGCCAGCAAATTCCTGGTCGGGTGGGCTCAGGTTTCCAGTGCACCATTAGCACACAGCCGTTCCCATCCAGAGCTCCAGAGAATTTCCCTGCTCCCTTCCAACTCCAAGCAGCAGCAGCCCGGATCCTGTTGGGAATCCTCCATCTTATTTAGATGCCTGAACACAGTTGGGATGAAAACCCTTTTTTAAAAGCCCCAGGACCAAGGCTCTGCAGGCTCTGCCACCACAGCTCAGGGATGTGGTCATTCCTTATCCGAGTGCTTGGCCAAAAGACTCCTTTTCTGACTCCTCACAGCTCCATGGAGTGAGAGGAAATATACTTTTGATTCCAGACCCTAATTATGCCTCAGGAAAGGAGATCATGTGCTCTGTGCTCACCAGAGGATCCCAGCTTTGGCAGGGTTCACTTGTGGTTCCCAAGATGATGCTGAGGAGGGAGGAGGCTCCATCCCCCCCACAACAGGCCCACTGATGTTTCCAGTGGGAATGGGGGACTCTCATCACATGGGCAGGAGGGGCAGGAGGAGGTTTATAAAAAGTTTCCATTTCTTGGTGTGAGGCAGCGATTTCGGTGTCATTCCCATCATCTTCCACAGCACTGTTGGGACAGAGCCCCGTGGGCCCGGAGCAGGCAGTGCAGGAGCCTGGGATGAGGACACCAGGTCAGGGGAATTGATTTCTCAATCCTGGAAAAGCAAAAACCCCACAGCAACAATCTCATCGGATGTTCCTGCAAATACATCCGTGTCCATTAGGCTGCTGGGCTGCCTGGAGTGCTGGCTGAGTGCTCCCGCCGGGATCGATGCTCCCCGCCTTTAAAAACCCACTAATCACCCTGATTTATAGGTAACATGCCTCGGCGGCACCCGGAGGGCTGTGCTTGTTCCGAGGGGAGGGTTTAAACCCTTCCTGCTTTTTAGTGCTTTTTGGTTGAGAGAAATCTGTGGCTGCTGGCTGCCCCCAGCCCCACAGTGCCCTCACAAAGTCTGCTGGAGCAGATTGCTGGGGGCTGGGGAGGCAGCTCCTGGGGCAGGGGTTCTGTGAGCACCCAAGTTTTGGAAGTCAGGGCTATCTCCAGCACCATGGCAGCCCTAAGGTGCAATACTTGTGCTGTAATTGCACCCTTGAGCCTGTTCTCTGCCCAGCAACTGGTCTGTTATCTGCAGGGTTTGGCTGATAGAAGCAAGTCTGGCTGCTCTGCAGTGTCCTGGGGCTGAGGGCTCTCAGAGCCACCTCCAGCCAAGCCAGGGAGCTGAGAAATCCCTCCCTGCAGTGCCAGGGAGCTGCAGCACAGACAAGGGCCTCTCCAGCAGCCAACGGCATCCCCTCTCTGGGCAGTGGGAGTGGGAGCAGCATCACTGAACCAGGGCATCTCCCTGGTGATAAAAACGAGAGCAGGCTCCCGGTGCTGAAGTGATTCCAGCATTTATTCTAATAAAAGAAAGGCCCAAAGCAGGCCCCGGGCCGAGCAGGAGCGTTCCTGTCGAGGATGGAGCAGCGCCGGCGCTGGGGCTGCTCAGCAGCCATGGCCCCGATGGAGCAGCACCATTCAGTGGGTCAGGAGCCCCTTTTTATCCTGCTTTTTGTCCCTTTGGGTTGGTTTCTGCTTGGATCCTTCATTTGCATGAAGGTTTAAGGCCTTGATTGGCCATGACAGCTCTGTCCAGGCTGGCTCGTGGTGCACTTCACTGAGGTGTGTTATGGTACCCTGAGTTCCAGATTTCTTACAACCACCTTCCTAACCCCTTTTACAATATAACAACCAAACTAACAGCAGATGCTCAGCGATCTATCAACTCTTTTATAACAGTTTCTAACCTATTTTTAACACTGGGGTGCTGAGAAGCATCTCCAGGAGCATTGGGAAGAATCTCCACAGGGTGCTGCATCCTCCACGGGGTGCTACCTGCAGCCTGATGAGCACGGGCTCAGCCGTGCTCTGCTCAGCTAATCAAAAGGAGCTGAAGTGCCTCCCTGATTGCAGTGAGTAAGTGCCTCCATGGGCAGCAAATGCTGGGCACTGGAGAGCTCTTCAATCACACCACAAAATAGATGGCACAGCCAGAGCCTGCAGCCAGGAGCTCTCAGGGGTTGCCTGGGGACCAGCACATGCTTGTGAGAGAGAGGATTGTCACCACATTTCTCTTCACAGAGAAAAGCAAGGCACAATTCTTCCCCAGAATATTTCTGGGTTTCACACTCTCTGAACCTCAGAGAAAGGAAACACAATTCTTGTCGTTTGTTGTGCCTGTGTTGTGCCAAAGTAGAATGCAAGATGGACATTGTTTCCCCAGAGTGATGGTGTGTTGTTTACCCAAAGTGATGGAGTTTTATTTCCTTGGCCTGTCAGGGCCAAGTGTGTGTATGAATCAAAACTCTCAGCTAACAGTCACAAGATGCTGTGCAATTGTGTGCAGTTGAGTGCTTAGCAGATTCAGTTTAGATAAAATGTAACATAGTATAATATAATATAGTGTAATATGATATAATAAAGTAATTAACCTTCTGATAAAATAGACACATCATTCTCTCCCTTCCTCAGGGGTGAATCTGTGAACCCACAGTGTTTTCAAAGCATTTCCTCTATTTAAGGAGAGAGCTGCTCTGGAGTGCTTCCCTGGATGCTTTACTCCTGTCCTGTAAATAATGCATTAGTTTCACTGACAGGAGTGAAAGCAGCCCAGGTTTGTGTTACTGCTGGGGCTGCAGCAGCTCCTGCAGACAGAGCACAGCATCCCCCCCTCCCCGGGCTCCCTCCTCCCCACAAACTCCACTCCTCGTTCCTAATTTCCCTTTTCCTATTTAATGAGCTGGTGAGCACGGGGATGATGCCTGTCTCAGAGTGCCCTGTGCAGTAGCCAGAGATGATCCCATTAGGAGCAGTCTAGTGAGCCTGGCTGGATACATCCCGTCCTGCCCGGGGCTGGGGGCCAGCCCGCAGAGCTGCAGGGTCCCTGGGACCCCCTGCCTTCCCCCAGGGCATGGAAGCTCTCCTGGAGCAGGGCAGGCAGCCCCACAGCAGGGATCACTCTGGTTCATGCCAGCCCTCTCCTGGGATGGATCCACACGCCTGCTCTGCCATCTCCGAGCAGGTTTGCAAAACAGAGCTTCAGCCAGGAGATGGACAAGTTTCCAGAAGTGTGGGTCGTGCTCCAGGGGAAAGAGTGTTTTCAGCTGTCTGCTGGTGAGGCAAAGCAGAGAAGGGAAAACAAGTTCTGCTGCTGGAACCCACGACCTTCTGGTCCAGGGGTCAGGACGTGGCAGCTCATCAGCTCCCAGCTGCCAGTGACACGGCAGGTACTGGGGTGTCGCAGCATCGCTGTTCAATAATTCATCAGAAAAGGCCAAGCAGAGGCAAGTGCTGGGAGCAGCCCAGGGGTGGGAATACGTGAGCAGCCTCAGGAGTGCTGGGCTGCAGCGAGGTCCCCACTCTGCAGCGAGCAGGGCTGGCAAGAGCTGCTTGGAAAACTTTGGGTGGCTTCACTTTCAGCACCATGCCTGTTGATTTTCCCTCTGTCCCTCCTGCAACTTTTGTGACATCATTTTCCCTTTACATCCCTCTTTCCCTTTTCTGTTTCAGGCCAGGGTAGGAAGGAGAGCAGCAGGGCCTCCCCCAGCACAGCTGCCACCCCAGAGAACCCCAGGGGAAGTCGAGTCAGCTTTGCCCACAGCCCAGCTGCTGCAGGGCCCCCCTTGCCTTGCTCAGCGTTTGGGGGAGCCCTGAGCAGGGGCTGCAGCCCGGGGTTGTGGGTGGGGATCCCTCCTGCCAGCCCCTGAGCCCAGGCTGTGCCCCCAGTGCCCAGCCAAGGGACACCAAACCCACAGCTCGTGTGGGCCAGGCTGGCAGGTTCCTGGTGCCCATCCTGCAGGTTAAATCTGTTCCCAGCCACAAATTAGACATGTCTCTTGAGTTCATCTTAAATTACAGTGCAGGGTTACAGTGCTCCTTCTAATTAGGAGCTCTGCTCTGGAAGCACATCCCTGCAGGAACGCCCTGTGCACACTTCCTCCTGCCAGGGCAAACCAAGGCAGGGGGGCCAATCCTGCCCTTGGAACCCCTGGAGGGTCCATGGAGGAGGTCCTGGCTCTGGAAGGTCCAGCTGTGGTCACTGCTGGGAGAGAAGGTGACATCATGTGATGCTGCCCTGCACCTCATGCTGGATTTCAGCCCAGTGCAGCCCCAGTTCCAGCTCTACGAGACTGGGACAGAGGAGTGGCCAAAACTGGGTTTTATCCCAAGCCTCAGCCCTCAGCTCCTCACAGTGGGTCAGGCCATGCCAGGACCCATCAGAGGCAGCACTGTGTGCCATGGGGAGGGTGGCAGGGCTGGGGTACCTCCATGCCTCACAGCCCCATTAAACAACAGCACAACCAGTCCCTGCTCCAGCACCACTGCCTGGGCAGCTGTGCCAGGAATGGGCTTGGCTGCTTCCCTCCCCTGGAGCTGCCAGAGTCTGGAGCCAAGTGGCAGCTTCCCAGGTGCCCAGGCAGCTGCAGCATCTGCAGGGATAACTTGGCACTGCTGGAGTCTTTGTCCTAACAAAGGAAAAAGCAAAGCACCCAGATTAAAAAACCAACCTCCAGGAACAGGCCAGGAGCTCCTACCCGGGCCTGGGCTGGGTGGGAATGGGAGAGGGGGGCAGGTTACTCTGCACCAGTGGGTCCCATCCCACAGCAGCAGAGGGAAGGCACTGGGGTGTTCCCACACCCATCTGGCCTTTGGGTCAAAACAAACCCGGACAAAACATCTGCAGATTTTTTTTTTACTGAAACTTCACATTCTCTCTCACAGATAAAATTTCACTTTCTGGTTTGTTGTTTTTTAACCAGAATAACCTAAAACATTTCAGAAATGTGCTCCTTGGGCCAGCCCCAGATGCCTCCCAGCATCCTCACTGCAGCAGCCCCATCCCAGCCTGCCATGTCCCACCACTCCGGATGCAACCGCAGCCCACTGTGGCTGCAGAGCTCCGGACGTGTCCCTGGGCACTCCCCTCCTGCCCAACTGATGTTTTTGTGGTCTGGCAACTGAGAGCCAAACCTCTTCCCGCTGCCCCTGGGTTTGGCACAGCTGCCAGAGCCCCGCTGGAGTCAGCACAGAGCTCCCAGGCAGGGCAGGGCATCCCTGCAGAGCATCCAGAGCAGAGTGCCACTGGTTCCATTCCACCTCCCCAGTCCCGTGCTGGGCACTCCCAGTGTCCCCCAGCCACCAGCACTGCAGGTCCCTGCTCTTCCCAGGCCTGGGAGGAACCCCCATCCTGTGCATCTCTATCCAAACTGGGGTCCAGCACCACCAGGCAGCAGCCAGGTGCCTCCAAGTTGTCACAGCAGATGTAAACTCGGGCCATTGTCCCTCGAGAGGTTTGTCACCTGAAATACCCACTGCGTTTTCCTGCACACTGCTTTAGTTTGTAATTGGTGCACATAACTATATATATACAGACAGAAACCCAGTGAGCAGGTCACTATTTAAAGCCTGGGCAAGGAGGAGGACCAGAGCCAAGCCTGGTTTTTAGGAATGGGACACAGGTGCAAGCTGAGGACACGGCCCCAGGCTGTTGGCTGCATGCCAGGGCCATGGACCCATCATCCTGCCGTGGAGATGGGGTTTGGAGGAGTTCAAATAACCACTGCAGTGGGCTGGAGTGGCCAAGCCTGGCTCTGTGGAGCTGTGGGTGACCCCTGCCCCTCTGCATCCTGTGGACCCCCCCAGGGGAGCCCAGCAGCACCCAGGGCACTGAGCCCGGCGATGTTCAGTGCTGGATGTCAGGACAGATGCTGGATGCCAGGGGGTGCCACAGCGGCTCTGCTCTCACACCTGGGCACAAAGACAGGCTCTGTCAGGCCCCCTCCCTCCTCACCACCCGGGAATTTGCTCAAGAGGAGCCCCGGAGCCCCAGGGGCTTGGCTGCAGCCCGAGCACAAACCACCTCCTGCCCGAGCACAAACCACCTCCTGCCCGCGGGCCCGGGCTTTGCTCTTCCTCCCACAAGGGACAGAAGGGACAGAGCCAGCCCTTCCTGTGAGCAGCAGCCTCTGCCAGCACCACTGGGCAAGGCCACTCTATAGTGGATAGTTTTGCTTCTGACGAAGGAGGATGATGAGGAGGACTCCATCTTATCTGAAGGCTAATTAATTACTTTATTATTTATTATATTTTAGTTAATAATTTATTATTAATAAAACATCATTATATGAATATATAATTATACAGTATGTAATTATCTATAATTTATTATTATTTATTATACTGTGGTATTCTATACATCTAAAACTGAAACCTGCCAAGCACTCAGCTCTGCACACAACTGCTCACACTGCACTGAATCTCCTGACACTCTTGACACACACACACACTCTCTTGGCCCTGATAGGCAAGGAACCAAAACACCATCACTGTGGGTAAACAAAACACCATCACTGTGGGTAAACAATCTCCACATTGCATTCTACTTTGGCACAAACACAGGCACAGCAAGTGAGATAAGAATATTCTTGGGAAGAATTGTGCCTTGCTTTTCTCTGTGAAGAGAAATGTGGGGCTGCACACTTGGCCCTGACAGGCCAAGGAACCAATCCACCATCACTTTGGGGAAATAATCTCCATATTGCATTCTACTTTGGCACAAACACAGGCACAGCAAATGACAAGAATTGTGTTTCCTTTCTCTGAGGTTCAGAGAATGCGAATCCCAGAAATATTCTGGGGAAGAATTGTGCCTTGCTTTTCTCTGTGAAGAGAAATGTGGGGTTGCACCACCGAGCTTCCCCTCAGCCCCACACGAGCCCACAGTGCCCACGGTGCCCAGCTCAGCCTTGCCCTTCCCATGCCAGGCACCGAGGGTCCCCAGGGGGTGGGGACAGAGTGGGGACCAGTGCCAGGCAGCCGAGAATTGAGGACAGGGAGCGACACAGCCAGGGGGCTGCAGCTGGCAGACAAGCCCTGCCCAGTGCTCCCAGTGCTCCCAGTGCTCCCAGTGCTCCCAGTGCTCCCAGTGCCTGGCTGCAGCAGGGATGTACCTGCCGTGGGCTCCACCCGCCCCCAGCTCGGCCAACTGGCAGGTGACGATGCCGGGGCTTTGTCCCTGCACTATGATGTTGCCTGTGATTTATAGGTCATTTTACAGCAGCTGTAAAGAGGCTGTAAATTATAGGAGGGGCATAAATTAGCCACGGACCCCTTTACTGGCCATAAAGATCTAAGGCCCACCACAGCTGCCTTTGGAGCTGGCACCCCGGGACATTCCCGAGGACAGCCAGGGGTGTCTTCAGCCAGGCCAGTGAGGCTGTGCTGACTTATTTAGCACAACTCAAATAAATGGGGCCTTTTATTCCAGCAGGGCCACAGAGCCAGAGTGTGACAGGTGGGGAGGGGCCGGGGTGGTGGGGCAGCCCGGGGGCTCCCTGCCCCTTCCCAACCTTTCCCCCTTGTTTTGTTGGGGGAAGAAGTCACTGCATCCCCCCAGGGGGGGCCTGGAGCTGGGACCCTGTCAAGACCCAAAACATTCCTCTGGCTACCCTGAGTGATTCAAGACCCCAGCAAAGAGCTCAGAAACCTTGGCATGGAGTCAAAAACACCTGTGCCTTCGATTTTAGTCCATTAAAAAAATTCCCCACTTTGTGTGAAGATTTACAAGCCACAAGAGTTTGAGTAGAATGACAGTGAGTTTGTGACAGGGTGAAAAATTAGAATTTTGGAGTTTAAGAATGGAGGTTCAAGAAGCAAAATAGAGGAATCTAAGTGTGTCCTCTCCTCCTCCTCCTTCCCCTTCCCCTTCCCCTTCTTCTTCTTCTTCTTCTTATTCTTCTCCTTTTCCTTCTCCTTCTCCTTCTCCTTCTCCTTCACCTTCTCCTTCTCCTTCTCCTTCTCCTTCTCCTTCTCCTTCTTGTCCTTCATCTTCTGCTGTGCTGGTGACACTTTTGGATTGGTTTAGAGTAGAGACAGACTGTCTAACATAGGTGATAGGTATTAGAAAATTATTGTAATTCATAGTATAAAAAATTAACACCACTCCAAAAGCAGTGGCTGTGCCACAACCCGACCTGCTGGACAGAGCTCAGCAGGTCAGAGAAAGAATGGAATAGATAAGAGAAAATAAACAACCTTAAAAAGCAAAACTGACAAATCTCAACTTCTTCTTCAGTCACGAGGTTGGGAAAAAAAGACTTTGTAATACCTCAAAAGTCATCTCAGCCACAAAAACCCAAAAGGACCCCCAGCCCAGCCCAGCCTAGCCCAGCCCAGGAGGGTTTGGTGGTCCATGTGCCAAGAGGCAGCAGCAGGACGGAGATGACACCTTGGGGCTTGCAGGTGGCTCCTTCCCCCATCTGCCAGCGCCAGGGTCCCTCCCCTCGTGCCAGGTGTCCCCTGGGCCTCGTGCCCCCTGCACGGAGCCCCCCCCCGTGGGCGAGCCCCCCGAATTCCTGCGCTGCCCCCGCCCTGCCTGGCGGCAGTTGGTGCCCTGTTGTTCTCCGAGGTGACCCTGGAGCACAAACAGCTTTGCAGCTCCTCGCCTGTTAATTACATTATGTCTAACGAGCAGGATCAGGCGGAAGGGATTAAACCTTGGATCTGCTTCTGCCGTGCTGGAGCAGAGGAGAGAAAAGCAGCTTTATCCATTCAAAACGGGAGTCACTTTTCACACCAGCTCCAATCCCAGAGCTAATCCCCTGAGTTTGCCCAGTGCACTGACAGCTCCACACACAGGCAGGGCAGGGCAGGATGCTCCTGGCCCCAGCCTCGAAATTTTCCCTACCTTATCCAGCCTCAGAGCCTGCTGGATGTGCTGGTGGTGCTGGAGCTCTGACAGGGCAAGCAGGAGACCCTGCAAGCCCTGCCCCAGCACTTGGCATGCTCCAGGGACTCTTTCCGTGGCTTCTCTGCTCACCACAGGACCAAACAGCAATTCTGGGGAATTTCTGGGAGTTGCCAGTGGCTCAGCATTTCCTGGGGCTGCAGCTGCTCACTGCATGGCAGGAGCATGGGAAGTGCTGGGGTGAGGTGCAAATTGTCCCCAAAAACTTCAGGGAACACCTTCCAAGAACTGGAGTCCACACACACAGAGCACCTGTGGAGCTCCTGGTCCCTGGGACCACCCAGAATCCTGTGGCTGGGCACTGGGTGATCCCCAGGGCCAAGGAGGGTCCCAGAGCAGGCAATGCTGCATCCTCAGGCTGGGAACTGCCCGTGACTCTGTCAGCCAGTGCGAGCCCCTGGGGGCACCACCCTCGGGCTCCTGGGTGGGAGATTTGCATGATTATTTGGCCTGAATTTGCCTTTGGTACCAAGCCAGGGTCACCCCTGGTGTGGCTCAGCCTGCGGGACATGACAGGGCACTTTGCATTCCAAGAGGCTGGAGCATCACCTGCCTCCCCCTCAGCTACACAAGCTTAGCCACCGAGCTCCCTGGGGAATTCACAGAATCCAGGAATCATTTCTGTTGGAAAATACCCTTGGGATCATCGAGTGCCTCTGCTAACCCCACACTGCTCAGTCCCATGCCAAATCCAACCCTGAGGCTGCCCAGTACACTCTCCCTGCACCTTGGCATCTCTCAGGAACAGCTTGAGACAGGGAAAACCTCTGCCCTGGCTGGGCATGGGGCTTGGCCCCACGGGGACACGGGTGACAGACACGGGGGCTGCCCCAGGCACTGCCATCAGCTGGGCTCACCTCTGTGCCACTGTCTCCAGGAGCTGCAGCACTGGGAGGGGTGGGCACAGTCACAGAGCCCCTGCCCAAGCACAGCTGTGAGGCTGCAGCAGTAAACCTGGACTGGTTGCTGGAGACCCCAAGGAGAGCATCTGCAGCTTGTTTCCAGCATGAACTCCTGTAAAAAGGGCACTGTGCCTATAAATCCATCACGGGGAAGCTTCCTGGAAACCCAGTTTGGCTTCTGTTGCTCTCATCCCCCGTGCTCAGAGCCCCCAGGGCTGCAGTGCAGGGGCTGGGAAGGGCTGGGAGTGCTGAAGGGGCTCTGCACATCTCTGAGTCCTGCAGAGTCACCTCTCAGTGCTCGGAGCAGGAAGGGGGGCTCTCACTCTTTGGGCACCAAACCCCCCTGCAACAGCTCCCTGTGAGCCAGGAACCTCTGCCAGGGCCATCCTCTGAGCCAGGCTGTGCTCTGTCCTCCAGCATCAGCTAAAACAGGCTCTAATGCCTCCACAGCTCAGCAGCCAAGACAAGGGTGAATTAAGTCAAATGCTGGCAGGTGGAAGTACCAGAGGATGCTCCTCCCCGGCAAATTAAGCCCAAATGAATTAATCAATGAGTCAAATTTTAAAAGCTTTCATGCACTTGTGCAGCTCTTACTCTATATATACACCAGTCACCTGCTCCATATCTGCTGGTCAGGACAGGACCCTGGGCAGAGCTGGTGACTGAGTCACCTTTACCTGGCAGTGCCCTGCAGTCATTCTTTTCCTGGCCCCTCTCTGTTAGAGAGTAAGGGAAAGGGCAGGAGGATCCCAGCAGTCCTGGACACTGAGAGGAGCCATTTACAATCTGGAGGGGTGAGAGAGTTTAGGGTCTGTCTGTGGTTTCCTTTGCCTTCCTCCTCCTCCTGTTTCCAGCGTGTGGGAGGCATCTTCATCCGGCCTCGCCAGCAGCATCAGCCTCATGTGGGTTTGGCAGAGCAAGCGGGCACAGCTCTCTGCCCTGCTCTATAAATACAGTGGCTTCTCCAGGGCTGTCTAGACAGGAAACAGCCTGAGAACTGGGAGAAAACTCCCTGAGTTAAAGGGGACTGGGACTGTGCTGGGAGCCCAGGGAAAACTGGCTACTCACTTCCAAATCCAGGGGATGCAAGGCTCTGGATGAGGTAGAGGAAGATGGGGAGGCAGCAGAGTTACACCACACAGCCACAACCACCCCTCCATCCTGCTCTGGCCTCTCTGCTTCCCAGCTTTATGCCAACCATTGCAGAGCAGCTCTAGGCAGGGGATCCACTGGATCCCTCAATCATCAGAGCCTGGGCAGGGCACAGGAACCCAGCTGCTTGGGTCCTTCCTTGCAGGTGCTAAACCTGCTTGAGTTTGTTTTGCATTGCTTTCCCTTTATACTCTTGCAGGGAAAAGTCCTCATCCTGGCTGTTTTGTCCCCAGCTGTGGCTTTTTTCCCTGTAAACATCCAAGTAGTACTTGAAAGAAAAAAACCAGCTCCAGTTAGTGGGGGAGGAATCATGGCCCGTGGGTAATGACACATAATGACAGCCCGTCTCCCTCTGGAAGGAGCTGCTGTTGGGCTTCCAAATGACAGCGTGCAGAAAATGCCATTAGCAGATTATCCAGCTGAAGAATCTTTGCAGTAACAAGAAGGTGAAATGCATCTGGCCTTGAGAGAAGGAGCTGCCAGCTCCATTCTCACACAGGAACAGCAGAGGTGAATCCCATGTCCGTGCAGATGTCTGCACCAGCCCAGGCTGTGCCCTGGACACTCCCAGGGATCCCACCAAGCCCAGGGACCAGTCCCCTCGTCCCTGGTGCCCAGCAGGGAGAGGGACAATGTGTGGGTGCTGTGGGTACTGCTGGAGGGGTGAGATAAGGGGAGAGAGTCCTCATCTGAGGAGGACCCCCAAGTGATTTGTCTCATGCCTGCATCACTATAAAGGCTGTGAATCACTGATGTTTCTTATCTGGAGTGTCCTCCCCCTGTGAAGATGAGATAACAGCCTAGGAGGTGGCTGTTGCTGCTCTGATGGACTTCAGCACCTTTATCTGCCCCTGGATATCTTTTGAGGCCAATCCAAAGATAGCAGGAGGATTTCTCAGGGTGGAGAGCCAAGGGGACAGGATGGGCAGTGTCCTGGCCCTGCCCTGGCTCTAGAGACAGTCCTGGGAAGCCATGGGGTGTCCTGGTGTCACCAGGGCAGCAGAGCAGCACCAGAAAGCTCGTCCTTTCTCCAGCCCACAGGGATGCACTGCTCCATCCCCAGCCCTCTGGCTGTGTGGGCATTCCCATGGAGCCCAAGAAGCCTCAGCATGCATCGAGCATCAGGGCATCTGATGGGAAGAGCTGGAGGTCCCCTGGGACAGCTTATTAAACATCCCAGCCCCTGGAGCAAGCTGGGCTGGAACAGAATGACATTCATACAGCAGCTCAGCCTCAGTGCCACAGGGGCAATGTCAAACAAACACCATTAATTTCCCTCTGCAAATCAATGGGGGCAGAAGTCAAGCTCTCCCAGCACAGGAGATACACTGCACTAGATAATCATCCCACACGATGAGCATGAGCCCTGCAGCACCTCTGAGGGCACCTGCTCACCTCCCAGCAGATCAGAGCCTCCCCCTGGGCAGGATCTCTTGGATGGACCATCAGTGGGTAACTGCCTGCCTGCCTGCACTGCCCAGGGCAGAGGGCTGAGCCTGGCAGCACTCTTGGGCACCAGGTTTTTGGCATGGATGGCTCAGCCCTTTACCTGGCAGCTCTGGCAGTGTGGGGAGGGCTTTGTCTTTGTGCCAGGAGTGCCTGTGGGGATGCAGAGCCCTGAGCACCCTTGAGCCCATCTCCCTTCTCCCTCTGCCTGGGGAGGAGCGGGGTGCCTGTCCTGGGCAGACACCAGTCTGGGGACATGTTGGCCTGGCTGCAAGCACTGCTGGGGAATTGCCTGCCTCGACTGCTGTCTGCAGACAATAAAATATCATGTGATGTCTTAATGAGCCCCTCAGCATGTGACAATTGCAGGGAGCAGAGCTCCTGCCTGGCTGGAGGGGTTGGTCCCAACGCTGGGGTCTCAGTGTGAGGACCAGCAGGAGCTGCCCTGTCCCAGGCAGAGGCTGCCAGGACTCTCAGCCCTGTGATGGGGCTGAGAGCTTTTATCAGCTGTGATTAAAAATGAGATACCACAAGAATGTCAAGGAAATGGCAAAAACAGCTGGGCTGGGTGCTTTGAAGGCTGGGTGGCATTGGTGTTCTGCTCTCCCTGGCTGAGCTTGCTCCATCAGCTCCTGCCAGTCTCCTAAAACTGCAACTATGGTGCCCCAAGCACTGCTGGTCCTGGAACAGGTCCTCACCTCCATGAAGAAGATGGTGTTTGGGCAGTTTGGCAGCCAGGGGCTCCTAAAAAATGTGTTTCCTAGAGGGACAGCCAGGTAGTGGTGGGTGGGGGAGGTTATGGTGTTGAGATGAGACCAAGAAAAGAAAAAGGCAGTTTGGGTGCAAAAGTCTGGGCTGGACAGTGGCCCATGAGAGGAGCTCGAGTTCTCCTAGAGGTGGCATCAGCAAACCCCATCCCTGCTGAGCTGCCAGCCTTGGGGCAGCGTGCCAGGCTGCTCTCTGTGACTCAGATGTTCCAGGTGATGGGAAGTGCTTTGCCAAGGCCAGCCAACACACCTGGAACTCCTGCAGGGTGCAGAGCAAACCCTGCAGCCTGGCTGTGAGGGGACAGTGGGAAGAGACACCAGCACATGCTGGGGATTAGGACAGAGGGTGGCAGGGGCACAGCCTGCCCTTGGTGCTGGCTCTGGGGACACACAGGCGTGTCCTGCCCGAGCCCCAGCACCAGGCTGGGTCCCCGAGACCACGAGTGCACACATGTGCAGGCTCAGCTCTGCCCCACGGGGCTGGGGCACGTCCCACACGTGTGTGCTCTGCTCTGCTGGCCGGGCTGGGAGCCGCCAGCTGCCTGCCAGGAGCCCCACACCCTGATGGGCTCCAGCCTTTTCAGGGAGAGATGGAGCTGACAAAGTCTTTGTCAGTCAGATCTGTCAGGGAAAGCTCTTTGTTCTTCAGCATTTGCTCTTGCCTCCCCCTCTCCAAACCTAAACTAGATGCATCTGCTTTTGTTTTCTAAATGCAGAATTAGGGGCTGAAAGGAGCCCCTTTGTAGTGGGGAGGAGGAGAGAGCTGCAGATCTTTCACGGGGAAGGCAAGGTCAGGGGGGAGCCGCTCTATTGTGCGGGGCCTCTCCTCTGCCGGCTCAGCCCTTTCTGTGCCCCCTCTTCACAGTCCGGTTCCCACTGGAACCTCCCTGGGGACTGGGGAAGCCAGCCCGGTGGGACGGGCTGTCCCCGCTGCGGGGAGGGCTCAGCTTTGCCTGTGCTGGATTTTGCTGCTTCCGATGCCGCAGCTGGGAGCCGGCATGTGCAGGCAGCAGATGAGGAGGAGGAGGATGAAGGCCACCCCGTGGCCTTGGGCTGGCAAGTGGAGGCGGGCAGACTGCCAGCACTGAGTGTGCAGGAGGGCACACGTGGGGCTGGAGGGGGTACATGTGTGCACACGTGTGTGTGACAGCCTGCAGGGACTGTGTGACACCCTGAAGGGACTGTGTGTGACAACCTGCAGGGACTGTGTGTGACACTCTGCAGGGACTGTGTGACACCCTGAAGGGACTGTGTGACACCCTGCAGGGACTGTGTGACACCCTGAAGGGACTCTGTGTGACACTCTGCAGGGACTGTGTGACACCCTGCAGGGATTGTGTGACACCCTGCAGGGACAGTGTGTGTTACCCTGCAGGGACTGTGTGACACCCTGCAGGGACTGTGTGTGACACCCTGAAGGGACTCTGTGTGACACCATGCAGGGATTGTCTGTGACACCGTGCAGGGACTGTCTGTGACACCCTGCAGGGACTGTGTGACACCCTGCAGGGACTGTGTGTGACACCATGCAGGGACTGTGTGACACCCTGAAGGGACTCTGTGTGACACCCTGCAGGGACTGTGTGACACCCTGCAGGGACTGTCTGTGACACCGTGCAGGGACTGTGTGTGACACCCTGCAGGGGCCATGTGTGACACTCTGCAGGGACTGTGTGTGACACCCTGCAGGGGCTGTGTGTGACACCGTGCAGGGACTGTGTGTGACAGCCTGCAGGGACTGTGTGTGACACCGTGTAGGGATTGTGTGTGTCACCCTGCAGAAGCTGTGTGTGACACCGTGCAAGGACTTTATGTGACACCCTGCAGGGATTGTGTGACACCCCGAAGGGACTCTGTGTGACACCCTGCAGGGACTGTGTGACACTCTGCAGGGGCTGTGTGTGACACTCTGCAGGGGCCATGTGTGACACCCTGCAGGGACACAGCTGTCTGCAGGGGGCTGTGCAAGCTCTGGGAGCCCTGTCCCAGGGAAGCTGCTCCCCAAATGCCTTTGTTCCTCCTCAGCCAAGACAAAGCTCTCCAAGCTCTGGCCTCGCAAGCCTCAAAACTGCATCACCAGTGCAAATGTGTTTGTGGAAGAGCCCTGCACATCACAGGCTTCCTGCCCTGGTCCAGGAGAAGGACAGGGTTCCAGCACGGGCTGCTGCTGCCAAGGAACTGCCCCAGCCCCTGCAGGTCCCTGGAAGGGACAGCAGTGAGCTCCAGCTTGCTCTGTGGTCTCTTCTGCTCCTCAGTCGTGCCATGCCCCTTGCAGACCCCCACCTGCTCCAGGAGATCATTCCTCTCCCTGTCCATCCTGAAGGACTTGCTTGTGCACAACTCATGCCACCAGATGGTGACAGCTCATGGTCACTTCTGTGCTGAGCGCCGACATGATGCTGAGATCACTGAGGCCAAGGATGCAGCCAGATCCTTGAGCCTCCTGGGAGCAGGGGGTGGTTTTCCCCATTTTCTGCCATTTCCAAGCACCTTTATTGACAAAGGCCCAAGAACTTGTGCCCTGTTGATGCAAACATGCAGAAAACCATGCCAAATGACCAGCAGCCACAGAGCCTGTCCATCATGAGTGTAGCCCTGTAAGGTCTGTCTTGGAGCCAGCATAGAAAAGGCTGGGACAGAAGCCCAGTGGGAGTCATGGATAGCAGGTCCAGCAGCTGTGGGCACCTTCAGCCCAAAGCTCCTGGCAGGGCTGGGGAGGGGTGACTGCACCCTAAATATACATTGGGTAAGTCGTGCATGTGTAGGGCTGGGGTTGGCTCTGCCATCATTGAAACAATTCCCATCTCCAGCTTGCTGGGAGAACATCCCAGCAGGTGTGTTACCTTCCCCCCTTCTCCCTGTCCACAAATCTGTCAAATCTGAAAGGGAAATATTCCGCAGGTCTCGGCATGGGGAGCTGAACGGGTGCCTGAAGCAGGAGGAGGCTGCTCTTGGGGATGGATGCCCAGCATTTGGTTCAAATCTAACACCAGTGACTGACAGGGCTAATTCAGCCTGTCCTCTTCCCTCTTATAACTTAATCACTTACACATTGCCTCGGCAGGTCTTTCCCTGCTGACTGGAGATGTCTTCATCCCGGGATGCCCTGACTTGGACTCATGACTGCTCCCACAGTGCTTCCTGCATGGGGGCTGAGTGCCCTGCACCACCCGTGTTACCCTGAGCCAGTCCAGCTTCGGGGGAGCTCGTCTGAGTGCCCAAACTGGGGACAGAAGTCAGGCTGGGCTCACTGGTGTGACAATATCCCACTCTGCCTTTTGGCTAGGGGACTGAGTGTGGCCCCAGCTGAGACTAAGCCAAAAGTGCATGTTGAGAGTTTTGGGGAGCTCTGTGTTAGAGCTGCCGCGTTCCTGCTCCAAACCTCCAAACTCTGAAAACAGTTGGGAAGGGCAGGGACTGCAGCAGTGGTGGCTCCTGGGAAGGACTTGGGGATGAGGATTTGGGACCCTTTAAACATCTGCCCTGGGCCTTGTTCTGCAGAGGGGATGTCTGGGGGGCTCCAGGCTGCCCAGAGCTCTGCCCACCCTGCTGCCTGCATGCACTGCCTGCATCCCGCTGCCTCCAGAGCGGCTGTTGCACAGGATAACGGGGGGTGCAGGCAGGCCCCTCACCCCAGCCTGTACCCACGGGGCCTGGGGCTTCCCTGGGGCCATCAAGAGCCACAGGGCAAGGGTGCAGGGGTGAGGGGAGCAACACGGCCGGCATCCCTGCGCTGCCCCGAGCGCAGCCTGCGCTGCCTTCGGGGCGACCACCGCCCGCGAAACCCCGGGGGACGTCTGGAATGCCACCAGGGTCTCCAGGTGGGGGGGGGCGGTCCGGCTGTGACTACAAGCCCCATCAGGCCGCTGAGGAGGAGGAGGAAGGCGGAGGAGGAGTCGCGGCTGTCGGCGGGGCGGTGCGGGAGCGGCTTAGTTCGGCGGCGGCGGGCGCTCGGCGGGACGCGGCGGGCGGGCAGCGGCAGCGGCGGCGTCGGGGCGGCCGCGCCTTCGGGAGCGCGTCCGGCAGCGGCTCCGGGAGCGCCTCCCGCCGCCTCCGCCGGCCGGGCCGGACCGGGGCTGCCATGGGGCGGCCGCTGTGAGCGCGGCGGCGGCGGGGCTGCGCCTCTCGCCCCGGCCGGGGCTCCCCTCCATTGTTCCCGGGAGCGGCGGCACCGCGCCGCCGCCGCCGCCCGCGGGGCTCCGGTGAGTAACGGCCGCCGCTCGGCGCGGGGGGGGCGGCACCGGCAACGCGGGGCGTCGCTTTGTGCTCCGCGGGGCTGGCCCGGGGGCTCGGTCGGGGAACGGGGCTCGGTCGCGGCCGAACCCCCCCCAGGTGCGCCCCGTTGCCCTGGCGGGGCGGCTCGATGGCGGCACCGGCGGGGAGGGGGCTCCGCCTTGAGGGACCGGGGGGTTTTCGGGCAGCGGGGCGGTCCGGTGTGCGGGGGTTGGGGGCCCCGGGGCCGTTCCCGGGGTGCAGCCGCTCGGCGGGCAGCAGCTTGGGAAGGCGGCGGGCCGGACCCCGTCCATCGGCCGAACCGAGACTGGAACCGCTCCCACCGTCCCGACCCCGAAACCCCTCCCGGCCGCAGGGCAGCCTGGCGGGAATCGGGGGTCGTTTTCCGAGTCGCTGCCTGGCCCCTTATTCCCGAAAAGTACCTGAGCGGGAGCCTTGCGGCTTCCAGAAAAAAAAATGGAGAAGGAGCTGGATTTGGTTGTGTTTCAGTTTTGGGATCCCGGGGCGGGCAGCGGGAACGGAGGCGCTGGAATAACGCCGTCCCAGAGCTGGTGCTTCCCTTTGTGTGTCCACGCCGGTGGGGCTCCCGGAGCCGCCGCATCCCCGCGCTGTGCCGGGCTCCGGGAACCGCTCGTCCGCCCACGGCGGAGGTGCCGGGAGCGCGGGGAGGCGACACCTGCGGTGGCGGGTGACCGCCGCGCCCGTGCGGTGGCCCTCGGCACCCGGAGGGATCGGTTCCAGAGGCGTTTGGTTGTGGTTTTTGTGGCTTTGGGGCCGGGAGACATGGAGGTGGCCGCTGGCCTCGTGTGAGGACGGAGCAGAGCGTGTCCGCGTTCAGCTGACGCCGAGGAGCTCCGCGGCTGCCTCGCCGTTCCCTGTCTGCCCGGGTTGCTGAGTTCGTGTCCCGGATCACGGCGGGCCGGGGCAGCTCCCTGCCCGGCAATGTTTAAACCCAAGCAGTTCAGTGAACCCAGCACGGCCGGGCTCGGAGCTGCCAGCTCCGGGCCGGGGGGAGGCTGGCGCTGTGCGCAGGTGGAGGCGGTGGTTTGCTCCGCCGGGGCTCTCCGGGTGCCGCCGATGGATGCTGGATGCCAGCACAGCGAGCGGGGCGCAGGGAGAGCCCCCCCGCGCTGCCCGGGGACGCCGCAGGAGCGTGGGCCCTGCAGCCCCCTGCTCTGGCTAGCAGCCATCTTCCCCACTCAGGAGCACTTCCTCCCTTAATCCCTGTGCTGGCTGGCATGCACTGCTGCCTTTTCCTTGTGTTGCTCCGAGGGGATTAAAATAAATCGCCCCTGCCCCGGCAGGGTGCAGGCACGAGTGGTGCCGGGCTGAAGGCGGCCGGCGGGAGCCTTGTCTGGGCTGTTCTGCACACGAGGTGCCTGCCCTGGCCGTGTGGGAAGGGTCACTGCCAGAGGTGAGCTGGAGCTCCCTCTTTATTTACCCACCTAAAAACATAACCTGAGCCAGGAGCCCTATTGTTTCCAGTCCCAGGTGGAACCCTCTCCAAGTCCTGGCTGCTGGAAGGGGCCGCTCGCAGATGTTCATCCCATCCTGAAAATCCAACTTTCTGCCCCTTTGGGGGCCTTCTGCTTCTGGGCATGATGGCAAATGTGTGTCCTTCCCCTCTCTATGGCTTTCCTTGGAGGAGTGCAGTGTAGTGAAAACCCCATCCAGCTCCCTCCCAGGCTGGGTAATGGGTCTCTGTCCCTGCCTGGGATGGCAGACTGTGACCGTGTCCCTGTGTCCCTGTCCTTAACCATTCTCCTCTCAAAGCAGTCAGGGCGACCAGCCCAGTATAGATTTTTGGGTACCAATGGTTGTTCTGTAGATCTGAAAATCAAGTCTTCGGGTAGGGCGGGATCCCTGAGTGAGAGGATGCTTCTAGAACTGTGATGGTTTTATGGAGATCTGTGGGTGAGGCTGGGCCTTTCCCTGTCCTTCCTGCCCCATGTCCCAGGCTCTCTCCCCACTGGATACCCACTCACAGCTCCGTGCTGGAGGTGCCCCTGGTAGCCCTAAGTCCTGGCGGCCAGCTGGGAAGGGTTAACATGCTCTTTATGCTGCACAGTTGGATATTTATTTTTCCAAGCATGTGTCTGCTTTAAGCATTACAGTTCTTCCCTACAGTTCCATGTGCAGTTGTGTTTGCTTTTTATTTCAGCAAATACTTGGTTCTTGACCCGAGCCACAGGTTGGGGCACGGAGCACTGGGCAAGGGGAAGGCTTCGCTCCTGCCGCCCACGGATTGTGCCTTTGGCGTGTCCTTCTTCCCCAAGGGCAGCTGGAGGGCTGCTTTTGTTGTGCCTCTGAGGAAAAGGAGTCTCTTTTCATGTGCTTTGGAGCTGAGGGGCATCTGTGCCAGGCAGGGTGGTCTGCTGGCAGTCACCACCTCCCCTCCTGAGGGTCGGGGACAGTGCCTGCTTGGGCACAGTCTGCCACCTCAGGCTTCTGATGCTGTGCAGACCCAGGAGCTGAGCTCAGACTCTTTTCCCCATTGCATTTGGCCTGTCCCTGTTCTTTTCCTGCCTGCTGTGTGTTCCCCACTGGCTGCTGGTGCCAAGGCAGCCGTGGTGAATGCCTCAGGCCATCTCTGCCCCAGCAGGGAGGCAGAGGAAAGGAACCAGAGCCCCCAGCCCCAGCGAGCCCATGGCAGCAGCCAGCCCATCACATCCAGCACCCAGGGATCAGATCAGGGCTCCTCTGCAGATGTCACAGCATTGCAGGGCTCCGTCCCTGGCTGTTCACCCTGCTCCAGCACCAGCTCCTGTGTTTGGCACCCCAGATGCATTCCAGAGATGGACAGGACAGGAAGGGGCTTCCCCACTCAGAGCCACTCAGCTCAGAACCATGGGATGCATCTGCTGTGCAAGTGGGAAAGTCCTGTCTGTGCCACGTCCCTGGGACAGCTCAGCCCTGTGACTCAGGGCTGTGGGAGATGCGAGGAGTGAAAGTGCAGCCCTCAGGGTCCCTGAGGACAGTGGGGGACAGGTTGCACAAGACTCCTCTGGACACACTGGCGTGCAAAGGCAGTGTGAGAACATCTTTCCTGGCACACAGGAGGTGTGTGCCCCTGGAGGGTGCACAGATGGGCACAGGGTTGTCCATCACCACTCCGAAATAGCTCCGTGGGTGTAATGGCTGGTTGTAATTGCAGTTTTGGAGGCAGGTCTCCGAGGGGCACTTAGCCCTGGCTCCTCTCTAGCTGCTTCTGTTTTTAGTTGTTTGAATCCACCCCGGAGCAGTAAATTGCAGTGTGCTGGGGCCACGGGGAGTGGGGATGGTGCCCAGCACCCGGCAGGAGCCAGAGACCCACCCTGCCAGAGCTGCCATCCTCCAGAGCAAATGGTTTCCTGTTGGGATTTCTATAAAAGCTGGATAAACACGGAAAAGAGCCATGCTGTTGTTTGCACAGGTAGGAGTGCTCTCCCCACTTCCTTGCCTCCTTCCCGTGTGGACACCAAGGAGTCATGAGGGCAGGTGTCTTGGGGTTCCCCAGTCTCCCCTTTTCCCTTGGGGAGAAGGAGGAGGTCTGTGCTGCCTCTCCAACATCTCTGAGCACTGAGATTCCCTCGGGTGCTGCTGAACCTGTCCAGAAGGAGCAGGCAGGGTGCGTCCCAGTCCTGCTGCCCTCCAGCAGAGCCATGGCTGCTGCGCCCTCCCTCACTGCCCTGGGAAGCTGACCATCTCTGTGTGTTCTTGCTGGGTCCTGGCACCCTTCCCTCTGTTCCTCCCTCCCTCCCAGTGACCCTCTCAGCCACGGGACAGCTCTGTGCTGCCGAGCGATCCCTACGCCATGGAAATATCCTGCTGTCAAGCCCCTGAATCAGCTGGAAGGCACCCGCTCCGAGGTGTATCTGGAGAAGGGCTCTGCTGTGTGCGAGCCAGCACTGACTCATTTTTCAGGAACTGGAGGCACTGGGCTCTCCTCCATCCCTCCATCCCTCCCCTCGGCGCGGGGCCGGCTCGGGAGGCCCACGCAGACGCT
Organism: Haemorhous mexicanus; assembly: GCF_027477595.1. Taxonomy (NCBI): domain Eukaryota; kingdom Metazoa; phylum Chordata; class Aves; order Passeriformes; family Fringillidae; genus Haemorhous; species Haemorhous mexicanus. Next base: position 2,847,731 of record NC_082370.1, on the reverse strand, counting down.
CCGCATTAGGGCATGTTCCGGGGAGCATGTGCTGTCCATAAACAAAGCCACCGAGAGACAGAAAATAATTTCCAGAAATACCAAAGTCTTCCCCCCCCACCCCCAAAGAATTCCACCTCCCCTTTCCAAACCGTGATAAATCCTGAACATTCAATAACTATTTCCAAGCACTGCCCAGTGCCTGGGAGTGCTGGTGTTGGAGATAACACCAGTGATTGCTGGGTGCCCTTTTCCCTGCCCGACTCCTTGTGTCAATAGTTTGGGTCCCAAATACTCCCGTGCCAGTCAGAGCAGTTGGGCATGAAGGAGGCAGCTGGAGCCCCCACAGCTACACCCCAGCTGGGCTTCCTTTGGGTGCAGAGGCTTTTTGGAGGATCTAAGCCCTGTGGGGCTCGTGGCTGCTCAGCCCATCCTTGGGGAAAAGCCACCGCTCCAGGCACAGGGAGCGCAGGGTCTCACACTGGAGCAGGAGAGGCAGAGGAGCTCCATGGACCGAGTGCGTGGGGAGGATGAGTAGCAGTTTATTACTCACTACGATTATTACTCACTGTTTTTAACAGTGTGTACTTCAGCCTGACGCCTTTCGGCGAAGGGAAGCGCCTGTTCCCGCGGCAGGTCAGGGACAGCACAGCGCACGGCGGCGGGGAGAGCAACCGGGTGAGCTTGGGATGCTCGGCAGGGGCTGAGGGGCCCGGAGGCACAGCTGTACCCTGGGAGGTGCTGTAGGGAAGGGTTTGTGGGATGGTGTTGTCCTGTCTACGTTCTGGTCCTTGTAATTGTCCCAGAGCCACCGCTGGCAGCGGCGCCCTGGCTGGGGCTGTGCGGGTTGTGCAATGGCTGGGCAGGATCTCCTCGCAGAGCCCGGCGGGACCATCAGCCATGGCCAGCGTCGGGACCTCATCCCAGGCTGCTGCCGAGGTGCAGATGTGGCGCGGGGGTGGAGCACAGGGGCTCATTCCCATCCGCCAGGCTCGGAGCAGTTGGCCGGGGGCGGCTGGGTTTGGGCTCCAGCGTCCCCCTGGAACGTGTCTTGGAAGAGCTCCATGCTCCTGGCATGGAGAGAAGGAGGGATGGTCAGAAGGAAGGAGGAATGAGGGCCATGGAGGGCACGCCCCCACAGCACCCTGAGACAGGATCAGGCTCTGCTGGGCCTCCCTGTGCCAGAGCCCAGCTCTGGAGCTGCCCTGCACGGAGCAGTCCCCAGGAAAGGGACGGGGACCTGAGGGGATGGGTGGGCTGGAGAGCCCAGCGTGAGAGCTGGCAGGGATGAGAGCAAGTTGCAGAGTTGGCCCTGGATGCCGAGGGATTTCTCCCCACACAGCCACTTCAAAAACAGCTGTTGGTGGAAAGAGATCGGCTGCAGCTGGCTGACCCTCTGGCTCCAGGAAGGCCTCTCCAAGGGGGTGGCTGCTCTGTGCCCTATGGATCCTATAGGGAACGGGGGTGGCTGGAGTTTGCAGTGAGAGCTGCTTTGCTAGGGGTGGCACAGACAACATGAGATTTTGCTCTGGAGAAGGGATTTCCCTCAGGAAAGCCATGGGTCAGCCCCACCTGACAAAGTGCAGGAAGAGGAGAGCAGGAATCTCCCTTTCTTTAACTGGCGTTAATGTTTCTCTCACCATTCTGGGAAGTCTTGTTGCATTCGGTTCTGCTTCGCCAGCGGTTTCACTCTTGACACATCAGCGCTTTTACACAGGGAAACATAACCCTGCCAGTCAGTGCCAGCTCGTGTCAGGCTGCTGAGGGGTCTGTGGGGACCTGCCACCACAGTCTGGGGATGTCCCTCGATCCAGGGATGTCCTGCTGTCTGGGCTGGATGCGGGAGGAACATCCCAAGTGCACGCCGTGCCGGATGGTGGGATGTGGGGGAGCTGGCCCTGCCTGACTCTGCTTTCCTCCTTCACAGCTTGTCGGGGCTGCCAGCCCTGCGGAGACCCCCCTGCTCCCACCCAGGGCCCCCATGGAGTGGCAGTTGCGGAGCCCAGTCGCCGAGCAGTAGCTGCAGCAGTGGGATGTGGACCTGGCGGTGCCTGATCCTTTGGGCTGTGCTGGTCGCAGCCGCGCTCTCCGCTGCCCGGCCGGCCCCCACCCTGCCCGAGCAAGGTAAGAGCACGGCCCGGTGCCCCCGCTCCCTCCTTTGTGTTCCTCCTGGGGGACACGAGCTGCTCTTCCCTGCAGCAGAGGCAGAGGCTGGCGTGTGCTCCAGCTGTGGGGCCACCAGCACATCCCCAGTGCCACCTGTGGTGTCACCTGGGAGCTGGTGCTTCTGGGGACATGGCACGTGTTGTCCCCAGAGTGGTCTGTGTGTGGCTCCAGCAGTGCCTGGGGACATTTTAAACCTGGAGAAAATTGTGGCAAACCCTGACCTGTTGGTTTGGAGGAGGGTACAGAGCCCTGGGGGCTGTGTCCCCCGCTGGGGTCACTCTGTGTGACAGCACTGTCACCCCTGTGATGATCTGTAACCCGGGATGTGTGTGAGGCTGCTCCCACCCTGTTGGCCCCATTGGGGTGACCCTGGGCTCACTAGTGGGGGTGAAGGTTTGGGTGCAAGGTACTGCTTCAGCTTTTGCCAGCTGGCAGTGCTAGGGATGAATGCACCCTGCAGAAACCCTCGGGATGCTCCGGTGTTGCTCCCAGCTGGAAATGCCCAAGGATTCAAAGCTGGGGCTGGCTCATGTGATTTGTGCAGTCCAGATCTCTGCTCCAGCAGAGTGTGGGGGCACCCCAAGGCTCAGGGATGGGCCAAGTGGGTCGCCTGGCCCTGGGCAGAGCCGGCCCTGGCAGAGAGCCCTGCTCCGGCGCCTCGGAGCCTTGGCCCTCGGCGAGGCAGAGAATAACCAGAGCCGGCAGCGGGGCTTCGACTCGCTCCTTTTGGTTCTAATTACCCAAGAATGTCTGGTCTGTGGGCACTGCTCTGCTTTTTAAGACTCGCTCCCCCTTCCCCCTTCCTCGCAGCAGAACCCTGGGAGGCAGATTGCCGGTGTGGCCGGCATGGGCACAGCGCTGCGAGGTGCCCCGGGGTCCCCTCAGGGCTCGGGGTGGGAGCTGGCAGCTGGCAAGTGGCCCCTCTGCAGCTGCACCAGCCCCCCCGGGAGATGCCTGGGTGATGCCCTTGGCTGCCAGGGTTGGCACCTCTGACTGGGGCAGCAGGTACCCTGGTGACAGGTCACACCCTGCGAGGTGACACCCCAGAGCCATGCGTGGTCCCTGGGGAGCTGCAGCTCCACAGAGGAGCCCGGGCAGATCTTCACTCCCAGGGACCATGGCTGAGATTTTTCCACTGGCGTGCCTGCTCCCCGCATCTGTAAACAATGCGGTTGACAGTGGTAAACATGTTTTTCTCAGGAGATTGCTCTTCCTGGAAGAGGTTTCCTGGCAGTGTTTGGGGTAAGGATGGCTCTGTGCTGCCAGGAGAGCACCACCTGCAGCCCCAACGCCAGCTGTGGCACTGAGAAAGGTGTTGGGGTGTTCAGGCTGAGGGGAGCTGATTGAGCACAGGTGAATTTTGGGGTGCATGAGGAGCCCTGCAGCTCCTGGCAGGTTTGAGAGCCGTGTCAGGCGGTGGCAGTGGAGGAGGAGAGGTTGGAGAGGAGGGAGCTGGTTCCTCGCCAGCCTCATGCCAGGGCTAACAATAACCTCTGGAAACATTTCCCGACACGGTTCTCACCAGGGCAGCCCAATTAGTGCCACAGCAGGAGCCCGGCTGGGGCAGAATCCGTCCCTTGGCTCGGGAGCCGACTGGTGGGAACAAAATGTTCCCAGCAGGACGTGTGGGATGGGAAGAGCCAGTGCTGGGCCAGGACCTGCAGCCAGGGCTGAGCATCCCTCAGGGGCAGGCTCCGACCCGGCCCCAGGAGTTTTGGGGTCCCCAGAGGTGTGGATGGGGTTCAGCTGCCATGCTGAGGGCCGTGGTGTCCTAAGGACCAAGGTCTCTGTCCTTCCCCCGTGGCACTCAGGAGCATCCCCCATCGCCCCGCTCGGTCCCTCGGTGCTGGAGGCAGCAGCTTTCCCGGACTTTGTTCTGCATGTTTATGGGGTTTCAGTTTACTCCTGGTTCTGAGGCAGCTAAGCTCCCTTCTCAGGGAGGAGTAATCCCCCGCGGCCGGCCAGCGGGCTGGCCTCACGTGGAGGGGGGTTCAGCCCTGCTCCCCCCTGCCTGTGCTGTGGGAGGGAGTTTGGGAGCTCTGCTTGTCAGGGGCTCCCTCCCAGTACCAAAAAATCTGGAGCAAATAAAACATTAACAGGCATTTACTGCATTTTATAGTTACCTAAATTTGGAGGTGGTGAAAAAACCCTGGTTAAGGGGAAAAGCCAAGAAATTTCCATGCGCAGCCTCTGTCCCTCCCTCGCACAAAGCCGCTCTTTGTCTCCAGGTTAAATAGAAACCTGCAGAAAATTGCCAAGGTTTTTTTTCCCCTCTCTCCTTGTCTGCCATTGTCCCGGCCGCTGCTCAGGCATCTCCTCGCCGGGGGCTGCCTTGGCCCTGCAGGGGGTGCCGAGTGGCCGAGCAGATTGTCCTGGGGCAGGGGGGTCCTGCCTTGGGCCGCTGGTTTTGGGACACGCTGCGCCCCAAACCGCCCCAGTGCAGCAGACCCTCCCCAGGGGGGTGTGTTTGCACTCATAGCACAGGGGATCGGGCTGCAGCCCCCTCCCCATGGGGCAGGGGCCGAGGGCTGCCCCATTTCCCAGGGCTGCTGGCTGCCCAGCTGGCCACAGGCTTAACCCCCCCTCCCCGGCCATCTGCAGAACCAGCAGGGGCCCTGGCTCCCGGGGCTTTGTTGTCCCCAGCTCCTCCAGGGGGTCTTGCTCTGCACCCTGCAGGAGCCAGCAGTCGGGGCAGGCAATGTGCTCAGCCCAGGTAGCTTGGGGGAGCCCACGAGGCTCTTTGGCTTGTCCCCACTGCTCCCCAGGGCACTGCTGACCCTCTCTCTGTCCCCCTCCCCATTTCCCTGCTGCCCAGCCCCTCCTTGCTCCTGCAGCTCCAGGTGTCTCCCACCCAGTGCCTCGGGGAGCCCAGGGGATCCCATTTGGTGTAGCTGACTCCTTGCTGGAGCCCCACAAGCAGCCCAGGGATTCCCTGCCAAGCCTGCAGCCTCCTGCTCTTCTGCTGTTGATGGCAGCAGCCCAGGACTGTTCCCGGAGCTCGGGGGGCCCAGCAGCACCCCCAGACCCCGCTGCTGCAGCTACCCAGTCCTGTCTGCCAGGGCTGTGCCCTCCAGGGCATCGAGGCTGTGCCCTCCAGGGCATCACGCCCTGTCCCCTGTCCCCTCCCAGCCTGCCGGGCAGGCATTGTTCCCTCCTCCCGCCTTTCCACTCGGATGCTGTCACTCCAGCCCTTAATTGAGGAGCAAAAAAAGAAATAAGAGTCTTTGGGAAAAGCAGCTAGAGGCTGGGCTGTGGAGCTGCCCCGGGGCAGCAGGAGGGTCCCTGGGTGTGGAGCCCCCGCGTGCAGCAGCCTGGGGCTGTGCAGGAGGGAGGTGGGCACAGGAACAGACCCTCAGTTCCAGCAGAGAGCCAGGGCCAGGCAAAGCCAGCCCAGAACTGCGGGTTGGGGTGTTCTCTTGTGCCCCCCATGTGTGCCATGCCCGGGGGAGCCGATGGAGAGTGTCTGTGCCCCAAGCTGCTGCCTCCAGGGCTCTGAGTGTGGTGGGGAGGGGGGAAAGGGGTGGGTTTATCCTGACAGCTTTGCAAACTCCCAAGGCGCCTGTTAATTAAGTGCTGCTTCATTTGCGGTGCAGGCAGGGCCTGGAGCAGGACATAAATCCCCTTTCCCTGCGGAGGAAGCAGCCGGGGAGCGGAGGGTGTGGAGCAGCCCCCGGGCTGGCTCGGACAGGAGGAGCTGGGGGTGCCCTGAGCTGGTGTGTGCCTTGTGGTGCTCATCTGTTGGCATCTCCCTGCTGCAGCCTTTCCCTGGATCCAGGGATGCTGGAGCAGCCAGCAGGGCTCTGGAGTAGCCGGGATGCTGCACCTCGGGACGTGCCCCCGGGCTGGGGGGACACGGCAGCGTGAGGAGCTGTTTAAATCAAAAAGAAGCCAATCCCCACGTCCCGGTGAGCGCTTCCTGTTGGGATTAGTGGGGCTGCCGGGCATGTGTGTGCTTTTTCTTCAGGAAATACCTTCGGAAAGCCCCGCTGGGGTCTCCAGGGCAACCGGCGCCTGCGGCTCCGCGCCCCCCGCCCGCATTGTCCCCGCGCCGCTTTGTTGGCCCCTTTATTGCCATCGTCACCATCGCCGTGGCCAGCACAGCCTGGGGCTTTCTCTGCTTGCAGGGTGCACCCCGGGCTCCCTGCAGTGTGTGCCCAGCCTGGGGGGCACGGCCAGCACGGAGAGAAGGGGGCACAGTGAGCACGAGCAGCTCGTGTCCGCAGGGCTGCCCCGTGTCCCTGTCCCTGCTGTCCCCGTCGGGGGCTAGCCCCAGGGGAGCTGGTGACAGTTCTAGGCACTTGGTGACACTCTCCATCTGGCTGGGCTCAGCTCCGCTCCCAGGTCCATTTCAAAGCTGGAATAAAGTAATAAACCCCAGCATCTGCCCCCAGCGTGGCACCGTGCAGCTTCTGGGGGTGCTCACGGAGGCAGCGTGGGCTGGAGCTGCCCCTGCCTCACTGGGGACCTTGGGGCTCCCCGTGGGCATGAGCCCTCCTGTCCCCTGGGATGGACAAGGCCCATGAAGGGGGCTGGTGTTCCTGTCACCCTGTTTGTGACCATCCCCACAGCTCCCAGCTAGGTGAGGACTCCCACTGAGCAGCCTTTGTGCAGTGCTGGGAGCACCCAGAGCCTCGGGGATGAGAGCCAAGTGTTGGTCTGGCAGATGAACCTTTGGAGAGGTGGTCCCTGTGGGCCTGGCTTGTGCCCATGGGGAGGGAGGCTCTGCTGTGGGGCTGTGCCCTGTGCTGTGGTTTAAGGCCCAGGAAAGCAGAGGGGGATGTGAGACAGGGATGTAGCAGGCTAGTGAGACCAGCAATCATTAACCAAAGTGAGGCCACAGCAGTGCCAGGGCTCACACCAGCAGCTCTCAGTGCCATCTGTGCCATCATGCCAGCAGCCACAGTGCTGCTCAGTCCCACCCAGAGGCTGAGCAGACCTGGCCATGCTCGTTAGCCTGTGCATTCCTTCTGAGACCATTCCCACCAGGCTGCGTTTTCCACCTCATCCCAAGTGCCAGAGGAGTGCCATGGGTGACCCAGGGCACACCCCACTGTGCCCTCTGCCTCCCCTCTCGTGCCATGGGTAACCAAGGGCCCATGGGTGGCCCTTGGGTGGCATGGGTGACCACCATGGCCCTCTCATGGCATGGGTGACCACCGTGCCCTCTGCCTCCCCTCTCCATCCATCACCTCGCACCTCCATGCCCCAGTCATGCTGCTGATGCAAACCAGCCCTGGCTCAGTGGGGCTGGAGGGAGCTGGAAGCTTTGAGAGGGGTCTGGCCCCACACCCAAGGGTCTGAAGGAGCAGTGGCACTTGCACAGCATACCCAGGGACCTGTGGGCAGTGGGAAGGGACCCTCCTGAAGCTGGAATGCTGCTTCCTCAAGCCCTGGCATCAGGCTGGGGTCTCCCGAAATTTCCCCTCCTCCAAAGGCCTTTTCCATGCCCAGGACAGCTCTTCACAATGCACAGGTGCAGCTGTGGGGTGCTGGTGGAGCTGAGGCTGGCAGCAGTGACCACAGCAGGGCTCTTCTGTTCCATAGGGAAGCTGCTGATGCCTGGGAAGGGGCAGATAAGAGCAGATATGGCTGCAGCACTGGGCTCGTGCTGGTTTGGGGTTTTCATGGCTGTTTGTTGCCCCCTGGCCTTGCTCTGTGTGAGGAGGGAGTCGGGATGGGCAGGAGGATGTGGTGTTACCCAAGGGTTCAGGGGGACAGGATGGGATGTCACTGCTGCTTTGTGAGCCTCTGGAGGTGCCTGTGACTGATCACTTGAAACACAAATCAGCTGTGAGAAGTGCCCGTCCTGTGGGAGAAAATCAGGGGAAAACAGCAAGACCCTTCCCCAGCACCAAAGGGGCTCCCATTGGTCTTCTCCTTCCACATGAAAATGTTTTGTAACCTCTCACGGATGAACTGGAGCCCTGGTGTTGGTATTACAGCAACTGAGCAAAGGGAACCTACCCCATCCCACTGCTTTCTTTCAAGTGCTGAGCAAAAGGAAGAGGAGAAACTCTGGAGCTGCTCATGAAGGTTTTTCCCATGGAGCTTCTCATCAGTCCAAGGCAAAGAGAAGTGGCCAGAAAGTGAAGTGCAGGTCACGGTGCGGTGAATCAGAGTTCTGGAGAGCCCAGGTTTCATTTTTGGCTGCACAGAGGGGCTGTTGGGAGCAGGGAGGAGCGAGGCCTCGCTGCTGGTCCTGGCCCTGTGCTGCCTGCACGCCCTGGCTCCTCTCTGGAGGAGAGGAGACCACAGCAGAGAGCCTGTGCCACTCTACAGCACTGGCCCAGGGTGAGCTGCTCTGTGCTGCTCAGGGCAGAGCAGGGAGCAGAGGTTGTTCTTTTCTGTTCATTTGGCACTCAGAAATCCTGGGGGGCTCAGCCCTCGAGCTACAGATCAGCTGAAGCTTGAACATCTCCTGGCTGGTTCTGCTGCCTGTATTGGGATCTTCCAGCCCCTGAGAGGAGCATCTGCAGCAGTGCCCTGTGCCCCTTCATGCTGCTCCCACAGCATCCCATGGCATCCAGCTGGCCAAGGACAGCCAGACACACCTTACTGAGGAGGAGGCAGAGGTCAAGGGGTGCCTGAAGAGTTGGGCTCTGGAGCTGTGCCCAGCCACCTGTAGAGCTCAGTCTAGGATGAAGATCACACTGCATCCACCCACATCATCACAGGGAGCCTCTGCAGAGCTGTAGCAGCTTGGACCCTTCCATGGGCTGTGGAATTTGAAGAGGTGATTTGAAAGCCAGCATCTTCCCCAAGCCTGGGGCCAGGAGAGCTGCTCATGCACCCCCCACCATGGAGGGCAGGACTTGAGGACAGAGCCCTGGACACTTCAGGGCTGGGAGAGATGAGATCATGTCACAGCAGGATGGAGAGAAAGGATCCTTGTGCTGCTCACACAAGTGTCACCTCGGGGAGCTCAGCTCCCCTGCCTGGATGCTGCAGATGGGAACACGAGGCCGGCACCTGTCTGGCCAGAGCTCCCTGGGCTGACCTGTCCCCCTCACTCCCTGCCTGCTCTCCTGCCCTTTCATCCCTGCAGTGCCCTGCTCTAACCAGGGTGCGGGTCCTGGTGGCATGGGGACCCTGGCCTGCTTTGCTGGCTGCCCGCTTGTGGTGGAAGGGATGCCAAGACGCCTGCGAGGTGGCAGAGCCATGCAGGGATTTGGGATGCTTCTGGGTGAGGCTGGATCCTGCCATACAGCAGCACTGAGGTGTCTCTGTTGCCTGTTTCTCCCCTGTTGGGAATCCCCTGCCCTGTCAGGCTCCATAAGAGCTGAGAAGGGTGAGGGCTTCGGAGCAGCCTGGGCACCCAGCAGGTCCTGCTGCAGAGGGGAGCACTTGGTGCTGCTTGGGGAGCTCGCAGCCTCTGCCTCTGCTCTGCTCTGCTGCTGCCACAGGCTCCATCCCCTGAGTGCTGGGGTCCCCAGTGCCCCAGAGGGAGCATCCCAGCAGAAGGAGCATCCCAGCAGTGGGAATATCCCAGCAGTGAAAATATCCCAGCAGTGGGAGCATCCCAGCAGTGGGAGCATCCCAGCAGTGGGAGCATCCCAGCAGTGAAAATATCCCAGCAGTGAAAATATCCCAGCAGTGGGAGCATCCCAGCAGTGGGAATGTCCCAGCAGTGGGAGCATCCCAGCAATGGAAATGTCCCAGCAGAAGGAGCATCCCAGCAGTGGGAGCATCCTAGCAGTGGGAATGTCCCAGCAGTGGGAGCATCCCAGCAGTGGGAGCATCCCAGCAGTGGGAGCATCCCAGCAGTGGGAGCATCCCAGCAGTGGGAATGCCCCAGCAGTGGGAGCATCCCAGCAGTGGGAGCATCCCAGCAGTGGGAGCATCCCAGCAGTGGGAGCATCCCAGCAGTGGGAGCATCCCAGCAGTGGGAATGCCCCAGCAGTGGGAGCGTCCCAGCAGTGGGAATATCCCAGCAGTGGGAATGTCCCAGCAGTGGGAATATCCCAGCAGTGGGAATGTCCCAGCAGTGCATGTTGCCTCATTAACCAGGCCGCAGCAGCAGCAGCAGCAGCAGCAGCAGCAGCATGGTTTTTCTCTGGTCTCTATTCCTTTTCTCCTTTTTTTTTTCTCTTCTTCTCTCCCCTAACTCCTCCAGCTCTGCCCAAAGCAAAAATCGAAGTGGAGTCGTACTCAGCCCACCCCGGTGAGCTGCTCCAGCTGCGCTGCCGGCTGCGGGATGACGTCCAGAGCATCAACTGGGTGCGGGATGGCATCCAGCTGGCCGAGAACAACCGGACACGCATCACTGGGGAGGAGGTAGAGGTCAGGGACGTGGTGCCCGAGGACTCAGGGCTCTATGCCTGCATGACCAACAGCCCCTCGGGGAGCGAGACCACCTACTTCTCCGTGAACGTCTCAGGTTCGTAGCAGCCCCGGCTGTGCAGGGACGGGGCAGCCGCGGGGCCAGGCTGTGAAGCGAGGAGCAGGCTGCCTCTGCACACCCCTGCACACCCCTGCAGGCCCCTGCACACATGCTGGTCACACGCAGTGAGTTTGGGGCCGACCTGCACCTTGCGAGTGCCCAGGAGAGTTTCCAGTGTGGTGCTGTGGCTTCCTGGCCACTGCGGCCAGAAATCATCTCACGTTTGTCTGAGGGGGCAGGGGGCTGCAGGGCCACCCCAGAAGGGCCATGTGCTGGGTGGGAGCCGTGCTCTGCAGTGGTGTTGATGGAGTGTGAGGCTGGAGAGGGAGGAGTGCTTGAGGTGGGCATGTGTCTGTGCTCGCGGGTCTTGGCTGCCACCCCAGGGGTGTTGGTGGCACCGGACGTGGGGTGAGGAGCTCTGAAGTCACCTCTGACAGCAAATCTCCATGATGGCCATGGCTGCAGGCACTGGCATGGTGGGCTCTGCCAGCCCTGGCTCTGCTGGGGATTGTGTGGGATTTCTGTGGGATCCCCATGGCACCACCCTGCCCTCCCACCTCAGTGGGCACAGCCCCCACCCACCCACCGTGCTCTGCCAGCCACAAAGGTCCCCTCACACACAGGCACTCAGCAGGGCCATTGCTTCTCTTGCAGACGCTCTTCCCTCTGCAGAGGATGATGATGATGAAGATGATTCCTCGTCGGAGGAGAAGGAGGCGGATAACACCAAGCCGAACCGTACGTGCGAGCTGGGTTTGCCCGTGGCACTGCCCTGTGGCCAGGCAGGGGGAGGCTGGGCACGTATGAGCATCACCCAGGGATGGGGCTGGCAGCCCAGGGCACCTGGCAGTGTCGAGGGCACAGTGGGGAGAGCAGGGCTGGAGCAGCTGGGTCAGAGCAAGGGGCTGTGCCAGCACGGCTGCATTGGGGTCACTGCTGGTGCAGCTGAGCATCCACCCCACAGGGAAAGGGCTGCTGTGTCTCTGGGTAATACCCCGTGTCCCAGAGCTCCCCTCCCTGCTTTAGCTGGCCTTGGCTGCTGGCATCTCTCCTGATTCCTGTCTCAGCCTGCTCTGGGCATCCTTGGGTCTCTCCTGGAGCAGGAGGCTGCTGGGTTTGGCCGTGCTGAGCCCTCCCTCTGCTCCCCAGAGGCCATCGCTCCCTACTGGACCTATCCTGAGAAGATGGAGAAGAAGCTCCACGCTGTCCCTGCTGCCAAAACAGTGAAATTCAAATGTCCATCCAGCGGGACCCCCAACCCCACCCTGCGCTGGCTGAAGAACGGCAAAGAGTTCAAACCTGACCACCGCATCGGGGGGTACAAGGTACAGCTGGGGCAGGGGGAACAGCCCCCAGGGCTGGGGGCTCCTGGGGAGGGGCAGCACTGGGATGGGGCTGGAGAGGCACCGAGCCCCCATCCACACCACCCCAGAGGGCAGATGGGCCCCTCTGACATTGCTGCTTGGGAGGGGCCCTGCAGCAGTGACCTGCTTCTGGTCGTGTTTGTCCCAGCTCAGCCCTGGGGGAGGGGGCTCCTGCTGAGGGGCCAGCCTGGCTCGGCCACCTCTGCCTAATCCCCCTGCCGAGGACAGGGGCCCGGGCAAGGAGAGGGGTCTGGGCATGCCCTGGGCTGGAGGAGCCCCTCCATGCCTGGCAGTGGTTGGTGGGGGTGCTCCAGGCTGTGTTTGGGGCCCACATTGGCTCCCTGAGCTGGGGAGGAGCTCAGTGCTGCTTCCCCAGCACCCACAGCAGAGCCAGGCTGCAGATGGCACCTGGGTGGGATGGCAGCTTGGCTTTCCCCTTCTCACAGCTCCAGACCAGCATCCCCGAGTTCCTTTTCTCCCCAGGGGAGGGGATGACCAGTCAGAAGGCAGCACTGTCCCCTTTTGCCATCTCTCTGTTTTCGGGAGCAGGGCTACAGCCTGCCTGGGGCTCCCAGCCTGGGAGCCCTGAACCAGCCCAGCCAGCGGGCTGTGGGGCCACCATCACCACTGGGTCACATGCCACATGTCACAAGTGGCTCCAGACATGCCCTGCATGCCAGGGCTCCTGCCAGGAGACTGGGGCAGCAGCAGGAATGTGGCCACGTCACAGCTTCCAGCTCTGTGCAGCGTGTCCTGGAGGGACACAGGCTCAGCCAGGACCTGGGCTCATGGCTGGGGAGGAGAGGAGCTGCTGGCAGCACTGTGGCTGCCAGCTGGGGACAGCACAGTGTCCCAGCTAGCCAACAGGGCTGAAATGCAGGACTGTGGAAATAACCAGTTTCCAGCTGGGCTCAAGGAGGGTTTGCCATGAGGAGCCACAGCTGCAGCTGGCAGTGACAGGGCTGGCTTTTGGAGAGCCTCCTGGTGCCTCGTGGCCAGAGGGACCTGGGCAGTGAGTGCTCTTGCCAGCAGAGCCACTGAGGCTCTCCCAGAGGAGATGCACTGGGTCAGCAGCACCCACAGAGTGCCCTGGGTGCAGGACACCAGGCTGCAGCTGCCCACTGCCCACCTCAGGGCCCACTGGCCATGGCAGCAGTGGGGTCTGACCCCCAGGGCCAGCTGGGGAAGCAGCTCTTGCAGGAGGAAGAATGCTGCTCTGTTCCCTGCACACACAGGGGCCACCGGGGAGGGTGTCCCCACAAGCCCATCAACAACATCTGCTCAGCACAGCTGGCTCCGTGGCTCCTGTCCCTCCTGGGACAGCTGGCAGCAATTACAGCCCCTCTGTAGGGAAGGAGAAAGGTGACCTCAAAGGGAGATTTATGTCCTGCCCGTGCCAGGGGTTGAACCAGCTCTGACAGGAGCAGGGCCTGGGGCTCTGCATGCTGCAGGTAACTCTGTCCCCCCCGTGTCCCCAGGTCCGCCAGGCAACCTGGAGCATCATCATGGACTCGGTGGTGCCATCTGATAAGGGCAACTACACCTGCATCGTGGAGAACAAGTATGGCAGCATCAACCACACCTACCAGCTGGATGTCGTGGGTGAGTGCAGGGGGCTGGGGGCTCGCCCCACACCCCTCAGCTTCCCCACTGCACCCTGCAGGGGTGGGTGGGTTGTGCTCCCAAGGAAGGGGCTTGCCCACCATCCCTGTGCACATCTGGGCAGCGAGAGGTTCACCCCACCCTGTTCTGGGGGTTTTTAATTGTGGTGGAAATAATTTCCTAGACCGGACAGAAACTTCTTCTAATCGCCTTATTAGCCATAATTCCCAGCTGGGAAGGCTGGTCTGAGCAGTTCCACATGTGGAGCTGCTCTAAATGCCAGTAAATGAACCATTAAAAATGTGATTTAATTTGATTACACTGAGCAAACTGAAGGGAACAGTCAGCGAGGTGAACAAAGGGGTTTGTTAATGCTGACTCACCACAGTGGCAGCCACTTTGTTAACGGCCAGGACCCTCCATAGGTTTGTTTGACCTCTGACCCTGCCCAATAGGTGCCAGTGTCCCTGTCCCCACAGCGGGGTTTCACCTGTCCCCCATCCTGGATGCTGTCACCCCACTGCAGGCAGGCTCCTGGGCAAGGGGACACTAATGCTGCGTTGGGTGCACTGGTGCCCACCTCAGCCAGGGGTCCTGGGCATGGAGGGCTGCAGGGAGCCCCCGGGATGGGCAGCAGGCACCCCAGACCCCGTTGTGAGGTGCCCCATCTCCTGGTCCCACAGAGCGCTCCCCACACCGGCCCATCCTGCAGGCAGGGCTGCCTGCCAACAAGACAGTGGCCCTGGGCAGCAACGTGGAGTTTGTCTGCAAGGTCTACAGCGACCCTCAGCCCCACATCCAGTGGCTGAAGCACATTGAGGTGAATGGCAGCAAGATCGGCCCCGACAACCTGCCCTACGTGCAGATCCTGAAGGTAAAGCCACACGCTGGGTGGTGCCAGCCAGCTTCCAGTGCCTGGGCCAGGAGCAGGGCACTGGCAGCCACCAGGGTCACCTGGGGCTGGGGACCACCAGGCCTGGGAGCACCTGGAGCCCGGAGCCATCAGCAGCCTGCTGGGCAGGGAGCAGGGAGGGCTGTGTGTGCCAGCAGTGTGCTGGCTCTTGGAGCCCTAAGGGCACCCAGCACAGGGCTGGGTGGGCTGTCCCTGTGCCCTTGGAGCCCTAAGGGCACACAGCACAGGGCTGGGTGGGCTGTCCCTGTGCCCTTGGAGCCCTAAGGGCACTCAGCACAGGGCTGGGTGGGCTGTCCCTGTGCCCTTGGAGCCCTAAGGGCACCCAGCACAGGGCTGGGTGCGCTGTCCCTGTCCTTTGAAGCCTCAAGGGCACACAGCACAGGGCTGGGTGGGCTGTCCCCGTGCCTTTGGAGCCCTAAGGGCACTCAGCACAGGGCTGGCTGGGCTGTCCCTGTCCTTTGAAGCCTCAAGGGCACACAGCACAGGGCTGGGTGGGCTGTCCCTGTGCCTTTGGAGCCTCAAGGGCACCCAGCACAGGGCTGGGTGGGCTGGCCCAGGCAGCAAGCACAGCTCTGGAGCTGGGTGCTGAGCCCTGGATGGTCCCAGGGAGAGCAGCTCCCTCTACACCCCAGCTGTGCCACCGGTCCAGCTGTGGCAGGAGGTCAGCCTGGGTGGCCTTTAAGGATCCCTTCCAAGCCATGCTGTGATTCCATGCAGCCATCCCAGCTGTGCTCCTGGGGGGAGCAGGGTTACACCCCCATCCCTGCCTGCTCCTCCCTCCTGTGTCCCCCTGCGTGCAGCCCCACGCCCCCCACCCCCTGTGGGGGCTGGCAGAGCCGGTGCCAGCCCTCAGGGTGCTGCAGTTCCTGGGCACATCCGTGTGACTGCGTGTTGTTGGTCTGTTCCAGCACTCGGGGATTAATAGCTCTGATGCGGAGGTGCTGACCCTGTATAATGTGACAGAGGCCGAGAGCGGGGAGTATGTTTGTAAGGTTTCCAATTATATTGGAGAGGCCAACCAGTCTGCGTGGCTCACAGTCACCAGGCCCCTGGCCACAGGTAACCCCGAGAATGCCTGGCGGTGGAAGACAAAACTCTGGGCTCTCCTGTTTCTGCTGTTTCTGGTGCAACAACCATGGAAAAATACCCGGCGGGGCCGGCTGTGCTCTGTGTGTGTGCCCCAGTGTCTCTGCTGTGTGCTGCTGTCTCGTGTCCTGCTGTCTGTCCTGTGTGCTGCCCTCCCCATCATGCAGACACCAGAGCTGCCAGGTACCTGCTGGGTGTGGCACCAGTGAGGTCTCTGATGGTGCTGGGCACCCCAGACTGGCACAGTGCTGCATGCCCTGTCTGTGCTGCCCTCCTGCCACCATCCTCTCGTCTGTGTCCTGTCTCTGTGCTCCCATCCCTGTGCTGGTGCCTGCCCTGTCAGCCAGCTGGCTCTGCCCGGGTGATTTCTCCATGCAGCCCATCGCCAGCATGCTCGGATGGGCAGGACACTCCGTCTGGTGGAGGGTTTTAACAGCGTCTCCCTAGGTCCGCCGGGATGAGTGGTCATCCCAAGGGTCTCTCTCTAGCAGGTCTCCAGTGGTCTCTGTCTGCTCCCCGGGGGTCTGGCAAATGAGACTGGGCTCTCCCTCCTGTCTGGCCTCCTCCCAGAAGATCTCATGTCGTTTGCTTCTCCGTTTTTTGCTTCCATTTTTCCTTCCAGACGGCTGGCGTTAACACGACAGACAAAGAAATGGAAGTCCTTCACTTAAGGAATGTCTCATTTGAGGATGCTGGGGAGTATACATGTTTGGCGGGTAATTCTATTGGGATCTCCCATCACTCTGCATGGTTGACAGTTCTCGAAGGTATATACTCCTCTTCCTTTCCTCCCTCCTTTCCAACGTATGCATTGGGGTCCAGGAGAGAGCCCTTCCCAGCCCCCTCCCCTGGCTCAGCGTGGGCTGCCCTGCAGCTGGAGCAGATGGGGCAGTGTCCCCAGTGTCCCTCAGCTCTGTGCCCCCCTCCACCCCAGCTGGGGTCTGCCCCTGCTCTCTCCCTGGCCCAGACAATGCATACCTGGGGTACTTAACCAGGGCTGGCTCCACCAGAGCAGGATGGTCTCACACCCAGGCTGGGCCAGGCCAGGCCAGCACTGCCTGCTCAGGGGGTCTAGGGGGTTTTGGGGGTGCTGGCAGTGCTGCCCTTCCCTGCCAGGGCCTGGCCTTGCCCTGAGGTGTGGGACCATCCAGGGCTGTGTGTGCCTGCCCCGTGGGGATGGCTGCCCCGTCCCCATTGATGCTGCTCCTCGGTATCAATGAGGGACCAAAGCCTGATAACAGCTGTGGGAAAGCTTTTGGGGTGCTGTGTGCTCCTTGCTTCCCAGCCAAAACTTTCCCAGTTATCAGCCACTGCTTTGTCAGCCGGGTGTGCTCAGAGGTGGGGCAGGAATCTTCAGCTCCCTCTTACACCTCTCTCTGAGGCTCTGCTCTTTGGGGGTGTCAGGCTGGGGGTGCACAAGGTGCAGTGGCAGCCCCATCCTGCCGGATTCACCACGGACTGGGCACATGGCTGCAGGCTCTGAGCTGTTCATGGCTCCATCACCCCCTCAGCCACCAAGGCAGGGTCTGTGGGGCCCTTCTCCCAGCAGCCCAGGCTCCCACAGCAGGTCATTGCCCCTGGAGTGCCCCTGGCTGCTCTGCTCTGAGCTCTCCCCAGTCATTACCAGTAAGGCCTGGAGTCCCACAGCCCCAGATGCTGCCAGGCATCCCATTCCATCCTGGATGACCCCACATCCTGAGGGACCTGCAGAGATGGGACAGAGCCCTGTCCCCAAAGGTGCCCCTGGTGCCACACCCCTGTGTGGTGACTCAGGCCCTGTCCCCCCACTTCATACCTGTCCCATTTGACCACATCCCACCCTGGGCTGCCTGCAGAGGTGGCAAAGGCATTGCTTGGCCGTGGGGATGATGAGCTGGGGGCTGCTTGCACGCCTTCCCTGCAAGGGTTGGGGGGCAGCCCCCAGTCCCTGCTGCACCAACGTCCCCACTGAGCTTGGGGACAAGCCAGGGGCTCCCCAGTGCCACTCCCTGGGGCCTGGTGGGTGCTAACAAACACCCTGTTCACGCCGACCCAGCTATTGAAGACACCCCAGCCATGATGACATCTCCCTTCTACCTGGAGATCATCATCTACTGCATCGGAGCCTTCCTCATCTCCTGCATGGTGGTGACCATCATCATCTACAAGCTGAAGAGCACCACCAAGAAGACAGACTTCAACAGCCAGCTGGCCGTGCACAAGCTGGCCAAGAGCATCCCCCTGCGCAGACAGGTAACAGAAAGTAGAGAGGGGGTTTGTTTGCACCTACTGCCTCTCCTGGAGCCCAGCCCTTCCCAGGGGATGTGGGGGAGGAGGGATGGGAAGACCCAGGACCATCTCACCCTGCTGCATGTGCCACCCCCTCCAGCCTGTGCCCACCAGTGGCAGGGCATGGGGACAGTCCTGGCTGTGGCAGCACAGTCAGGGTTGGGGGGCTGCACAGCTCCCCCTCATCCCCCCCTGACGGGGCTCATGAGGAGAACCAGGAGGATTTACCACAGTTTAAGGTTTGAGCAGAGCGGGGGACACACTGAGGAGATGGGGGTGCTGCCAGGCTGTGCATTTTTGGAGACTAATTGAAAGTTCCACGGAGGGGAGCAGCACTGCCAGGCACATGGGCAGGGTGGGCAGGGGCTGCAGGCAGGGCTCAAGCCTCCTCAGGCCAGGTCTCACAAGCTCTTGGAGGTCAATAACACACCTAAGATTGCTCAGCTACCCTTGGAGGCATAAAAATCAGCAGGATGGCTTATGTAGCAGTGTTGGAAACAAAAAGGTTTAATAAAAGGCAAAATAACAAACAGAGAAAACCCGAGCCAGGTGTGGGAGGTCCTTGCTCTTGGTAAAACACCTCACAAGAGCAATTAGTTTCTTTGTTCACTTCTTTTTCTAGTTAATTGCCCAGGTGGGACTTTTTGGCTCCTGTCGAACTGGCCATCCTTAAGTTTGAGGTGAAGTCCCCCAGTTCTCTAAATGTCTTTTCACCTAATCCAGGAGAGACACTTCTGGGCTTCTTTCCTTTTTGAGGGGAGAAAGGATAGTTTTGTCACTCCTTCAAGGGGACAAAGGATAGTTTTGTCACTCCTTCAAGGGGACAAAGGATACTTTTGTCACTCCTTCAAGGGCACAAAGGATAGTTTTGTCACTCCTTCAAGGGGACAAAGGATAGTTTTGTCACTCCTTCAAGGGCACAAAGGATAGTTGTGT
This sequence comes from Haemorhous mexicanus, assembly GCF_027477595.1. Taxonomy (NCBI): domain Eukaryota; kingdom Metazoa; phylum Chordata; class Aves; order Passeriformes; family Fringillidae; genus Haemorhous; species Haemorhous mexicanus. The sequence goes on along the minus strand of NC_082370.1, from coordinate 2,829,037 downwards.
CACTCCATCAACAGAGAGCACACTCCTGTAGGGTGCCAAGGCTCCCATCACCACCTCCCCGCGCCCCGGGGGCAGCCGGCAGAGGGCTGGGCACTGCATGAAGGTAACCCACGGTCCCCCTGCAGGTGTCGGCCGACTCCAGCTCCTCCATGAACTCGGGCGTGATGCTGGTGCGGCCCTCGCGCCTCTCCTCCAGCGGCACCCCCATGCTGGCCGGCGTCTCCGAGTACGAGCTCCCCGAGGACCCGCGCTGGGAGCTGCCCCGGGACAGGTGAGCCCGAAGTGATTCACAGAATAAATAAACTCCACAAGCAGAGATAGTTGTGGAGTGGGTGGGTGTGTCAGTGCCCGGCACAAGCCAGATGGCTCTCGTGAAAACTTGGGCCCCCAGCCTCAGTCTGACCCACAATTTTATTCACAAAGGTGTTCCATGTGCAATACATTGCACAGCTTTTCCATGCATATTCAAGCCCTGGCCCCACCTGTCCTCACCTCACATGGTAATCAGATCCACGCCCTTCTGGGTATGCTTTGTTTGCTTGGTGGTCACACAGGGGGTCTCTGGTGGTCTCTGAGGCTGAAGGCCATGGTCTTCCTCATGACTGAACTTTTGAACTTTTCTCCTTGGCGTGTGTGCTCTTGGTCCCGTGGTGCTTATCTGAGTGTGTCTGTCGGCCTTGATCAGCTTGGAGACAGAGGAGCTCCTTTATCTGGGTTCTTTGCATCCCTTGGTCTCCTCTGGTATTTTTCTTTTATGCAAGAAGCTTCAGAAATTTGCATTTTCCTACGCCCTTTGTACCATGGCAGAGGTTTCTTAAGTAAAAGGGTTAAAATTCAACACATACTTCTACAGGCTAAACTTTAAATGCTTTATTCATATTGCTAACTCAAGTGAACTCCAAAAATCTCTATTTCAAGTCCAGCACCCTGGAGGGTGCTGCTGGTGCCAGGAGCATCCTGCTGCCCTGCTGCATCGGGGTCTTCTCCCTGCAGGCTGATCCTGGGCAAGCCTCTGGGAGAAGGGTGCTTCGGGCAGGTGGTGCTGGCAGAAGCCATCGGGCTGGACAAGGACAAGCCCAATCGTGTGACCAAGGTGGCGGTGAAGATGCTCAAGTGTAAGTGGCAGCAAAAATGTCTCAGCAAAATGATACTACAGAAGGAGTTTAGGGAGACAAAATGTGATTAAGCTAGCTGCAGTTTATACAAGAAAGTGATGGTAATGAATTATTCTTGCCAAACAATGCTGTGAGATCTTTAGCAAGCAAGAGAGATAAGTTTTCAGGTTTATATCTTACCTGCAAAGCCAAACTTTCAGTGATGCAGGAGCCCTTAATATAATACTAGATATAGATAGCTGTCAGTATTTATAAGGTGCAATTACTCACAAAACTCACAGCTCACCAACGAGCTGTGAGTGCAGTGCTGGGATGGGGAAGAGGGGTTTGAGGGGTGGTCCTGGCATGATGCCACAGCCCTGGCTGGGGTCTGCGCTGTGCAACCCAGCCTGGCACCCCCTAAGTGCTGCCTTCTCCACTTCAGCCGACGCCACAGAGAAGGACTTGTCTGACCTCATCTCCGAGATGGAGATGATGAAGATGATTGGCAAGCACAAGAACATCATCAACCTGCTGGGAGCCTGCACGCAGGATGGTGAGGGCGCATGAGTGGGGAGGAGGTGTCCCCTCTGCCACCCCTCCAGCTGCTGTCCCCTGGAGGGGCTGGCCTGGCACCCTGCTCCACGTTCCAGCCTCTCATCCCACCATCCCCTCAGGACCCCTGTATGTGATTGTGGAATATGCCAGCAAGGGCAACCTCCGGGAGTACCTGCAGGCACGGCGGCCCCCGGGCATGGAGTACTGCTACAACCCCACCCGCGTCCCCGAGGAGCAGCTCTCCTTCAAGGACCTGGTCTCCTGTGCCTACCAGGTGGCACGGGGCATGGAGTACCTGGCCTCCAAGAAGGTGAGGAGCTCCCAGGAGGCTGTGGTGGGATGGGGAGCCCAGCAGCTGGGCCTGGGGCACACATCCTTCTGTCGCTGTAGGACACGAAACAGCACGAGTGCACACTGCTGCTCTCATGGTGAAGAAAAAGGGAAGTTTATTTTTTGACTCTTAACATTTATAGTTTTTCAAAAGAGATGGTGGATTGAAGGGTGAAAGTGCCACCTCTCCAATGACACTGGACAAGCCAACAGCCCATCAGATTTCTCCTCTTCCATAAAAGAATGTGAAACAATAAGTTATTTACAGAAAGTGTATAAGAAAGTTTGCCACAAGAATGTAAACATCAGAAAGCTTAGAAAATCTTAAAAAACCAGAGCAACACCGTTCCCTCCCTGCCTGTCCCATCGTGGGGAGCTGGTGCTGAGAGCCCTGTGCTTGGTCAGTGCATCCACAGGGACCTGGCAGCCAGGAACGTGCTGGTGACAGAGGACAACGTGATGAAGATCGCCGACTTCGGGCTGGCCCGGGACATCCACCACATCGATTACTACAAGAAGACCACAAATGTGAGTGCTGTGCCAGGGGTTCTGCGGGGTGGGGAGGCTCCAGTCTGTGCTGGGAATGCCCCAGGCATGCAGGGCTCAGGTTCCCTCACAGCCATTGTGGGTTTTGTGTGCCAGGGTCGCCTGCCAGTGAAGTGGATGGCCCCCGAGGCTCTCTTTGACAGGATCTACACCCACCAGAGTGACGTGTGAGTAGGGAGATGCATGGATGGGATTTGCCTTGATTTAATGAAATTGCAATTGGTGTCAGCCAACCAGACGTTTTGAATCCAAATTGTATTTGGTGCTGGGACTCATTTATCCTGCAGAGTGAATCGAAGCTGTGGATGGTTGTTCCTCCCAGCAAATCACTGTTCCCACTCTGGGGCCCAGCAAGGTGTCAGCACCCTGGAGCTGGTGCCCCAGCATCTGCCCTGTGTTGCCAGGTGGTCCTTCGGGGTGCTGCTGTGGGAGATTTTCACACTGGGTGGGTCACCCTACCCCGGTGTGCCTGTTGAGGAGCTCTTCAAGCTGCTGAAGGAAGGTCACAGGATGGACAAGCCCAGCAACTGCACCAACGAGCTGTGAGTGCAATGCTGGGATGGGGAAGAGGGGTTTGAAGTCTCTGAGTGCCATTGCTGGGTGCAGAACGTGGGCTGGGGCGTGGAGGGTGGCAGGCAGATGTTTGGAGTTACAGTCCCAGCAGTTCCCAGCCCTGCAAAACCATCAGTCAGCCAGATTTGCAACAACGAGCCTCTCCCTGGACAGGAGGGAACCCCAGGGTGACCCCAGCACAGGGACCAGCCCAGACTGTGTCCATCCTCCTCCCTGGGTCGTGAGGGCAGGCAGGAGGGTTTCCCTTCCTTGCACACGAGGGATCACCCTCAGCCCCCAGAGCAGCATCTTCACTGGCCGTGGGTCCAGCCTGGGCACAGGGACACTGGGCACACATTCCTGGTGCTTCTCTGCTCCCGTGGGTGGGGGTCCCCGGGCTGAGCCCCTGCCTGCCCTGCCCTCACAGGTACATGATGATGAGGGATTGCTGGCACGCCGTCCCTTCCCAGAGACCCACCTTCAAGCAGCTGGTGGAAGACCTGGACAGGATCGTGGCCATGACCTCCAACCAGGTAGGGGAGGTGGCACTGGTGGCACCAGGGGGAGGCTCTCCCTGGGGGCTGCCCAGTCCCCTCCTGAGCCTGTCGCTGGGGTTTGTCCCTGCCAGGAGTACCTGGACCTGTCCATGCCTCTGGATCAGTACTCCCCTGGCTTCCCGGACACGCGCAGCTCCACCTGCTCCTCGGGAGAGGACTCTGTGTTCTCCCACGACCCGCTCCCGGACGAGCCGTGCCTTCCCAAGTTCCCCCCTCAGCACAGCAACGGTGGACTGAAGCGACCCTGAGGGTGGCACTGCCAGGGGTGCCGTGCCCCGCCGCACTGTGCCACGCCTGTGGACGCTGCCTGCACAGCCTGGTTGTGCTGAGCTGGTGCAGAAAGGGTTCAGAGACACCCGTAGCATCTCACGTAACCAAAACCACCCAGCTCCTGCCAGCTTCTCCTGCCGCTCGTGTCAGCTCTGCACAGCCCAAAGGCTTCGGCTCCGGGGCTTCCGTGGCCTTTCCTCCTTCCGGTTTTAAACCTCTTTTCCATGAGTTCTGTGCTCCCACTTGGCTGAGCTGAAATCCTCTCCCGTGGGCAATGCATGGCCAAAGAGCCAGCCAGGCATCCTGGGGTGGCACACCCTGCTCGGGCACAGGGAGCTGGGCTGGTCTGCCACCGAGAGAACCTGCTGAGCTGAGAGCAGCACCCGGCTCCTGCAGCTGCACAGGGGGGGAGCCTTGGCATGCCAGGAGCCTCACTGGTGTGCCGGGAGCCTTACTGGTGTGCAAGGAGCCTCACTGGTGTGCTGGGAGCCTTACTGGTGTGCCAGGAGCCTCACTGGTGTGCCAGGAGCCTCACTGGTGTGCTGGGAGCCTTACTGGTGTGCCGGGAGCCTCACTGGTGTGCTGGGAGCCTCACTGGTGTGTCAGGAGCCTCACTGGTGTGCCGGGAGCCTCACTGGTGTGCCGGGAGCCTTACTGGTGTGCTGGGAGCCTCACTGGTGTGCTGGGAGCCTTACTGGTGTGCCAGGAGCCTTACTGGTGTGCTGGGAGCCTCACTGGTGTGCTGGGAGCCTTACTGGTGTGCCAGGAGCCTCACTGGTGTGCCGGGAGCCTCACTGGTGTGCCAGGAGCCTCACTGGTGTGCTGGGAGCCTTACTGGTGTGCTGGGAGCCTCACTGGTGTGCTGGGAGCCTTACTGGTGTGCTGGGAGCCTTACTGGTGTGCCGGGAGCCTCACTGGTGTGCTGGGAGCCTTACTGGTGTGCTGGGAGCCTCACTGGTGTGCTGGGAGCCTTACTGGTGTGCCAGGAGCCTCACTGGTGTGCTGGGAGCCTCACTGGTGTGCCAGGAGCCTCACTGGTGTGCCAGGAGCCTTACTGGTGTGCTGGGAGCCTTACTGGTGTGCCAGGAGCCTCACTGGTGTGCTGGGAGCCTTACTGGTGTGCTGGGAGCCTCACTGGTGTGCTGGGAGCCTCACTGGTGTGCTGGGAGCCTCACTGGTGTGCTGGGAGCCTCACTGGTGTGCCGGGAGCCTCACTGGTGTGCTGGGAGCCTCACTGGTGTGCTGGGAGCCTTACTGGTGTGCCAGGAGCCTTACTGGTGTGCTGGGAGCCTTACTGGTGTGCCAGGAGCCTCACTGGCATGCCAGGAGCCTTGGCATGCTGGGACCCTCACCACCCCTCGTGGTGTGGGGCTCCCTCTCTGCCCAGGATGCCCCCAGGCCACAGGACAAGCACCTGTGGGCTTTGCTGAGCCAGGCCTGGCACTTCCAGGGCAGGTGCCCTGCACTGCTCAGAGGTGACTGAACCCACCTGTGCTAAACCCAGAGTCCCGTGTACATAACAAAAAATATGTATAAATATGAATATATATTTACATGTCTTTTTAAAAAGGGTTGTTACCAGAGATATACCAGTTTGGTAGGAAGGTACTAGTGGCTGGTAGATATCAGTTGCTATAAAAAAAAAAAAGTCATATATTTTGCTATTTTTGCTGGTTTTATTTTTTTAAATTATGTTCTAAACCTATTTCAGTTTAGGTCCCTCGATAAGAATTGCTGCTGCTGCTTCAGTTTTATATGGGGTTGTATTAAACAATAATAATAATGTGTCGATGATGCCTTTTGGGAATCCGTTGTCATTACGTGCCTGGCCCCGCCCTGGCTCCGGGGCTCCGGCGGGGCTGGGGCCGCCCGTGCCCGTGGCCCCACCTTGGGACAGTGCCCTGGGGAGGGAGGGAGGGGGCTGCTGTCCCTGCCCCCCGTGCCCTGCCCTGGGGAGGAGCAGGGGTCGCTCCAGGTGGTGCCACGGGGCGCCAGCCCCTGCCAGTGCCTTACCGGGGGAGCATCCTCACCCCAGCTCTGCCCGTCCCTGCTCCCCGGGCTGTCCCAGTGCCCCAGCTCTGCTCCACCACGCTGGGGATGGACAGACAGATGGACAGAGCACTCCTGGCTGGGGCAGGAGCCACCTGAACACCCCCCCACCCCCTCCCTGCCGCCAGTGCCAGGCCGCTGTTACTTGAAAAGTTTATTTTGCCTTTGTATGGAGAAATATTATTTGTTGTAAACTCTTCTGTAATGAAATTCTGGAATTCTTGTAATTATTAAAGACTTTAACCACCCTTACATCTCCCTGGGGGGGCGATGGGGAGGGGACTCTGGGGCTCATCCAGGCAGCACTTTGGGATGATGATGCTCAGGGAGCAGCCGTGCTGGCAGCTGCTTTTGTGGGAATTCTGTTTTTTCAGGGCTCCAGCACTTCCCATAAAAATGTTCTAGCACCCCGCAGGGCCTGGGCAGTGGTGTGGGAGGTGGCTGGACATGGATGGAGGGAGGGTGAGAGGGGCTGCCAGCCTCTCCAGAGCCCTTAAATGGTTAAACTGAGGCAGCTGAAGCAGCTGCAGCATCACCGGCCTCCCCGGCCTTTTTAAATGCATCTGCTTGTTGCTGTTTCCCGGTGTAAATTAAATCGATCAGCTGCACTCTGCCCACCCCCACCCCCTTTAAATTAAGTAGAGCTTTTAATCAAGTGATTTATGTTGAATTTGCAGCCCTGGATTAAACTGGCAGCCCAGGCGGGGGGCAGGGCTGGGGGGCTCCATAAATCACAGCTCTCTCTGGGACTGGCTTGGCGCAGGGAGAGCTGGAGTTGGTGTTTACATCATCCCAAACTGCGGCTCTCACCGTCTCCTGCTCATTTCCTGGGGTTACCAGGAGGGCAATTAAATATGATAATAAGCAGAGCAGCTGCAGCAGAGCTCCCTGCCGGGCTGGGGAAGGGGCACATGCAGCTGGGTGCCCACTGCACTCTGTGGGGACACGGGGACACAGCATGGAGGGTCCCTGGGGTGCTGCCCTGGCTGGTGCCCAGCAGAAACCACAGAGGCTGATGGGACAAAGCTGCCTGAATGCTGGAGCCCAGCAGGAAAATTCAGCTCTCTACTCTCCCTGATAACCCATCCTCTTCATGTGGGCAATCTGGGAGATGGGCATACCCCAAAAGTGACCTCAGCACCCCACAGGTCCCCCCCAGCGCTGGGGGGACCTGCAGGACCAGAGCACCCCCTGCCCAGGGGGTGCCTGCAGCCCCTCCTGCTCTGCCCAGCACCAAGGTCTCTGCTTAGGAGGGAGATGGGACAGATCCCTTGGGAAATGGCTCCAGGGCAATGGAGGAGCTGAAGGTGCTGCCCTCAGGAGCCCCTGAGCGGGTGGGGTGTGCTGGGTAACCACGTTTGGCTCTCACAGCATCCTTTGTCTTCTCCACTCCTTGCCTTCCTCGCTCTCTCCTTTTAAAGCCCTCGGACTGTGCAGGCCTGGGACAATCTCCTGGCCCCAGCCCAGGACGTGGCTGCTCTGCCAGCACTCAGCTGGGCTTTGTCCCCCTGCCAGCCGTGTCCCTCCTGTGCCATTCCAGCACGGTGCAGGTCCCTGGCTCAGAGCAGGGCTCAGTGTGCGTGTGGGGAGTGATCCCCCAGCCTGGGGGCCATGGCTGCCTCCAGCCCCCTCAGCCACCCTCCATCCCCCGTGTCCCAGCCAGCTGTGGGGTCAGCAGGACCCCAGGGTGCAGCTCCAGCCCCCCAGAGCTGAGCAGAACCAGAGCCAGATGTGTGCAGCTGCAGCTGGGGCACACAGCTCCCCCAGACCCCTGCTGTCCTGGGCCCTGGGGACACCTTGGGGACATTGCCACCTGCACCCCGTCCTGCTCCATGCGAGGTTTGACAACGGAGCCCTGTCCCACACGACTTTAGGCTGGGATAAAGCTCCATCTCCTTTGTTACACGTTTACAGCAGAGGCAGAAGGGCTGCAGGAATGTGCTGCGGGGATCCGGGAGCTGTAAATCCCAGCCTTTGTTGTGCTTGGGCCGCACTAAATCACTGCTTTTCCCTCTGAATACTAATCTCCTCCAAAAGTGCTGACCGGGGCATCTTTCCTCGGCAGCTTTCAGGGGAAGAGGCTGACGCAAGGCCCGGGGCTGGCGCTGCCACAGGAGCAGCATCCAGCAGAAATCCAAATCCCCAGCTCCGGGCACGGCGCTGCCCCCGGCCTGGGGCAGACACGGGTGCCACAACACCCGGCTCCAGGCTGGAGCAGAGAGAGTGTGAAGATGCCCGGGGGAAGGATAAACAGCCGAGGAGCTGGTTCTCCAGGCTGAGGGGAGACTGGAAGGTGTTTGGCACCGGCGCGGCTGGAAAAGCTCTCCCCACGCCAAAGCACACACGGCCTTGGATCTCTGCAGCGTTTCATTTGCCCAGTGTTGCAGAACAGAATCCCGTGATTTATGGGGCTCCATGGGGGTCGTTTCCTCCCCTCGCTCGGAAGGTCATGCAGCAGAATTGCTGTCTCTCCCCTCTGCGTGCCTGCAGGGTACTGGGTCCTGGGAAGGTGCCTGGGGTCCCCACATGCCAGGCAGAGGTGAGAGTGGGCACGTCCCCAAGAGCCCTGAGGCAGCAGTGACCTGTGAAGCTCAGGGAAAAAAGCTGGCTGGCTTTTTGATCTGAAAATGGGTTTGTTCAGAGGTGTGGAAAGGGTCTCTCTTGCCTCTGCTTGCCCCAGGGCTGGCTGCCCTGGGAGGAGGGAGGCTGGCACAGCCTGCGCTCACTTCAGGCTGAACACGGCCGTGGGGCTGGTGGTCACTGCAGGACATCCAAGGAAGAGCGAGCCCCAGCTTCCAGATCTTTCTAAATTGAAAACACAGGAGGCAAACGGACACATGAGCGCTCGCACACACAGCAGTGTGACGTGGTGGCGCTGCTGCACGGCTGGAGCATGGGGACCAGGGAGCCACCAGAGCTCGCCCACGGCAGGGCGGTGCCCAGGTGATGCCCAGGCTCTCCGCCAGTCCCTCTGCTCTCTCCATCTGTGAAACCTCTCAGCTGAGGAATGTGCTGCTGCCTCGGCAGCCGGCGCTGGCTGGCTCTGCCTTCATCCCGCCCCGGACAGCCGCCAGCCTCCTCCTCTCCCTCCGCCCGGAGCAGGGGCTGCCCGCAGGAGCTCTGCGAGGGGCAGAGCCCTGGGAGCCGGCACAGCTCGGTCCTCGGATGGGGCAGGGAGTTCCCCGGGCCGGTGGAGGCCGGCTGGCAAAGGAAGGAGCCGTTACCTGATCATTTCACCCCAAACCTCCCCGGGCTTCCAAAGGCTGCCAGAGAAACCCAGGCGGGTTTGGGAGTGGGGCAGTCCCGGGCTGGAACAGCAGGCGGGAGGAGATGCCTTCCCTCACTGTGGCGCTAAGAGGCAGCAGTGACTCCACAGCAAGGTGTTATTTTATTGAAATAACATTTATTCCATTTATTAGACACAGACCAGCACTGTGGACGGGCTGGGTGAACGAGGACGGGCTCAGGTACAGAGCTAAGGACACAGGACACCTGACAGCTGGCTCTGTGTTGCTGTAGGAGCCTGAGGCCTTGGGTTTAAAGTGCTGCTCCTACCTGAGCTTGGAGAACTGGCTTTCAGTCGGGTTGTTCTAAAGGCTGGCTGACCTCTGCAAGAGACATTTCATTCCTACTTAGCACCAAATCTAATTTTACAGTAAGTATAAATATACATATTTAAAATCCATAATGTGAGTAATTTCTCAGTATTTACATAGGACAGAGTAAAAAATTTAACAAATGCTAAAAACAGCTTTTCAGAATCCTCTGAGAGTCTGGCAAAAACTGAGCCATCACTGGAGCATGTGAGGAGTCACTTTGCAAGTGTGGAGAGCACTTGGTGTGTATTCTGAGCCAGGTGAGGATTAACCAAAGCTCCACGCTTGGGAGAGGTGTGCAGGTCCAGGTTGCTCCCTCTTGTGACCCAGAGGGATCCTCAAAGTGCAAGTCTGATTCTGTCACAGTGTGTGGCACCTGCACAGCTCCCACTGGGGAAGCAAACACTCACAGGGGGAGGCTCCTTCTGTCCAGCAAGGCTTGAAGCCCTTCTGACCAGTCCTACCACTGAGTGCTGCTCCCTCCCTCCCTGTGGCCACCCTCCTCAGTTAAACTGTGGCCACGTGGGTCATTGTGGGCTGGTCACTGGCTAAAACACCCAAATCAGGACCAAGAGCCTGAGCTGTGACCCTCAGGACAAGCTGCTGGCCCTGGGTGTGTGGGGATGTACCTGCAGAGGATTTCACACTGCAGAACAGGCTTTGCTGGAGCCCAGCCCAGCTTGTTCTGTGCACAGGCCATTCTAACATGAAAAGCTGCCTTTGCTAAGCACAAACACCTGCTCAGGAACAGCACAGACAGCAGCACCATTATTAACATATTTACACCATAAGTTAAAAGTAGCAGGGCAAGGATCCAGCAGAAAAGAGATGTCTGGGGCCATCCAGACAACAGTGGCCTAGCTGCTAACAAGCTTGGGACAGAGAGAGAGGCCCCTGAGGGCTACTGCCTCCTTGTGTAGAGCAGCCTCCTGGGAAATCCCTGCTCCCTTTGCAGGAGGTGTGGAGATGGAAGCTGCTTCCTCCCAGTGCTGGCTCCAGGTTAGGCTCCATTGGCACCAGCCTTGCTGCTCTGGGATGCTTCCATTTTGGTCTAGGGGCAAAAGAAAAGGGCAGATTTTAGGCAGTACAAATATTTTTTGAAATTCAAAATCTTTTTTGAAGGTGTCTTCCCATTTAGCATGGGAAGTTGCTCTGGAGAGGAACAGTTGATAACGAGCAAAGTTCTTCAGGTTAAAGGAGATGGGAGATGGGAGTCTGTCTGGACTCCCCAAGTTGCCTTAAGCAGCACCCCAGATGTGCACATAAGCACCTAAATTGAAATCAAATATTCACAGAAAGAAAATGGGCAAAACAAAGACAATCACTGCAGAAATATTTTGACAGATGCCAAGTGGCTCTTACCCTGCTGACTCCAAGGGAAGGCTGGTCTGTCCCAGTGGCCCAAGGCAGATTATTAAGGAAGAGCACCAGGATATACCAGTAATTCCCCCCAGTTTGACTGCTCTCTGTCATGTGTGGTATCTTTGTATTGAACAGCCCCCAGTGCAGTTCTCATCCAGTTTCTCCAGCTGCTCCCTGAACTCAGCAGTGTTCACAGCATCCTGCACTCCAAACTTCCTCAGTTTGGCTGCAAGCTGTGTGAAGAACAATCTCTTTTGGGAAGTGTAAGAACTCTGACAAGCTCACCTCTCGTGGGGGAGGCTTCACTGATGCTTCAGAGAATGGCAATTTCTCTGTTGGCTGGGACACAAATTCTTCCTTCTTTAAGGAAAAAGCAGCTGTAAGTCACAGAATCCTCTCAAAAAGGCCTAAACCCCCCAGCCCCTTCTCCCTTCTGACAAGGCTGTTCCCTGCTAACTCTGTCAAAGCTGTCCTGGCATTTCCATTGTTTCCCCAGCACAACTTAACTATGTGGAAATATTTCTGGCAGTTGATACAATATTCTTTGATTCCTGCTGCTGCTTTTATCAGCTGGGACTAATCTAAGGAATTCACTGCAGTGTGATGCTGAGAACCATATGCTCTGGCTTTCTTACTCCAGATATTTTGGCTCATTTTGTCCCAGACAACTGAACCCAAATTCACTAAGAGGGCTAAAAACAAATTCTCTTTAACTGGCTCCTCTGAGCTGAATGCACCTGGGCTGAGGCCTGAAGCAATTCAGGCTGAGTCCTCCCTGGCTGGGAGTCAGCACTCAATAACCAGCTGCTCCCAGGCACAGCACCAGTTGTGCCACAGCAGATCCCTGCTCCCTTCCCTTGCCTCTCAAATCACAACATGCAACTGTGAGGCTCTTGTGGGGGAAAACACCCACAGTGCAAGAACAGACTGCTCATGCTCTGTGTCAAACATTGGGTTTGTCCAGCTTTGGAAAGGTTTGGTCACACCCAATTCCCAACCACTTCAGCACATGTTTTCCTGCTTGCAGACTGCTGTTTCTAACCTTTCTTCCCTGTACAACAGGGGCAGGATCCAGGAGGGTCTCCTGACCTTCAAGCACAGATGTCATCACTCCAGCAGCTTCAGCTGTCTGCAGAAGAACAGACAGTCACAACTTCAGTCCACTTGTAGGATCAGGAAACAAGATTCTATCAAAGTCCTTCATTTTTATAATGCATAATGGTTGAGCTATTAACCTATCAGCTTTATTCAAACCACTTGCCTTGCTCTGTGGAATGGGAACAGATTGTGGCTTTACATCTATTAAGTACAAGGCACGGGAAAGCAGGAGCAGAGAAGAAGGAATGTTTTCCTTTAAATGCAGATCCAGCCACTGTTGGAAGAAAACAGAAGGAAAAATTGCTTCATATTGGCTCTATGTGAGTATGTATTAATACAACACTGTCCTTAAAGCAATCTTGAGTTTGGATAATACAGTTTTAAGTTACCATAATGAGAAGAAATGGGTCTGAAGAGTTAGGAATACCCCCCACTTCACCTTGCTCCTATCTGGCCCTGGTTCTATTTGGTTTTCTCCTTAGTCTAGGACATAATCTGGATCCTTCATGCCTTAGAGCTCAGCTCTGTGGGTGAGGATCCAGCTTGAAACTCATGCATGAATTCTCAGGAAGCTGTGCCTTCTGCACCTGAGCACTGCCTGGAGCCTGTCACTGAGGAACCTCACGCAGCCCAGGCCAGGGCACACTCACCTGCCCCAGCTGCTCCTTCAGCTGCTCCTCAGAGAGCCCCAGTGACCGCATCCCTCTGGCCCTGCAGGCGCTCTGCAGCTCGGGCACGCTCAGGCCACTGACCCCTTCCTTGGCAATCATCTGGAATGAACAGCAACATTCCCATCCAGGCACAGGGCAAGCCAAGACCCTGCTGCACCTGAAGGAACTTCTGGAGGTCCCCAATCCAATCTCCTGCTCAGAATTGCTCAGCATTTTCCATTTGTGCTTTGACCCCCTTTAGGGATGGGGATTTTGCAACCTGTTCCACTGTTTACCCACTCACTGATTTTAATTGTTTTTCCTTATCAAGTTGAAATTTGCCTTGCTGCAATTTATGGCCACTACCTCTGCACGTGTAAGTCTGGTTCCATTTTCCAAATAATCCCACTGCACATCAAAAGGCATCCCTTTTTTATAATTAGCATGACTCCAAAAGGAAATGTTGTAGTACTGCCAGACTGCAAGGCTGCAGGGAGGTGAACCCTCATTCTGTTTTCTTCTGGGATGTGTCCTGGGGAAGATCTGACTCACATCAACACCAAACTCCCCTGCAGTGAGGGGGTGTGGGCAGCTCCTGGGTGCTGCTGCAGACCCACCTCGTCGTCGGCCTTGATGCTGCGCAGCCGCAGCAGCAGCTGGAAGCGCAGCAGGTTGTTGGTGCCCAGGGCCTGCAGCTCCAGCAGCTTGCACAGGGCCACCAGCTGGGGCCTCTCCAGGTGCTCCAGGGTCAGCTCGTCCTCAAAGAGCTTGGAGAAGCGCACGACCTCCTGTGTGCTGGGGTTCCGGCCACTGGGACGGAGCTGGAGGAGGCACAAACAGCCCTGAGCTGAGCAGGATCCCCAGCTGGAATCTCCTCCCCTTCCCCTTCCCCACAGGGGAATGCCTGTCCCTGCTGGAGACACCAGCATACAGTGGGATCCCCAGTTGGGAACCTCCCCCCCTTCCCCTTCCCCTCCTCACAGGGGAATTCCTGTCCCTGCTGGAGACACCAGCATACAGTGGGACCCCCAGATGGGAACCTCCCCCCTTCCCCTTCCCCTCCTCACAGGGGAATTCCTGTTCCTGCTGGAGACACCAGCATACAGTGGGACCCCTAGTTGGGAACCTCCCCCCCCTTCCCCTTCCCTTCCTCACAGGGGAATTCCTGTCCCTGCTGGAGACACCAGGATACAGTGGGACCCCCAGTTGGGAACCTCCCCCCCTTCCCCTTCCCTTCCTCACAGGGGAATTCCTGTCCCTGCTGGAGACACCAGCATACAGTGGGATCCCCAGTTGGGAACCTCCCCCCCTTCCCCTTCTCACAGGGGAATTCCTGTTCCTGCTGGAGACACCAGGATACAGTGGGATTCCCAGTTGGGAACCTCCCCGCCCTTCCCTTCCCCACTGGGGAATTCCTGTCCTTGCTGGAGACACCAGGATATAGTGGGACCCCCAGATGGGAACCCCCCTTCCCCTTCCCCACAGGGGAATGCCTGTCCCTGCTGGAGACACCAGGATACAGTGGGATCCCCAGTTGGGAACCTCTCCCCCTTCCCCTCCTCACAGGGGAATTCCTGTCCCTGCTGGAGATAGAGTTAAAAGTCACAGTTAAACTATTATTGAGTGACCACTGGAAGTTCCAGGGGTAACTTCCAGGCTGGGAATTCCAGCCCTGCCAGGCTGGGAATTCCAGGGCTTGGCTGAACTGAGGCAAGGCACAAACAGCCTTGAGTGGGATCCCCAGCTGGGGACCTCCCTCCCTTCCCCTCCTAACAGGGGAATTCCTGTCCCTGCATGAGACAGCACCATACAGTTAAAAGTCACAGTTAAACTGTTATTGAGTGGCCATGGAAGTTCTGGGGGGTGAAAGGTGTTCCCTGCCAGGCTGGGAATTCCTGTGAGCAGGGCTCTGACTGCAGGGTGGGCAGGGACCAGCACTGACAGCTGCTCTGTCCCCACAATCCTGGTACAGATCCCCTGCTCTCTGCCCCAGGCAGCAGCTCTAAAGGTGTGTCTGTGCCATGGCTGCCATCCTACCTCGTGCAGGTAAATGGAGAATTGTTTCCCTTTTCCTGTGTCTGCCTTGTTCCTTTTGGCCATCTCTGCAATGGTCTCCCGCAGGAACTTGGCTAACTCCAGCCTTGCATTCAACTTCTTCTTCAACTTCTCTTCCTTCATTTGGGAAACACAAAGTTATAAATCAGAAAATGGAATTGCTGTGCACATTCCTTCTGATCCCTGTCTGCAGCACAGCCTTCCATCTGTCCCACACTGTTGAGTTTGTGGGGGTCCTCAAGGACAAGGTGAGAATTTGACTTCATGTCCTTAAAAGGCCGATTTATTATTTTATGACGTTATATTATACTAAAGAATGCTATACAAAACTATACTAAAGAAAGAAAAAGGATACAGACAGAAGGCTTAACAAGAATGAATAATAAAAACTCGTGACTGCTCAGAGCCTGGCTGTGATTGGCCATTAAGTTAAAGCAATTCAAATGTTGGATAAACAATCTCCAGATCACATTCTACAGCAGCAAACACAGGAGAAACTGAGGCTTCTCAGCTTCCCAGGAGAAAATCCTGGGCAAAGAGGATTTTTCAGGAAATATGACAGTGACATCACTCAGCCCAGGAATGACCTGAAAATGCCTCAGGCACAGGGTGAGGCTGATGCTCACTGGCAGCACAGGCAGGGAACATCAGCCCTGCACAGATGTTCTGAGGAGCTGGGGACACTCCACAAACCTTTTTTGACTCCGTCTCAAACGTCGAGGGCAGCATGTCAGGGAAGAGCTTCAGGAACACAGGTAACAGAAACTCCATGAAGGGGACAATGACAAACACCAGGAAGGGAACCAGCCTGAAGAGATCTGCACAAGTTCTCAGCAGCTGTAGGGAGAAAAGCACAGCAGGGATTACCCAGAGATTATCACTCAAAGTGTGCCCAAAGAAGGGGAGTCAGATTTGGGTCTGTGTACCCCTGACACCCAGGAAAAAGCACCTGCATTTAATCATTCTGTGATTCTGTGTTCCTGAACACTAGCACTGTGGCACTTACCCTTCTCCTCTCCCTCCTGGTGAGCACCTGCCCATGCAGCAGCCTCCACACCATCCTGGCAGCCACCTTGGTGTCAATCCAGAGCAGGTGGAACCCATGGTAGTAATGCTTCAGCTCATCCACGACTCTCTGTCTCAAGGACTTCTTTCCCGCAGGAGCCACCACCTGCTTGCCCAGGTTTTTAGCAGGTTTAGCTCCCTGGTTCCTGGGCTTTCCGTGGGGCAGGGGCCCCCCTGGCAGCTGCTGCCGGGGGCTGCTGGAGGTGTGCAAGGTGTGGGCAGGTGAGCGAGGCAGGGCGGCGCCCAGGCAGGCACGGCGTGGCCAGGGCTGGCTTTTGGAGTCCCTGCAGGTCCAGGTGAGCTGGGGATCCACCAGCTGGACAAGAGCAACGGCTGGGGAGCACAGAGGGCTGCAGTGCGCCAGGAGATGGGAGCCCCTGAAACTGGAGAGGTGATTCTGTAAGAGCAGGGCAGGAGAAGCGAGTGCCGAGGCATCACCCCCAAACCTCAGCACCAAGCCGGCCCCGTGAAATCGCTTTTGTGCTGAGAGCCTGATCCCCCAGCAACGGCTGCGATACGGAGAAGTCGTGCCGTGCCAGCAGCTCATCTCTGAGGGGGGAGGAGCCCCCCGGGTCTCTCGGAGCCCCCTCAGCAGGGAGCGCGACAAAAGCTGCGAACACCCCCGAGGCCCGTCCGACCCCGCGGGGGCTCACCTGGCCCTGGCCGCGGCCAGAAGCGCGTTACAGCCGCACGCAGCCATGGCTGGGCCGGCCGCGGCGGGCCCTCAGCCCCGGCGGCGGCGCGGGGCGGCGGCAGCTCCGGCGGGCGCCGGGGGCCGCCGGGGCCCGGCGGGCCCCATCCCCGAGCGCTGCCGGGCGCGTCGGGGCCGGACCGGGGGCCGCCGCGCCGCCCCTTTCCGGTCCCTGTGCTCGTGCCAGTCCCGGCGATGCCGATCCTTGTCCCGGTTCCCTGGTCCTGATGCCGGTTCCGCTTCCGGTTCCGCTCACCGCCGGCCGCACTCCTCCCGCCCACCCGTCCCGTCCCGTCGTGCCCCGCGCGAGCCGCTCTGACCCGTAGCCGCTCTGTGGTGCCTGCGCCGTGACGCCATCGCGCCGCGCCACGCCCTGCTCGACACCAGCCAATCAGAAGTCAGAATCGCTGTCCTGCCCGAGGCCTGCCCAATGGGAGCGCAGTGGGGCGGGGCCTGACCCGAGGAGCCCTCGGGAAAAGACGCTGATTGGGTGCGCGAGAACGGCGGCGGCGCGGGGGCCGTGACGTCACGTGCCGGTGGCGTGACGCCATCGCGAGACCGGGGAGTTGCGCATGACGTCACGCGCACGGCGAGGCGCTCGGGACCGTCCCGTGGGGCCCTAAAGCGCATCCAGGAGCCTCCCCCGTGGCCGTCCTGCCTCGGAGGCGTCCGGGGGCAGCCGTAGCTCTCCCGGGCAGCTGTGCCGCGCCTCGCAGGGAGGAGTCGCTCCCAACATCCCCGGTTGGCGGCAGGCCGGGCCCTGAGCTGTCACTGCAGGCCCTGCCAGCGGCCTCGCTCCGTGCAGTGCCCTAAACACACAGAACGCGGCTCCGCGTGTGAGGGACGCAGGGAGCGGAGACTCCTCTCTGTCAGGGGGACAAGCTCTGCCATGTGTGATACAAACGCTCCACTCCCGTGTGGCTGAGGGGCGGGTGGAACACACTGACGGCTGGAGACACGTTCCCAGCAGGTGACAGGTGACTTGATTCCTTGACATTTTTAAAGGCCCTTCCAACCAGAGACATTTTGAGATTCCTTTAAATACTAGCTGGTTTTCAGAGATTAGAGAGGAAAAAACATTTCATTGCCTCTGTGAAAAAAGAGTCCGGAACCCTTTGGCTAAGGGATGCCCAAACAGTTGAACAGTGCTTTAAAAAGTAGAAATAAAATGGGGTAGATGGGTGAAAAGGGGGACAGAGCTCCCAGTACGAAACTGGGCTTTAAACACATTAAGATTATGTATAAAAGAGCTTTTCCTGTGGGAATGAGGGACATAGATGAGTCTCCTCTCCTGTTCCTGAGGAGACTCATCTGTCGCTGTTCCTGCGCTGTGCACGGGCCTTTAGGAAGGTCCCTAAATTGAGGAGCAGAATCGCTTTTTAAATTTCCTTTCTTACAGCTCTTCCCAGTCTAGCCCCTTATCCCTCTTGTCCGAGGAGCCCAGAAAGGGACATAAATCCCGCCCAGTCCCCTCTTGTCCCCGGCTCCTCTCGGGGGTCACGCCGCCGCCACCTTCGGCCGAACTACATCTCCCGTGATACCTCGCGGCGGGCACCGCCCCAGCGGCCAATGGGAGACGGCGGCGCGTGCGCGCGCGGCTGCGCAGTGCGGCGGCGGAGGGGGGCGGGCGGGGGCGGAGGCGCTCGGCGGGGCCGCACCGGCACAGCCGCTCCAGCGCCGCCGCCGCCAGCGCCTCCCTCGGCCGCCGACCCGCCGGACCCGCCGGGCCCCGCCAGCGCCTCCCTCGGCCGCGGCGGGCGCTGGGGGCGGGCGGCCACCCCGGGGCGGAGCCGGCGCCAGCGGCGGGGGCGCGGAAATCGAGGCCGGGGCTCCGTCGCGGCCTTGCTGGTGCTGCGGGAGGAGGAGGCGGAGGCCCCGCGCCGCCCCCGCCGCCGCCTTTGTCTGCGCGGGGCCGGGCGGACGCGGCGGGGCCGTGAGAATGGAACTGACTGAAGGTGAGCGCGGGGCCGCGGCGGCCCCGGGGCGGAGGGGCCGCGGCCGCCATGTTGCTGCGGGAGCTGCGGCGGCACCGGGGCGGCGGGGCCGGGCCCCGGGCAGAGCCCGGCCAGGGCAGAGCCCGGCCAGGACAGGCCCCGGCTCGGCGCCGTGACGCGGGACCCCCGCGCCGTCCACCCCGGCCGGCTCCGCGCTCCCCGCTCCGGCCCAGCCGCTCTCACCGGGGCCCAGCCCCGTCCTGCTGCGGGCGAGAAATTCGGGGTTTCGCCCACCGGAGCCGTCGGTGTCACCGCGCCGCGGCCTCCGCAGCTCGAGGAACGGGGTTTTATTGCGCGCGGGAAGAGCTGCGCATCAGCGAAGGGTTTGTTGTTGCTCTGGTGTTATTTTTCTGCGGTGCTGTTGCGTTGTGCTGCACTTTGTTGTGGTCTCGCTGTGCTTTCGATACGCTCGGTCGTTTCAGTGCAATTTGTTGTTAAAAGTCTTAACGATGACACAGTTCTACAGATGTATACTAGCCCGAAGGACAGTATGAAGTAGCCAGTAGTTATAGTTGATGGGAAAACTAGCGTGTTTTGATGGCTGTTCAAGTCTTTCAGTGACCTTTTGCAGAAATGCACAGTGAATGCTTTGGTAGTTATATATGTATTTTTTTATTATTATTATTTTTGTTAACTGCTTGGAAGGATTTTGCTCCAAAGCCTGAACATGTGCCTTATGAAGGTGCAGGGTAAGAGTGAAGGATGGTGGTCAAAGACTGTATGTTTTGTTTTAATACAAACATATTTTATATTTTCCAGTTTCACTGCTTTGCCTGAGTTTGAGGAGGTTTGTGTGAGATGCGTTGTGGTTCTTACCCTGGCTGTGATACCTGATTTCTGGCTTCATAGCAGTATTAGCCCATGACTTTTCCTGAGGATTCAGAGTTTTTGCTCCATGTTTTCCATTTGAATCCCATGGCTCTCAAAACAAATGAGTCTCTGAGCTCTTTTTTCAGACAAACCACTTTTCTCTGCTGCCCAAGTTGTTTCTTTCCACATCACCGTGGGAAACTTCATCCAAATGCCCTTATCTAGCTCAGTTACAGACGTGACTGTTTTTTCTGGCATTCAGAAACCAAATACAAAACACCTTTACAAAGGTGCACGGGGAAGCAGCCTCACCTCATGCTTTAAAGTTTGTCAAGAGGCCTCTGATTCACCGCTGGTGTCTGCCAGGAGGAACAGCTCAGTCCAGCTGGAGTCAGGAAAAATCCACAGGCTGTGGGTTTCCTGTTAAAGACTCAGGTGCAGGTGAAAATTTGGCATTGTCTTAATGTGTGCAAACAGAGCTTTGTCTGGGGGATTTGTTAAGGGCATGCAGAGAAGGATGGGACAAAGCAGATTGCACAGACTGAATGCAGGGATTAGTAGGAACAATTGTTTTATTTCTCTCTGCAGTTCATACAGTTCTGACCCGCTGGGATGATGTTCCAGGTGGCAGAGGTGGCCCTCTGGGTCGTGGTTAATGTGACTGGGAGCAGTGGGTGTGCTCAGCTCAGGGGAGGAGTGAGGTGCAGGGTGTGAACTGCAGAGAGGTGTGAGAGTGAGGTGTGTATGAACTGCAGGCTTAGGGGTTTGAGAGGTCAGGAGTGATTGCATCACTTCAGACACCCAGCCTGTCCAGCCAGGCAGCTCTGTCTGTCTGTCAGTCAGACACCTGCAGCAGTGAGCAGCTCCTGGGAGCAGTTGCTGTGTTGGTGGGGTGCCTGAGGAGAGCAGCAGCAGTGCAGCTTGGATCCTTTGGGGTGAAGCAGCACAGGAAATGGCAGTAAACATCTCTGGGGTAAGGAGGGGTTGGTAGGATGTGAGCAGAGGTTTGCATCTCTCTGGTTTAGGTCTGTGTGGACAGGAACTGGGTGGTATTTGGACATTAAGATATCCTGGAACTTCTGCTTTTGAGGCTGGTGATAGAAAGGCCAGCTCAGGGTGACGAGGCAGTGACACCATTCTGAGCACACACGTCTGACTCACAGCAGTGCTTCCAGCTCCCTTAGGAGCCAGCAGGCCAGCTCCTGCCTCACAACACACACCTTCCATCCAAAAAACACCTCACCTCTGACTGCACTAGCCCTAGTTGGGCATTGTCAACAGAAAAGGGAGGGAAAAGGTTTGGTGAGAGCTCTGTTTAAAATGTGTGTATGCTGGACTTCCATCAGTAGCTGTTGTGTTTCTCCCTGCTGTGGCCATAGCCAGTCTCAGCCAGACCTAGAGATTGGGAATAAGAAAAGCTGGGATCACACAGGATTGGAGTTGTTTGATAATCTGAGATCAGTTGTTGTTTAGTCCGATGCAGCATGGAAGCAAGGTTTGAGAACTTCAAGTCTTGTTTTCTGAAAGCAAAGTTGAAAAATACTAAAACTGGTTTTAGGTAAGTGGAATTGTTGGTGAGAAGCTGAACCTGGAGGGATCCATAATCTCTGCAAAACCTTCCCCTCACTGAGCACTCATTCTTGGAATAGAACTGGTTTTTTGAGTTGTGCTCAGTTGAGCTGAGAAGCTTGGGATGGGAACTGAAACTAACAGTGTTCACTTAAGGATTCTGTGCTGCTTATATTTTTCCATTTACCTTTTCCTCTGTTCCTTTGAATTGGGACTCTCCCATGGAGGACAGGAAAATATTTACTGAAGGTGTGTCAAGTCTCAGTGTTTGTAAATGGCCCTGTGTCCCAGTCTGTCCTGGGGGAGGACTTGAGCAGAATGGGGGATTCTCACCTCCAAAGAGGAAACATTCTCATTAGGAAATACAGTTGTACTTTTGAAAGTGTTAATTTCAAATTGTTTCATTGTTGTTTTCAAGTTGTTTGCAGCTCTGAAGTGTCCATTTCCTATAAACCTTGAAGTGATGAAACTGTTTCTTTATCTGTTCATCTCCAGTGTTGTATCAGTGCAGGATCTGTTATGGGTCATGTTTGAAAGCCAAACTGTACAGTTCACAGGAGGCTGACATGGTGGGTTCATGGAGTAATCACTGGCATAGTGAGAAGAATTTATTCTGGAATACTTTTCTGCAAGATCAGCTGGAAATCCCGTTGTTCTGTGGTCTGGGTGGTGTTGCTGTGTGGCAGGGACAGCTCTCTGTGGTGACAGTGGAGTGTTCTTCACATTAGTGCTTAGGAGGGACATACACAAAGTGATCCTTGCTTGGGTTTGGCTGTTGAGATTCCTGTGTGTTCAGGGTTCCTCATTGTGTCCTGTTTTTGTGGGTCACTCTAGGGCCTGTCCTCTCACTGTAATCCTGCTCAGGTGCCACTTCACTGGGCAGCATGTGGGGCAGAATTTTGGGCAAGGAGAGTGGGAAAGTCTGGCTGTGTTAACAGTGATGGCAGTGAGGAGGTGGCAGAGATGTCAGTGCTGTGGGGGGCAGAGAACAGCCTTGGTGCTTTGGGGCTGCTGGGGCAGTTTGTGGAGCCCTGCCCCTGGTTCTCAGCCTGCACAGAGCTCCTGAGGAACCAGTTTGGGATGGGGTGTCCCAGCTGTGCAGCACAGGCTGAGTGACCCAGGTGAGCTCTGGAACAAATGACAAAACAAAATCATAACACTCTCCTTTAACTGGTGGCTCCTAAATCCAGTGTAAATGCAGTGCTTTAAAGTTCATTAATCCACACTTCTGTCATGTAGCAAAACAAAGCACAAGGGCAGCCACCTCTGCAGAGCCTCTGGGAGCTGCATTGGCAGCTGGGACTGTGCCCTCCCAGCTGTGGATGTTCCTGAAGTGCTGCCACAGCTTCCCAAGAGTTTTTAATAAGTATTCAGAAGATTGAACCTGGTTTTAGTAAAAAATAAAACCCAGCCTAGTGTGAGAATCTACTGTTTGCTCTTCGGTTTGGCAGATGGAAAGTAACAATTCAGTGGTAAATTGTACAAACAGTCCCACTTCCTCTTCCCAGAACTGGGGTGGGTTGGGGCTTTTGACCTTGCTGTGCAATGCCAGTGCTGCTCCTCAGATCTGCTGCCCCTGACGGTGCTGCCTGTGTTGGTTTGCTGGCTGATGTGCAGAGCTGTGGAGGAAGGGATGGTTTCATGGCCCCAAGGTTTAAAAGTTCCTGCAAAGAGAAAATTGTGCTGCAGAGCCTTGTGCTGTTATTGCCCTGAGTTGCTTAATTACAGTGACAAACGTGCCCAAGTCAATCTCACAGACAGTGAAGATGAGGACAAACATCAATTTAATCAAAGTGTGAAGATCATCGAAAAACATCACCCCAAAACATCCAGCACAAATTCCTGTTGGAACTTCAGTTACTTTTTGAAGTCTTAGAGGAGGGAAGTTCTCAGTGTTAGGAAAGCTCTAAGGTACTGAGATGCACAGCTCTGGGAGGGTGAGAATTGCATGTGGGCAGGGTTTAGTGGAGGTTTCCTTTAGAAGAAGTGTCTGTGGAATGCATTAATGTCGTTTCTAACCCAGACCAAAAGGGCACAGTAACCCTCCTGTGTGCCCACACAGGCAGAACAAATACCATGGGGCTATGTTTGCTTTGGAAGGACTGAACTAACCCTGTGGGAATGAAACTGGTGTTTCTTACCTGCAGGTCAGGTCAGCTCACTGTGTGTTGCTTCTTGTTGAACATTGAGCTGCTTACGTGAATGCCAAAGCCTTCTCTGAGCCTGCAGTTGAGTTTTGGAAGTCTAACTTTGATTGAGTCTGATTGTGGTGTTTCAGTATGCACTGGAAAGTTGAAGGTGTGGAATCTCATTCAGTGAGTAACCTCTGGGTTTGGGGGTCTGTTGATGCTGAGGCTCTGAACCGTGCAGTGCTTAATATTGAAATTAGGTGTGAGGGGCAGGAGAATAACCCTCCTCACACAGCTGCTGGGAGCCAGTGCATGCAAACTGTACCCTGCTTTTCTGGAGAGGGAGGAGGTTGGGAAGCTCCATCTGAGGCTGCTGCAGGGCACTGGTTTCCCAGTGGCCAAGGTGGAATGACCCACTTGTTTTCATTGTGCTCTTGTTCAGAGCATCCTATGGCTTTCCCAAAGGCTGCTCATGTCTCGAATTTTGGCAAGGAGGTGGGGAGGGAGGAGGAGAAGATGTTTCTCTGTTTGTCTTTCTGTGGTGTTCCTGGCTTGTGCAGTTTACAGTGACTGTGTCAGGACAACTTGGTATCTCTTATCTGCTGCAGGATGAAATGCTGTCCAGCTGCTTCAGGCTGGAATAAACCCTTCCTAGGGCATGACTGAGAAGGCTGTAGAGAGTGCTGGGGAGTTTGGCACCATTACTCTGACTTTGAAATACTGGGGCTTATAGTTCTTAAACGCTCATAGGTGCTTCTGATATTTTTTGAAACGTCTTGGAAAAGAAGAAATTTGCCATATGAAAGACATGCTAGTAGCCTTTTGTAAAGGCTCAGTAACAACAGTCCTCTCTAAATCCACACAAGGGTGTCTGCTGAATAGAGAGGGGGAAATCGTTCTTGAGATCCCTTTTTTCCTCAACTGTTTAATTTGCTTAATTACTGTTTTTAATTTACACTGACTTCTTATTTCCCTTCCCCTGCCTCTAGGCCCTATGAGAAAAAGGGAAAGCTAAGGATGCTGGAGCAGAACAATGGATTTCTCTTTCTCTTTCATGCAAGGGATCATGGGAAACACAATTCAGCAACCACCTCAACTCATTGACTCGGCCAACATCCGCCAAGAGGAGGCCTTTGATGGCAGCAGTGACATTGCCGAGGATGGGGGCCGGACGCCGTACGAGGCCGCGCTGCAGCAAGGCTTCCAGTACCCCACGCCATCCGAGGAGCTGCCCCCCCTCACCAACGGCTACCCCCCGGCCATCAGCATGTACGAGCCCCAGGGCAAGTACCAGGGGTACCCTCAGTATCCCAACGGATCTGCCAACGGCTTCGGGACGGGCAGGAACTTCAGCCCCCCGGAGTATTACCAGCTGGAGAACAGCAACGCCAGGCCGCAGGAAGTGGTGGAGAAACCTTCCCCTCCTCCCCAGCCGCCACCTCCGCCACCGCCTCCACAAGTGGGGATTCCAAAGAAGACTGGCTCACCAGAGATCAAACTGAAAATAACCAAAACTATCCAGAACGGCAGGGAATTGTTTGAGTCCTCCCTGTGTGGGGACCTGTTGAATGAAGTCCAAGCGAGGGAGTACGCTAAGGCAAAACATGAAGGGAGGAAAGAGAAAAGGAAAAAAAGTAGCAAGCATGACTCTTCCAGGTCGGAAGAGCGCAAGTCACACAAAATTCCAAAATTAGAACCAGAGGAGCAAAATGTAAGTGGAATGGTAATTCAGCCATCTGTACACCTGGTATTGTTGATGGAGAGCGTGTCCAGCAGGGTTTGTCCTTGTTCTGGCTGTGTGCACGCTGAGTCACCGGGCTTTAGTTACTCGTCAGAGCCTCAGGATGAGGTTGCCAGGAGCTGTGTCTGTAGGTAACACAATGTCGGTTTAAAGGCTCATGTGAAAAACAAATTTTAGAAAAGGTTATATATTGGTTTTAAATATTATTTAGTGTTATAACATGGTTAGAGTTTGCTACGCTCTGGCCAGTGTTGAAGATGGAACTTCTGGATGAAAGCTCACACATTCTTGTATTGCCTCTCAAAAGAGTGCTAGATTGTTGAGTGGAAAGTGAGGTTCCTTGGGGTATTCAGCAGTGAAACATTAATTAATCTTGTACCACATTGTTCATATCCAGAGGATGTACATCAGGTGGTGTTAACTGAGATTCTGGGAAACAAAGACCCAGATTACCTTGGTGCCCTCTCATTCTTTTTCTTTCAGTTTCATAAGCCACTCCAGTACTTGTGTTTCGTTTTCTAGTGCTTGTTCCTTCCACCTCTGTGGTGCTGGTTTCTGCCTCTCCCAGTTTGAGGGAATAGGTGGCAGAGAGGCTTGTAAGTGTCAGGAATGGGGAAGTTGCCATTTCTGGCAGGGACAGAAATTGCCCAGCACAGGCTGGGCTGTTACAGAACGTAGCTGAGTTTGTTGTCAGGCCTGTGAAAGCCCTTGGTGCTTGCTGTTCTCAGGGAGAAGATCCTGTCCTGCAGGCACCAGCTCTGATCTGGTAGAGTGGGTTCTGTGCTGCAGGGAGGTGCTGGGGCCCCTGTGAGGCTGTAGGAGCTGCTGTGTCCTGCTGGCACTCCCTGAGCAGTGTCTCTCTTGCACTGTACCTGCTTTCTGACCTGACTCCATCACCCCCACATCAGCCTGTCCGTTTGTTTCCCCTCTTACCAGTGACTCCTGTTCTACTCCTGGAGCCTCAGCTGTGCCTGTCCCTCTGGCTCTGTTACCTGCTTACCATGAGAATGGAATCTTCTGTCTCTCACAGACTGAACTAAAACCTTGCATCTTGAATTCCAAGCTCCTAGTCATGTGTGTCATCCAGAGTTCACCAGAAATCTTGGTCTTGCTATTGTCTTCCTTGTTGCTTTCATTTTTCTTTCTAAAGGTGGTGTTGCAATCAATGTTTCATGTAACCCAGCCCTGTTTCAGACATGGCCTGCTCTGACAGGGGCAGGATTTTCTGCTGGTGGTTCTCAGTATGAGTTTGCCAGGGCAGTCTCAGGTCCGTTGTCTCATCATTTTGCTTTCCACTGCACAATTTCATCTTCATGTACACTTTTGTCATCTTCAGTGTTAATGGTGTGAGACTTTTGACTTGGGATCATCTTCATAGAAACAAACAACTTTTGGTACAGCTGTGGTTGTTTTATAGTTTTGCACTCAGCGAGGCTGTGGCAAGTCAGATGGTCACAAGTTGTTCCTTATTCTGATGCTGTAATTTCAGAGGAAATCCACTGACTCTGAGGGGATGCCCATACTGGAGAGGCTGATTTAAAATGGAAACATTTTGAAAACACTGGTGAACATCAAGCTCTGAATCCTTGTTTTGAGAATCAGCCTCTCTGCTCAGTAGTTGTGTTCTGTGAGGAGCTGGAAGTTTGCAGCCTGTGAACCCAGCTCGACTTTCCTGGCAGAGGGGAGGTTTCACTAACTCCCTGGAGCTAAAGAGGGGCAGGAGTCAGTGCTGTGCTTCCTGCTGTGCAGGGAGGAAGAACTGCCCAGCAAATAGCAATGTGGTTAGTGTCAAATGGAGGTTGTGTACAGACAGCTCCAGATGAGACACTGGGCTGTGCCCCCCCTGACCTGAGCTGCTCTGTCCCTTTCCTTGTGTCCCCAGTTCTCTGGAGCACACAGCAGGACTGATGTGGGATCTGTGCTTGGAGTGGCCTGGCTTCAACAGGGTCCTCAGCATTATTAGTTCCTCACTGCTTGTGTCTGACTACTCCTTCTGCTGCTCTTTGAGTCCTTTGACTTCTGTGCTGCAGGAAAAGCAAGTGTGTGGCATTTGTCTCCTGAGGTAGTTCCAGCTCACCCTTACCTCAGCCCCTGTCCCTCACACCCACTGGCATGGCCACCCCACGTCAGTGTCAGCTTCTGGTCAGGGCTAATTTTGCTCTGTGTTATGGACTTTTGATCCTCCAAATATATTTGTCAACTCTATGCAATATAACATCGATTTTACAATGATCATGTTGTATATTTAGCACAATTTATGTACTGCAGTTCTTGCAAATAACTGGTGCACAGTGAGACTCACCACATCGCTGTGGATATCCTCACATGGGGTTCTCTGGTTTTTGGAAATTGTGTGTTATTTTAGGTGAAAAGTTACTTGGATTTGCTGTTTCTGAATGTGTGTTCTTCTGTCATCTGTTACAGGAGAGCATAGTTATATTTAGGTGTGATAGTAATGTAAATAGGGGAAACCAGGTATTTCTTTATTGTGATGTTACTATGTTAATTGGGTACGAGGAATAGTCATATTCACGTTTTCTGGGTTCATGGTTGCCTTTCTCTCTGTAAATTATTTTTTTCTGCCTGGTTTCACTATTATCTTCTGTTGTTTTACTGTCCCCTTACAGTAAGTGTTGTTTTCCTTTTTTCTCTTCATTGTTACCCATTTCTTAGAGACCAAATGAGAGGCTTAGCACACTCTCTGAGAGACCAAGAGAAGATGCAGTGCTGGAGGAAGCCCCGGTTAGTACATGCACCAATTAACACTTTTGCAACTCGGAGAATGTCACTATTTTTGGACTGTTTCTTCTTTAATTTATCTGATAAATCAGTTGTCATTTCTTTTAAACTCTTATTACTCTCATTACTGCATCAATGCATCTCTTATTGTACTGGATTTATTGCTCTATTTTATCCTAAAAGCAGTATTTCTAACCAACTTAGGAAGCAGAATCCTTTTTTTTGGGGGGGGGGGGGTGGCAGTTGCTCTTTTGTGTCTCTGTTTGTCAGTGATGATGTTACATAAACCCCAGCTGCATGCAGCTCCTTTCTTTCACGTTTCTAAGAAATGTTTTTCTCATCTTGGATTATCAAACCTCAGGGATATCTGAGAGAACAACAACAAGTCCCTGTGGATGGCGTGTGCATCTCCAAGTGCTCTAAATCCTCTCCTGTGGCTTTAATCTGGTGTTTCCTTTGCAGGTCCAGCAGCTCGTGCCATCCCTTCCAACACAGGTCACCCATGATGTCAAGTTCCAGGTTGGGGATCTGGTTTGGTCCAAGGTGGGGACGTACCCATGGTGGCCTTGCATGGTGTCCTGTGATCCACAGCTTGACGTGCATACCAAAATTAATACAAGAGGTAAGGGAGGAAGCTCTTTGCCAGAGTATCAGGTGTCTGTAGCTGTTCTGTTTTTAAAAATATCCTCATTCTAAACTGCCTCTGTGGGGTGAATTCTGCTGTGTGTGTGCTGAACAGGACAGTCCTGGCACACACAGAACTGGCACCTGGGACGTGACCTCTGCAGGTGGCACTGTGGGAATAGGCTGGTGCACAGGTGTTTCTGCTTTTCTCAAGTCACTGGGAGAGTCCATTGTGGGCAGGGTGTCCTGGGCATTTGTTGTTGT
The DNA here is from genome assembly GCF_027477595.1 of Haemorhous mexicanus. Lineage (NCBI taxonomy): Eukaryota > Metazoa > Chordata > Aves > Passeriformes > Fringillidae > Haemorhous > Haemorhous mexicanus. The sequence goes on along the minus strand of NC_082370.1, from coordinate 2,800,694 downwards.
GTTGAGGGTCCCCAGGACGAGGTGAGAGATGAGAATTGACTCCAAGTTCTCAGAAGGCTGATTTATTATATTATGATATAATATTATATTAAAAGAAAAAGACATACTAAAACTATACTAAAGAAAGAGAAAGGAGACATCAGAAGGCTGGAACAAGAACGGTAATAAAAACTTGTGACCGACTCAGAGTACAACACAGCTGGATGTAATTGGTTATTAAATTAAAAACAATTCACATGGAACCAAAGATTCACCTGTTGGTAAGCAACTTCCAAACTGCATTCCAAGCAGACAATTATTGTTTACATTTCTTTTCTGAGGCTTCTCAGGAGAAAATCCTTAGCAAAGGGATTTTTCAGACAATATCATGATAACAAGCATCCATCCCAAACTGTTCTGGATCTGGCCTGTTGTATTTCTGCACCTGGGCCAGGTACCTCCACTTGCAGGAAGGAAGCACTGGGGAGGAGGAAGGTGTGAGCTGAACAGAGCAGTGTTGGTACAACTCCTGAGAGGTTTTTGCCCTTTCAGGTGCCCGGGAATACCATGTACAGTTCTTCAGCAACCAGCCAGAGCGGGCCTGGGTGCACGAGAAGCGCGTCCGGGAGTACCAAGGGCACAAACAGTACGAGCAGTTACTGGCTGAGGCAGCCAAGCAAGCCAGCAACCACTCTGAGAAACAGAAGGTACAGGGGGCACTGGGGGGATCAGCTCTGTAAGGGACACGCTCTGGGGCAGGTCTGGAAGTCTTCAGGGCTTTGCCTTGAGAAAGACTGGCTGCATCTCACCAGCAGAGTATTCCGTGTCTACATTTATTGAAGTAAAGGACGACTCTGACGAGGGGGAGAGAATGATGTATCTGACTTTAACTTATTAGAAGGTTAATTAATTACTTTATTATACTACACTATATACATTTCATCTAAACTGAATCTGCCAAGCACTTACTTTGCAAAGAACTGCACTTCTCTCTTGATTGCTTCATGACTGTCAGCAGACAGTCCGGACACACACACTTTCTCAGCCCTAATAGGCCAAGGAAATAAAACATCTCCACTGTGGATATACAGTCTCTATATTGCATTCTACTTTGGCACAACACAGGCACAGCAAGTAATAAGAATTGTGCTTTCTCTTTTTCTGAGGTCCAGAGAACGTGGATCTCAGAAATATTCTTGGGAAAAATTGTGCCTTGCTTTTCTCTATGAAGAGAATGTGGCAATATACATTCAGTGTCAAAAATACCCTGTAAATGGAGAGCAGACTGCAATCTGCTGCCTGAGAGATGCAGAGACCCTCAGGGTTGTGTTTTAAGTGCTGTAATGGCAAAATCTTCAGTGTAACCAACTGCTTGTCTTGTCCCCTAAGATTCGCAAGCCGCGGCCGCAGAGGGAGCGAGCTCAGTGGGACATTGGCATTGCCCACGCCGAGAAGGCGCTGAAAATGACCCGGGAAGAGAGGATAGAACAGTACACCTTCATTTACGTAGACCAAGAGCCAGAGGAGGCTTTGGCCAAAGCCAAAAAGACTGCTGCTTCCAAATCGGAGGCCAAGAAGAACCGGCGGCCGAAGGCGGCGCCGAGCTCGCAGCCGGAGCACGGCAGCGCGGCCGCCGGCTCCTCGCCTTGCCACGGCGAGCGCCGGCAGGGCCAGCGCAGGCACTCCAGCCTGGAGGAGGAGGAGGCTCCACCCGTGAAAATCGCCTGGAAAACAGCTGCAGCTAGGAAGTCCCTGCCAGCTTCGATCACCATGCACAACCTGGATCTGCAAAAGTGTAACATGTCTCCGGTTGTTAAAATTGAACAGGTTTTTGCCCTTCAGAATGCTGCTGGCGATGGAAAACTCATCGATCAATTTGTTTATTCCACTAAGGTACGTGCTTGGTGCACTGACCCCTCTTTTGCTCCTGAGTTAGCCTGAGCCTGCCTTACAGGGGAGCTTGAGCTGTGTCCACCAAGCTTTCACCACCCATGTTCCTTTCATTGGAGAGATTAGCAGACAGATGTGACAATAAAATCTTTCTGTGCACTGAACCCCACGTTCAGTGCTGCTCTGGCAGCAAGTGTTTTGTTGGTGGCAGAGCAGCTCCCTACAGATGACCATATTTTTGTTTGTAACACATTAAATATATTAAATATCTTCAGCTTCCTAGTTGAAATAGTCCAAAAATTATTGATAAAATCAGTGGTTTTGTGGGAAACAGATAACAAAACTGTTACTAATGTACTAAAAAGTAATAACTACATTTTGTGTGACAGACTTTGAAATTGAGTTCTGCCTCTGAGCTTCCTTCAGGTGCACAGCAGCTTCCCACAGTCAGTGTAAGGAAAAGGCTTAGGACTATTTCTCTGCCTCCTTCTTCTGCCTCTCTACCTGGAGAGTGTTTATTTCATCCTAAGCCCTATAGAGAAGGTAATGTTTAGAAAAGTCACTGGAATTATTTTTTCCTTGTGTGTGAGGGGAGATTGAGAGGGGTGGAAAGTTGTGCAGGGAAGCAGCTCCGTAGTAGATTAATCCTGTCTATGTGTTGGGTTGGAGAGCATTGATTGTTTCTGTTCTGAGATTCAGGGGCAGGCCTGTTACCTGGTAGCAGCACACCTTTGTAACAGGGAAAGACAATCTTTTCCTTTTTTCTTTTCAAGGGGGTTGGTAACAAAACAGAAATAAGTGTCAAAGGACAAGAGAAACTTAATTCTTCGTCAGCTCAGAGAAGTGAGAAGGCAGTGGTGCAAAACGCGTCCTCTCCTGAGACAACTTCTGGGGCAGCAGGTAGGGAAACTGCAATCCTGCTCTGAACCTGAGCCTGCAGCATGAGAATTCAAATATCAAACCCAGCATTTTCTCATTACTTAAGAATTATTAACATCTTTCTGTTCACATAGTAATTGTAATGAGCATGGCTGATGTCACACATGTGAGCCAGCATACACAGCATGGCTGTGGGTGGGATTGGTGGTTTGGCCTCTGAACTTTGTGTCTGCAACTTACAGCCTGAGGCAGCATACTCGAGGGATGATGTCCTGTGCAGAGCAATGGAAAGTTGGTTTAGAAGACAACCCAGTGGATGTGTGTTAGCAGGGTATTGCCACGACTTTTGGTCCCAAATGGAAAATACCAGAGCTGTCATGAGAGCAAAAAGAGTCAGGAAGTGGCACATTTCAGTAGGGAATGTCTGATTCGAGATGGAGACTCCCTAGGCTTTGTTGTTGAGTTTTTGCATGACCTGTCAAAACCAGGGATTTTTTAAAAACTGCTTCAGCTAACTCCATCCAAATGAGGTGGTGCTTGCCTTCTGAAGCCATCTCAGGGGTTACATCATAAAGCAGTGAGTTTTGAACTATCAGGTCTGGGGGAGAAGAACCACTGAAGCAAATAATGGAACTTGGGCCTGAAATGGGAAAACCTTGAATTAGCTGTTTGAATCTCATAATGTTGCCAGGTGTCACTTCTGCTTTAACTGTCCATCTATTTAATTATTTCTCCCTTTCCAAACATGAAACAGATGAGAACCAGAGTCAGAAATCTCAGTGGTCAGCATCCATGAGTCCTCTGCAAACACATTTCAGGTTCTGTCTGTGTGATGGCTTTAGGCAGGGTTATTTGCTGGTTTATGGAGTGTTTGGGACTGCAGCACTCAGATTTCCTGCTGTCAGGGGGGATTCCCCTGCTGTTGACAGTGGTGGTTCTTTCCAGCTGTGGTTGCTGTGGCTCCTTGAATTGCCTTGCAGCAGGAGAGGCCATCGCCGTTCTGCTTCTCTCACCTGGGATCTAAAGGCTTCAGCTTCCCTTTGGCTCCTCAGATGTAGGGGGTGAGAATTCTGAGCCTCTCTTTTTTCATTTTCTTAGGCTTTTTGGATACGTAACACTCCACCTGCTAACACCCTGTAAGTGCCTGAGCTTACCTGCAGTGCACACTCCAGTCACTCTCAAAGCCATTTCCAAAGTCCAGTTATTGGTCCCCTCTTGTGGAACATAACTGCCAAGTCCTTTTTTCAAATGTAAGGTCAGTGGAACTTCAGAATCCCTTTACGGTAAAGTATTTCCCAGACTGACTTTGGGAGTCCTTATTGCTAACCTGCAGTTAGATACACAGAATTCAATAATGCTGGAAAGATAATTCCCTTACTTGAAACCTGCTACTGCAAGAGCAGCCCTGAGAATCCCTGGTGCCTCTGGCCTGCAGACACTGAACTAGGATTTATCTCCAGCAAGGTGGAGGGCTGGTCCAACATCTGTCCATTGGATGAAAATATACCTGAAGATGGGATGGGAGCATTGTGAAGGTGATGACTGGATCCTTGGAGAGCAGGAAGAAGAGAAAGTGCCCATTGCAGTGGTCAGTGTTGCTGTCAGCCAACATTAGACACTCTGGTTCTGGAATTCTCTGATCCAGGGCTTGATCCTCCTTGGCTTCAGCGGGGCAGCACAGGGAGAAAATCCATTCTTGCTTAAAGTAACTGTTGGTCCCATCTGCTCATGTTTACCTGAAGCTGCTTCAGGGGATTTTGGTCACACAGCAAAGTGACAAAAGGTATTCCCCAGCTCTGATGTGGAGACCCACTGCTGCTGTGCGAGTTCCTCAAGGGATGGGGCCTAACCAGAAGTTACACATGGACAGACATGATGGATGTTGACCTCAGTCATTGATTTCTAAATTATTAACAACTAATTGCTATTATTCATTAATTAATACGCTGTAAAAGTTTTTTCCCTCTAAGAAAAACAATTTTTTCCCTCAGAAATCCAGTTATTGTAACATGATAACTTTTCCAGCTGTGTAGTTTACTTACTGAAGCATTCCCAAGCCATGCAGCCTTGGGAAAAACGCTATCCAATGTATCAAGAGGAGTTTTCTTTTTTTTTTTTCTCTGAATTCCTTTTGCAAGGCTATCTTTCAGTCTGGTTCAAGCCCGTGTGTGTCTCTAGGTACTTGATCTTCTGACAAGACCAGGCAGGTTTACAGCTCCTAACTGCATCCATCTGACACAGTCAGCTCCCCAGAGTTTGCAGTTTTGCTTGGAAGAAAACAAAGTATTTCCCAGTTGTGTCTTGTTCAGGTGAAACCTCCCAGACTGAAAACCCAGCATAATGCTTCCCAGCAGCTCATTGTAAGTGCTCAGGTGCCAGTTTTGTCAGCTCCAGGTGTTGTGCTTGTTCCAACAGCTGCCCATGGTGTTGGGTCCATGGTTCTCGATGTGCCTGTTTGGGAGGTGCTGGAGCATAGAAAGGTCTTTTGATTTTGCCAGCCTTAGTTGCCAAACCCCAGTAGCTCCCTCTTCATCTCTTGAAATGTCACAGTAACCTTCATTAATCTGAGTTTGTTTTCTATGCTAATGCTTTTAAAAACTTGTTTTTCACATTCATTAATGATGGTAACACATCATGGTTGATGCCTCCGTTTGTGCTGAGTTTTTCTTCACCTCAAAACTTGCAGGTGAGCATTGAGGTCTGGTGTGGCTGCAGGTGGTACAGGGTGGGACTGGCTGTAGTTATGTGACAGAGGCCATCACCCCACAGAGGGCGACACAGATCTGGCATTTTGGAGGAAATCCTGAAGCTGTGCTTTGCGTCTGAAATTTCTAGTTTGTTTTTGTTCAAGGAGTTGGTTGTGGCTACCTTCCCAAAACACCAAAGATGGACTGTTTGGTTCAGAATTACCCAGGTGAAGACCATGCCAGAGAGGTGTGTTATGGATTATGGAAATCTGTTTGCCTAATCTGAATTCCAGCCTTTTGTTCCAGCCTGTTACTTGTGTTTGTTTTCTGAAGCTGATCTCTGGAATCAGAATGTGTGTCTGCAGCCACAGCACCAGCTGGTCAATAGCTTGGAACTGAATTTAAAAATAAAACATTCAAAAGAGGACAAAGTCTTGGTTTCGTTCCTTTACCTCTTGGTTTGGTGTTGCACATCTTGCTGTACCTCAGAAATACAAGGAATCATATAATGGAAACCTTTTTCCTTCCTCAGGTTCTGTAGAAAAGAAGCAACAGAGAAGATCGATTCGAACCCGCTCCGAGTCTGAGAAATCCACTGAAGTTGTGCCAAAGAAGAAGATCAAAAAGGAGCAGGTTGGCTTCCTCCATGTAGAGAGTTAAAATATATTGTATTCATAAATGTTGTGGCTTATATTGGTGCCTTTTTATTTTTCTCCATTTTTCCCCATCGGGTTTCGGTTTGGACTATCCTCCATGAAATCCCCCTGTCAATGCCATTGCTGTGACTCTGCTACTGGCATCTTCTCAGTATCAGTCAGGCTATGGAAGTGGGCACGCAGTGATGGATGACTCCTAAAGAACCTGCCATGTTTCCTTTGAGATTTCTGTTCTGAGCAAAATGGGTTTGTTTCAGTGATTTCTCTTGGATGGAATTGCCACCAGGTTCCTTCCTTTGGCTCTTGATTTAGCTGCTGGTTTATGTTGAGGCTTTGTTTTTCAAATGAAGTTAGAGTGATTAATTTGACCACTTCTGAAAATGGACTTCAAGAATGATTTCACTTAAAGATGAATAGTCAGACTTTCATGTTGGCAGTCATCAGCAAAACAGTTCTGGGATATACCATTTTTTCCTGAAATAGTTCTAACGTGTACAGGGCATTCCTTTAATCTGGATGTCAGACAGACAAATGTTGTTGCTTTAAGAAAATTTTAATGATCAAAAATTTCTGCGTGGAATTGAGTAGGAGAGTGCAGTGGATGGACAGAAATACTAAAACCTGCATACACTTTAAACAAGTTTGTCAAAGTTGTTGGTTCTTCTCCTTGCATGGTTGATTTTTCCCGCTTCAAGGGCCTCTGTCTGAAAGCTGAGAATTTTACATATATGTTTCATAGTTTAGATTTTCCCAGTGAGAATTTTTAAAAAGGGACAGTCAGGATGAAGATTTATATGGGAAAGGGGAAAAAAATATTTTTATCTCTTTAATTTATTCTTTGCCCTTTGCGCTTTGTTTTGCACTTCCTTCACTTCAGAGACTGAAAGTGAACTCAGTTGCTTTTTTGGGGGTTTTTCTCCTTATTTTTCCTTTGATGCTGCAGCATTTCTGCACTGCTGTGCAGCAGAGGAGTGCTCCAGCTCGAGGCAGTTTCTTGCTGAAACTTTAAAGCAATTCAAGTGTTGGGTGTGTGACACCTGATGTGGAGCGTGGAGCCTCTTGGCACGAGCTGTCGCAGCCTCCCTCTTTCAAAAGAGATGTTTTATGTTTGTGAAGGTTTCTTAATTTAACAAAGGTATAAGAACCAACAAGATGAACTTCATGGATGCCAGGTAGCTTCATGTGCTTCTCTTACCTGGCTGACTCAGTCTGTGGACATGAATTAAAGTGCTTTTCTCAGGAGAAGTATCTGACTAAAGTGAAACCCAGGGGCACTGTAATGCGCAAAACCTTGAATGTATTAAGTTAAATTTTAAAAAAGAAAACTTACTAACTTCTTACAATTATGCAACAATATTTGTTACCCAAAGTCAAGTTTTCTTGATTCCCCAGTTAGTCTGCAACAACTTGGTATAAAATTATAACTGGAACGAGTACAACTAATGGGAAAAACAAAATGTTGATGCTACTGTTACAGTGACTAGTGGAGAAATAAAAGTGATTGTTTAGATTTTATATTTGTATTACAAAATGTATCCTATACAAATCCTTCTACTGTATGTTTTTACCTATTGTACAACAAAATAAAATATTTTTTAAAAAAATTATAGAATAATCCTTAAATATTTACTAAATGTGTTTCTCCATGCATATGTAACCACATTGCAAAGCAATAACTTGTAATTCTTAACCTTGAAAACAGGATTTTAGGCAACAGCTTTCTTCTGTAAATATTATCCAGTCACCAAATTCCCACATCTTCCATGTGTGCTGGCAGAACAGTTCCTAAACTTCTCCCTAGGGTCAAGGACTGGAAGTACTTTTGCAAGACTGTAAACTTGTGCATTTGTCTGCTGAAGTGCCTGTGCCCTGGAGTTCCAGCTGTGTAGAGCCCTGCACCACGGCACCCGAGCAGGCCCGTGCAGAGCTCTAGACGGGGAGCAAGGGCTGCAGGAGCTGCAGGGAGCACCTGCAGTGCACCTAGAGTGCCCCACGCTGTGCCTCACTAGCCCAGTGCCAGCCCTGCCAGGGGCACGTGTGCTCACACAGCTGTGGGGTTTGCACAGCACCAGGGGTGGCTGCCCAAGGGCCCCCGCTCCTGCCTGCTGGACACGGATACAGCGCTCCTGTCACCTTCCTGCCCCCGGGCAGAGAGGAAGGACCTGGCTAGTGGCCCTGGCTAGTGGCCCGTGGCTGCCAGGGCTGCGGGCACCAGCCTAGGCAGGAGTGGATCCAGCGGGACGCGGAGGCTCGGGCTGAGGAGGGGATGGCAGCTCCCACCTGAATTCTAACCCCTTGAACTGACCTGTTTGCTTTTTGGGACTAGGGAGAAACTTTCCTCTGGTGTTAACTGTGGATTTTCCTTTCAAACAGGTTGAAGCTGTCCCACTGGCAGCAGTGAAGACGGGGTTGCAGAAAGGTGAGTGACAGGTGAAAATTAACTCAGCTGACCTTGGTGGCCTGTGGCCCTTGGGCAGCAGCTTTGCTCCATGTGAGCCACGATGTTGGTGCTCTGTAGGGCTGAGCTCAGCTTCCCTGAGGACAGGCTGTGTTTGGGGTTCTGGTCCTCGTGCATTGCTGGGGGAAGGATGGTGTTTGTTCATGTGCTGTAAGCCCCCAAGTCCTTCTGGATGTTTCTTAAAAGTCTCTGCTTAGCCAAAATTAAAGATGGATGATGAAGAGGAAATCTAAGGATTTATCCTCCCCTAGAGACTGTTCATTGCCTTTCTCCACTATGTCACTATGTTAAAAAGTTTGTCAAAAGCTCTGCCTAAGCTGGTTTTCAGTTAATTTTCAGGGAGAATTCAACTAGTAACAAAATTGCAAACTGAAATTTAAGTCAAATAATGGAATCCAAGCCCTCATCTTTCTTTCCTTTATTAAGCTGAAGCAAAGAGTTGAGACCATGTATTGAACTAATTTTAGCATGTTGTGTTAAGGTGCCAGTGAGATTTCAGACTCCTGTAAACCCTTAAAGAAGAGAAGTCGTGCCTCCACTGACATGGAACTGACCAGCTCAGCCTACAGGGACACGTCTGACTCTGACTCCAGAGGACTCAATGATTTGCAGGTAAAGGTGTGTTGGTTCTCACAGGAACCTGAACAAGCTGTCAGTGTACAAGAGGCTTTTCAGTTGATTATTGCTAAATATTGCTAAATATGTGAACTCTATTTTCTACAAATTTTCATTATTTCATTGTCTGAAAACATAAAACCTAGTCTGTTCTAATCCCCTCCACTGGTTTGTTGTAAAAATACAATGTTTGCTTGCAAATTTTACTGTTTGTCTGGCAAAGCATTGGTTTAGATCATGGTTTGCTCTGTGGAAGGTTTGAAATTCTTGGGGAATTGGGAGATGCTGCTGTATCTGTTGTAACTCCAAAGAGTGTCTGGAAAAGTAAGAGAGCTCTTTGTGGTGTTTGGCTTGTAGAGATGAAATATCTCAAGAAGGCAGCACTTGTGTCATCCTGGTGAAGTTCAGCACCTTTCCAGGACCTTTGTGTCTCTAGACATACCAAATGTTTTTTTGATCAACAGTGACAAATATTTTTCCCGGTGTGGTTGTGGTTTGGCATTGTCTGGTTTGAGAGCCATGGTTTTTTCCTCTTTGTAGGGCAGTTTTGGGAAGCGTTCAGACAGCCCCTCAGCCACTGCTGATGCTGATGCCTCAGATGTGCAGTCAGTGGACTCCAGCTTATCCAGGAGAGGAACTGGAACAAGTAAAAAAGACACTGTTTGTCAGGTAACTGGTGATATTGGGAAGTGGTAGATACTGAGTATGTATCTCCTATTTCTGTTAGTTCTGATAATTTGACCTCTCAGATAAAATATCCAGATGTTTAGGAGTTTTTATGCTCTGAAAATGATTCATATTAAATGATTCCTAAGCCATCCTGCAGGCCAGAAAGCTCAGCAGCTGGAAGGTGGTGTCTAATCCATACCTGCCAGCATGAATAGGAAAACTAGATGCCATTTTCTGTTCCATTTGAAAATTCCAGATGGTTGGTCAGGATAGGACAAAGTGAGAATTTTTCAGTATTAAAAAAAAAATAAAATCCTGGGATGTTCTGTCCAGTTCCCTGGTCAGTAGTAAAGGACCTGAAGAACAAGAGCAGCTTGTTACCTGAGACAGGGAGGAGGGCAGATGGATGCTGTGGTGCCCCTCCTGTCTCTGTCTTGTTACCCCAGAGCAAGGTGCAGTGAGTGCTGAGTTTGTCCTCGCCCTGAGGCTTGCCAGGTTCAGTTCTCCTGCCTTACCCTAATTCTGAAGCAATTGCAGGCAGTTCCTGCTCTTAGCACCTGGCAGTCCCTGGTGTGTCAGGGTGCCCTGTTCCCTGCTGAGCTCTCTGCCTGTTGCAGATCTGTGAGAGCTCTGGCGAGTCGCTGCTGGCCTGCGAGGGCGAGTGCTGCAGCATGTTCCACCTGGAGTGTCTCGGCCTGAAGGCCATGCCTGAGGAGAAGTTCATCTGCACCGAGTGTAAGAATGGTGAGTGTGTTCCTGTGCCTGGAAAACTGGGAGGGATTTCCCCCTTTGCTCAAGAGCCACGTTCTGGTCAGAGCAAACCAAGGTGGTGCTTTCCAAGGGTTTCTGCGTTAAGTTTGGGTTGTTTTGCTGCTTTTTTAACCTCTGAGACCAGAGTCTCATTTTCCATTTAGCAAGTGCCTTGTAAGAAAAAAAAAAAATTAGCTGCTTAGGGTTTTACTTGGAATAAGAGATTTTTATGTGAGCAGCCACTCCAGTGTTACTGTGGATCACAATAGCCACCCAGCCTGTTGGGTGGGAAGGATCCTGTATTGCTCACAGTCTGTTGGCTTCAGAATTTGTTTGGACAATATCTGTATGTCAGAGTGTGGGGGTTTCAGTTGTGGGTTTCTCTAGGTCTGGATTGAAGGCGCTTGAGACAGTAGTTCATGTTCAGACTCAAGCGTTTATTATTTCTGATCAGTAAAACAGTCTCACTGCTGTGAGTTTGGCAGCTTTTCATTAGAAGGCACAAAATGGCCAGCAATCCCTTGTCACAAGGGCTTTTAAGACTAAACTATCCAATTAAGAACTGACACCTGGATTATTTTCCCTTTTAACCCAATAACTGATCCCACTGAGCCTGCAATGGGGACTTTTCTGCCCAATTACAAAATGCACCCAAACCCATGGAGAAGAGGGAAGAAGAGGCATGAAGAAGAAAGCCTATGTCCTCCATCTTGCTTCCATCCACAACATCCTAAAAATCCCAAAACCTAAATTTCTCATCAAGTGGCACACCTACACTGCTCTCTATAATCTATTTCACACTTTTGTGGGTTCCAGTCCATCTTGAAGTCCAGGAAACTTTCTCCATGAATGAGGGTCAAAGTCAGTGCTCTCCTGGGGGACAGGTTTCCTGCGAGCCCTGGGTTTCCACATCAGAGTTGGCCTTTACAGTTGGCATTCCTTATTCCTTCTCTTCCAAGGAGAGCACACGTGCTTTTCCTGCAAGCTGCCTGGCAAGGACGTGAAGCGCTGCTCTGTCAGCACCTGTGGGAAGTTCTACCACGAGTCCTGTGTGCGCAAGTTTGCCACGGCCCTGTTCGAGTCGCGCGGCTTCCGCTGCCCGCAGCACTGCTGCACCGCCTGCTCCATGGACAAGGACATGCACAAAGCCAGCAAAGGTGAGGCCAGGCACAGGCATGTGCCCCCTGTTGACAAAACTGTCCTTTGTGCCCTTGTAGGAGTGACAAAACTATCCTTTGTCCCCTTGAAGGAGTGACAAAACTATCCTTTGTCCCCTTGAAGGAGTGACAAAACTATCCTTTGTCCCCTTAAAAAGGAAAGAAGCCCCGAGGTTTCTCTGCTCACTTAGGTGAAGACATCTCACAGGGCTTGGGGGGCTTCACCTCAAACTTAAGGATAACTAATTGCACAGAAGCCAAAAAGTCTTGTATAGGAATGTGCTCCCTGTTGATGGGGTGACAAAACTATCCTTTGTCCCCTTAAAAAGGAAAGAAGCCCTGAAGTTTCTCTCCTCACTTAGGTGAAGACTTCTCACAGGACCTGGGGGGCTTCACCTCAAACTTAAGGATAACTAATTGCACAGAAGCCAAAAAGTCTTGTATAGGAATGTGCTCCCTGTTGATGGGGTGACAAAACTATCCTTTGTCCCCTTAAAAAGGAAAGAAGCCCCGAGGTTTCTCTGCTCACTTAGGTGAAGACATCTCACAGGACCTGGGGGGCTTCACCTCATTGCACAGAAGCCAAAAAGTCTTGTATAGGAATGTGCTCCCTGTTGATGGGGTGACAAAACTATTTTTTGTCCCCTTAAAAAGGAAAGAAGCCCCGAAGTTTCTCTGCTCACTTAGATGAAGACATCTCACAGGACTTGGGGGGCTTCACCTCAAACTTAAGGATAACTAATTGCACAGAAGCCAAAAAGTCTTGTATAGGAATGTGCTCCCTGTTGACGGGGTGACAAAACTATCCTTTGTCCCCTTAAAAAGGAAAGAAGCCCCGAGGTTTCTCTGCTCACTTAGATGAAGACATCTCACAGGGCTTGGGGGGCTTCACCTCAAACTTAAGGATAACTAATTGCACAGAAGCCAAAAAGTCTTGTATAGGAATGTGCTCCCTGTTGATGGGGTGACAAAACTATTTTTTGTCCCCTTAAAAAGGAAATAAGCCCAGAAGTTTCTCTCCTCAATTAGGTGAAAAGACATCTCATAGAGAACTGAGAGAATTCACCTCAAACTTAAGGATAGCTAATTGGACAGGAGCCAAAAAGTCCCACCTGGGCAATTTACTAGAAAAAGAAGAGAACAAAAAAACTAACTGCTTTTGTGAGGTGTTTTACCAGGGGCAAGGACCTCTTGCACCTGCGTGGTGTTTGTGAGGGTCCCCAGGACGAGGTGAGAGATGAGAATCTGACTCCATGTCCTGCCCTGAGCTCTGGCTGTCCCCAGGGGTGTGTTGCAGCTGAGTGGTGCTAGCCCTGGGTGTCTTTGCTGTTTCCTGAGCAGGTCGCATGGCGAGATGTCTGCGCTGCCCCGTGGCCTATCACTCTGGAGACGGCTGCATCGCTGCAGGAAGCTTGTTTGTGTCATCCCACATCCTCATCTGTAGTAACCATTCCAAAAGGACTCACTCCTCATCAGCTGTAAATGTAGGCTTTTGTTTCGTTTGTGCAAGAGGTGAGACACTTGGTTTTTCCCTGTTTATAGTTCTGTTGTCATTTGTGTAGTTTAGTGATAAAAATAGTGTTTCATGAGGAACTCCTCCCTTAGGGCTTGCTGGGGTTAAATGCTGCCTGGGATTTTTTATGTAATTTTATTTAATTTTATTTTATTTTGGTCAGCAGTTCTTATGAGGTTCAGCTTGCTGTGTTGGTCCATTTGATAGCCAGAAGCAGCACTAGGTACTCAGGCCCACTTGTTCTGCCAGTAGGGAAAAGCAGATCCCAATCCCCCCATTCCAGCCTTTTCATGCTGAGAATGGCTGCTGTGTTGTTAATCACTGTATTAAGCAGGAGGAGATTGTTTCACTGCTACAAACTTAAAACTGTCTAAGTTTTAAGGCTAAAAGGTGGGATTCACTCATGAACTTGAATAACTCCATTTATAACTGCCTTCACATTTGAGAACTTTGAAAGAAAACCTTTAGCAGTACTGTATGAGCAGGTTTCATGCTGAGCTTTTCCATGTGTCAGAGTTCTTTTTTTTTCTTTTTAACTTTGTTCCCCACTTGTTACTTTTATGGTTCTTCAGTCACCAGGGTTCTGCCAGAGAGCAGCTGAAAAAAATGTCAGTGCAGCAGTTACTTTGGTCTCAAGATTCAAAAGTACCATTATTCTGTTGGAATAATACTAATGCATACTTTCTACAGAATGCCAGCAGTTTATATTTTCTGTGGTCTCTGCAGCAGTTTTGAGAGTCACTAATAGGGAAATGAAAGTGAGCTGGATCCTGAAGTTACTTGTTTTCATTTGTGTTCATTCAGGTGGAAGTTTAGTTTGGCTTGACTTTGCAAGAGCAGAGGAATAGTTACACATCTCAGAATGACAAGAAATGCAGAAGGAATTTTTCATGCTTTTTTTTCTTTTTCTTCCTTCCACTTTACATTTGTTTAGTAATTCTCTTTATACCTGAATCTGGCTCCATCAGAGATGAAACTGCACAAGTCTGTATTTTCTCCTGGCAATCTAAATAACCTCTTGTGCCCTGGCAGATAGAATTCCCTGTCCTGTGTATTCACCAGATCTTAATTAGGAGAACTTGAACATTCCAAACCATTGCCACTGCCTGAATCCTCTGTGTCTTAGAGAGCTCTGTACTTGTTCCTCTAGAGCATTCTTGTGGGGCTTGTGTCCACCAGGCCTGGCTGGAATCAGGAGCCAGGGTGCTGAGGACAGTACCTGGGGCAGGAGCACTGAGCCACCTGCTCAGAAAGAAACGAGGAACTGAATGCTTCAGAAATCCTTGGACTTCTCTGTGAGAATTTAATTAGTGCTGATTTAATTAGTGTTAGTTGCTATCAGAAGCAGAGACTTTGTGTTTAGTTGCAGTTACTGAAGTGAGAAATGTAGATGAGAGACAATCTGTAAGATATACAAACTTGCTTAGAGTGAGGTACTTGAAATACAAGATATTTAAAGACCTCTTATTCAGCACCCTGCAATAACTGCAGTCAGCATGGTGCAGTTCACCTCGTTGCATGTGTAGGTTCCCTTGTTTTAGGAATCCTTCCAATGATGCATGACCCCAGTCTTCTTACAGCAGTGCTTTAGGCACCATCCAAGAGCTTCTGTCCAGCCCTCAGCTGTGTGTCCCCCAGGGGAAGAGCTGGGGGCTCTCTTGGTAGCTCATCTTTCCTGTTTCTTTGGGGCTCAGTTGCTCTGCTCTTGCCATGAGCTGCTGGCCAAGTGCTTCTGCTCTGCAGCTCTGGGCTCTCAGCTGGGCTGCCTGGCTCTTTGGAGTAAGGAGGAAAAGCTCTTCTTGGTGCAGGACAGAGAATTGCAAAGGCCTGGGATGGAGTTATGTAGGGAGCTGAGTGCTGGACTGTTCTGGAGCAGCCCTGGGAGGGCTGGGTGGGGGAGCTTCACCACCACGGCCTAGGGCAGAACCTCCATCTGTGCATCCCCCTTGGTGCCTTGCAGAACACTGACCTCCTCCTTGCTTTCCAGCACAATTACAGAGGCAAAGCACTTCTGTAGGCAAGATCTCAGGGATAGATTGTAGGGAGTGGGACAGTGAGTTCTCATTCCCAGCATCTGTTCCATCTGTAGCCCCAGCTCAGAGCACGGCCCAGCTGCAGTGACCATCACCCCAGGTCTGCAGAGGAGCTTCCTTTTGCCCTGTGGGAAGGAGAAGGGATCCTATGGATTCAAACTTTATTGCTTTTCTTGTGCTTTTCTAGAAGGGTAAAAAACCAATTGAAATTCCACTTAGAAGCAGCTTATTTCATTGCAAGATTTCCAGTTAAGTTTGAGTCTCTCCAGCACAACCTCTTTGTTAGCACAGACACTTTGTCAGGCTTTCCTTTTTCTTCATTTTATCCTTTTTTCATTCCCACATAACGCATCAGAGGTGTTCATTGGGTGTATTTGGTTTTTCCTTCATGGAATCATGGGTAGTTTCATTGCAACTCATCTCTTTCTGTTTGTTTCGTATAGGGCTGGTAGTGCAGGACCATTCAGACCCCCTGTTCAGTTCCTATGCCTATAAGTCCCACTACCTACTGAATGAGTCAAATCGTGCTGAGTTGATGAAATTACCTATGATTCCTCCTCCTTCGTCAGCTTCCAAAAAGAAATGTGAGAAAGGTAACCAAAATAGTTTCTTTCTCTTTAATTTACTTTCACTTTTTCTATTTTTTCTCTCTAAATCAACGGAGAAATGTCTGCTTGTCCCCTGACACTGACTGCTTTCAGTGACCTTCACTCATGGTTTTTGTGAGCCTGTGTTCATGTTGTTGGCAATTTTTTTTTTTTTTTAATTATAAAAGGGCTTAAAATAATTGCTGTCACTAAATTCTCCTTGGAAGAGATTTGGTCACTCTGTCTGGCCTGGGCTGTTCCAGGTTCAGGGAGCTGTTTGCACAGCAATGTGAAGAGGAGGCAGATGGATCTCGATATTGTTGCAGTTCATTATTTACCTGGATGATGTAAAACCACTTCTTAAACTGATTGGAAGCAGAGAGGGACGTGCTGCTTTGGACCTTGTGCAGGTCCTGAGAGGAGAGAGGGTGTTTGGGGCTGGATAAGGGTGGGTGCTGTGTCCCTTTTGGAAGGTGCCAGAGCAGGAGGGCAGGGAGGTTTGACCTGAGTGTGCCCCATGGGCCTCGTGTCCCACCTCCACCACTGAGCCCCATGCCTGTCCCCTCCCATGGGGATGGGTCCTTGCCACAGCCAGGCTGGGACCCTGCAGGGACCCCGCAGCTCAGGGACCCCTCCTGCTGCTGAGGGGCTGAGGGGCAGTTCCTGCTGCCAAGGGGGTGAGGCTCTCTGGATCCCTGGGGACAGTTCCTGGTGCCAAGGGGGCTGAGGGCCAGTTTCTGCTGCTGAGGGACAGAGGGACAGTTCCTGTTTCCAAGGGGACTGAGGCTCTCCAGATCCCTGGGGGCAGTTGCTGCTGCCAAGGGGACTGAGGCTCTCTGGATCCCTGGGGGCAGTTCCTGCTGCCAAAGGGAATGAGGCTCTCTGGATCCCTGGGGGCAGTTCCTGCTGCCAAGGGGACTGAGGCTCTCCAGATCCCTGGGAGCAGTTCCTGCTGCTGAAGGGGCTCTCTGGATCCCTGGGGGCAGTTCCTGCTGCTGCAGGGGTGAGGCTCTCCAGATCCCTGGGGGCAGTTCCTGCTGCTGAAGGGGCTCTCTGGATCCCTGGGGGCAGTTCCTGCTGCTGAAGGGGTGAGGCTCTCCAGATCCCTGGGGGCAGTTCCTGCTGCCAAGGGGACTGAGGCTCTCCAGATCCCTGGGGGCAGTTCCTGCTGCTGAAGGGGTGAGGCTCTCCAGATCCCTGGGGGCAGTTCCTGCTGCTGCAGGGGTGAGGCTCTCTGGATCCTGGGGGCAGTTCCTGCTGCCAAGGGAACTGAGGCTCTCCAGATCCCTGGGAGCAGTTCCTGCTGCCAAGGGAACTGAGGCTCTCCAGATCCCTGGGGGCAGTTCCTGCTGCTGCAGGGGTGAGGCTCTCCAGATCCCTGGGGGCAGTTCCTGCTGCTGAAGGGGTGAGGCTCTCTGGATCCTGGGGGCAGTTCCTGCTGCCAGTTCCTCCCCAGACCCCTGTGGGGCAGTTCCTGCTGTCTGTGTGCAATGCTCAGCTCTGGTATTTCATTCCCCACAGAGCTTTGGTTCCCCGGGAGCGTTCAGAGCCGGTGCCCCATTTCCCAGCCCAAGTTAGGTCGCTGTCAGCGTTGTGAGATCAATGGCTTGCAGTAGTCCTGTAATTCCTGAAAACAAGAATTATTTTGAGCCCTGTGCTTAGCTTGAGCCATACCTGCCTAATGCATCCCGAGAGCAATGTTGGGTTTTTTCTTGCTTAGCATTGACAGTTTTGTGTTTGATTTTGTTTGATTTTTGCATCTCTTGGCATTTTCTCATCTTGGATAATGTTTCAGTAATTTGTCTGTATTTCCTCTGAAATTACATTTACAAAAAATTCTTCAAAAACTTCATTATGGGTTTGGGAGCTCTGGAGGATCCATGTGACTGGATTTTACTGGTTTTAGCAGAGGAAATACAGTGTTGGTCATGCAACTGAATTGTTTAAGGAATGCTTATTGTAACATGCAATGATCAATTAATGCAATGATATTTTGGGAAGTCTATAGGTGAACAAGATTTTCTGATAAAGGTTTGAAAGTGACTATTCACACTTCTTTTGACACTGTGGTTGAAAATTGGTTTGAATACTCTCAAATCTCTCCCAGATTTTCCATCTGGGACACAAAATCTTGTTAATTTTTAAATATATATACATATAAGAACATGTATATATATTTTATATACCTACATGTATAAAATATTACAGTATGTGTAATGTATCAAGTCATCTTACATGAGCTGCTTTGCTGAGGGTGGCTTAGAGATGTGCTGTGGCTCTCCACATGTAACACATCACCCAAAAAATAACTTTTGCCCAAATTAGTGTAAACTTCAGAAATTCATGTGAACCCCAGTGCTGAGGTTCCCTCTGTGCACCAGGAATTTTTGGGATGGGGACAACTCGTGTGTGTCTCATTCTGCTTTATGTACTGGGCTTATCCTGGTAAACTTTTTGTGGAATAAACACACAGTTATTACAACTCCTCTTCCTGTCCTTGCAGCAGAAAAGTATTGATCAACCTATAGGCTATGGGGTTGGTGCTCGCTAATGATTGCTGGGGATTCAGTCAGAGCAATGTTGATTGAAAAGGATTCTTTAAACATGTGGAGTTTTGTGGTTGCTTTGGCCATCACCAGAGCACTAAAAGCTGGTAGCACTGTTGCCAGCTGCAGTGCTTCCCTTGGCAATGGTGCTGCTCCTGCCAGCTCACCTCGTGTTTGAGTCCTCAGCTGCTTTTTTGTCTGATGCAGTCCCAGCTTAGATTAAGCCCTGCACAGTCCTTTTTAACCAACATTGTTAAGCTTGACTTGATCCCTTTCATTTGCCATTTTTCTGTGGGGCAGTGGGAATCCGGAGCGGATGATCTAAAATGAATGTCAATTGCTGTGCACGGGGGGGAGCAATCCTGACTTCTACAAACCAAGCAGGGCTTCTTTGTTTCAAGGTGGCAAACTGTTGTGCTGTGAGTCGTGCCCAGCTTCCTTCCACCCCGAGTGTCTCAGCATAGAAATGCCTGAGGGATGCTGGAATTGCAATGACTGTAAAGCTGGCAAGAAGCTGCGGTACAAGCAGATCGTTTGGGTCAAGCTTGGGAATTACAGGCAAGTTCACCTTTTGGGGTTCTAATGCTTTGGATGTTTTAATACACTCTGGAATTGCAGGAAGATAAAGCAGCTCAGTCATCGTGAACGAGAGTTAGACATACAGTAATTCCTCTGCTTGGGGTCAGACATGGATGTCACCCTTGAAATGCAATGCTCCTGCTTCTCCCAGGCAGTGCTGGACTCTGGATTGCACACACCTTTGCTCTGCAGAGTGTGGTCAGGATGTGGGAAAGCAGGGGCAGCCAGAGCCCAGCTGTCCTTGCTGGTGTTTGCTTTAGTCAGCTGCAGCAATACAGGTGTTTGCAGGTGGTCCTGGATGCCCACTGTCAGGCCATGGATATTCTTAGAAGGCTTTCCCAGAATTTGAAGTAAGAACATTGCTTGTGTTTTGCATGGAGCTTCCCAGGCACTGCCAGCAGGAGCCTTGGCTGCATGAGGGAGGAATTCATTTCCTTGAGGAAGGAAAACTGGCTTTTATTTCTCCATCCCATGAGGGAAACTGGGAAGCTCTGGTTCAGGGAACTTACATTCTTCTTTTCTCTCCTACTCTGCAGGTGGTGGCCAGCAGAGATCTGCAATCCCAGGTCTGTGCCTCTCAACATACAGGGCCTCAAACATGATATCGGGGACTTCCCAGTATTTTTCTTTGGTTCACATGACTACTATTGGGTACACCAGGGCAGAGTTTTCCCTTATGTTGAAGGAGATAAAAGCTTTGCTGAGGGGCAAACTAGTATTAACAAGACCTTCAAGAAAGGTAAAATCAAACAAAGTTTATAGTGGTTTATGACAAAAATTCCACGTGTTTGTGTCTCCATCACCACTTAACCTGCATGGGAATATTATGTGACTAGTGTTCTGTGTTCACGTGAAATCCAAGCATTGTGTTGATCCCTTGACTGCAGATAAAAATGTGTTTAAGTGCCTACTCATTGTGTGTTGTTGTGGACCAGTTCAGTGCTTCCACAAATGGGGGAATGTTGAGATCTGGGGCTCTGCTGCATGGGATCATTGTTCAGTGTGTTGGTACCTGCTGAAAGTACCTGCTGATAAATTCATGATAAATTGCAATAACTAATTTTAACTTGTCTTTTTTGTTAATAAAGTTCTGTTCCTAGTCTTAAAGAAAGAAATTAAATAGATACATGTACATGTACATATTTGATTAGCAGCAGCTGGGAGTGATTGCTTTCTATTCTGAATTCTTTGCACAGCACTTGAAGAAGCAGCAAAGCGTTTCCAGGAACTGAAAGCACAAAGAGAAAGCAAAGAGGCATTGGAAATTGAAAGGAATTCAAGGAAGCCTCCGCCCTATAAACACATTAAAGTGAGTTGGCCTCTTTCTATTTTATTTTTATTCTGTGTGTGAGGAAGTTGCCCTGTGCATGAGTAAGGATGCCTAGAGAAGGTGTGACTGCCCACTCCTTGGCAGTTCAAGGATGGGTTGGGTGGGGATCAGAGCAACCTGATCTAGTGGAAGATGTCCCTGCCCATGGCAGAGGTTGGGCTGGATATTCTTTAAGGTCCCTTCCAACTCACACTGTTGTGTGACTCTAAGTTATGTACCAACACCAAAGTGTTCAACACTGGAAGCCTAAAGAAATCCATGTAAATAAATTTGCTGTTCTTTTCACTAATCTCTTGTTGTGTTTTACAGTACTGTAAAACACAGAATAAAATAATTTTTCTTTGCCTTTTTATGTCAGTTATGGACTCTGTGTTCCCAGTGCATTGTCTTTTCTGAAGGCGGCTTAGAGATGTGCTGTGGCTCTCCACATGTAACACATCACCCAAAATGTGAGCCAACCAAAATAACTTTTGCCCAAATTAGTGTAAACTTCAGAAATTCATGTGAACCCCAGTGCTGAGGTTCCCTCTGTGCACCAGGAATTTTTGGGATGGGGACAACTCGTGTGTGTCTCATTCTGCTTTATGTACTGGGCTTATCCTGGTAAACTTTTTTGTGGAATAAACACACAGTTATTACAACTCCTCTTCCTGTCCTTGCAGCAGAAAAGTATTGATCAGCCTATAGGCTGTGGGGTTGGTGCTTGCTAATGATTGCTGGGGATTCAGTCAGAGCAATGTTGATTGAAAAGGATTCTTTAAACATGTGGAGTTTTGTGGTTGCTTTGGCCATCACCAGAGCACTAAAAGCTGGTAGCACTGTTGCCAGCTGCAGCGCTTCCCTTGGCAATGGTGCTGCTCCTGCCAGCTCACCTCGTGTTTGAGTCCTTCATCCCTTGTTCTGCCCTTTGCTCCCCAGTCCAACAAGGTGATCGGGAAGGTGCAGATCCAGGTGGCCGACTGGAAACACAGAATAAAACCCAGAATAAAATAATTTTTCTTTGCCTTTTGGTGTCAGTTGGTGACTCTGTGTTCCCAGTGCATTGCCTTCATCCCTTGTTTTCCCTCTGCTCCCCAGTCCAACAAGGTGATCGGGAAGGTGCAGATCCAGGTGGCCAACTGGAAACACAGAATAAAACCCAGAATAAAATAATTTTTCTTTGCCTTTTGGTGTCAGTTGGTGACTCTGTGTTCCCAGTGCATTGCCTTCATCCCTTGTTCTGCCCTCTGCTCCCCAGTCCAACACGGTGATCGGGAAGGTGCAGATCCAGGTGGCCAACTGGAAACACAGAATAAAACCCAGAATAAAATAATTTTTCTTTGCCTTTTGGTGTCAGTTGGTGACTCTGTGTTCCCAGTGCATTGCCTTCATCCCTTGTTTTCCCTCTGCTCCCCAGTCCAACAAGGTGATCGGGAAGGTGCAGATCCAGGTGGCCGACTGGAAACACAGAATAAAACCCAGAATAAAATAGTTTTTCTTTGCCTTTTGGTGTCAGTTGGTGACTCTGTGTTCCCAGTGCATTGCCTTCATCTCTTGTTCTACCCTCTGCTCCCCAGTCCAACAAGGTGATTGGGAAGGTGCAGATCCAGTGGCCGACTGGAAACACAGAATAAAACACAGAATAAAATAATTTTTCTTTGCCTTTTGGTGTCAGTTGGTGACTCTGTGTTCTCAGTGCATTGCCTTCATCCCTTGTTCTGCCCTCTGCTCCCCAGTCCAACAAGGTGATCGGGAAGGTGCAGATCCAGGTGGCCGACCTGTCGGAGATCCCGCGCTGTAACTGCAAGCCGTCGGACGAGAACCCCTGCGGGCTGGAGTCAGAGTGCCTCAACAGGATGCTGCAGTACGAGTGCCACCCTCAGGTGTGCCCAGCTGGGGAGCGCTGCCAGAACCAGTGCTTCACCAAGAGGCTCTACCCCGACGCCGAGATCATCAAAACCGAGCGCCGCGGCTGGGGCCTCCGCACCAAGAGGAGCATCAAAAAGGTACGGGGTCGTATTTTCTGAAAAATCATCTTTGCCCAGGAGTTTTCTCCTGAGAAGTCTCAGAAAACAAATGTAAACAATAAGTATGTGATTGCTTTGGAATGTGGTCTAGAGGTTGCTTACCAACTGGTGTATCTTTGATTCATTCCATGCGAATTGTGTTGACTTAATGACCTGTCACAGCCAGCTGTGTTGGACTCTGGTCTGTCATGGGTTTTTATTATTCATTCTTTTCTAACCTTCTGATGTATCCTTTCTCTATCTTTAGTATAGTTTTAGTATGTAATTTCTTTTAATATCATATAATGTAAAATAATAAATCAACCTTCTAAGAACATGGAGTCAAATTCTCATCTCTCACCTCGTCCTGGAGACCTCACAACACAACAACCCCTGACGAAGCGAGGAGTGATGCATCTGACTCCATGTTCTTAGAAGGCTGATTTATTATTTTATGATCTATATTATATTAAAGAATACTAAACTAAACTATACTAAAGAATACAGGAAGGATACAGACAGAAGGCTAGCAAGATACTAATTGCAGCTCGTGACTCTCTCCCTAGAGTCCAACACAGCTTGGCCCCAGTTGGCCAATAAGTCAAAAACAATTCACATGAAACCAATGAAACAATCTCCAAACATGCTCCAAAGGAGCAAAACACAGGAGAAGTAATGAGATTATATTGTTTTCCTTTTTCTCTGAGGCTGCTCAGCTTCCCAGGAGCAAAGTCCTGGGCAAAGAGATTTTTCCAGAAAATATGACAGTGACAGTACAGTGAGCCAGGACAGGGCTGTGACAGTGAGCCAGGACAGGCTGTGACAGCCATCAGGGTGGGTCTGGGTGAAAGTATTGCACTTTTATTCTGCCTGGGTGTATTGCTAGGACAGCAATTACCTGGTGCATGTATTCACACTGTGCCTACCAGACCAGTGAAGTGTAACACTTTTTGTGATGATCAGAGTCTTTGTTATAGGAAATGCTTTTTTCTGTGCTGCTTCCTTTGATGATTGTTCTTAGGATGCAGAGATCACTTACTTTTGTTCTTCTTTGCAGGGTGAATTTGTGAATGAATATGTTGGGGAGCTGATTGACGAGGAGGAGTGCCGGCTGCGGATCAAACGTGCTCACGAGAACAGTGTCACCAATTTTTATATGCTAACTGTAACCAAGGTGAGTATTGTGTCTTGTTTGATAGCAAATGTTACACAGCAGCAGGAAAACTCTGCTTTGTAATTACTAAACCCATCTTTGTCTTTTTCCTTGAAGGACCGAATAATAGATGCTGGCCCAAAGGGGAACTACTCTCGTTTTATGAACCATAGTTGTAACCCAAACTGTGAAACACAGAAGTGGACAGTGAATGGTGACATTAGAGTTGGACTGTTTGCTCTTTGTGACATTCCTGCAGGTAAAAGGATGGCACTATTTGGCATGTTTGCTTTTGTCTTGCAGTGGCCAAGTTCCTCACTTAGAATCATGGCTTTTTCTTTGAAGTTATTCATACCAGTGAAGTGTTTAGGAACTTTTCATTCATTGGAGTGGAGATGATACTTAAGGTTCCAGTTTTAGCAGGGATCTCATGGTAACAAATGCTGATGAAATGTCATTGTCACAGGCCTGTCTTCCCTCAGTGAATTGTTTTTTTTACATTTCAGGAATGGAATTAACATTCAGTTACAACCTGGATTGCCTGGGCAATGGCAGGACTGAGTGTCCATGTGGGTGAATTGTTTTTCTTTACATTTCAGGAATGGAATTAACATTCAATTACAACCTGGATTGCCTGGGCAATGGCAGGACCGAGTGTCACTGCGGAGCAGAAAACTGCAGCGGCTTCCTGGGAGTGCGGCCCAAGGTACATGGATGGAACTGGAGCTTCTCCTCCCAAATCCAGAGATTCTCTAGGGCAAAGAGGGTTTGGGTTTATTTCACTCTCTAGCCTAATGCTTTCTACCCTTAGAAGTCTCCAAAGGTTCTATAGTCTGCCCTGCCATGCTGTTGTGTCTGGCAGGAAGTTAATTCAGAAACATCTGAATGAGCAATTCTGGCTTTTAGAGCTTAAAAACTATTTTAAATGGATCTCATTTAAGAAGAATTCATGCAAATAATAACCCAAAATTTACTTGAATGCTGGGTGTTTATAAGTGACTCTGTGTTGTGATTTTCTCCTTCTCAGACAGCATTTGCAACGGCAAATGAAGAGAAGGTGAAAAATGCAAAACTAAAGCAGAAGAAACGGAAAATAAAAACAGAACAGAAGCAGATGCATGAAGATAACTGTTTCCAGTGTGGAGATGGGGGAGAGCTGGTCATGTGTGATAAGAAGGACTGTCCCAAAGCATACCACCTCCTATGCCTTAACCTGACTCAACCACCTTTTGGTAAGAACAGTGGCTCCTCCTGCTCAACTTCTCCTTCCTGCTACAGGACAGCATTGGAGATGAAATGCAGCATTCATGTACATAACATAAAATACAGTGTTCACTTACATTAAATGCAGTATTCATTTGCACTAAGTGCACCAAATTTGCTTTTGTAATACCACTCACTTTTAGCAGTACATCAGATGACTGTTCCTAAATGGAACTGGTGGGCAGAGGCTTTGTCATACTTTTTAATGTTGCTCTTCTTCCTCTCCTTGAATCAATCAAACTTCCTCTTATTTTGATTGAAACATGAACATCAACTTTTTGCCTAAAAAATGCAGAACAGAACTGTGTTCAGGCAGATTCTTGTACATGAGAAGCAGAAGTAGTGGCTGATTTTTCTGAACTTTGTTTGCATTCATCTGAGCATGGAGT
The DNA here is from genome assembly GCF_027477595.1 of Haemorhous mexicanus. Classification (NCBI taxonomy): domain Eukaryota; kingdom Metazoa; phylum Chordata; class Aves; order Passeriformes; family Fringillidae; genus Haemorhous; species Haemorhous mexicanus. The sequence goes on along the minus strand of NC_082370.1, from coordinate 2,775,576 downwards.
GAGGGTTAAAGGCCAGGGCTGTCTCCAAAGTGCACTAATTCCAGTTCCTTTCTCTCTCTCCTCCCCTCCTCAGGAAAGTGGGAATGTCCATGGCATCAGTGTGACATCTGTAGCAATCCTGCCGTGTCCTTCTGTGAGTTTTGCCCCCACTCCTTCTGCAAGGATCACGAGAAGGGAGCCCTGGTGCCGTCAGCGCTGGACGGCCGCCTCTGCTGCTCCGCGCACGACCCCAAATCTCCTGTGGCACCCGAGTACTGGAGCAAGATCAAGTGCAAATTGGAAGCACAGAATGCTGTGGAAGAGGCAAAGGAGTGAATTTGGTTAAAAACAAACACGGGAGGGGAGAAGAGGGGCAGCAGGCGATGAACTCAGAGTTTGCAGTGCCACACTCGGCTTTGTCCTCGCAGCCGTCACGTGTGAGCTGGAATGGGACCATTGACCTGAGCGAGAAGGACCAGGCAGTGGTGTTTGGTTTTTATTGTTTGGTCTTTCTTTTACCCTTGAATGTGCTACAGCAGCTCTTACTGTTGGAAACCAGGAGCGTCTTGGCCTTTGAAGAAAACCGTAAACCTTTTGACAGTGAAAAGAATATTCTGTTTAAAATAATGTTCTTTGAGTGTAGAAAGCAAAGCATAGCCACATATTTATTTATTTAATTTTGAAAGGGTGTTGAAGATCTGGCTTTGATCAGTCATCGTGTCTTTAAAAACAGCGAAGCCAACGTAACTTTTGTGTCTAGTTTATGGAAAGAGCAAAGCCTCTCCCCTCTGTAACACTGAGATGCCAAACAGACAGGTGTGGGTGTCAGACCAGGTGACTCTGCAATGCCTCTGTTCCAGTACTTATTGTTAAAGGCATTGGAGAAGGTAGGTTGTCTCTCATGTTTACTTATGAATATTATTGTGAAGCTTTTCCTGTGAGAAATCAGGTGTGTGACTTCTGGGAAGTGCTCGTAACACAAGGTCTGGCAGTGAGGAAGAAGTGGTGGTGCCTTGCTCCAGAGCTGTCTTAGGTGTTTGCAGACATGCAAAAATTCAGAGTTTAATTGCACAGTGGTCGTTTCTGTATCCCACCTATATTTTGGAAACCCTCCCAGGCAGGAGAGGCTCCCAACCTGAGTCAGAGCTGAAGACAGTCCTGCCAGTGGGCTCCTCACCTGGTTTGGTGGCAGTTACTGAGTGATTCTTCAGTCCTGCCTTCTCAGGCTCCCCTTGGCTTCAGGGAGACTTGGGCACGTGAGGGACCTGACCCATGTGCATGTTGGTTTCGATGGAGTGTTAATATTTTTTTGTTGAGAGACATCTTCTAACTTTAATCTTCATTGTTAATGGAGCTGAGGAACATCTCAGCACTTCCTCAGTGAACAGGGTATTTTGTGTCTGGGTAAGGGGCCATAACCCAGCAGCCAGCTGATGCCTCAGGAGATGGTTCTGTCTTGGATTCCCTCTGTTAATCAGACAGATTCCTTCAGTGAGGCTTTCATGTGGCTTATGTTGGCTCTTGCTCCAGAATTTTTTTAGAAAACCTATATTCCTCCATTTTTTTGTGCAAGGAGCCACAGGGCACTGGTGTCCCCAGGCTGGAGCTAGTTTAGGTGACTCTTCCTCCCCCAGCCCACAATCTCACCAAGCACTGTCCCCCCCTGCCCTGGTACAGCAAGTACTTCTGACTTGTGTATTGATAACAGCTGCTCCCTGCCAGCCTTTGCTCGTGGGTACTGAAAATAATCAAATGTTGCTGGCATCTGGCTGAACTGAGCCTTGGAATTAAGAACCTTGTCTCTGGAAAACTGCTTACACAAACCTGTGGGAACACGGAGACTTCTCAGATCAAGAAAAAGTCTGTGTGGAATTTAGACCATGTCTTGCCTCTGCCTGGTGTCCTCCTCATCCTCAAACTGGTGTCCAGGGGGAGTTTTTTGTGTGTGCAATCGGTGATGGATACACTACAGTCCCTGAGCAGCTGCTGTGCCCTGGACTCAGCCCAGAGCACCTGCCCACACCTCCCTTGGGGTGCCAGACCCCACAGGGCTGGGCCACTGCTGGGGCAGCAGCTTTGGGATCCCTAAAGCACTTCCTGCTGTGGGCCATGCTCCAGTCAGGGTCCAACACTAACCCTGCTGGAAAGCAGTGCTGGATTTTGGTATTTTTAAAGAAAAAATAAGGTACAAAAAGGATTTTATTTTTCTTAACGTTTTGTGTGGGAAATGTCTCTTTTTATGCTCTCATTGAGGATGTTTAACCTTCTCAGAAATTCCAAACACAGCTCTTGCTACCATGTCTGTAGGGCCTGAGGTGTTCACTTTATATTCTTTATTAGGCTTGATCATGTTCAGTGATTTTCTCTGAAGTCAGAGCATTCTGATATTGCAGCTATCAGCTGATATATTTTATATATATATATATGTATATGTATATATATATGTGTATATATATCAGATATGTTGCTGGTGCTGTGCTTCTGTGTGAGTGCCCCAACCTGCTCCATTCATTCCCTGTCCATGGTGACTTGCTGAGCACAGGGACGTGCTGTGGCAGCACCAGGACACCTTGGGAGCATTGGACAGGAGCCACAGACTGTCAGTGGCCACCCTGGCTGTGCCACAGTGCTGTGCCAGGACACAGAAGGCTTTAAACTTGTCAAATGCTGTGATGGAGGCTGCTGCTGCTCCTCCTGTGCCACTCGATGTCTTGGTTCACTTTGTGTTCAGACTTCTTAGAGATGCTTCTTTTTTCCACCAAAAAGTGATTCATAGCAGCCAGCAGCTGGGCTTGGACTCAGGAGGGAAAACAGGAGAGGTTGTTTAGTTTGTGAACAAAACTCTGAACTGAAGAGAAGGTGAGTCTTTCAAAAAAGCTTTAACATTGTTAGATGAGAACAGGCCAGTTCAGAGGATCTTGGTGACTGCAGGGGCTGTTCTGAGTGCCAGGCTCAGATGCTAAAATGTACATTTTAACCACGTCTTTGTAAGCTGAGTAACCAGAATGTAGTTGCTTAGTACAGCTCCTTTGTAGGGAAAAGATTGCACAGCTGTTCTAATGGATTGGCTTCAGCAGAGTGAGAGGCAGCTGCTGAATTAATTTGTGTGGGCTCCAAAATAAGGAATCTTGGATAGTTGGGTTATTTCATGCTGAGACCTAGGGGAAATCCACAGAACTGGTAATTTTGGTGGAGAATTGCAGTGTGCTGTCCCAGCACATTGTTTTTCCTTCATGGGAACACAGTGACATGTTTTTCACCTACTTTCTTGTTACATTTTTGGGGTGGCCCCACACTTCTGGTGACCTCCTGCCTCCAGCTCTGGCACCTGGGCAGTGCCTGGGCTGCCCTGCCCAGGGAACAGGTTTTGTGGTTTACTGGAGCTTCTCCTCTGCAGCTGCACCTGGGCACAGTGCAGGCATCCTGCAGCCTGTGGCCAGCTGAATTTAGGAGCAAGAATTCCACGATTCTGTGATTCCAGTGGTGCAGAGGCTGGTTCCACCATTCCTGAACACATTGTGCAAGCATTAGCTGTTGTAGCTGTCAAATTATTGTATAGACCTGTCCTGTCCATAGGCTGTTGAAGGTGTTTGCAGCTCGGGAAGGAAATTTCGTGGGCAAATCACCTTCTCTGGTCACCACATAGTCTTGGAGAATCAGTTCAAATGGAGTAATAGGGCTGGAATGTGGATTTTTGGCCTTTCTTCTAAAAAAACCCTTCTTTTATCTTAAATTTCAGGATAGAATGGGAAAGACACAATTACTAGACATAACTATCAATGAGCATAAAATCTGTATATATTGAAACTTGACAGAATTATGTGGGAGGGGAGGGGGGAGGGTGGGATGGGGGTGTCCGACGCTGGTACGGAGAAGTCACTTTAACATGGAAACCTCTGCCTCATTGAATTCAGGGTTTAATGTACTTGAAGCTCTGCAGTTCCTTTTACAGCTTTTTTTATTTATACATGATTTTTTTTGTATACTGCATTGAAAATGTCCTCGACTTCCCCTCCCCAAGTTCCTTCCTGCTCCCCTGTGCAGTGGATCCATGGCAAACGGGAGGGTTTGGGAGCAGCTGGCTCGGAGGTGTGTGCTCACCAGGTGTTGTGTGGGAGACAGCGACCTTGGAGCAGTGCTGTCCCTTTGCTTCCCATTCCCATCAGCTTTCCCCACCATTTTCTCTTTGTGTAGCAAAAACATTTGCACTTAAGATACACTCCTACACGTTGGATGTATTCCCAGTGTTGTTCTGAGGGAAAAAGGAGAAAGAGAAAAAGGCAAAACAGGAAGAAAAGAAAGGTTGTTTCCTGTGTTACTGTATTTCCCAGTGAGCAGCTCAGGTCTGTGTTCCCCTGGGAGGGGTCCTGCTGCTCCAGAGCGGGAGGTAGGGAGCTGGAACTGTGCTTTGTGTAGGGGATTTCTGTGCTTAATGTGAATAAAAAAGGGAAAACATGTATGAATTTGCCAAAGCCATTTACCACTCCCTGTGCCCCGGGGCTGTGCCCTCGCTGTGCCACCGCCAGCTCCAGGGGCAGGCAGCTGTGTGGGGTCCCTCTGGAGATGCCAGCTTTGTGGGGTCCCTCTGGAGATGCCAGCTTTGTGGGGTCCCTCTGGAGATGCCAGCTTTGTGGGGTCCCTCTGGAGATGCCAGCTGCCTGGGGTCCCTGGGAGCCCCCCACCTTGCAGTTCTCTCTCACTTTTGGGTCATAACCAGACTGAACGAACCCCTACAGGACGAACCCCTGTTCCAGGTGGATCTGTATCTCATTTTGGTGTCACTTTTCCAACAAGCCCCCAACAGGGTGATCCTGTCCCATCTGAGCCAGGGGTTGGGGGTTGCATTGGGGGTGCTCTGAGGACCCCAGCCCGTCTGTCTCCACGCGAGTGATGTTGCACAACACAGATCCCCGCGGATCCGTCTCCATCCCCACGTGCTCTGTAAGATGGACCTTTGTAGAGTCGTTATTTCTGTAGACTTTGTTTATCTGTAACAAACTTTGTAGATTCTGTGAAATGTTATTTTAACGAAATCACTCGAGTCTTTAATAGCAAAGCGTCGATATTCACCGGAGTTGGTCTTGGAAGAGTTTTTGGACGCAGATGCAGCCCTGGCACTACCGAGGAGTGTCTGATTCCACGGGGCATTACTGTATCATGACTTGATGTTGCCACATAGACTTTGAGATATCCAATATTTTGGGGGGTTTGTGTTGGCCTCTGTCCTCTTGCATAGTGTGAAGCCTGTAAAGCTGGTTCCCTGTACATAGATAGCTCCTGTCCTCTAGGTAGAGCGTATCGAGACTTGCCTGTAATATTTTAGCTTCTTACTGACTGTGTGTGATGGTAGAACATATAATTTTTGTACATTCTATTTACTGAGATGTTGCCTTTTTTTTTTTTTTTTTTAATTTTACAAATACTCTGGAATTCAGATGTGGTTTTTTGGGGTTTTGGTTTGGGGTTTTTTTTGTTTGTTTTCCTTTTTTTTTTTTCTTTTCTTTTTTTTTTTTTTTTTTTTCCCTTTTGCTTTTCCGCGAGGATTCCTTTGGAAAGGTTTTTAATGACATTCCACTGATCTGAAATTTTTTTGCTTGAGGTTGACTTCAATAAATCGTTCTGAATGTTCCAATGATGAGATGACTCAGTTCCGTCTCGGGGCGGGGCTGGGGGGGGGGTGGGGTTGGAATAACGGGACTCTCCACTCCGGTCCCTCCTCCGGGCCGGGCCGGGCCGGGCCGGGCCGGGCTGCGCTCGCCCCGCCCCGGGGCTCGGCGGGCGGGCAGTGGCCATGCGGCGAGCGGAGCTGGCGGCCGAGGCCGCGCTGCGGCTGCTGCTCCTCGCCACCTTCGGGTGGGTGCGGGACCCCCGCCCTGCCCTGCCCTGCCCTGCCCCGCCCGCCCCCGCCGCTCATTCGCTCGTCTCGTTGCAGGATCATGGAGTTCCTGCCGCCCTTCCAGCGCGTGGTGCAGCCCGAGGAGATGTGGCTCTACAAAAGCCCCTACGTTGAAGTGGATCACGTCCCCACGGTCTTCATGTTTGTAAGTTCAGTGGGTTCTTGACGTGGTTTGGATCGGAAGGGATCTTAAAAGATCGTTTTGTCCCTCCCGCTACGGGGGGGTGCCCCCCTCCCGCCAGAGCAAGCCCTACATCGTTTGTCTATGAACAGTTCGGGGATGGGGTATCCACAGCTTCTCTGGGCAGCCTGTGCCAGTGTTTCCTGCATTTACTTGGATTTATTCTCGAATTACCAGCTCTCCTTTTAAAGCAAAGCTGCTGGCTAAAAGCTTGTGCTGCAATACCTGCAGCTCCTAGTGCACGTTGCAGAAAGTGCAGGATATCGTATCCATGTGGATAAAGAGCTGCAGGGAGGGGCTGTGAGGATGGAGCCGGGCTCTGCTCAGTGGGGTGAGAGACTCAAGCTGGAACATTTCCACCTGAACAGGAGGAAGAGCTTTCCTGTGTGGGTGACTGAGCAGTGACACAGGCTATCCAGACAGTGGGAGTCTCCTTACCTGGAGATACTCCTAATCCATCTGGACACAGTTCTGGGTGATGTGCTCTGAGGACCCTGAGCAGAGGGGTTGGATTGATGGTTCCCAGTGGTCCCTTTCTACCCATTCTGTGAGATTAGTACCAACCAGGCCAAACATACAGTGATTTTTGTCATATTTTGAGGCTTTACCATCCCTTGCTGCGGGGATTTGAAGTTCATAAACTGATTGGGACTTTGCACTGTTGTCCGTAATCCATTCCACGTCTCACTTAGGGGTGTGTGGAAGATAGCACAGCTCTTGCTATCAGGGAATGTTTTCCTTGCAAGCAGCTATTTTTAGCAGGGATTTATTATTATCATTTTATTGTCAAATGAAATTGACAATAAAACGGCTCTAGGCTTGCTTAGAAGAGTTTGACTAAGTCTGTGTTGGAGTTCCAGGAGAGAGCAGTGTGTCAGAGGGATTGGCTCCCTCTGTCACAGGTGTCAGGTGAAGGGCTGTTCCTCTCGAGTTGGCAAATGGCAGGTGGGATTTCCTGCAAGAGGTGGCCACTAAACATTAAGGACAAAACCTCGGGGATAGCATTTGGAACAGGCAGTGCAAAGCAGGACATGTGCCAGAGCTTAGGTGGGAACAGACTCCATGGGAGCCTGGCAGAGGTGAGGATGTCCCGGGGTGCAATCCCCCAGGGCTGAGATGGGGATGATGATAACTGCCTGCTCTGAATCAGCAGCTGCTGAGGTTTTGCTGACAGAGCGAGGGTGCTGCTGACAGAGCGCTAATGCTGGGGCTTGCAGGGAGGGCAGAGCTGAGGTGCTGTGCCTGGGGACACCCCCAACAACCAGCCAGAGCAGCACTCTGCCAGAAGAGCTGTCTGAGAACCAAAGAACGTGCTGGGCTCATCAGGGCCTGCTGCAAATCCAGCTGGGGGGTGGATTTGATGGCACTGCGGCGATCGTGGAGGACAGATTGCTGCTTGGCTTTGGGGAAGGGAAGTGCACTCCAGAGTCTTAAGTGCTCTTGTGTTGTGGTGAGAACTTAAACCTGCTTCACTGACACCTAAAAATCTCCCTGTGTTGTGCAGTTCATCGCTTTTCTGTCTCCCTTGTTGCTCATCCTCCTGGCGAGGCTGTTCATGGGCGCTGACCACGAGGACACGAGGGAAGCCTGCCTTGGTGAGCTGCTCCTTGTTCCAGGGAAAGGCAGCTTGAGCCCTGCCCATGCCTGAACGTGCTGCACTCTGAGGTGGGGACAATGCTGATGGGACCCTTTTGCTCTCTCTCAGCTGCCAGCCTTGCTCTTGCCCTGAACGGGGTTTTCACAAACGCCCTGAAGCTCGTTGTGGGGAGGTGAGGACTGGCTGGTTCCCAGCTGCGCCGCAGGGGAGGCAGCTCTGCCATAGGAATGTTTGCAGGAGCTGGGGCTGTTTAGCCTGGAGAAGAGGAGCCTTAGAGGTGATGTTGTTGCTCTCTACAACTTCCTGAAGGGAGGTTGCAGACAGGTGGGGGCTGGTCTCTCTGGCAGAACCAGAGGACACAGTCTCCAGCTACGTCAGGGAAGGTATCACAGAATCCCAGAATGATGAGGTTGGAAGAGAGAGACTCTAAGACTGAGTCCAACCTGTGCCCTAACACCTCAACTAGACTATAGCACCCAGTGCCTTGTCCAGTCTTTTTTTAAAGACATCCAGAGATGGTGATTCCACCACTTCCCTGGGAAGAGCATTCCAGTGCTTTATTATTCTTTTGGTGAAAAATTTTTTCCTAATATCCAACCTATCCCAGAATCCCAGAATGATGAGGTTGGAAGAGACCTCTAAGACTGAGTCCAACCTGTGCCCTAACACCTCAACTAGACTATAGCACCCAGTGCCTTGTCCAGTCTTTTTTTAAAGACATCCAGAGATGGTGATTCCACCACTTCCTGGGAAGAGCATTCCAGTGCTTTATTATTCTTTTGGTGAAAATTTTTTTCCTAATATTCAACCTATACCTTCCCTGATGTAGCTTGAGACTGTGACCTCTGGTTCTGTCAGTTGCTGCCCGGTGGAAGAGACCAATAGGTTGGATATTAGGAAAAAAATTTTCATTGGATGTGTTTAAAAAAAGACTGGACATGGCACTGGGTGCTGTAGTCTAGGTGAGGTGTTAGGGCACAGGTTGGACTCGGTCTTGGAGGTCTCTTCCAACCTCATTATTCTGTGATTCTGTGATAGCCACGTCAGGGCCAGGAGCTGAACTTGGGCATGCTCAGCCTGGGAAGAATGTGGGGTTTTTCTAGCTGCAAAGACAATTTAGAATAGAAAAAACACTGGGGAGCTGCTGCCTCAGGCCATCACTCAGACGGGCTCACTTGGGCCTGGGCTGGGGAGGATGGCGTTGGCACGGGCAGCTCCCTGCTGCCCCACGGGGGCTGGGAGTGCCCACACAGGAGGGCCCTGAGCTGCACTTCCCTGTCCCAGGCCACGGCCCGACTTCTTCCACCGCTGCTTCCCGGACGGCCGAGCCAACGCGGAGCTGCTGTGCACGGGGGACGCGCGCAGGGTGAGCGAGGGCCGCAAGAGCTTCCCCAGCGGACACGCTTCCTGTGAGTGCCACCCCCGCTCCTTCCTGCAGCCCTGGGCAGCAGCACCCGCGGGGAGGGCAGCTTGGCTTTGTTTTCCTGCTCCCCACAGCTTTGGCTGCGTCCTGAGAGGGACTGGGGTGTCCCTCTGCAAAGCAACGGGGTGAGAAATGTGGTCCAAAGCTGTCTGCAGCCCAGAAGGAGGGAGGGATGTGTTCCAGGTAGCAGCTTCTAGGATCCATCACTCCTGTAGGAGTGTCGTGGGGTAGGACGGTTGGGGCGGATGGAGATGAGAGAAATCTGAAGCCAGGTCGTGGAACTTGTGGTTTATTGCCAAGGGCCTGGGTGCAGGGCCCTGCTGGGAGCTGCAGCCACAGCTCAGAGCAGGCCCAAGAGAAGAGAGGGGTAAAGAGGATGAGGGACAGAGTATGAGAGGGTAAGAGGGTAAGAGAGCGAGGTTCCCATTCCAATCCCATCAATCTTCTTCTGTGCTGAATATTCTAGTTCTCACTAACCAATCTAGTCCAAGATACAAATCCTACAGCATTTACATACAGCCTGTAAGAATCATTACATCACCACACTGTGTTACATTTTAAACCCTAAAAACCCTTCTTTGGGCCCTTCTGCCAGGCCAGCAGGGTCTGCTGTGCCCCTTGGAGCTGCCTGCAAGCAGAGGGTGCTGCTCCATCCAAAGGGGATTGCCTTCAGCCAGCCACACCATTGTTTGCCAGGTGTTCAGTGACTGAGGGATCTCAAAGCTTGCTTTAATTTCAATCTCACTTATAGTTTCCATATTCTCAACATCTTTTGCCAGGCAATCATATTTATAAGGCTTTCCTGTTCCATCTTCCCCAACACACTCCCAGCTGGTACTTCCCTTGGCTCACAGGGACAGACAGACACCTCTCACAGCCCTCCCACTGCAGCAGCAGAGGGTCAGGGTCAGGGTCTGGCAGCAAAGCCTGGAGCTATTCTGAACCAACATTGTTCTGTTCTCTTCCAGTTGCCTTTGCTGGTCTTGCCTTCTCTGCCTTCTACCTGGCAGGGAAGCTGCACAGCTTTGTTCCAGGCCGGGGGGGCCGGGCCCTGCGCTTCTGTGCCTTCCTCCTGCCCCTCTTCCTCGCCACCCTCATCGCCGTGTCCCGCACCTGTGACTACAAGCACCACTGGGAAGGTGGGTGAGCGTTGTCTGGTGCACCTGGATGGGGCTCAGCAGGTGCCCTGAGCAGGGCACTCCAGGCATGGAGGGCTTTGGTGCCACATAAGTGTTCAGAGCCCCCAGCAGTAACTTGGGTTTGTTTTTTTTTTCACTCCTCCAGTGGCAATTTTGCTGCCACCTGCAGGGAACTGATGCCTTCCTCTGTGGTTTTGAAATACATACCAAACTTGGGTTTACAGCCAAGCCAGGTTATGGATCTAGCAGAGAAGCTGCTGCTGAGGAAGGGCTGTTAACTTTGCTCTGGTCTCACCCACAGATGTGTTGGCTGGCTCAGCGATGGGCTTGGTGCTCGCATACCTGTGCTACAGGCAGTACTACCCTCCCCTGACAGACACCACGTGCCACAAACCATCTCTGGCCAAGCCCAAAGCACTGCCAGTGCACGAGGAGAAGCCTCCAGCTCCCAGCTTCCACATGAACATTTAGTGCCAGGCTCTGTCCTGCCTCTCCCTGGGTGCCAGGGCAGGGCGAGGCTTGGGGGAGGCTGCTCAGAAGTGAGGACAAACACCTGGGCAGGTGTTCCCTGCTGAGCTGGTGAGTTGCCTGCCCTGGCCCTTGTGTTTTTTCATTTCATTGAATTTTGTAGGCCACCCCCTCTTCAGGCCCACTGTGAAGCGAGGGAGGCACTCGGGGTGCCAACCTGAACAAAGACCCAGTGGGTGTGAAGGTCCTGAACACAAACTGGGAAAATGTGACAGCCCAGTGTGCCCAGTCTAGTGGAAGTTCTTGTGTCCAGTCCAGGAAGCACCACTGGCCACCTCCCTGCAGTCCAGCTGAGCTGTCCCAGCCCTTCTTCTGGGAAATGAAGTGCAGGACCTGCTAACTTTGAGCTTTTCTAATTTCCCAAATAAAGGAGTTTAATTTTTGTAATGACCTGTGGCACTAAAACTTTATTTCAAGGTTTGGGTTGTTGCTTTAGAAGCCATTTCCTCTGATGTCTGCAGGGGTTTCTGATGGGTGCTCTTTCCTTGCAGCTTTAGTAGTTTCAAGGAGATGACAGCAGAAAATGAAATGGTGTCTGGGAGCATCCCTCACTTCCCTGCCTGGTGTGTCTCAGACAAAGGGCAGAGTGCTGCTGAGATCCAGCTCTTGCTGCCTGGCAGGAGCTCTGGGAGCAGCTGTTTGTCCCTGGTCCCTTCCAAGACAGGTTTCAAGTGTGTGTACATGCAAACAGCACGGGTGAGGTGCAGCAGAGCAAGGCAGGTGAGTCAGTAATGAAACACCTCCCCATCAGCTGCAGTTTGCACCCTCTGTAACTCTGCAGCTTCAGTGGAATTACAGAAATAGCTTCACTTTCCCCCAGAACTGCACATGGGAGTTTTCCAGCCCTTCCCTCTCCCCCCAGACATGCACACACCACAGTCATCTACTTATTTATTTTGGCTTTTACTGGAAAAGACATTAAATAACATTTAAAATGTATTTAACTTCCTTTTTTTTAACAAAGTGCATAACTTAAAAAGCTGATCATTAGTGTCCCATGTTAAGACTGTCCCTTTTCCTACTCCCATGAGACCTTAGCCAGCAGTGGGTCAGGTGCTGACCAAGCAGCTTGGCTGTTCCTGCAGTCAGGTAAAGAACAGCTTCTGTTCCTTGGGAGGGGAGGAGGGATAGAGGCTGCAAACGAAACCTTTCCAATAGTGCAAATAACAGACAATGGAGGAAAAACAAACCAACAGGCTGTGGGGAAAAAAGGCTCCTTACCCCATGCAGGGCAAAAGTCAGCAGGAGGGAAAGTGGTTTGGCTCTCCAAAGGCTGCACAGCAACACCTCACACAGCACTGGAGCCCCCAGCCCAGGGGCTTTGGTGCCCAGGGAAGGATCCCAGAGGCTCTCCAGCCCTGCCCCCTCAGAAAAGAGCTTCAAGGCAGGTGCAGACTGAGCTGCCTACAGAGCTGGTGTCATTCCTGCAGTGGCCAGACCCTGCTGGATCTGGGCTCCACCTTTGCTGGCTGCGTTTTGTACATTTAAAGCTAAACCGGGACGGGAGCGTGGAGGGCACAGATCTCTGTGCTCACCTGCCAGCCCTGTGGGACAGCAGCCCTGCTCTGTGTCCCTGCAGGGCCCAGAGGGCTCACCCTGCCTGGCACTGCCAGCAGCAGCTGCTGTTCCCTGGGCTGGCTGCAGCTGGAGGGGAAGCTTTCCTCAGAGCAGGGACAGGGGGCACCGGCTGGGTCAGGGCCATGGGGAGGGTCTGGGTGGGCTGGGTTGGGGTGCTGAGCTGTCCCCAGCAGCACTGGGGAGCCCTGGGTGGTTTGGGTTGGGGTGCTGAGCTGTCCCCAGCAGCACTGGCTGGGTCAGGGCTGTGGGGAGGGTCTGGGTGGGCTGGGTGGGCTGGGTTGGGGTGCTGAGCTGTCCCCAGCAGCACTGGCTGGGTCAGGGCTGTGGGGAGGGTCTGGGTGGTTTGGGTTGGGGTGCTGAGCTGTCCCCAGCAGCACTGGGGAGGCCTGGGTGGGCTGGGCTGGGATGCTGAGCTGTCCCCAGCAGCACCCCACAGCAGGGAGGAGCACGAGCATGCCACTCTGACAGGGTGCAGCAGCAGTGCAGGGATGAGCGTGGCTGCTGGCCAGCCCCTGTGGCTCAGCAGCAGTCTGTGCCCTGGGCTTCGCCTCCCGGGCCCTGCTGGGGGGTTTGTGTTTGCAGTCAGCAATCTCCCTTGCTCCAAGGCTGCTGCAGCTCTTCCCATGCTGTGTTTAAGGCTTTTTCTCCTCAAGGTCCTGGGCTGTGAGTGTCCTCACAGAGCCAGGTGTGGGCTCAGGGCCTTGCTGGGTTCTGAGCCCAGACAGCTCATCTGCTGGTGTGGGGACTCACAGGGTGCAGGCTTACAAGTACACGTTGCCACAGGGAGTCACTGTACAGGTGGTGTGTGTGTTTGAGCAGAAGTGGTCTTCCTTGACAGTTTTTCCCCCTAGCCCTACCCAAAATGGAGGAAAATCCGTCCTTATCTCCAGGCAGCAGCAAATACTTGGGAAGCAGCATGCAGGACTCGGCAGCAGAGGAGAGAGGAAGGCAGAGAAGAGATCTGGACTTTCCTGGTGAGTACTCTGTGGGATTGAACCTGAGAAAGCAAAAGGAGAACACAGGAATAGCTGCAGTCAGAATCCAGCCCCCTGAACCCTGCCTGGTCCTCTCCTCATGTCTGATCATGCTCATGTGCAGGGAAGAGGAAAGAAGCCAAAGGTGCTGAGAGGCCAAAGAAAGCTGACACACGTTCCCTGCCTCAGATAATGGACATGACTCCCCCAAATCAACCAGATCTCCTCAGAGGTGTCCTGGGAAATGCAGAAGGGGTTTAGGCAGAGGTGACTTACAGCCACAACAGCACAGGTGGGTCACTGGCTCCCTGGTAAAGGCTGATCCAGTGTGATGCCTTGTGTCTGGTAGATCTCCTTCAGAACCAGCAGAACAGTGTCCTCCGACTCCCTGCAGGGGAGGAAAGGGCCTCAGAAGGGGATGCTTCCCTGCACTCTGCCAGGCCATCTGTGATAGCTGGGGCAGATGCAGTGCTCTGCAATGCAGGCAGCACGAGGAGAACCACAAGTGTCCTTCTGTGGATGCCATGGGACAGGGAGGGAGAAACAGCAAGCGTTTCTCACTGCAGCTTGTGAGAAATTTTAGGGAGTTGGAAAGAGGTGATAACCGTTGACTATAAACAGTTTGCAGGTGCTTTTTCTACCTTGTTTTTCTGTTCCTCTCAAGGGCAGTGCATGAGAAAGATGTTGCTGTTAGTTAGCCAATAGAACACAATCTATCACACCACTATACAAACCACACGGTTCTTTTGAATAAAGTTCTTTTTTGCCTTTGCTACCATCCTGCCCCTCTCCTGTTCCTGCCCTGACCCTGGCTCACGAGTGACATCCTTCTTCTGTCCGTGCCCACCCTCTGTGTGTCACAGACAGGACAAGACCTTGACCAGCTGAGGCTTTCCTCACTACACTGGCTTTGAAACTGATGCCATTCTACTTCACCCCAAGTAAATCTGAAGCCCTGAGCATTACACAGACACTTACCAGTAGCAGAGATGCCCCTGGAGTGCAAATAAATACTCGTTGAAGCTCTCTATTGGCTTCTCCTGCAGCACGTAGTCGATGCGGTTCCCCCCGTTCAGCCTCCCCACATTGATGGGAGGGGTCTCCTCTTTCACTACTGCTGGGGGCTCCTCTGGCTTTGTGTCTGCAGGAAGGAGGAGCAGCCTGGTTCAGCCCCAGGGCACCAGCAGCCATGGCAATACAACAGCAGGGCCATGCCCTCACCCCTCTGCAGCTCACACAGGGGAGAGGCAGCTGAAGTGCAAGGGGCACCCAGAGGAGGGGGGTGGGCTTAAAACGTGGTGTGGTGTGCTGAGACCCCCTCCAGAAAACCCCTTCATCAGGTGCTAACAGAAGGCCACAGCATTCAGGGACAGCCCAAAGGTGATCCTTTTGCTGGGCACAGGTGATGGGCAGTGTGGCTGTGGCACTCCAGGCACGCTGCTTCACAGGCAGCTCCCAGGGCTGCATCCCTGGCTCCCCCATGCCCCCCACCACTGACCTGGCTGCTTCTCAGTGCCAGCCTCTGCCTCTGCCTCAGCTTCAGAGCTCCCTGCCTCCAGGGCTGGCACGGGGGAACGGGTGAAGGACTGCCAGGCCACCCGCAGGGAGCCCAGCAGGTTGTTCTTCAGGTCCACGCTCATGCGAGTCAGCCCTTCCTTCAGCTCTGCAAGGCAGGAGGGGGCTGGCTGTGGGGCTGGGGGCTGCACCAGCGACCCCAGGCTGGGGGACAGGGGCTGCCTGTGCCATACCCAGGTGCATCCTCTTCCTGCCCTTGTGGTGGGGCAGCAGCATGGGCTCAAACTCCAGCTCCGGGACGATCATGGGCTCGATCCGATATGCCACGGGGTCAAACTGCACACGAGAGGGGGACAGTGACAGTGGCCAGGGCTCGTGCTCCACGTGTCTCACGCAGGACAGCTCTGGTTCTTATACCTACGGGGTGGAAGATGTTGAAGAAGCCTTTGCAGGTGGGCAGGCTGTAGTTGGGGTCGATGCGCTTCACTCCTCGCACCGTGAGGAACATCCCGATGGGAGAGCCAAAGGCAAAGAAGATGCTGGGCTTGTAGTTCAGCTGGGGGTAGTTTGCCGAGACCTGGGACAGGGGGATGTTCAGATTTGTTCATGAGACAATCCCTGTGCTGTGTCAGGAGGGCTTTAGGGTGCAGACAGAGCTCAGCTGTACCTGTCCCAAGCCAACGTCCCGGTACTGGCAGCTCCTGCCATCCTTGGAGCTGTCCCCGAGCTGGGATGGGGACCCTGGCTCAGCCCCACCTTCACTGTGCCCAGGAGCTGCTGAGCTCCGACCCTGCAGCAGCACAAAGGGGTCCTTGTGTCAGAGGGATGCAATGGGATGGGATGTGATGGCATGAGCACAAGCCATGTGGAAAACAAACCTTCGTCCCTGTCTCGGAGCTGATGTAATGGAGTATTTTCATCCTGGGCCCTAAAGGAATTCCCATTTCTTTCAGGTTTTTCTCTGTGCACAAGAACTGGAAAATAAGCAAGGTTGGTGTTAGTCCAGGAGCAGAGGTATGGTGAGGGGTCTGTTCTATGGGCTGTGTTCCTCCTCAGAGATAGCTCATGTGGGACTCAGTAGTAGTACCAGAAGATGTGCACAGCTGGGATGATGGGGAAGAAAAGCAAAGAAGAGCCCCAAGAGCCAGTAAAAAAGGGGAACCTCTCACCAGTGCTTGCCTGTCCATTTCCTCCTTCTCAAAAACATCACAGTACTCAGACAGCTCCAGCTTCTTCAGGATTTCTTTTACTTCCTCAATACCCCCTGTGCTTGAGGTTGTCCTGGAGCCCTGGGAACAGACCCAGAAGGGATCATGCTTTCTGCTCACCACTTTGCTCCTGTGCACATTGTGCTCTCTGCCCCATCCCCATGCAGCTGCAGGAGGGAGGGGTCAGTGGCCTCCCCTACCTGCACACAGTGCTCCTCCTCGGGATCAGCCTTCTGGTTCGTCAGGAGATCAAACAAAATGAGTGACCCTAGAAACCAGCCATGGGCAGAGCATCAGTATCTGGAGGGGAAGAGCCCGAGCCACCTCTTTTTTGGGATGGAAGAGCTGCACCCTGGGCTTTTTTACAGGCAGACAGTGACAGGACAAGGGACAATGGCTTTAAAGTGGCAGAGGACAGGCTAGATTAGACAGCAGGAAGAAATTATTACTCAGTGGTGAAGCACTGGCACAGGCTGCTCAGAGAAGCTGTGGCTGCCACACCTCTGGAAGCTGGGACAGGGCTTGGAGCAACCTGGTCTCATGGCTGGTGCCCCTTCTAACCCAGAGCAGCTGTGGCTGTGCCCTCCCTGCTCCCTGGCACGGCGGGCGAGCCCTCACCCAGGCTGTGGCCCGCGATGGACACCCCGCCCCTGAAGTGCGGGTTCCTCTGCAGGAAGAGCCGGTGCAGGCGGTTCATCTCCGAGGCCACCGTGTCCACGATGGTCTGGCAATAGGTGGAGCTGTTGTAGAAGAACACGTCCAGGATGGTGTCGTTGATGAAGTGACGCAGGCGGTTGATGCTGGGCAGCGTGATCCGCTCCAGGTCACTGCGGGGAAGGGACACGGGGGGCTGCAGCTGGGGAAGCCACGGAACCCCACCCTGTTTCTACAGCAAAGTATGAGTTCCCAGGAGGATTGACACAGTTTCCAACGTGGTGTGCTGTAATCCAGACCCTCAGCTTATGTCCAGGCTGAAGGCAAAGCACAGCCTGTGCTCTTACACTCCAAGAATAAAGAGCCTGTCCTTTCTTCCCCAGGAGCCTGGCCTGCTTCCTGCCCTTGCTGGGGCACTGCAGAGCAGTGCTGCAGTGCAGGAACCGTGTACTCAGCTCTCAGAGGCATTAGCAAGGTGTGGATGTCCACAGTCCCTCCTGAGATCAGCCAGGGAAGGCAGAAGCCTCTGTTCTCAGAGATCAGAGTAGGCACCTGCTGCGTGCTGCAGAATGGCAGTGGGGAGGTGCTCAGGGGGTCCCTGTCTGTCCTGCTCACTCCTACCCTAAAAACTCACAGCTTTCCCTTTGCTTTTCCAACAGGAGAAGTGGAGTTTCCGGAGCAGGAGGCTGCCTGTGCCCCTCGCCACCCCCCAGCCCTGGGGCAGGGGCTGCTGGACACTTACACGTCCACGCCCGTGGAGTGCAGGGAGCTGTGCCAGTTCACAGGCAGGAACTCCACCCGCCCGACCTGCTGCTGCTCCTGGGCCTTCCTGAAGTGTGCCTGCAGCATGCTGAGGGAGACGTTCCTGAAATCATTCACTGTGAAACAGAAGAGCTCTTAGGGAAATGCACCAGGCTCTGGGGCCAGCCCATGGCACCAACCACACTTAATACCATGAAAGATCATTACAGGGAAATCCCACTGGGGTCTTTAATCTGCTGCTGCTCCCCTAAGTCCCTGAATCTTTAACTACAGATCAGGGGAGGCTCCATGTCCTGCCACGTGTGCTGACTGGATTTCGCAGGCCCATGTGCACCTCCTTCATAGGGCCAGGATAAGAAACTTTCAGAAATTTATAAAAAATAACTCTGTAGTGAAGCAAAACCGATGAGCAGCAGCTGCCTAAACCCTTTCAGAAGGTGGATTTTGCTGGTCAGTGAGCGTTCTGCTCACACTGCCCACAGTCAGCAGGCCTGGCCATGCAGCCTGCCAGGGTCAGGGTGGTTTGAGGCAGCGTGTGCCAGCCCCAGGGTGAGGTTCCCCTGCCAGGTTCCCCTGCCAGGCTGCCCTCCCAGGCTCCCCTCCCAGGTTTCTCTCCCAGGTTGCCCTGCCAGGCTCCCCTCCCAGGTTTCTCTCCCAGGCTGCCCTCCCAGGTTCCCCTGCCAGGCTCCCCTCCCAGGTTGCCCCCACCAGTTCCCCCCAGCTGGGCACCCACCACACTGCACGATGCTGCGGAAGCGGATGTCGCAGGCGGGGCCGATGCCGTGCACCACGAACACCAGGTGGTCGATCTGCAGTGGCTCTCCTGAGGAGGGGAGGGCAGCTCAGGGTGCTGAGCAGACAGCACCCAGCAGGAACAGCCCTGTGCAAGGCTGGAGCCCCCCACCCTCACCTCGGCCCATGAAAACCCTCCCTAGTGCCTGCATTTACACCTCAAGGCTGCTGGGGTTTCTCACATCTCTCTCTGTCCTACTCAGGTCAGCTGCCCTGGGATGGATCTGGACCAACAGGAGAGTAGAGGAAGGGCTGGTGGCTTGTCCCCACTGCCCTCCACCCCTGCCCAGCACAGGGAATTGCAGGATCAGGAGGTCTCAGTGCAGCTGCCCCATGCCCAGCCCACTCTGAGGAGCCCCACAGAGCTGCATCTCCCAGGTGGAGTCAGGGCTTGTTCTCTGCTTCCCACACACCTTAGTTTGCATACGTGCCTTCCTGAGGGCAGGCACCCATGGAAAACGGAGCAACTGCCTGATGTCCTCATGGGGACAAGTCCTGAGGCCCCACTGGCAGCTCAGGGCAGCTGAGAGGGGACAGAGCTGACACTTGGCTGCACAGATGGGGACAGCACATGCCCCAGACAGTCACCAGCAGGAAGGTAAGGGATAAAGCACTTTGTCCCTAGCAGGCAAAGAAACTTCCCTCCTGTACAAATCGAGACCTCAGGGGTCACTTCAGGCACTGCAGAGCTCCCAGCAGCTCTGTCTCTGCACAGGAGCTGGAAGCTCACCACCCTCCCCTGGATCTGCAGCACGCTGGGGCTGGGGAGGTTTCTGAAACCATTTGGATCCTTTTGGCACAAAATGTTTTGACGTGCACTTCACTTAAAGGATCATGGGAGCTTCCTCCAGTCTTTGTGAGCGATCAGGCTGGAAAGCACCACCCAGGGTTTGGGATGGGGAGCAGCAGGCTCACCGTTGGGGATCTCCACAGCGATGTTCTCCACTCCTCTCTTCACCGTGCGGGGCCGGCCTTGTTCCGTGGGGGTGGAGACCCAGTCGTCGGAGCTGGCAACGGGATGGTAGTGAACCATCAGCTTGGGAACAAGAAGAGCCTGTCAGTGACCCGGGAGCAGGACAGCAACAGCAGCTGCCGGCTGACACGGGGTGGTACCAGACCGTGCTTTGCCCACAGAGGTGTTGGAAAGAAATGTGAAGCTGTTGGCAGGCTCAGCTGCCACTGCCCTCTCCTCTGGCACAGGCAGGTGAGTGGAATGCCTTTGGGACAAAGCAATTTGAAGGGAACAGCACAAAGAGACCCAAGGGGATGTCCTCGCTGGTCACCACAGAGACCACCAGGCCCTGCTCACCTTTGGGTTGTGCAGGATAATGACTTCTCTGTTGGGGGACTCCAGCTTCTTCTTCCACTCACCCAGGGTCATGGCAATCATGTAAGCTTCCTACAGAAGGGAACACCCACTGTGAGTCAGCTGGAAGGATGCCCATCAATGTTCAACCTCTCGAGACATGCCCCACCCAATTTTCAGAATCTATTATCAATACTCTGCAAAAGAAGCAGAGAAATCAGCTGGAGGAGCAGCAGGGTCATCCCAGGATCACCTGCTGAGAATGCTTAAGAGCTCCTTGTTTTGACAGCAGCAGCATCAGACTTCTCCATCCCCTTAGAACTGGTTTTGGTACATCAGAACGGAGATTATTGCAAAGATGGGTATTTGTATACGTCTGCCTATTCACTTCTGCACTTGCATCATGCCAAAGGAAAGCCTGGCACTTTCAGGTGTGCTGGAAGGATGCACTGAGGGCAGGGGAAGGGGAGGCCACGGCAGAGCTCACAGTTACATCAATCAGCTGCAGGAATGCCTGCCAAAGCCTCTTTGGAGTTCATGTCCTCAGGCCTGCCAGTGGCCTCGTATGGGGTTTGGGACATCAGAGGCAGCGTGTGACGAGGAGAAGCTGGGATGGAAACCAGTGGGAAAGGTGTGCTTACCTCCAGTTTCTCACTGAAGGACTCCGAGTAGGGGATGAACTTGTTGTCCTTGTCCCCCTTGTAGAACCAGGTGCAGCGCCGCACCTCGGCCGCCTCCTCCTCCCAGTACACGGCCACGCGCTGCCGCGCCCGCAGGTGCACGTCGTACCTGCCCCCCGAGGTGGGCACCACCACGCCATCCTGGTCCTTCCCTGGGGGAACAGGCCTGCAGTCAATCCTCACAGGCCTGGAACAGCAAGCTCCCAGAGGCTGGAGCACCCCCTTGGGCAGCTCAGCCACCACGGCAGCAGCACCACCTCCGGACCCAGGTTCAGAGAGCGCTGTCGGGGCGAGATGCCCCGAGTCAGACTTCGCCCAGAGGCAGAAGGTAAGATGAAAAGATTACACTACACTGTCCTTCTCTCCAATTCAGGCACATGCTTACGTGGCTTCTCCCTACCTGGCCAGGAGGGTAAAAGTGAAACTGAGGCCCTGGGAAGTGCATTGTGTAACAGTGGGGGTGCACCAGGGTCTCCTGTCTCTAAGGCGTTCCTCTCCAAAACAGAGAACTCTCTACAGATCCCAAAACAGACTCAAACGCAAATTTCGCTGCATTTTGGGTCTGCCTGTGGGCTGGGCTGGTGGCACAGCACCCTGTGCCAGGCTGGGCCAGGCAGCGGGGATGAGCAGCACAGCATCTAATCTGAAACTTCCTGGGCGAGGGAGGACGGGAGCCAATCCTTGGGCAATCGGAGCTCTGCCTGCGGCAGCAGCAGGTGGCATAGATGGTGACATTTGGCACACAAGGGTCTCAGCACAGGGCTTGGAGCTGACCTCCAATCCTTGCTGCCATAGTAGGCACAGCTCCATGCTGTGAGATTCTCCCAGAGGAGTTCCTGCCATCCTGGCAGCGTTCTCCCAGCCTCACCAGAGGATGCTTTGCAGCATGATTATATATAATTCAGAGCAGTATCAGTTGAATGGGGTCAGACCATTTGATGCATCCGCTCGGTTATTGGGAGCAGGCACATGGCCAAAAAAGCCCCAATTTAAAATTTCTCGAGGGAAAATCTAGCATCCCAGGTGGAAGCCACGGATGTGCTCAGGGAAGAATTCCAAGCACACACCTGATGCTCCCCCCGCCAGCCTCAGCAGGCCCATTCCTTAGGGTGATCCAAGAGCGGGGATGCCGAACCGGAGGGCGGTGGGAGCTGGGCCCGGCGGTGCCGCGGGACCCCCGCCCGCCTGCCGCGGCCGCTCCCGCCCTACCTGCGCCGTGCGCCGCCTCCAGCCGCTCCGAGTCCTGCGCGCTGAACGGCACCCAGCGCTCCCGCGTGTCCGTGACCTTGCAGTAGAACCAGTGCGGCACCACGGCCTCGTAGCGCCCGCCGGGCTCCGGCTCCGGGGACTCGGCGGCGCTCGGGGGCGGCCGCGGCAGCTCCAGCGCCGCCATGGGGCTGCTGCGGGCGAGCCGGGAGCGCCGCTCCCGCCGCCGCCACCGGGGGCTCCGCGGGTCGCGCCCTGCGCCGCGGGAACCCGGCCCGAGCGGCTCCGAGCGGCCCCGGCCCCGCTGCCCCGGCGGCTGCTGCGGCGGCGCGGCCCGACCCGGCCCGGCCCGGGCGGCAGCGCAGGCTCCGCTCCGGCCCCGGAGACCGCCCAGCCCGGGGCGGTGCTGCCCGCGGCCCGCCCCCGCCGTCACGGCCGGGGAGGAGCGGGGATTGCCCGCAATCTCTGCCCGCAGTCCCTGCCCGCAGTCCCCGCTGGAGATCCTGCCTGCACCCCTGCCCCCGATCCCCGCCCGCAGCCCCTCCCCGCAGCCCTGCGACTGCTGCCCGCGGTCCCTGCCCGCGACCTTTGCCTGTCATGTTGCCTGTGACCCCTGCCCCTGGTCCCTGCCCATGTTCCCTGCCCCTGTTCCCTTCCCTTGGTCCCTGTTCCCTGCCCCTGGTCCCTCCCTGTGACCCCTGCCCCTGGTCCCTGCCCATGTTCCCTGCCCCTGTTCTCTTCCCTTGGTCCCTGTTCCCTGCCCCTGGTCCCTCCCTGTGACCCCTGTCCCTGATCCCTGCCCTGTTCCCTGCCCCTGTTCCCTTCCCTTGGTCCCTGTTCCCTGCCCCTGGTCCCTCCCTGTGACCCCTGCCCCTGGTCCCTGCCCATGTTCCCTGTCCGCGTTCTCTTCCCTTGGTCCCTGTCCCTGTTCCCTGCCCCTGGTCCCTTCCCTTGGTCCCTGTTCCCTGTCCCTGGTCCCTCCCTGTGACCCCTGCCCACATTCCCTGTCCCTGGTCCCTGTCATGTCTCCTGTCCCTGGTCCCTGCCCCTGGTCCCTTCCCTTGGTCCCTGTTCCCTGCCCCTGGTCCCTCCCTGTGACCCCTGTCCCTGTTCCCTGCCCCTGGTCCCTGCCCCTGGTCCCTCCCTGTGACCCCTGCCCGCGTTCCCTGCCCTGGCAGCAGCCCGGGTGGGGGTGATGGTGGCCCCGAGCTGGATGCAGGGCACTGGGGTGCAGGGAAACACCCAGCCCTGTGCCAGCTGCAGCACGAACAAACACTCCAGCATGGGCTGATTGCAGCAGAAACCACGCGGTGCTGATTTCATGTTTGTTTTTCAGTCCCTCTGTGACACTTTAGCCACCGTGGTGATTGAGAAACTCCAGCACTGCTGGAGAAGCAACGGGCAACCCCAGAGTAAGAGTTTGGTTTCTGTAGAGATGAGCCCAGCGATAAACAGAGACAGACTTTCTAATTTGGGGGTTGTGATGTGGGTGGATGCTGCAAGTGGATGCTGCAAGATGAACCAGTTGCCAGAACTGCTATCCCAGTCGCACAGCAGGGACTGGTGAGGAAAGCAGAAGGGTCAGGAGTGCTCAGCTCCTCAGTTCTGCAGCTGGAGACCCTGCAGAGCCTGCAGCAGTCGGTGCTGACACAGCTCCTGCCCGTGTCAGACCATCCCCACTCGGATCATCCAGAGCTGTGACGCACTCCGGTCCTGCGTGGAGGAGGCAGAGGCAGCAGGTAGGGATGGGTTACAGCAGAGCTTCCTGCAGGATGAGGTGTGGGACGTGTGCCTGACCCCTGATCCCAGCTCAGCTTTGGGGGAAACACACAAAACCCACCCAGGGATGCTGGAGTGTCCCAGGCAGCCACGCTGTCCCATGGAGCTGTGGGATCCCCATGCCCTGTGATGATAAGCTGCCATTTCAGCCCACTTCTTCATCGTGGCCTTTGCTCCAGGGATTTACATCACCCTCTGCCAAGGAGGCAGGGACAAGCACCATTGTTCAGGAATATGCTACCTGGACAGGTTCAGCTGATGGGGAAGGGGTGGCACTAACAGAGGCTTCACCAGCACAGTGACAGGGCAGCACTCTGATACTGCCAATTATTAATTTCCCAGCACAGCCAGCAGTCCCCAGGAGGCACTTGCCAGGCTGGAAGCACGGAACAGCTCGGCCTGGCTGCTCCCAGCCTGACAAGAAATGCAGCAGCAGAGCCCTTCCCTGTCCCAGGACATCCAGCTCACTCCCAGCTCACTCCCTGGACGTGGCTGGCTGTGCAGGCTGACCACGTGTGGTCATGGACACATCCAACGAGCTCCAAAGGTCATCCTGTGCCCACAGCCCTGGCTGGGAATGTGGGATCTGCCTCCAGGACCTCGGCTGGCTGGCAGCACACAGGGCATGGCCAGGGCACTCCCAGCCTCAGGCATCCTAAATCCCTTCCAGAGCCTTTTCCACACCGGCCCGAGAGCCACAGCTGGAGGCTCCTGGAGCATCTGCACTGCCTGGGAGGCAATGGGGCACCCTGGCACCCCAAAACAGCCTTCTCAGATGTTCTATTTGTTGGTACAGCTGGGCTGGAGCTTTGGTCTGAGTTACAAAACCTTCCTCACCACTTCTCTTTAAAGAAAAAGAGACTTTAAGACATCTCAATTACAAAATAACATTTAAAACTTGTCAGGGTTTATTAGGTGCCACACATAGCAGTGAGCTGCTGTGCAGGAGGCTGGAACAGGCTGAGCTGTTCCCTCCCCGTGATGCTGCACAGTGGGACAGAACTCACAGGATGGAGAGGGACATTAAACAGGGGATTCTGACCCAAGCATCCTGCCCCTGCTCTTGCCTTGACTTGCACTTCTTCCAGTGGCAGAACGGGGATTTCCAGTCTGTTCCTATGCCCACAGGGACACCCCACACTGGCTCTGCACCACACAGCAGGAACAGCATGACGTGACATGTGCCAGCACAGTCCCTCCCTCCAGCACTTCAGTGTTGCTCCTTGAGTGCACTAAACCCAAACAACCCCTCTGAGGACACACAGGGTTCATGGCAAGGGAGCTGAAGCTGAAATTACAGGCAGTGAGGACAAGCCCATTGTCTTGGTTGGTGGCTGCACATTGCAGCACATCTGAGGAGTGTTTGAAGACTGGCTGTGGCTGTAGGAGGCACCCAGAGATTGGGCCTGATCTGGGGAACTCTGTACACAACCCCACAGGGCTCCATCCTTGGCCCAGCTCTCTTCAACATCGTCATTCAATGCTTTTGCTGCTTCAAACCTCTCTCCATTTGTCCTTTGCTGAGTTGTTTGTCAGGGCTGGGCTTCTGGGCTGGCTTTTTGGTGGGTTTGATTTGATTTGTTAACTCAGGGCTTATTGCTATTCCATTGTCAATAGTGCGTAGCAGAAAGAGCTGAGATTTAAGAGAACTCTTTGGAACCTCAACAACAGGCTGTGTGTTGTGGCCCGTGTGCTTTCACAATCCCTTTCTTTCCAGTTTTTCCAGTATGGCCTGAATTCTGTGGACGGACTCTTTCCTGGCCTGCCGGACACTGTCCTGGCCCCCAGTCTCAATGGAATCCAGCTCCAGCAGCAGCTTGGTCAACATCTCCTCCAGCAGCCGGTAGGATTTATCTGTCTTTTTCCCTACAAACTCATCCACCTCTTCCTCCAGCTGTTCAGCCTCCCCCATCACGTGGAGGATCCTCTGAATCTCCGGCTGCAGGGCTGCAGGATGCGTGGCAGGCTGGTCAGCAGGTTTGAAGCCCAGCTCCTGGCTCCTGGCCACGGGTTTCCGTGGGGCGAGGTCGTAGAGCTGGGGCTGGGCACTGTACTGCACCCGGGGCTGGGATGGGGCAGGCTTGGCCACCCTGTGCTCGTTCACTGGCCCCGAGTGCCGCTGGTTGCCATCAGAATAGTAACCGTGTTGGCCGGGGCTTTGCTCAGGTCTGTCGTACACAGAGTCCTGCAGTCAGAGGGAGAAAACATCTCTAAGTGCATTTCCCCAGAGCTGTGCTCTGCTCCCATGTTAGAAAGAACAGCCCAGGAAGGGACACCTGTCCAGAAGAGGAATCTGAGCCCCATCAGGGCTGCTACTGCCTAGGGACCAAAAACGTGGAGTCACTTCATTCCTGACCCAACCCGGAGAAAGCCTGTCAGACCCATGTCAAGAACCACCCAGGACATCCTGTCCTTCACAAGAATCACAGCCACGGGTTTAAGTCTTCTCTATGCAAACAGGAGCTCACCTGTCCCTGTGACTCCCAGGAGGGTGGGTGGGAAGGAGCCCCGCTGCCGGTCCAGGGGGGGTGTGAGTCCGAGACGTAGAGGCTGCCGTGCCCCGAGGCGGGCCAGGCGTAGCGAGGCTGCACCCCAAAGCCAGAGTGGGGGCCCCAGGTGTCCTCCAGGGCTCTGGGCTGTGGCACTGGGCCCTGCCCCGTCACTCCCGCACCGCTGTCTCCGTACGGATACTGCGGCATCGGCATCCCCGGGGTCTGCAGGGATGGGAACAGGCGTTACAGGGGGGGTCACTGCACCCTCACACAGCCCTGGGACAGGTGTTACAGGGGACACTGCACCCTCACACAGCCCTGGGACAGGCGTTACAGGGGACACTGCCAGCCCTGCACCCTCACACAGCCCTGGGACAGGCGTTACAGGGGACACTGCCAGCCCTGCACCCTCACACAGCCCTGGGACAGGGGTTACAGGGGGGCACTGCCAGCCCTGCACCCTCACACAGCCCTGGGACAGGCATTACAGAGGGGGCTCTGCCAGCCCTGCACCCTCACACAGCCCTGGGACAGGCGTTAGAGGGGACACTGCCAGCCCTGCCCCCTCACACAGCCCTGGGACAGGAATTATGGGGAGGGCACTGCCAGCCCTGCACCCTCACACAGCCCTGGGACAGGCATTACAGAGGGGGCTCTGCCAGCCCTGCACCCTCACACAGCCCTGGGACAGGCGTTAGAGGGGACACTGCCAGCCCTGCCCCCTCACACAGCCCTGGGACAGGGGTTACAGAGGGGGCTCTGCCAACCCTGCACCCTCACACAGCCCTGCCCCCTCACACAGCCCTGGGACAGGCATTACAGAGGGGGCACTGCCAGCCCTGCCCCCTCACACAGCCCTGGGACAGGCGTTACGGGGGGGGCACTGCCAGCCCTGCACCCTCACACAGCCCTGGGACAGGCATTACAGAGGGGGCTCTGCCAGCCCTGCACCCTCACACAGCCCTGGGACAGGCATTACAGAGGGGGCTCTGCCAGCCCTGCACCCTCACACAGCCCTGGGACAGGCATTACAGAGGGGGCACTGCCAGTCCTGCCCCCTCACACAGCCCTGGGACAGGCGTTACGGGGGGGGCACTGCCAGCCCTGCCCCCTCACACAGCCCTGGGACAGGCGTTACACTGCCAACCCTGCACCCTCACACAGCCCTGGCAGCTGGGACAGGTGTTACAGGGGGGTCACTGCACCCTCACACAGTCCTGCACTCTCACACAGCCCTGGGACAGGCGTTACAGGGGGCACTGCCAGCCCTGCACCCTCACACAGCCCTGGCAGCTGGATGGAACAGCTGCAGCTCAGGTTGGCTGCCCAATTCCCGCTTTCCTGACCCAAAAGCTCAGGGTCTCTAGAGAATGGGGTGCCCACCAGTTTTGGTAAGAGTAAAACCAGGCAGCACAAGGCACTCAGAGCCACCCCCAACCCCCCCAGAGCCACTTCCCCTGGCACAGCCCCACGACCCATGCCAGGAACCGCAGGCCCTGCCCCTGGCAGTGCCCTTACCTGTGGCGGGGAGTAGCCGGGGACCTGCTGCCTGCGGAGGGCCGAGCCCTCGGGGGGACACTCCGGGGGGACGTAGCTCCAGGCGGGAGCGGGCGACGGGGGCCGGTAGAGGCCCGGGGGCTCCGGGGGGTAGGGGCTGCGCGGGGGCCCCGAGCAGTAGAAGCCCCGTGCCTGGGGCAGGCTGGCGTAGTGTGGGTACGGGGGGCTGTAGGCTCCGTTGGCATAGGGAGAATCCATTGCCTGGGGACAAGGGAAGAGCACAGGGAAGGTGATGGGATACAGGCACAGGTGCACCAGGAAAGAGGTCTGGCCCTTCCTGCAGCGTTTAGCCAGGGGGTTCCTTTGCCCTCTGGCTGATCTGCCCCACTTTTAGGCTTTCCTGGTCTAACCTGGCTGTACCAGCTGGGCTCAGGGGGAAGTGAGCAGCCCCTCAAAGTGAGCAGCTCCTGGAGGATTCAATGCCAGCTCTGCATCGACGGGAGGATGGAAAACTCTTCAGCAAAGTTCATTTCCCTGCTCATTCTCAGACAAGCTCTGCCAGCCAGTGCTCAGCTCCTGGAGCTGCAGCTCATGCAGGTCTCTGTATGGAAGGTCTGCACACTCAGGACGTATCCAAGAAATTTACCCGGATCCATCCCATAACTGATGTGTAGGGAATGTGAGCTTCCACCTGACGGCAGAGGGGATGCTGAAGAACAGGATTTCAGGAGCTCGGGGAATGACTCCCTATACCTTCGGGCAAAGCAGCCCAAAGCTGCTGAGCTGCTTCCCAGAGGCAGGCTGTACAACCTGTGTGCCGGGATTTATGGAAGGGCCGGACCATCCTGACAGCCCAGAGGAGAAACCAAACCAAACCAAACCAAACCAAACCAAGCCAAAGCGCGGCTGGACAGCAGAACCTGCTCCGGCACGGCAAAGCCCTTCTCCTCACACGGAATTTGCACGGCAGCCCGAAACCCAGCTGCCATCAACCCCGCGGGTAACGGACCCCACAATGCCCAGCCGTGACACCGGACCCAGCAATGCCCAGCCCCGTTACCGTGGCCCTCCCGCTCCGCAAAGTGCTCCGGGGTCCCCGCGTTCCCGGGATCTCCGCACCAGCACACGCGCCCCAGAAACGTCCCCGTGAAGCGGCTCCGCAGGCAGCGCCTCCCTCCCCGCGCTCCTTTCCGCCCCGTTACACGCCCGGAGGGGCCCGCGAGCAGAGCCACGAGAACCGGCGGGGCGTGGGAGGCTCCGGCCAGGGCCGCCCGGGGACCGCCCTGCGCGCCCGTTATCGGGGCAGGGCCGGGCT
Source organism: Haemorhous mexicanus (assembly GCF_027477595.1). NCBI lineage: Eukaryota > Metazoa > Chordata > Aves > Passeriformes > Fringillidae > Haemorhous > Haemorhous mexicanus. The sequence goes on along the minus strand of NC_082370.1, from coordinate 2,747,075 downwards.
GAGCGCTGCCCGCCCGTCCCGGGGGCCATGCCCTCCGTGGGGGCCCTGTCCGTCCCGGGGGCCGTGCCCTCCGTGGGGGCCCTGCCCGTCCCGGGGGCCGTGCCCGCCCCTCGCCCCCGTTACCTGCGCGGCCGCCGCTGGCGGGCCCGGCCCGGCCGTGCGGGGCTCCATGACCGCCGCCAAGGCCACGCCCCCACGCGCCCCCTGCCCAATCGGCGGCCGCTCCCCTCTGGCTCAGGCCAATCGGCGGCGGCCCCGCGCGCACGGCTGGCGCGGCTTAAAAGGGCAGCGCCGGGTGGGCCCCGCCCGGCGCGGGCGGTTCCGGGGCGGCGGCGGCACCGGCGCATGGCGGCGCTTCCGCTGCGGGCGCGGCGGCACCATGAACTACATGCCCGGCACGGCCAGCCTGATCCAGGACATCGACAGTGAGTGTCCCGGGGCCGCCCGCCCCCTCCCCTCTGTGCCGCCCCGCCGTGGGGTCCGGGCTCCCGCTCCCCCGGGTCCTGCCCCGCGGTTCCCCGTGCAGCGCCCGGACCTCTCTTCCCGTAGCGAGCCGCCCCCCGTGGACCCCGGCGGGTCCCGGAGCCGCGGGGGCCGTGCCCGACGTCCCGCTCTCCTTTCCCGCAGAGAAGCACCTGGTGCTGCTGCGGGACGGCCGGACGCTCATCGGGTACCTGCGCAGCATCGACCAGTTCGGTACGGCCGGGCCGGGCCGCGGGAGCGCCGGGGATGGGGAGGAGGAGGAGGAGGAGGGAGCCGTGCTGCTTCTCCAGTGTGGTTGTGCTGGGGGTTGAACCTCTGTGTCCTGTCCCCGGAGCGCTTCGCGGGGGTTTCTCCCGCCCTGGGCGCTCCCCGTGCCGCGGGTGCATCCAGCGCTGTGGCTGTGGCGTCGCTTGTTGGGCAGAAGCAGCCGGGTGATGCTCATCCTCCGGCCGGGTGATGTTCATTCTCTGGCCAGGCGCTCGGTCCTTGCCCGAGCATCGCCGTCATCTTCTGCGCTGCGCGATCTCGGGTGGGCTCAGCGCCGGCTCGGAGCTCGCTGGGTGCTGGTGGCTTCAGTGACCCGGCTCCGAGCAGCCACTGAGTGCCGGGGGACAGCCAGCACTGCTCCGGTGGGACTGCGGACACTGCTCAGCCACCGTCCACGGTGGAACGTTGCTGGTTTTGTGTCTCTCTCGTTGCTGCAGCAAACTTGGTGTTGCACCAGACTGTGGAGCGCATCCACGTGGGCAAGAAATATGGGGACATCCCTCGGGGCATCTTCGTGGTGAGGGGCGAGAATGTGGTGCTGCTGGGGGAAATTGTAAGTCCGGGCCCGAGCTGGGGTGGGTGGTGGTCTGTCTGTGTGTCTGTCTGTGTATCTGTCTGCTGTGAAATGTGGTTGCTGTTGTGTTGGGCTGGATTTGGAGCCGCCTCCCGGGCCAGCTCAGGCTGAGCCATCACAGAAAGGCCAGCCTGCAGGGCAGGGCTGCCTCCTGCTGCCACAGCCCCTCTGGGATGACACAAGGACAAAGAACAATGCAGAGGGAGCTGTTGGGAAGCTCCAGCTTGTGTGGCACTGCTGGAGGGTGGCACTGCTGGCTGCCTGGTACCTCCCTGCTGGCTCTGCCCCAGCAGACACCGTCTGGGATGGGCTCAGGAGGAGCCGAGCGCTGTTTGCTCAGGGGATCCCCTTCCCAGGGCTGTGCTGGGGATCCCTGCCCACGTCCCCACCCCTCAGAGCACTTCCAGCACCTCTGTTTTCTGTCAGCCCCAGTGTGGAAGGTGCGTGGGCACAGGTGCGCGGAGCTGAAGGCTCCTTTCTCCTGCAGGATCTGGAGAAGGAGAGCGACACACCTCTGCAGCAGGTGTCCATCGAGGAGATCCTGGAGGAGCAGCGGGTGGAGCAGCAGGCCAAGCAGGAGTCAGAGAAGCTGAAGGTGCAGGCGCTGAAGGAGCGAGGCCTCTCGGTGCCACGGGCTGACACGCTGGATGAGTACTGAGGGACTGCCCCCTCCTGCAGGGAGCCAGGGCTGCTCCAGGACCCCCCTGGGCAGGCACACACTGCCTGGAAAGGCAGGTTTCATTTTCAGATTGTCTTTTCTGTGGTGCTGGTAACTGAACACAAATCATGCCTTTAGTCTCCTTCTGGAGAAGGAGATGAGGAGGGCCCAGCGCACTGGGAGTGCAAGCATTTGTGTTTGGGAGGCAAATCATTGCTCCTTGGGTTTGTTTGCTTTTTCCTCCTCACATGACTCTGGGTGAGAGTTTCCTTGACATGTAAATAAATCCTTGATCCTGGCGTCGATGGTTTTCCGGTATTCTGGTCCTGGCAGTTCCCCTCTCTCAGGACGAGCACCCCTCAGGCCAGCCCTTGTCCCTTCTGTGTGCTGTGCAGGGACAGATGGGACCCCTGGTCCGGCCATGGGCTGGGCTCATTCCAAGAGAATGCTGGAGCCTGTGGCAAGATCCTGCTCTGGGAGAGGAGCAGAACCTGGGTACCCCTGTACCCCAACACAGACCACCCATACCCCCCAGCCAGGCTGTGCCACTTCCCTGCAGCTGAGCCTGCTAATTACCAGCTGAACCCACTAATTACCTGCTGGTGAAGAGCTGCTGCATCTGGGGCCAGGCAGAGCCTGGAGCTCCAGCCCCTCCTCGCTCCGTGCTGGGGGAGCTGCCACAGCTGTGTCACTTGGAGAGTCCTTTGCCCCGATGTGTCCTGGCCCTTCCTCCCGTGGGGAGGAGAGTCCTTGGCCTCGGGGCTGGCTTTGGGAAGCTGCCAGGCCCCAGGAGCCTCCTGGGTGTGGGCAGGGAAGGGCAAACCTCGGCAGGGACAATCCCTGGGCAACCTGGGGCTGCTCCCCTGGGAGTTCTTTGGGTGAAGAGTCCACGCTGGGGGGACAGAGGACAAACCCAGCTCTGCTTGCTGGGGCTGAGCACAACAGTCCTGGAGGGCTGGCAGCTGTTGTGGCCCACTCTCACTGGCCCAGGGACCCCTTCCTTTGGGGGGAAACATTTCTGCCCTGTTGGGTTTCAGTGGGTGTTGTGGGTTTGGGGGTAGCAAAGGTTTAAACAAGGAAGTGCTATTTCTTGTTCTAACAAAATTTATTAAAAAGCATTTATGGAGCTGGAGCTCATGGCTGGAAAGTCTCTGGCAAGCAGGGGTGGCTCTTTGGGGGTGTTTGTGCTGTTGCTGTTTGTTTGGGGGGTGTTTTGGGGTGAGGGGGGATCAGGGCAGAGATGCCCGTGGTGGCTGGGGGGAGGCAAGGGCTGCCCAGCCCCGGTGCTGGGGTCCCAGCCCTGCAGCCCAGGGCTTGGGGGGATGTAAGGAGCTGGTGGGGTTCAAGACATGGACCCATTCTTTCTGCTCTTGAGCCCATTTTCTTATCAGGGTGTGACCTCTGTGGCACAGGGGGCTGTGGTTTGTCTGTGCTCTCCAAATAGCACCAGGGCAGCCTTGGGATGGGGGGACACCCCCTGGCTGTGCTGCTGCAGGAGGGACAGGGTCACCCCGACAGAGCCACCCCTGCAGTGGGAACAGGCTGGGAGAGGGGAATGTTCTAGAAGGAGGCTCAGCTGGGCAGGGTGGGAGGCTCGGGCAGCCTCAGGGTTCTTGGGTCCCTGAGCCTTCAGGCCCCACTGAAGCTCCAGTGCCTTTGGTTGGCATAATTTTGGTTTTTGTGCATTTTGTACACTTGTGAACCTTTGGACTTCAAGCCCTGTTAAGTGAATGCAAATGGAGCTATGTGGTGACTTTGTGCAGGAGCTTGGGGGGGGCCTCAGGGGGCTGTGGGGGCTGGGCTGTCCCAGTTAACCAGATCCCCTTGAGGGTTCTGCCTGCCTTTTTGGGGTCTGCGTCCTGCTCTGGGGACTGCTCACCTGCAGCATTCCCTCACGTGCTGTGGCACAGTGTGGCTGTGCCTGTGTCCCCTCCTGAGGGCACAGCTGGGGTGGTGCCCTCCAGCCTGGAGCCAGAGGGGCGGCTCTGCGTGGTTTGTTTTGGTTCTTCTCACAAACAACTGCGTGTCCTTGTGCCAAGGCCTTGGGCTGGGAGCGGCGGCTCCATCTGGGATAACAACCCTGGATCGCTCACAGCCAGGGGCTCCCTGGGTCTGGGATAAGAGCCCTGGATTGCTCACAGCCAGGGGCTCCCTGGATCTGGGATAACAACCCTGGATTGCTCACAACCAGGGGCTCCCTGGGTCTGGGATAACAGCCCTGGATTGCTCACAGCCAGGGGCTCCCTGGGTCTGGGATAACAGCCCTGGATTGCTCACAGCTCCAGGGCTGTGTGCCCTCACTCCCAGGGCAGGGAGACTGCAAGGGCTGGGGCAGAGCACAATATTGGGGTGTCTCTGGTGTCCCTGAGCACCCAGACCTGTCAGTGTGTGCTTGGTCAGAGCTCTGGGCTGGGCACTCCCAGGGGTCCCAAACCCTCCCTCCCCAGGTGTGCAGGGAGGTGGGAGCAGGTGGGTGAAGCCCAGAGGTGGGGAGAGCTGTGCCATGACCCGGGAATCACACTTGTGGGAGGGTGGCTGCAAAGAGGAGCTCCCAGCAAAGGTTTTGGAAAGGGATAGTGCAGCTGCTGGCTTCCTCCTGCTCCCTGCAGCACCTCCCTGTAACCCCACGCTGCTGACCTGAGCCTGAGGTGTTTGCTGGCACACAGTGGAGAATGGCAGCCCTGCAAGGGAGAGGAACATCCCAGGGAGCAGCAGGAGCGTTCTGGAAGGCAGGTGGGACTCAAATCACCTCGGGAAAGCTGGAGACAGGCAGGGGGACACAAAGGGCTCCCTGGGGCCAGGCTGCTGGTGCAGTGAGGGGGTGACCTCCCCCTGGGCCAAGCTGTTGAAATGGGGGAGCAAGGTCAGGCTCCCTGCAGAGGGTGCAGGGGCTGACGTCAAAGGAAGCAGCTGTAATTCACAGGTTCCTGGGAGTGCTGGTCTCCAGGCCGTAATTCATCCCAGAAATGTCATTTCAGCCTTGAGCATTATCGCTGCTCTGCCGTGTCCCACTGCTGGGGCAGATAACGGGGCCTGGGGAGTCGGGGGGCTGCCTGGGGCTGCCCCTCACTTCAGTGCCAGGCTCAGCAGCTCAATGGATTTCACATTCAGCTTTCTGTGGGCTGTCCTGGTTCCTGTGCACAGAGGCTCAGCCTGGCTCATTATTCCACAATAAGAGATGGTGTTGTCCATCGTTATCCCTTATTATCCGTTGTTGCCCATCAAAGTTTGGACTCGATGACCTTGGAGGACTTTTCCAGCCTTAATGATCGGACTGTGCTGATCTGTTTCCTGTCGCAGCTGCTGCTCCGTGCCATGGGCCCCAGCTGCGTGTGCTGTGTCCCCGGCAGGGACGGCCTGCAGGGCAGGGCAGGAGCTGCTCGGGGCTCTGCCTGCCGTGCCCCGGGGCCGGGGCAGCTCCGCGGGGCCCGCACGCTCCCGGCCCCGTGCGCTGCCCGCGGTGTGCGGGGAGCGGGGCCGGCCTTGGCCCGCGGGGCCCGGCCCGCAGTGACGGCCCGGAGTGACGGCTCTTATCTCCCGGCTGACGGGGCAGAATCCTTCAGCCCGCGTACTTAAGGCCGTGCACGGCGGGGCCGGGCCAGAGCAGCGCTTGGCGCAGACGGACGGACACCGGGACACCACTGAGGGCACCGCCACTTCCACAGCCACCGCCACCGCCACCGCCACAGCCATCACCACCGCCACTACCCAGCCACCGCCACTGCCACTGCCCAGCCCACGCTCCGACCCCGCAGGAGATGCTGCCAGCCACGTCCAAGCTCTGCGCCGCCATCTCCTACCGCCACCTGCGCAACATGACCGGTGAGTCCGGCTGAGGGCCAGGACAGCTCCTGTCCGGCTGTGTGGGGCAGGATGGGGCCAGGACAGCTCCTGTCCGGCTGTGTGGGGCAGGACAAGGCTGGGACAGCTCCTGTCCGGCTGTGTGGGGCAGGACAAGGCTGGGACAGCTCCTCTCTGGTGTGTGGGGTAGGACAAGGCCGGGACAGCTCCTGTCCGGCTGTGTGGGGCAGGATGGGGCCAGGACAGCTCCTGTCCGGCTGTGTGGGGCAGGATGGGGCCAGGACAGCTCCTGTCCGGCTGTGTGGGGCAGGACAAGGCCGGGACAGCTCCTGTCCGGCTGTGTGGGGCAGGACAAGGCTGGGACAGCTCCTGTCCGGCTGTGTGGGGCAGGATGGGGCCAGGACAGCTCCTGTCCGGCTGTGTGGGGCAGGACGGGGCCAGGACAGCTCCTGTCCGGCTGTGTGGGGCAGGACGGGGCCAGGACAGCTCCTGTCCGGCTGTGTGGGGCAGGACGGGGCCAGGACAGCTCCTGTCCGGCTGTGTGGGGCAGGATGGGGCCGGGACAGCTCCTGTCCGGCTGTGTGGGGCAGGACAAGGCCGGGACAGCTCCTGTCCGGCTGTGTGGGGCAGGACAAGGCCGGGACAGCTCCTGTCCGGCTGTGTGGGGCAGGACAAGGCTGGGACAGCTCCTGTCCGGCTGTGTGGGGCAGGATGGGGCCGGGACAGATCCTGTCCGGCTGTGTGGGGCAGGATGGGGCCGGGACAGCTCCTGTCCGGCTGTGTGGGGCAGGATGGGGCCGGGACAGCTCCTGTCCGGCTGTGTGGGGCAGGACAAGGCTGGGACAGCTCCTGTCCGGCTGTCTGAGGCAGGATGGGGCCAGGACAGCTCCTGTGCGGCTGTGTGGGGCAGGACAAGGCTGGGACAGCTCCTGTCTGGCTGTGTGGGGCAGGACAAGGCCGGGACAGCTCCTGTCCGGCTGTGTGGAGCAGGATGGGGCCAGGACAGCTCCTGTCCGGCTGTGTGGAGCAGGATGGGGCCAGGACAGCTCCTCTCTGGTGTGTGGGGCAGGACAAAGCCGGGGCAGTCCATGTCCCTCTGCTTGGGGCAGGATGACACCAGGACAGCCCCTGTCTGGCTGCCCCAGGCAGGATGACACCAGGGCAGTCCCTGTCTGGCCACCTGAGGTTCATGGATTCTCTCCCCGCTGTCACAGGCAGAGTGGGAGTTTCTGACAATAGTTTATTAAAAGGTTCCAGAAAGGGCTCTCTCCTCAGAGTGGTGGCTGGGGCCTCAGCAATGTTCTCCCCACTCTGCAGCATGTTGGGTTCTGTGATTTACTGTCCCTGAAACCCTGAGCCCTCTCACTGGGGCCTGAGGAGCTGGCTCATGTCCCTGTGACCAGCTCTGGGTCACACTCCCTCTGGCTGTGAGGGTTTTGTACCTCTGTGCTCCATTTCCATGCACTTTCCTGGGCACCTGCACGATGCTCCTCAGTGCTTTTGCATTGCTCAGAGCTGGAGCCAAGCTCAGGATTGCTTAGGAGAACCTACCCCAGGGCAGAGCAATGACAGCCAGCTGCTCCCTGTGCCTGCAGGGACACCGAGATGGTGACAAGCAGGGACTTTTCCATGTTGTGTGTTTAAATGGGAGAAAAGCCTGTGGTAAGGTCCAGGTGGTGCTGGTGGGTGACACGCTCTCTCCCCAGGTCTGAGGAGACAAGCTGCTGTGGCCATCAGCCAGGAGCTGAGCAGGCTGGCCAGCCACAGCCCAGGACCCAGCACCTGGATCCACCAGGTGCGCAGGAGAAGCTCCTTGCTCAGTAAGTGACACCTGAGGGGTCTCTTCCTTCCTGCTGGGGGGAGACCCTCACAGGCTGGGGGAAAACCTGCTTGAGGGTGGGCTGTGCTTCTGCTGAACAAAAGGCAGAGTGGGAACTGGGTGTAATCCCCATCCCCTGGACACAGAAAAGGGTATTTGGTGTCGATAAAGCTCATCTGGCACATTACACTGCTCTTGCTCAGCCCTGCCTCTGTCTGCAGGCTCAAGGCTGGAGGAGAAACCCTTCAGTGAGATGGAAATGTCTTACATCAAGCAAGGAGAGGAGGCCCTGCAGAAATCCCTCAGAATCCTGGAGGACCAGGACGACTGGAAGACAGAGACGGTGGCGGTGGGTGCTGCGCCCTGTGGTGCTGCCTTGCAGCCCTCCCTCCCCCTGAGAGCAGCTCTGGTGGTAACTCTGCCCTCCCCTCCGCAGGGTAACGGGGATAAAGTGCTGAGCAAGGTGCTGCCAGACGTGGGCAAGGTGTTCCGGCTGGAGGTGGTGGTGGACCAGCCCCTGGACACGGTGTATGGAGAGCTGGTGGACAACATGGAGCAGATGGGAGACTGGAACCCCAACGTCAAAGAAGTCAGGGTAGGAGATGTGTGTCAGACCTGCCACGTGTGTTCTGTCCATTTCCTGCTGCAGATGTGGAGGAGGTTTTGCAGTATCTGTGTTGAGGCGAGTCTGGAGCAGCTTCTGTGTGATTACTTCTGCAGGAAAGGCACTTTCCTGCAAGGAGCTGCCAGTTCTGCTGGAAGTTGGAGCTGATCTGGGGAAGAAATAGGCACAAAGAATCAGAGGGGCAGTGAGGAAATAGCTTTTCACTCGGGAATTGAAACAGTTCTCACTGGGGGCGAGCACGTATTTGGAATTATTGTCATTGTCAAGTCTTTGTCAGATCCTGTATCTAAACACCTGGTAACCAAAGGCAGCTTTTAGCTGTGCTTGCAGTAAACCCTTGAAATGAAAGTTTTAATTCTGAACTGCAGATCCTGGAGAAGATTGGGAAGGACACGGTGATCACCCACGAGAAGGCGGCTGCGACCCCTGGGAACATCGTGGGGCCCCGGGACTTTGTGAGCGTGCGGTGCTCCAGGAGACGCGGCTCCACCTGTGTCCTGGCAGGGATGTCCACCACCTACGGGGCCATGCCCGAGCAGGAGGGCTTCATAAGGTACCTACACCTGCTCAGCCCCGTTATGTGTGTGCAGGGAGGAGATTCCCACAGGGCACACGGGTTTTACTGTGGGCTCAGGGTCGCTGGGTTTCTACGGGCAGCAGGAGCTGCTGCAGAAAGCCCAAAGTGTATTTTTGAGGCTGAAAAGTTCAAGTTTGGGTCTGACCTGGGCCTCTCTCCCCACCAAGGGCTGAGAATGGTCCCACCTGCATGGTCCTGCGCCCGCTGCCCGGCAGCCCCTCCCAGACCAGGCTCACCTGGCTGCTCAGCATCGACCTCAAGGTACCTGGGGCTGGGGGGAGCCCGGGGGAGCCAGAGGCTCTAGGGGAGGCTGGTTCTGCTCACAGGCTGTGTCTGCTCCTCCCCAGGGGTGGCTGCCCAAGACCATCATCAACCAGGTCCTGTCCCAGACACAGGTGGACTTCGCCAAACACCTGCGGCAGCGCCTGGCCCGGCCGGTGCCTGCGGCCTGCTGACCACCACGACCTACTGACCACAACCTGCTGACCACCATGACCCACTGACCACAACCTGCTGACCACCATGACCCACTGACCACAACCTGCTGACCACCACAACCTGCTGACCACAACCTGCTGACCACCACAACCTCCTGACCACAACCTGCTGACCACCAAGACCCACTGACCACAACCTGCTGACCACCCCAACCTGCTGACCACAACCTGCTGACCACCATGACCCACTGACCACAACCTGCTGACCACCACAACCTGCTGACCACCAAGACCCACTGACCACAACCTGCTGACCACCACAACCTGCTGACCACCATGACCCACTGACCACAACCTGCTGACCACCACGACCTGCTGACCACCCCGTGCAGGGCTTCCTTCAGGGGCCAAGTATGGAATCTTGTCATTTCAATTAGCCAAGGCCTTTAATAGCAGACTCCACTAATTAATACATAGTTACACTCAATAAATAGAACGGTTTATTTATTGAAGCTCATTGTGTTAAGTGCAGGAATAAAAATTTAATTCCTGCAGTTGCTTAACTAAGCACATGCTGGTTCAGTCAGCCAACTCCACCCTCCCTAATTACTTTCAATGAATAAATAAAGCTTTAATTAGTGCTGTCTACAATTAAAGGTCTGGGCTAATTAGTTATTAGGGAGACAGCTGACTGGGAAGGTACATCCTCAGTGAGGCAAACACAAGCCTGACTGAACCTCAACTTTTATTCTCCCAAAGCTCAAACACAGCACTTACATAACAATTTTGTTTCCTCTCCCCCCTCAAAGCAGCTCTAATTTATTTTTTCCTGTACCAACACATAAGAAATGTGAAATTATTTATTCACCCAAAGCTCTGCAATGATGATCATTAGGCCCCATGTAACTCCTGTGCACAGATCTTCAGCTCAAAAGATCTCCAAGTGTAACTACTTTGTAACAATGTACAAGACAAAAACAAGAATAAAAAGAAGAGTTAAAGCCTTTATTTTTAAACTGGTTTCCAGTCTGTGGGGAAAAAAAAATACAGTTTGGACAGAAGCCCAAATTTCAGTCTTGCATGCAGCCGTGTCGTTCCAACAGAGCCGTCCTGGCTGGGAGGTGTTGGTCACCATCAGCCCAGGGGTCACTGCAGCCACACCTGGCAGGTCCAGCTACACCCTGAGCTGTCACAGCCCAGGAGATGGGTCTTCAACACCCCCTTCTCCAGCAAGTGACACTCTAATGGTACTGGGGGCTCCCAGAGAGGCCCCACAGCAGCACAAAACACCCCAGAACTGCCTCCCGGGGCAGTGGGGAGCTGTGAACACACACACAACAGCTGCCAGCCAGGGCTGCATCCACCTGGGCCTGTTGGGTCCTTGGCTGATCACTGGAGAGAGATGGAGGTTCCTCTGCAGCAAACCCACAGTGCTGGGGTTTATGGCTCCCAGGGTGGGCTCCTCCTGCCATCCACCTCTGTCTCCACGTGGTACAGGACATCGGCCAGCGTGTGCTCCACCACGGCCCCCCAGCCCATGTCACTCATCTGCAGAGGGAAGCACAGTTAGCTCCACTCCTGGACAAGGAGGGACCACACAGCCCAGGGCTGTTTCCCTCCTAAAACAGTACTGACAGCGGGGAAATTCAAAGTGTTTCCTTGAACAACAATTCAGCCCCCTTACTGACAAATGAGGCCAAGCCAGGCAACAATCTGTCAAGAGGAACAAGATAACAGCACCTATTATTTAATTAAAATTTAATGATTCATTTGGATATCTGTTCTTACATATTTTTAAACACAATCCTTTTGGCTACACTGCCCAGGTACTGAGACTGAAGGACAGGTACAGATGTGGTATGGATCACACCAAAACATCTTTGATTTAAACAATGAGGCTCTCAAATGGGGGGAGAAGCTTTAGTTTTACTTACAGGATGGTAAGTGATGTCTCTTGGTGGATACTTGAAATACGGCCCAAAGTTTATGGAAACCTGTGGAACATATATATTCATTAAATCTAAAAATCCAGGAAAATCTCTTTAGTCCTCCCTCCTCATTCCTACCTACTCCTGAGCCTCCCACAAGCCCACAGGAAGAAACATTGCTGATGTTACTTCAGGAATTTGATAATCTTGTTACACATGTGAACAGCAAGATTGTTCCAGAGTCACTAAAATGATTCCCATTTTCCTTTTCACTTGGCACACTCCCAGAGTGCCCACACTTTGTGCATGAACACACTTTGTGTGTGAAACTGATGGATTTAGGAATTCCCTTTCAAAGACCCCTCACTTACCGTGCAGCCTTTGTACAGAGAGATAGCAGGAAAATAAACCCCCTCAAAGATGTCCTTGAAGGCAACTCCTTGGCTGACACCATTCTTGAAGAATATGATCTGAAAAATGAAGGGTTTTCCCACTGATGGTGGCTGTCAGGACACAGCAGCTCTGACAAGATTAATGCCTGCTCCCTTTCACTCAGGCCAGGCACGTGTTGAAGTGACAACAACAACTCACCTGGCTTCCAGGGGCTTGCTTTAGGCTCTTCTCAGCTTTGTCCACAAAATCCTTCTCTTCAAAGTACAAGTAGCTTTTGAATTTGATCAAAGCCTGAAAAAGCAGCAAACAACGTCAGGAACAAGGCCAAAGTCTGTTACCTGTCACCTGTTCAGGGCCAGGTGTGCCTGGTGTTAGAGTACCTGTGAGGAGTGATTCCCACAGCTCAGAGATTTCAGAGTCAGGAGGGGAAGGTGAAAGGAGATGTGGGCAATCCCATCCAGGAGTATTTTGCTTTCTTGAGATCAACACTTTGGGCCTCTCCCCCAGGAACCACAGAGGTACCGAGAGGCAGGATGGGAAGGATGCACGGAAAGGGGCACGAGTGAGGCCACAGCAACTCCTTTTCCAGTTTTCCACCTGCCAATGCTTAATCCAACAGTGAACTTGCACCTCACCTTGTCTTTGTAGGTGTCAGGCAGGGATTTGGCTGTCTCAGTATCCTCTGGAAGGTTGATATAAAACCCCAGAACATCGCCCTGTCCGTAGCCAGAGGAATAGTGTTTCCCTATGGACTGGTGAAACTTGGTTCCCTTTTTGCTGCGCCAGGAGTAGCTGAACTTGTCGTATCCCAGAGGGGCCTGGAGGTTCCCTGTGGAAACAAACCCTTCATGGTGAACACAGCGAGCGTAGCAGGAGCACCTGCCGAGAAATGTTTTGTAAGATTATTTACCCAAGGGCTGTGACCAGCCTAGTCTGGCAGCTGTGTCTGGAGGCATCTCGTCCATGGAGATTTCGAAGTACCAGGCTCCCTTCCGCACGCCGTGCGAGGCCCGCACCATGGAATAGCCCTTCTCCCCAACCACAGTCAGCCTGTCGTCAGAGATCTTCAGCTGGGGAGCTGCAGGGGGGCACACGAGCACACACTTGTCATTTTTAACGTGGTGATGTCAAAAGGCAAGTGAACACGCAGAGGTGGATTTAAGCTCTGCACCTCTAAGCTCTGACTGACAGCGAGAGGTGACTGAGATGCCTCTGGAAGGAAACACAGCCTGCACACCCTAACGAGCTCTGTACCTCGGTCATGCAGCGCCAGGAGGACTCGCTCATACAGGCAGGCTCTGTACAGGTCCCCAGGAATTGGTTTTCCTGCCCAACAGTCCAGCTCAAGCTTTTCTGGGTCAGGGGCATGGGGGTCAGGCTCGGCCAGGATGTAGCGATAGCCGTCCTTGTTGAAGGGGTGCTCCAGAGGGTACCCATGGGGGGGCAGGCGCTGAGCTGCGAACAGCGGATCACTGAAACACAGAAACACCATGCTGGCATCTCCAGGTGCTGTCACTTGTCACCCCTGGACACCCCCCTGCAGAGCTGTCCCTGTGCTCAGGGGCTGCACACTCTGTGTGCAGTCACCAACTGCAAATCATTTATAGCCTGTGACCCATCAGTCACCCATGACATCATCAGTGACATCATAGGAGTGACCCCCAGACACCCACCCAGGGCAGAGACAGCTGGGAGGCAGCTTAGGGCATCACAAGTGCCACTGTCCCTGACTGGTACTCATCCCCGTGCCCATCACCGCCCCATCCCTGTGTCCATCCCCATGCCCATCCCTGCCCCTCCATGGCACCTCTGCTCTCACCTCCGGGTTTTCTTGGCCGTGCCCGTGGTGCCCCCGTCCTGCTGCTTGCGCTTGGCCCCTCGGCCCTTGCCGCTGCCCCCGGCAGCCATTCCCCCTGCACACACAAACCAGCCCCGCTCAGGAGCTGCCAGCGCCAGCGCCCGCCCGCACGGCATCCCCGGGGACAGAGGGGCAGAGCAGCCACACCAAATCAGCTCCTGGGCTCAGGTGCCTTTTGGCCACAGCTACTGTCACTGCCAACGAGCACAGCAAAGCCCACAACTTTCACGTGGCTTCTAGTCAGCTTTTCAGGTGTCTGAATTTGGAGCGGAAGCTAAAGGAGATTGAGCAGCAAAACAAGCTCAATCTGAGCTTTTCAGGTGAGAATTAAGAATCCTTTCTGCAGCAGCACTGGGATCCACTTCAGGGGCATTAATATTATTATTCTTATTATTGGAGATTCCAGTCACAGCCCAAATCTATTTCTGCAGAAGCAGCAGAAACCCAGCCTACAGCACAGCCACCAACCCAGTGACCCTGTGCTGGAGAAACACTGACACCAACCAACAATAAGCACTCAGTGTTCAATTTCCATCTACAAAATAAAATACACCTGAGTTGAGGAAAAATGAAAAGCAAGAGGTGTTTCTCTTCAGTACTACTGACATCAGTTCTGTGATTGAGCAGCAAATCAGTTTGAACTCAGCACTCAGTAATAAAACTGAGTGTAGGAAAAGCTACATGTCAAACTTAATTAAACTAATATCAGCATGTTTTAATAAATTAAATCATACATGCATTTTATCATCCTGCTATTTCCAAAGACATCACTGCTGATTTATAAGGAAAACTATGGAAACTTCATGTACTGTAGATAAACACCTTCACAAACCACATTTGTGTGGTAACTAAAAATCCAGTCAGCTCTTCCATTACCAGCACTCCCTTACAGAGTAAGGGATCCAAACCATCCAGGGAATGCCATATTCTGCACAAACATGACCTGATCCAGCTGCACTCCCTGATTTCAGTGCAGGCAAACATTCAGGCTCTCCAGTTTGTCAGCAATTACTTGCCCAACAAACCATTGCACTGTAAATTTCAGACCAATTGTTTAAGCATTAAAACTACAACACCAAGCCAACTGATAGAGAAAAAAATAAACATAAGTGTAAAATAAATAAACAAAACCTTTAAACCAGTCAAGTAGGGCAGAATATGGCAATTAAAAGCTTCTAACTACTGAGATTAAAGACTGGAATTGCTGGTTTGTATTGAAGTCCAATTGCAATCACATCAGGGCACGCTTTCACTTTTGATTGACTTTGGCTTCCAAGAGAATCGAGCAAGAAAAGCTTTGCAAACAGCAATACTTAAGTTTTAGAAGCTGAAAGATAAATATTCACCTCCCAGAGAGGCTCCACCTGCAAGAACAGAAGTGGCACCACATGTTTGTCAATCTCCCAGAAATGAAACAAAAAACAACCAGTGCATGACATGGAAACAACACACCTGAGATATCTCTAACCTGCTTTAAAAAGACCCAAATACCTCCTGCCTGTACTACTGGGATGTGTTTAATTAAGATTATTAATACATAAACCCGTTAACAGCTCATTTACTGCAGCAAGGCTGCCCTGAGTACCCTCAGCAAGATGGGAAACAGGAAATCTGAATAACTCAAGGAGGTAATTTAAAACCATTCTAGGAGCAAAGTGACAAGCTCAGCCTTCAGCGAGCATCTTGATTTATGTGGTGACAGTAAAGAAAGGGCTGAACCTTCCCAAGACACAAAATTAATCTTTCTATAAAAAGGCACAGTGAGACTGTTCTGAGCATAAGCATAAGCTCAGTTCACAGGACAGTTTAACTGCACAGATGCCCAGAGAACTGGGAAATGCAGCTTAGTCCCAAATACCCAAACCCCCCTGAGTAAAGAACTTGCCATTTAAGCTTCCACTCGTGGACACAGCATTGTTCTGTTTCTGGTTGTCATAGGCTGGACCAATATTGGCAAGATCCTGCAGGAGATCAAAAGCTTTGGTCAAAGGGAACACTCTGAGCCCGCTGGGGCTCCCACCCACTGCTGGCTCACAGCAGAGATCTGCCCCTAGACTGAGCAGAAAGGTACCAGTGGGACCCCCACCTTCCTCCTGTCTCCCATCCCATACCTGGTCTAGAAGCCCAAATTTGGGGTAATCTTCCTCTGGGTCTTTACTGCCTGGGTCTGGATGCTCTTTCACCAGGAACACGTCTCTTTCTTTACACTAAAACAGAGGAGTTTTAGTTACACAGGGTAAGACCACAACAAACTCATTAACAAGTGTTTAAACCCCAGTAGTTCCTATGAATGTGTTAGGTACATCAGCTACCTAAGAAGCATCAGCACCTTCAAGCTCAGCCCTCAGCACACACAGATGTCAGAAACCCAAACTTGTGGGAATTCTTCCACAGATCTACCTTCAACCCTTACCATGGTTTTGACAATATTATTGGGCCAGGTCATTTTCCCAGGCCTCTGCCGTGTTGTCATACACTCCCAGTACTTATCAATAAAGGGGATAATATCCTGTAGGAACAGAAAACATTTGTGTGAGCTCCTCCTCTTGCTGACTAACACCACCAGTGCTGTGAGGTCCCAAAGAGCCAGACCTTATCCTTGGAGAACATTGTTTTGGGGTGCTCGTCCTGGGTCCTCGACTGCCACGTCAGGTTGGCCAGAGCACTAAGGCACATTTCCTTCAGATCTGAGAAACAAAACACCCCAGTTACACTTGGTGGGAAGGTCAGACACCCAGACACAGTGATCGCCCTGAGAAACTGCAAAACCTCCCAAATTCTGTCCTGACTCAGCCCTCCTGAACCAGTTACACCACCTTCATAAATCAGCAGCAAAACATTTTTAGAAGAAGCCACACATGGTTGTAAAAATGGGATTTTGGCTCATTTTCCAGAAGTCTCAGCAGAGCCCACCCAGTGACTTCAGACAAAGCCAAGTCTCCAGGACGATCTTGCAAGGAGCTGTTCCCAAACTCACTGGCTTGCTTCCTCAGGAAATAGGTGTTCCCACTGTGGTGGCACACGTTGCAGTGGAAGCTGTAGTTGGTCATGAAGGGCAGACAGGATCTGGGGAAAAGCAGCTTTGTTAGGGCTGGGTACAGTGTAATTATTGTATCAGGTTAAAGAATCCCAGAATCTGTGAGGTTGGAAAGGCCCTCTGAGACCCCTGAGTGCAGTCTGTGCCCAATCCCCACCTTGTCCCCAGCCCAGGGCACTCAGTGACACCTCCAGCCCTTCTTTGGACACTTCCCCTGCTCCTGTCCCTGTTCCCTGGGAGCAAAGCCCGACCCCCCGGCTGTCCCCTCCCGGCAGGAGCTGTGCAGAGCCACAAGGTCCCCCCTTAACCTCCTTTTCTCCAGGCTGAGCCCCTTCCCAGCTCCCTCAGCCCCTCCTGTTTCTCCAGCCCCTTCCCAGCTCCGTTCCCTTCCCTGGACATGCTTCAGCCCCTCAATGTTCTTCCTGGAATGAAGGAAAATTAATTATTCTTTACTATCCTGGGTTAAGAAACTAATTATTCCAGGTTAAAATCCAGGAATTCCTTCCCTCCCTAAAAGCACAGACATCTACCAGGCTCAGTGGTATTTCATGGGGGTGCCCTTATCATGGACAAAGTTTAATTTACAAAACACACCAGTTCCCAAGTGCTCAAGGACACGGGCAGGTCCTTGAGAGCTCACACTCCAAATACTCCACTTTAAAGCCCCGTGCTGGCCCTGCCAGCCCGGCCATCACCTACGTGGTGTCGATGCCGAAGGTGTCAGCTGTGAACCACTTGGTGCAGATGCCACACTGAAGCTCGATCTCGCCCAGCTGCCGCGTGTTCTCCTCGTCCCCCGAGCCCCCCTGGGCATCCATGGCTTCAGCGCCATCCCCGGCAGCGTCCTGGGAGCAGAGCAGAGCCAGGAATCCAACAGTGCCCGGGGCAGGCAGCACAGGGGCCTGGGCAGGAATCTGCCACCACGGGATTTGAGAGGGAATAAATCTTTCCCCTAACCCACGACCCTGCTGCGAGCAGCCTGGAGATGGTTTTTGGCTGCACACCGCTGGAGATTTAACTCCCAAAGCAATCCTTTACTGGCGCTAAGGGATGCTCTCCCCGGCTGAACCAAGCCCTCCGTGCCCACGGCACCTACCAGCGGCTCCTTCCCGTTGGCCGACTCGGTCTCCAGGGCCGCGCTGGCATCGACCATGGCGGCGTCCCCCCTGCCAGGGCACAGAAGTCAGAGCGGAGCCCGCCCCCGCGCTCCGGGGCACGGCCGGGACCCGGGGCCTGGCGGGACCCGGGCCGAGGGAGCCCCGGAGCCGCCCGGGGAGGGAGGGCCGGGACCCCATCCGCGTTCCCATGGTAACGGGGCCAGGTCCCGCGGAGCCCGTACGGCCCGGGAAGCGCGGGGCTCCCAGGGGCCCGCCCAGGGAGGGACATACCCGGTCTCGGCGTCGGTGGCGGGCGGCTCTGGCGGGGCCGGGGGCTCCGGGGCCGGGGGCGGCTCCGGGGGGGGCTCGGCGCCCTCGGCCGCCGCTGCCGCCGCCATGTTCGCGCCGCTGCCGCGAGAAGCGCGGGGATCTCGCGAGACTCGGCGGGCGCGGGGGGCCGGGCCCCGCCGGGAGCGCGCCCCCTGCCGGCGGCCGCCGGGAGCGCGGCGCGGGGAGGCGTGACGTCACTCTGCGCGGCCGTGACGTCACGGGCGCGGGGCTGACATCGGGGGCACGAACCGGGAGCGGGTCCCGGTGCCCCGCGGGAGAACTGAGCGCCTTTCCCCCCGGGAAGGACGAGTGTATCCTCTCTTGGCGGGACTGGACCCCCGCTGGCACCCCCGCCCCAGAGATTGGAGGCCACGGGTGCCCCCGGTCCTGCTCCCCTCGCCAAGGAGCGCCGCGGGACTGACCGGGCTGGGGATGTGCCCGGGCCGCTCGCCATCAGCAGTCCCGGGCTCTGCGGGCTCTGGGGACAGCGGTGGCTTTCGCACAGCGCGTGGGTGGCTGCCCCCAACCCCCAGCCACAGGGACAGAGGGACAGAGAGGGGTGGTGGGGACGAGCCCAGGAGGGACGGAAGGACAGATGGACGGGGAGAAAGTGAACTGGAGGAATGCAGGGATGAGGCAAGGATGGATGGATGGATGGATGGATGGATGGATGGATGGATGGATGGATGGATGGATGGATGGATGGATAAGGCTGGAGGCAGCGGGGGAAGGATGGGGAGAAGGAGAGACGGAGAAAGAGTAGGGTGGGGGACGAGGGCGAGGGAACGGGGAGGGATGGCCGGGAGGTAGATGGGGGTGGAGGGAAGGGAGGACAGAGATAGAGACGGAGGGATGGGAAGAGGGACGGGGAGAAGAGGGGAGGGGGCTGTCGGGGAGGGGGGTGCCGGGGCCGCCCGGGGCGGCGCTCGGGGCCGCTGTACAAATAGGGCGGCTGCGGGTGGCCCGGGCAGACATGCGGGTCCCGCTCAGCTCCGTGCCCGCGCTGGCGCTCTGCGCCTTAGCCCTGCTCCGCCTGGGCTGTGCTCCGACCCGGGCGCTCACCTGGGCACCGACCGGAGCGTCCCCCCGGGCGCTCACCTGGGCACCGACCGGAGCGTCCCCCCGGGCGCTCACCTGGGCACCGACCAGAGCGTCCCCCCGGGAGCTCACCTGGGCACCGGCCCGCGCCCCGCCGCGCTGTCCCCCGCTGATGCTGCAGCTGTTCCGCGCCCCTCCCGCCCCGCTCCGCGCCGCCGCCGCCGCTGCTCTCAGCCTCTCCCCGCACGGTGAGTGGGGCCGCGGACATCCCTGTCCCGGGACCGGCACCGTCCCTGAGCCTCCCTGTCCCGGGACTCGCACTATATCCCAGGATCAGCAGAGTCCCCCCTCCCGGGATTGCCGCTGTCCCCGAGCCTCCCTGTCCTGGGACCAGCGCCATCCCCGGGACCTGCGCTGTCCCCATGCGTCCCTGTCCAGGGATCCCCACTGTCCCGGGCATCCCAGCCCTGCCTGAGGCTCTGGCTGGCTCTCAGGTGGATCCAGCTGCTTTCTCCCGACCCTCAGGCTCCCAGGGCGGGGCTGGTTCCCGGCAGCAGGCGGGGGCACCGTCCCACCCCCTGCTCTGGCACCCCTGGCGCCGCTCCCCTCACCGTGCCCTTGGCTTTCAGGCTCCCTGCAGAACGGCTCCCGCTGGGCGCTCTCCTTCGACATGTCCTCCCTGTCCAGCAGCCAGGAGGTGAGTCTGGCTCAGCTCCGAGTCCGCCTGCCCGGCCTTTCCCGAGCCCACAACGTCTCCCTGGACATCTACCACAGCCAGCGGCGCAGGTGCCGCCCAGACGGAGGCTGCGCCCACCAGCTCTTCCTGGGCACCGTGGCTGGCAGCCCCTCTGCCACCCAGGCCTCCTGGAAAGTCTTTGAGGTCACCAACCTGCTGCGGGCCTGGCTCCACCAAGCCGTGCTCGCCGGGCACCAGAGCCCCGCGGGACGGGGGCGGTGGGAGGTGAGCGGCTCGGTGCCCACCGCCGCCCCGGGAGACACCGGCAGCGGGGACCCAGCGCTGCCCCAGGACGTGGCAGACAGCGTCCTGCTGCTCGTCTTCTCCAAGGACAAGTCTCCAGGGGAGCACAGCCTCATCAGGACAGCGGAGACCTCGAAGTACATCATGCGGGACAGCGGCTCGCGGGGCGCGGGGGCGCGGCGGCAGCGCAGGAACAGGATGGAGAGGCAGCGGATCAAAGCGAGCGGCGCCGCCGCCGCCCCGCGGGAGCAGGGCCGGGAGCAGGGCCGGCCGCTGTGCCGGAGGGTGGACATGGTGGTGGATTTCGAGCAGACGGGCTGGGGCAGCTGGATCGTGTACCCCAAGAAGTACAACGCCTACCGCTGCGAGGGGCTGTGCCCCTCCCCCGTGGACGAGACCTTCAAGCCCACCAACCACGCCTACATCCAGGTAAGAGGGGTGCTGCCCCCCGCATCCCCCGAATCCGCCGCGCCCCACACCCCAACAGAGAGATGTTCTGCCCTTCCCGTGTCTCCCACAGAGTTTGCTGCAGCTCTACAAGCCCAACCAGGTGCCGTGTCCCGCCTGCTCCCCGGTGAAGATGAGCCCCCTCTCCATGCTCTACTACGAGAAGGGCGAGATCGTGGTCCGCCACCACGAGGACATGATCATCGAGGAGTGTGGCTGCAACTGAGGCACTCGGTACCCGCCAGGAAGGTGCCCAGAAGTGCCCCAAGGACCCACGAGCACTACACAGAGCCAGGTGTCTCTGAAGCCCCGCGGGCTGGCACAGCCCTGGCTGGCACAGGAGCTGGGGAGCAGCGGGTGCCCGGCAGTTCTGCTGCACTGCACGGCCACAGGGCCTGGCTGGATCCAGGCTCCACGTGGAAAAGGCCACCAGCCACCTCCCTGTGGCTGCACCCCGCGTTTACCAAGGAGCTGGAGGCTGCCGTGTGTGGGACAGAGGCAGGAGCTGAGGTGCAGGGCTGGGGCACGGCTCCCTGCCATGACACGGCTCAGGCAATGCTGCTTTTCCCAGCCATGGGAATCATCAGGAGCCACGGGTTCTCAGGACCCTGCAGCTCCAGTGTCTGACCGTGCTGAGCATACACACCACTGGGATTTTCAATCTCCCCTGGGGTTGAGGCGTTTCTCCTAAGATTTCTATTGTATTTCTATTAAAACTGTCAGATTTCTATGACAACTCAGACAAGTGAATGTAGTAGCCAATGTCCAGAGCCCCAGCTGGCAGATCCAGGTGGGCAGCTGTTACAAACAAGTAACCACAGCTCTGCTCGAGCCTTTTCCCCCTCATTGGATGGGCTGGTAGTGAAAAGGTCACAGCTGTACAATTCATCAATAAATTATATCTATTAAAAATGCCCATTGGGTTCAGCTGATTTTTGCTGTTGATGGCGTGCCAGGGTGTGAGTGTCCCCTCCTCTGTGTCCCCTCTGTTGTACCCAGAGCTCCTCCCTGCTCTGGCTGCAGCAGGTGGGCTCTGGAACTACCAGAGATAGGGGTCCCCCCAACGATGCAAGAGATGCTGGAAAGCTCCAAAGCTCACCTGAGATAAGGACGAAGCTGTTCCCACCCTGGGTTGCTCAAGAGCAAGGGAGGCACCTGCAGGCGTGGAAGGGGAGGCTGAAGGGATTTTCCTCCTTTATTTACCCCTCGGAGATAAGGCAAGGGCCGTGCCCTGTGAGAGCAGGGAATCCTAAGCCGTGTGACACGGGCACCATCGGGAGGAGTGCTGGGGCTGGGGGCGATGCCGGGGTCCTGAGAGCCCCGAGGTGACCGTGTCCTCCTGCATGGCAGCCTCGGGGAGGGGGGATCAGTCCGGGTTTGGCAGCCCCGGGGAGGGGGGGATCAGTCCGGGTTTGGCAGCCCCGAGGAGGGGGATCAGTCCGGGTTTGGTTAGGGTTGGCAGCCCCGAGGAGGGGTGATCAGTCCGGGTTTGGCAGCCTCGGGGAGGGGGGATCAGTCCGGGTTTGGGCAGGTTTGGCAGCCCCGAGGAGGGGGGATCAGTCCGGGTTTGGCAGCCCCGGGGAGGGGGGATCAGTCCGGGTTTGGCAGCCCCGGGGAGGGGGGGATCAGTCCGGGTTTGGCAGCCCCGGGGAGGGGGGGATCAGTCCGGGTTTGGGCAGGTTTGGCAGCCCCGGGGAGGGGGGGATCAGTCCGGGTTTGGCAGCCCCGGGGAGGGGAGGATCAGTCCGGGTTTGGCGGCCCCGGGGAGGGGAGGATCAGTCCGGGTTTGGCAGCCCCGGGGAGGGGGGATCAGTCCGGGTTTGGCAGCCTCGGGGAGGGGGATCAGTCCGGGTTTGGCAGCCCCGAGGAGGGGGGATCAGTCCGGGTTTGGGCAGGTTTGGCAGCCCCGAGGAGGGGGGATCAGCCCGGGTTTGGCAGCCCCGAGGAGGGGGTATCAGTCCGGGTTTGGGCAGGTTTGGCAGCCCCGGGGAGGGGGGATCAGTGCGGGTTTGGCAGCCTCGGGGAGGGGGGATCAGTCCGGGTTTGGCAGCCCCGGGGAGGGGGGATCAGTGCGGGTTTGGCATCCCCAGGCTCACAGCTGGACGGGGACACGACTCACGCCTGGGCACCCCCGGGCAGCAGAGGGGACGGGCGGGACCCCAAGCCCTGGTGGCCCTGGGCCAGCGGCCACCCCCAGCCCGCCCCTCCTGGGAGCAGCGGCCCCCATTCCACATCCCAGCCCGGGCTGATTATCCCCAATCCACATCCCGGGCGGCGGATAAACAAAGCGTGTCTGCTGCTCCCCCGCCGCAGCGGGCCCTCCCCGGGGCCGCTTCCATATTCCAACAGCTTTCACACCGCCACCATCCCGTCATTAGAGGGTCATTTGCAGGAGCTGTCAAGGGTGGGCCGGGGGCGCGGGGCTGACCCCCGGCAGGAGGCAAAGCAGGAACCCGGGTGATGTAAAATCACACTATTTTGCCTCTTTCTGCGCAGTTTTGCTACTGCTGCTCACAGAGGGTTCCAAAGCAGGAGGATTCAGTCCCCCAAGCCCCCCCCGGACCCCCGCCCCGCCGGGTGCTGTATCTCTGCCATCTGTGCCCCTCCGCCGGGTGCTGTATCTCATCTCTGCCGTCTCTGCCCCTCCGTCACGCCTGCCTGGAATCCAGCAGCGGGTTCAAAAAGTTGTGTCGGGGCAGGGGGAGGCAGCAGCCGTTCCCTGGGAAGAGCAGGGTGGAAAAATAAAGGCTGGGATTCCAGGGCTGTAAGGAAAACATCAAAGTGCGGACAATGACAATAAAGTCGGGTTTAGGCGAGGATCTGCCGGCCAGCCGGGCTCTGCTAAGCTCGGGCTAGGAGGGGGGACCTGCCCTGAGCAGGGAGAGCTCTGGCTCTGCTCCTGCCCCAATCTACATCGGCTGGGGGACACAGGAGCCCAGACACGAGGACAATAAAGTGGGGGGACAGCCCCAGTCCTGCCCACGAGCCTTCAGCATCCCAGGGCTGGGGGATCAGGCAGGTTTGTGCTCTGGGAAGGGCTGGCTCGGCCGGGGGACAGCAGGCACAGATTACTTTGGACACATGAAAAGGAAAGAGTGAGAACAAACAGAGTGAGGGTGGTATTTGTACAAATGGTGCCTTAAAGCACGAGCTGGGTCAGGCAGGTGGCGTTTGTCCGTGACTGGGACACGGGGCAGGACACGGGGACATGGAGTGGGACACAGGGACACCGGGTGTGCTGCTCTGCCTGCTTGAGACAAAAAGGGGCTGGGATGGGAAATGCAAGGACAAAGCCAACTTGTGCCTGGACCTCCCCGGAGCATCCCAGCTGTGCCTCAGCCACCCACGACTGCCTCCCTCCCTCCCACTGCGCACAACTGGGCTCAGGCCGTGCAAAAAGCAGCTCCTCGGCCTGGGAGAGCAAGTGTTGGGTGAGGAACCGAGCCTGGGTGTGCAGCGATGTGCCCTGGAATGCTGAGCTGCTCCTGGCAGGGCTGGGGCAAGCTTGGAGAGCTGTAAATGTGAACGCATGAGGGAGATGTGCCCAAAACCGTCTGGCTGAAGGATGCAGCAGCTGGGGCTGTGAGGGGGAAGGGAGGGAGTGAAGGAGCTGAGCAATGGGATGCTGAGACCACTTGGTCCCACACCACGGGTGGAAAGGTTTAAGGAATGGGTTTGGGACAAATTGCAGCAGAGCAGATGTGCTCTGTGCAAAATGGAACTGAGTTTATGAGCTTTTTTGAGATCAGTAAGCAAAGATTTAATTAAAAATAAAATAGAAATAAGGAAAAGTGTTGCTATCAGGACAACTTTGAACAAAAAAATGTCTCTGAGGGACATGACATCTTTATTTGAGTAATTTTTGGTTACCATACTGTACACTTCCATGCTTGAATAAATATGAACAGCATAAGGCAGCATTTAACACCTCTTATTATCATGTTGTGATAACATCCCCTCATCACCTCGGGGCTCTGGTCAGGCTCTCTGTGCCCCCACAATGGTCCCAGAGCAGATGTGCACATCCCCTCATCCCCTCATCACCTCGGGGCTCTGGTCAGGCTCTCTGTGCCCCCACAAGGGTCCCGATGCACCCATGGCCCCAGGGCCTGCACCGAGAACCCAGCAGGACCCCGGTGACACCTGGCCAGGTGTTTCACAGGGTTTCCTCCCTCCCTCTGTCAGAGACACCTGGTGCTTTGATGCTCCCACATCTGCATAAGCTGCAGATACCGATGCAAAGCTGCCAAAGCTGCCGGGACACAGACAAAGCATTAACACCTCCAGCACGTGTTACCTCTCCTGCAGGTGGCAGGAATGGCATTTAAGAGCATTACCTGCAATACCTGACACCCCCAAAATCCCAGGCAGCCACTTCTGTACCAGCACCAACACCACAAGGCTCCAGCTCCAACAGCCATGGCTGGTCGAGGCTGAAATCAGCTCATTTCTCCCCAAAACTGCCTGGACATGCAGGGATGGCACCTCAGGGGACCCTAAACTGCCTGGATGTGCACCTTGGGGATCCCAAACCTGCCTGGATGTGCAGCATGGGATGGCACCTTGGGGATCCCAAACCTGCCTGGATGTGCAGCTTGGGATGGCACCTTGGGGATCCCAAACCTGCCTGGATGTGCAGCCCTCAGCTTGGGGGATCCCAAACCTGCCTGGATGTGCAGCTTGGAGGATCCCAAACCTTCATGGATGTGCAGCTTGGGATGGCACCTTGGGGATCCCAAACCTGCCTGGATGTGCAGCATGGGATGGCACCTCAGGGGATCCCAAAACTGACTGGATGTGCAGCTTGGGGGATCCCAAACCTGCCTGGATGTGCAGCTTGGGATGGCACCTCAGGGGATCCCAAAACTGACTGGATGTGCAGCTTGGGGGATCCCAAACCTGCCTGGATGTGCAGCATGGGATGGCACATCAGGGGATCCCAAACCTGCCTGGATGTGCAGCCCTCAGCTTGGGGGACCCCAAACCTGCCTGGATGTGCAGCCCTCAGCTTGGGGGACCCCAAACCTGCCTGGATGTGCAGCTTGGGATGGCACCTTAGGGGATCCCAAACCTGCCTGGATGTGCACCTTGGGGGATCCCAAACCTGCCTGGATGTGCAGCCCTCAGCTTGGGATGGCACCTTGGGGGACCCCAGGGTCACCAGCATCCCGTGTCCCACCAAACCCACAGTCCTGGGTGACACAGGGACACTGCCCAGACACACAGGTCAGGGAGGGTGACAGCCAGTCCTGCTGAGGGCCCTGTCCAGGAGCTCACCAAGGGCCCCATCAATCCAACCCTTCCCACAAAGCCACAGCAGAGTGGTAATTCCTCATTTGGGTTGGGACTGCAGGAGAATCCCCAGCACAAGCACAGGGGCTCATCCCTGCAGAGCCTGCCCAGACTGTCAGGGCCATTTCAGCAGTGGGGGAACTTTGGGGAAATTACCATCAACACAGGAAGTTTTCCTAAACCTAAAACTGCAGCTGCAGTCCAGCAGTGCCATTTTGAAGCAAAACCAATTTAGCACAGAAAAAAGTCAGTCCCAGCTGCAGCAGCTCCTCTCTAAACCATCCTCAGAACCTAACTGGTGCAGCTGAGACTGATAAAGTCACACCTGAGGGCAATAAAATTTGGATTTGTTCCCATTAAGGTTTCAGAGAAACCCTTAAATCTTATCTTAGAGAAATGCAGGTTTATCTGCAGCAATTGCTTTGTTCTGTTACTCATTATTGAGGGTTTGCATATCATAATGTCACCACTGAGCATCATTAGCAGATATTTAAATGCTATCTGCCAAAGCTGGTCTGCACAGACACTCCCTGTGGTTTGGGAAGTCTGAAGTTCAGGATTCTCCTCCTGTGAGGTGCCTCCACCCCCCAGCAGTAACACAGCAATGCCTTACAGACTGTCCAGGCCACATGTATCAAACCTCACGGAGGCTAAAAATAAAGATATTTGCTCTGGGGACCCAAACTGGACCCTCCCACAGCAAAATGATGAAAATTCCCCTCTCAAACTCAGACTGACTTTGTTTCTAAGCCTCTTCCCCAAAGCTCTTCTCCCTACCCACCACAGGATAAAAAAGAGAAGCAGGGGTAAAGCAGCAGGGAAATTCCATGATCCAAATTCCTGGGTTTGTGATTCCATGGATCACAAACCCAGGCTAGCACATGCCACAGAGAATTGCAGTGCAGGCTCCTTCCTCTCCCTGGCAGGGCAGCTCAGCCAGGAGCCCTCCAAGAGCCTCCAGCTGAACTGAGCCCAAACACTCCCACCTGCAGCTCAGCCAGGCAGGCACTGGAACACAACTGGTGACAGAACCTTCTGGAAGCACTCAGGGGACAGGTGTTGTCTCTGTTCTGGGGGCAGATTTGGCAAACCAAAACTCCCCCAGGGACCAGGGATGCTTGGCCCAGCCCCAGCAGCACAGGAGGCACCACTGAACACCTCAGGCTGGCAGTTTCTTGCTGAAATAAGGGACAGAAGCCACATTTATTGCATTCATCTCCACACCAGGAGACCTCACATGATTTTTATTTCTCCCTTATATTGCATTTCCGTTACTGTTACAGTATTAAAATGATTAACAAAAGCATGAAACTGGAACCAAAACCAAGGGGGGAGAGTGTCTCCTGCAGCACCCCTGGCCTGGCCCCTGGAACAGGACACGCTCTGCTCTCCTGAGGGAATCTGCCTTTCCCAGAGCAGGAAGGCACTCAAGGCATGGCTGCTGTAAGCCTGGCTGGTGGGAATCCTCCAGACAAGTCCTGCTGCTCCACTGGGTCACTCCAGGCAGGTGGGTTAGATGTCCATGTCAAACTGCTCTTCCTCACCTGCTGGGAGGGACAAAACCACGGGTGAGGCTCCAGAATTCCACATTAAATACCAAAGATTTCAGGGAAGGAGTGGCTGTGCTTCAGAAATGGGGTGGTTTGGGTTCAAAAGCTGCATTCAGGCAGCAGGGTTGGTGTGAAAATCCTCTTGTGAAGCTGTGGTAAAGGTGTCACTGCTGGGGGGTCTCCCTCAGACATACCAGAGCAGGGCAGAGAAAATGCCCTTTAAATAATCAGTTCTTCCCCTTGGATTTCCTTGTAACAAAGAATGGAAAGAACCACACTGAGGACAGAACCCAGCCAGGCACATTTCACAGCTGTTATCCCACAGCCTGACAGCCAGGAGCTGCTCCTGAGGACAGGGATTCTCTGGCAGAGCCCCAGCCCAGCACCCAGCCTGCATTTCAGGGGGTCCCTTGAGCCACTTCAGGTGACAGCATGAGGCAATCCTCACTCTGGAAAGGTTTTACTTGCAGCAAGCACACAACAAGAGCCTTTGGATCTTTATTTTTAGAGAGAGAAGATAAATACTTGCACTTGATAGGTTCAGATTGCATCAAAAAATAACCTCAAATAACTTTAAAAACAATTTTTCGAGGCAACATTGGCTCATGTTGCTGCAGCAGGACCTCACAGAAGTGTCCCTGTCACAAAACAGGGTCAGAAACAGGCAGGAGGAATTTACCACTCAGGCTGATATTAAAAACCTGAGTAAATCCTGCTCTGAATTGCAACTTGAACCTCCAGCAGCTGCAGCACAGCCCAGCTCAGGGAGAGGCAGCAGCAGCTGCCCCTCTGTTCTCCACAGGGCTCCAAATCCAACAGCAGCTTCCCAAAGGCTGAATTAATGGAATCATATCAAATTACACCCCCAAACTGCAAAAGTCACGTTGCTGGGGACCACAGCAGGATCAAACAACTGCGAGACCCTTGCTGCCCTGTGACACTGAGCCCACTGTGACTTTCCAAGAAGTTACTGGAGAATTGACCACGTTTCCTGGGAACCTCCTGGCTCCACTCCAGCTCTGGAACTTCTAGGAACCAGCAGAGCTCCTGAGGGGCTGTTGGGCTTCTGCTGCCTGCACTCACCTGCGCTCACTTTCTCCTCACAGCTCTGGACGTGGTGGTTTTCAAGCTTCAGCTCCTCCACGCTGGGGCTGGTGACGCCTGGAATGTCGGGAAGGTCGGAGGGAGGGGTCTTGGCACCCGGAGAATTGCGGCATTCCATCAAGAACTGTCTGTCATAAATTATCCTGGTACCTGGGGGGACAGCACAAGCTCAGCACTCCATCATCTTTAAGGTCCCTTAGAGCCCAAAACGCTCAGGGATTGGATATTTAAGTGATAACTGTGATGCAGCACTTCAGTTTCCAGAATTCTGGGTGCACTGCCACTAAAGGTGACACATCAGGTACCCAGCACAGGGCTCCAAACCCCTGGCAGGGGCTGGAAGCAGCAGATCCAAGCCCTCCCACCTCGCTCAAGGTCACACCAGCCCACAGAGCAAAGAGAAAACTGAATTTAATTCCCACTCATGGCCAGAAGCGGGGCTGAAAGCTGCAGGTGGACACACAGCAGGGCAGGGCCGTGTCCCTCTGAGCTCTGCCCAGCAGGAATTCCTGCGTGGGCACTCCCCTTGGCACAGCAGCACTTACACACACCTTGCTCAGGGCTTACACAGATGGTTAATGCTCCAAGGCTTAACCAGGAACCACCCCTCCAGCCAACCACGCTGAGCTCCAGGCGTGGATTTCTAGGAACACCACTGAACACCCTGTTCCTTATAAAGGAATTTCATGGAAACTGCTCAAAAACCACAGGCAGAAAAGGGATCCCTCCAAACAGCCCACAGCCTTAAGCCAGCAAGGGCTGGAAAACAGTGTTTGCTTCCCAAGAGGAGGCTGCACACCCCTCTGGATCAGGTGTGTCCTGCTCTGCTCCTGTTCCAGCCACAGGGAAAGGGACTTGCCCTTGTGCCCTCCCCAAAAGTGTTAACTAAAGTACACACGTGTGGGCAAACAGCTCCTGCCACCATCTGTCCTGGAATAACCAACTCCCTTTGGTTTGAACACTGTAAATATACAATAAATCCATAAAACAACACGTCCAGCAGCTGTGCTCCTATGGAGTTCTGCCAGGGAGTTCTCAAAACACCGAAAAACTTCTCACTGATGATTCTGAACTCCAGTCCTTTCAGGAGGAGGATCCATCCCTACAGTCAGCTGGCTGGGAGAGGGGTGTTAAATTCCTGGGAAGCTCCAGGAGGAGGACAGGGATTCCTGGAACTGCAGCTCTGTACCAGCACTGGGAGCACTGAGCTTCCACCTTCCTCCAACAACCTCGTGCCCAGAGCTCCTGAAAGCCAGGGGGATGTGGCCAGCAGGAGCAGGACAGGACACACAGCTGGAGCAGGACACCCTGGGCAGGACAGGACATCCAGCCTGGGCTGTCACAGGTACCAAGAGGCTCCTGCACCCACCCAGAGCCACATTCCCCCAGCTCTGGGTGCTACCAGGGTGTGTTTAGCAGGAAAAGCTACACACCACGGGATGCTCTGCTCCCTGCAAGCCCCCCAGCCCCCTGTGTCTGTCCTCCAGCAGCTCTGAGTCCTCTCTCCCTCCAGCACCCAGCAGGGCCGGGCAGCACACGGTGTCCCCAGCACAATGTCCCCAACACGGTGTCCCCGGGCGGGCTGGGACAGCCCTGGGCACTGCCAGGTGGGCACACCCCGGTCACAAATGCAGCCCAGCTTCTCCTCCTGCTCCAAACACCCAGGAAATCCCCGGGGACAAAGAGCTGCCAGCCCCAGAGGGCTCCTTACTGCGCGCTGCTAATTGCTCATTTCATTTCTGCTCTGCTAATTGCTCATTTCATTTCATTATTTCTGCTGTGCTAATTGCTCATTTCATTTCATTATTTCTGCTGTGCTAATTGCTCATTTCGTTTCATTATTTCTGCTGTGCTAATTGCTCATTTCATTTCATTTCTGCCGCGTTACTCACGGCTGGGCAAGGCTCCCACACCTGACCACTGCTCCTGCAGGTGCTGCTGGAGCCTTCAGGGATTTGCTGCTTCCAGAGCAGGGAAGGCACGGCCAAAACCACCCCGAACCCCGGCTGTTCTGCACACACCGGCCCGGTGATTCAGCAGTGTCACTTCCCCTTCTCCCCGCGATTTAACCCCTGCAATCCTGCGGGACAACAACCCCTCCCACGGTTTGTTCTTCTGGCTTCACCATTCCTGCTGCTCGCACCCAGCCGGACAGGGATGCAGGGGGGAGATTCTACAAGGTGTGGGAAAAAAAAATCATCCCAAAATCACCCCAAGGCCCGGCTCGGGGGCAGCAGAGGCTGCTGGAACTCCCCCCACTGACCCTGTGCCACCATCTGGAGCTGCAGCCGCTTCTCTCGGGGCCAAGCTGCCAAAAATGGAGGGATGGGGACACAAAACCTCTCTGATAGAGGAACCCTTGGCACAGCCAGTTTATTACTCTTACTTGAGGACAAGTCCCTACAGGAGGTTCCTCTCCTGGCGGCTCTGGGACTGCCCAGGACAGCAAAGAGGGAACGAGCCCATGGCGTGTTTGCAGCAGCAGCAGAGCACTGTGCCTCCAGAATTTAGAGCAGTTTGGGACTGGAAATAAAGAAAAAGGCCCCAGGGTTTGCTGGCTGACAGGGAAAACAGCAAATATTAGAGTTTAGAATTAATCAGTAACCACGGGGAGGCCGAGGCTGCTCCCTGCGAGGCTCCCGAGGCGCTGCCGTGCTCCCCAGCACGGAGCCCCGGGCAGGCGCTGTCCGCCCGCCCCGGCACCCCAAAGCTCCACCGAGCCCCGGCACCGGGCGGGGGCTCCCGGTCGCTGTCCCGGGACAGGACGGGAGCGCTCCCCGCCCCTGCTCAAACCGAGCCCTCCCTCCCCCGCTGTCCCCAGCACGGCCCGGCGCTCACCGCCCGGCGTGGTCCCGAACACGGTGCCCCCCGGCGTGGTGCTGTAGTCGCCGGGCGGCAGCGGGGCCCCGTCGGGCAGGGCCAGGCACTTGCCGGGGCCCGGGATGTCGCGACTGGGCGTCTGCCCGTGGCAGCAGCGGCCCGACATGACGGGGACGGGACCGGGACCGCTAGCGCGACCGGGAGCAGCACCAGCGCTGCCGCTGCCGCCGCCGCCCGCCCGCCGCTTCCGGCTCTGGCCACGCCCCTTCCGCCGCGGGAACGGGACGGGGCGGGGCCGGGAACGGGCGGGGCGCAAGTGGTGGGCGGGGCTCACTGTGAGTGGGAGTGGTTTGATGGAAGGGGGCGTGGTTATGCTAATAGTAGTGGGTCAATTAGGAGGCGGGGTTTAGCCCGGACAGGGGTGGGGCTTAACGCTAAACGGGCGGGGGCTGGGCGGGATCCCCGACCGGTCCCCTTTTCCTCCCTTTTCCTCCCGTTTTCTCCTTTTTTCTCCCTTTTTTCTCCCCTTTTTGCCTCCGAGGCATCCCCGGCCTGTGCATCCCGCTTTTGGGGTCGCGCTTCCCCCTGCCCGGCGGGGACCCCGCAGAGCCCCGGGGGTGCTGACGGCGCTGCCCCTCCGTGCCCGCCCGTGGCCGCGCTGGGAGGTCCGGGGGTGCCGTGGGAACGCCGCGGGGACAGATGTGTGCCCGGCTGCCCCCATCCCAAATGGCTCTGCCTCCCCCGAGGGGCGGGCGACAAACGCGGGAGGAGCCGGGGGGCCACACACGGCTCCGGCGCCCCCCACGCCGCATCCCCGGGCATGCTCCGGTGGGGCTGGAGCTGTGGGAAATAGGGTTTGCCTCAATACTTTATGAAAGATCTAAAGAGCAGCTCAAGTGCGGTGCGGGGGGCGCAGAGTCGGCGGGGAGGGACCCCCGGGCTGGAGGACCCAGGGATGAAACCCGGCGTGAAACCCCTCCGGACATCCTTGGCACCACCCTGCTCACGGGTACTCTCTAGAAAAAGCCCTTCATGGTTCCCTGCTCCTCCAGCCATGGCCACAGGGCTCTGCTGGCCCTCACCGGCCACCGGTCCGGTGCTGACATCTGCTGACGGCCGGGATGCCAGGGACCGGGCTGCGTTCCAGCGCCGACACCGCCTGTACCGCAGCACCGCGGGGTCACCGGGGCTGCGGCAGGGACTGACCCCGGCCCGGGGGCTGCTTGAGGCTGCTCCCTGCTCCGGGCCGTGTTGGGACACTGTGGTATTTTCAGGGTCCCCACGACGAATGAGGAATTGAGAATCTGACCCTATGTTCTTAGAAGGCTAATTTATGATTTTATTTGTAATATGTTAAATAATGCTATAGTAAAACTATACTAGAGAATAGAGAAAGGATGCAGACAGAAGGCTACAAAGAATGATAATGAAAACTCGTGGCTGCTTCCAGTGTCCCGACACAGCTGTAAGGCGATTGGTCACTAAATCATAACAATTCACATGAAATTAATCAAATAACCAACAACCTCGAACCACATTCCAAAGCAGCAAAACACAGGAGAAGCAATGAGATAATATAATTTTCCTTTTTGCCTGAGGCGTCTCAGCTTCCCAGGAGAAGAAATCCTGGCGAAGGCATTTTCCAGAAAATACGACAGTGACAGGACACAGCAGCCCAGCCCGGCCCAAACCATCGCCCCGGCTCCAACAGATGGAGCTCGGCAGCCACGCAGGCTCCGGACCCTGCCCGGGGCCACCCTCATCCCGCGGGTCCTGCGGGTCCCCGGGGAGCGCTGAGCCTTTCCTGGGGGGCAGCACTTCGGTGTCCAGAGCAGCGGTGTCTTGCCAGGCTGGAGATGGATGGGGCTGTTTCTGCCCCCCAAAGTCCTGTGGGACCCCAGGCAGGCAGCGGTGACCCCAGTAAGCCCCAGGGGCCCGGGCAGGCTGCGGTGCCAAGCCGGCAGCTCTCGCCCTGTGCCAGCTGCTGAATCGATTAGTGGGCACTGGGGCAGGAAAACAACATTTCCTGCGTGGAATGACATCAGCAGTGACCC
The DNA here is from genome assembly GCF_027477595.1 of Haemorhous mexicanus. NCBI lineage: Eukaryota > Metazoa > Chordata > Aves > Passeriformes > Fringillidae > Haemorhous > Haemorhous mexicanus. Next base: position 2,713,907 of record NC_082370.1, on the reverse strand, counting down.
CCAACCCAGAGAGGCTGCCGCTGCCATTTCCTCCTCCTGCTGGAGAACGGACCGTGGTGGGGTCAGGGACTGGGGAAGGTCAGGGTTTAGGGCACATCCTGGCTGGGGCAGAGCCCTGCCACGGTGTCACCCTCGCGGTGCTCCCGGCAGCACACAGGGGACAGGGACAGGGACAGGGACAGGGACAGGGACAGGGACAGGGACAGGGACAGGGACAGGGACAGGGATCCTCCTGGCCCTGACAAGAGCTCCAGCTGCCTGGAGCTGCCTGCAGGCAGGGAAGAGACGTTGGGTGCTCTCCCACCCACACCACCAGCACCCCCGGGTTACAGAGTGTTCCTCTCCAGGGCATTTTATCTGCCCATTCCACGGGCAGCTCCCGGGACTGGAAAGCCCTTTGTCATCCTCATGTGATACGGAGTTATCGCATTGTTGCCTTCTAAATCGGGAGCAGAAGTGCTCTCCGAGGTGTCAGCGCTGCCTTTGTTCCTGCCCTGCTTTGGGTCCCTGCGAGCTGGGCAGGGCTGGCTTTGGGGAAGGGCTCACCACGCTGGGAGGTCCTGGGGCAGAAAATGTGCTTTATAAGTCATGAAATGCCCCTGCCCCTGGTGTGAGAGCAGCCCTGGGGAGGGCAGCAGGGGCAGGGGGCCATCACTGGCGCTGCCATCGCTGGCCCCACCTGCACCGAGCTGTGATTACAGGAAGGTTTGCTGAGACAGGAAGGGAATAACCCGAGGGAAGGATAAACTCCTGCCTGGTGTGCTGGCAGCTTTCATCTCGCCCCATCCATCACCTCCTGTTTGGGTGGCTCCCGCGTGGGAAGGCTCATCCCCAGCCCCCTCCGCATCCCACCCCTCCCCTGGAGGACTGGGGACCCCACTGCAGCCCCGTGAAGGACGGGGGGAGGATGGACCCCACGGCAGTGAGGATGTCCCAGTGCCGCGGCATTTCCACCCCATCCCTCGGTGTTTACATTCCCCTCCGATCGCGGCTGGCGATAAGGACAGACCCGGACGAAGCCGCGTCCCTGCTGCCCGCCCGAGGGCTGCTGGTGCAGATAAAGGTTGCCCCATAAACAAGCCCATCCTGCCTTTGGGAAGGGCATCTCCGCCGGCCCCAGCCCTGAGCAGGAAACCCTGGCTGGAACGTCCCCGGGATTGCTGGGGGTGCTCAGCACCCCAAAACGCAGCCCTGGGATGGGCTCCTTGGGTCCTGCAAGCAGCCTCTGGGGCACGGGATTCACCGTGGTACCCATGGCCAGAGCCGGGGGAGGAGTGTTTGACTCTTCCTCCTCCTCTTCCTCCTTCTCCTCCTCGTTGTTTCTGGTTTTCCTCCCTGCAGACATCGGGCTGGAAGCAAGCACAGCCTGGTGCCAGCTCCAGGAGAGGGCACGGGGGCTGGGGCGGGTGCTGCTGGGCACAGCTTTGGCAGAGGGTGCCCGGCATGCAGGGGCAGAGGGAGATGCGGGTGGCACGTGGCAGCTTGGCCGGTGTCCCGTGGTGTGGCTGGGCTGGCAGGCAGCTCCACTCACTGCCTCATCCCTGCCAGCTTCCCCCACGCGGGGCTGGACCCTCTCCCTCCCACCCTGCTTTGGGGCAGAGCTGGGAATGCCACATGGATGCTCCTCTCTCCCTCGGAGAGCCCTGCCTGACAGCTCAGCTCTCTCGGAGGTCATTTCTGTTGTTTTTTTCTCCTTGCTTCCCACACTTTTTGTGAAATCTGGACCCGTGTTATTGCAAACTTCTCCCTCCTTCCCCCCCACCCCAGTTTGCTTTAGCAACAGCTGGAGGAAAACCAGAAACAACGGGAAAGGAGCTGTGAAAACATCTGTAAAGCCTTTGTGGTCCTGATGGCACCATGAGGACTCTCCCTTCTCCGGCTGCTGAAGGGAGATGGGACCTGTCAGAAATGGAACCTGCAAGGTTTGATAAAAATGTCAGAAATTGGGAATAACTGGGGCAGGTGCTGCCCTGCTGCTGTCGCAGGCTTTCCTCTCAGCAATGCAGGGAAAAAACAGCTTTACTAAGATTTATTTTTTAATTTGAAACCATAATTGCACAGGGATCTGCGGGGGTAGGAGCAGGACCTGGGGTTGCCTTAGTGCAGCCTGGCTGGCTTTCAAGAGCTCGATGCCCCTTTCCCTCATTCTCCCGATGCTGCTGTGGCCCTGCTGGGCTGTGCCTGCTCTCAGGCTGCCTGCTCAGGGCAGGATGGCCCTGGGGCAGACCCCTGCCTCCCTCTGCTGCCCTCTGAAGAGATGCCCCGAGCTGCATTCTCCATCGCAGGTTTCCCACTGTTACAGATGGATAATGAGATGATTGGCTCTCACAATTAAAGATAACTATTGTGTGAATATCAATAAAACCTTTAGTGATGCACAGTTATGTTATTATAGTTTAGATGCCCTCTGTTCTCCCCACGGTTCCCTTTCCCCCCTGTATTGTTGCCATCAGACAGCCTGGGCTGTCCAGGACAGGTACAAAGAAGCTGCACAGGTGTGCCTTACCTGGGGCAGCTGGGAATGGCAAAGCTCAGGGGGTGCTTTGGGGGTGGGCATGGCAACACCTGAGCTCCAATCCAGTGACAAAGCAGTCTGCACTGATAAATGGCAAAGAAGAGCTGAGTGACAGACTTTGGGAGGGCCAGGGCTGGCTGATGCAGCCCCAGGGGTATAAAAGCCTGAGCATCCCTCCTGAGGATGAACCAGCCCCGTGGTGTGCACGAGGGGCAGTTCCCAGCCCTGCAGCTTTTTCCTCATGTAGCCCTTTGCTGTATTTTTGTCAAGGTTTAATAAACCTTTTTAGATTTCCAAAGTGAGCAGCTGTTTCTCACACCACCCCTCAGCCCCCACCTGTTGACCCCGGGGTACCCCAGGCCAAGAGGGCGATCCCAGCAGCCCTGCCCGGCCCCTGAAGGGCAGCACGGCTCCTTCCCCCGAGCTGTGTGGGGCAAACCCGGCTGGGAACGGGCTGACAAACAGGGAACAGAGTGACCTCAGCCCCGGCTGGGCCGGCTCCGACCTCCGGGTGCCTCTTTCATCACCACCAGGAGCTCCCAGGAGCTTCGCCTGGAAAACAGGATGTGCGTGCTGGAGACGTGGGAGCTCGGAGCCCCTGGGGTGCCAGGCTCAGCCCGGGCTGGGGTGGCACAGGGATCGAATTGGAGGGGTTTGACAGTTAGTTTGCAAAGCTGAGTTAATAGAAGAAATAATAATTAATGATTTTTAAGTGTATTTACAGCAAAGAAGAAAATAAAGTTGTTAGCATAGAAACAGATTAGAAAAGATACATGAAAATTTTTGTAAGGTAAATGACATACATAAGTAAATGTATATACATACTTTATTAATTTTTTGTAAAAATTTTATTAATAATATTAACTCTAATTACTTTGCACTGATAAATATAAGTTATTTTGATATAAGTTATTATGATATAATTAATAATTTAAGATTATGCTTTGTTAAGAATATATAAGCTAAAAACCACACAAAATAAACCACTTTTTTCTTCTTAAACCCTAATCACATGTGTATGTCCAACAATAACAGGATTGTCCCACTGGGTGATGGGGCAGCAGCCCCAGGGAAGGTTCTAGAAGGGTGTGAAGCATCCCAGAAACACAGCACAGCCCCTGCCTGAGCCCTGTAAATGTGGGATACACACTGCCTGTGGGATATTTGCCTTGGGATATTGAGCATGCCTGTGAAACAGCACATTTTTATCATTTTTTATTCTTCTGACACAGGGATTTTTCCCTTCCTGCACAAGACAGTGCTGCAGCTGCCAGAGCTGTGCCTGCTTTGCCAGGGAGGAGGGTTTATATGGGGACCTGAGTTTATGTGGAGCTTCCTGCAGGCTTCCTGGGACAGGCAGTACCCAGGGGTTAAAGCTTCATCACAGCCTGTTTATGTGCTGACAAGGAAATGTGGTGACAGAGAATCCCAAACAACTTCAAAGCAAGATTTGTGGATCTGATATGGGAAGTATTCTGAAAATCCAGGGCAGTCTGTCACTGCTGTGGGGACACAGCTGGGGCAGACCCATTCCCAGAGCCCAGCCTGGCCCTGTGCCCACCCCAGCGAGCCCAGACCTCCCTCCCTGGGGAGGGAATTTGGGTGAAGTGGTTCTCCTTGGCATCTCCTCGGGCAAGGAAGAGCATCCCATAGCCCTCATCCATGTCCTGAGCTGTCCCCAGGTGTCCTCCCTTGGGATGGGCAGGTGAAACCCCTTGAGGGTGACACTTTGGTGCCCTCACCTGCTGCACTGGGGCTGGTTGTGGAGCCTGTGCTGTGATGGGAGGCTGAGGAAGCTGAGGCAGGAGGGAGAGGGGGACTCTGGTGTCCCCACAGTTGGTGTGGCCACGAGCAGTGGCAGCACTGTGACTCCACCGTGTGATGGGTTTATCTCGTGTCCTGTACCAGCCAGAATGCACCACATGCCAGGGAGGGAGCGAGTTCTCAGCTATAAAAAGCTTTTGTTTTATCCATAGCTGCTACTTGAGCTCTCACCCCTCACTCTCTGTGACCAAGCAGAGCCTGTGTGCCCTCAGATGTGTCTGAGATCAGCTCAGGCATCTGTTTCCTCTCTCCAAACACATCCATGGGCACCAGGAACTCCATTTGCTGCCCAGCAAGGAGATGTTTGCTCCCTACTCCCTGCATGCCCAAGCAGGGATCTCCCCTAATTGATTCCAATTCTCTGTGTGTAAAATGTATTTTTAAATACCCATTGTTTATTCTGCAGCAACAGCCAAAGGAGCTGCTCTGATCCATGGCATAAACATATTTTCCCAGAGTTTTCTAAACAACCCTTGACCCGTTGGCTTCCTGTGGCCTTTTGCCAGGCTGGCTCTGCCTCCCCACTGCCAGTGGCCGTGCAGGTAGAGCCAGGCCAGAGGTCCTGGCAGGGATGGGAAAGGGAAGAAGACTCTTCTCCTGGTGACAGTCCCGGGCTGGACAGTCTCCATCCCTGTGGGGGCTTGGACCAAAGCTCTGGAGCAGCAGGGATGGGGGTGAGGGCTGGGTGAGACCCAGCACCTCTGTGCTCCAGCTTTTCCAGCTGTAAAACTGGGACAAAGATTGGGAGCCACGTTACTTCCCCGGAGCTGGAAGGGGACTGTCCCTTCCCCTCCCCAGCCCCGCCTGATCCCCGGAGCGGGGCAGGGCATCGAGCCCTCCTGCCGAGGGCTGGCCCTGCTCTGAGGTGCAGAGAGAAGCATCAGGACGAGGGGCTGGATGCCTGCTCGGCCCCTGGGGGGCTCCTGGCTGTCTGTCCTGCTGTGGGCAGTGTGTCTGTCCATGCCTGGGAACGCAGGGGGAGCTCCCTGCTGGGCACGGCAGGGTGAGGAAGGGCAGAAATGCCATGGGGACTGTCTGCAGGAAAACAGGCTGTAAAATCCCCAGGGATGAGTGTGGCAGCTCCTTGGGTGTCTGGGGGCCAGCACAGAGCCCAGCTTGGCTGGGACTGACAGGGAAGTGGAGGCAGGGATGGAAAGGGAGGAGAGGATGAGAAGCAGAGGTGAGGATGGGAAGGGAAGGTGACTCCAGGGGGGTGGCAGAGCTGGGCATCCTGCCCCATGGCTGCCCTTTGGAGACTCCCTAGAGCCCTCACCACCCAGGGACATGGCCACGGGTGCTCCTGCTTTGCTCTCAGACCCAAAGATGTGAGTGTGCCCCGGAGCTGGCTGTGCAGCCAGGACAGACACACGACAGCTTCCCTGCTCCTGTGTGTGTGCCAGGGCTGCTCTGGGGCCAGCACAAGCTGCCCTGTGAACAGCAATTCCCAGCTCACTCCCAGGGAGCACGGAGCTGGGAGCTGAGTGAAATCAGATCAAGCCCTTGGCTGAGGGCTCTGAAAATCCAAAACAGCCTTGTAAAGATGAAGCTTGTAAAAGCAGGACTCTGCTTTCGTAGCTCATGAATGGGAAGAAATGCCAGCCAGATCATTTTTACACATATTTTTTCCGTCTTTGTCAACATTGCTCCATTTGGCTGAAACTTCAAACTGCTGCATTTGGAGACCGTCTGCCTTAGAAGTTGCAGTATTTGTATAAATAACTGATAGGGAAAGATGATCCACTCTGGAGTCTGCCCAGGGGCCCTGGGAACTGGGATGGGGCTGTGGAGCCTCCCTGAAGTTTTGGTGGTTCTCCAGTGCCAAGCGAGTAGGACAGGAAGTGTGGGTGGGGGTCTCCAAACACCAGCACCCACCCAAATTCAGGAAGGGGAGCAAGAAAGGTCTCGTTCATCCACTGGGAAGGAGGCTCAGGCAATAACTATGGAAGTCAAGGGGTGACTGTGGCCCTGGGTGTCACCTGGGTGGAAGCTGGCTGTCACCTTGCCAACCCTGTGCTGATGTCGGGGGACGACAGGGGTGTCACTGTCCCCACCAGGGACAGTCTGTCCTGCCCAGGGAGAGTCTGAGCACGGCGAGGGGTGCACGGAGAGGGGCACACCGGGCTGGGCACGGTGAGGGCAGCGCAGAGGGCTGAGGACTCAGGGAAGGGATGGTGGGCACGGCAGGGTGCAGAACAGGGACAGACGTGAGGGACTGGGGACTCAGAGAGGGGCTGGAGGGCACAGAAAGGGGATGGGGAGCACAGAGAAGGGCGGGACAGCACGGCGAGGGGCTGAGGCGTCCGGCAGGGATGCCGGGGGGAGCGGGGCGGGTCGGGGCAGCGCGTCCGGAGGGGAGGAGGTGCCACCGCTCGCTCCCCTTCCCTCGCCCTCCGGAGCGAGCAGCCCGGGGCCGCCCCGCGCCTTTAAAGGCTCCTCCTCCGGCGCGGAGGGGACCCGGCCCCGCCGGTCCGGCCCGAGGGCTGCGCCGGGAGCGCGGCGGGAGCGCACGGCGGGGCGCGGGGCCGGTGCCCCCAGCCCGGCCGAGATGAGCCCCCTCCCCGCGGGCAACGGCAGCGCCTGGGGGGGCTCCGGCAACTGCAGCGGGGCCGGCAGCTTGGGCCGGCAGTGGGTGCTGGGCACCGCCATCAGCCTCACCGTCCTGGTCACCGTGGCCGGTAACCTGCTGGTGATCGTGGCCATCGCCAAAACGCCGCGGCTGCAGACCATGACCAACGTCTTCATCACCTCGCTGGCGTGCGCCGACCTCATCATGGGCTTGCTGGTGGTGCCGCCGGGGGCCACCATCCTGCTGAGCGGCCACTGGCCCTACGGCACGACGGTGTGCGAGCTGTGGACCTCGCTGGACGTGCTGTGTGTCACGGCCAGCATCGAGACGCTGTGCGCCATCGCCGTGGATCGCTACCTGGCCATCACCTCCCCGCTGCAGTACGAGGCGCTGGTGACCAAGGGCCGGGCCCGGGCCGTGGTGTGCCTGGTGTGGGCCATCTCTGCCTTCATCTCCTTCCTGCCCATCATGAACCACTGGTGGCGGGACGGGGCGGACGAGCGGGCGGCGCGCTGCTACGACGACCCGCGCTGCTGCGACTTCGTCACCAACGTGACCTACGCCATCGTCTCCTCCACCATCTCCTTCTACGTGCCCCTGCTCGTCATGATCTTCGTCTACGTGCGAGTCTTTGCCGTGGCCTCGCGGCACGTCCGGCTCATCGGCAAGGACAAGGTGAGGTTCCTGCAGGAGCCGCCCAGCCCCACGGGCAGGAGCAGCCGGCGCAGGCGGCCCTCCCGCCTGCTGGCCATCAAGGAGCACAAGGCGCTCAAAACCCTGGGCATCATCATGGGCGTCTTCACGCTCTGCTGGCTGCCCTTCTTTGTGGCCAACATCATCAAGGTCTTCTGCCGCTCGCTGGTGCCGGACCAGCTCTTTCTCTTCCTCAACTGGCTGGGCTACATCAACTCGGCCTTCAACCCCATCATCTACTGCCGCAGCCCCGACTTCAGGAGCGCTTTTCGCAAGCTGCTGTGCTGCCCGCGCCGCGCCGACCGCCGGCTCCACGCCGTCTCACAGGACCTGCAGCGCTGTCCCTGCGCCTTCAGCCCTCGGGGGGTCCCCGCAGGGGACAGCAAGGCGGCCCCCGGGCGCCCCGGAGAGGATGGCGAGGCTCGGGGCAGCGGCAGCAGAACAGAGGAGACTCCTCTGCCCTCGGGCAGTGGCCACCGGCAGCGCCCCCCGGGCGAGTCCCGGCTGCAGGGCGCGCAGACCTCGCTGTGCTCGCAGCTGCATGAGTAGGTACCGGCTGGCGTTTGCTCGGGAGGGGCTCGGGGGGTCCGGTGCAGCCCTCTGGGGTGTGACTGGGGGGGGATGTCTGTGCTGGGACTGTGCTCTGGCAGTGCAGTGCAGAGCTGGGGGAGCTGGCAGACCCCGGGGTACATGGGAGAGGCTCTGGGAGACGGGACTGGGCACCATTGCCCTGCTCCCTGATGTTCCCCTAAAACTCTGGCCCCTCCACTGGGCTGCAAAACTGGGGTCCCAACTAGTCCCACTCCAGCCCGCCAGGACCTGGTCTGTTGTTCCTGAGTAAAGGAAACACGGGTGGTGTACAGGGAAGCCATGCAGCGGGGCAGGAGAGTGTCCCCAAGCCTGGCATTTCCCCTTCTCCCGATCCCTCTTTGAGCTGCTAAAGAAGGAAAACGCGGGGACGCCCTCCGCAGCGAGGCTCTGCGGCTGCCGTCACCACTCTGGTTTCTGCAGGTTGCTTTGCCCTCCAGCGGTGTAAATCTGGGAAGGGAATTAATTTCATCCCGCTCCGTCCCATGACGGGAAATGCGCTCCCGGAGCCCGCAGCCCGCCCAGAGCGAGGGGCTGGCAGGAGCTGGCAGGGCTGCTGGGGGCTGGCAGGAGCTGGCAGGGGTGGTGGGGACACCCATGCTGTGGTTCTGCCCTGCCGGCACCCTGACAAGGATTTGCACCTCCAATTGCAGGGTGGGGTTTTTCCACGCTGAGGTTTTTTTTATTAGTATGATAAAATTGGAGTTCTTCTGGTTGCTGTGGATTGTAAGCGTGTTTCTCTCCTGATGCCTGAGGGCAGGAGAGGATTCCTGCCAGAAATTGGTAGAGGTAGAGGTGCCGGAGGTGTTCCCTGGGCAGGATTCACCCATGCTGGGGACACGGGGTGCTGGATGGTGGGAGGGTCTGGGCTCTTGACCCTGCGCTCCCCCATTTCAGGTTTGCTGGCGGAGAGACGCCCGCAGGTCCGTCCGACTGACTGGGAGCAGCCGAGAGCTGGGAGGAGAGCGCTTCTCCCGGCCGGGTCATCACCGCTCCGGCCTCTCCTCTGCCCGCCTTGGCCGCCGCCCTCCCCGGGGAGCACAGCCCGTGGCCAGCCCCAGGCTGCTGCCCGGCTTCGGGCACGTGAGTCCGGATCAGCCCGGCCACCGCCGCTTTAACCCTCCTTGTGCTGGTGCCTGGCTCGCTGGAGCTGCACACCTTGTGCACGGCGCTCCCGGATCCCTCCTGTGCCCGCTGGGGTGGTGGCTGCGGGTCCTTGTCCCCAGCCGAGCCTGGTGGGTGGCACTGTGTCACCTCCCACCCTCTCCTTGCAGGGCCGGGGTTGCAGAAGCTGCGCCAGGGGTGACAGTGCTGGCAGGAGCCTGCGGTGCCTGCAGCGACCCGGAGAGCAGGAGGAGGATCTCCTTTGGGAACGCTGGTGGCTTTGGGACAGCACCAGCTCCTTCGTGCCGTCGGTGCTGGAGACCTGGAGCTGGGGAAAAGCTCTGGAGCTGCTCATCAACGGGCAGCACAGCCTCAGGGATGTGTGGACAGGGGACAAACTCCCGTCTGGGGTGTTCTGGCACGGCTGGCGGTGGGATGTGGAGACTGCCAGCTCTGCTTTCTTGAAGGACAAAGGACCCTGCTGTCCCAGGCTTGGCCAGTTTTGGACAGTCTGCTGAGGAGGAGAGAAGAGCCTCCTGCAGGCTTGAGCCTTCCCAAGATTTCCATCCCTGCCCCAGCTGCTGCATTCCAGGGCTGAGTGCAGTCCCGGAGCTGCAGCGATGCCTTCAGCAAAGGAAAAGCTCAGGGGAACGAGGGGAGCTCCGAGCACGGAGCCCTTCCAAACGCAGGGAACTGGGATCGTGTCGGGTCTCTCGGCAGTTTCACCTTCTTGTTTGGGACAGATGTCCCTGGGGGACGGGAGGTGGATTTTCATCTCACATTAGTGCAGGCGTGCCCTGCCCACGCTGCGCTGCCCTGCAGCACCTCTGGGCACAAGCTGGTGGCAGGATGTTCAGTGACTGCACAGTTTTTGTCCTGGTTTGTGTCCCCCTGCCATGTGAAATAAACCTCTGGATGTCTGCGGTGCCTCCACATCTGCCCCGAGCAGCGGGTGCTGCTCCATGTGCTGTTCCACGTGCTGTTCCCTGCTCCATGTGCTGTTCCACGTGCTGTTCCCTGCTCCAGGTGCTGTTCCCGGAGGTTCGGGGGGTCCATTCCCCTCCCGGGGCCGTGGCTGGCAGGGAGAAGCCGGGCTGGGCATGCTGCGGTGCTGCCCCAAGCCCTGCCCGTGCTCCCACAGCCCGAAGGCAGGCTGAGCTGCCGGAGCTGCCCGGTGCCACCTCCCGTGCCAGGGAAATCCAGGTCTGCACAGGAACCCGACCTGGGAGGCTGCAGGGTGTCCCTGCAGGGTCCTGTACACACCTGTACTCACTCACCTGTACTCACCCATGCATGGACACCTGTACACACCTGTAGACACTCACCTATGCATGGACACCTGTACACATACACCTGTACACACCTGTACACATCTGTACACACTCATCTGTACACACTCACCTGTACACACCTGCACACACACACCTATACTCAGCGGTACACACCCATGCATAGACACCTGTAAATACTCACCTGTACGCACCTGTACACACTCACCTGTACACATTCACCTGTACACACCTGTACTCACCTGTACACACTTACCTGTGCACACCCATGTAGAGACACCTGTACATACTCAACTGTACACACCTGTGCTCACCTGTACACACCTGTACATACTTACCTATACACACCCATGCATAGATACCTGTACTCACCTGTACATACTCACCTGTACACACCTGTGCTCACCTGTACACACTCACCTGTACACACCTGTACACACTTACCTATACACACCCATGTATCGATACCTGTACTCACCTGTACACACTCACCTGTACAGACCCATGTAGAGACACCTGTACACACTCACCTGTACACACCTGTACACACTTACCTATACACACCCATGCATCGACACCTGTACACACTCACCTGTACACACCCATGTAGAGACACCTGTACATACTCACCTGTACACACCTGTACACACTTACCTATACACACCCATGCATCGACACCTGTACACACTTACCTGTACACACCCATGTAGAGACACCTGTACATACTCACCTGTGCACACCTGTGCTCACCTGTACACACACACCTGTACACACCTGTACACACTTACCTATACACACCCATGTATCGATACCTGTACTCACCTGTACACACTCACCTGTACACACCCATGTAGAGACACCTGTACATACTCACCTGTACACACCTGTGCTCACCTGTACACACTCACCTGTACACACCTGTACACACTTACCTATACACACCCATGTATCGATACTTGTACTCACCTGTACACACTCACCTGTACACACCCATGTAGAGACACCTGTACATACTCACCTGTACACACCTGTGCTCACCTGTATACACTCACCTGTACACACCTGTACACACTTACCTATACACACCCATGTATCGATACCTGTACTCACCTGTACACACTCACCTGTACACACCTGCACACACCTGCAAACACCTGTACACACCTGTACACACCTGTACACACCTGTACACACCTGTGCTCACCTGTACACACTCACCTGTACACACCTGTACACACCTGTACACCGAGGCCCCGCCCCCTCATGCCCCGCCCCCTCCGCGCTCTCGCGAGAGGGGCGGGGCGGGGCGCACCGGCCGCCGCCGCCGCTCCCGTCCCGTCCCGCCGCATTCGCGGCCCGTCCCCGGCGCCGCCGCTCGCTCGCTCGCTCGCAGCCATGGCGGGCACGGCCCCGGGCTGGGCGCCCACCCACGTGCGGGTGACGGTGCTGCGGGCGCGGGGGCTGCGCGCCAAGGCGGCGGCGGGCGGCAGCGACGCGTACGCGGTGATGGCGCTGGGCCGCGACAAGTTCCGCACGTCGGTGGCCGAGCGGTGCCGGGGCGAGCCGCTGTGGCGGGAGGAGGCCACGTTCGAGCTGCCCGCGCGGCCCGCCGCGCTGCGCCTCACCGTGCTGCACCGCGCCCTGGCCGGCGCCGACAAGTTCCTGGGCCGCGCCGAGGTGGAGCTGGCCGCGCTGAGGGAGGACGGCGGGCGGCAGCACACCAGGTGCGACCGGGGGGCTCCGGGGGAGGGATGGAGACCCTCAGCCGCGGGGGTGCGAGGGCTGCTGGGTCCTGGGGGGCTGCGGAGGAGGATGGAGAGGACCTTCCGGGTCCTGTGAGGCTGGGGAGGAGGTTTTGGGGGGACCTCTCAGGCCCACGGGGGTAACGGAGAGGTTTGGGGGGACCTCTGCATCCCACGAGGGCCATGGAGAGGTTTGGAGGGGACCTGTGAACCCCATGGTCTGGGAGAGCAATGAGGGGATTTCTGTGCCCCACCGAGGTCTGGGAGAGCGATGAGGGCATTTCTGTGTACTATGGGAGCTGGGCAGAAGGATGGAGAGGCCCCTCCGGGTCCTGCAGAGGATGGGGAGGAGGTTTTGGGGTGTCTGTCAGGCCCACGGGGGCCATGGAGAGGTTTTGGGGGAAACTGTGCGTCCCACAGAGGTCTGGGAGAGCGATGAGGGGATTTCTGTGCCCCACAGGAGTGGGGAGGATGTTGAGGGGTGCCTCTGAAGGGAGTGCAGTGCTGTGAGGAGCCCCAGCTCCCCATGGGATGGATGTCCCTGTTCCTCATGGAAACCTCTGTGCTGCTCAGGCATGGGGGAGACCCCTGTGCCCCCATGGCAGTCTGTGTGTCCCGCAGCCTGGGGCTCACCCTGTGCCCCAGGGCAGTGGGGGGTTCTGGTGGGCGACTCTTGTTCCCCACAGGGACCCCTGAAGCCCCAAAAGTGCCCACAAGGTGACCCCTGGAGCAGGTGACCCCTCTGAGCCCCCACAGCTGGGGAGTGCCTTCTCTTGGAAGAGGCTGGGGGTCCAGAGACAACTTTTCCAGCCAGTCCTGCCTGGTCCTTGGGTTTGATTTTCAAACATTTCCGTGTGAGTGCTGACACTCCGGAGTAAACAGCCAGCCTGACCCCCGAAACCTGATGTCCTCAGAGTGCTGTCTCCTTCCAGCAGGGACCGAGCTCTAATTTATTTCTGCTAACAAACACTTGAAGCGTGCCAGGGTGGATAATTCCACCTTCCACGGGCTGACTCCGAGCTGGGGCCGCTCCTGCCCACCTCCAGCTCTGTGTCACACACTCCCTGCTTTGAACACAAACATGGGCACGGTGAAACCCAAGGGTGGTGCCCGGGAGGGTTTTACTGGGAGTCAGCAGCCTTGTAATGTGCTGGTGAGTCACCTTCCTCCCCTGCCTCACCTGAGCACCGCCGGAGCTGTCCCGCTTGTCAGGGCTTAATTAGGCCGCGGGTTCATTAAGGCTGTGTCAGCCTGGGCTGTGTTTACACTGCGGAGCCCCTTGGTCAGCAGAGCTCAGGGCCGGTGCCTCGGGCTCCCAGGCATTCCTTTGTGTCTGGGCAAAGGAAAATTGAGGGAGACAAAAAAAAGAAAACACAGCTTTGGTATTCCTGGGGAAATTTCTCGTGTTTTCAGTTGTTTGCAGCCCTTGGTTTCCTGTTTGAAGCCTGTTTTGTTCTTGCAGCCATGGTGATGTGTAGCCATAAAGGAATAGTTTTATTTGGAAAATAGATAATGTTGATTGACAGGTGCTCGCTAACACCATAAATGCCACTAATGAGATTTTTTTGTGGTTTGGGGGTTGTCAGTCTGTGATTTCCTTCCAGCCACCCCCAGGGTGCTGCTTTCAGGCAGGGCTGAGCTGCCTTTGCTGAACGCAGTGTTTGCCCGGGACACCCGGGATCGATTGTGGCACCGGAGCCCTGCGAGCTCAGGATGCTCCTAGAAATCACAGCTTTGAACAAAAGTGCTCAGTGCTGGCTGGTGTTAAAGGCAAAGGGGTTGTGATTCCCTGGCTGCTGCAGCTTCAGGAACTGGGCAAAGCCTCGGTCTCCTGATAAAAACCCTTCCCTGGGTGTCTTCTAAAGCCAGGCCAGGGTGCCTGACTGTCAGTCAAGTGTTTGTTTAGAGTCACAGAATCCCAGAATGGACCTTAAAGCCCATCTTGTTCCACCCCCTGCCCTGGGTAGGGACAGCTTCACTAGACCATTGCTCCAAACCTGGCCTTGAACATTTTGAGGGACAGGACAGACACAGTTTCTCCAGGACCAGGGCCTCACCACACCCAGAGGGAAAAATTTCTTCCACATTTCCCTCTGAAGTGTCTGTAGCAGATTCCTGAATCCATCTCCTTCAGTTATCCCCATTAGTTTTGAATTTTCTCTGGGGCAAATCACCTTTTCCTGTTCTCTTTAGTTGCTTCCAGTATACCTTTGGAGGTTGAAGTGCAAATTGGATGGCAGGGCACATTTGCATGCTCTGTTTGCTGCCTTTATTTTCCCATTCCAGTTGGTGAGGAGGAAGAAACCAAGCAGTTTCCAGGCAGCCTCTCCTATGGGTTCTGTGGGGTTGGGAATGCTGCGGTTCCATCAACAAACAAAACCATACTGGTGTGCAGTGCTGATCATTCTCTGTGCTGGCTTAGATGTGGTTTGAGTGTCACCGAGGGGTGGTTGAGGGCGTGTGGGTGGTGGGATTGTGGTTTGGGATGCCCTGGGCACTGCCCACGCAGAGCTCGACCTTGGGGAGCTGTGTTTGGGGAGGGAGAAGGCTCTGCCTGAGCAATGCCCTTCCTGGTGCGTGCCAGTCACGAGCCTGCAGAGGGGAGTGGAAATCCCCGAGGTCTGGGAGGCTGGGGTTGGCTCTCTGCTGTTGATTAGGGGTTCCTTGGCTTAGGAGGCATTAAGGAGCTGGAATGAAAGGTATGAGGGCGTGGGACGCGTGTGCAGCTCTGAGCTGCTGCTCTCGCTCCACTTCAAAGCTGTGGCCCCTGCCAGTGTCAGGAGTAGAGATGAAAGGGCAGAGGAGAGTGGCTGAGCTGAAATACAGGAATTCCATGCTGTGCCTCTGTTTTTTCTCCTTTTTTTTTTAACCCTTCCTGACCTGGTTTTAAACCAAATCTTATTAATAACTTTCTGTTTACGATAAGGAGTGTTTTCTTTGGCACCTGGGGCTGTGAAGGTGACGTCACCATAAGATTAAAGGCTTTCTTTTCCTACACTGTGGGCTGATTTGATTTTTCAGCCATAAGAACTTTCTGTGTTCTCAATTACTGGTGGTTAAAGAAACCTCCTTGTTGCTGCAGGTGGTACAAGCTTCGCTCCAAACCAGGGAAGAAGGAAAAGGAGAGAGGGGAGATCGAGGTGGATATCCAGTTCATGAGGAGCAACATGACAGCCAGCATGTTTGATCTGTCCATGAAGGACAAGCCCCGCTCTCCCTTTGGGAAGCTCAAAGACAAGCTCAAGGGCAAGAGGAGCAGCGGCCTCTCGGACACGGCGTCGGCGATCGTCCCCAGCACCTCCCACTCCCCTGCTGACAGCGAGGATGAGGCAGTGGAGAAGGAGAAGAAGAAATCCAAGTTCAAAGCGCTGTTCTCCAAGCCTGGCCTGCAGAAGACATCCTTGTCCCAGTCCATGTCAGTGCTGCCCACTCAGCAGCCCCTCACCCAGAGGGTTCGGCTGAGGCCCAGCGACTTCCAGGCACAGTGGGATGAGGAGGAGTCCGAGACCTCTCCTGCCTCAGAACGTGAGTGTTGGCACAAAATCTTCCCCCAAAGGGTTCTTTGCACTTGTCACAGCACTGGTTAAATTCTCCTTTCTGAGCAAATCCACAGAAAGTCCCTGCTGGCACTGAGGCTGGCAGTTGTGTCAGAGAAAAGGTTATTCTTGCATCTTCAATTTCTCCCTGTTTTTTTTTTCCCAGGATCCTTTGAAAATGTGCCAGAACAGAAGCCAGCTCCTTCTCCTCTGTTTAAATCTCGTAAACCAGCCTTTTTGGACAGTAGGCAGCTAACCCAGGGAACCACTAACCACACCAAAAAGGATGGGCTCTCTTTGTTCAGTGGCCTTAAATCCAAAAGTGATCCCATGTCCAAGTCCAGTCTGTGCATCAATGGCAGTCACGTTTATATGGAAGAGACCACGACGAAGGACAAGACTCCAACCTCCTCCCCCTCTCCTCATAACCTCAGGAGGAAGCAGCTCTTTGCTTCAGAGGAGAACCTGTCCTCCAGGTCCACTAAATCACCTGAAGAGATGGGGAGAACCTCTCCTGGGCAGGCATTCTCTGGGTCCACATCCTTGGAGACCTTCAAATCCATGACTTTGCCATCATACAAACTGCTCAGCAGTGAGGAGCACCTGGACACCAGCGTTCCACCAAGCATTGAGCCTGTTAGAGAGACCAAAAAACCAGACCACAAAAAGTCTGCCTTGCTCACCCTGGTCACTGGGAAGAAGGAAATGTTGAAGCCCAGCGATGCTGAGATTATTCCCGACAGGACCCTGCAGAGTGAGGAAAATACAATTCTGGAAGAGAAGAGTGAAGAGGAGGCCAAATGCCCTGAAGGCCCAGCAGATCTGGGCAGAGGGAGCCCATCAGGAGACGCTCACCACGTGGAGGAGGCCATCACAACCAAGCAGGTGCTCAGCCCTTGTGAGGAGGAACAGAAACCTGAGAAAGCTGCACCGGCCAAGACCAAAGCTGTGAAACCCAGGTGAGTCCCAGCTGCTGGCAGGAGTGGGGGTGGGCAGTGCTGGTGGCAGGTGGCAGCGGGCTGTGTCTGCCACACCTGAGCTCAGGTGCTGCTCTGCGGGTGCCTGAGGGTTTTACGCTGGCGTTGGGAGCTTTGATAGCAAAGAACAACTCCCAGGTTCTTCCTCAGTGTGAACAAAAGATGGATGTAGGGGTGCTCCTAGTAAGTGATGCTGAAATAGTGGTTCTCTAGCACAGGAGGCACCTGTGCAGGTGCTGAAGGGGTGAATTTTCTTGCTGGATCTCTTGCACAAACTAACTCTGTCTGAGCTGTGTGGCTGCAGCCTCCCCAGGGTCTGAAATGCCCGTTCTAACATCTCTGCTTTCCTCTTCCCTACTTGGCTGTGGTCTTCCAAAGGGTGGCCTTGGAGCCCTTCTGCTTTTGGCATCGTTCACAGCAACACAGAGGGATTTTGTGTGGATTGGTACACAAGGCTTTTTCGGAAATTCTGCTCTTTTATCCTTCATACAAATATATAAATTGTGTATGGGGTTTATAATATATATATTTGTAGGTGTGCCCTACTAATAAGGCTGTGTTTTGTGTGTGTCCCTAACTCCTCCTTTTCAGTGCTTCTCAAGTTTTGTGCAGTGCTCTACATACTAATAAACCTGCTTGGGGTGCAAAGAGACAGTGCTTAAAGCAGCCAAACCAGGCTCTGCAATAGGAGAGTTCTGACATAAGCCCAGTGCTTGGTAAAGGATGTAAAATCTCACAGACAAGGGGACCTCTCTCTGAGCTCTCTGTAAGCTGTAGCTCATCTCCAGTGGCAGAGCTGATGGAGGCTGGTGCTAAAGCTTGTCTGTTCCTGCCTCGTGTTGCATCTGCAAGTGACATGCGAGTTTTTTGTCCCTTTTTGCAGACTGGGCCTGTCTCCAGAGGAGGAACCCAAAGCCACGCTTCCTACTCTTGCACCTGACCCCCTCCCTGCTTTTCTCTCTGTGCACCGTATCAGCAGTGCCAATAATCCTTTTATTCCTGAAGTGGGGCAGACAGTCCAAGTGCCAGACTCTGAAAACAACACTAGTTCTCCTGCCTCTCTCACTTCTCCTGCTTTTGCTTCAGAGCTCTGGAATGACAAGAACCCTTTTACTCCTGAGTGGGACAGGGCATCCAGAGCCCTGGATCCCGACAGCATCACCCATTTCCCTTCTTCCCATCATCCTGCAGCCTCTGGTCCCAAAGTGCCTCTTCCTGGGCGGGTCTCTGCCAGGGGCAATAATCCTTTTGCTGCTGACTGGGGGCAGGGTCTTGAGGGCTCTGAGGCTTCCCGGGGTCTCTCTGGCTCAGGCACACCTTCTGTCCCCTCTGACTGTCCTTTCAATGACAACAATCCCTTTGTGTCCAGGCGTGGGGCACAGGCAGTGCCACATTCCCAGGCTGGTTCTTCCCCTTCCTGCCTTTCTGGTGGGGAGGACTGTTCCTCTGCAGGACACCCTGCTCGTGGTACTTCAGGGGGCTCTGCAGATGTGGCTTTAACCAGTGATGTCACAGCTGTGCCACACCCTCTGAGCACCTTGTCTGACCCCCCTGGGCTGGCTCCAGAGCCGCACTGGGATTCTGCCCAGCTTCAGCCTGAGGGTTCTTTGGAAAGCAGCAAGGCAGGCCGTGGGAAATCTGTCTCCTTTGTCCTTGGGGAATGGCACGGTGTTCCATCAGGTGATGCGGGTTTGGGTGGGCAGGAAGCTGGAGAGCAGCTCCTGGATTCCAGTGGGAGGTTACAGATGAGTTCAGGGGCAGCAGGAGAGCGAGCAGGGTTTGGGGATGAGCTGGGAGCAGGGGGTGACCCATCAACAGAGCTCTCTGGGGACAGCACACATCCCACCTGGAACAGTGATGGAACAGCTGTGGAGGTCAGTGGTGTGAGCACTGAGCCCTGCACGAGGGGTGACAAAGGTTTTTTGTCTCTCTCCGAGTGCAGTGACAGCCTCCTGCCAGAGGCTGACCAGGCACAATCCCCCAAGAGCAAGCTCAGGGAGGAGCAGGAGACCTGTGGTGGAAAGCAGTGGGCAGAATGTGTGCCCACGTTAGAGCCCCAGGCACCTCCACCTGCTGGAAAGGAGCCACTTTCTCAAGTGCAGCCAACACTGAGAGCCTGCACGGTGTCCCCTGGGGAAGGGGATCCAGGGAGGGCTGGCAGTGAGGTCCTTGTGCCCCCAAAGCCAGTCCCACGACTGGCTGTGCTGCTGAGGAAATCCCCAGTGACTCCCCAGGCTGAGCTGAGGGGTGATGTTCCTGCTTCAGGGGATGCTGCAAAATCCACCCCAGGGCTCCCATTCCCTGAGGCCTCGGCTGCTCCTGGGTGCCTCCCTCAAGGGGGCTCCTTGGGGGCTGTCACCCCTGCAGTGGCACCCAGAGGTAAGAGCAGTGGCAGGCCTTTAGGAAAGGAGGGTGGTGATGGTTTGTCTGTCAGTCTGACAAATGTCAGGCCTGCCGTTGCTGTTCCCGGGGACCGCGGCTCAGCGCTTCCCGTGATCCCGGAGGGAGGCTCCGATGACGAGCTGCTGGGGGACTGCCAGGACAGCTGTGGGGCCACTGCAGGTGACAGAGGTGTTCTAGAGAATGGAGAGCAGCCCCGAGGTTTGACACCTTTGCATGGAGATCAGAGAGAGCTCTCTGCTAGCTCTGCTGCGGCCCCGGTGATCCCGGCTGCTCCGGGAGGAGGAGCAGGAGCCATGCCTGGTGCTTGTGAGCCAGGGACTTTGGCTGTGCTGTCTGCTGCAGTGAGTGCTCCCAGGGCCTGTGTCCAGGGAGCTGACTCAGGCTTAGGTGAGATACCTCATTCCAGGGAGTGTGACAGTCATTTTATGAAACAAGAGCTGGAAAGGAGTGCAGGTGCTGAGGAACGTGCAGAGTGTGACTTCTCTGAGCCTTCTGCTTTCTCTTCCTCCCTGTCAAGTCCTTGCCAACCCCACTCTTCCTCTCGTTCCCTTCTCTCTGACACCCCGAGTCGTAGAGCAGAGTCTCCGAAAAAGCCAAGAGCCGAGGGCTTCGCAGATAAAGCGGGAAATTCGGGCAAGAAGAAACTTCTCCAGGCACGGGTTTCACCCTCTGAAACGTTCCCTAACCACACCCCACGGGGTGCTGAAACCGTGTCTCCCCAGCACAGGTGAGACATGTGGGGATCACAGCAGGTACTCCGTGCAGGTGTGAGCTTTGCTTTGCCCTCTGGGTGCAGATCTGTCCCTGAGGTTGCTGCATCGGGCCACGACAGCCCTGACTTCCTCTGGGGGCTGGGTTTGTCAGGGCTTGGCTGCTGTCACCAGGTGTGGGGTTGCTGCTGGCTCCAGGAGGGTCTGTGCAGCTCCTCAGGGTGCCCAGGGGAGCAGCTGCTCCTCACAGCTCTTAGGGGAGCTTAGGGAAAGTGCAGGGGGGATGGAGTCATTCCATCCCACTGGCAAAAGGGCCTGGGCTGAGCTGTTTGTCAGACAGGGAGGAGGGTCACCTGATAAATGTGGTGCTTCATTTCCTGCCTGAGTGGGCTCCTCAGGGATCAGCACCACTGCTGCAGCTCCTGCTCTTTGGGAGTGGTGCCACTCACCTGTCAGCCCTTGAGACTTCACCTGCAGAGCTCTGCCTGGGGTCTAGGACACCTCTGGGCCAGTGTTTGCTGGAATAGAAGGAAAATTTTGTTCCTGTGTTAAAATTGGTGCTGTAAGTCCTGTACAGGGAAATAATGACAGCACTTCCTCACAGCTGGTGGTGTCACTTCAGCTTGGACAAGGCCTAACACTTGTCTCAGGACAGCAGAAGTATTTGGTATGTTGTAAGATCACAAATATGTTCTGATTAGGAAAGTCAGCCTGAAATACCAGTTTCTGAGGGATCAGAGTAGCTGCCCTGTGTTCTGTCTCCTCGTGTAGCCTGACCTGGCTTTTCTTCCATGACACACACAGGATGTATTTCCCTTCCTGCTGCTGCTTTATCTCCAATACCTTAAGTCAGTAAAGATAGTAGAGAACTGGAAAATACTTACAAAACCCCTGTGGCTTAGAAATACCTTGTCTTCCTGAAGCTGAATCTCTTTTCTTTCAGGAGATAGAGCAGGGAGGGAATCATCCCCAATTTCTTGCTGTATTTATTCTCAGTCTAAAGATCTGTGTCATGCTGCTGTTTCCTCTCCTGCCTGAACAACAGGACCCTTTTTTTTCCTGTTGCAGACTCCATCCTGTGAAGCCAATGAATGCCATGGCAAACAAGCCTCAGAGCAAGAACCTGAATGTCATCAGCACCATGAATGAAAAGCTGCTGGAAATGAGTGTGAAGGTATGGAGGGAAGTGGCACTTTCACTGCCCAAGCTTTGATTTATTTGAAGAGTTTGTGTATTCCAGATAGCTGGGACATGAACATCCTTTTGGTCAGCCCCCAAGAGTGGGAACAGTCCTTAAATGCTTATTTTCTTGCAGACTGACCTATTAATAGAGCTGGGGCTCGTGTTTTGTGGGGGAGATTCTCAGGCACAGCCACTTCCTTGGAGCACAGTTGTGCACTTGGGTCAGCAGTGGGATTGAGAGGAGCTTTCAGCATAATCCTGGTCTCAAAAGAGACCTCCAGGCTTGAGGCACAGCCTCCCTGGCAGGCTGATCTGAAAGGCTGGGAGCATCCCTGGCTCAGCAGGGAAAATCATGGGAAGTTAGAACTGAAATAACAGCAGTGCCTCCTCCTGGTGAGAGGGGAGAGGATGGGAGTTCAGGGTGATTCAGACTGACAAGGGGTTCAAAACTTGCAGTGAGTGTTGTGGTGTTCTGATTGCCCCTCAGTTGTGTGTGATGGCCCACAGGAGCCTGCTGTGCTCACACTCCCTGCCTGGGCAGTGTTCTGGGAGCTGCAGGAGTCAGCAGGAGCTGCCCAGTACCTCTCATGCTGCTTGAGGGTTAAAACCAGATTTTTCAAAGGAATAGGAAGAAACAGCAAAGGCCTGGGTGGGTGTTTCTTGCTGTCTAACCTGAATTTGGCTTTCCCAGTGTGCATTTAAGCAGCTGGTTTAAGCTGTACCAGGTTTGTTTGGCAGCAGCTGTCACCGTGCTGGTCTGTGTGTTGTGTGTCTGGTTTGGAATGTGCTGTGCCTGCTCTGACCCTGCCTTCCCTCCCTCCCTCCCAAGAAATACGATCCCTCAGACCCTGCCTATGCCTATGCTCAGCTGACACACGATGAGCTGATCCAGCTGGTGCTGAAACAGAAGGATACCATTACCAGGAAGGACCTCCAGGTGCGGGAGCTCGAGGATTACATCGACAACCTGCTCGTCAGAGTCATGGAGGAAACCCCAAACATCCTCAGAGTCTCCATATCTGGCAACAAAAAAGCTGGGAAGATGTGAAGGGTCTGGTGGGCAAGGACTGAATCCCCCCAGGGGAGGGTGAGGAGCTGGTGGTGCTGCTCGTGCTGCTCACAGAAAATGAGAGAATGAAAAACCTTTTCCTGTTTCTGCCTTGAGCAACCCTCGGGTTGATTAATAGTTCCATCAGGTGTTGTAATGAACTCACTGTTATTTATTTTTTGGTTTCTTCCCATTATTTGGGAAGGTCAGGCATTAATCCCAAGGCTGTGATGGGAAGGAGGAGGGTTTTTGATGTGTTTTGCTTCCCAGCAAGGCACTGATGATCCTTTGGGAAGAATTTTTTAAAAATGGTTTTGTTTTGTAGCAGCTTTTAGAGATCAGTTACTTTTTGTAGTGCAATATAAATCCTTGTACAGTAGAGCTTGAGGATTTGATTGTTTTTGAAATAATAATTAACTACACTGGAGAAAGTCCAGAGATGGCCCAGCTTCAGACCTGGGCTGTAATTTAAAGGAATTAATGCCCTGAAAGTTGACTGTAAGCTGACCAAATCTCAGTTCATCTCATCAAGTGGACATTCCCAAGAGTCCTTCAAGGGAAGCTTTTCAGGTTTTTTGGAGTAGGAGACATTGAGGTTCACAGTACGTTTCTGCCATAGGAATGGCGTCAATGAATTTAGGCCAAAGGTACATTTTAAATCAGAAATTGTTCTCTTGGTGTCTTCAGTTTCTGCTCTGGAGGTGGTTCAGAGCAGGCAGGGGCTGCCCTGGCTCTGCCCCTTGTGCCCTGTGTGAGCTCTGTGACCTTTTCCCTTTTGTGGTACACAGAAATCCTTTGGGGTTTGGAGCTGGGGCTCACCTTGAAGGCCTTTCCAAAGGTACATTTTTAAATCAGAAATTGTTCTCTTGGTGTCTTCAATTTCTGCTCTGGAGGTGGTTCAGAGCAGGCAGGGGCTGCCCTGGCTCTGCCCTGTGCTCTGCCCTCACCCCTTGTGCCCTGTGGGAGCTCTGTGACCTTTTCCCTTTTGAGGGACACAGAAATCCTTTGGGGTTTGGAGCTGGGGCTCACCTTGAAGGCCTTTCCAAAGGTACATTTTTAAATCAGAAATTGTTCTCTTGGTGTCTTCAATTTCTGCTCTGGAGGTTGTTCAGAGCAGGCAGGGGCTGCCCTGGCTCTGCCCCTTGTGCCCTGTGGGAGCTCTGTGACCTTTTCCCTTTTGAGTGACACAGAAATCCTTTGGGGTTTGGAGCTGGGGCTCACCTTGAAGGCCTTTCCAAAGGTACATTTTTAAATCAGAAATTGTTCTCTTGGTGTCTTCAGTTTCTGCTCTGGAGGTTGTTCAGAGCTCACCTTGAAGGCCCTTCCAAGGTGATCAGCCTTGCAGTGCTTTTTGCTGTCATTCCAGACAGGGGCTGGGCTCCTGCCTGCTCCCAGTGGGAGGAAAACCTTGTGTGGCTGAGGGAGCTGGGTGTGCTGGACTGCCCAGAGCCCCTGGGGGTCTCAGGGCTGTTCTCCTCATCCCCTCAGGCTGCAGGAACAGCTCCTGGCTGGGGAGCAGCCACCACAGCTCCCCCCACTGCAAACTGAGCAGGGCTTTGTTTGCTGAGCCCTTGGCACAGATCAAAACCATCAGATGCCTTTTGGGACCTCTGGGATTTACCAGGATAGGGAGAGTCCATGGAAGGCTTAGAGGGAAGCTGGAGAACCAACAGAGCCCTGCAAAGGACCAAAGCTTCATGAGGACCAAAGCTTAAAGCTTTCCAGCCTTAATTCTATGGAAATAAACACTCCTGCCTTTGGAAATAGTTGGGTTATTGGGTCACTCCTGGCCCAGGGGTGAGTTTCTAACTCCATTTTTCTACAGGAAAGCACTTTATTGGGGGACTGGAGCAGCTCTCACCCTGTGAGCAGTCTGCTTACAACGTCACAAACCACTGGAGATCTCAAATGCTGTATTTTGTAGCAAGGAGCAGTTTGATAGATTTGCACAGAGATGTAAACATATATTAGAATAATCAAAGAAATGCTCTAAATGACATTTTTATTCCTGCTACCAAAGTCTGGAGCTTTACTGGCAGAGCTGTCCCTCGTGGGCAGCCTGACCTCAAACAAGCCTTAGGAGCTGAGAGTCTTGCAAGACTTCAGGTCCTTTTATCTCATTTTAGTGTTATTTGAGCAGTGAGGGTGTTCTCTCCTTTCTGCTGTCCCCTCTGCTCTGAGTGAAGGTGGCCTTGGTGGTGGTTTCATTCTGAGTGGTGCTGCTTGGCCTTGCTGCAGCTGCTGCTGCTGCCTCCTGTGCCTTCTCGAGTGAGGAAGATGAAGGATTGATTTGTTTCCTCCTCGTGCCTCCTTAGATCTCTGGACAGAGGATCCTGTACCTCACTGATAAACTTGTATTTTAGACTTTCTCTCCGCTGGCAAGAGTGACCTGCACAGAACCAAAGCAATAAATAATATTATTATTCATAAAATTAATAATATTATGCTCTTAGGAGAGATGAAGCCTTAACACTTGGGAGAGCCTCCCCTGGCAGCCTTTCTGTGCCAGTTCCAGCCCTGGGTGTTGGGTGGAGCCCGAGCTGAGCCCGGGGCTCTGCTGTCCCTGGAGGGCACAGGGGGGTCCCAATCCTCGACCTCCTCAGCCCCAAAAGCCCCACCCAGCCCTCATACCTCGTTTTTATTGGTAACACTCATTAAAGCCTTCCTTTGGTGTGGGGGGACTGGCATTTTACATCCTCAAGGGCCTTAAGAATCAAATCTGTTGTTTATTATTGAAGGATCTAATGCATGTTCCCTGTTTGTACTCTCTGCTTTTAGCCCAGGTACTGTTTGTTTTTAAACACCTTCTGGATTTATGGAACACTAAAATAAAGACAACTTAAACCCAGCGTTCTGAGCACCGTGTCTTTGTTCTGAAGGAGCAGTTTGAGAAGGGCCTCGTCCCCTCCTTGTGCCTCTCTGCTCACCCTCATCCTCCTCTGGGCATTCCGGCCTGCTTCCATCCCTGCTGCCAGCTTCCTGCTAAGCACCTCGCGGAGTGGGGAAACCTGACGGACGGGCTCGTCCGCACCGGCAGCCCCGGCCCTTTCTGTAAAGCACCAGCAGGGACCGCGGAGGGACTCGGAGCCCTCATGGCAGTGCTGGCCTCACACTGCGGCGGGGATGGGAGGAGGAGGAGGCCATCAGGGCCCCGGGGTGCTTTGCGGTTCCCCGCCGAGGAGGCCGCGTTGTTCCCTCGGTCCCGCTCCCCCCGCGCTCCCGGGGCCTCCGCCGCTTCCCCGGGCATCGCTGGCGGAACTCGCGGGGGCGGAACGCAGCGTGCAGGGGCGGTGGCGCGGGCGGGCGGGAATCGGGGCCGACCGCGGACCGTGCCGCTATTGGTGGGCTCGGGGCGGGCGGGGCCGCTATTGGCTGCTGGCGGTGCACCCGCCCCGGCGCTCCCCCAGCGCGGCGGCGATGGCGGCGCGGGGCCGATGCCCCGAGTGCGGCTCGGAGTCGCTGGTGGAGGACGCGCACTACGCGCAGCAGCAGCTGGTCTGTGCCGCCTGCGGCTGCGTCCTGTCCGAGGGGCTCCTCACCACCACCTACACCGACGAGGAGCATCTGCGGGGTGCGGTACCGGAACCGGGAGCGTCCGCGCTCGGGGGGTGCAGGACCGACAGTCCGCAGCTCGTTTGGGCCTCTCCGAGCCGGCCCGAGAAGCGAAGCGCTCCGAGCTGTGTCTCTGTGCGGGGCACTGAGACCGGCCGCATCCCCCCAAACACCAGCGGGGTTTTCCACCCCAAGCCACACCCGCAGCACTTCCCGGCCAGATTTGGCTTGGAGCCGGTGATGAGCTTTAAATTTAAACTGGGGGATCTCTTATTTTTAAAAGAGATTGTTAAAATCTCATTGAAATCTCTTAGAAAAGCTTCAGGTGCAGTGCAGCAGCCCCGAGGCTGTTGCCTGGCTCTGTCTGGAGCTCAGAGGGGATCCAAGAGCTCACTTTTACCCGTGCTGCTCTAACTCAGCACCCTCAAACAGACGGTTTGTTGCAGACCGGTTCTGTGGGCACCTGCTGGCCCCAGATCCAGATGTCTGTGTCCCTGCATTCCCTGCAGGACTGACTGACCCCCACCCCTGTTTTCCAGAGGTTGCCTATTCCCAGAGCACTGGCCAGAAGGAGCAGCTGAGCCGCTGCCTGCAGCGAGGTAAGAGCAGCTCCCACTCACCCCGTCCTCCAGTTTGTTTCACCTGGTTTTAACGGTGAAAAAGTGCCCGAAACCCCTGGAGCTGAGCCAGGGGAGGGCCCTTGGTGCCTGCCTGCCCCGAGGGACTGGGAGGGGCTTTAGTGAGTGAGTGCTGCCTGGTTTTGTCATTTTGTGTTGATTCAGTTGATCCTTCAGAGAAGCTTTGTTCATGATATAAAAACCTGGAATTGTGGAGACCCTGGGGGGGCATTCCCTGGTCTAGGGAGACACAAGAACCTTCCCTCAAAAAGCTGTAAGACCTCATTGGCTCCTTCCCCTGTTCCTATGTCCCTGAGCCACTCCTTCCCTATTCCCTGATTAGTCCTTATCTTTGTACTGCCCTGAGACCAGGGTCAGCCCCCAGGCCCCTGTGGAGAGAAAGCTACAGGGTGCTTCCTCTGAGTATGGATGCTGGGACCTGAACATCTCACCACACAGCTGAACAAAACATCTGTAGATATTATGCAAAAGATTCTTTTTGCTTCCTTACCCTGGATCATGCCAGCAGCAATTCAGACTGCTCCAAATGGTTCTGAGCAGAAATTCCTGGCTCCCCACAGGGATCCGGCGGGTCCAGGACCTCTGCAAGGTGCTGCAGCTGCCAGCAGCGTTCGAGGAAACGGCTGTGTCCTACTTCCAGAGGGCTCTGCAGCTGCCTGCCTTCCACCTGGTCAGCCTGGAGAAGAAGGAGCTGCTGGGGGGTTGCTGTGTGCTGGTGACGTGCCGGCAGCACCGCTGGCCGCTGACCATGGGCACCGTGTGCTCCCTGCTCTACGCCAAGCAGGAGCTCTTTGCCAGCGTCTTCCTGAGCCTGCAGAGGGAGCTGGGGCTCTCCGTGCCCGCCCTGAGCCTGGCAGACCTGGTGACAACGCACCTGAGCAGGTGATGGGGCCCTGGCAGCCCTTGGCAGTCCTTGTTTGTCTGGCTGGGTGGAGGGGATGGGATGTGACTCAGGTGTGTGTGCTCGGACTGGGCTGGCTTTTGTCCCTCCCTTGTCACGCCTGGGCTGTGATTCTCATCCTGCTCTGTTCTCCTCAGAGAGGTGCTCAGGGAGGCACTGTGGATCAGGGGATCCCAGATCTCTGAGGTTGGAAAAGATCTCTGAGGCCATCGAGCCCAACCCGTGCCCGATGCCCACCTTGTCAGCCAGCCCAGAGTGCCGAGTGCCACCTACAGGGATGGGGATGCCACCCCCTGCCTGGCAACAATTCCAGTGCCTGGGAACCCTCTCCATAAAGAAACTCCTCCTGATGTCCTTGAGCAGCAGCCATGGCAGGAGCAGGGTGTGTCTCGGATTTGCAGGGTTCCCAGGTGAAGTGAGGAATGAGGAATTTGACTCCATGTTCTTAGAAGGCTGATTTATTATTTTATGATCTATATTATATTAAAGAATGCTGTACTAAACTATTCTAAAGAATACAGACAGAAGGCTAAAAGATAATAAGGAAAGCTCTTGACTCTCTCCTCAGAGTCTGACACAGCTTGGCCGTCACTGGCCAATGAGTCAAAATAATTCACATGGAACCAATGAAACAATCACCTACCACATTCCAAAGCAGCAAAACACAGGAGAAGCAAATGAGATAATATTGCTTTCTTTTTCTCTGAGGCTTCTGAGCTTCCCAGGAGGGAAATCCTGGCGAAGGGATTTTTCCAGAAAATGTGACAGTGACAGATGTGTTTGTCCCCGAGGCTCCCTCCCGCTGACCGCGGCTCTTTCCCCTGCAGCTTCCGGCTGGTCCAGCCCACTGCCAGCGTCCCTGCGCCCTTCCTGGAGGACAAGGAGAAGCTGCTGGCCCGGACCATGGCCATTGTGGAGCTGGCCAGTGACACGTGGCTGGTGACCGGGCGGCACCCCGTGCCCGTGGTCACGGCCGCGGCGTTCCTGGCCTGGCAGTCGCTGCGGCCCGGCCCGCGCCTCTCGTGCCCCTTGGCGCGGTTCTGCCGCCTGGCAGGGGTGGAGCTGCCTCCCCCGGCCCTGCTGAGGCTGAGGGAGCTGCTGGAGATCCTGCTGGCAATGGCCTCCAAGCTCTCCTGGCTGCGCGGCCTCCGCCTGGACAAGAAGACGGTGGTGAAGCACATCGGGGACCTGCTGCAGCACCGGCTGTTCCTGCTGAAACGCGCCTTCAGCCAGCAGGACGGGCAGGAGCAGCAGGACACGGGCCTGGGCATGGGCTCTGTGAGCCAGGGCTGCCAGGGCTCTGTGAGCCAGGGCTCCCTGGATAAGGACTCCGTGAATAAGGACTCCCCAGGCCAGGGCTCTGTGAGCCAGGGCTCCCTGGATAAGGACTCCGTGAATAAGGACTCCCCAAGCCAGGATTCTGTGAGCCAGGGCTCCCTGGATAAGGACTCTATGAATAAGGACTCCCCAGGCCAGGGCTCTGTGAGCCAGGACTGCCTGGGCCAGGATTCTACAAGCCAGGGCTCCCTGAATAATGGCTCCCTGGGTAAGGGCTCCCCAGGCCAGGGCTCTGTGAGCCAGGGCTCCCTGGATAAGGACTCCCCAGGCCAGGATTCCACAAGCCAGGGCTCTGTGAGCCAGGTCTGCCTAGGCCAGGGCTCTGTGAGCCAGGGCTCTGTCGGCCCAGGCTCCCTGAATAAGGAGTCTGTGAATAAGGACTGCCCAGGCCAGGACTCCCCAGACCAGGGCTCTGTGGGCCCAGGCTCCCTGGATAAGGACTCTGTGAATAAGGACTCCCCAAGCCAGGGCTCTGTGGGCCCAGGCTCCCTGGATAAGGACTCCCCAGGCCAGGGCTCCCTGGATAAGGACTCTGTGAATAAGGACTCCTCAAGTCAGGGCTCCCTGGATAAGGACCCCCCAGGCCAGGGCTCTGTGAGCCAGGGCTGCCCAGGCCAGGATTCTGTGAGCCTGGGCTCCCTGAATAAGGGCTCCCTAGATAAGGGCTCCCCAGACCAGGGCTCTGTGGGCCCAGGCTCCCTGGATAAGGTCTCCCCAGGCCAGGATTCCACAAGCCAGGGCTCTGTGAGTCAGGTCTGCCTAGGCCAGGGCTCTGTGGGCCCAGGCTCCCTGGATAAGGAGTCTCTGAATAAGGACTCCCCAGGCCAGGACTGCCCAGGCCAGGGCTCTGTGGGCCCAGGCTCCCTGGATAAGGGCTCCCCAGGCCAGGGCTCTGTGGGCCCAGGCTCCCTGGATAAGGACTCCCCAGGCCAGGACTGCCCAGGCCAGGCCCCCCCCAGCTCTCCTGCAGTGCCACAGCAGCAGGGCTGTCCCTCGGCAGGGCAGCAGCAGCAGAGGGGCACCCTGAGGCCCCTGCTCCCCCCCTGCCTCATCCACCCCAGGAAGAGGCTGCGGGCGGCGGCTCCGAGCGCCCCGGGCGCGGCTGTGACGGGTGACGAGCCCATCTCGGACAGCGAGATCGAGCAGTACCTGCGGAGCCCCGAGGAGATCCGTGCCTTCAGGAAGGCCAAGGCCTGGTCCTGAAGGTGGCCGTGGCCCAGAGGGACAATTTGGGGACCAGAAGTGTGAAGCCCACTAGGGACAGAGTGATTGTGCTGCAGGGACGGTCGCCCTGAGGGAATGAGGCTGTGGGGAGGGAGCAGGCTGAGTCCTCCTTAATGTGCTGGACCAAAATGGGGCTTTCTGTGGAGTGACTGCTTCAGGTCGTGTTACATTTCTGCTATAAGTAAATAAAAGTGCAGGTGCCAGGTTTTCCAGGGCAGCCTCACCTTGGACTTCTCATTCTTCAGCAGAATGACTTTGTGAGGGTCAAAACACTGCATTTCAACATGAAATCTGAGAGAAATTACAGTAGGTCTTGGCAGATTGGCATATCTTTAATATATTAAACAAAACATATCTGCTAGAAACATTCTATTCATATAAAAATGCAAAAAGACCCCTTTAAAGACATTTCTTTGGCATATTTCCCTCCCCTCCCCCCGGATATTGCAGGAAGCTCTGTTGATATGTCATTCGCTTGTAAACAGACAAAGTGTAATTAAGAATACAAAGCTTTTTCTCTAATACTGTCACAATGCAGCAAGCAATAGAACCACGGGGCATCAGCCAGGCTGGGGAGGCTGCAGGAGCTGCAGTAAGGGTTTAAACTGTGTTAAATCCCAGGGACAATGAAATATTTAAACATTTAACTGGGCAGAGAAGCCGAGGCAGGCAGGGAGTGGCAGGTTAAGCCCAGGGGTGCCCCAGCCCCGTGGGGTGAGTGGTTCCCAGGTGAGACCAATCCCCACTAAGTGCTTTTTCCTCCCCTGGCTCTTGGCCC
This sequence comes from Haemorhous mexicanus, assembly GCF_027477595.1. NCBI lineage: Eukaryota > Metazoa > Chordata > Aves > Passeriformes > Fringillidae > Haemorhous > Haemorhous mexicanus. The sequence goes on along the minus strand of NC_082370.1, from coordinate 2,683,299 downwards.
TGCCAGCCCCACGACCCCTCGGAGGTAGCTACGTCATTAAACTTATTTGCAGGTGGGGGAAACTGAGGCAGGGGAGGCTGGAAAGGGCAGGGGAGGCACCAGGCTCCCACCTTCCTCCTCTGCTTTGCTGCAGCCTCTCTGCAGCCTGGCTGTTTCACCTGTGTGCTGGGAAAAAGGGGAAATTTGTTTTCCAATGGGAACAATAAGTGCTTATCCAGGTTCCAGCCCTCTGACCGTCCGAGGAAGGTCCCTAATTCCTTGGCATCGTTCTCTTGCATTCCCAGGAATGCTCCCTGCTCCCCAGAACGGTCTCTGCCTTCTTAAGAGCAAACCTCTGAGCTTGAAGCCTGGATTAAGGACACAGAGCTGCTCTGGGCCTCTCCCACATCTTGGTTCTTGGTGCTTTGGCACAGAGGGTCAGTCCTGGCAGCAGCACAGGTCTGCCAGCCCACCCCACTGCATAGCTTGAGCCTCTGAGGGCCTGGGAGCATTTTCTGGCTGTGAATTTAGTGTCTGGAGCCTTTTCTGGCCCTTATTTTAGTGTCTGGCATTAAAGCAGTGCAGACAATCACCTCAGCTTGGAGTTGAGGCTCCTCTTACCTTGTGCTTGGCTTTGCAATATGGCTTTGGCACGGCGCAGCCCCCAGGGCTGGCACAGCCAGGAACGTTCCAGAAGGAGCAGCCGCTCTCCAGAAGCAGTGTGCTCATCCTGGGGCTGTGCTGCCTGCACGTGAAGGGCACTTGGAGTGGTCCCTCGGCGGGAATATTGCAGTCGTGGCACGGCGGGCCCTGCCCCGGGGCCGGGAGCGGGGCCCTGGCGTCACCTACAGCTCTGTCTATACATATATACATTCAATAATATAGCTTTGAAAAATAGACATTTCCTCTGTAGAATATAAAATAGCATTTAGGATCAATCTCAAGTGACATGCAGGAGTGATTAAAGCACGGCTGCAATTCCGGCACCGCTGCGGGAAAGCTCGGAGCCTCCTCGGGGAGATGGGTGGGCCCGGGATCGTGCTGTGCCCGGTGGGAGCGGAGCCCCCGGCTGTGCCGCCCATCCCTGCTAGTGCACGAGGTGATTGCCCCGAGCGGCTCTGGCCGCCCATCCCGCAGGAAAACGCTGCGGCCGTCGGTCCTTCCCCACCTTCACACGGTGGTTTCGCTCTTCCAGAGGCCGGTCTTCATGCCGGCCACGCTGTCGGCGCTGGCCAGGTTGATGTCGTACTTGCTGCCCTTGAGGCCACCGTTGTGGCTGCCCACGTTGAGCGGGTAGGAGCGGCGCTTCGCCTCCCTCTCGGCGCCGCCGCCCGGCCGCAGGTTGTCCCGGCTGCCGCTCCTCCGGCGAGCCTCGGCGAAGTCGGGCACCCTCCGCCCGCCGTCGCTGCCCTCCGAGGGGCTGGGGAGCGCGTCCCCGTCCTGCGGCACCCGCGACCTGCCGCCGCTGGCCGGGCTGGTCCTGCCGCTGGGGTAGCTCTCGGAGTGGCTGTTGTGGAGGCTGCCGCTCTCGCTGGACGGGTGCTCCGAGGGGCCCCGCAGCATTTTCAAGCGGTGGTGCTTCCCGTCCCGGCACGGCTTAGTTCTGCCCCGGTGGCTCCTGCGGCCGTGCAGGTTGCTGGTGTGCCTGACGGGCTTCCCGTCGGCAGCGTCCGGCTCCGGGCAGGGCGGTGGCCGGGATTCCGCCTGGCTCTGGGCTACCTGCAGGTTGGTGAGCTTGCAGCGGCCCCCGGCAGAGCCGGCGCTGCTGGGCGAGGAGGAGGAGGAGGCGCCGGAGCGAGCGGCCTCTGGCTCGCAGCCGATGAAGACCTGCGAGCCGTCCTCCGGCCCCAGCCCGGGGTGCACGTAGGCCTGCATGGGCAGCGCGTTCCGGTACGACGGGCAGCAGGAGAACCAGGAGCTGAGCACGTCCCGGCGCCGCAGGCAGTGATGGACGAAGATGAAGAGCCCCAGCGCCACGGCGGTGACGCCGTAGAGGCAGCTGAAGACGATGCTCAGGTACCAGCGCTGGGACACGGCCATGGCGCCAAACGTCCACAGAGCCACGTACAGGGCGTGGGTGGCCACCAGAGCCCAGAACTGCACCCGCAGAGAATAGACACCGTCCCCCTCGGGGCAGGGCGGCCCCGAGTTCAGCGTCACCGAGATGGAGCCAGAGTCTGTCAGGAGGTCACTGGTGGCCCCCAGCCGCGGCGGGGGCTCCAGCGGCTCCGGGATGTCTTTCTGGTGTGAGGGTCGGCACTGGAGGCTGAGCCCGGCACAGAGGAAATAAATCCAGGTGATGAGCAGGATGAAAGCCACGGGGACGTAGAAAGCACCCAGGCTGGGCCGCCACACCAGCCAGCAGCTGTGCGGGAGGAGAGGAGCTCTGAGGGGCCGTGGGCTGGAGCTGCTCGGCACCCCTGCCCTCATGGCAGGGCTCTGTGGAGCTGTGCCAGCTGCCTGGATGATTTTTTTCCCCAGTAGATAGATAACTCAGGAAAAAACTCACTGACCTTTTCCCAAACTTCTCCAGATTCCCAGTGCCACCAGTTCCCTGCCCCAGCAGAGGGAGGCCACCCACGTGGGAGGGAGGAAGGGTCGAGCAGGGACACTTACTAGGGGTTGTTGTCGTGGTAGTTTTGGATGTTGACAGCTGCTGTGATCCCACAGATGATGAGGGGGATCCCGCCGGCGATCAGGTAGAACCTGTGGGGAGGGGAAGCGTCACCGCACACCTGGAGCCCGCGGGAGAGCACGGGATGGGCTCGTCCAGAGGAGCAAGTCCCGCCCCAGCCCCTGGAGGTGCCCCCGAGGGCCGGGGCAGGGGGGTCCGTACCGCAACATGGGTCTGGGGGCTGCCTGGGACGTGTCCCTGTCCGGCTGCTGTGGCGCCTTCCAGGTCAGCTCCTTGTAGAGCACTCGGGCTTTCACCGCCATCCAGAGCAGCGTGGAGAGGGACGAGTAGTGCAAGATGATGCCGACCTGTGGGAGGAGGCGGCGGTTGGGGCGGGGATGCCGCAGCCCGCCGGTGCCCGTCCCGCAGGACCCCGCGGGGCTGGGCGCTGCCCGGTACCCACGGCCTGGCACACGGCCCGGTAGCCGGTGAGCGTGATGCCTCCCGCGAAGACGGCGGCCGTCATGGCGATGTGGAAGCACAGGTTAAGCAGCATGTGCCAGCCCTTCCGCGGGATGAGGATGGTGCTGCAAGAGCAAGAGCATAGAGGGCACCTGTGAGCTCCTGCCCGGCCCCGAGAGAGCCACAAATCCTGCACCTGGGAGGCACCAACAGCCTGTCCCTGGCCACGGAGTGTGGCTGGAGGGGATGTACAGGTACATTCCTGCACACAGGCAAAGGACAGGACCCAGGGCCACTCACTGGGCAGCACATTCCTGGAGAATGTGCTTCCTCACTGTCCTGAGAACCCCTGTCCTAAAGGACCATGTCACTGCACAGCCATGCCGGTACACCTTCTCCTGGCTGTTGGCACCTGGGGAGCTGCTCCCGCTGCCCACAGAGACACCCAGCCCAGCCCAGCCCCCAGAGCAGCAGCACTGGACACTCCCTCACCCGTGGTGGACGATGTAGGTGATGATGGTGGTGAAGAGGCAGAGCAGCAGCACGGCCGTGCAGGTGTACATGGCCGGGTGCAGCACCTCCACAGCGCCTTGTGCCTCACTGGGGAACCCACTGAGCTCCTGCACAGCACAGCACAGCCCGTCAGACCCCACAGCAGCAGCCCTGTGCCCCTGACCCCCCCACCACCCTCCTGCTGCCCCCACGCTCCCTGCCCTGGCACCACTCCCTCAGTGCTGCTCGTCCCACACCTACCATGAGCACGGCCACGTTGCTGAGGTGCCGGCAGTGCAGGGAGGTGACGTTGGGCTCACGGGCAGCCAGCTGGCACCCCTCGGCGCTCCAGCCCCCCATGCCCCCCAGCACCTCGAAGTTCCAGTACGCAGCCACCGGGTCCATGCCCTCCCTGGGGTGTCGCAGGGACACAGCCACCGGCTCTGACAGGTTCCCCACTCCACAGCCATCTGCAGCCACAGAAAACCAGGTCAGCAGGACAAGGGACACCCCTCCACCTGCACCCCCAGAGGGGCTGGGCACAGGGGACATACCACAGGCACATTGCCACCTCCCCACGAGTACCCCAGGGATGCCTCTGTGCTGCAGGAGCACCAGCACAATGCCCCAGGGAGCCCCACGGGGCACCCCAAGCACCCCACCATGCTGCCCTTACAGGTCCCAGCGTAGATGACCGGGGTGGCCACACTGCGGCGTTTGCCATCGTCGGCCAGGCGGGAGGAGTTCCCGGTGCTGCAGAAGAGTTTCCCGTTACGGAAGACCAGCAGCTGGAGCTTGCAGTCGGCCCCGGGCGTGGCTGGGGCGGGGCTGGCGAACAGGCTGGGCGGCAGCTGGATGGAGGCCAGGGCGATGCTGTTCTGCGGGTGCAGGTCACTGGTGAGCGGGGGCCGAGCCCAGCCCCCCGAGCCCAGCCCCCCGGGCCCAGCCCCCCGAGCCCAGCCCCCTGAGCCCAGCCCCCTGAGCTCAGCCCCCTGAGCCCAGCCCCCTGAGCCCCGGCGTTCCCATACCTTGATGTGGAAGCTGCTCAGGGAGATGTTGGGGCGCCCCGTGGTGCAGCGCAGCCTGAGCTGCTGGTCGGGCGTGGGCTCAGCCCCCCGCTCGGCCGGGGGGGGCCGTCCTGGGGGGGTCAGGCTCCCATCCCACCTCTGGAACGCCACACAGCTCAGCCCCACGTAGCTCTCGGGCTTCACCACGTACGCCTCGAAGGCGATGTTGCGAGAGTTCTGCCAGCACCACGGAGGGATCATCAGCCCTGGCACGGGCACAGAGCCCCTGGCATGGCCAGAGACCCCACCCAGCCCTCCTCCTCGAATCCAGCCCCAGCCCGTGCTCCCTCTCACCACTGCCATGTGCTGGGAGTTGCTGCCCAGCGTGTGGGCCGCGATCCTCTCCAGGGAGCGCACGATGCTGGTGCAGGCCTTCTCCTCCTTCTGGGACATCCACAGGATGTGGTCGTCCACCAGCATGATGTTGCTGGCCATCTCCACGATCACGTCTGTCAGCTGGGGACAGCAAGCAGCTCTGCAAAGAGCTACCGCCATCCCCCGAGGAAACACCCCAATTCATGCTTTTCTGCCCCAAAAACACCAGGCTGCACTGGGGCAGGCAGGGGACACCCGCAGTGCTCATTACCTGCTTGATCTGGTCCACGTAGCCAATAAACTTCTCTATCATCTGGGCCACGTAGAGGACATCAACCATGTCTGAGAAGTTGGCTGCCTCAGCCGTGTAGACGCGGAGCTGGTGAGCCAGGGTCAGGGCATTGGAGGCGTTGATGGGCATCTGCAGGGTGGCACGGCCACGGTCACCAGCTGAGCCCCCTCCAACCCAGCCAAGCCCCTGGGCCCCCCACTCACCAGCACGAAGGTGTAGAGCACGCGGGTGATGTCGTTGGTGTAGAGGCAGTGGGAGTAGTCGCCGTCCTCCCAGCGCCCGGTGCGGTCACAGCGCCGCCACGCCTGCTTCTCGCCCGCCGAGCCCGCGCCCGCCGGCCCCGCGGCGAACGGGTGCTGCAGGCAGGGCTGGTAGGCCGTGATCCCCGCCAGGGTGCGGGGCCACCTGCAGTGGCCACCACACAGTGACCCCGGGGCAGCCCCGCCCTGAGCCTGCTCCCCCCGCCTGGCCCCTGTGCAGCTCCGCCCCGGGCACCGCAGCCCCCTCCGCCAGCCGCTGCCGTCCCTGGGCTCTGGGGAGGCTGGCGTGGTGCTCCCCCAAAAGCCCCCACCCTCTCCAGCCCCGTGTCCCGCTCGGCTCTGGCAGTGCGGGGGGAAGCAGCGGGCAGTGGGGGGCACTGCTAATTTAAGCCACATTGACTGTGCCAGTAATTTATATTCCGTAAGGGCCCCGCCAGGGTTACGGCGGGCGCCCGGAGCCTTTCGTCTCGTGCCAGAGAAATTCCAACACCTCTGCTGCTGGAGCCAGGCTGCGCCGCCGGCACGGGAAGCCCTTCAAAAGCCGTGCCGTTAATCGCTACCAGACGCGCGGTCACCTGCGGTGAGCGGAGGCCCCCGCACGCACCGCTCGCTCTCCGTGTGGCACCGGCCACGTGCGTCCCCCCTGCCGCGGCACCTGCGCCACCACGGTCCCCACCTGAAGTCCCCGCGGTTGTTGGTGACCCGCTCGGCAGGGCAGTAGGATGCAGAGGTCTCCAGCACCACGATCTCCACCTTCTTGCTGACGTTGCCCTGGGAGGTGGAGACGGCGCATTCCCACTCGCCGTTGGCGGAGACGTGGATGTTGGAGAGGATGAGCTCGCTGCGGGAACAGGAGAGGGGCTGCCACGGTGGGGCTCCCTCACAGTGATCCCCCAAGCTTGGGGACAGGGGGACACAGGCCATGTAGCACCAAAGGTGCCCACAGTAGGCAGCCCGCCTACGGCACTCGGTACCCACACACCTGTGACTCCTGTGGTCACGAGTGGTCATCTCCATTCCCATACAATCCCTATCTCTGTCCCCATCTCAATCCCAATTCCATCTCCACCCCAGTCCCAGTCCCATCCCCACTCCCATCCCGGCCCCATCCCTGACCTGGTGATGAAGGTGCAGTCGTGGATGAGACTCTCCTCCACGATGACGCCCGTCTGCTCATCCTCCCGCACGGGCTCGCGGTTGTGGAACCAGCGGATCTGCGTGCTGTTGTCCAGGTACGTGGCCGTGCACTGGAAGGGCAGCCGGTCGCCCTGGAAAACCACCTGGCGCAGCGACGGGATCAGGTGGTGGGTGTGCAGCTCCGGGGCTCCCGCTGCGGGGGACACAGGTGAGCCCGCGCCGCCGCCGCCGCCGCCGCCCCCGCCCCGGCCCCGGCTCACCGCAGCGGAGCTGCCCGTCCCGCGCCCCTCGCAGGGCCACGCCGCGCAGCTGCCGGGGGAAGGCGCACGCCGTGCGCTCCGAGATCTGCGCCGGCCGCTCGCGGGCCCAGCGCAGCACCCAGCGCAGGTTGCAGTCGCACGTCAGGTACTCGGTGGCAAAGTCCCTGCAAGGGATGGTGTCACTGCAGGGTTGAGACACCCGCCGGCCCTGAGACCCTTGGCAGGGACCCCGCCCCACCCTGGGCGCTGAAATCCCAGGACACCAACTCACACGACTTTCAGGGAGGGGAGCTCGTCAAAAACACCGGGCGGGAGGCTGGAGAAGATGTTTCCAGACATGTTCCTGTGGCACAGGAGAGAAAGATGGCATGGAGGTGGCCAGCGAGCTGCTGGGAGAGGGGACACCTCCCAGGCCCCTTGCTGTGCCCACACACCCCCTGGCTCTCAGGAGATGGGACAGGGCTGGCCAGGATGTCCCCAGGGAGCCACTTACAGTCGGAGGAGGTTGGGGAGGCCCTGGAAGACGCTGGCACTCAGGCAGCCGATGCGGTTGTTGGAGAGGTCCCTGCGAGGTGAGTGGAGGGGACATCAGGGCTGGGGATGCCCCACTGTCCCCATTGTTGTCCCCAGGGCCAGCCCCGAGGGTCCGAGGGGCTGCACCGGCACTTACAGCCGCTTCAGATCAGGGAGGCCGAGGAAGGCGCCTGGCTGGACCGTGCTGATCAGGTTGTTCTTCAGGTCCCTGCGGGGAGACAGGCACCGCTCTGGGGTGTGCTGCAGGAAGCTGAATCTCCGGGAGACACAGCTCCGAGGGCACGAGCACACCCGTGCCACCCCCGCCCCCATCCCCTCCATGTCCCCCCCAGGTGCTGCCCACCCCCTGCGCGGGCCTCACGAGCAGTTTTCCATCCCATTTCTCTCCTGTTATCTCTCCGAGGGGTGCAGGGAAGGGGCATCCACTGCTCCCGGGGGGATGCCAGCCCCTGGGTGCCCTGTGGAGCATCGGGCGTCCCCACACGCTGGCACTGGCTGCTGGCACCGGCCCCGCGTTGCTTCCGGAGCAGCCGCGTCCCGACGGCTTATCTCCCGTGTGAGGGATAAGAGCGCAGCCCCGGACAGCTCGTTTGAGCAATTAGCTCAATTGCAGGCACACATCTAATCAGGGGCTCGCCTGGCACACAGTCTGCCTGCAGAGTGGGGAGCACTGGTGGCATCGGCTGCTCTGGCCAGCCCTCGGGACCCGCGGCAGCTTCTGCTGAGCACCGGCGCTGTCCGGGAGAGGAAATGGGATCCATATGGACACGTGTTTATTTATAGCAGTCTCCGCGGAGCTCATCACTGGGTCTCCCGCTGCTCTGCCTGCAGCCCTGGGGACACCCCGTGAGCCACAGCCCCGCCGGAGGGCGGCAAACCAGCGGCCGGGATGGAGAGTGGTGCGACCCCCTCCAGCAGAGCCGGGGTGTGAGGGGGGAGTCCCGGCGGGGACACGAGAGGGGCCCCTCGGCAGAGGAGACGCAGCTGGGTCATCCCGGCCCTCTCGGCTGATGCAAGAGCCCTGCTGCCACGCCTGCCCCTCCCGGAGCTGCTGACAGACAGACGGCCGTCCTGGCAGCTGCCTGGGCAGACAGGTGCACGGGCAGGTGTGCACAGGTGAGTGCTGGTGCTGAAGGAACAGCTCCGCTCTCACCTGCACAGCCAGCTGCACCAACAGGAGTCCCCTTGCCACAAAGCCCCGTCCTGCAAACCCCCCGGCTCTTCCCAAAGCTGCCAGCCCCCATCCAGACGGGTTTCCCAGGGACTCCCACCCCCAGGGCACCCCCAGCACACCCTGCCAGCCAAAATCCATCTCCAGTGACAAACCTGCGGCCCCTGGCTCAGGTCTGGGGGGGTCTGGGTGCTGCAGGACCACCAGCCGCGGATGGGACTCGCCAGGGACCCTGCTGGGCCCCAGGGGTTTGCAGCCAGGCTGGAGCTCGGCCAGCGGTGGCCTTCCTCACTCAGGCACTTCCTCCCGCGGGCCGGGGCCGCGGCTGCTGCTGCTGATTTCCGATAAGGCTCCTCTTTTCCCTGCTCTGCGCATTTGCCTTTGCATTTCCTGCGGTCCCGAGCCCCCTCCTTCCCCAGCAGCGGCTCAGTGCCACGTGTGCACGGGGACACCCCAGCAGCACACGTGCATGGGGACCCCAATCACCACGAGGGCACAGAGACCCTCATTGCAGCAAAGCCTGGCCCCAAGGACCTGAGCCATCCTGATGCACTGCCTGGAGTGAGCCCACAACTCCCTGTGCACCCACTGCAGCCCAGCACAGACAGACGGATGGACGGACAGAGCCCATCCTTGTCCGTGCAGTCACCCACCCCCACCGAGCCCCCTCGCATCCCCCCAGGGCCGTTCCCAAGCAGGGCTCTGCTAATGAGTCCCCGCATACCGTCCCTGCTCAGACTCATTAATCTCATTAAGCCGCTACAAATCACTGCAGATGCCAAGCCGGGTCCGTGGGGGCAGCCCTGACATGCAGGGAAGGGGTTCTCCCCGCTCTGCTGCGACCCCAAAGCACCCACGGTGGGTGCCAGGGTGGGCAGGGGCCTTGCCAGCCCCAGGCTGGGGGCCGAGGGGCCCCGCAGCCCCCACGGTGTCCCAGCTATGCCAGCACAGGCTGTCCATGGGGCACGGCTGCGCCACGGCCCCGAAGCGACCCGATGAGAGCAATTATGGCTCCTGTCGAGGGCAGTCAGGCGCGGCGTGGCTGGGGGAGCGCTGCCCGCCTGCCCCAGGCCCCTCTGACCCCGTGTGAGCAGGAGGTGACCTGGGGCAGCTGCTCTCCCAGCACATGGAGACCTTTAGGGGGACCCCAGGCTCACGGGGGGTGCAGAGCCCTGCTCCTCCCCAGGTGTCCCCCTGGCTGCTCCTTCCTGAGTCCCACGAGGGTGCAGTGCCCAGAGCAGGAGGCGACCTCACACCCTGACCCCTGCTGGGGAGGGCTCTGCGTCGTGGGATGGTGTCCCCAAGGTGAGTGCTCTTCACTCAGCCCAAAACCAGTCCCGTGGGGGTTTCCACGGGAGCCCACAGAGCGCAGGAATGCACAAGACCCTCGCAGGGCACGGCGGGGAACAAAACCCCCTCAGTGCTGGTCCCCGCGCCTGCATACCTACAGATCAAACCCATATGGGGGCCATAAATCTCCCCTTCTCGCAGCTCCCTCCATAGAGATGCCTTTCATGGAGAGATAAGAAAGTTGACTTTGTTCAGGGGGACAATGTTTCTTTTCATACCGGCCCTCACGGAGGGGCCCCCCTGGCAGCTCCCGGGGTCCCCACGATGCCCGGGGGTGCCAGGGGCAAATTCTGCACTGCAGTGCTGCTCCTGCTGCAGCAATCAGGGGCAGAAGGTGAGTGATGGTGCTCCCACCCACCCTGGAAGCCCAGCCTGCACTCCAGAGCCCCCCACCCTCCTGCCCAAGCCCCACTCACAGCTTCTCCAGAGCCCGCAGCCCGAAGAAGGAGCCGTTCTCCAGCACCGTGATCTTGTTGTTGCTCAGCAGCCTGTGGGAAGAGCAGAGGGAGAGAATTTGAGAATATTGTTTTTAAAAAATTACAGCTCTTAACTCACTTCCAACCACCCCTTATTGTTCACATTTGTGAACACCTCTTCCATTACTCAACTTTTCCAACACAATCCTTTCCAAGGAATATCAGAGAAAATTCCTGAGCCCCAACTTTGCCCAAACCTCTGTCCCTACATCAGGGACAAGGGGGTGATCAGGGCTTTTCCAGCTAAAACAATTCCATTATTCCATGATTTTGGCTTTCCCCGTCACCTCACCTGCCACAGCCCCCCAGCAGTGCCCTGGTGCCCAGGGGCTGGCAGGAGCAGGGACAGACAGACCCCCGTGGCCCCGGCTGTGCCACTGTGGTGGTGGCCACGGAGGTGTCCCCTGCATGGCCAGGTGGGACCAGGGAATGCCATGGCCACGTGGGGATGCAGGAGCCGTGCTGGGATGCTCTGCGTGCTCCTCATGCCATGGACCACACGGACTGAGTGCCATGGGATCTCCGTGCTGCCTCTTGGGGCATCACCTTGCTGAGAGGAGTCACTCGGCCAGGAGGTGACCCCCACCCCAGCACCAAGGGGGCACCCCAAGGACCTGCAGCTGCAAGGGGCCCCCCAGCTCCTGCTGGTCATTGTGGCTATCCCAGGAGCCTCCCAGCAGTGGGATTTTACCCCAAAATAAACAGCTTTGCTGACCAAAGGGCCCCTTGCGGGGCGGTGGGAGTGGATGGAGGGCACCAGCACCGATGATTCAGCCAGGAGCTCATTAAAGCTCGTTAGCCCAATTAGCAGAGCCAGACCCGGCCCTCGGGGACCAGCGGAACTCCCGTGCGGGCACCGGCGACGCCAGCGCCGGCAAAGCGACCCAGAGACGGAGCGGGGGCAGGCGGCAGCCGGGCCGGGAGGGCATCCTGGAGGCCTGGCCGGGGGAGCCGCTGCAGAAAGGGCTCATTGAGGGCCGGGCCGGGGCTGTTTACACACGGGCGGGCCCGGCTGAATGGCCGCTGTGTGCTGCCGCCCGGCCCCTCCGGACGCGCTGCCCGCGGAGCCGCCGCGCTGGGCTCGGGGCAGGAGCGGGACCGAGCGGGACCCGCAGCCCCCCGCAGGCTGGGTGGGAGGGGAGGGAAGGGCCGGGGTCTGGCAGCGCTGCCCCCGCATCCTGTGCTAATGAGGAGCCGCCACCGGGCACCGGCGCGTCCGCGGGGCCCCGGACCCGGCCGGCGGGGAGCGGAAACGTCCGGCGGCCCCGGCGGCTGCAAATTGCTTCCACACGCCGGCGGCCGGAGCTGCCACGGCCAGGGCCGTGCCTGGCCCTCTCCTCCCCGCCGGGACCACTCTTTGCCGGGGCTCGGTTCGCCCCAGCTCAGCCCAGGACCTTCCCAGGGCGGGGGACAGCTTCCAGGGATGTTTCCATGGCTGCTGGCACAGCCCCTTTAGCCCGTGGCGCGCCCCAATTCCCCGCCACGGCATCGGTGGGGGCTCGAGGCCGAGCTGTCCCCGAGGGCTGCAAGAGGTTTTCATTCCAGCGGCAGGAGATTTCACAACCGAGGGCACGGGCTGTGCCGGGGCTGCAGCCGCGGCCGTGGTGGCAGAACCGGAGCCCCGGAGCCGCTGCCCTCGGCCGAGCCCGGGGAGCCTCGCTCAGACCCTCGGGACCATCTGCACCTCTGCCACAACACCACAACTCCGCCTTTAAAGATTTCCAGCAGGATCGCCTGCCCCTGGCATCCGCAGCCCCACCTGGGGCCACCCTGGCCCGGGCCAAAGCCACTCCCGGAGCCCCTCCAGAAAAAGGCCGGGACCCCCACACTGCTCAGGGCACCCTGAGCTGCAGGTGCTGCCCAGGAGCAGAGATCCTTGACTAAAAGGAGGGCTTGGCACAAAAGGCTGTGCTGACAGTGACAGTTTGCCCAAAACTTTTCTCCTCAGTAAAACTTTTCTTGGGTAGAGATCCTGGCTCTTTTCTTCTCTGTCCCACAGCAGCCATCTGGGTCGCACTCCCCAGTTACAACCCACATCCTCCAACACGGGTTTGTTTTCTTTTCTCTAGTTTCATGGAGATTATGTTCCAAATTGTTTTCTGTTTGGGTTTTTTAGGGATTTTTTGTTTTTTTTTTTTTTTTCCCCAGGAAGTTCTCATCAGTCTCCGCAGCACTTTCCATTCCCACATGTCCACAGGCAGCAGAGCTGTGTGTGGGTCCTTGGCACTGTCCCCTTACAGGACAATAACTGAGAACCCCCAAAACACAATGGGGTCACTGTGCCCACGAGGCCACCCCGACCCAGCCCACGGGGGTCACAGGCCAGCAGCCCCTGAGCCACGCTGGGGGCACAGCCGTGGGGACAGACCCCGAGGCCCCCAGGGCATTTCAAACGCTGAGAGCTGCCCTGGGAGGAGGGACCCGCTGGGGGGAAGGGGCTGCAGGGCTCAAAGCCAGCGGAGCTCACCGAGGCCGAGCTGCTGTGAGATCCAGGCAGGGCTTGCAGTGGTTTCCCACACGCCCACCGAGGTCTGGGGGTGCAGAGGGGACCCGGTGCCCTCCCATCCCACCCACCTAGAGGCTCGGCAGGCCATGGAAACAGAGCCGTGGCCTTTGGAGCTGTTGCTCTTCTCCCAGCTCGGGCTGGGACCCCTCAGCTCAGCAGGAGCAACCCCAGCCAGTCCTGGAGGGAGGGCTGGGGATCCCTCTCACCCCCAGGCCGCGGTGGCCGAGCGTTTCCGTGCACTCCAGAACCCTCCCTTCTCCTTCGGGAACGGCTCCTTCACCCTGCCCGGTGCCCGAGGACCCTCCGGCCCAGCCGGCGGGGGCGGGGGGGGCTCCTGCCGGGGACAGCCCCGCCACGGGGACAATAATCGGCTAATTGAGCGGCGGCTGGAAAAGTCCCTCCGGACAATGCGGGGATTAAGGACTGGAGCACGGAGTCAAACGGAAACGATGGGGGATGCGTGGTGGAGATGGCGGGGGGAGCCGAAAGGAGCATCCTCCCATTCCGGGGATGCAGGCCTGGAAGGGGCTCAGCATCCCTGCTCCATCCCCCCCGCGCCAGGGCTGGGGGGGCTTGGAGCCCTCGAGGCTGCCGGCAGAGAGATACAGATCCCTTCTTCTTCTTCTCCTCCTCCTCTTTTTTCATCTCAAAAAAGAAGAGCCAAAAGTGAAAAAAACAAGATTGTTTTTTCAAGCGTGCTGGAATCCACTTGGATAAATAACAGCTCCAGAAACTGGGCTGCTGAAACAATAAACTTCCTCTGGACCCAACCAAAAAAGGACGCGGGGAGACGGTGGCTCCCCAGGCCGGGCAGGGAAGGCAGCAGCGTTCCTGGGGGGCCGCGCTGGGGGCGGGGACCCGGCCCGGCTCCGCTCTCCGAGCGCAGTAATTCAAAGCATATGCCGGGAGCAGATACGGCGCGGGCTGCGCCCCGAGCACGGCTCGCTGCTCTGCGCGGGGATTTCGGGAAGGGAAAGAGGGGCCCCGAGGCCGCTGAGAGCTGCTGAAGGCTCTGGGGGAGGCAGAATCACAGGGTGGGGGGCACGCAGCAACCTAGAGGGACCCCACGGAACACCGGGGGGCTCTGCAGCATCCCAGAGGGGCCCTCAACATCCAGGGGGGAACCCGCATTCCAGCAAGGACCCCACAGCCCCCAGAGGGAACCTTGCATCCCAGAGGGGACCCCACAGCATCCCAGAGGGGACCCCACATCTTCCCACCCGGAGGGGCTGAGAAGCCCAGCCCTGGGGGATCTCCCCCTCCCTGCTTTGTTTGGGTGCTCGGGGGCTCTTCCCCTCCCTGTGCCGTGCCCGGGCGTTTCCTCCAGCCTCACGTCACGCCGGGCTATTTCGGATGGTGAAAATTATTGTTCCAAGCCTCGGCTTTTGTTAGCACAGGAAAAAGAAGCCCCGGAGAGAGGGCGAAGCCTCCCGAGCCAGCCTGGGCCGGGATGCTCAGGGCAGCACCACGACCTGCAGCCCCTGCAAAACCCAAACCTGATGGAGCTGCAGCCCAATAAACAACAACTAAAAAGCTGAAGAAGGCTTGAGAAAGAAACCATCTGCAGGGCCGAGGATAGAGCAGCCTTGGAGCAAGGAGTTCAAGTAGAACTGGAAATTGGTCATAAGTCAAAGCCCTCTATTCCCTGCAGACAATCTGTAATTTCAGTGCAATCAAGCTGTGCACATAAATGAGGCCTGTGCTGGGATTCCACATCTGGAAGAGGTTTGGGCTCCCGCCCGTGTGACAGCGGGGCTGGCCCAGCCTCTCCAGCCCTCGTTAGGGATGTGGCGCTTTTTCCATGGGGCGATTAGCACGGGGTCAGCTGGGGGGGATTAAAGCCTCCTTAATCCCTGTCTGCAGCACCCCAGCACCTCACAGCCACGCTGGAGGGACGGCCCCAGAGGTGCCAAATCCCCCAATCCTAGCTGGAGCAGGATGTGAGGCTGGGGCCAGCCCTGCCAACACAGCCAGGTGACCCCTCTGGGGCCACGAGTCAGAGCAGGGTGACAGCCCAAAGCACCGGGGCTGGCACCCCTCCTTCCTCCCTGCAGGGAGCTGGGCACAGGAATAACCTGGGTATACACCGGGGTGGGCTCACACCGAGAAACCTCTGCTGGGGCTGTAGGGGATGTGTGAGCATCGCCCCCTCCCCAGACCCACAGCCTTCCCTGGAGATCCCTGCAAGAGGATGAGGGGAGAGGAGGCACAGCTCTGCTCAGCAGGCACTCCCCGCCAGCCACCAGCCACCCCTGGGACGCTGGGGCCGTGCTGAGCCCAGCAGTGGCTGCAGGGCAGGCCCCTGGGGCCACAGGCATCCCCCACCCCCTGTCCTTGGTGCCTCATCCCTGCCCTGCCCATCCAGGGTGATGCCAGGGTCTGTTTCTCAGGCGCAGGGGGCAAACGCGCAGCAGCTGCAGCACAGGCTGATAATTGGAGATAAATAAAGAGAGAGTGTGGGAAAAGCCAAATGGGAGGTGGGACCAGGGACCCACAGGGTGACAGACCTCCTGCAGCCACCCAAGCCTCTCTGGTCGCCCGTCTGTCCCCAGCTTGGACAGCTGGACCTGGGCAGGGCCAGCGTCCCTCCCGCCAGGCGGCTGCGGGGAAGAGCCTCCCCCGTGCTGAGCCCTCCTGGTTCCAGGCTGGGCCGGATGAGCGCTGGAACACGGCTCTGCTTTGAAGTGTCACTGCCCCAAACACATTTCCTGCAGCAGGGGCAACAGCAGTGCTGGGAACCCTGGGGGACAGAGGGGACCTGAGCACCCTGGGGACAGAGGGAACCTGGCACAGACAGGACCTGGCACCCTGGGGCACATGTAGGAGCCCTGCTCACACCCAGCTCATCCGCAGAGTTCAAGATTTGGCTGTCCCCAGCAGGATGTCCCCAAGGCACGTGCAGCCCTTGCCACATGCCTGGGCCCCTCCACTCCCTGCCCGCACCCCAGTGGCTCCAGGAGACGCTCCCAAAGTCGGAGCCTCTGGTTTTGATTGTTCCATCTGGAAAGGGTTTGGAATAAATCATGTTTACTGCACGAGAGCAGAGCCAGGGTCACCGCATATTTGTAGGTTTCTGCCTACGCCTGTAGGTTTCATGTCACGTTTTAGTGGGATCGTGTAATGCCCTAATGCTTCTGCACGGTCATCCCAGCCCCTCCAAGAGAGCCAGCACAGCTCAGCACAGGCAGCACAACCCCCTGCCCCGCTGGGAACAGCTGGGCAGGCACTGGAGCAGGCCTGGGATGTGGCATGGGATGCTCTCCCCAAATACAAACTGACAAAGGACTGAACGTCCCCGTGAGTGTTTGCGAGGGGCTGACACAAGGAAGGGCCCTAAGAGGAAAGACATGAAGAGCAAAGCTCACAAGTGGGATGGAGAGCCCAGCTGTCACCTGCCTGAGGCCCCCCAGTGTCCCACACCAAGGGAAGCCCGAGACACCCATCAGTGCTGCTATTCTGGGACAATTTATGCTTTTAGTGTGGCTGTTACACTCAGGCCCTGCTCATGGCACCATCTGTAGCACTGGTGCCTTCACAGCCACACTCCAGTGGGGACAGTGGTGCCAGTGGGGTCACTTTCACTGCCACCATCACCCCAAAGCAGCGAGCAGCACCCGAGAAACCAGAGCAATGGCAACACTGCCCATGGGTTTGGGCATGTGAGGACAGGACGAGGCAGCCCCCAGACCCAACTCTGCACCATCCCACCCACCCCAGCCCCAGCCAGGAGGGCAAGGTTGGAGCCTGAGCAGGCAGCACAGCCACCCTGATGGGCTCTGGGGAAAAGCCACGCTCCCCCCAGCTGCAGAGCTGCCAGCCCAGCCTCCAATCCAGATTTTAATTCAAACATCTCCTCTGGAGTTATAAATAAACCCTGCAGCGAGCAGCACACGGCTGCCAGCTCCAGCCGAACCCCAGCCCCCGGCACGGGGGCCGCGAGGAAGAGGAGCCTTTAGGGATCGAGCAGCAGCGTTAGAACCTCTGCACAAACCCCAAACCCATTAAGCGCTCCTGATGGCCTCTCAGTAAATATTTCCAGGGACAGCAGTCACTTTCAAACAAAAACATGTTCCCCAGCACGCAGGAACGCTGCGGAGGGCAGCAGGAGCAGGAGCCCGTTTCCTGCATTTCCAGCTCACGTCCACACCAGCCCCGCTCTGCCGCCGCGCCCTGGGGACAGCGGGGTCCCCCCGGCAGCCCAGAGCCGCGACACCCCTTTATCGCGATTTAAACCACGCTACGCAGCACCGAGCGACCCTTCCACACTGAGAGGAGAAAGGAACTTCACTGCGCTCCGGACCCCGCGGGGCTTCACGCCCAGCCCCGCGTCCCCGCTCCCCGAGTCCCCGCAGCATCTGTCGGGCACGGGGCGATGCGGGGGCTCCCGCACGGAGAGGGCTCAGCGCCACCCACGCGTGGGCTCTCGTCCCGCTCAGGGTGCCCCGGGCAGCGGGCGCGGGGCAATGCCCGGAGGGGGATGCCCGGGGGAGATGCCGGGGGCAGGGGGGGATGCCCGGACGCTGCCGCTCGCGGTACTCACAGCGTGACGGTGCCCTCGGGCAGCAGGCGCGGCTCGGGCGGCGCGGGGAGCCCCCCGCCGCTGCAGACCACCCTCCGCCGGGGAGCGCCGGGGCCGCCGCCCGCCTTGGCCCGCTCGGCCGCGCACTTGCAGCCCAGGCTGAGCGCGGGGCAGCTCCGCGCATCGGCCCCGGGGCCGCTCAGCGCCGCCGCCAGCAGCACCAACGCCGCCGCCCGCCGCATGGCCCCGGCCCCGGGCCACGGCTACGGGCTCCGGCTCCGCGCCCGCCGCCGCCCCGCTCCCCGGGGCGGCTCCGGCGGCGCCGCCTCCCCCGCTCGCCGCGCTCCGCCGCCGGCCCTGGCGCCTCCCCCGGCCCGCCCTGGCCCGCCCCGGCCCCGCCGAGGGCAGCGGCTCGGCCCCCCCGACGGCACCGGCGTGGAGGAGCGGGGGAGACCCGCCCGAAGCAGAGCGGGACCCCCGCGGGCAGGAGCCCGAGCCCCGTGGGGTCCCGCAGGACCGAGAGCGACGGTGCCCAGGTCCCACGGCAGCCTCGGAGCGCTCCGGCTGCTCCCAGCCCGGGGCCGAGCTGAGCCCTGCGTGGGTCAGAGCCCGCGGGGTCCCTGTGGCCACCCTGCGGTGCCTCGCTGCGACATCCCGGCTGCGACAAGCACAGGGCGCCGTGTCGAGGGTGGTGACACACACGTGGGCCCAGCAGATCTTTTTGTGAGTTTTTTGGGAGCTCTGCGGTGTCCTACCGCCTGTGGGACCCCGCGCCTGGAGGAGCTCCCACAGCTCTCACAGTTCACTCCGTGGTCACGCTGCCCTGTCCCCTCCCAGCCTCCGCTCTGCAGTTAACACCCGTCCCCCTCGGCTTCCCTGTTTGCTTCACTGCTTTTCTCACTAAGTTCAATATTTTTCTTCCCGCTCCCCCCTCCCTCGTCCCCGCAGCCTGACTCCAGCCCTCTCGGCCGCCCGGGGCTCGGCTTCTCCGAGGCCACGGCTCGCTGCAGCGCCGAATCAAAAGGGATCAAAAGCCGGCAATGAAGTCTGCAGGACCCCGTGCCAGGGAGCGGAGGAAAAGGGTCATGGAAGGACGACGAGACGACGCTGGGAATGCGGTTTCTCTCCAGGACCAACAGTTCCTGGAGGGGAAAAGAAATTTACTCCTCTCTCCAAATAAATAGGACCCGGCGTGGCAGTGAGCGCTGGGGAGCAGAGAGCTGCTCACCTCACACCCCGAGAGCTGCCCAGCTCACACCCGGAGAACTGCCCAGCTCACACCCGGAGAGCTGCCCAGCTCATACCCGGAGAGCTGCTCCCCTCACACCCAGAGAGCTGCCCAGCTCACACCCGGAGAGCTGCTCACCTCACACCCGGAGAGCTGCTCCCCTCACACCCAGAGAGCTGCCCAGCTCACACCCAGAGAGCTGCTCCCCTCACACCCAGAGAGCTGCTCACCTCACACCCGGAGAGCTGCCCAGCTCACACCCGGAGAGCTGCTCACCTCACACCCGGAGAGCTGCTCAGCTCACTCCCGGAGAGCTGCTCAGCTCATACCCGGAGAGCTGCTCAGCTCACTCCCGGAGAGCTGCTCAGCTCACTCCCGGAGAGCTGCTCAGCTCACACCCGGAGAACTGCTCAGCTCATACCCGGAGAGCTGCTCAGCTCACACCCGGAGAGCTGCTCAGCTCATACCCGGAGAGCCTCTCCCCTCACACCCGGAGAGCTGCCCAGCTCACACCCGGAGAGCTGCTCCCCTCACACCCGGAGAACTGCTCCCCTCACACCCGGAGAGCTGCTCAGCTCGCACCCGGAGAGCTGCTCATCTCACACCCGGAGAGCTGCTCAGCTCACACCCAGAGAGCTGCTCAGCTCACACCCGGAGAACTGCCCAGCTCACAGCCAGGCTGCTCCCGCGGGTGCTCTCGGTCGGGAGCACAAGATCCCGGTGCCCGCAGAGCTCCCGGCCCGGGCACCCAGGCAGGGACAAGGACTGTGGCCCCAAGGGCTCTTCCGTGGCCAGTCCCACCCCCCACAGACCTCCCACCTTGGCACCGGGGATCAGCTGTGGGACCCCAGAGCTCTGGGGACCAGCATCATCCTGCTGGTGAAAGAGACAATGAGGTGTCCCACGTATTTCCGTCTTTTTTTTTTTTTTTTTCTTCCCGTTTTTTCCACTGAGCAGAATTTTCCCTGCCCGGGGAATGGCGCTGCCCCAGGAGTGAGCCCTGGCACAGGACACCCCTGGCTCAAGGAGAATGGACTCAGGGGCAGGGTGGGATTGTCCTATGTGAAATAAACAGGGCAAGAGATCTATTTCCTCTTTGATGCCTTTATTAAAGGTGATCAGCTCGGAATGAGTGGGTGGATATGTCCGCGGGTCCCTGCTGCCACTCCTAGAGTGATTCTGAAGAGGAGGAATGTGCGGCTTTACTCCCAAGAGAGCAAAACAGGGAATCCCGTCCTTGCGAGGGCAAAGGGGGTATACCCCAGATTCAGTTTGGGTTGTTGGTTCAGGTGTCCTAGGTCCGACTGACTTCGTATAGTCAGGGCGAGGAGTGACCGAGGTTCTCAGCGTCTCTGCCGGCTTCGGACCTCGTCCCTGCTGTCCAAACACCACCCTGACCTCTCAATTCTGCTTTGGCTCGTCTCTTTTGGGGTATTTTCCAGGATTTGGTGGGGTTCTTGTCCCAGTGCAGTCTGGGTTTTGAGATAAATTTGCATGTCTCCTGAGATGCAAATTCCCCCTCCCTCCCGACCGTCGGGAGGGGGTTGTCATCCTCTTGGCAGCAGGCAAGGGTGGTACTGGAAAAAAGAATTCTCCACAACAGAGGGTTAACGACGATCCTCAACAGCTGATTACAACATTTAACCAACAAAGGAACTCTTGGCCAGAGATCAGTTCCCAGCTTAACTTTAAACTCTGCAACCTTTTTCTTAAAAAACAGACGGGTAACTCTTTTTTTACCCATATCACTGTGCAGCACCAAGGGCTGGGCCCAACGATCCTTGCGGGTCCCTTCCAACTCAAAACCTTCTTTGATTCTGTGCTGCTCCCAGATCCTGCAGCTGAAGCTGGAAGAGCAACAGGAAGCTGCTTGTGTCCAGCATCCGCTCTGAGACCCTGCGAGCATCAGCCCAGCAGGGAGCCCTCCCAAGGCCCCCCTTCCAGCACTGCACAGAGCAGGAGTGGCCTTCCCTCCCTCTCATGGGGGGCATGAACCTCCAGGCTGAGCCTGCTGCTTCCCCTGGGCATTCCCACAAGGGAAAGGAGCCTCCTTGTCTCAGGCACTCACACAGAGACACCCCAGAACAACTCAGGGTACCGGGCTCAGCCACCTCCTTTCACTGCATGAACCTGAAATGAAGAAATCTGTGTCTCCAGGAGCTCCAGTCCCAGCGCTGGAATTGCATCCATGAACTCTGAAGCAATCAAACTGCTGTGCCTGCTCTTCAGAATTTCAGCCTCTAAACTCCCTCCAAGAACAGTGAGAACCTTGTCCAAGCTGTGATGTGTGTGTGGAATACCCTGCCCCAGCCCCGCTGGAGGAGAGGAGCTCAAGCAACACTTTCCACATGCTTTGAGCCTGAGAGTTCAGGTTCTTTCAACTGCTTCCAAGCCCCTCTCCCTGCTTTTCCAGCCCCGACCCCTCCTGATGCCTCTGGCCCAGGAGACAAGGCAACCCGTTTGAAACTCCATCTCCACGGTGCCGGATGCCAAATCCCTGTGTACCTCCCTCCCTCCCACTCGAAGGTAAAAACCCCCCTTAACTGCAGGCACAGGGAAAGACAACAAGCACGGGACTCTCTCAGTTCCTTTCACTGGGATCCAATAAAAACCTTGGCAGTGGCCGTCCTTCCTGCCGGAAAGGCGATATCCCAGAAATAAACACGCTTCCCGCTTTGAAGGGCTGCAGGGGGATCCGAGCTGCTCTGGGTGTCCCAGCTCCCACCTGGGCAGCCCCGTCTCAGCTGATCCCCAGCTCCCCATCTCTGCCCTTTGGGCCCTGCATCTTCCCCGAGGGTGAGGATGACTCATTTCCCAGGAGCTGAAGAAGGAGCAGCAGCAAATCACCCTGTCTGGCACCATCAACGCGTTTATTCTTCCTCGAATCAGCCAAGTCTACCCATGGGTGTGCTCCAAGCCCCCAGGAAGTTTTTCACCACAGAGCATGTGAAGTGCTGAGGCTCTGGGGGTGGTCAGCCTGGTCTACCCCCACCCAAGGGACATGTGGGAACAAGGGTGACCTCAGGGGACCGCTGGGAATGCTGGGGCCATGCCTTCGCTCCAGAGGGGACAACGCCAGCACCGCCGGCCACTGGAAGTCACGGGGCAGGGCAAACCCTGCAGGGCAAACCCTGCAGGGCCGGCTCGGGGGGCCCGAGCTGCGCGGCCGGGGCTCGGCTGGACGCAAACCCAGCCGGGGGCGGCGGCCGAGGCTCCGCGCGGTTCATTCCGAGGCCGAGGACTCTTTCAGGACTCTTTCATCCGCTGGCTGCACTCCAGTGACCAGCAGCTCCCATCTGCCGGCTGAGCTCTGCCGAGGGAGTGGGTGGTCTGCGCCCCGCGCCCCCCGACAGGTGCCCGGTGCCACCGGCGCCGCATCCCCGCTCCCGCCCGCCCCGGGCTCCAGGCGGGCGCCTCGGGAGGCGCCCCTGGGCAGCGCCCGCTGCTCCGGCCTCGGGGAGGCTCAGACCCGTGGGGAGCCGGGCAAACCTTCCGTGCACAACGAGAAAAGTCAGCTGGAGCCGCGCGGGTGGGAGAAGCAGCTGCGGGGGAAGGAGCAGAAGCTCTCGCAGATCTCCGCTCCTCTCCAGAGCCTTGCCGCAGCCCAGCTCGGGCTGTCCCCAGGCTGTCACCCAGGCACAGCACCCAGGCTGCTCCCCGATGGCCACGAGGAGCAGCCCAGAGAGAGCCCAGAGAGGTGTCCTGGGCTAAGCGCATCCCCAGGGCCGCCCAGACGCTGCTCTGCCCCAGCCCCGCGCAGGGAGCCCCCCAAGCCCCCTGACAGCCTCAGCCGGGGCTCTGCACCTGAGCAAGGTGAGCACACGGCGACTTTGGGGCCCGGACCCCGTGCCCGGGCCGGCAGCGCCACCCAGGGGCTCCTGCGGGGACAGCTCGCGACACGCGACAGCTCGCGACACGCGACAGCTCGCGACACGCGACAGCGCCACAGCGAGTTCCGGACCATCCTGATCAACACCCGCTTCGCCTTCTCTGCCAGCCCCGTCTCAGCTGCCTTTCAACCACCCTCCTCTCCCCGCCCCAGCTCCAAGAGCGGCCCCAGGCTGGGGAAACAGCTCCAAGGGCAGCTCAGGGCATTTATTCACCACGCTGGGACATAAAAATAACATCTTTAATAGCTTTTGAGCTGGCACAGATGGCATTGAACTGAGCACTGTTTATTACTAGACTATGAACCACACACGGTGCAGCACGAGGGGGCAGCCCCGACCCCTGGTGCTTCTAAACCACGGAGCTACGACAGGTTGGTGGTGGAGTTCTCTTTTCATTTACATTCAGCTTTTAGAGAGTGAAACCCACAGCGAGGTTTAACCACACAGAGCACACAGAGCAAAGCCTGGGGAGGATGTTCCTGCTGGCAGCTGAGCTCTCCTCCTCTCAGCAGACACAAAAGCCCAAAAATCAGCTGGGACACGGGTTGTGAGACTGGCTGAACAACACAGGACATGGCAGGAGCTTCTGCTCACACCTGAAGGAAAGTTACAGCAGTGACAAGTCCCACTCTCCTCTTCCAAAAGCAGGAGAGGATGTCAAGACACAGCCTAGAAGCTCTCTCAGTGGCCAAATGATTTTTTTTCAGGAACCCAGAATGCAGTGGGACAATAAAAGTTCGTTTTCTGAAGTATTTTCCCAAGGAAAGCTCCCTGCTGCTCTGTTGTCCTCACACAGGTGTAAAGGAGATGGCCCAGGCACCAAACCATGAGGGACTCACCTTGGAAAGCAGCAGCAAGCTGGTGGCAGAGCAGAGACCTGGCAGAAAACCCCCATTCTGACCAAAAAAACAGCAGCAAAACTACTAGGCAGGATGAAAATAATTCCCAACAACAGAGGAGGGGAAAGGAAAGGAAGGGGGGAAGCATTCCACATTTGGGCAGCCATGGGAAAAGTTAGTGTCAGCCTGAAAAGGATAAAATTGAGCTAAAAGACACTCCCACACTTGTGATGTGCAGCCAAAGCCTCACAGCATGAACTCAGTGGCAGCTGAGCTCCTCACAGTCCCCTGTGCCTGTCACTCACCCCTTCCCCATGGCCACGGCCTCTCCTGTGCCACAGCAGGGCCCTGTCCCAGCTCCTGTGTGACCATCCCACGGGCAAAACTTGTATTGGGGAAACATTTACAGGTTTCTGGCATGATCATCACGTGTTGAATGAAGCATTTAATCCTCAGCAAAAACAACCACCAGCACTGCTGCAGTGCCAGCCACCTTGCTCAGCAGCAACCCCAGCCTGACAAACACCTGTTTGTCTAGCCCAGTTAGCCCAAAGTCTGTCCTTGATGACCCTGAGGAACCACAGCCACTTCCAAGCCTCAATTTCCTTGTTGGTTATGCAGATCTCCAGTTTCTAGGGGTACTCTATAATCACAATGATCATGAGGCATTCTGGCCTCTGCTCTGAGGAATTCCCTCTCACCATCAGGATGGGTGCCGACACGGAGGGAGGTAAAATGCATAGTGAGGTCTCTCCTCTGCTGAGGCCACTTGTCTTCCCTTTAGTGCCCTTGCACTGTCACAGCCTCTGTTTGGCCTCCACCCCCAGCAGGGGCCTTGCCCCCAGTGGTTTTGTTGGAATAATCCCGCTCTCCAAAGATGGTGCTCCCGATCCTGACGTTCGTGGATCCAACCTCTATCTGCAAGAGACAGAGAGGAGCAGCTCAGGCCAGGGCTGCCACCACCCCACAGCCCAGCCCTGGCTCTCACAGGATGGTTCCCCACAGACTCAGCACCCACAGCTACACCCAGGGGCTGATTTGATCTCAGGAATCTCCCCCAGGACCAGGAGAGCTGGACTGAGATCTTCACCTTAGAGGCCTGTCTGGGTGGCACCTGGGCTGGAATTTGGGGGGCAGGCACGTTTGTTCCCCCAGGGAAGGGGCAGGAACACACTTACTGCGTGCTGGAAGTCCGTGGACATGCCCATGCTCAGCTCCACCTTGTCCAGGGGCAGGTTCAGCTTCTCACACACCTCCTGCCTCAGGGACAGCAGCACCTGCAGGGCACCAGGGGACAGCAGAGGTCACACACCTGGACAGCCACGCCAGCTCTGTTCCACTGATCCTGGCTCCTGCCTGTCCCTGATGTTTCCTCCACACAGGACCTGCAACTCCCACACTTCCCATGGAAGCACTGTGACAGTGTCTGGAGGTTCCCCAGAGTTACTGACAACACACAGGAGGCTCAGACCTCACCTGGAGCTCCAAAATCCTGGCTGCAGCTTCAGAGGATGGCTGGGAGCAACACCCTGCAGAAAGAAGCCTCACACCTGCACTGACACTGGTACTGAGGGCTCTGCACAAGGTGTTCCTACCTCCTGACAGCCTCACTCGCACTGGTTTGACTGGGACAGACAAACTGTGCCAGGAAACCAGCCCACAGTGACATTTTCTCTGAGAAAACCTTACCTGGAAGTCAGGATTTGGCCCCTTACTGAGGTCGTGCCCGATGCTGCCAATGGTCATCAGCCCCACGAATTCCAGGCTGGGGCACTTGGTGATGACGTGCTCCACAGCAGCCGTGGTGTCCCCGGGGGCAAGGCCATGCTTGCCTGCAAAAGCACAGGGAGATGAGTGCCCAGCTCTGCTTTCAGAGCCCACACCAGCCCAGCCTGTCCCAGCTCCCTGCCAAGCCATGCACTTGTCACAAAGAGCCACTCACTGTCCTCCCCGCTGGTGTTAACTTGCACCATGACCTTCAGCCTCTGGGGTGATCCTTTTTTCTGCCACGAGCTGTTGACTCTGTCTGCCAGTTTCACAGAATCCACTGTTTCCAACATGAACAGGTTTGGGACAGCTGGGGAGAGAACACAGGCTGAGGGAACTCTGCTGGCACGGGATTGCTTGGGAGCTCCTGGGGATTGTTTCAGGGAGCCATGAAATATCCTGAGCTGGAAGGGATCCCCAGGGATGGCTGAGCCCAACTCCTGCTCCTGCCCAGACACCCCAACAACCCCACCCTGGGCATCCCTGGGGGCATTTTCCAAACTCTCCTGGAGCTCTGGCAGCCTCGGGGCCGTGCCCATTCCCTGGGGAGCCTGGGCAGTGCCCAGCACCCCCTTTCTCTGAAATCCTGACCCTCCCTGACACATCTGAGCCCTGGAAGACCACTGCCCACACCAAACCAAGCAGGACTCACCAATCAGCTTGTTGACATTGTTCTTCTGCAGGTGGCCAATGAAATGCCACTTGATGTCTGGACAGGATGAGAGAATCTGAAAGCAGAGGGAATGCTCAGGTTGGAACAACAATTCCCTCTTCCCCCACGCAGCACTTCAGTCTTAGTTTGCCCACAACCAAATACCAGACACCCAATTTCTTTGTTTGTTGACCCTGAAGACTGAGCCTGTGGTTGTGCTGAGGTTGAGCCTGGAGAGGGATGGGTTTGTGGCTGCAGGGAATGCTGTCCATGGGAACAGCAAAGACAAAGCTCTTGTGCAACAGTCATAAAATGATATTTTCCCCAAACTGAGTGCTAATGTGTTTTTTCAACAAGGACCGTGCTTCTCCTAAAGAGAGCACAGAAGCAGAGCATTGTGCAGACAAATCATGACTAAGGCAGATGTATTCCCAGACTCCCCTGGAGCCAGCAAGGCAGGAGGGGAACAGGGCAGAGGCAGTGAGCCAAGAACAACCCACCATTTATCTGCACAGATAAGGATCCAACCAGATCCCTAACAAACCCCAGGACTCTGACTGAGCAGCTCCCAGGACACAGCTATACATGGTAAGAAAGCATGAAGGGAACTGTGTGCTTACCCTGGAGTCTGATGCCTTTTCCAGCAGCTCCTGAACCTGGGAGAATGACGGAGAATTAAATTCTGTTATACTCACAGCAGGCATGGGATTGGTGTCCTTGGGGCCAAACTGAGCCTCAAAACACGAGGCCAGGGAATGTGTCACCCACAGAGCCACCCAAACTGAGCTGGCCCAAGCCTTCAGGAGGAATTTCTTCACAGAAAGGGTTGTTGAACATTGGAAAGGGCTGTGCAGGGAGGTGTCAGAGTCCCCATCCCTGGAGGTGTCCAAGGAAGGACTCAGGAGGTGGCACTCAGTGCTCTGGGCTGGGTGACAAGGTGGGGATCGGGCACAGCTCGGACTCGATGCCCTTGGAGTGCTTGGAATGATTTTGGGATTCTGTGCCTTCTGCAGGGGCCCTGTCCCAGCCCTGCTGACCCGTCCCAGCCCTGCTGACCCTGTCCCAGCCCTGCTGACCCTGTCCCAGTCCTGCTGACCCTGTCCCAGCCCTGCTGACCCTGTCCCAGCCCTGCTGACCCGCCCCATCCCTGCTGACCCGTCCCAGCCCTGTTGACCCTTTCCATTCCCCCCAACCCTTCCATCCCTGCTGACCTTGTCCCAGCCCCGCAACCCTTCCATCCTTGCTGACCCTTCCCAGCCGTGCTGACACTGTCCCAGCCCTGCTGACCCTGTCCCAGCCCTGCTGACCCCGTCCCATCCCTGCTGACCCTTCCCAGCCCTGTTGACCCTGTCCCAGCCCCCCAACCCTTCCCATCCCTGCTGACCCTGTCCCAGCCCTGCTGACCCTGTCCCAGCCCCCCAACCCTTCCCAGCCCCGCTGACCCTGTCCCAGCCCCCTGACTCACGTAGTTCTCCCCGAAGCTGCGCTGCCCGTGGCTGTAGGCCTCCATCACCATCTCTGCTGGCTTGGTCTTGCTGACGGCCACGAGCCGCGGCTGCACGGCCGGGAGCCCCTGCGGGAGCACGGCGGGTGAGCACGGGGAGCCCAACCCAGCCCCGGACAGCCCGGGCTGCTGGGGAAACCGAGGGGGGCCCGGTCCTGTCGGGGAGCGCCAGCTCGACAGGAGGGAGCGCTGTCGCGATAGCGGGCCCGGCTCCTCTGCTGGGGGGTGTGCATGCCCACATCCCCGGTGTGCTGGCCCTGGGGCACTGCGGCTCTGTGCCCACGGTGACCAGCTGTGCCCACGGTGGGACCCGTCCCGGTGGCACTGCGGGCCTATCCCCAGGGTCACCGGTGACCTGTGCCCACGGCGCGGGCCCGTCCCTATGGTGACGGAGGTCTATCGCCGTGGCAGCGACCCCGCCCCGCGGGTCCCGCCGGGTTGCCCCCCGTGTCCCCGGGGCTCACCTGCGGCCGCCGCGCCGCCGCTTGCTGCACCTGCTCGGTGACGGCGCGGAGCGCCGGGCCCAGCCCGTCCCCGGCGGCCATGCCCGCTCTCCACATCCCCGCCCGCCCGCCGCCACTTCCGCCACACATCTGCCCCGCCCCCGCTCCCCGCCAATCGGATCGCTCCCAGCAGCGCCGCCAGCCAATGGGAGCGGCGGGGCGGGGCGAGAGCCGCCATGTTGGGAAGGTCGCGGGCGCCATGGTGGCCCCGGGGGGCGCCCCGGCCGGGGTTCCCCGCTTGTCCCCTTCCCTGGGTTTTGGTGACAAATCCAAATCATTCCGTGCCCTCAGTCACAGCTGCGAGCGCTGCCACCAGCCCTCCCGACTGTCACGGTCCCGGCTACCCTCCACGGCCACCCCCAAAGATGATGTTGTTATCGCTGCATGAGGAGCCGCCTCGCAGGGTGTGGATTTCAATTTCTGCGGGGAAGTGTGTCATGGAAGCAAGGCGGGGAGCGGGGCTTGTCCCGCAGGCCCTGCCTGAGGTGTGGGCAGCGCCTGGAGCGCGGCCAGAGCCCCACAGCAGCTGGAGGGGCCGGGACAAGGCCCGGCTTTATGGAGGAGCTCCCGGGGCAGAGTGGGAAAGCGCCGGCTGGAACACATTAACTCAAATATTTGTCTTAATGTGCAGAACTTCACTGGCCCTCTGCAGATTCAGTGTTGACACAGCTGGCTAAAAACACCCAGAAGGTTCCTGCCCTTTGCCTGGTAAAACAGGACAAGGATTTTCTGCAAGCTTCACCAAATCCGAGGTGTTTGCTGCTTCAGTCTGGTTCCTGTGGTTTTTGCTCATTCCGTAGCAAAGCAGGCGCTGACAGAAATGGGATTCCTTGGACACCTCCACCCCTCTTTCACCTTCCTCCTCCTCACTGGAAAGGGAGAACCGACCCCCAACATCCCAGAGCCCCCCACTCCCACCGAGCACATCGACCACCCCTCTGCAAAATCCTCCCCTGCAAACATCTCCTACTCAACTCCACCCACAAACCCTGATGGTAACATTGGAAGATTCTAAAATTGAAGGCCATTTTATTGTCATAGCAAATACCAAAATAAAAAGGCTTTGAATTCAGTACATAAGAAGATCAAGGACTGCTCTGGCAGAGCATTTCCATGCTCCCAGGTATCAGCAGTGCCACAAACCTCTGTTCCCTTTGCTATAGAGTGGGTTTAAAGTTCAGATCTTCATCTCAGGATTACAGAAACAGGTCAACTTGCCTGTTAGAGACAGAGGAATAAAGGTTTACATGGAGAGACTGATCCACTCCGGAACATTCAGGACATTTTAGAGTGAAGAAACATGAATGAAGACACAACAAACAATTTTGGCTTATGAAGACTAACACACTCCCAACTTTGCTTTTTTTTTTTTTTTTTACTCTTAGTACAACTTAACTAAATTACACTAATACTTTAGCAGTCAGGGTTTTAATTAAAAAAAAAATCATTAAGAGCTCTTTATCCCAAGCTATTGTCTTGCTGTGAAATCACACATTAAAAAAAAGCCTTTATAATACCACTTTGGCTTAGTAGGGTCCTTTCATTAGTGAAAAATACTTGTGTAAAAGGAGGTGTTAGTTGCTGATGGAAACCTCGAGCACAAACGTAGAACAATCTCAAGTGAGCTCATCCTCATGGCTAAACTATCCTATTCCCTGTTAGGATCTGCCTGCACAGACCTAGTTATGAGTCAGGAATATCACAGCCTCCCTGGGGATGCTGTTGGGTCTGATGTAGGTCTGGAGATGGGACTTCCCTCAGCTCCTGTTTTCTAAGAAATACAAAGAGGATGGGACTCTAAGCAGAAAATGATGCTTCATTTCTATTTTGCATTTTAAGCATCAACAGGGAAGATAAAACTGCTGTAAAAACCCTGGAGCCAGCAGCTGAGGTTCACCTGAGCTCTCTCAGAGCAACACAGAGAGGTTTGAACACTGAAGGGTGAGGCCAGGGCTACTGGGGAGCAAGAATTTGGGCACAAGCCTGTGAATGCACCAGGCTGCTCTGACACTGAGCACTGGCATCATCTCAGAAGAGGATCTGGCCTCTAATTACATCAGCAATTAGAGGATACTGGCCTCTAATCACATCAGCAATTAATCACCAGGCTCTGCTGCCAAATGCAGATGGATTGGGTAGGGGAAAAAAATGTTCTCTCTAGGCCTGGACTTTTATCCTCCAATTTTGCATGTGTAGAAAAGAAAGCTCTGTTCCCTCCTCGTGTCTGGGATGTGAGGAGCTGATCAGCTCTCTGGAGGGGAAGGTACATTCTGGAACATTGTTCTGAGACAAGAAGGGGATTCCATCTTTGGGTAGTTCAGAAGAGCTGCTTGTCTCTGCCCCGTGGCCTTCCAGGATCATGGTTTGTCCTTGGCCAGTGGGAAATCTTCCTTCCACAAGGTCCCTTCAGCCCCAATCCCACAGGAGCTCACTTCAGCTCACCTGAAGGTCCTTTTCTAGTCTGTAAACACTGAGATCCAGCTGCTCCCACAGCTAAAAAACTGTCTGCTCACTCCAGCAGCTCCTCCCCAGCAAGGCCTTTTGTAAAGTCAGGGTCCCTGAGACAAAAATTCTTTCCTCCCTGGTCTTCTGTGACAATTTCCATCGTTTCACTGAAAATCCCACCCAGCTCTGCACTCCAGGATGCTGCCCATGCCCTCCCCCAGCAGCTGCACTGCTGGGACAACTCTCCTGTGCCCCACAAGAACATGACAAATGGAAAACAAAGCAGAGCCAGGACACAGAAAATGAAGAGTTTGGGTCACTCCCTGCGTGACGTGGTCTAAGGCTTCGATCCCCCCGTGGGTGGGACCTGCAGGACTCCTCTGTCCTCATGGGGTCACCTCATGTGGGCTCAGCAGCCACTGGCCCCAGCCTGGAGCAGCCACTTGTATGTAATGTACAAAATCTAGCACCTTATTTTCAGAGGGGATTGAAAGAAAGTACTTGGAATTTTCAGTAAGAAAAAAAACCCAAACCAAGTTGTAGCAGCAATTCCCCTCCCTCCAAAACCTCAACATTACTTTACCTGCAACTGTTCTGAACCATCTCAATCCCAAATTAGGTTCCCACCCAGCTGATAGGCCTGACAGCCTCTCCCAAATCCTTGGTCTGGGTGACCAGGAGTTGGGGAGGTGCAGCTACAGAACACACCTGGAGCTTAGAAATTACCAGAAAACCCACCCCATAAATACCAAAGTCCTTGTGTCTAATTGTCATATAAAAGATTGAAAGGATTAAATCTGATTCATCTCTTTCAGCACAGGAAAGGGGGAAAACTAAAAGGAATTTCCCAGTTCATGGTTTTTTGATAGAAAATGAATAGAAATCTTTCTTTTCAGTTGATGTTATGAAGTAGCTTTGTGTCCTCACTGGTTCCTGCCCCGTCCTCCTCTTGGATTCCTTCTGCCAGTCCCTCTGCAGATTTGCTCTGGCTCCCTGCAGAGTCCATGAACATGTTGGGAATATCTTTGCCAAAGTAGATCTTGCTGTTGGCTGCAATTGCCTTGTACTTCATCAGCTGCAAGTACTCAGGAGTTAACTTGAGCTGCACGGAGAGAAAACGGGTCACAACAGCTCAGCTTTGGGAAAAGGGAATTCCTGCCTGAGCACACGAGGCACAGACCTTCCACAAACCCAGCAGGCATGGCCAGCCCTCCCCAGGGAAAACAGAGTGCCCAGAGCCAGGATTTCTTCCAGCAGGGCTGAGGGCAGCTCCAGATCTCAGGGACTAAATGGCAGAATGGAAAGGGAAGGGAGCAGCTGGGGAAAGGCTCAGTCCAAGCGTGAGGGAGAGGCTGGAGAGCACATCCCTCACTGCAGCCCCTGCAAGGAGAGCTACTGAGGAGGGAAACATCCCTGGCTCTCTCCAGGGAGCAGATCCACCAGGGAGTCTGGGTGAGAGGAGCTCCTTCCTTCAGGATAATGACATTGTAAGAGAGGACAAAACCTCTCTGAGAGGCACAAACACCCCGGCCCTCTGTCCCTTCTCACTGACCTCCACACAACTAAAATTTCCTGCTGGGATGTCCTGGGAGCTTGCTGTGGGCAGGAGCACACCTGGCCATTCTATCCATGTCATTTTTCTGTTTCCACCTTGGATTTTTTGTTGTTTTTACTTCTGCAGTACTGAAGCTTTTCAGAGTGTCTGAGATCAGTTCTTTCCCTGCACTGTGGTTTATTCTGCCCCTGCCTGTCACCCTGGAGATCTCCCTGCTCTGCCTGCCAACTTGAGACTGGAATGAAACCACATTTCTCATCACAACAGTGTGAAAGGGCAGCACTGAAAGTGATATTTCACAGAGAGCCACGGCCCCCTGAGCACCTGGCAGAGCAGAGATTTCACATACCCTGACACTGATCCGTCCAGAGAACAAAATGATCTTGCAAGTAAGGATTTAATTGTTGACTAATTGTTCCAGATGAAAGCTGTGCTGAGTGGAGATGGCCTTGTTTTGCTTTTTGACTTAAACAAGGATCACTGCCTGCCCTTGTGCTGGCATTTCCCTACAGCCTGGTGCCAGGGGCCCTGCTCTGAGGCACCTCAAAGGAAAGCACAGTACCTTGTTGGCCTCAGCCACCTTCATTGCAGTGTAACACTCAGCATCAGCTCTCGCCTTCTCTCGTGCAAGAAAAGCAGCATCTGGAAGCAAACACATGCTCTGAATCATATTTTTATTTCCAGCCATGTTTGCACTGTTTGCAGCTGGCAACTCTTCAGAAGGTGGCCAGTGCCACCTCTGAACTACACAGGGTACAACCAAGGGAAGAGGGAACAAAATGGGAAACCCAGAAATGGGAGCTCAGTTTACAGCTAAATGGCTGCAGGATGAGAGCACGAAGAAGCAAATTGCATCTGCAACTGCAGAGCTCCAAGAACTTGACAAACATCAGGGTTTGATTATCCCCATCACGTGGGCAGAGCTCAGCCTTTCTTCTCGAGCCAGGGCTGACTCTGGTGCTGAAATGCAGAACTGCTCTCCTGCAGATGTGGGATTTAGCCACAGCCCCTGCCCAGGACCCCAGGAGCAGCCTGGGCAGCCCAGCAGACTCCCTGCAGATGAGGTCTGTGCTGTGCATGGGATTCCCAGCTGGGATTTGGGAGATGCAGATGAAGGATCTGGCACGCAGAGCAGGGGATTTTAACCTCTACAGGCTCTGCCCCCTGCAGAGATCCTGGCCAGGATCTCTGAATCCTTTTCTCTGCTGTATCAACAATGGCTCCAAGGCTCTGACTCTGTGGATACTGAAATTCCTGACTCCTGGCACAGACACTTAAGGAACACTTCCCCTTTCTGTACTGCACTCCTTTTTCCCCTCTGCCTCTGCATCCATCCAGTGATAATGATGGGTATCAGGCCAGCAGGTTACAGATAAAATGAGTGGAATCCTGCCCATGTCCTGCCACTCCTCCTGAGGCATGGAGACACACAATTGCAACATGTCAGTCTGGGCCTGAGAGCTGCACAGCTGGATAAACCATTTGTTTACTTCCCCTAGCAGGGAGGCCTGGGAGCTGCTGCACTTAAAGATCCTGTAAACAGCTGGATGGTCTGGCCCACAACTTCCTCTCCTGGCTAAAAGGAGAGCTTGGTCCCAGTCAGAGACACCAGGAAAAAAGGAGGAGGCAGGAATCCTCTGCCAGCACAGAGCCAGACTGAGGGCTGACACCTGCTGACACAGTTATAAGAAATAAATCCCATTGTATTTCTGCAAAGAAGTTCTTAATGAGAAGCTGCTGACCTGTAAAACTCTTAATTGGCTCCTCAATGGCTTCTGCAAAGCTTGTCAGGGCCTCTAATGAATGTAAGGGGAAGAAAGGCCTTGCCACTCCCGAGCTGGAACTGCAGAGCCCTCTCCACGCCCTGGAGTTTCTTTGACAAAGCACTTTATCAGAGGGGTGAGGGAACATCTCCTTAAGTTCAAACTCCTACAAAGATCACCTTGAGAAAGGGACTTTCAAGAACAGCCTGCAAAGAAATTCCTACTCCTGCTTGTGGTCAGGAACTTTACCCCTGTGAACGTCAGCCTGGGCTGAAGAACAGTCAACACACACTTCAAGAACTCCTTGGTGAACTGCTTCAGGATTTACTTACTGGAAAGCTCACCCCCCACTCACCTTCAATCTCTGAAATTCGCTTCTCTGTCTCCTTTTCCATCACTTTCTGTCCATAAGTTATTTCAGCAACTTGTGCAATCTTTTCTGCCTCTGAAATGAAAACAAGGACACGCCCAAGCTGTCATCACATGTTCTCCTAACACCAGGAGCAGCCTCACCCTGGAAAACCCTCACTCATCACCCACTTCAGGTGGAAATAAACGGTGGGAAGAATTTCCAGCCCACAGAGAACAAAGCTGGAACCCACCTGAAAAACTCCTGAGTTTCTCAGGGAAGGTTTCAGATCAGGGAAGGTCCCAGAGTGAACCAGGTGCATCCCTCCCTCCTCCCTGGGGTCTCTCTGCTGCCTGTCCCCCCATTCCCTCTCCCAGCCCAGCCCCACAGACCGATCAGAGCTTTCTTCCTCTCTGTCTCTGCCTCCTTCTCCACCACCTTCTGCTTCTGGGCTGCTATCAGCAGCTTTGTCTTCTCACTCTCCCTGGGGAGCAGAAAAACCAGTTAAAACCAGGAGCTCACTGCTGTGGGACTCACAGCACACCCTCAGAACGAGCTGCTGGCTCTCCCCTCCTTCCAGCACGTGCCCAGGGCAGGAGGGATCAGCAATGTCAGGGCAGGCACCTGAATCAAAGCATTCTTTTTTCCCCTCCACAGCAGGAAGATTTCCCTGTGACACAGTCCCTGCAGGCTGCCCTGGTGCCTGTTCTATCTTACTGGTTTTTACTTACATTCATGAATTTTTAAAGTTTACATAAATAAAAACTCTGCTCCTGCTCCCAGTCAGGGAAGAGACTTTGGAACTGAGTCTCTCAACAAATCCTGCTGTATTTATTACACAGGATTTAGCACAAGCAAGCCCAAAAGGTGACATGCAGTGCTGGGGAAGCAGAATGGATGAGAGGGATCCAATCCTGGCTGAGCAAAGTGCTGGCAGCTGGCTCAGGGCACTGCAGAGGATCAGCACGTCAAGTGCTGTCAAAGAGAGTTATTTCAAAGCTTTGCAAGTCTTCAGCTTGTTGAATCAACAGTTTCTCCATCCCAGTCAAACAAGAGGATTAGTAGTGAAATCCATCCCTCTGCCACTCAGGCTCAGCTCTGGGAGGGCTCTGGAGCACCGGGCCAGGGGAAGGAGCCCCAGGGCAAACCAAGGGCTGCAGTGAGGGCCCTGCCAGTGCTCAGAGCTGCTCCTCCCCAGCCCCATCCTGAGGGGCAGCATGAGCTGAGGGCACCACGATGCCCCAGCCCTGAGTTCTTCTGCCTTTCTGGGGCCTTTTGGGCACACACAGGCACTTACATGAGCTCGTAATTCCTCCGGATGGTTTCAGGGATGTTTGGCTTTGTCACTCGAACTGCCTGCAGAGAGACACACAAGAGAACCTGGGCCAGCAGCCAAGTGGCCCCTGGGGCTGCAGGGGACTGGGGGTGGCACCTGGGACATCCTCTGCCACCAGAGCTGCACAGACTGTGACCAGGCTCAAAACCCACAGAGAAACAGCACTGAAAGGTCTCCTGACATGACAGGAGAGTGTAACCTGGGCAAAGCAGCACCCAGAGGAACTCCAGGAGAAACTCAACACACCAAAACTGTGAGGGGACAGGAAGGACACTGCTCCTACTCCCCAGGTTAAATGAAATCTATGTTGTAAAGCAATTTCCTAAACAAATCTCAGTTTCTTGGTTCCTTTTAGCCCTTTCCCCTCTTCACAATGTGCCCCTTCAATATCTCAATCAAACCCTGATTACCTGTATAATTAATCCAGGGGCCATCGTGGTTAGGTCTTGCTGCAAGGCCAGTTTAAGGTTTTCATCAATTTGATCTGATTGGGCAGAAAAGAGAAGGGAATGAAACATCCCCCAAGGCAGTTTGCTGTCAGCACCCAGAGTGAGCTGGGATGGCTCACGTTTCTTATTCCTGGAAAGCACAAATGGCAGTTGGATGAAGAAGTGCTGGGCTGACCCCGAGGCAGGCTCCCAGCAATGGGACACACCACAGGAATGTGGCAGGCATGAAAGGAAACCCTGCAGTTTCCCTTAACCTGCAGCCTGGAATCTTCCTGAGCCAGATACAGCATCTCCAGAACCAGCAATCTGTGCTCTAACCCCCTTCCCCACTGAACTTCCCACTAGACCCTGGAGGGACGAGTTAAATCCTGACTGATTGTGACCTGTGCCAGCAGGACACGAAGCAAATGGAAAGGCAGGAGTGGGAAATGGCAGCATCAGTTACTTCAACAGGCTGCAAAAATCATCAGCAATGTCTCTTTGGCTCAAGGAGTCCCAGAACTCCAGCGTAGCTGAGGATTTCAAAAGGAAACATAACCTAAAACCCTGCTCTGATGAAAGCTCCAAGGAGGGCAGTGCTTCCAGCTGGGGCCTGCTGGGAAGTGCAGAGGGAAAATCAAACGGTAACAGCCTTGAGAGGGATCACATCACACTCCAGCACTGTTTGCTTTGGTCCCAGTTTCCTATCTGGAACTCCTAATGAAGGCCAGCCAGGAGTTTGGGAAGCAGCTGTTATCAGTTCCCTGCACCTGCTGGCAGATGTGGGGGCAGAGGGTGATGTGAGGCTGCTCAGAGGGGCTGTGCCCCACTGCAGAGCCCGAGCCAGAGCCAGGGCTTCCAGGGAGTTTGCACAAGCTCCTTCTGTGCAGAGCAGGAGCTTTCAGCCCATTTCAAGCAGCAGCTGCCAACATCTGGAGCCTCCACAGGCCAGGAACCCGTCCAGCCACCAGCAGGAGCTGGGAACTGGGGGGATCTGAGCCCCAGTGTGGGAAGGGCAGCCAGGCTCCTTGGAAAGCCAGGCTGAAGAGACAGCAGGAGCCTGCAAACACCCCGTGCTCACCCCGGCACAAAGCCTGTCCTGCTGGGCCCCCAGCAGCCCACAGGCAGCACTGCTGAAAGCCTGGGAGGATTTCCTGTCAGCCCAGAGCCAGAAACAAAACACTCAGCACTGGCAGCTGCTGGGCCAATCCCACCAGGAAACCACAGCTTTCCCTCAGCCTCTCCTGCCCTGTGCCTCCCTGGTGGGGAGGGCAGCAGGCTCCTGCCAGCACTGTGGGCACTGCAGCCACAGGTACAGCCCAAAGCCTCTGGCCAGTGGTGCTTGCTCAGTTTCTGTGACAGCAGAGAGGCACAGCCAGGCTCTTCCATCTGTGTCAGACAATCCTGCAAGCAATTCAATCCATCCCAGCTGCTGCACGCACAGAGAATGCCACAGAATTCCTGCTCCCTTCCCTAAAGGGAGGCTGCTGGCAGGGCTGGCCTTGCAGTTTATTGTTACAACACACTGAGGCACTCAGCTCCTAAAGATAACAGGGATAAATGATGGCAGCTGGCTAATAACCCTGGCTCCAAGCAAAGCCAGCTCGGGATTCATGGATAAAACACGGATAAATCCCTCCCATCACCGGGGTTCTGCACTGACAGCCCACAGGGAGAGCCCCCAGAAGCAGCAGCTCACCAAACAGCTCGATGTACACCTCCTGCAGAGTGTGCACGCTGCAGAACTGGTTCAGCTCGTGGTGGATCTTGTTGAAGATGAGAGCCTTGTCGTAGTCAGCCGTGTAGTTCTTGACGATGTCATACACTGGGGCAGGACAGGAATTCCAGAATCCCAGAATGATGAGGTTGGAAGAGACCTCTGAGATCATCGAGTCCAGCCTGTGCCCCAACACCTCACCCAGCCCATAGCACCCAGTGCCATGTCCAGTCTTTTTTAAACACACCCAGAGATGGTGATTCTGCACCTCCCTGGGAAGAGCATTCCAGTGCTTAGTTATTCTTTGGGTGAAAAATTTCTTCCTAATATCCAACCTGTGCCTTCCCTGATGCAGCTGGAGAGAGCAGGGGGGGAAGGGAGCAGGGAGAGCAGGCTCAGCACTCTCAGGGAAAGCCCTGGAGCTCAGTCTCAGTGCAGAATGAAATGAGGGACCCCCTGCCCTCAAACCCTCTGCTCAGGGCAGGTTTATTCACTGCTGGTATTTTGTGTCACTCTCACCAATATCTGTCCCCTGCCCAGTGAACAGAAGGGTGTGAAGCACCCCCAGGCAGTGCTGGGGCTGCACACACACACACACACACACACAGTTCCCTGCTGAGCCAGGCCCTCCCACACTCAAACCCAAAGGATTTGGGAAAAGGCTGCCCAGGTGGTTCTCCAGGAGCCTTTGCTCACAGCCCCTGAACCCTCTGGGACTCCAACCTGCTGCACAAAGCTCAGGGGGGTTGGGACAGAGACAATCAACAGCCCAAATTCCTCGGGGAGGGGTCAGAGGTGACAGCTGGGGCTCAGGGCTCTGCCAGGTGCTTGGGGCACACCTGTGGGCCAGCGTGGCTCCCCTCAAACCCAGCCCAGCCCCTCCTGTGGGGCAGCCTGGGTCCCACCAAACCCAGACCCTTTGTGGGACAGCCTGGCTCCCTCTAGGTAATTCCAGCCCCTCCTGTGAGACAACCTGGCTCCCACCAAATTCAGCCCAGCCCCTCCTGTGGGACAGCCTGGCTCCTTCCAGGCAAACCCAGCCCAGCCCAGCCCCTCCTGTCACTGCAGCCCAGCCCCAGGGCAGAGCTGTGACTCACCTGCACTCTGGATGAGGAAATTCACCACCTCGATCCTGTCGAAATAAATCATCACTCCCCCACTGGAAAAAAAAGGAGAAAACACAAAATGATCTTTGCAGGAGGCTGAGCGGCTCCAAGGAGCACTGTCCCCTCCGTGGGATGGGTGTGGGACCTGCCCAGCACACGGTCCTGGGGCTCACTGTCCAGAGAGACCCTGCAGAGCCTCCCAGTGTCTCCAGTTTGGGGATTGAGAGGAGCTCGGTCTTCCCAGTGTCCCCAGTTTGGGGCTGGAGGGGCTCGGTTCTGAGGAGCTCCCAGCCGGGACGGACGAACCGAACATCTCACCTGGTACCGCACGGGACATTCTTCACCTCGTCCGTCTGCAGCGTGGTCTGCAGGGGATGGAAGGAAAGAGGCTTAAGAGAGGGATTTCCCCGGCACCGATCGCACCGAGAGCCGCCTGTCCCCGGTAGCGGGCACGGCCACAGCCAGCCCCGGGTGCCACCCGGGTCCCCCGGTGCCCGCCCCGCCCGGGCCCGCGCCCAGCAGCACCTGCACTGACTTGTAGGACGTGATGAAGGGCAGCATGAGGTGGAAGCCGGGCCCGCTGGTGGAGGTCAGCAGCGCGCCGCCGCTGCGGAGGGAACGGGAGAGAGACAGAGAGAGAGAGAGAACCGTGAGCGGCGGCGGCGGCGGCTGGCCGGAGCCCGGCTCTCTCCCCGCAGGGAGCCCCGCCGGGCTGTCTCACCGGTAGTAGACGCCGATGTGCCCCTCGTCGATCTTGTGCACGGCCGAGAGGAGCGCGGCGGCCGCGACGCCGAGGGCGAGGGCGGCGATGGCGCCGAGCTGGGCCATGCCCGGCACCGGCGGCGGCACCGGCGGCGCGCCACTGGCGTCATCACCGCGCGACCGCGCCGCCGCCGCCGCCAGGGGGCGATGGAGGAGCGGGGATGCGGCGCCGGAGGCCGCGGGTTCGAGACCCGCCCGCGCCCTCCCGCGGGGCTGGGGCGCGGAGCCCCCCGAGCCCACCTGGGCAGGGGGCAGAGAGAGACGGAGGAGTCACAGGACACAGAACGTTACCTGTCGGAAGGGACAGCGAGACTCATCCCGTTCCAGCCCCTGCCACAGGCCGGCACATTTCCATTGCCCACTTTTCTGTATTTCCACTTTTCCACACTTCCACTTTTCCACACTTCCACTTTTTCACATTCCACTTTTCCCCATTTCAACTTTTTCACTTTTCCACATTCCCACATTCCCAATTTTCCCACAGAAGACCCTCAGCTGGAAAGGGCCCACGGGCTCATCCAGTCCAGCTCTGCACAGACCCCCCAACAATCCCACCATGTCCCTCAGAGCATTGCCCAAGTGCTCCTGGAGATCTGACTCTAATATTTAGCCCAAATTCCCCCTCTGTCAATCATTGTTCTCAGCCACAACATTTTTATTTCATCGCTGACCTCCCCCAGCATCGCCCCCTGCACAGACCCCCCTGCTCGTTTGGGCAATCACAGGAAATGGGATGGGCTAGGAAACAGAATCATCCAGCTCTGAAATCCTGGAAAGGGCCTTAAAAACCACGTATAAAACGTCAATAAAGCAGAATGATTTGATCTTTCCTGGTGATGGATCTCCGAGCTTGTATATAACAACCTTGTCAGGAGGGTTCAGTGCCATTTAGGAATAAGGAATGAAATATCCACAATATTTGTCAATCCAAATTTTACAGCTCTTAAAGAAGCGCAAAAGGGCGCCAGAGATGAAAAACACCCTGCAGTTGGTGTTTTTTTAAAGGCGGTTGCCCAGATTTAAGGCCTTGATAAAATGTATTAAATCTTTAAAGGTTTTAATGAATCTAGTATGTGTTTCATAAATCACAAGCCTCTGCTCAGCCTCTCTCAGTTTAATAAGGGTAAACTAGGAAATTGCTCTGAGCTGGAGCAAAATGCATCCATGGAATATTGAAAAGTAATAGGTTTTTAAATGTGGGGTGTTCTGGCTCGCAGGAGAGGTTTTGCTTCATAACACCAGCACTATATCACTGCCCTGAGCGGGAAACCAGCTGTGGCCACGTGTTTAACAGCATCAAGATGTGAACCAGCACAAAGGTAAATATTATTTGTAATAATCCTTAAAAAAAAAAAAAAAAGCCAAAAAAAATCATTACCGCTGGACTCTGGGCCAGGAACATTCAGTGGTGTCTGTGCCACGGTGCTCAGGGTTTTAACAGGGCTGTTTGGAGGAATAAATGGTTTATTGCACCCAGTTCTCTCCAGCTCCTTCATCCCTACCTCATCCCCTCACCCTTGTAAAAATATCCTGGGGGGTTTTCTGTGGAGTTCAGTGAGACAATTTGCGGGGCTCTGGGTGCTCGTGGCTCCGGACTTGTGGGGATGGAGCTGGGATGGGACCCAGGCAGGCCCTGGGTGGGATGAGGGCAGAGCTGGGATAGCTGTGGGCACAGCTAGGATGGCCATGGGCACAGCTGGGTTCCCTGTGGGCACAGCTGGGTTCCCTGTGGGCACAGCTGGGTTAGCCCTGGGCATAGCTGGGATGGCCATGGGCACAGCTGGAATAGCCACGTGCAGAGATAGGATACCCATGGGCACAGCTGGGTTATCCATGGGCACAGCTGGGTTCCCTGTGGGCACAGCTGGGTTATCCATGGGCACAGCTGGGT
The DNA here is from genome assembly GCF_027477595.1 of Haemorhous mexicanus. Classification (NCBI taxonomy): domain Eukaryota; kingdom Metazoa; phylum Chordata; class Aves; order Passeriformes; family Fringillidae; genus Haemorhous; species Haemorhous mexicanus. Next base: position 2,642,130 of record NC_082370.1, on the reverse strand, counting down.
TCCCCGTGGGCAGCCCCGGGTGGGACGGGCCCGGCTCGGTCCCGGCGGGGCGGGACAAGGCGCGGTGTAAAGCCTGTCCGCCCTCGTTAGCTGTCACTGTAACAATGCCGGCCTGGCAATAAAGGCAATTCCGAGGCTGTTGGCCATTAATCACCGCCTGACAGCTGGGAATAGGGCTGGAAAAACTCCGTCCCCGCGCTCCTGCTTTGGCGTTTAAGGTTACCTGTGCAGCTGGAGCGGGGGGTGCAAAGCTGTGCTTGTCAGTCCTGCCCCAACCCCACTGCTGTCTCCATCTCCATTTCTATCCTGTCCCCAACCCCATCCCAAATTCTGCCTCCATCTCCAGTTCCATCCCATGGATCCCATCCCATCCCATGGATCCCATCCCGTGGATCCCATCCCATGGATCCCATCCCATGGAACCTATCCCATCCCAGCTGTCTCCTAGCTGAAACCTGAAGGAGCAGTGGAGCCCAGGAAGGGAAATCCCTGGAAGGAGCTGGGAGCTGCAGGGTGCTTGGCTGGGCCCTCTCCTGCTCTGGCAGGGCAGGGCAGGGGCTGGGAGGGGGCTGGGAGGGAGAACACTTCCCCAGTTCCTCCATGGAAGGTTATTTGCTGATTATGGGGCAGAGCTGTGTTCCAGAGTGTCGGGGCTCGTTCCGTGTCAGCTCTAACAATGCAGCACTTGGCAGCCCGGGCAGCTCGGTGGCGTTGGCCATTAATCATCCCCTGACATTCCAGTGCTCACACGTGGTCACTGTGCCCCCTCCCCACGGCCAGCAGGGCAGGGGGGCTTCCTTCCTTCCAAACCCATGAGCTGAGGGTCCTGGACCCATGTCCCCTCCAGAGGGGCGTGTGGGGTGGGCAGAGAGCAGGGAGACATTCCTGCCCTCGCCGTAGGGATGCCGAGCTCCCAGGGAGCAGCCCCTGGGAGGAGGCTCTTGGGAAAGCACTACAGAACTGGCATTCTCAGCCTTTTCCTCCCCTCCTTCCTGAGCCCCTGGGCAGGAGCTGGGGTCTGTCCTGGGGGAGGTGATCCCACTGGGAGCCAGTTCCCAGCACAGGAGGGGAGCTCTCCCCGAGGCTTCTCTCCACGTCCCTCAGGCGCCAGCCCCGTGGCCGGGTGCCAGCGTGCCAGGTCATCCCCCAGTAAATAAAGGAGCAATGTGTTTCCAGCCCCCCAATGCTGTTTTCTAAAGGGAAATGATTAATGGTGCTTGGAAACCACAATTCAGCCCGGGAAAGAAAGTAGATTTACCCGAAACATGCGTGAGAATTAGTGCTGGGATGGGCTCCTGGGGCAGAGGGGGGGAGCTAATGGCAAACAGAGCCCGTCTGTGTGCAGGGGAGGGAACAGCCCGCCAAAAACATGGGCTGGAGGAGCTGGGATGGAGCTCCAGGAGGAGGAGAGTGGCTGTCACAGCCAGGTCTCCTCCCCAGCTGGGAACCTCGGTCACTCCTTCCCTGACCCGCAGTGAGATGGTGACGATGGAGAAGGGAATTCTCCTCTCACGTGTGTCCCAAGAGCACAGCAAAGGATGGATGGTGCTGGTGGGACCAACACCATTCTCAGAAGTGCAGGAGATTCCTGGGAGAAGCAGGAGAACCCACGAAGCTCCGGCCTGCAAACACCAAATGCTTCCAAAATGTCTGGTTTAGGCTCAGGGAGGGATCTCACCTTGCTCCTGCTGGGGGGATCCACTGGGGTAACTGGGATGGGCTGGGTGCACCACAGCAGCACAGAGCCTTCCAGCTGATTCATCCCTGGGCAGCAGGAGACCTCAGAGAAGGGCAAAACAGAGTTTTCCTCCCTGAGGGTGGGAGGGAGGCGGCTATGGCAGCCCCGACCTGGAGTGTGGGAGCTGCAGCATCATCCTGCTGAGTTCCCAAGTTCATGGAAAAGGTTTTCAGGCACAAATCCTGACCTGGTTCAAAGCTGCTGTGCTCTTCTCTGCCCAGGAGAGCAGCAAGGGAGGGGAGCAGGAGCAGGTGACATGAATTTATCACCTGAATCCAGAGATAACCCCAAGATCCTGTCTTTGCCTCAGCTCTGGATCAAGGCAGCAGCTGGCCCCACGCAGGTCCTGTCCCATCAGCGGTGTGGAGGAGCTCAGACAGGGCTCAGGAGAGAGATTTATCTGTGGGATTCCAGGAAGGGCTGGGGAAACCTCTGTGAGGTGCTGAAGCCCAGGTCAGGAGCCATCCCTGGCTCGGTGATATATTTAGAGAGGGATAATGTAAGCGACAGGAGGGAAAAAAAGAAAAAAAAAAATCTGTGGAGGAGGTGCAGATCCGTCCCCTTGGCTGGGAGTTACTGGATGATCCGAGCCAGGGAACAGATAGTTGGATTTCCCTTATTTCTCCCTTCAAATAAATCACAGCTCCAGAGGCCTTTAAACTCTGCAACATGATCTGTTCCAATAAGGAAGGGAATGAAAGGCTGCGTCTCTCTGGAAGCCTTCAGAGCCATAAATCTCCTATGTACAAACACAGACCAGATTTCCAAGTGCATTTATTTTATTGTATTGTTTTAACAGAAAAATCAAACTGCAATAAACTCCGTCCCTCATTAGCTGTCTCCATATCCAGGCCAAATGTTGCTAACGAATAAAATCAGGACAAAGGAATGTGGATGTGGGTCCAAGGCCTGGCCGGGCGCTGACCCCCTGAAAGGCATTTCCCTCTGAGCCTCACAGAGGTGTGGGATGAGGGGAGCCAAGGGGGTGGGTACTGCCCTGCCCATTGCTGCAGGTCTGCTGGGGATTGTCACCCCAAATCCAGCACCCCCACCATGGACCTGGCACCCCCGCCATGGACCTGGCACCCCCGCCATGGACCTGGCACCCCCACCATGGACCTGGCACCCCCGCCATGGACCTGGCACCCCTGCCAGGCCCCCACCATGGCAGCTGGAGTTTAGTTTAGGGGTTTCCTGCTTCAGTGCTCCCTGGTGTGCACCCCAAGAGCAGCAGGAACAGGGGGCAGTTTGGGTGGGTGCTCCCCAGGCTCCAGGAGACCCCCCCAGCTGCCCCACGTGAAGGGGCTGCAGAATTAGGGCTGAACTCGTTAAGCACCGGGTTAAACCCCAAACTTGCTCTGGAGCTGTTGGTCGTTGATCATCTGCTGACAGTCCTGAAGGGCCTGGCTGCTCCCAGAGCTGCTCTGGGGGGGACAGAGAGCCCAGGGACAGGGACGTGCCTGGCACTGGTGGCAGTGTGGTCCCAGTGCCCCCATGGGTTTTCCCAATCCCTCAGAACCACCCCAGGGAACACCCGTGGAGGGAGCAGGGCTGCCACATCCCAAACACAGTTCGGGATCTCCTGTGACTTGGTGAGCTGCAGGGAAAAGGCAAGAGTCAATCCCAAGCAGGCCGGGAAGGAGCGAGGAGCCTGCCTGCAGGATTTATGGCACGGAGCTGCGGAGCCCAGAGCAGCGCCCGCGCCGCGCGGGTCCCGCCTCAGCCCACGGAGAAATTCCTGACTTATTGAATCACATTTGTCATCCCTAAATACATATGCAGGCCCGTGTTTCTGAATCCATAAACATCTTTAACTAACTCCGCTCAGCGAGGCCTCTTTCAGCAGTAATTTATATTTAACTTTTTCCATATGCAGGGCCTGTCGCCTCGGTGTCATTTCCGGGAAGGCCGGGGGGGCCGGGGCCGGGGCCGCGGGGGGAGCTCGGCGTGTCTTGGCCCGCTGCAGCGGCCCAGCTGCTGGCACGGCGCGAGAAATCCACCCGGCAGAGCCAGTGCTCATTAATCATCTGAACTACTAAACTGCCAGCTCCTTTCAAGATCTTTCAAGAAGTGTTTTCACCCAAAATAGAGTTGAAAACGCGCCGGGCCCTACTTTCAGAGTCTCATCCATCTGGCCATTATGGGGAGTGTCAGGCGGCTCTGACAGACAAGGCTGCTCTGTTCGAGGGGCCCCGGCCCCACAACCTGTCATATCGTGGGGCTGATGGCATCTGACAGCTCCATTTGTACCTCCCCCAGAGATGAAAGGGCCGCTCCCGGCAGCGGGAGAAGGGCAGGGCCAGCGGGATGAGCAGGGGCAGCCCGGGGTGCCAGCAGCATCCCCTGGCACCGCGCTGGCCCCACGGCCACAACACCCAGAGATCTGTGCCCCAGAGCCCATCCCTGCCCTGGGGCTTGTGGCCATCTGGGGTGGGATCAAAGGTGGGGGGCTGTGCCCACTGCCCAGCCCTGGCTGTGGTGCTGAGCTCTCTCTGTGCCCTGCTGGCACGGAGCACCCTGGAGCTGCCAGCCCTGCCCTGGTCCCCATCTCCCCTGGACTCACCTGCAGCTTGTGGGTGCTGTGCACACCCCAGTGCTCAGAGCCAGTCCCCAAACCCAGCAGGACAGTCCCAGTGCCTCAAAGGGTTTCCCCACAGCCAGGAGGGCTCAGGGTCTGCCCCACACCAGGACATCCCAAAATCCTGTGAGAGCTGTCAGATCCTGGTGCTCCCCTCGGGCTGTTCCCTAGGTAGGACCCCCCCGAGCTGCCCCAGTGCTGCAGGATTTCTGTGCCAGCACAGCAACTTGGAAAAGCTTGGGAATTATCAAGGAGCAGCAGCAGTGGGGACAGAGCACATCCCTGCAGCCAGAGGAGCAGGCACCCAGCCAGCCCCATCCGTCCCAGTTGTTCCCAAAACAAAACCCAAGCAGAGTCCCAGAGACTGTGGGAACCCCAAAAGCAAGGAAGGGCTTTTGGCTCCATTTCCATTCTGCCCAGAACACGGCTCTTCTCACCTCCGAGGGGCACTGTCCTTCTCCAGCCCGTTGGATGTTACCGGGATTGTTACTGGGATTGTGCAGGGAATGGGAACAAAACAAAACCCCACAGAGGCAACGCTCCAGCAGAAACCAGGAGTCCCTTTGCTAGGAGCTCTGCCCAGAGGAGTAGGAATCCTGGCCTGGATGCCATCCTCGGTGATGAGCAGCCGCGTCTTTCTCATCCAAAGAGGAAAATACAGCAAATCTTTTGTGCTTCACTCTGCCCTCTCCTCCCTCTGGAAGTGCAGAGAAGACGGTGAGGGCTCAGCAAGAAAGATCTTTAACAGTCCCCATCTCTGTCCTGTCCTTCTCTCTCAGAGCCCCCCAGCCACCCCTCCTGCAGGAGCTGCTCATGGGGAGGTGGCACCAGGACCTGAGGATCCCACAGCTCCCATCCTCTTTGGTGCAGCAGCATCTCCCTCTCCCAGGGATGCAGCAGTGGAGATGCAGGGGTGCTGTGGTGGGCACCAGCACAGCCCCGAGTGCTGCTGGGGAGCCACCCTTGGCAGCTGTGGGGGACACAAAAAAGGCCATTTTGGTTCTCTGCTCCACTGAGGCGTCTGCAGGAAGGGTCTGTCAAGTTTCTGAAGCCACCAGATGCCCAGGATGCTGCGTCCTTCATCTCCTTCCAAATTTTGCCAGGTCAGGAAGGGTGATCCATGAATTTTGGGACCATAAAGTGTTGGAAGAGGTCACGTTGCACCCTGCACAGTGTCGGGTGTCCTGTCCAGCTCTGCTCAGCTCTGGCCAGCTCTGATAGCACAGGGCCAGCATTCCACCGTCACCTTTGGCAAAGGCACCTCCCCCGTGGGTCACATCCTCCTGTCCTGTCTCCCTGCACCATGTTGGAAGGTGGGATGAAGCCATGGCAAAGCTGCTCCTGGAGTTTTCCATGAACACCTTCAGAAAACACACAGGTCTGTGTAAATCTGCATAAATCTTTGTTACTGGGACTCGAGCTCCAGGACCCTGCTCTGAGCACGGAGCTGTCAGCAGAGCGCCCTCCTCTGCTCCCCAGGGAGCTTCAGCTGAAGTGTTGGTGTGTAAGGATCAGCACTCCTCAGTTTGTCACCACAATAAACAGAGGGTGACTGTGACCTGGCCTGCAGGAACGAGCAGGATCGCTGCCACACTCCGGTGTCAACCTGCGCGAGGAAACGGCCGTGACCCAGCCCCAGGGCTCTGTCACCTGCCAGGGCCCTGTGCTGGACTGTCACACTGCACAAGAAGGAAACCATGGCCATGGTCACACTGGGGACTTCCCGTGGGTCACTGGTGACCAGCCAGGGCCAGGTGTCCTGGTGTGGTGAGGAACAGGTCAGCGTGTCGCTGCTGAAGCTGGAATCAGAGCTGGAGGATTTGCAGCAGACACCAATCCATGGCCAGGGCAGAGGCAGCAGCAGTTCTTCAGCTGTTATCCAGAGCCAGAGGAAAGTCCACTCCCATTTGTGGCATTCCTGGCCACTGCAGTGCCCCGGGTGCTTGCCCACACTCTTCTGGCTTTGGCGCCTTGAGGTCTTTGTCCTTCTCCACTCACCTCGTCCAGCCTCTTGTCACTTGTGCTGTCCCACTGCTTGGAGTGGCTGGAGGTGGCCCCACAGCAGGGCAGTGTGGGGCTCTGGTGGGCACACACAGCTCCACACCCTGGTGCTGCCCTGTGACACCGCTCTGTGTCACTGCCGTGTCACCGCTGGCTGCTCCAGCTGCTCCTCCTGCAGGGCTCCAGCTCACAGCCGGGCACAGGACCTCCACTGCCACCTCCAAGCACGGCTCTGTCCCTCCAGGTCTGCTCTCAGCTCATGCAGCACCAAGTGTGCCCCAAAGCAACCCCCTGACCCCAGGCTGGGCACGGGGATGCTGGTGGGGGGACAGGAGGTGTCCACGCCACTCTGGCTTGGAGGACAAACAGAGCCCATGTTCTTCGTGGCTTCCACCAGTGCTCACGTGGAAAGAAAAGCTGCTTTATGCAGCTGAGGAACTTCTCATCCACCCACCATGGCTCTGCTCTGGCCCATGCCTCTGCATCCCGACCTGACCCCTGGGCAGGCTCCAGCCCTCGAGGACGCCGTGCTCCACTCCGGACTCTGAAACGCCTTGTACGTCTGCGGGCAGCCACCTCTGCATCACCTAAAAGACATCGGGGATTTTTGTGCAGGAGAGGAAGGAAAACAACAAGAAAAAAATAGGGCCTGGCTCTTTCATTCACGTATTTATTGGGCGGACAGCGTGGCTGTGGTCAGCTGGGCTTCGGGCTTCACAGACGGGGATATTTATAAGGCACGCGGAGCGGCTCGGCGTGTGCGTCCAAGTCATTCCTTCCCCGGCACAGGGGATAATGTTGCCTTTGTTCGGCTGCCTCCGGCACAGCAGAGCGTGCCGTGCCGCTCGGCCGGGCCCCTCGCCGTGCCCCGGCAGCCCCGGCGCAGCCCCGCTCCTTCCTCACACACCGCGGCCCCGGCAACTGCCACCATAAATCAATAGGAAAGGAGAGGCTGCCAGTTAGACTAAACAAGTGCATTTGCAAGGATTGCTAACCCTCATTAATCACTCTGACAGTCCTAAAAACACATTTCCCCTTTAATGACTGTATTTGGATAATCAGAGCTTTTTCCTCGCGGCGCGGGGCGAGTGACGGTGGGCGCGACTTCGGCGAGCGCCGGCACCGGGGTCACCGGTGAGTCAAGTGCTGCAGGTCCCCGGCAGCTCGGGGTGAGCTGGAGAAGATGCTGCTGTGCCACGGGGAAAGGAGACACCAGCACAGCCCCAACACTGCTGTCCCCACGTCCGACACCCACCGGTGTCCTCCCAGCCCCAGCTGGATTTGAAAAGGTCTTTTTCTGTCTCTCCACGTTCCCTTTAGGTGACTTTTGCCTCCTGGAGAGGTTTGAAACCTGGCACATTTTTCTGTATAAATGATGCAACACATTAATGCACAGCACATTATGAAAATGGTAATTCAAACCCATACAACTCTAAATTAAGCCATACATTATCCAACCCACTCAGCCATATATTTTGCAGAAAGACAGGATTGAATCAAATCAAACCGAAACTGTGGAGTGCAGGTTGTTAGACAGAATGATTAATAAAGTGCATCCCAGTGCTCTTATTATAAAATGAATTCTGCAATAACCTGGGCATACATTACACAGGGAATTATTTAATATATTGGCAACACGACTGTTCCCCAGCAGCTCAGCCCAAGTGCCGCCGCTATCAGATGATACTCGTGGTGTTTACACGGTCTGGCCCCGCTGCTGCAGTCCTTAGGGAGGAGATAAATATTCCTCAGGGAACCTCCTGCACAGCAGGACTCATCCAGGCAGCACCCACCCCTGCCGTGGGTTAAGGGAAGGCGCATGGGCTCGTTTTGGAGCAGGGACCATCCTGGTGTGGGGAGGGTTTGGGGGAGAGAGGGGATGGAGCTTTGCTGGGAGGAGGGATCGCCCGGCAGCTCTGGGAGAAGGCTCTAGCAGGACGAGGCCGTGCAGCCCCTTGCCCTGTGCCCTGGCTGCTCTTTGGCTGGGATCTGGCACGGCCCTGGCAGCGCTGCTACCCGGAGCGGCCGTGCCGGGTGCGCTGATTTTGGCACCGGGCTACCGCGCCTCGAGGGTCTGCGGCATCATCCTCCCACCCCGTGGCACGAGGTGCCCAGCCACGGCCAGGGATGGGCACGGTGGGACAAAATTCCAGTGCAGGAACCTGAGGCAGACCCCAGCATGAAGCCACAGCCAGGATTTATGATGGGGACTGGCAATGCCCGAGCGAGGCTGACACCGAGCGGCATCACTGCTGGGAGTGGGGGCCAAGACCAGGGAGAAGCAATGCTCCCGAGGGCCAGGGGGTCTGGGTACCTCCTGTGCCACCAGAGAGAACACACTGGAGCTGCTCTGCCCACCGCCCGTGGCACCCTGCTCCACAGCCAGCATCAGCTGCCACAGGCTCAGCATCCAGCAGGGACACAGGAGACACCGGAGGGGCTACACCAGCCTGGGCCTGGCACCCCCTTTCTGCTGTGCCCACAGGACAGAGCAAACACCCGCAGCAAAGCCCCCCTGTGCCAGCCCCAGCCCTGCAAACACCCCTGTGCCAGCCCCAGCCCTGCAAATCCCAGCCTTCATCCAGCAAACATCCCACCTGGAAGGAGCAACACCAGCACGGCCACAAACGGAGCCCAGCCACATCTGCACAGGGCAAGGGGCAGCCAGAGACCCCCAAAACCAGCCTCGGGGAGCTCAGCATGGAGCCAAACTGGCCCTGGACCACCAAACCTCTCCTGCTGCCATAGGAAACCCAGCTGGGCCCTCCCAGCGGCCGCACGCCCGCAGCCACGCTCAGGCACAGGCAGGGAAATCAAAATCCCTTTGGCAAAAGTAGTCCCTGTTCTCAGCGCGTTATTTTTCAGCTCAAAGGACACAAAGGAATTTAAACACAGGGCATAAAGCAATATCGAGAAGGCAATTAACAGGGATTAATTGCGTGACTCACTGAAATGCAACAGGAACAAGGCAGGAAAAAAATAAGTGATGTGGGGCAATGGGGCATGCAGGGTTTCAAGGGGCAGCTTGGCCGGGGGTCCCAGAGCTGGAGTGAAAGCGATTTCCTTGGGGCATGGAGCAGGCAGAGCCCCCCAGCCATGGTGGGGATGGAGCCAGACCATGTCAGAGCCATCCATCACCCTCCTCCCGACACAAAGATTGAAGGGGAGCAGGCAGGACCCCCCTACACCGAGATCCGGTACCCTGCTTCTACCACACCTGCTCCCCCAAAACTGCACCCCGGGAGGGGGTGACCACGCAGGGGCACCGCTCTGATCCCGCTAAACGCCTTCTCGAACCTTCCCTCCGCCGCCACGCCTGGGGACACCGGGGACAGGGACACGGAGGGGGGGGGACACGGGGGCGCGGAGCTCGCGGGGCCGCGCCAGGAGCGCACCCGGGGCGCCGGTGCCGCCGCTCCCGCGGGGCTCCTCCGGTGCCGCTCCCGCCGCCGCCACCGCTAGATGGTGCTGGGACCCCGCGGCCCCCGCCGGACCCCCGGGCAGGGACGAGACGAGACCAGAGCATGGGTACAACCAAGAGCCGTTTATTAACAAAATCAGACTTACCGGGGCTCGTCCGCCCGCCCGGGGCCGCCGGTCCTGCCGCTGCGCCCGCCGCTCCTCCGGTCCCCCCCGGCATGGGGGGGACATGCGGGGTCCTGCAGCCCCCAGCGGGGCACGGCCGCGGGGGGAGCACGGCCTGGGGTGAGCATCACCCGGCCGGCGTGAGCAGCCCCCCCGGCCCTGGACACAGCGCAAAAAGGAAAAAAAAAAAAAAACAAAACCAAAAAAAAACAAAAAAAGAGTAAAATTAAAAAAAAATAAACCACAAAAATTTTAAAAGGAAAAAAAATTTGAAAACCCCAAAGATTAAAAATAAGAAAAAAATTACAAAAAAAAAATTACATCTGCAAGTTACAAATGCAGAGAACAGGATCCCAGAGCAATAAACGCAGAGGGGAAGGAGGAAAATGCCTTTTTTTTTTTTTTTGCTTTTCCTTGTGTGGCAGGAGTCATGCAAGAATTTCTCAGGGGAAATTAAGAAGGGGAAGGAAAAAAAAAAATTCAAAAGAAACAGAAGGGGAAAATCAAAGCCCCACCACACCTGCAAAGTAAAGAGGGATTTTTTTTTTTTTCTTTTTTTCGAGTTATTTTTTTTTTTTTGGACACAGACTTTTTGCATACCATTGATTCATTGGTGTATAATGCACTTATATTCCCAGCTTTAAGCTAACATACAGTAATAAATACAGAGTCCAAGGAGGGCGCGGGGGGCTGGGGCTGAGCCGGCCGGGGCCGCGCCGGTTACTGATATCCCAAAGCCGAGGCTGACGTGAGTCTTTGGCCGTAGAGCGCGTACGGGGAGTAGTAAGGTCCGGCAGCCGGCAAGGAGGGCACGGGCAGGGCGCCGGCCGTGGGCAAGTGGCTCTTGCCGTAGGGGTGGTACCTGTTTAGTCCCAAAGTGTGTGGGCTCCTCAAGGAGAGCGAGGCCGGTAAGGTGTTGGGGCTCCCGGGGGCGGCGGGCGGGAGGTGCAGGTGGCAGGAGGCCGCGGAGCCCAGCCCGGAGGTAGGGTAGCCCGCCAAGAGTTTCTCGGCCCCCGGCAGGGCCGTGTGGGTCCGTAGGTGGGTGAGCAGCTCCTCCGAGGTGGCAAACCTCTTGTCGCAGGGTCCGCTGGCAGACACCCAGTTGCATATGTGGGGCAGGGGGTCGTTCTGCAGCATGAAGCCGTAGGTGTAGAGGGGGTGGCCGGGCAGGCTGGGGGTGCCGCTGGAGGAGAGCGTGGTGTGCACCGAGTGCAGGGGGTGCGTGGGGTACACCAAGGGGTATCCGCTCTTGAGGCTGCCGGGGTCGTGCACGCAGCTGGAGCAGTTGCTGGAGCCCAGGTGCGAGGCGCTGTGGTAGCTCAGGCAGTACGGGTCCCGGCATAATCCCTGCATGAAGGAGGGCGGCGAGGCCCCGGTGAGCGGGCTGGAGCTGGGCGGTTTGCCCGGCAGCCCCAGCGCCCCCGGCAGCTGGCTGCCCACCAGCCCCGGCTTGGTGGGGTCCAGCCCGGGCACGAACTGGGACGGGTAGCCGGCGTAGGCGCCGACGATGGAGCCGTGGTAGCCGATGCTGGAGGGCGGCAGGGGGAAGACGGAGTGGCCCGGCTTGTAGGGCGACACGGGGGCCACATGGCCGGCGGGCGGCAGCGCGGGGGGCTCCGACTTGCGGCCCGAAGGGGGCTCGCCGTGCGCCCCGGGCTCCACCACCCCGCGCCCCAGCGCCCCGCCCGTCCCCTCGGGGCTGGGCTTGCCGCCCTCGGGCTCCTTCTTCTCCTCGGCGGCCTTGGGGTCGGGGTGCTGCGGCGAGGCCCCGCGGGAGCCGCCGGGCGAGGCGGCGGCGTGCGGGGGGAACGGCGGGCACGCGGCGCTGGGCACCCGAAAGCCGGCCTTGTCCGCGCCGCCCTCTTTGCGGGGCTCCCCGCCGCCCTTCGAGTAGGGCTTGAAGCTCGACTTGTCCTCGGCGGGCGCGTCCCCGCTGCCCGGCGGCTTCAGCGCGGCGGGCCGGGCCGAGGGCTCCTTGTCGGCGGCGGGCGCGGCGGCCGCCACGGCGTTCAGCTTGGAGGAGGGCGGCGGGTCGGGCTTCCCGATCTGCGAGCAGGTCTGGGCCAGCAGCGCCAGCGGGCTCTTCTTGGCGTCCAGCTGCGGGCGGAGCGGAGCCGGTCAGGGGGGACCCCGACGGCGCCCCCGCACCGGCCTCCCCCCACCGCCGAAAGCCCGGGGCCGGGCCCGGCGCCGAGCCAGGGCGCGGGGATGGGGGGGACGGGGCGGGGGGACGCGCCCGGCCGGGGAGAAGAGGGACCGGGTGGGGTGGGGGGAGCGGGGCTGCGGCGGCGGCGGGGGAAGGGAAAGAACGAAGTGGGGGGAGCAGGGACGCCGGGCAGGGCAGAGCCCGGCCGGGAGAACCGGGAGCGGCGGCCGGGAAAGCCGGGAGCGCCGGGCTGAGAAGCAAGCCGGCCGGGAGAACCGGGAGCGCCGGCCGGGAATGCCGGGAGAACCGGGCTGGGAAGAGCCCGGCCAGGAGGACCGGGAGCGCCGGGCTGGGAAGAGCCCGGCCGGAGGAACCGGGGGCGCGGGTCCGGGGGTCCGAGGCGCGATCGGGGGCGGCGGGCACTGACCTCGATGGGGCTGACGGGCGTGGAGGAGAGCGGCTGGAGGTACTCGGGGTGCAGGAGGTGGCCGCCGTGGGCGCTGAGCATCTTCAGGACGCGGATGGGCAGCCGGCTGGCCTGGCGCAGCGGGTCGGCGGGGGGCGGCCGGGGCGACGGGGCGGCCGCGGCTCCGCGGCTCGGCGGGGTCCTCGGCCGGGGCCCGCCGGGAGCGCCGCTCATTTGGGGCGGGGGAAAGGGGGGGGTGCCCGGGCTCCGCGGGGCCGGGCCGGGCCGGGCGGGCGGCGGAGCGGCGGCGGCGGCGGCCCCGGCGAGACGAAGCCCTTCCCCGGCCCCACCGACACGTCAAATAGCCCCGATGGCGGCCGCGCTCCGAGGGGGCCGGCGCCGCGCACCAATCCGCGCCCGGCCGGGCCCCCGGGGCGGGGAGAGCCGCCGGTGGGGGGGGCGAGCCGCCGCCGCTCCGCCGCCACCGCCCCGCGCCGCCGCGCGGGGGAGAACCGCGGCACCGGCCCGAGCGGCAGCGGCAGCGGCTGGCGCGGCTCGCCGGGCACGGCGTGGCGTGATGCCGCTGGCACGGCTCGGCATGGCACGGCGCTGCTGGCACGGCGTGACACGGCACGGCACGGCGTGGCACAGTTCGGCATATCACGGCGCTGCTGGCTGGCACAGCTCGGCACGGCATGGCATGGCACTGCTGGCACAGTTTACCATGGCATGGGATGGCACTGCTGGCACACCTGGGCATGGCATGGCTTGGATGACATGGCATGGCATGGGATGGCAGCGCTGGCACACCTGGGTGTAGCTTGGCTGGAACACCTTAGCAGGGCACAGCATGGCACTGCTAACACACCTTGGCATGGCTGACACAGCTTGGAATGGCACAGCTCGGCCTGGCTGGCATGGCATGCTCAGCGTGGCTGATCATGGCATGGCATGGCTCAGCTGGCACACCACAGCACGGCACTGCTGCCATGGCATGGCTTAGATAAGATCAACCTGGCACAGCTCAGCACCCCTGTGCCAGTGGCTCCTGCACCCAAAGCTGCATCCAGGGCCTGTGTCCTGCCACCAGCCAACACCTGTGCCCTGTCCTGGTGCCACCCAGGGCTAAGGGGGTGACCTTAACTCAGGGCTCTCACAAAGTGACAATTCCCTTATGAACCCACAACTCCTTTTTTTCCAGTCATTTTCTCCTTTCTTTGGTTTGCTGAGTCTTAAAAATCTTCAGGTGCCAGTGCAGGCTGCTGTATAACTAATTAACTTCCAACAATTAACTTCCTATTTCTAGTTACCTTTTCCAGACATCCTTGAATTAATTTCACAAACCCCTGGGGCTTCAGTTTTGCAGGGGGGTGAAAAGCTGCCGAGCTCAGCCAGGCTCTGAGGAGCCAAGGCACGGATAAATCCTGGAGCTCTGTCCGAGTCATGTCCTGCATGTGAGGCTGGGGGTCCTGGTGGGGTGAGAGCTCCTCCCCTGGCCTTCAGGTGGGAGCTGGGGGGAGAATGAGGGCTGGAGGGGAGATGTGCAATGGGATGGGGGTGTGGAATGACAGGACAAAATCCTGGGGGTCAGGATGGGATGAGAACTGAGGGCCTTTGGCCTGAAGAAAGGCGATGTGGGGCCAGGTGCCCACTCCAGCCCCACCTCTGCCCTCCGGGGGTTTGTGTTTCAGGTCCCTCCTGCCTACGCAGAAAGGGAGAGGGGAAAGGGGGAGAGACAGACACCTCTAATTAATCATATTAACTCCTGACAGATGCTTTATGTTCCAACAATGTTGCTATTATTAAGTTCATGTGCCCACCCCTCTCCAAGCCCGCTGCTCGGGTTCTGGGAAAAAAGGCTTTGCTGGATTTCCCCAGTGAGTGCTGGCATCGCCCAGCGCAGCCTGACATCCAGTCCCGCTCGTCCAACCCCTATCAATCACACCCAGGGTCAGACCTGTCAATTTCCCCTCTTTGTGAGGTTTTTTTCTCCTCTTTTTTTCTCCCTCCCGAAGCTGACCGCAAGATTGATTCAATCCGGACAGCGGGATGTGAGCGGAGAGGCGCTGCCGCTCAAAGGAGCCATTCAAGGAAGGAGGAAACTGAAAAAAAGGCTTTCCTCAAAGTCACTCGAGTCGTTCGCCAACAACAACAACACGGCCCTCACCGAGTACCCAAGATCAGGTGGGGTGAGTGAGTAAGAGCAGCATGGCCGGGGCGAGCGAGGGCAGGAGCCGCGATGCCCCCGGGGCTGTCTGTCCTTCCCCCGATCTCGGGGCATGCCCAGGGCCTGATCCTGCCCCGGTGCTGGCGCACAGAGACCATTCTGGATCAGCTTGTGCTTGCTGGAGTAAAGCAAACAGCCCTTCCTTCATCAGAGGGGTGTCGTGGGTAGTGATGGATCCACGCTGGTGCCAGTCCTGGTGCAGGTTGGATCCTCTGTTCTACAACCCACGAGGGTCCTGTTTTTACTAAGGAGAACAGTAACCAGAGGGGAGAAAGTGAAACTTGCCTGTTCCGTGTCCAGTTCTGCTCCAGCACAAGCCCCTCTCTGCTCAGGGATTGCACAAGTTCAAATAAAAGCAGCGAGACCCCTGCCCAACAAAAATAACACCAGCACCAAAGGAAAAGCAAAATATTTGGAATAGAGGCAAAGCCAAAGGAGACCAGAAGCCTTGGGGAGCACTTTCACCAATGACTGATGATGTTTTCATCCCTAAGCAGGACTTGCCCTGTCTGGGCTGCCTTTTAGGAGGTTTGATTTTGCCAAGGACGAGTTCCCATGCAGAGCCCTAATGAAGCCCAGGGACTCTGATGTCTTTGTGACCTGTGAAGCGAGGCTGAGAAAGGGGGAATTGGATTTTTGTTTGCCTTCAGGGTCTTCCAGTAACTTGGGATGAGTCTGAGCAGGGAGTTTTGTGTCCCAGGTGCAGCACCTTGAGTGCCAGGGGGTGCAGAGCAGGCAGGATGGAGGAGCTGCAGCCTGCATGGAGAATTTGGTGGGATAAGATAAGATAAGACATGAATTTAAATCGCAGGACCTCTCCTCTGCTGGGCTTTGACTCTGGAATAAACCTCTCCTGTCTCATTGCTGCTGGGCACAGGTTAAGGGCAGACAGGATAAGGGGAGCTGGGGGGTGTGAGAGGTGTGGGGCCAGGCTGGGACGGGTCCCACCGAGGTTCCAGCCACCATGGGGGGAGCTGGGGGTGGCTCCAGCCCCTGCTGCAGGATGAGGATGTGAGGCACATTCTAAATCCGAGCCTCTCTCTGCCCCTCAGTGCCTTTGTACTCCTGCTGTTCCCAGGTAAATCCTCCCTCATTCCCCCTAAATCTGAGCCTCTCTCTGCCCCTCAGTGCCCGTTTTACTCCTGCTGTTCCCAGGTAAATCCTCCCTCACCCTCCCTAAATCTGAGCCTCTCTCTGCCCCTCAGTGCCTGTTTCACTCCTGCTGTTCCCAGGTAAATCCTCTCTCACCCCCCCTAAATCTGAGCCTCTCTCTGCCCCTCAGTGCCCGTTTTACTCCTGCTGTTCCCAGGTAAACCCTCCCTCACCCTCCCTAAATCTGAGCCTCTCTCTGCCCCTCAGTGCCTTTGTACTCCTGCTGTTCCCAGGTAAATCCTCTCTCACCCCCTGCAGCCCCTCCCTCTGCTCCATGGCACCCAAAGCTCCCGAGTCAGCGTTTTCCCTGCCCTGCTCCATCCCAGCCCCTCCACTCCCCACGCAGCACCAGCCCAGGCCTTGCTTTTAGCTGCAGAACAAGTGCATAAAAATGATCTTATTTATTACAGGAGACATGTTTTAAAACAACTGACAAAATTGCAAGATGTAAAACGACAAGCAAGTGCTTTTTCTTTTTTAAGCCCGTATAGACTCCTGGCAATGATAAAAATAGTGTTTTCTTTTTTAAAGTTGGAATTAATCTTTCTTTCCAAAGCAATCATGTAGCAGGAAAAGCAGGAAGACACTTGGATATTAACTGATCCTCGCTGGTGATGGTTAGTTATGGAATGGCCAGGCCTGTTTCCCTCCACAGAGCCATTAATGCTGCAAACATTAAAGCACAAAAAGGTGAAGGGTTTTTTTTTCCCCTTCCCCTGCTCCCTTGATGTGTGACTAGCAGCTGCTTTTCTGTGTGACAAATCAGTGGGGTCTTCCTGTTGTTGATGTAATGAAGCTGTTTCCTGGTGGGAAATTCTGCGGGATAAATTGCACAAGGAGGGGGGAGGAGAACATCCCACACTCACCAAGGAGCTTTGCAGGGAGGGAGCTCGGGAGGTCGGGGCTGGTCAGGGCTCACAGGCACCTCACTGGGCCTTTTTGGGGGGTTTGGGGGTTTCTTTCCAGGTTTTTGGCCATGCCATCAGAGGGAGGGGCTGCACAGCCCTGGGATGGAGCCAGGACACTTTGGGGAGTTCTCTCTGCTGACCCCCGTGATAACCCCGGGCTGTGCCCAGCAGCCAAGCTCCCGTGCCTCAGTTTCCCTATCTCTAAAGGTGGGGTGATGGCAACCCCCCAATCTCCATCACTGTCAGCACTGGCAACCCCCAAAATCGCTGTGGGGACCCCCAAAATCACTGTGGGGACCCCCAAAATCGCTGTGGGAACTCCCCAGAATCGCTGTGGGGACCCCCAAAATCGCTGTGGGGACCCCCAAAATCGCTGTGGGGACACCAAAATCACTGTGGGGACACCAAAATCGCTGTGGGGACCCCCAAAATCACTGTGGGGACCCCCAAAATCACTGTGGGGACACCAAAATCACTGTGGGGACACCCAAAATCGCTGTGGGGACCCCCAAAATTGCTGTGGGAACTCCCCAAAATCGCTGTGGGGACCCCCCCAAATCGCTGTGGGGACCTCAGTGTGTCTCTGTGCTGGCATTTTTTTGGGATCAGCCTCGGTGGGTTCATGCAGCCCTCAGACACCCACAAAAAAATTCACCTTTGCCCCTGGTTTCCTTTTTTTCTTTGCCAGTATTAGTTAATTAAACTATGCAAATGAAACCAACTTAATTTCTGTAATACCAGGGCCAGAGCCTCAAACCACTCAGTGCAGCTCATCTGGCACATACGTCACAGAAAATGTTTGGAGCAACTCTAATAAAAATGAAAAAGGCTGTAAATCAAGTTTAATTTATTCATTTTCTGTATGGTATGAAAGCATGCCAAAATCAGATTATTTATGAGCCCTTCATAACAATAGGCATTTTTATTGGTTGCAAATGACAAAAGGGGTTCTCAGAGGGATTTTTTTCTTCTTTTAAATTTTTTGAATGCCTCTTCAGAAACATTTATTTTTTTGGACTCTATGATCTCAAAGAAAAATATTTAATCATTGATACAGTAAAAATAATTTATATTTTGATAGCGAAAAACACATCAGTCTTTAAAACATAAACAGACAGAGCTAATGCAGCCCAAAGGCTCAGGCAAATGCTACCCCACAGGTTAGAGGAAAAGGCTGTGATTTATTCCCACATCCTTAAATTTCCCATTAAGAGCATAATCCCCTATAAGTCTTTCACAAAATGTCTGAGCCACTTGGGTTTGCTTTTGCTTTTGCAGCCCCTTTGGTGGGCTGGGGGGTGCACACCTGCTGAGTACACACCTCACACTCACCTGGAGGTGACTTGCTGTGCCCAGCCAGGGTCACTCACACAACCCTGGGGTGTGACCCAGCCCCTGCAGGTGGGGCAGGTGATGCACCCCGACACCAAAACCAGCTGTGGGCTGGTTCTGCCTCTGCTCTCCAGCTGATTTCCACCCTCTCTTGTCCTTGTGGTGGCACAGCTGGATCCAGAGGTGTGCCTGGTGATGGGCATGGGCTGCACACCCCGGGCAGGAGCTCTCTGCCCACCTGGGCTGCTCCTGTCGGGGTCAGTGCCTCCCTCTGAGGTTGTGCCCTGCTGGCCCTGGGCACAGGGGTAAGGAGCTGGGAGTCCAGCCTGTGTGGCACTTGTCACTGGCCTGTGACAAGCAGAGGGCCACGTCCCTCCTCTCCTTTAGGAGAGGAATTACCCCGAGCAACCCCAAAGG
Organism: Haemorhous mexicanus; assembly: GCF_027477595.1. Classification (NCBI taxonomy): domain Eukaryota; kingdom Metazoa; phylum Chordata; class Aves; order Passeriformes; family Fringillidae; genus Haemorhous; species Haemorhous mexicanus. The sequence goes on along the minus strand of NC_082370.1, from coordinate 2,623,640 downwards.
CCCAGGAGCCAAGGAAGGGGGGGAGGAAGGGGTGGAAAGGTGCCAGGGACAGCATCTCCATGGTGGGGACAAAGCCCTGTGACACCCTGGGCATCCCGGCCACAGCCACCTGGCAGCAGGAGGAGGCAGGGGCACCCCAAAACTCTGGTGGAGGCAAACAAAAGCCTGGCTGGAGGGAGCTGGAGGGCTCTGGGTGAGGAGAGGCACCCTGTCCTGCAGGAACAGGAACTTTCTCAGCACGGCCCAGCCTGAGAGTAAAACACCACCGAGAAAAGAGGGAACCCCCTCCCCGGGAGAATTAGCATCCAGGATCTGTCAGTCACTGGGAGCTTTTGGTAAAAGGGGCCCCTTGTCAACCTCTGCCTTTGATGTGACTGGGACGGAGGTGCTCAATTAAAAGCCTATCAGTCTGTAAGTAAATCAACGCCTATCAGGCTTGTCACATCAAACAAACGATTATTGCACGAACCCGCCCACCCCATTAATCTGGCTGTTCCTTCTTGACAGCTCAGGGTCAGGGCACTGTAAATCCTGCACTGGATTGCAGCCACCTGGAGCAGGATGAAAGCAGCCCCGCAGCTTTGCTGCTGCACCCAATTACTCCCTGGCAGCGGGGGAGGCTGCGGGGTGCCTGGGGTGGGGCTGGGGTCCCCAGCACAGCCTGGCCTGGCAGGGTCACCCCAGTGTGGGGCTGGGGTCCCCAGCACAGCCTGGCCTGGCAGGGTCACCCCGGTGTGGGGCTGGGGTCCCCAGCACAGCCTGGCCTGGCAGGGTCACCCCGGTGTGGGGCTGGGGTCCCCAGCACAGCCTGGCCTGGCAGGGTCACCCCGGTGTGGGGCTGGGGTCCCCAGCACAGCCTGGCCTGGCAGGGTCACCCCAGTGTGGGGCTGGGGTCCCCAGCACAGCCTGGCCTGGCAGGGTCACCCTGGTGTGGGGCTGGGGTCCCCAGCACAGCCTGGCCTGGCAGGGTCACCCCAGTGTGGGGCTGGGGTCCCCAGCACAGCCTGGCCTGGCAGGGTCACCCCAGTGTGGGGTTGGGGTCCCCAGCAGAGCCTGGCCTGGCAGGGTCACCCCGGTGTGGGGCTGAGGTCCCCAGCACAGCCTGGCCTGGCAGGGTCACCCCGGTGTGGGGTTGGTGTCCCCAGCACAGCCTGGCCTGGCAGGGTCACCCCGGTGTGGGGCTGGGGTCCCCAGCACAGCCTGGCCTGGCAGGGTCACTGCCAGTGCCATCATGGGTCACCCCAGTGTGGGGCTGGGGTCCCCAGCACAGCCTGGCCTGGCAGGGTCACCCCAGTGTGGGGCTGGGGTCCCCAGCACAGCCTGGCCTGGCAGGGTCACCCCAGTGTGGGGTTGGGGTCCTCAGCACAGCTCAGCCTGGCAGGGTCACCCCGGTGTGGGGCTGGGGTCCCCAGCACAGCCTGGCCTGGCAGAGTCACCCTGGTGTGGGGCTGGGGTCCCCAGCACAGCCCGGCCTGGCAGGGTCACCCCAGTGTGGGGCTGGGGTCCCCAGCACAGCCTGGCCTAGCAGGGTCACAACAGTGTGGGGCTGGGGTCCCCAGCACAGCCTGGCCTAGCAGGGTCACAGCCAGTGCCATCATGGGTCACCCCAGTGTGGGGCTGGGGTCCCCAGCACAGCCTGGCCTGGCAGGGTCACCCCGGTGTGGGGTTGGGGTCCCCAGCACAGCCTGGCCTGGCAGGGTCACCCCAGTGTGGGGCTGGGGTCCCCAGCACAGCCCAGCCTGGCAGGGTCACCCCGGTGTGGGGCTGGGGTCCCCAGCACAGCCCAGCCTGGCAGGGTCACAGCCAGTGTGGGGCTGGTGTCCCCAGCACAGCCTGGCCTGGCAGGGTCACCCTGGTGTGGGGCTGGGGTCCCCAGCACAGCCTGGCCTGGCAGGGTCACCCCGGTGTGGGGCTGGGGTCCCCAGCACAGCCCAGCCTGGCAGGGTCACCCCGGTGCCACCACGGTTCTCTGGTGTCACAGATGGATAATGAGATGATTGGCTGTCTCAATTAAAAGATAACTGTTGTGTGAATGTTAAGAACAGCTTTAGTGATGTACAGTTGTGTTGTTGTGGTTTAGATGTCCTCTGCTCTCCCCACAGTTCCCTTTCCCCCTGTACTGCTGTCTAGGACAGGTACAAAGTGTGGGATTTTCGGGGTTCCCCAGATGGAGGAGGAAATGAGAATCTCACTCCATGTTCTCAGAAGGCTAAAGAACAATTTATTATTTTATGATCTATATTATATTAAAGAATGCTATACTAAGCTATACCAAAGAATACAGAAAAGATACAGACAGAAGGCTAAAAGACAATAATGAAAACTCATGACTCCTTCCAGAGCCCCAAGAGAGCTGGACAGTGATTGGTCATTAAGTAAAAACAATTCACAGAAACCAATCAAACATTCATCTGTTGCTAAACAATGTCCAACCACATTTCAAAGCAGCAAAACACAGGAGAAGCAAATCAGATAATTATTGTTTTGCTTTTTCTTTGAGGCTTCTCAGCTTCCTGGTGAAGGGATTTCTCCAGAAAATGTGATGGTGACAAAAAGAAGGTGTCTCTTACCTGGGGCAGGTGGGAATGGCAAAGCTCAGGGGGTGCTTTGGGGGTGGGCATGGCAACACCTGAGCTCCAGTCCAGTGGCAAAGCAGTCTGCACTGATAAATGGCAAAGAAGAGCTGAGTGACAGACTTTGGGAGGGCCAGGGCTGGCTGATGCAGCCCCAGGGGTATAAAAGCCTGAGCATCCCTCCTGAGGATGAACCAGCCCCGTGGTGTGCACGAGGGGCAGTTCCCAGCCCTGCAGCTTTTTCCTCACGTAGCCCTTTGCTGTATTTTTGTCCAGGTTTAATAAACCTTTTTAGATTTTCAAATGAACAGTTGTCTCTCCCAGCTGGTGCCACGTGCAGATGCTGGGTTCTGTGGGTTCCAGGGATGCTGGGCTGTGGGGAAGGGAGAGTGGGAGCAGCTCCAGAGGCTGCTCTGGGAAGTTGCTGTCCCCAGGGATGGTCACACACAGCCACACTGTGCTGCTCCAAACCCTGATGTGCTCTGGGCAGGTCACATTCACACCCATGGCCAGAGCAGGGATGGACCTTGGGGAGCTCTCAAAGGGAAAGGAACCAACAGCTTGAGCTTCCAGGTGCTCCTTGGTCTGGATTAGCAGCAGCAGCCTGGGGACGTTGGGTTTTCCCATCGGGTCACTCAAGGTGAGGACAGCTGGGGGTCTCCAGCCCTCACCCTGGGGGTGCAGCCTGCCCTGGCAGGGCTGGGGGAGGAGGGCGCTGTGTGGGAGGCACCGGGCCCTCCTGCAGGAACAAACGCTGCTATTCAAGGGGAGGCAGGAGCCAAACTGCCCTGAAAAGCCTCAGAGCTGCGCTGGGAGCAGCCTCGGGGCAGGCAGAGCTTGTGATTCCTGTGCACAGGCAGAGGATTTTCAGCAAGGACAAGCCAAGCCTTGGATCACATGAGGGCTGTGCCGTGGAGTGTGGGAGTGGGGCAGGCTCCAGGCTGGCTTTGGGGAAGGGCTTGGGTGCTCCTGTCCCTCCGAGGCCTCTGCTGTCCCCATGTGCTGGCTGTGCCCCGGGGGAGAGGGGCTCTGTCCTCTGGGGCTGTGGGGGCACAGGGTGGTCCCAGAGCAGGAGCATCCTCTGGGTGACTGGTGGCCAGGGGCTGCAGGAGGCCGTGCAGGAGGGAAGGACCGTGCCCCCCTTCTGCCCAGGACTATTATTAGCATTTTCCCTCTCCCGCCGAGCCTGGCGCCGGGTAATGCAGCCCTGGCTGGCTCTCAGGAGCCGGGGCTGCCCTCCCGTGCCAGGCACTGACGCCTGGGAGCTCTGGGAGCTCACCCCCAGCCACGGGCTGCGTTTTGGGGGTGCCACCCGGGCTGCCCTCCTGCCCCAGCGTCCCCATTTCCAGGGTCAGGGGTGTCTCTGAGTGGGTGCAGTCTTGGCACCCCTGAAAGCAGCACTGGAGGGGGACAGGGCCTTTACAGAGCTCAGCAGAGACGCCGAGGCTGCAGAGGTGACACCACACAGAGACACTGTCACCGTGCCACGTCTGATACCAAATCTCTGCCGATAGTGGGGTCACCTCGCAGGGGGAGCCGTCACCCCTCACCTGCCCTCGGCTCTCCCAGCACATCAGACAACACCTGCTGTCCCTGGGATCGACCCCACCGTGTCCCCCCTGTGTCCCCTGTGCTCCTGCCAGGCCCTGCTGGCTCTGCCTGGCCCCGGCCCTGCCCTGGAGATGCTCGAGCTGGTGGGGAGGGAAGAAAGGAAATTCCCCCTCTGTCACCCACTGTCCCATCCCAGCGTGGGGATCTGGCCCTGAGGAGTTTATCTCCCACGCATGATCAATGCTGAGTTTAAGTAAGGTTTATTGGTATCTGTAATTTAACATGACATATTTCTAACACGAATTACTCTGAGATCATCGTGTGCATAAAATATGACAGGAATCTTTTAAGTGCAAGCATAGTTCTCAGTTAATTTAATAACTGAGATGGAAAATGGAATAGCATTAAATTTAATATTTTACATAATGCTCCTACACTTCCTTCACTTGCTGCTGGCATCATTTGTTTTCCCTTCTTCCTCATTTACAGCCCACTCAGCCCGAATTGTCCTGGAGCCCGGCCAGGGAGGGAGGTGCTGACCCTGGAAGGGCCACAATGAGCAGCCAGAGGCTCCCCCAGGCTGTGGAAGGGTGCTGGGCTGCTCTGTGTGCCCCCTCCCCGCAGACTGGGGGTGCTCTCTGGGGTCTTGGCACCAGACCCGAAGCCCCCAGGACAGCCTCGCTGTGCTCCACGCCAGGTTTTGTGCTGGCTGCGGGATTTGGGAGCCCGCTCACGGCAGGAGGGATCGATGGCGCTCTTAGCCCTGTCCCTTCCCATTGAGCCTCGCCGCTGATTTAAGGCGCTCCGGTGACAAGGTGTTAACAGCGATCCGCGGGGCTGGGGCTGCCAGCGCCTGCAGGACCCGGCCCTCCAGCCTGGCCTGCCCTGGCCCAGAGGGTCCCCAAGGTGGGGATGAGGGGGGATGAGCTGAGGAGGAGCTGCCGGCTCCTTCTCGGAGAGCGCAGAGCCTGACAGCGCCGTAAGTCTCTCCTCCTAAGGAGATGAGCTTGCAATAAAGCAGGGAGCGCATTAGAGGTAACGAGACAAAATGGCAGGGTTTGGAAAGCCCGGCAAAGCAATAATCCAGGCTGGAACAGAGAGAGCACTCAGCTCACCTCTGCTCCTGGAAACGCTGCCAGAACAGTTCTTTACTGTGACTTGGAAAGTCTCGGCCGCGGGTTTCAACACCTCGCGCTCACACCACATCATGCAAAAGTTAATTCCACTTTCAGGCTGATGTCAACATTCCCCTTTACTGCCACGGCGAAATGTGAGGACTACATTAATTTGCATTTGCTGTGTGCAAGTAACGTGTTCCAGATAATCACAGTAACTCCTCTAAGGTATAGACGAGAATTTCCTGGATAATGTGCAGGATGGAAAAAGCCGATGGGGTCCAGGAGAAGGAAACGCCATTGTGTGTTTTCATAACTGCACCTGGAAGCAGCACAGCCAGAAATGCAGGCTGCAGCCCTTGGCTTGCTCCCCTGGCTGTGCAGAGGATGATTTGGGGGCCTGGGCTGGGCACGGGCACCCACACGCTGTGGGCTCACACCCGGGCTCTGTGGGGTGTGAGGAGTGACCAGGGAATGCCACGGGAAGGGAGATTCAACACCTGGCAGCCACTTCTCCACATAACAAACAACCCAGGGACAACTGGAGGCCGAAGGAAAATATTGCTTGGAGCAATGTGCTGGAGACATGGATGCTCCTGTCTGGGGTGGTAACGACCCTTTGTCCGTGGAGCTGGGAAATAAATGGAGCCCCGGGTGCCCCCGCAGGAGCTGCCTCTGCCCCACAGTAAATAACTGGCCCCAGCTCAGAGGAGCCTCCTGCACTGAGCTGGGAATGGATTTTCCATCTCCCCTGAGGAACGGCGTGCCCCAGCCCATGGCAGTGATCACACATCACAGCCAAAGGCTTCCAAAGGCTCTGCAAACCCCACAGCTCCAGGAAACTCATCCCAAAGGTGCTGCAAGGAGAGCCAGGGCCTTGGCCAGCCTGGCTGGGGCTCAGGGTTCAGTGCTGGGGCTGTGGCAGGGGACAGGGGACCCTTCCCAGCCCGTGTCCCTTCCCCATGGCTGCGCTGGCCACACGCCTGGCACTAAACTGTGAGCTGGGATGGCGTGTGGGAGCGATGAATTCATTTCCATTTATGATCTGTTATGATGATACCCCTGAAGGATAAAAGTCTATACATAATAATCTCCCTCTTCAGCTTTGTTAACAACTTCAATTAACAGGGAGCTGTGTAATGCTTCATCAGCCGCTCGGATTACAGATGAAATTAAGCCATCATATTTATGAACTACGCAGCGAGTTCGAGGAGGACTCCACATATTTTACATTTAATAACTTGCCCTCTCATTTTATTTATAACGTTAATAATGATTTGGGGGGAAACAGCAATGCCAGAGCGAGGTGGCCGGGCGGGAGGGAAGCTCTGCTGGGCTCTCCAGAGCCCGGCCATGCCCCTCCCATCTCTGCTCCCTCGCCTTTGATTTTCCATTAAATCCCCTCTGAACACAGCGACTTCTCCATGGAATTGCTTTCCACTCAGCACTTTTAAGGCTGGGATGAGGATTAATGATTGAATCCTGCACCCACCAGCCGGAACATCGGCAGCAGGCACACAGGGCCCGGGGTGTCACCAGCTTTGGGGGCATTCCTGAGGGTCTGTGCCCGAAGGAGGATGGGTGTCCCATGCTTCCCATGAAGGGACAGAGCTTTACCATGGGAAAAACCAGAACTATCCTTCCCTGAAGTGGGGAGGGGCGGTGGGAGCTGTGGGAGGGTTTCTCCTGCACACCCCCTCCTTCCCACCCTTCCCACGCTGCCAGGGGCCTGCGGGGTGGGTTTGGGGTGGTTCCCTGCCAGGGACACCCAGCATCTCCCCCCTCTCTGCCTGGGAACACAGCACATCCTCCCCAGCCCTGGCACGGCCAGGCTGAGCAAGGTTAATTAATTTGAGCAGAGAGTGAAGCCCCAAAGATGGGGAGCAGCACGGTGAACGATGATGGCTGGCAAAAATCATTAGAAGCATCTTTCAACAATCTATACACCGTTATCGATCCTGTTATAGATCATGTTCCTTTCCCCTTTTTTGCAGATCTTCTGGATCAATACAGCAAGTGCATTGAGACTGTAGCAACACATTTAAAACCTTATAAAAGGTTATTTAGTTGCTAACAGTGCAGCAGTTTCTGCAAAGCCTGCCAAAAGGTTACAGCTTTTTGGGCATCATAAATTACAGAGGACAGGGAAAAAAAGTAAGTGCGGTTTTCTTTATTGTCTGGGTGATGGATGGGCTCCTGAACAAGACACAAAATACATCATATCACCTTTAATGGGACCACATTTCTGTAGCCATAACTCACAATTTTAAAATAGAAAATGGTGAAATATGGCGTTGTATATTCCACTCCTGACATATTTATGAGTCCTTCCCTTCTTATAAATACAGTGATTGCTATTTCAAAGCAGCACGTCAGGTATGAGCAGAGCACAAACAGCTGGAGCGAGTGAAAAATTATGGCCAGAGTTGGACATTTTCAAAAACTCTCTCTAGCAGCAGTAAATTTACAATGTTTGCACTAACTGTTATTAAAACCAAATCCATATCTTGGCAACAGGACTCCAGCTGGAGTGACGGTGCCGCTGACAGCCGGGGCGAGCCCGGGGGCTGCTCCCGAGGAAGCGTTAAAGAGCACCGGGAGGGCTGCGGGGCCCTGGGGCAGCCCCGGGGCCGCCCGGTACCGGCAGAGCCCCGGGCCAAACCCGGAACGGGTCCTGGAGCTCAGCCCCGCCCTGGCAACGAACGGCACCGAGGGGCGGGGAAAGGAGGAGGAGCTGGGATGGAGCTGGGATGGAGCTGGGATGGAGCTGGGATGGAGCTGGGATGGAGGTGGGATGGAGCTGGGATGGAGGTGATATGGAGGTGAGATGGAGCTGCGATGAAGGTAAAGATGAAGGCAAGGATGGAGCTGGGATGGACCTGGGGATGAAGGTGAAGGCAAGGATGGAGCTGAGGATGAATGTGAAGATGAAGGTAAGGATGGAGCTGAGATGGAGCTGAGGATGAATGTGAAGATGAAGGCAAGGATGGAGCTGAGGATGAAGGTGAAGATGAAGGTGAAGATGAAGGTGAGGAAGGAGCCCCGTCACTCCCGTGTCAGCAGCACCCCCAGAGCATCAGGCTCCAGCTCGGGCCTGTCTCGGTTTATCCTTGAGCTCGATGTGACTCCTCCCCACGGCTCCCGGATCATTATTTCCATTCACTCGGGAGAGCCTTTCACCAGCAAATACCTCTGCAAGAATAATCCTGCCAAGAGCCCTCCTGGGCACCCCTCACCCCTGGGAGCAGGGAGAGCTCCCCGGTCTCATTTAGGCACACAAAAGGCCTCTAATTAGCTTTTTGTTTAGTCCGATTATGACTGTGAGTTTTGACCTTTCAAAGTGATTAGCTTTTGGAGTGAACTCATTTGCATAACATCGGTTTCCAAACTACATCTACAATCTGGGATCAGACTTTTTGTTGTTGCTGTTCACTCCTTTTTTATTTTTCTCCTTTTTAACAGCAGCCAACCTCTGGGTTTGGTCCCTGGATGAGGCTCTGCTCCTGCCCTGTGCCATCTACAGGGCTCCGGCTCCACTTCTGGGGCTTTCTCCAGTTCTTCCCCAAAGCTCCGGCTCTGCCTTTGCTGGAAAATCGCATCTCCCTGGAAGATGCTCACCTGCATCCTGCTGTCACCACCAACGCACGGCCCACCCCAGCTCCTGGGGACCCCCAAGAAATCCGGGAGTCCTTCCAAGCTCTCTGTCCAGCCATCCCGGCCCAGCTGCCGCCACAGCCACGGCCAAGGTCACCCCCGGAGCCTGGGGGAACAAAGGGCTTTAATACCTTCTTTGTGGCTGCTAAATTCAAAACTCTTTATCACCATAAACATTCTTTTATCTGGGCAAAGCCCTCCAGAGGTGCATTTTATTACCCTGGGTTATGAAACAAAAACTTGGTGATAATGAGGCGAGTTGATCTCGGCGGTTGCTTCGGGGGACGGGGGGAGCCAGCCCTGCCCGTTATCAGCGCTGCTGTCTCTGCCGGTGATTATCCTGCCCCCCTCCGAGGGCTGGCATCTCCCAGGAACAGAGCAGAAATCTTTGCTCTGGGCGAGGAGTATCTCCTGGGACAACAGCTCAGGGCTTGGGGGGCTCCAGGGACCCCAAAGGTCCCGGAGATCAGCGCCCCCCTCACCTTGGAGAGAAGAGCCAAGGGCTCAGTGCAGTGCTCAGACCAAGGAAACGCTGACTTGACTCTGGAAGAAATCCTTGTGTGCCCACTGTGCCCAGCCCGACCTGGGTCCTGCAGCCCCTCAAACCCACCCACAACCTCCCACTGAGGCAGGATTGAACCCCCTGCCCCCCATCCCTGCGGGACAGACACAGGGCCCCCATCCCTGCACAGCAGCTCCCTTCCCCCTCCCCAAGCAGGGCTGCAATATTTCCTTCCCTGCACACGGCTGAGGAGCTCTGTGCTGGGCTTTATAACATCCCTGTTTCCTGGCCTGCCTTTATTACATCTGTTCTTTGGGGTATGGGGTTATAAATTGGGCAGGTGATGACGTGCAATCACTAACTGCAAAGCCAATACATTTCTGCTGCTACAGCAGCAAGACAAATAAAGGTGAGGGGGGAGGCTGGAGAGGCTCTGACAAAGGGAGATGCACGGCCCTGAGAGCTTCAATCCCTGCCTGGGGATCGAGGGTTGCCCTAATTGAGCTGCTTTGCTTTCTGGGACAATGTCCTTAGCTTCTGGGAAGTTTTACCTTTCACTGGGAAGCCCAACTGCACCTCCAGCTCTTTTTTGGGATGCTTGAGCCTGGCACTGGCTGTGCTCCCCATCCCTCCTGCCCCTACCAGCACATTCCCTGATTTCCTGGGCAGAGCCAAAGCCAAACCAAGGCAGTTTCATGTTGGGATCAGCCCAGCTGGTGTGAGCTGGGTTTTAGGAAAAATCCCTTCATGGAAAGGGTGGTGAGCACTGCAACAGGCTGCCCAAGACAGTGGTGGTGTCACCACCGTGGGAGTGTTCAAAAATGTGTGCATGTGGCACCTGGGGACAGGGATTAGTGGTGAAGGTGGCAGGGTCAGGTTAGTGTGTGGATTTGACAGGATTTGATCTTAGAGAGCTTTTCCAAACACAATGATTGCATGATTCTGTCACCTCAGGAGGGCAGAGCCCTGCCTGCTGCAGTGGGAGCAGTTTGGAATCATCACTCCTGGCACATCCCTGCCCCAGCAGGACACCCCCAGCCCCTCACCCCATGCCCAGATCAGCTGCTCCAGGTGGGAGCTTTCACTCCTGGGAGTGCCCAGGGCTGGAGGGAGGCTTAAACCAACCCAGACCCAACCTGTTTTTGGACCTGCAGTTCCCAGGTGCTTCATGTGCAGCCAGGCAGAGTTTGCACAGCTCAGGAGCCTGGCAGTGCCTCTCTGCCCTGCTCCCACTGAGGCTGGGCCTGACTCAGCCCTGGGCTGGTGCAGGCTGAGCTGAGACTGGCCCAGGACTGCTGTCCTGAGCAGCAATAATCACTTGTGCAACCGTGCAAATGTGGCCAGCCAAGATGGGACAGGTGATAAATGGGAGGGAGTCGAGCAGCTGCAGCTTAAGATGTGCCTGTGTGCTGCCATACCGGTTTATCATGATAAATGTCACCAGAAAATCAATTCTCTGTGTACTTTTGGGAATCACAACTATCATTTTGGTGTGATTTATTTCCTGTATAATGCGGACAAGGGCTCTTTGTTCATCATTTTGAAAGTTCATTTAAAATTGCTCGGAGTTCTTGGTTTCCTGCTGTGGCACGGCCGATGGGGATCTGCTCTCCTCTGAAATATGGGCCAAGGCAGGAAGAGGCTGGGCTGGGAGCTCTGCCCCTCCTTGCCCTGCTCCTGTGGCCGTGGGACTCATGGAAAGCCCTGGTAGAAACAGATGTCATGGGGACATCTCTGGGGACAGAGCAGGGGACACTGACAACTGCCCCAGGGCCGCGTTGGGATTCTTTTATCCCTTCTTCTTTTCCACACCACCCACCAAACCTGTTTGTCCTGCTGAGGAGCCAAGAAACTTCCCAAGCTCTGAGCACAGAGTGTCCCATCTCCTCCTGGTGCCAGTCCATGTGCCAGGCTCTCCCTGGTGCTGGCAGGAGCTGGCACAGCCCCCTGCCCAGCGCCCTTCCCACCCCAAACCTCGCCCCTCTTGCTGCTGGAGCTGCAGGGATGGGGGCTGGAGCTCCCAGAGGATGCAGGGATGGGGATTTGTCCCGTGCCAGGCTGGCAGGGCGGCCGGGGCACTGGGGTTGGGGGCAGTGGTGCCAGGGAAGAGCTGCAAACCATCCAAGCTCAGGTTGTTTATCCATGAGCGGGGAAATGATGGCTCCCATAAACAGGCAGGGGATGAGCTGGCTGAGAGAAAGGACAATATTGGCACAAGGACAAAGGGGATGGATTAGCCAGGACAAAGATTGAGGCTGGAAAATGACAAGAAAGCTGAAGATCATCAAGAGACAGAGGTTCTGGAAAAGCCTCCAGAGGAGGGGATGGTGGGATGGAGCCTCCAGTGCTTCCAGGATGGAGCCCAGTCCCTTTGTGGGTGGGTGACCTGCACTCCTGGAGCTGCTGCTCTCCTTCTCCCCGACCACCTGGCCAAGGGGCCCTTGCTGCCTCCAGGGAATGAAATATTCCCACTGCCCTGACCCCGTGGTATTGGGGAAAAGTTCAGGAAAACCATCACTGCATAAATCTCCCAACCATGGGGCACTTCAAACATCTTGGGCAGCAATCATTTGTCTTTAAAGCCCAGAACTCAGGCCTGGGATTACCACCCTTGGAGGAAAACAGCTCCCTGGGATGCCCAGGAGGGATGTGTGAGGAAGGGATCCCTATTTCTGCCCCAAAATCCATCCCCAAAGCCCAAGGGAAATGGGAACTCAGCTTTGGGGGCTGCAAAGGGCCTGGTGCAGCCCTGTCCCACGGGGGAGCCCGGGTGTGTTCCTGCCCAAGCACTGCAGATGTGTTTTTATGGTTGTTTGTCCCAGGTGTGAGCTGTGAGCTGCGGCGGAGCGGGGGCGGAACCCCGAGGAGGAGGAGGAGGAGGAGGAGGAGGAGGAAATGTGCTCCGTGGTTTTGCCTTGCAGATTGGAGCTGAAACCAACAATAAATCACAGCAGCAGCTGTCAGGGAGCAGAGCTGTGGTGGGGGAACCCCAGGACCCCGCTCAGTGGGGGGACCCCACATCCGTCCTGCTGCAAGTGCCCCGGGGGGGTTTCTCCTGCCATCCAGAGCTCCTGGTGGTGCCTGGAGGGAAGGAGAGTGATAAAATTGAGAGCAGGCTCCCGGTGCTGAAGTGATTCCAGCATTTATTCTAATAAAAGAAAGGCCCAAAGCAGGGCCCAGGCCGAGCAGGAGCGTTCCTGTCGAGGATGGAGCAGCGCCGGCGCTGGGGCTGCTCAGCAGCCATGGCCCCGATGGAGCAGCACCATTCAGTGGGTCAGGAGCCCCTTTTTATCCTGATTTTTGTCCCTTTGGGTTGGTTTCTGTTTGGATCCTTCATTTGCATGAAGGTTTAAGGCCTTGATTGGCCATGACAGCTCTGTCCAGGCTGGCTCGTGGTGCACTTCACTGAGGTGTGTTATGGTACCTTGAGCTCCAGATTTCTTACAACCACCCTCCTAACCCCTTTTACAATATAACAACCAAACTAACAGCAGATGCTCAGCGATCTATCAACTCTTTTCCAACAGTTTCTAACCTATTTTTAACAAGAGGAGCTGAGCCACTGTGTCCTCCTTGTGTGCCAGACCCATCCAGGGCCCCAGGGGTGTCCAACTGCCCTACCTGTCCTGCTTTAGGGCTCCTCCAGCCTGTCCCTGTCCCCAGCCAGGCTCTCCCAGCTCCTTCTGCTTTTCATTACCCTCCCCCAAGCCCAGCACCAAGAGCCTAATTTGGAATAACAGGGAGTGAGTGTGAAGGGGAAAAACCCTGCACTTGCTCTGCTCCTGAGCTAATCCCCTGACAAATTCTGCAGGCCTGGCTGTGGTCTGGTTCCAGAGATGCCCCTGATTGAAATGGAAATACTCCCCGATCCTCTCCCTTAAAGGAGAAGCTTCCCTGTGTTTAGAAACCCTTCCAGAGGGGGTTTTACGATTCTCTTTTACTGGCTGGCCTGCCCGAGGAATGTGGCAGCCTCAATAGCTGCAGGAAACACCGCTGCCCATAAACCCCCCTGGACAGAGCCAGGGGCTGACACTGTCATGAAACGAAAATATTCCTGATGCTTATCAGGGGCTCACATCAAAGGAGCCCCGGCTGTAAATCTGCCGGGCCTGTGCCACGGAGCCCAAATAAAAGGAGCTCCCTGGGCAGCTGAGGGTCCTGGCAGGCAGGGCAGGGGCTCAGGCTGGGGTCACCTCCCTGCACAGACCAGCACAGGGTGAGCAGAGAAGGCCTTTGGCTGTGAGCTCATTTCTTGGTGCAGTTTTGCACCTTTTGGAAAGGTTTTTGAGGTGCTTTGCCCCCTCCTGCCCCTCTCTCTGCCACCAAGACACAAATGGTCCTGGGACTTCATCCCAGGGCAAAACTTACTTGGTTCTGGGCTTGGCATGTTGGGGAGACAAATGCCACCTAGCCAGGCTGCCTCCAAACTCCCAGAATTCAGAGGTGACAGGAGACATCCCAGCTCTACCCAGCACACTCTGCCCCCAAAACGCTCATTACTTCAACCTGAAGCAGGGTAAAATCAGACATAAAAAATAAATCAAATATCAGGCATGCATGTGTGTGGGTGGAGAGAGCCCCGTGGGGAGCTGGGGTGGTGGGAGAGCTGGGGTGGTGGGAGAGCTGGAATGCCACTCCCAGGGATGGGAGCAGAGTGTGCCCAGCCGCTGGCTCGGGGTGACCCCGCTGTCCCCAGGCTGACAGCACAGGATGCAGCTGGCCCATCTTTTGTTGCCAGTTGGAGCCGGGAGTGTTCCTGCAGATCGTTCAGATTGGGGAAATCAGCGTTTTCCAATCCCTGGGGGATATTTCCCACCTGCCGGGCTGCGGGGTCACCTCCAGGAGCTTTCAGCAGGGTATCGCTTGCTCCTTAAAGACCTTGAGTGATGGATACTTTGTCTCGCAGGTAAGTTGTTCCCAAAGTTAATTATCTCCCTGGTTGCTCACTTGGGAATTTAATCACGCTCTGCTGAGCTGCTGCCCTCACCAACAATTACAGAAGTGCCCAAAGGGGAAGTTTCTATCTCGCCCTCAGCCTCGTCATGCCCTGATGGCAGCAGATTTACAGCCTCAGAGGTGCCCAGGAGCCCTGGCCGGGCACTTCTGAGCTCTCTCAGGGCAGGACCATCCCAGGGCTGCTCTCAAGCTGCTCCTGAGCAGGAGGAGAATTCTTTGCATGTGGCCTCTCTTCCCTCCCTGAAGCAGGGCCACAGAGTGAAGCCTTGACGAGCAAAGCTAAAAATGCAGAAGCTCTGGGAGAGCCAGACACTAATGTGACATCTCTCTCCAGCACTTGCCATCCCCTCCCTGCCAGGGCTTTGATGTTAACTTCTTACAAGCTCGGAGAGAGGATCGGGTGGGAAGTGGTGCATGTTAATAGGGAAAGCACAGGCAGGCACCAGGTTCCTGTCTCTGCCCCAAACACCAGGGGAAAGGACAGGCTGCCTCCCCCAGGCACCCTCCTCTCTCCTGGCTGCCTTGTCCGGGTCTTTTGGGATGATGTGAACCTTTGGCCTGCTGCTCCACACCACCCCAGCTCAAGTGGGTTATTCCTGGGTCAGGAGTCCTTGACGGGGACTGAAACCAGTTTGGCCACAATTTTAGCCTGTGGCTCCTGCCTCTCTTCTCCTCCTCCTTCCAAACTAGGTTAGTTTCCCCTTGGCTATCAAGGGAGTGTTGGAGATGCTCAGGCAGGTTTGATATTTAGTGCTGCACCTGTGTTGGATGGGTCTTAATTATTTATAGCTTTCCTATCCTGTTTTCTCAAGTCACTTGGGGAGAGGTGACAGGTGAAGACTCCTTGCAGCAGATGCTTATGAGGCGGGCGAGGTGCCTGCCGCTCAGATGAGAAGAAAAGAAAGTGTCTTCAGCAGGAGAGAAATGACAAAGCTACAGAGGAGCTGCCTCATTTAGCAGTCAAGAAGGAGGAAAAAAACCCCCTTCCTTAGGTCTCCAGAAGAGAAACACATTCCTGCTCCAGAGATGGATGTTGTGGGGAGCAGAACTCCCCTCTTTGTCCGGGGGATGTGCTGGAGGTGCCGAGGGCAGGGCAGGGCCAGCGCTGCTGTGCTGTGCCCCTGCTGCCCTGAGGGCTCACCCCCTTGGCTTGGCTGGCCCTGGCAATGCCAAAACCCCCTGGGGCATCCAAACCCACGGCTGCACCTCACCCTCCACAGGCTGGGCTTGGCTGGAGGCTGCTGGGGCGAGCTCAGCCTTGGGCTCCCAGCAGCTCGGCTTTGGCGGCCTCGAGGTTGGGGAGATCTTGCCATGGAAGCCATTCCCCCATCCGTGAGGGCACAGGGGCAGGAGGGAGCCCTGCCCTGCCCTCACCACCCCTCTGCAGCCCAGGACAGAGCCCTGCTGGGTCCCGAGTGTCCCCAAGGCCCCTGACACGCACAGGGGATTGTCACCGTGCTCTGCCTCCCGTTACCTGCTGCTCTCACACCTGAGGGAGAGGTTCCTTCAGCTCCAGTGCCTGGTGCCTCCTGCTCTCTGCTGACAGAGGACTTAATCTCGAGTGACAGCCAGACTGCTCCTCTTCAGGGCTGCATTTGTCACCGTGGCCCTGGCCTGTCCCCAGGCTGGGTGGCTGAGCAGGGAAGGGCTGGGGCGGGAGGGAGAGCGCTGCTGGAGCCTGGCAGACGCTGCTACTGTGTCTGGGACACGCTGTGGAGGAGGATCCTCACTGGAATGTGACAGCTGGGCCACCATTTATAAAGTTTGTGCTTCCCCAGGAGAGCTGGGCAGGGGCAGTGAGCTCTGTCTGAGTTCTGAGCGCTGCTCCCAGCCCATCCCACCACTGCAGATGTCAAGTTGATTATTTAAACCACATTAGATCCCTGTTAATTAATATGAATTAACCACCCTAATATCCCTGGGTAAACAAGCTATTAGGTGCAGGGAGGAGAGGAAAACCACCTTTAAACCATCACTAATCGATCCCTGCCAGATCCGGGGCTTCGTGCAGCCCGGCCAGCCCAGACAGCCCCTCCGCACTGCCGGGCTCTGCGGGGCTGGGCGGGGCTGAACTCCCGGCACCTCCTGGCTGCCGCCGGCTCCAGGTATGACACACACACAAAGGTACCTTTTTATAGTTAGGAAATTATAGGTGCCATGACTTCAAAGGCTTTTGCAACAAGAGCTTTCCCTTTGATAAGTGACAGCATCATTAATGGTGATTTATTACCCGGGCTATTTCACAAACAGAAATAACCAGTTTCTTTTCATTTGGCTTGGTGGGTTTTTTTGCTCTGGGCTACTCAGACATACAAGGTGGCTGGTAACAGCTGTTTTACTGCTGGTAAGACATCTCATTTATTAACTTGTCATCATGTGTCATAAAGTTTAGCAAAATGCGAGATGATTGTGTACTTAAGCTGGGTAATTACCCCATTATTAAAGCTGCCTTCTTTATTTATTTGCTCTTCTGGTGGTTCGCTCCTACCTTTGCTCTACATGTTGCCTTAGTCACAGGGCACGGAGATGCGCTGCCTTGTAATTATCCATGTGCTGACTTCCACTCCTGGAGACGTGAGAGGTGTCTCTGCCAGGTGCCACCGGCTCGCGGTGATGGGGACCGGTGTCTGGAGAGCTGGGATGGCGCTGGGAGCGGTGCCTGGGGTGGGTCCAGCGCGGTCCCGGCTCCAGCAGCCCCGACAGCGGCAGCAGTGGGGGTGCTGCCCACGCTGGAGGCAGCCCCAGGTCGCTTCTCCAGGGGAGGAAGCCCTGGGGCGGTGCGGGGCTCCCGACCCGCCGGCGGGATGGCTGCACAAGCATTTCCCTCGTCGTGCCAAGTCGCTAATTAAACTCCCGAGCGTCACTGCCAGCGCCCAGACACGGCAGATCCACACCTTGATGGAGGAGCTGCCTAGACAGAGGAGAAACCCACGGTTAGCACAGAGATGCTAATTGCCCTGGGAACTCCCAGAACTCAGGTGCACGTCTCCCAGGAATGTCTGGGACCCTGCCCGGGCACGTCCGTGCCCTCCCCGGGCAGGGTGGGGCACGGCGGGCACCGGCCCGGACAGCGGCACCGCGTTCCCAGACAAAGGGAGACGCTCCGAGCCCGCTCCCTCCCTGCTCCGGCAGCCTGCCCGTGCTCCGAGCCAGCGGATAGATCCGGTTCACAAACATTTTGTAGGAGGTTAAGCACCTGAAACCGCCCAATACCCGGCTGTGATCCGGGCGAACAGGAGCTGCACCGCAGGAGCTGCGGCACCCAGGTGGCTGCTGTGCCCCAGCCCTGCGGCAGAACGCCGCAGGTCTGCGAGGGAGGGTGCCAAACCCACGCAGGGCAATGCCACAGGGCTGGCTGCTCCGTGGGGATTCATTCTTCCCAACCTCTTCTCCCAACCCCAGCCTTGGGGTGGAGCACAGCCCTTGCCTTCCTTCCTGGAGGGGGAAGGAGGCAACACCAGGAGCTGCCCCTGGACCCTGGAGGTGCCCCTGGACCCTGGAGGTGCCCCTGGACCCTGGAGCTGCCCTGCCCTGGCCACTCTCCCACAGCCCCATCTCCTTGGGCAATAAGAGAGGGTTTTGCAGCACCAAGAGGGATTTTTGATCTCTTGTTCTTTCATGGGCAACCAGCATCTCCCTGGGCAGGTCCCCATGGGACAGACTCCATGTTCAGCCTTTCTGTTTTCCTTTTACGTTCTCCAAGGTCAGGCAATATTAAACCAGAGAGAAATAATTGCTAAAAAGAATTAAAAAATATTCCCTGCTACCCTACACGTTTCTTCCTGGCGCTGCTGTGAATATTGATCAGGGAATTTCATCCATAAATCCATCTCTCACGTGGTAAGAGGTTTTATGTTGTAATTAACAAGTGGCTGTTGCACAGCAATTACAAAGAGGTGAAGATTCCATTTCCAGCACTGCCCAGGGTGCAGCAAAGGGCTTTTTGCCATCCGTGGAAGAAAAAAATTTGTTTAGGCCCATCCCCCCCTTGGTGCACCTCATTCTGTGGGGTCAGAACCCACCTGGAATGAAGGGAAGAGCTGGTGGGATCAGAGAGAGCAAACCCCACCCTGTGCCAGGGGCTGCCACCCACACATCTGGGCACGGGGCTGAATCCCTGCTCCAGGCATTGGGAGGGTTGGAAACGCGGAGGCTTCACACGGGGAACTGCCCTGGAGCAGCAGAGGGAGCCAAGGGGGCAGGGCCGTGGAGCTCTGGCTGCGTGGAGAGGGACAGAGGATGAAAGGAGCAGCTCAGCCTCCTCCAGGGGCTTTGCAGAGCTCAGGGAATGGCGGTGGGCATGACAAAAACCCAGCGCTGCCGAGCCCACCACTGCCCAGTGAATCTCCCCACTTCCATCCATGAAAATTGTGGTTTTTTTCCAAAGAGATGTTAAAAGTGAAAGTGGACAGGATCCATTTTCCATCCCCCATTGATTTCCTGGGATATTTACAACCGCAGAGGTATCGATCTCCCCGGAGTGCCGGATGTGCTCGCTCCTCACCCACGACACTTGCAGTGATCAACTATTTTTGGCAAACAAACCTCCAAAACCTGCCGTGTAACTTGATCCAGAAAGGCTGTGGGGAGGTGCCAGCGCTGTCCCCAGCACCCACCCTGGCTGCCATCCCTTTGCTCCCAGTGTGCACACAATGGGAGGAAGGTGGGTACTGCCCTGCTCCAGGACACCCTGCATCCCCCAGCACTGGGATGGGGATGGAGACCTTAAATTCCCCAGGCAGGGGGAATTTCCCTGGGAGCACTGATATGCTGCAGTTTTAATGGAATTGTATCTGTTGGGGTTTGTTCCAGATGTGGGAAGTGCAGCTGTCAGCCCTGGGTGGGGAGGAGGGAGTGGGGAGACCTCAGTGCTGCTGTTCCCCACCAACAGAAACTCTCAGGGGACTTAACCCCCTTTTTAAACTTCTCCTCCTGCCCCCAGACCCATTCCCACAGCCCATGCTGGCCCTAGCCCATCTTTGCATGGCTCTGCCTGGAGTCAGCTGGGAGGCTCTGCCATGCCTGGCACAGCTGGAGCAGGTTTTCTCCCAGCTCTTTTTGCCACACACATGGGATTAAGGCCAGATCCCAATGCCTTTATTCCTCCTTCCAGCAAAGTCGTGCTGAAGCAGTTTTGGGGTTCCCAGGGTCCAAGCCGGTGCCGTGGCACGGCATTGCAGAAGAGGTGAGAGGGACGGCAGCACTCCCCAGTCCGTCATCCCCCTTCCCCGCCAGACCCACACCAGAAACACCCCAAATCCCTGGCGCTGGCAGCCCCAGGAGCGCCGCGGGGCCGGGATGGTGCAGACGGTGCGTCAGGAGCTCCCGGGGCCAAAGGAGCGAGGTGCGAGCTCAGCTCCGGCTTCAAAGGGCGCACCGAGCTCCGCCACACCCGCCCCTGGCACCGGGCCGGCCCGCCGGGCTCTGCCTGCACCTTCCCTCGGAGGCAGCGGGGATTTGGCCGGGCCCAGCCCTGCCGGAGCGCCCCGGGCTGCTGTGAGATGCCCGATTTGGGAGGGGAGGCCGTGGCAGCACGTGGCACCGCCGCGCGGTGTGCCCTGTGCCGGCCACGGCGTCGCCTCCGAGCGCGGCTTCCAGGAACGAGCCGGGCGGGCGCGGGCCGGGAAAGCGCGTGGTGTAAAGTTTCCAGAGCCCCTCTCTGCCGCTGTGTCGGCCCGATTACATCAGTCAGGTCGTGTTACCCGCCTGACGGGCACTAACGAGAAGTGACAGACGTGACAGGGAGCGGGCAGGCTCCACGAACGGCACCGCGGTCCCCAGGGACGCTTCCCCCCCTTCCCGGGGCGGCTCGGCGCCAGCTCCGTGCTCTGGCTGGCCCGAGGCAGGAGCTTTGCCAGGGCCACTGCCCAGCTCTGCCCCGTGCCGGGGTGGTGGCACCGGCCTGGGGACCGGGGAGCCACGGCTCGTGGGCCCCCATGGAGCTGAGCCCACAGGAGCCGCCTGCTTTTTTGTCAGAGCTTGGAACCAGGAAGCAGGAGCCGCCTCCTTTTTTGTCAGAGCTTGGGTCGAGGCAGGAGCTCCACCCGTGGCTGAGCCTGCCCGTGGTGGGGAAGGGCTGGGGGCTCCTGCCTGGGAAACCTCAGAGCGTGGGGGGTGCCCAGCAGTGGGGATGCCCCCCGGGATGCTCCCGTGTGGAGCTGTGGTTGATGGGGGGATGAAGGGGAAGGAGGTGGGGAGGTGTTGGAAGTCACACAGCTCTGTTGTGATTGTGTTGCTGTGAGGGCTGGGGGAAATCTGGGAAATCTGGGAAATCTGGAAGGAAGCAGGGGAACACCAAGGAATGAGCGGGGAAGGAGAAGAATGATGGGCTGGAGGGAAGGAGTCAGGTTTGCACCTCAGTTTGGGGCCTTTTGCATGCCAAGTCTCTGTGGGAGGGCTGGAACCTTGGGGATACTGCCCCAGGGCAGGTGATGGCCTTGTCCCCCAGAGTTCTGGGAGAGGAGGGGCACAAACAGCTCCAGGTGTTGGTGCATTCACCTGGGGAAGGTTTTCTGCTTCCCTGAAACAGCTCAAGAGGACCAAGAGGAGAATTCCTGGGCTCGGGCATGGCACATTCCTCCCTGCCTTAACCTCTCCCATCAGGAGCTGCCTCTGTCCCACCACGGCTCCAGCCCACACCAGTGGCCAGGGAGTTTAATTGGCATCAATCTTCCCCGACCTTCAAGGGCTGCAGTTATTGGCATTTTCTTCTGACTGGGTCAATACCAACTTCTCGGGCCAAGAGACAATAAACAGAAAATAATAAGCAATGCAGAGTTAATATTGATTTATGATTATTTGGGTCTTTTGCATGAGTTTCTCCCAGGCACAGGAGCTCTGTGTCCACAAGGCTCCTGCATTTGTTTGTGCTGAGAAGCACAAGCAGGAGGAAGAGAGGTTTGCTGCAAGGTCCAAAATCCTGAGGCACCTGGCAGGGCCCTCTGACTGCTTGGAGAACACTGTCTGCATCTTCCAGCTCTCACAACACACCAAAAATGCTAAATGAAATGAAATCCTGCACTTCTCCATGAGCAGTGATGAGGAAGACCTTGAAAGACAGCATTGGATCAAGTTCACAGGGGGGATTTTATCTACCCTGGGATTGTGAACCAACTTTTTAAGGCATTAAAAATAATTGCAAAGAAAACTGGGGAACTATGAGACATTGCTGAAAAAAGCCCAGAGAGGGGACATCTTGAGGCTGGGCTGGTGGGGGCCAGTGAGCTGCACCCAGAGCTCTGGGGGTGGCTTTGAGGGGACACGGAGGGGCCGGGGGAGCCCATCCCATCCCATATTCCCATCCTATATTCCCATCCCATATTCCCATCCCATCCTATATTCCCATCCCATATTCTCATCCCATATTCCCATCCTATATTCCCATCCCATATTCCCATCCCATATTCTCATCCCATATTCCCATCCCATATTCCCATCCCATCCCATCCCATATTCCCATCCCATATTCTCATCCCATATTCCCATCCTATATTCCCATTCCATATTCCCATCCCATATTCCCATCCCATATTCTCATCCCATATTCCCATCCCATATTCCCATCCCATCCCATCCCATCCCATCCCATCCCATCCCATCCCATATTCCCATCCCATATTCTCATCCCATATTCCCATCCCATATTCCCATCCCACATTCCCATCCCATCCCAGCTTGGTGGCGAGGGTTTTTTTCCCTCCTCCCCTGTGCCCTGCCCCGACGTCGGGATGTTTATAAAACTCGGCACAGTCTGAGGCCGGGAGACGCTCAGCCGGTGCTGATGGGGTCAGGGGCCGTCGCCAGCGCGGATCGCACACCCTGACGGATTAATTCGAGCTGTCAGGACCAATCTGCGCACAAGCGCCCGGGGAGGTGCGGGCAGCGCTTCCCAAAAATCTCGGCGTGCCTTTCCCACCCGGCACGCCGCGAGCGGGGAGCGCCCACATCCCGTCGCGGAGGCGGCGGTGCCGCATCCCCCGGGCCGGACCGGACCCGAGCCGACCCCACGGCGGCGGCGGCAGCGCTGCTCCTCGGGCGGCCCCGCTCCCTGGCACCGAGGCAGATCTGAGGAACTGCAGGAAGTACATTTGTTACTGGGAACGCTTTGATATTTCTCATGTGAAACGTCTGCGTGCCGGAGGAGCTCAGGCATCTGGCAGGAAATTACCATGAATCCTGTTTCTCTGAACAGTCACACACACGCCTCCTCGCTGCTTTCCTTCCCCCTTCTCCCTGCTCAGCCCCTCTGGTTGCCTTCCCCTCTCCCTGCACCAGGACCTAGACCCTGGAGAGGGTCCCAGCACCCCCCAAAACCCTCTGTCCCTCTCCCTGTCCCCTCTGCTCCTCAGCGTCACGGGGCCATGGGCCAGCTGTGATAACAAATCCTTCCCCTCTTCATCGCGGGCCTCGGCAGGGTCAGGGTGCCCAGAGCACCCACTGTCCTCTGTTCTGCCAGATGCACAACCTGGGGGTGAAGGATTTGGGGGCATTTTGGGTGCCAGGCTGGGTTCAGGTCACCCTCTGCATCTGCTGCCTCCTCACTCGTGGATGGCACCTTTGGTTTGGCTGACAAAGAGTGGAACAAGCCACGTGCTGTGCACCGTGCTGATTTTGGGGCACAGGTACCCCATGTGCTGGGCACCATGCTGATTTTGGGGCACAGGTACCCCATGTGCTGGGCACCATGCTGATTTTGGGGCACAGGTCCCATGGGCACCATGCTGATTTTGGGGCACAGGTATCCCCAGGCACCATGCTGATTTTGGGGCACAGGTACCCCATGTGCACCATGCTGATTTTGGGGCACAGGTATCCCCAGGCACCATGCTGATTTTGGGGCACAGGTACCCCCAGGGCACCATGCTGATTTTGGGGCACAGGTATCCCCAGGCACCATGCTGATTTTGGGGCACAGGTACCCCACGTGCTGGGCACCATGCTGATTTTGGGGCACAAGTACCCCATGTGCTGGGCACCATGCTGATTTTGGGGCACAGGTCCCATGGGCACCATGCTGATTTTGGGGCACAGGTATCCCCAGGCACCATGCTGATTTTGGGGCACAGGTACCCCATGTGCACCATGCTGATTTTGGGGCACAGGTATCCCCAGGCACCATGCTGATTTTGGGGCACAGGTACCCCATGTGCTGGGCACCATGCTGATTTTGGGGCACAGGTACCCCATGTGCACCATGCTGATTTTGGGGCACAGGTACCCCATGTGCTGGGCACCATGCTGATTTTGGGGCACAAGTACCCCATGTGCTGGGCACCATGCTGATTTTGGGGCACAGGTCCCATGGGCACCATGCTGATTTTGGGGCACAGATACCCCCAGGCACCATGCTGATTTTGGGGCACAGGTACCCCCAGGCACCATGCTGATTTTGGGGCACAGGTACCCCATGTGCTGGGCACCATGCTGATTTTGGGGCACAGGTACCCCCAGGGCACCATGCTGATTTTGGGGCACAGGTACCCCCAGGCACCATGCTGATTTTGGGGCACAGGTACCCCCAGGGCACCATGCTGATTTTGGGGCACAGGTACCCCCAGGCACCATGCTGATTTTGGGGCACAGGTAGCCCACGTGCTGGGCACCATGCTGATTTTGGGGCACAGGTACCCCATGTGCACCATGCTGATTTTGGGGCACAGGTACCCCCAGGCACCATGCTGATTTTGGGGCACAGGTACCCCATGTGCACCATGCTGATTTTGGGGCACAGGTACCCCATGTGCTGGGCACCATGCTGATTTTGGGGCACAGGTCCCATGGGCACCATGCTGATTTTGGGGCGCAGGTACCCCATGGGCACCATGCTGATTTTGGGGCACAGGTACCCCACATGCTGGGCACCATGCTGATTTTGGGGCACAGGTACACCATGTGCTGGGCACCATGCTGATTTTGGGGCACAGGTACCCCATGTGCTGGGCACCATGCTGATTTTGGGGCACAGGTACCCCACATGCTGGGCACCATGCTGATTTTGGGGCACAGGTACCCCATGTGCTGGGCACCATGCTGATTTTGGGACACAGGTACCCCCAGGCACAACACTGATGTAGGGGCACAGGTACCCCCAGGCACCTCCTGAGCAGGGGTGGCTGCAGGTGGGCACGGACCTCACTGTGGGTCCGGGCAGCATCAGGAGGCAATCCCGCATCCCTGCTCCCTGCTCCCCGGGCTCTCCCGGCACAGCCCCTCCCCGGGAGCACCCAGGGAGCTTGGCTGTGGATCAGAGGCACTCTCTGTGCTCGCACACCGGAGCGGGAGCTCCAGGCTGGATTTTCGTGTTGCCTCCTGCTGGAGCAGCCCTGCCGGAGTTCTCGGGGCCATCATCGCTGCTGTCACACGGCTCCGCTCCAGAGCTGCCCTTGCCCAAAGAGCTCTGAGTGCCTTCAGTGATTCTGCCCCATAAACTGCAGCTCCCCAGTGCTGCAGCTGCTGCAGGGCACCTCGCTGCAGCCAGCCCCGCCGGGGCAGCAGGCTGTGCCCCCTGCCTGGCTTCCAGGGGCTCTGCAGACCCTGGGCATGGGAACCCAGCTGGGACATCCCCCAGGCTGAGCCCCCCAAAGAGAGGGGGCACCCAGAACCCTCCGAGGATCTGGGGGGGCCCTCGTGGTGCAGAGCACGAGCCCGTGCAGCAGCAGAGCAGCCAGAACAGAGCCCTTTGGCAATAAATCCTCACTTTTATCTGCAGTGATACAAATCCACGGAGCATGGGCTCCCTTCTCCCCCTCCTGCTCTCGCAGGTTTTGGTTTGGCCTCGATTCCAGTGAGTTTACTGACAGATTACTTCATTTTAACTCTATGGCTTTCCCGTCTTGGGGGAGGCATATTTCTAAGTATCATATTTATCAAAAGACCTGTGCAAAAACAAGGGCCAGAATTACTCTTTTGATGGTTCTCCCAATAACTACAACCACAATAAATTTTTCAGGCAAGAAAACTCAAGCGAGGCCCTTTTGGGGCAGGGTTTGGGAGCGGGGTCCAGCTCTGGGCTGTGCAGCCCCCCTGGCCTGGCTGGCTCCCCCCCGCCCACACCAGCACATCTGGTCCTGCTCGCAGGGCTGGGCTCCCAGTTCCCAGGGGTGACATATTTCCCCCTCCTATAACTCTAAATCAGAGCAGCATTTCAATAAATCACAGCGAACACTTATTTATTGGACATAGTTTTGGGGCTCTTAAAGCACGGAAAATAAATTTAATGGAGCGTTTGGAGCATTTCTCCAATCTTTTGAGGGATTACTTGGGGAATTTGTCAACGGAGCCAAGCACAGCAGCTTGATCCAGAGAGATGGGAAAGAAATTATGGGAGATACTCTACAAAGGCCCAGGTGTACCCTAAATCACATCAGAAAAGATTAATGTCAGAGGATTGCTTGCCAGCAGAGTTGATTGGCAGCGCTGCAGTTTATTTAATAAACTATCAGTTTAGCCAGAGGGTGACTTTAATCTGAATTACATTTTCTTGTTTTGGCCTACGCCATGCCAAGCGATTTATTGAATCCTGTAGCATTCTTCTTAACCTCAAACACCGGCAGAAAAAAAGAAGGAAAGCCTTGAGAACCCCTGGAAAACCTTGAGGCAGCAAAAGCTGCTCAGCTCGGAGGGCAGGAGCTCACTCCAGCAGCAGGGACTCGCTTTGGGCTTGCAGGGAAGGGTGGGAGCAGGAGTGGGATGTGGGTTCCACACCCCAGAGCCCAGGGATGGGGCTGCTTTGTGCTCACTCACATCCAGGTCCGGTTCCAAAGCTGTCCTGACTGCCAGGACCTCCCAGACCAGGATGGACAGGGAGCTGGGACAGGCAGGGAGCTGGGATGGAGGCAGAGAAGGCTCCAGTGACCAGAGACACTTGCAGAACTAGAGATAAATGAGCTCATCCCTGCAGGTGCCTTGGGCTTTATCCAGCCCTAACCCCCCCTGGGGAATGGGGGGTCAGCACAAACCTGTGCCTGCACCCAGCAGGACCTGCCTGCAGAGAGAAGCCCCCCAAACACCTGGCTGCCCCCAGACCCTGCTTTCCACAGAGCTGAATGATTGGGCAAAGATTTAAAGCCTTGGAAAGGTTTTGGGAATACCCTGGCTGAGGTGGGGGGGGACAGCCCCCAAGCCTCCCCTTGCTGTGCCCTGCCTCCCTCCCAGCAGAGACCAGCAGCAGGGCCTGGAGCCCCAGGGCTGGGAGCTTGCTGACCTGCTGGGCTCTTAAATAATGTGTTTGTGCAAACAGACAAAGAAATCCCAACTAATAATAATCCTTGTTCCAAGATTATGATTGAGTTTTTCCCCTGTTCTGCTTGATATTTCTGCCAAAGAAAGAAAAATCCTTGCTGAAGTCTAGCAGGAAATCCAATAAAATTTCTTCAAAAGATGGGTCTGACATTGAAAAATAGCAAAATTATAAAAGTAGGCCTCAGAAAAGAAAAGGGGAGAGTTATTATATCTGGCACCTAGCGAGGGCCCAGAGCTCCCTCTCCAAATGAGCCATCACAGATTGAAAGTGTTTAGCTTCCCGTTGATTAAACACGGTGAAGGACCCGCAGCGTGCCAAGCCTCGGGGATCGAAAGTTTGTTTTCAGTCAGAATGTGTTTTCAGTCAATGGAAAAAATGGTCGGGCTGTGCCGGGGTATGTAAGTGAGAAGCCTCAGGTTTGGAGTGAGTAATGACTGCGATGCCGAAATGCGGGAGGGTTGTTAATCATCCGACCCCAGCCCCCGTAATTCAACTCAGCAACTCTTTGGAAGCCTGTTCTTTTTTTTGCTTTTTTTCCTCCCCTTGCTCTTTTTAACATATAAAAACCCAAATGTTTTTCCTTCTTTTTTCCTTTTTTTTTTTTCTCTCTCCCTGAAGGAACAGCACTGGCTGCATGGCTGCTGCCTTCCTGTTCTTTCTCCAAGGTAACGGGGAGCTGGCAGCTCCTCGGGGCTGGAGCTCCAGTGTGGGGCTGGGCACGGTGGGGTGGGGGGAGTGGGATGTGTGGGATGGGGGGGAATGGGATGTATGGGATGGGGGAGTGGGATGTATGGGATGAGGGGAGTGGGATGTGTGGGATGGGGGGAATGGGATGTATGGGATGGAGGGGAGCAGGACATGATTTGTGGGATGGGGGGAGTGGGATATGTTGGATGGGGGGAGTGGGATATGTGGGATGAGGGAAGTGGGATATGTGGGATGGGGGGAGTGGGATATGTGGGATGGGGGGAGTGGGATGTATGGGATGGAGGGGAGCAGGACATGATTTGTGGGGTGGGGGAAGTGGGATATGTTGGATGGGGGGAGTGGGATGTGTGGGATGGGGGAGAATGGGATGTATGGGATGGAGGGGAGCAGGACAGGACTTGTAGGATGGAGGTGAGTGGGACGTGAGGGATAGAGGGGAACAGGACAGGATTTGTGGGATGGAGGGGAGCGGGGTTGGAGAGGCAGGGCAGAGCAGTGGGGTCTGGGTGTCAGTGGGACCTGAGTGATGGCACAGCCTGGGTGACAGTGAGGCCTGGGTGACAGTGGGACCTGGGTGACACTGGGCTTGTTTGACAGTGGGACCTGGGTGACAGTGAGGCCTGGGTGACAGTGGGACCTGGGTGACAGTGAGGCCTGGGTGACAGTGGGACCTGGGTGACAGTGGGACCTGGGTGACAGTGGCAGCGCAGGGGACACCGAGCAGCTGCATCCCTGCTGCCGAGGCTCACGGGAGGGCTGTCCCAGGGCTGTGTGTCCCAGCAGGACAGAGGAGCCCCTGGAAAGGGCTGCTGGAGCCTGGGGGCAGAGCCCCAGCCCTGAGCGGAGGCTGAGCCACGTGAATGGCAGGAGGATGTGCACGGAGCATGGGCCTGTCCCAGCAGTGTCACACAGGGTCACACAGGGTCATACACCTGTGTCCCACAGTGTCCCACACCCGTGTCCTACACCTGTGTCCCACAGGGTCACACACATTGTCCCACAGGGTCACATAGGGTCACACACCTGTGTCCCACAGGGTCACACACCCATGTCCCACAGCATCACAAAGGGTCACATACCCGTGTCCCACAGTGTCACAAAGGGTCACACATCTGTGTCCCACAGGGTCACACACAGTGTCCCACAGCATCACAAAGGGTCACACACCCGTGTCCCACAGTGTCACAAAGGGTCACACATCTGTGTCCCACAGGGTCACACACAGTGTCCCACAGCATCACAAAGGGTCACACACCCGTGTCCCACAGTGTCACAAAGGGTCACACACCCGTGTCCCACAGTGTCACATAGGGTCACACACCTGTGTCCCACAGTGTCACACACCCGTATCCTACACCTGTGTCCCACAGGGTCACACACAGTGTCCCACAGCATCACAAAGGGTCACACACCCGTGTCCCACAGTGTCACAAAGGGTCACACATCTGTGTCCCACAGTGGCACACAGTGTCCCACAGTGTCCCACAGTGTCACATAGAGTCACAGACCCGTGTCCCATAGCAGCCCATACCTGTGTCCCACAGCGTCACAAAGGGTCACACACCTGTGTCCCAGTGTCACACAATGTCACACACCCATGCCCCACAGTATCACAAAGGGTCACACACCCGTGCCCTCCAGTGTCACTCCCCCATCCTGCCACTGTCACACACCCGTGTCCCACAGTGTCACACAATGTCACACACCCGTGTCCCACAGGGTCACACACCTGTGTCCCCCAGTGTCACTCCCCCATCCTGCCACTGTCACACACCCGTGTCCCACAGTGTCCCACACCCCTCACAGGGTTTCTGGGGGCACCCTGTGCCCTCCTGCTCCCCCAGCCTTGGTGGCCCCTCGGGCACAGCCACTCCTCGGGCCAAGGGACAGCCCTGAGGAGCAAGGAGCCCTTTCACGGGGAGAGCTCGGGCAGATGGCAAGGATCAAACACACCTCTGGAGCTCGGGGCTCAGCCGAGTTCAGCGCCGGGTCAAGAGGTTGCTGGAGGGACCATGGGGACACAGGGACAGCTCAGCCAGCACCTGATGCCCCAGGAGCCCCCGTCAGCAGCTCCCCAAAGCCCTCCCGCAGCCCCTCTGCCACCCCTCTCGCCCCGGCAGACGCCTGCCTTGGTTCATTAGCTGGCTTTGCCGGGCTGCTTCTCATTAGATAGCCAACAAATTCCAGGAAGACAGGACACCCACTGGGCCGAAATGAAATTAGAGAACAGAGCGCTGCTACAAGTGGTTTAATTCAAATTACAGCAAGATATTATCGCCAACTGCAAGTGCTCAGAGCCATGAGTCAGACCCCCACAAGGAACGAGCTGGGTTTAAAAAAATCATGACTTGTTAAGTGTATAATTAACTTTGGGGTTATTTTTATTTACCTTCCAGTTTTTAGCCTTCAGGAATCAGATTTTTGAGCTTGTTGGGAACAGCTTAAAATTAAAGAGGGGAGGAGGAAGAAAAGAGGAGGAATGTGCCCACATGGAGCTGGGCATTTAAAATGACACCAGATGAGAACCATCCCAGAGCCAACAGGTTTTGGGGCACAGGAACATGCCCATGTCTCACTCTGGTTCCAGGCATGAAGCTCAAAGTGAAGCACAAGAAAAGGGATGGAGATTTTACCCAAAGCTGCTGATGTGCCAGCTCCCCATTGGGAGCAAACCCCAAATGCTCCCCCATATCTTCTCCTCACAGGAGCTTCACCTTCCTGCTCAGCTCCCAGCCAAGCCCATCCCACAGCTGTCAGGGCTCTGGGTCTGCAGGGGCTGGGTGAAATTCTTCCCTCAGACACCAAGTGAGAACAGCTGAGGCTGAGTCAGTGTGAGCTCACCAACTTCTGTCTGCCCGAGCTCTACCTTGGGCAAGCAGGATCTGCTCCCGACCCATCTCCTGGGACAGGAGGGGTTTCCTGGAGGACAGACCTGTACAGGACACAGCTGCAACAGCTGGAGCTGCTGCAGCATCCTGGGACCCTCGGAAGGACACCTCACTGTGGGGAACAAATGACTGGGAAGCCCAGTCAGGGTCCCCACATTATTTCATCTCCACCAAGGAGAGCACAAAGCAGGAGGGAGGACACAGCCGAGCAGTGTGCAGGTGAGGGCTGAGTTTCTCAGTGTCCCCAAGCTGCTCCCACCACCTCAGAGCCAGCATCCTCAGCTGGTTCTCGTGGAGCCTCCCCTGCTGCTGCCTCAGGTGCTGTCTTGCCCTGTTTCTGCAGAGCAGAGAGTACCCTGCTATCTTTCATTGAAACATCATGTCCAATTTATCCCTTGATTAAACCCATATTTTGCTTGGCTATAAGTCAAATATAAGAGGGCCGCACTCAAGTGAACTAATCTTGGTTTACTCGCCAGTAAGTAATTTGATAGACAATTTGGCAGACATCCACTCCAGAATTAAGCAAACCTGAGCAATAAAGATGTAGGAAAACAATCCTGAAAAGCCATAACGAGATGTCGAGTTCCATTCAACAGCAACTCCTTGCACTCAGGCTTGTGCTGACACTCAGGACTGCCAGTGCCCGGCCAGGAGGGCACACCCAGTGCCCAGGCAGGTGCCATCAGAGCTGAGAGCCACCAGGATCTGCTGGTGTGACCCTCAATGGAGAAGGAGTCCAGCTTTGGCAGCCCCAGCCCCGGGGCCAGGTGAGCTCGGAGGAGACAGCTGCAGGGTTTGCCAAATCACAGACTCAGAATCGTTTAGGATGGAGAAGGGCTCCAAGATCATCGAGTCCAAACTTTGAAATCTCAGCTGGGAGTGCCTTGGAGGAAGGAGCAGCTGAAACATCCACAGCACAGGAGCTTCTCTTGCCACCTGTAAGCACCTCCCTCACCATGTCCTGCTGTCCCAACCGTGACCCTCAGAGCCCCTCAGAGCCCCCAGCCCTGCCCTAGAGCAGCTCCCACACCAGGACTGGGGCTGCTGAGCTCCTGTTTATGACCTCCCACCCTGCCCGAGTGCCAGCACCTGCAGCAGCCCCGGCTGGGATGGGGGACAGCAGAACAGGGTGGGCTCCACGGGGGTTTTCTGTTCAGGCAGAGCCTGCTGGGGGCTGTGAGGTGTGAGGTGAGGGGCAGAGGGGCTGCCAGCCCGTGCTGCTCCATCCCTCATAATGCCATTATGAATTGCTGGCATTAATCACCCCGCTAGGTAAGCATTATGGCACTTTTATGGTGGCTTTGAAGCTAATCTGTCACTAATGCCTGCTGGATTATCATGATTTCTTACAGTTGTGATTCATTAACTCAGATGCCTAATAGAATTAGTATTAAACATCTTCCATAGATTTCTGCCTCAACACGTTGAGTTTTGAAAGCCTTTTCAATATTTCATTGTGTTGTATTAAATGGCATGTCAGGCACATTGTGTGGTCTCCTGGAGAACCTGGCACAGCCAGAGCAGGGAAGGGGGCTGAGCTCGGAGGGATTGGGGTGGCTGGAGGGGCAGCAGCACCCTGCTGGCTCCTGGGGACCCTCCCAGCCCTCCTGGGGCCGTGTGTGCTGCAGGGTCAGGTGTTTCAAGTGTGGAGAGCTCTCCTGTGAAAGGTGTTCCAGTGGCACAGCTGCTGCCTTCAACACGGGGTAAGGAAGGTGGTGCAGAAGGGGTTAATCAGGTTTGGGGACACAAAGTACAGTGCAGACACTAAATAGGATTGTGATTATTACCTGGCCCTGGAGGAATCCTTTCCCTAGACACTGCAGTGCCATTTCTAGTATGAATATTATTCCTAATAATCAATATTAATTCTCAATGCATTCTCCAGGGTTTAGAATGACTTTCTTGTTTAGGATAAGATCTACATCTTGAAGCAGGCTAAAAAGAGGAATTATTATATTATTGTTATTAGCATTATCATTATTATCATGGGCTTAAAAAAAAAAAATCTTATTTAGATAACAATCTCCCCTAGGAGCAGATTGTGGAGCTCTCAGGCCTTTATCTGGCTACTTAAATCCACGTTGTGGGTAACAGAATTTTACAGTTATTATTATTAATAATGTAAGGCCAAGACCAGAACAACATTGCATTAGGCTGTGTGTGTGTGAGGCTGATGGACCTGCACCAAAACCCTGCCTTGGTTTTTTTTTAACAGGGGAGTCCCCTGTTATTTTGGGACAGCCCAAATTTCCAAGCTGCTTTGCTGGCGGCTCCGAGGCAGGAGCCCCGGTGGGAGGATGCTCGTGCGGGGCACTGGGAAGAGCCAGAACTTTCGGGTGCTGCCCTGGACCCGCCCACGAGCCCTTTTTGCTGCCCTGACCCCCGGAACCCCGCCAGGAAAACAGAGAGGGGGGGACTTCAAAGCAGGGATTAGGAGCAGCTGTGCAAATTGACAAATCTGTGCTAGGAGGACTGGGGGAGCCACCGGCACCGGGAGCCAGCCGTGTCCCCGCCACGGCCACCAAATTCCTGTGCTGGGGCTCGGGAAGGAACGCTGCTTTTAGAAACGCTCCTGTGGAAAAAAAAAAAAAAAAAGGTTAGGTTTGGGGCAGGCGCTGGAGCGGTCACGGGGAGGAGAGCAGGGAGGCTGTCAGAGGTGCTTTGTGCCGGTGCCAGAGTCAACCTGGGCTGCCTCCTGGCCTGCCCCATTGCCATCAATCTCCGCGGCCTCATTCTGCCCTGCTGGCCCAGGGCGAGCGAGCACCGAGGGCCGAGTGAGGGGCTGCGGTCCCGCTGAGCATCCCCGGCTCATTCGTCCCTCCGGGTCCCCCCGTCCTTTCCCGGGTGAGCCAGGACTGAGCCCTGGCCCAGCTGGAGCTCTTTGGAGCAGGTTTTGCCATGGCCATGATTGAGCACTGAGGGCAGAGTGAGGGGCTGTGGTCCCGCTGAGCATCCCCGGCTCAGTCGTCCCTCCGGGTCCCCCCATCCTTCCCTGGGTGAGCCAGGGCTCAGCCCTGGCCTTGCTGGAGCTCTTTGGAGCAGGTTTGCCATGGCCATGATTGAGCACCGAGGGCGGAGTGAGGGGCTGCGGTCCCGCTGAGCATCCCCGGCTCAGTCGTCCCTCCGGGTCCCCCCGTCCTTCCCCGGGTGCAGCCAGGGCTGAGCCCTGGCCTTGCTGGAGCTCTTTGGAGAGGGTTTTGCCATGGCCATGATTGAGCACTGAGGGCAGAGTGAGGGGCTGCGGCCCCGCTGAGCATCCCTGGCTCAGTCGTCCCTCCGGGTCTCCCCGTCCTTTCCCGGGTGCAGCCCGGGTGAGCCCTGGCCTTGCTGGAGCTCTTTGGAGCCGGTTTTGCCATGGCAATGATTGAGCACTGAGGGCAGAGTGAGGGGCTGTGGCCCCGCTGAGCATCCCTGGTTGCACCAGCCAGGGGACAGCCCGGTCCCCCCGTCCTTCCCCGGGTGAGCCAGGGCTCAGCCCTGGCCTTGCTGGAGCTCTTTGGAGCAGGTTTGCCATGGCAATGATTGAGCACTGAGGGCAGAATGAGGGGCTGCGGTCCCGCTGAGCATCCCTGGTTGCACCAGCCAAGGGACAGCCTGGTCCCCCCGTCCTCTCCTGGGTGCAGCCCGGGTGAGCCCTGGCCCAGCTGGAGCTCTTTGGAACAGGTTTTGCCATGGCCATGATTGAGCACTGAGGGCAGAGTGAGGGGCTGCGGTCCCACTGAGCATCCCTGGTTGCACCGGCCAGGGGACAGCCCGGTCCCCCCGTCCTTCCCCGGGTGCAGCCCGGGCTGAGCCCTGGCCTTGCTGGAGCTCTTTGGAGCGGGTTTTGCCATGGCCATGATTGAGCAGTGAGGGCAGAATGAGGGGCTGCAGCCCCGCTGAGCATCCCTGATTGCACTGGCCAAGGGACAGCCCGGTCCCCCTGTCCTTCTCCGGGTGCAGCCCGGGCTGAGCCCTGGCCTTGCTGGAGCTCTTTGGAGCGGGTTTTGCCATGGCCATGATTGAGCACTGAGGGCAGAGTGAGGGGCTGCGGCCCCGCTGAGCATCCCTGGCTCAGTCGTCCCTCCGGGTCCCCCCGTCCTTCCCCGGGTGAGCCAGGGCTGAGCCCCGGCCATGCCTGAGCTCTTTGGAGCGGGTTTTGCCATGGCAATGATTGATTTCCCCACTGTGAGTGGCCTCGCCGTGAAACTGTGTGATCTTCCCCTTTCTTCTTCCCCCTGCACACATTTAAGGGGAAGGGAAAGCCTGAAAACTTCTTCATAATGCGACATGTCTAAAATGTGCATTTCACCCCCCTCCCCGAGTTTTTGGTTACAGAAAACGGTTTGGTTCTCCCCTTTTGTGCAGCCCTGCAGCATTTCAAAGCGAAGCCTCGCTGGAGGGGAGCAATTCCTTTGCTTCTCATCAAAATGCTGCTCTTGATGTCACGGCAAGGGGAGAATCTCGGCGAGGGGGATGGAGAGCATGAGCTCCCACCGCTGCTCCGTGCGGTCTGAGCGTACTTTTGAGTGATGCTTTTCAGCTGATCCTCCCAGTTGAGCAGGAGGAAAAGGGGGGAGTTCCAGATGGAATAATAGGGAATTTCGGGTGATGTAAGGTGGGGGAGGCTGCGCTGAGGTGCCCGGGTGGGCGCAGGGCTCGGTGCGGTGGGGAAGGGTTCCCTGCAGGCTCCAGAAGAAAAGGCCGGCCAAGCATGGCCGGAGTGGCTGCCCGGAGCTGCTGAGTGCAGCCTTTGTTTTAGGGAGTGAAAGGGGCGGTCATGGGACAGCAGTCAGCCGGGCAGGCACGGGGGAGGCCGGGGGAAAACTTTAATTAGGCTAACTTGAAGGCAGGCTTTAAGCAGCAGCCGCAGGAGGGCCGGTTTGATCTCCTTGTGGGATAGACCCTGTGATTAATCGCGGCCCTGTCGAGGGGACGGACACCTGCCTGTCACATGCTTTGATTCCCGGCACAGGCTTTGATCTGGGCCGGCTGCGTGGGAGGGTGTTGGAGCGATCCCTGCGCCCAGGGCGCTTTTATGCCGCCTGCAGGGGGTCCCAGGGGTGGGGAGGGGGCTCGGCCGCCGGCCCGGGGTCAGCCCAGGAGGTGCTGGGGCCAGCCCGAGTTCGTCGGAAGGGGAAAGTTCATCCCCAGCCCGAGGGTCGTGCTGCTGTCCTGGGGGAAGGTGGCCGAGTGAGCAGTGGGGATGCTTGGCCCTGTCACCACCGCAGAGAGGGGGCCGGGGAGGTCACCTTGTCCCCTCCACCTGGTACAAGGAGGTCACCTTGTCCCCTCCACCTGGACCAACAAGGTCACCTTGTCCCTCTCCACCTGGTCCATGGAGGCCACCTTGTCCCCTCCACCTGGACCAACAAGGTCACCTTGTCCCCTCCACCTGGTCTGAAGAGGTCACCTTGTCCCTTCACCTGGACCAACAAGGTCACCTTGTCCCCTCCACCTGGTCCGAGGAGGTCACCTTGTCCCCTCCACCTGGTCCAAGGAGGTCACCTTGTCCCCTCCACCTGGTCCAAGGAGATCACCTTGTCCCTCTCCCCCTGGTCCAAGGAGGTCACCTTGTCCCTTCACCTGGTCTGAAGAGGTCACCTTGTCCCCTCCACCTGGTCCAAGGAGGTCACCTTGTCCCCTCCACCTGGTCCAAAGAGGCCACCTTGTCCCTTCACCTGCTCCAGCCCAAAGGGCTGTTGGTGGGCTGAGGTTGGGGCAGACAATGGGCTACCCTGGGTGGTGTCCCCACCTTCCCTGCTGTCACTGTCCTGCTGAGAGCCTGCACAAGTGGCCCCGTGATCATTTGCCACCAGCCTGGCACAACCAGAGGCACAGAATTATCAGTGCTGGAGATCTCCAGGATCTTCCAGTCCAACCATCAACCCACCACCACATAATCACTCCTAAACCACGTCCCTGAGTATCCCATCCTGACCCCAAGTGCCACATCTGTGGCACCAGGGGGACAGCAGGCAGCAGCACTAGATGGTGTCCTCTGTGGGGACAAGGGTCACCCAGTCCCTTCCCAGCAGGATTCCAGACCAAACCCGCTGAGAAACAGGTGAGGATTGGGTCCAGACTGGCCTCTCACAGCACCCCCAGGGCCCTGAGGCTGCTCCCCGTGGGTTGGGGTCATTCCCTGTGGGCATTGCTGGCTGCCCCTCCTGTGATTGGCGTGGGCACCTTCGCCCCAGGCCTGGCCCGGGTTATTCTCAGCCCTGACATTTGTGCCAAGCAAGCAGAGCGGGAGGGGTCCCTGTGCAGCCTGAAAGAGGATCCCAGCGTCTCTGCTTTCAGCCTGACCTTGAAACCCGAGCAGGGAGCTGAGCCCCTCTGGCTCACACTGCTGCTGTGGGGGAAGCACTGGGAGAGCCTGGCACGCCCCAGGCACGGGCCAGCAGCGCTGGGTGACAGCGGGGACAGCCCCAGCCACGCTCAGCCCAGCCCAGAGCCTGCTCTGCAGGAGCTCCTCTGGGCAACGGGGGCACGGATGCCTGAGGGATGGTGGGCAAAGGGGTTCTCATGGCCCTGGCTCCCAGGGCCTGCTGCAGAATCCCCAGATCTCAGAATCCCAGAATCCCAGAATGATGAGGTTGGAAGAGAGCTCTGAGATCATCGAGTCCAACCTGTGCCCCAACACCTCACCCAGACCACAGCACCCAGTGCCATGTCCAGTCTTTTTTAAACACACCCAGAGATGGTGATTCTGCACCTCCCTGGGAAGAGCATTCCAGTGCTTTATTATTCTTTTGGTGAAAAATTTCTTCCTAATATCCAACCTCTGCCTTCCCTGATGTAGCTGGAGACTGTGTCCTCATGCTGCTCCCGTTACTTTTTCTCCCAGCTTTGCACAGAGACGGCTTTTATGATGTCTCAGCAGATGATTTGGTTCATACAAGCAGTAAATGTTCCATTTTTGGGGAGAAAAGGTCTAATGAAGCTAGAGACAAGCATGGGAAAGCCCTTCTCCATGCTGCATGGATGTAACAAAAACAAATTTCCAAGAGCCCCGGACAGGCGGGGTAAGGCTGTAATGTGGTGTCCTGTTTCCTAATCTCTCCAGTAAGGAAGCAGTGTGTTGAATTTAAAATATCCCTCTGGTAAATGCTAACTATTTAAAGAGTGCTAGGGTCTTAGAAATGCAAAACAAAGATTTGTTGATTAAAAACACATGGTTTGTTCTGGAGGCACGAGTAGCCAGAAAAATCAGTTCTGACAGTATTTTGGCTTTTTCAATCCCACAAGACATGATGGTGATTTATTATAGTGATGTCAGCTGTGGTTGAAAAAAGTTCTCTGTGTTGTCTTAATAAAAGAGCTTTACCTTGAAATCATTAAACTCTCAGCCTGTTTATTTGAAGCGCTGACTGTGAATGTGAATGGTCCCCTCTAAATCACCCGAAGGGCGGTGACAGCCCGGAGCTGGCCTGGCTAATGGGAGCCCTGTGATGGATCTGATTAGTGCCCTTTGAAACCTGGAGGGGAGATAAGAACCCCAGGCAGGCAGGGGAGCTCCCATACCACAAAGGAGGGGGAACTGGAAAGACAACGGGGTCTATCTGTCTTCTGCTGGGACAAAGCCCAGCTCAAACTCTCTAGGAGGGACCTGGGGGGCTGCAAATGCTCTTCATCAGAGTGTGCCTGGTGTGTCCCCATCGTCACAGCCAAGGAGGTCTGGTGGCTTCAGAGCAGGAGCTGGGAGTGCTGGGTCTGGTGCTCAGCCCGATTTCAGCTGCACAGAGCTTTGCTCAGAAACCTCTGAGCAAACCCAGAAGGGTTTGGGTTGGAAGGGACCTTAAAGTCCATCTCATTTCAGCCCTCAGCTGCAAGCCCCATCCTTGGCCTTAGACACTTCCAGGCACGGGGCAGTGCACAAGTTCACAAGTTTACAAAATTATTCTCCCAGACAGATGTGCAGAGTGGAGTTCATGTTCCAGCTCTGTCCCACGGAGGAGGCTGCAGCAGCCAGGCAGCAGGGATGGCCAGAATTAACAAGGGTGGCAGGTGTCTGACACCAGCCATGGGGTGCTGCAGGATCCTTGGCAGCCTGGCCCTGCCACGAGCCCTTTCCCTGGTGTCTGGAGCAGCTGAGCACTGAGCAATATTTACTTCTTGGGTAAACAGTCGTAATCTCCCTAACCAGAGTTTATCACAGAGAAGTGAGTTAAATTCCTCTTGGATAATCCCTGCCTGCTGTGCTTTTCTGAGCAGGAGCTTTTGGGATGCCTTCTGATGGAAACAAGTGGCTCTGGGTCTGACCTGAGGGAGAGGGGTGCAGCTCCCACCACTCCAGAGACTGCTCAAACTGGGGCTGAGCTGCAGTGAGAGGGCCAAGGGCTCCAGCAGAGCCGCCTCTGAGAGCTGGCACAGACTGGGACACACTGGGACACACTGGGAGCCCTTGGGTCTATGGCAGGTATTGCTGGAAGGCTGTTCCTCTCTCCAGGTGGGAGAGCTGCAGGTGACACCCCCAAACCCAGCAGCCAGACCCACCCTGGGTGCCAGAGACCCTCTCTGTCCCATCCTCATCACAACAGAGCCTCACAGCCGGAATTACACTGAGACAATACAGAGGTTGAAACCCCCCAGGGCGGGTTGTTTACACTGAAATCCCCGGTGCCTGGCGGCTGGGATGGAACAGCACAGCCCCAAC
This sequence comes from Haemorhous mexicanus, assembly GCF_027477595.1. NCBI lineage: Eukaryota > Metazoa > Chordata > Aves > Passeriformes > Fringillidae > Haemorhous > Haemorhous mexicanus. Next base: position 2,584,811 of record NC_082370.1, on the reverse strand, counting down.
CCTGACCCTGGGAATGTTACCAGATGGCAGGTACTCCCATCTCGTATATTATCTGCTGCAGCTACAAGAAATATATTTTCCCATCAGCGTGATTATTTTTATTTGACTTCTGAGTGGAGCAGGAAGCCGGCGTGGCTCCCATCCATCAGCACTGTGGCCATTAGAAAATTAACCAAGCTTAATAAACTTCCTGCACAGCTCGCTCCTGCAGCTGCACATCCACGGGAAAACAGATCTATTGACTGGCTCGCCGTGGAAGCACAGGCTGACTGAAACTTGGTGGAAGTGAGGAATGGCCCAGGATGATCCCAGCGTGGCTGGGGCAGAGCTGAGGTTTCAGAAACCTCCCCGAGGTTCTGGGAGAGGCTCGGGTGGTCAGGGAGGGATTTGCTAACTGGGTGGGAATTTCTTCATCCTGTGGAAAAATGCCAGTCTGCACAATGGGAGAGCTCCTGCTGATTGCTCCAGGAGCAGAACCAAACCTGGGGTCTCACAGCGGGGTCTTGTCCAAGTGAGAGTGTCCTGGGAGCCACAGCCTGGCCTGGCTTTGCTGTTTGGGCATCACTTGAAGAGGATTTCACAGAGCTTTGGCAGGGTGGGACCTGCTCTGGGCCTGCCTGGCACCGTGCTGTGCCAAAGGGCAGTGATATTTTGGGTGCCCCCAGGAGCAGAACTGAGCCCACAGCAGGCAGTGGAGACCAGCAGCACTCCCCTCCTCTGCTCTCGGGCAGAGCCAACACATCCTGGCTGGCTGAGGCAGCAGCTCTGCAGGCTGGGGAGAAGGCTGGGAGTCTCTCCACACTTGGGAATCAAATGGAAAGAGCTCACACTGCAGCCTCCCCTGCAATGAAGGGAGATGGGCAAGTTCTAACCACACCAGCTGTCATAAATATTCAGCTCTGAGGTTTCACTCAGTCATTAGATCCACCTGGAGACACTCTCAGTGCTGCAGACGTGGCTACAGGAGTTTCATGCAATGTGTGACTTCCAAATCAATCTCTTTCCAGCAGGCAGAATGAACTGGCTGCTCACGTCTGTGTGCCTCAAAGAGGAGATGCAATAAAAAAGGGAATTCAGCTGGGTACGATGCCACATCTCCTTCCCTGGGAGGGCCTGGATGCCTCTTCATCTCCTCTTCAAACACCCATCAGGAAGTTTCAACCAGGGGTCTGAATCCCTGTGTCCGAGGCAGGGAATGGGAAAGGTTTGTGTTTTCTTTCCTTTCTTCTCTTTCCTGCACAGAGCCAGGGGGATGGAGCCCCTGCTCTGCTCGGCCGTGGGTGCTCACAGCTCCTGGGGACACCAGCCTCAGACAGGGAGGAAAGTTGAGCAGAGCCCTTGGAAAGTTCCAGGGCTGTGGATGGGGGTCTCTGGCAGATCATTCCCTGAGTGTCCCAGGGCCCCAGCACAGGTGGGGAACCACAGCAGAGAGAACAGAGAACATACCAGCAAAACCCCAAAAATGCCACCAAAAAGCCAGCAAGGAACAGAAGGGCTGGGGGTGACACATCCCACCAGGCTCAGGGTGAGGAGAGGCTTTCACTGAGAGGGTTTCATGGCTGGATCCAGCGGGACAGCACGGAGCCCCAGCAGAGCTGCAGCCTCCCAAGCACCTGCAGCAGCACATCCCCACACTGCCACAGCCACAGCAAAGAGCTGGGCAGAGTGGGGGGCCCAGAGCCCCCAGACCTCGTGCTGGGGGGGTGGGGTAAGGGAGGGTCACTCCCCTCCTCGCGTGTCTACAGGCAAATTAAAAATTAAATAAATAAATTTGCTAGTTTACAAATAGAACTGTTACTTGTTACTCACAGTATTAACAGTCTCCTTTTATTTTTTTTCCCCCCTTTTTTTTTCAAGGCTGTGAAAGACGTTTGTTTCAGTTGCCAACATCTCTACAGAACTAATGTGGGTGGATTGTGACAGATATAATTTCTCCATCCTACAGTTTCATCAACTTGAGTTCTGTTAAACTATACCCGCTGGGCTTAGCTCCTTTTAAAGTTTCCGCTTTGACAGGTAGATTTATTAGTCTTGAAATTTGTACAAATCAGATGTCACTCGTGGCAACTTGTCAAAATGTCAGTCTGGTGAGGGAGGCATGAAAGGATTTTCTGGAGAGAGACGGGAGGCAGGCTTGAAAGAGCTCGAGCGAGGCAGAAGAAAGGAGCTGGGAGGGATTGCAGCCTGCTTGATCCTGGGGGTTTTACTTTATTAAATATCTAGCGCCATACAGTGGGAGATGCTGCTGGATCCTGCCCGCCAAGACATCAAGGCTGTCAACATCCTCTGACGGCTCCGGCGCTCCCGGCTGCCTTCCCGCCTTGTGATGGATATTTAGGGCAGGGGTGAGGCGTGGGGAGGGGAAGGCTGGGCTTGGTTTGAGTACTGCAGCCTTTGAAACGCTCCATTATCGCCCTAACGAGGCCAGCTCCTCGCAGGTCCCTGCAGCTGCTGTGCCAGGGGATGGGGACCTGCCACCAGCACCCCCTTCCTGCCCCCTCTGCAGCCCTCAGAGAGCCTCCAGGGCTGGAGGAAGCCCAGGGGGAACATCCCTGGGTGTAAAAGTGCTTTATGCAGGTGTTTTTCCTCGTGGCATTGGCAGTTTAGCTGCAGGAACCGCTGCTCTGGCCTGGGCCCTTCTGGGGTGGCCCTAAAATCGTGTGGGACGTGGATGGGATCAGCGAGGGGCTTGGTGTGCAAACCCAGGTGGGGCTGAGCTGCTGAAGGCTAGGATTGCTCCAGTTCCTGGAGCCCAGTGCTCCTGTCCTGGGTGTGCAAACCCAGGTGGGGCTGAGCTGCTGAAGAACAGGATATCTCCAGTTCCTGGAGCCCAGTGCTCCTGTCCTGGGTGTGCAAACCCAGGTGGGGCTGAGCTGCTCAAGGCCAGGATTGCTCCAGTTCCTGGAGCCCAGTGCTCCTGTCCTGGGTGTGCAAACCCAGGTGGGGCTGAGCTGCTCAAGGCCAGGATTTCTTCAGTTCCTGAAGCCCAGTGCTCCTGTCCTGGGTGTGCAAACCCAGGTGGGGCTGAGCTGCTGAAGAACAGGATTTCTCCAGTTCCTGGAGCCCAGTGCTCCTGTCCTAGGTGTGCAAACCCAGGTGGGGCTGAGCTGCTGAAGGCCAGGAATGCTCCAGTTCCTGGAGCCCAGTGCTCCTGTCCTGGGTGTGCAAACCCGGGTGGGGCTGAGCTGCTGAAGGCCAGGAATGCTCCCAGGGCTGGGTTCAGACAGACAGAGCACACTGGGGCCGACACACGGACATGCTCTGCCCCACCAGCCCTGGGAAGCTGCAGCAGAAGAGACCTCCCAGCCCTTGGGCTCTTGGGCAGCAGCTCCTGAAAGGCCTCGTGCTGCAAGAGGCCAAGGAAGAGCAGCCATCTCCTTCACCACTCTGACCCAATAATTTCAGCTGAAGTTTTTTCATGGAATAAATTTAGAGTTGTTGAAATGAAAACTTAAAAGAAGTTCTTTTAAAAAAAAAAAACCAAAACAAAACAACCCCACAATTTAAAAAACATTATTTTGATTACCAGTTCCAAGAAGATCAGGAAAATCTCTACCGAAACCAACATTTTTTCATGAATATTTACACTTTGTTTGAAAAATCTGTTTTGGCTGAAAAGACTTTTGTTGATGTTTGCTTGGCAGGCGGCGTCGCTCCCCGGTGACGTGGGGACCTGGTGTGGGGACCTGGCATGGGGCAGGACGGTGGTGCTGCAGCCCCAGCTCTGGGAGCAGAGCCTGATGGGCCTCTCCAAACTGCAGAGCCACAAGAAGGGGTGGAAAAGGTCCTGTCCTGACACCCTCCCTCCCCTGGAGAGGCTGGGGTTGATCTCAGCCCGGAAGGTTCCCAGCAGAGTCAGCCCCTCCTGCGAGCTGCCAGGGCCTGGCCAGAGCTGGACATTCCCACCCATCCCAGCATTTTCCCCACACCCCTCCAGTGGATCTCACACTCTGGTTGGGGTTGAGGAGCCCTTTGGCACTGCCCCAGCCCAGGGCACAGCTGGGGAAGGTTTTTCTCATGACCTTTAAGCCCTTTTCCCTCCCTGAGCTGGGCCTTCCTCTCCCTGACCCGGAGCCCATCCCGGTGCCACTTCCCTGCCAGCCTTTGCCCCTTGTTCCCTGTGCCCCGTGGAGCTGTGATGTATTTTTGGGGTCTCCAGGACAAAGGAGGAATTGAGAATCTGACTCTGTGTTCTTAGAAGGTTAATTTATTATTGTATGATATTATATGATATGAAAGAATACTATACTAAACTATACTAAAGAATAGAGAAAGGATTTAACAGACAGAAGATTTAACAAGATACAAATGAAACATTTGTGACTGCTTTTAGAGACCTGACAAAGTTGGATGGGGATTGGGTATTAAGTCAAAACAATTCACATGAAACCAATCAAACAACCACCTGTTGGATAAACAGTTTCTAAACTACATTCCAAAGCAGCAAAACACAGGAGAAGCAAAATGAGATAATTATTGTTTTCATTTTTCTCTGAGGCTTCTCTGCTTCCCAGGAGAAGAATCCTGGGCGAAGAGGATTTTTCAGAAGATGTGACAGTGGCAGCTGTGACACCAAGGCCAGGCTCAGGCTGGTGTCTGTGCACTGCCCTGAGTGGGGCAGGCCCCAGAGCAGGGTGGGAGCCCTGCCAGCCCCTCTGCCATTGCCATCCTCACACTCTGGGCTTGGAGGTGTTTGCTCAGGCCAGGGGAGCCAGGGGACATTGGTTCCTGTCCCCTCTGCACGGTGCCACCGAGTCCTTGTCCCCTTGTGTCACCCTGATTTTATGATTTTTTAAGCCTTCTGATATTTACTTTTTTATAACGAACTTTCTCACACACTTTCTGTGAATAATTATTGTTTTGCATTCTTTTATGAAAGAGGAGAGATTTGATGGGCTGTTGGTTTGTCCAGTGTCATTGGAGAGGTGGCACTGTCACCCTCCAACCCACTGCCACTTTTGGAAATCTATAAATGTAAAGTCAGAAATAAACAAGTCTCTTTTTACCTTGAAAAGAGCAGCGTGTGCAGGTCGTGTTATTTCGTGTCCTACAGTGACACCCTTGTCCATCCTCCCTCAGGGGACCAGGGGCTGCCCCTCACCCTGGGGCTGGGGCTTGGGTTTGGGGCTGTTTCCAGGAGGATTCCTGCAGCAGGGATGAAAATGCACTTTAGGAAGAGGAAAAATAATCTGGGAGGCTTTTCTTAATTAATCACTACATAAATGCTTCCCTCTTGGAGTGGAGCAACCCTTGCATGAAAAGAGGAGAAGGGGAAAACCCACTTCACACGGCAGGATTTGCTTTCAAAGAAGTCACTCTGTGTCACATCCAGCCTTGATTTCCTTTCATGTGGCAAAGGAGCAGTGGCAGCCTGGTTCCCACAGCCCGTGTCCTCCTGGCAGGGCTCTCCTGCCCCTCTCTGGGCACAAACACCACCTGGGCAGGGCAGGAAGGGGCAGAGAGCCTGTCCATCCATCTGACTGGGTTTTTCCATGTGCCCTGAGTGTCTGCAGAGCAGTTTCAGTGCAGGGAAAGGGAGAGGAGAGGGGGAAAAAAAAGCGCCTGGCATGAGTTCAGAAAGCTCTCCAGCTCACACATCTGGTTCTTATATTTCAAAGTTAATTAGTCATATTGAGGCTGTCTGAAGATAAATTTATCATCCAGAAAAAACACAAACAGTTTGAAAAATGAAAGGAAGTGAGGTGACATGGCTTGACGTTTAAATAAATCATTTTAACATGATTAAAAAACTTGTCCTCCCTGACACCCGGCGCCGGATACTTTGTAAAGACTTTTTGACAAAGACAAGCCCCTGTTCGGTGCACAAAGCCCCTGCCATTCAATCACACACACTAATCTTTGGCCAGTTACCTCTCCCAGTGACTACTGGGGCTGTGGTGAGGCTGGGGCAGCTGCAGAGAGGGGTCGAGGGTGGCCAGAGGGGCTGGAGGGCTCCAGCTCAACCGGGTGTGGGGTGTGATGGGGCTGGAAATAGAAAATGGACTCGTGCTGGCAACACCAAGGACTTAATGGGGCTGGAAATAGAAAATGGACTCGTGCTGGCAACACCAAGGACTTAATGGGGCTGGAAATAGAAAATGGACTCGTGCTGGCAACACCAAGGACTTAATGGAACACCCAAGTGAGCCCCCTGGGCTGGGGAGCACGTGGAGATGGGGCCTGACCCCCAGAAGAGGCAGAGACACCCCAGGGCTTCACCTCCTCATGTCCATCCAGCTCAGGGCACAGGCAGGGCTGATCTAACACCACCCAAAAGTTCTCTCCCATCAGCAATTCTGCCTTCACAGCTTTGCTAATGGGATAATGAGGTGCTGGTTCTGCTGCTGGAGTCTTGTCATCCCTGCAATTCTCACCCCGGGCGCGTTGGTGCCACTGTGTGTCCCTGCTAATTCCACCCAAAAGTCTTATTAAATCTGAGGCTTTAGTTTTACATCCGTGTTATCAAATTTCCTCCTCGCCAGCCTGACTGATGGAAGGCTTGTGATTAAATGAAATGCTCTCCCTGCACGTCAGCTGGAGAGCAGCCCTGTGTGGCTGCTTGACAATGTGTCTATAGGCTGAGCATCAATCAATATTAGGGGAAATCAGCATCTCAGATGACCCAGAGGAAGAGCCCTGCTGTGTTTCCTTCCTATTCACCTGCTCTGTTGGATGCTTTCAAGGGATATTGAAGATTTACTGACCCTGCCTGAATTTCTGATATTTTTTATTGCCCAAGTCTGGCCCCATCCCTTGGAAGTCACTCAGAATTTTTTCTGCTGACCACACTCAGCCCGTGGCCTTGCTGCTGTGGCTATTGGGGACCTTGCAAAAATCCTGGCTTTTCTTGGTGCCTTAAAAACCTGCAGAATGGGGACCTTAATGTGTCCCCCCCACTTCCCACAGGAGCAGCAGCAGCCAGACAGGGAGACAGCAGAGCTCCGAAAGCCTTCGCCTGGTGGGAGACAGGGAGGTTCAAGAAGGTGGGAAGATTCACATCTTGTAACAAGAAAAGAGCTCTCCTGGGCATGAAGAAAGCAAAGTGACATGAAAAGCATGGAATGAAAACAAATAAATAAAAAAGTGACGCCTAATGGATAAAATGAATATTCAAGTTGTTTCCAGGGAAGAGTCTCTGACTTTGGTGCTGGTTACAGTTACAAGGTTTGTGCGTTTTCTTGCTGTCAAAGCCTTCACCGTAATTGTCCAAAAGTTCCTTGATTATTTCTAACAAAACTGTCAGCTGCCTTTGAAGTATCAGAACAGTCTCATCACATCTTATTAAATAGTAAACATCATTTGCAAGCACGCAGGAGATCTCGACGGCGCGTCAGGCGCCGCGGCGAAGTGGGTCGGGGAGGTTTGCAGGCAGACACGGCTCCTGTGCCCACCAGGGCTGCCAGCCTGGCCCCATGCCCAGCCTGGGCATGGCCACGCCGCCCTCAGCATGAGGACAGGGCCTGGCAGCTGGGCTTGGCCCTGCTGGGAGCAGGGAGCACAGGAGAGCTCCTGCTGGGGTGTCACACACAGCCTGGGGACAGCGGGTCCGGGGACACAGCTCGCCCCTCCCCTGGGGGGTTGCTCTGCAAACCCTCCCACGATTGGACTGTGCTGGGGAGGGATGACTCAATCTGAAAAGAAAAGGATGTTTAGGATCCAGCCTGAGCTTTCCTGCGATGATTCTTCGAGCCAGATTCAGAGAAACTCATTTCATGTGTTGAAGTGTCTTCTGAGAGCTGAAGCTTTCATAGGAGAGTAATTGTGCAATTAGCTATGAATGAGTCAAAATTCATTCTAATTACTTCCAGGTGTGACACATTCTGTGCTCAGGCGCCAGGAGGGGACTGGCAGTGCCCCTCTGCAGGCTGGGAACACACCCAGCTCCCAGCCTGCTGCCCGTGGCAGCTGTGACTGCAGAGGGACTGGAACAGACCCCAGGGAAAGGCTTGGAGGGGGAGACAGGAGTGGGGGTCTCTTTCCAGACCTGTCTGAGGCACAACAACAAACTGGTGGGGCCCCAGTAACAGCCAGTGCCTCTGACCAGCAGCAAAGGCCGTGGTTCAGAGTTCCCAGCACAAGGAACTCCCTCTGTGCCACCGCTGTGACAGGGAGCCACGAGGGTCAGACCCTGCTCGCTGCCATCACCCCAAAACAGAGCGGGTTCAGTGCCCCTCCAACTCCAAAATGGGCATCACCATGCTGGGAGGACCTGGAGTCCTCCACAGCCCAGAAAGCCACAGCTAAAACCCTTCCCTGCAGGAGAGGGAAATCCAGGTGGATCCTATTGTGCCTGGGACATCATTAAAACCGCTGGAAATCGCACAATAAAGCCTGCAAGATTTCTAGCTTTAATTCCAGATCAAAGAGGCTTTGGGAAGGAGCATCCCAGGTTTGAATGCTTATCTCAGCCAGACCCCGTGAGCTTTTGAAGTTGCCCCATCAGTCACTAATCAAAGATCTCCTTTTAGATGGGGAAATCAAATCCCTTTCAGCAGGACCCGTGGTTATCAGTTTCTAAACATCGCTTGTCTTTTGAATGACCTTCTTTTTGTGAGCTGACCCTGCCAGGAAAACCCTGCAAGAACCGGCCCTGGAGTTTGCAGAGCATTGGCACACACAGAGCTGGGCTTTCAGGATGTTCAAATCAGCAAAGAATGTGTGTGTGGAAGCAGTAAAACCCTTTAGAGGTAAATAAATACCTGCTGTAGTCCCTGCTTAACACATCGCAATTGCCTTCAACTGCAAGTACTAACAAAGGCCCAGCATTCCCAATCCAAGGAGGAATTCACACAACTGTTGGTCTCTGCTTTTCCTCAGTGGATACAAACAAGCTGAGAAAACAACACAGGATCAAGTTCTTAAACACATTTTGGCTAAAGAGCCCCTCTGGATAAAAGGCCCTGTCTCCACACTGCTGGAAGCAGATGTGTCTGTGGCATCCTGAGGCATGATTCAGGGCACAGGGAGCCCTCCTCTGCCACTCCTGGCACCCAGAAAGGCTGCAGGACTCAGGGGTGCAGGAGCAGGGAAGGGACAATCTGGGAGCTTCCCCTCTCTGCAGGCAGCCTGGACTTTCTCCCATGGGTAGAATTGGGTGACAAAGGCCAGACTGCACCAAGGAACTCCCCAAATCTTCTTTGTTACCTTTTTTGCTATCCAGACCTTCAGGAAATTTGGCTTCTGCTGCCCAAATCCTTCCAGGATTTAGCAGCACAAGCGTGCAGCAGAGCTGCTCTCTCCATGCCAGAGCCCAGGTATATTCCCTGGCCTTGGAGATGTGATCCCCTCGTGCCCGTGTGATCCCTGCCTGTGGCTGTGCTCTGCAGGGATCAGATGTTGTGTTTCTCCTTTCAGCCAGCTCCCTGATGGGAATTTACACCTTGGGACCTGCTGGGGACCAGGAGCAGAGCCCGGCCCGGCGGCGTTCCGAGCCTGCTGGCACGGCAGAGCTGTGTCCCCTGCTCAGGGCTGGGCCTGCTCTCTGCCCCTCAGACCCATGAGCCTCTATTTCAGTCCTGGCCTCTATTTTTGGCAGCTGTCTCATGGTTCTCTGTCATTCCCTGTAACTGGATTCTCCACGTCCCCTGGCTCGGTAGCTCCAGTGCAGCTAAACCCCAGTGGGGGCTTGGGCCAGGACCCTGCAAGGACCCAGGACCCTGCAAGGACCCAGGACCCTGCAAGGACCCAGGATCCTGCAAGGACCCAGGACCCTGCAAGGACCCAGGACCCTGCAAGGACCCAGGATCCTGCAAGGACCCAGGACCTTGCAAGGACCCAGGATCCTGCAAGGACCAAGGATCCTGCAAGGACCAAGGACTCTGCAAGGACCCAGGACCCTGCAAGGACCCAGGATCCTGCAAGGACCAAGGATCCTTTAAGGACTAAGGACTCTGCAAGGACCCAGGATCCTGCAAGGATCAAGGATCCTGCAAGGACCCAGGACCCTGCAAGGACCCAGGACCCTGCAAGGACCAAGGATCCTGCAAGGACCAAGGACTCTGCAAGGACCCAGGACCCTGCAAGGACCCAGGACTCTGCAAGGACCCAGGACCCTGCAAGGACCAAGGATCCTGCAAGGACCCAGGACCCTGCAAGGACCAAGGATCCTTTAAGGACCAAGGACTCTGCAAGGACCCAGGACCCTGCAAGGACCCAGGACCCTGCAAGGACCCAGGACTCTGCAAGGACTCAGGATCCTGCAAGGACCAAGGACTCTGCAAGGACTCAGGACCCTGCAAGGACTCAGGACCCTGCAAGGACCCAGGACCCTGCAAGGACCCAGGATTCTGCAAGGACTGGCTGCAGGCAGCACACAGGGGCTGGGATTGGGGCATGGGGACCCTCTGGTTGCCCGGAAGGGTCTGAGCAGGGACATGTGGGACTGGAAGCAGACAGGAGCACGGGGCACCCCCAGCACCCCGGAGACCTTCCCAAAGCCAGGAGGGTCCCTGTGGGACACCTGTGCCTGCACAGGAACCTTCCATGGCGCCCCACACACTCAGAGAGGCAAGGGAGGAATAAAACCCCAAAGCCACAATGTGTTTGAGCTCTCCTGGAGTTCAAGGAAGCCCTTGCAGGAGCTGCTGAGGGCAGAGGACCATCCCTTCCCAGGAGTGAGTTCCTTGGGACGCTGTCCCTGCTGCTTGGGGACACTGGTGCCCCACACCTCTGCCACCCCACGGTGACATTTCCCTGCAGGACAGTGAGCTCCCACCTCCTTTTCAGAAACACAAATGGAGCTGCCTGCAGAACAAAGCCTCAGTGGATGGCGAGGGCAGGGGATCAGCAGCACCTCAGCGGCGCGGCGTTTATTGGGTTATACCTGATTTCTTGCACGTTTGCTTGGGCGACTCGGAATAATTAAAAATAAACTCCCTTATAAAAGCCAAACAAACGGTATCACTGTCCCAGGCAGCCCCAGCCCCAGGGCAAGACTTCCTGGCTGGGGTGAAGCACTCGGGCACTGCTGAGCCCAAACTCCCAGGGCTCCTTTGAAAGCTCCGAGTCTGACGGGAAGGTGCTGAGCACCGGAGCGCCGCTGCCAAAAACCCGAGGAGTTTTTTAATAAGGGCTCAAACAAACCAATAAAAAAACCCCCATCAGCAGGGCAAATTTCATTCCAGCTGGGAGCTGGATTCCTGTTAAAAGAAAGTGCCAGCAGGCCCTTTAGCTCCAATGGCAGTACCAGACACAGCTGTAATTACGAGCTCTCGATTGCTGTGTGAGAGCTGTTATGAATTTCGGTGGGCAGAGGGGCACAGAGGAGCAGTAAATCACCCCAACAAAAGGGACAGGCAGTGGGGAGCAGGCTCCGGCCTTTACCAAGCACCGTTGTAAAGAACTTAAATTATGAACATGTGCCATAGTTAAAGCAGGATCTGCAAACCAGGAGCTGCACTCTTAGAGATGGGAGCGTCCCACTCCCATCCAGGGGCTGGAAAGGAGCTGCCCCCCAAGCCCTGCACCCCTTTGCCTGGTGCCAAGGCCCAGCTGGGGCCTTGTAATATAGTATAGAATAATATAGTGTAATTAAGTAATTAATTAGCCTTCTGATAAGATGGAGTCAGATGCATCATTCTCTCCTCTTTGTCGGGGGTCCCCTCAAATTCTAAGGGAGAACGAGGGAATAAGCAAATAAGGGATCACTCCCCAAAACCCCTCCTGGGAACAGGCACAGCCACCTCAAGGCTGCACTCTTAGAGATGGGAGAGTCCCACTCCCAGGGGCTGGAAAGGAGCTGCCCCCCAAGCCCTGCACCCCTTTGCCTGGTGCCAAGGCCCAGCTGGGGCCTTGTAATATAGTATAGAATTATATAGTATAGAATAGTATAGACTGTAATATAGTATAGAATAATAAAGTATAATAAAGTAATTAATTAGCCTTCTGATTGGATGGAGTCAGATGCATCATTCTCTCCCCTTCATCGGGGTCCCTGCAAATTCTATGAGGGATCACTCCCCAAAACCCCTCCTGGGGACAGGCACAGCCACCTCAAGGCTGTTATGAATTTTGGTGGGCAGAGGGGCACAGAGGAGCAGTAAATCATCCCAACAAAAGGGACAGGCAGTGGGGAGCAGGCTCCAGCCTCTACCAAGCACCGTTGTAAAGAACTTAAATTATGAACATGTGCCATAGTTAAAGCAGGATCTGCAAACCAGGAGCTAATTGTCCCCCAGGAGCCCAGCAGGCCGTGCTCACTGCTCCTTTGTCCAGGGGAATCCCAGTGCCCCAGTTCAGCTGTGGGACTGGGCAGCCCATAGCTGTGGCTGCAGAGCCAGTGGGGACAGCAGTGCCCCAGCTCGGGGACATTGGAGCCTCCTTGGGCAGGCACAGGGAGTGTGAGCAGGGCTCTCCATCCCAGAGACCAGCCCAAGACCTGACTCCTTCTGGGGAAGAGAGAGAGGGGCACAAGAAACCAGGTGTTAGTGAGAGCAGAGGACCCAGCAAGCCAAAAAGGATCTTTCTGTCCCCAGGCTCATTCCTGGAGCACCCAGAGCTGATGTCCCCGAGTGGCTCCTGCCTTTAGCTCTGCAGCTGGGGCAGGGAGAGCTGGAGCCTTGAGCACAGACAGGGGCACTGGCACAGGGCCCCAGCTGGAGCCAGCCCAGGCTCAGGGACTGCTGGGGGCAGCAGGACCCCCTCCCCAGCTGTGGGATGGAGACCCAGACCTCTGCCCCACCTGGCCTCTCCTCCCTCCTGAGGGTAAACTCAGAGCAGAACTGCCATTAGCCATTATTCAGTCAGCACTGTCACCACCCCTCCCACACTAACTCGGAGTAATCTGTTGCTGATTTGTCGTGGATTTGTACCGGAAAGGATTTCCCCAGAACCCCCGGCTTTCCACAGGCTCCTTTATTAGTTCTGGATGCAGCCCTGGTGGGAGGGTGAGCCAGGAGTGCCAGGACCACTGCTGAACCCTGCAGCCTCACCTGGGGAGCTGAAACCCACCCTCAGCTGGAGCTCCTGGGGGAAGTGTGGGCTCCCAGGGTGGGTTCTTGCCAGGAGAGATGGTTCTCCTGAGACAAACCAGTGTTTGCTGCTCAGCTGGACACCAAACCCAGCTCTGAGCTGGAAATTCTGGGCAAACTTAGCAAAAATGAGTTTATTTGGTGACTCCACCCACGTGCTGTTGGAGATGCCCTTTTCTCCCAGCAAAGCCTTCATCCTGCTCCTCTGCACTGAATTCCAGGGCAGCCACTGCTTCCCACCTTGCTTCCCTCTAACCCATTCCTTTCTTCCTCCTCCAGAGCACCCGTGGGGCAGCACCCTCATTCCCAGGCTGGATTTGGAGCACCCAGGCACCCTCATTCCCAGGCTGGATTTGGAGCACCCAGGCACCCTCATTCCCAGGCTGGATTTGGAGCACCCAGGCACCCTCATTCCCAGGCACCCTCATTCCCAGGCTGGATTTGGAGCCCCCAGGCACCCTCATTCCCAGGCACCCTCATTCCCAGGCTGGATTTAGAGCACCCAGGCACCCTCATTCCCAGGCACCCAGGCACCCTCATTCCCAGGCTGGATTTGGAGCACCCAGGCACCCTCATTCCCAGGCTGGATTTGGAGCACCCAGGCACCCTCATTCCCAGGCACCCTCATTCCCAGGCTGGATTTGGAGCACCCAGGCACCCTCATTCCCAGGCACCCTCATTCCCAGGCTGGATTTAGAGCACCCAGGCACCCTCATTCCCAGGCACCCAGGCACCCTCATTCCCAGGCTGGATTTGGAGCCGTGTCACCCACTCCAGCCTGTGCAGGGAAGGGAAGGAGCAGGGAGCAGCACTGAGCACTCAGTTCTGGGCTCTCCCCTCCCTGCTCCCTCCATCCCCTTCCCCAGGGATTAGTCTCTGTTTAGCCAACTCTTCCTCGCCCATTATCCCCAGCCAGGACCATCCTGCCCCGGGGGGATGGAGCTGGAGCAAACACCAGCCCTGCCCATTGACACCAGGAGAATTCTGGGGTTTGCCAAGGCGGTGCCTTCCCCCTCCCCTTGATGGATTTTCCTACTCGCAGAGATTTGTCTGCAGAGCACAACTTCTGTGCACCTTGAGAAAGTCAGCTCAGCCCCAGACAGCTGCAGGATTAATGTCCCGAAGTGGGGAGCGAGGAGGGAGAGCGTGTGAGTGAGGAAGAAAGTCTGCTCCAAACCACATCAGTAAAATGAGAAAGCCAAAGATTGCGCCATAAATAAGGACCAGTTGACACTTCTTAAATTCATAGCTTTAGCACACAGCAAAGTGTCTCCTTTTTATCAGGAATTTGTTGACAAGGGTTGCAAAAAGATCTACAAATAATACTGAGTGGGGCTATGAAAATGTATTTGTGGAACATTTCAGTATCAGGGATCACCATTATATCGGAAGAATTCATCTTCCTGGAACATTTTATTAGTATCTAGATTTTATAGCTGCTCCCTTTTAATTTTTTTAAAATTTATTATTTTTTTCATTCCTCCAGCAAATATAGCATTGGCTGAGAAGAGGGGGGACCAGCATCCCACACCTCTCCATGCTCTCCATGATTTATTCCCTGCATTTCCAGCACAGCAGTGGCCATTAGGGGTTCAGCTCCCCAAGTTCTGTTCTTGGGGCTGCTTTTCCCCACGGGTTTGCTGTGTGACCTTGGGCTCAGCATCCCCTCAGTCCTGCTCAGAGCACCAGAGCCAGCCTGGGGACCAGGGATTGTCTCCACATTTCTCTTCACAGAGAAAAGCAAGGCACAATTCTTCCCAAGAATATTTTTGGGTTTCACATTCTCTGAACCTCAGAGCAAGGAAAAATAATTCTTATTATTTTCTGTGCCTATTTGTGCCAAAGTAGAATGCAATGTGGAGAGTGTTGCCCAAAGTGATGGTGCTTTGTTCCCTTGGCCTGTCAGGGCCAGGTGTGTGTGTCTCAGGACTGTCAGGACAGTCACGAGATTCTGGGCAGTGTGAGCAGTTGAGTGCTTGGCAGGTTCAGTTCAGATGTAATGTAATATAGAGTAACACAGTACAGAATAATATAGTGTAATTAAGTAATTAATTAGCCTTCTGATTGGATGGAGTCAGATGCATCATTCTCTCCCCTTTGTAGGGGGTCCCCTTGAATTCTAAGGGAGAATAAGGGAATAAGGGATAAGGGAATGAGGGAATAAGGGAATAAGGGAATAAGAGAATAAGAGAATAAGAGAATAAGGGAATGAGGGAATGAGGGAATAAGGAATAAGGGAATAAGGGATCACTCCCCTCTTGGGGACAGGCACAGTCACATCAAGGCTGCACTCTTAGAGATGGGAGTGTCCCAATCCCATCCAGGGGCTGGAAAGGCGCTGCCCCCCAAGCCCTGCACCCCTTTGCCTGCTGCCAAAGCCTGCTGGGGCCTTGTAATATAGTATTGAATAATATAGTGTAATTAAGTAATTAATTAGCCTTCTGATTGGATGGAGTCAGATGCATCATTCTCTCCCCTTTGCTGGGGGTCCCCCCAAATTCTAAGGGAAAATAAGGGAATAAGCAAATAAGGGATCACTCCCCAAACCCCTCCTGGGGACAGGCACACCTCAAGGCTGCACTCTTAGAGATGGGAGCATCCCACTCCCATCCAGGGGCTGGAAAGGAGCTGCCCCCCAAGCCCTGCACCCCTTTGCCTGGTGCCAAGGCCCAGCTGGGGCCTTGTAATATAGTATTGAATAATATAGTGTAATTAAGTAATTAATTAGCCTTCTGATAAGATGGAGTCAGATGCATCATTCTCTCCCCTTTTTTGGGGGTCCCCCCAAATTCTAAGGGAGAATAAGGGAATGAGGGAATAAGGGAATGAGGGAATAAGGGAATGAGGGATCCCTCCCCTCCTGGGGACAGGCACACCTCAAGGCTGCACTCTTAGAGATGGGAGCATCCCACTCCCATCCAGGGGCTGGAAAGGCGCTGCCCCCCAAGCCCTGCACCCCTTTGCCTGGTGCCAAGCCCTGCTGGGCTCCCCCTGTTCCCTTTGTGGCCACCCCGGGCTCTCCCCCCTCCCCTCCCCTCCCCAGCCGTGCTGCAGCTCCCGCCTGCCCGGCAGAAGGGGCCATAAATCCGCAGCAGTGGCGTTACAGACAGTCATAAATAAGGCCCCGCTCGGCGGAGCCGGCACTTTCCATTAGGGCTGTCTGGATGGGGCTGTTGATAGCCCCGGTCTGCGCGGGCCCGGCTGGGAAATTCATCCCAGCGCTCTCCTCGCGCCGTAAATCAGCCCAGCGGGGAGGCAGCTGGCAGATCAGGCCTTAAAAACACTCTGGGGTGAGCAGGCAGCTCCTCTGGGGTGGGCACGGGGAGAAGGGCACCTCTGCTCTTGGGTGACACCTCTGCTGTTGGGTGGCACCTCTGCTGTTGGGTGACACCTCTGTCCTTCAGTGGCACCTCTGCTCTTGAGTGGCACCTCTGCTCTTGGGTGGTACCTCTGCTCTTGAGTGGCACCTCTGCTCTTGGGTGGCACCTCTGCTATTGAGTGGCACCTCTCCACTTGAGTGGCACCTCTGCTCTTGAGTGGCACCTCTGTCCTTCAGTGGTACCTCTGCTCTTGGGTGGTACCTCTGCTCTTGGGTGACACCTCTGTTCTTGAGTGGCACCTCTGCTGTTGAGTGGCACCTCTGCTGTTGGGTGGCACCTCTGCTCTTGGGTGGCACCTCTGCTCTTGAGTGGCACCTTGCTCTTGGGTGGCACCTCCGCTGTTGGGTGGCACCTCTGCTGTTGGGTGGCACCTCTGCTGTTGGGTGGCACCTCTGCTGTTGGGTGGCACCTCTGCTCTTGAGTGGCACCTCTGCTGTTGGGTGGCACCTCTGCTCTTGGGTGGCACCTCTGCTCTTGAGTGGCACCTCTGCTCTTGGGTGGCACCTCTGCTGTTGGGTGGCACCTCTGCTGTTGGGTGGCACCTCTGCTCTTGAGTGGCACCTCTGCTGTTGGGTGGCACCTCTGCTCTTGAGTGGCACCTGTGCTCTTGAGTGGCACCTCTGCTCTTGGGTGACACCTCTGCTCTTGGGTGGCACCTCTGCTGTTGGGTGGCACCTCTGCTCTTGTGTGGCACCTCTGCTCTTGAGTGGCACCTCTGCTCTTGAGTGGCACCTCTGCTGTTGGGTGGCACCTCTGCTGTTGGGTGACACCTCTGCTGTTGGGTGACACCTCTGCTGTTGGGTGGCACCTCTGCTCTTGAGTGGCACCTCTGCTGTTGGGTGGCACCTCTGCTCTTGAGTGGCACCTCTGCTGTTGGGTGGCACCTCTGCTGTTGGGTGTGCAGAGCCCATGCCAAGCTCTCCTCGTGCTGCCCCAGGAGCAGGAGGAAAAGGAATTCTCTGGGTTTCCAAACCAACACCAGCAGCTCAGAAGTGGGAATTATCCCCCTGAGGAATAAAAGCTGGACTGCACCTCCCCAGGGGATGTCACTCCTGCACCAAACCTCTAGGAGCAGCCACACTGATGGGGAAACTGAGGAGCACCAGCTTTGCTCTCTAAGGGACCTGGACAGAGGCAGGTGCACTGGGCACCATCCACCTCCAGCTCCTGCTCTGCTTTCACCTCATTTCCACTGCAAGCCATGAAAAATGTCCCCTCTGTCCCCTGCTGGGGGCTGTGACTGCCAGCCCAGAGCGCCAAGAAAGGGTTAACCCTGAGCCAACAGAGCCACGAGGCTGTGGAGCAAAGAGCAGTTCCAGGAATTCTGCAGTTCCTAGCTACAGGCCTGTCTGGGAGAATCTGCCACAGTGAACTCTTGGGAACACATTAAATTAAGTGTCCTAAATTCGCCTAACTATGCATTTAATTTGGCAGTAATAGGACACTCTCTGTGCAGTAGCAGAGTTCTGTGCAATGGAAGAGGAGCTGCATATTAATATTTTGATTATTAAGGACATGTGTATTGGAGGCTTGATAACTATGTAATATATTATTGCTTAATTGCTCAGACTCTTAAGTATGTTTTCATAATTAGCTGCTATTTAGTTAACGTAAATATTCAGCTTATTAAATATAGAAATGCATTTCTGCTGGAGCAGTTATTTGCATGAGAAGAAACCACACGGGCTGGTGCCTGCCCTGGGAAGGGTGGGAGGGCAGGGATCCTCCCTGGGGACTCTCTGGTGGCCCTGAGGCCACTGAAACTGTGAGCACAAAAAGGCTTTTCTGCCCCAGAGCTCATCCCAGGCACTCCAAACTTCCCACTCATTGTTGGAGGTGATGGGAGCCCGAGTCCAAGCCATGGCTTTGTCTGGTTCCTCTCAAGCAGAGCTAATCTCCTCACCTGGGCCAGGCAGCTGATGTGCTTCCTCCTCCCTTAATTTGCTCATAAATCTGCCCAGCCAGGAGGCTCCTGAATGAGGCTTTTGCTCTTCTTTCTGCTTGGAGCACCCATAAAAACCACACGGAAATGGGAGGCAGAAATGCACATTTCACAGCCTGCCTGAGCTGGGCCCGCAGCTCAGGAGTGTTGGGGTTCGTCTGTGAGAGGCACCTGGTCCCTGCAGCATCCCCCCAGCACCTCCTGATCCCCCCCAGCACCTCCTGATCTCCTCCAGCATGTTCTGATCTCCCCCAGCATCTCCTGCTCCCCCTCCATCACCTCCTGATCCTCCCCCGCACCTCCTGATCCCCTTCCAGCACCTCCTGTTTGCCTCTCAGCCCCTTCTGATACCCCCAGCACCTCCTGATCCCCCCCCCCAGCACCTCCTGATCCCCCTCCATCACCTCCTGATCCCCTTCCAGCACCTCCTGATCCCCCTCCATCACCTCCTGATCCCCTTCCAGCACCCCCTGATCCCCCCTAGCACCCCCTGTTTCCCCCAGCACTTCCTGATCCCTTTCCAGCACCTCCTGATCCCCCCCAGCACCTCCTGTTTGCCCTCCATCACCCCCTGATCCCCTCCAGCACCTCCTGATCCCCTTCCAGCACCCCCTGATCCCCCCCAGCACCCCCTGATCCCCCCCAGCACCCCCTGATCCCCCCCAGCACCCCCTGTTTCCCCCAGCACTTCCTGATCCCTTTCCAGTACCTCCTGATCCCCCCCAGCACCTCCTGTTTGCCCTCCATCACCTCCTTCTCCCCCTCCATCACCTCCTTTTCCCCCTCCATCACCTCCTTCTCCCCCTCCATCACCTCCTTCTCCCCCTCCATCACCTCCTTTTCCCCCTCCATCACCTCCTTCTCCCCCTCCATCACCTCCTTCTCCCCCTCCATCACCTCCTGATCCCCTCCCAGCATCTCCTGATCCCCCCCAGAACCCCCTGATCCCTCCATCACCTTCTGATCCCCCCCAGCACCTCCTGATCCCCTCCAGCACCCCCTGATCCCCCCAGCACCCCCTGATCCCCCCTAGCACCCCCTGTTTCCCCCAGCACTTCCTGATCCCTTTCCAGTACCTCCTGATCCCCCCCATCACCTCCTTCTCCCCCTCCATCACCTCCTGATCCCCCTCCAGCACCTCCTGATCCCCTCCCAGCATCTCCTGATCCCCCCCAGAACCCCCTGATCCCTCCATCACCTTCTGATCCCCCCCAGCACCCCCTGATCCTCCCAGCACCTCCTGATCCCCCCCAGCACCTCCTGACCCCCCCAACACTTCCTGATCCCCTTCCAGCACCTCCTGATCCCCCCATCACCTCCTGATCCCCCTCCATCACCTCCTGATCCCCCTCCATCACCTCCTGATCCCCCCCAGCACTTCCTGATCCCCTTCCAGCATCTCCTGATCCCCTCCATCACCTCCTGATCCCCTCCATCACCTCCAGCCCCCCCCAGCACCTCCTGATCCCCCCCAGCACCTCCAGCCCCCCCAGCACCCACCTTGTGGCACCGAGTGCCACCCCCAGGGATGGGGACCCCAAACCACCCCAGGCAGCCTCTGCAAAGCCTGGCCACCCTTCCTAGGAAGAAATTCTTCCCGATGAAGGAATCTGAAGCAGTCCAAAGGGCTTTGAGCTGGTTTTTCACGGGTTTTGTGCAGGTTTCTTGCTTTGGCTCCTACATGCAACCCTTGGTTCTGTTTATTGTCCCGCTGCCCAGCAGGGAGGAAGGTGAACGGGTGAATAACTTCGTGTTTATTTGACTTTTTTTTCAAAGAGCTTTAGCAAACACAGGATGAACAGGGAAAGAAAAAGCCCCCGGTGCCAGCATGTATAATTCCTCCAGGAGCAAGCCTCGGAGGAGCACAAAATCTGCAGATTTCCAAAGTGGAACCAATATTTGCACATCGCAGCGAGTGATTCCCCGCAGAACAATGGGCACGGCAGCGACAATCCGTGCGGAGGGCCCTGCCTGCTGCCACACCAACAGGGAGAGGAGGAGCTTTATCCACCTGGAGAGCTGCTGTGAGCACGGGGTTACAAATGCGCTCAGAAAATGCTGACCCAGGGCTGCTCCTGCACCTCCTGCGCCGGATTGGCACATGATTTGCAGCACTGCGGGAGTTCTATAGCTGACCTCATTAGCAGTGCATTTCCTGGCTTGTTAGCATCATATTTGTATAATTTACGGCACCTTCGTTTTTATGGAATGTGTTCATTGTAGAGTGTAATGGCAGCAATATATTTAACCTCTCCTATTTAGGAATGCTGTTGCTGAAGGCAGCCTGGAGATATAAAAGGGATTTTTTTTTCATCCCTTCTTTCTCTCCTGCGTGTTTCTTTTTATTTTAATTTTTTTTTTCCCCAGCCGGTTGCTACATACCCAAATATCCATGTGACTGCAAAGTGTTCATAAAAGGCAACGTGAAGCCTTGCTCAGGAAACCGCAGCTTTTCAGGAGCATTCCCAAGGTCAAGCCCCTAAATCAGCGCGGTGTCATCTTTCCAAAGCCATTACTCAGCTGCTGGGAGAGGAAGGAGAATTGCAGCAGCAGAAAGAGAGGACAGCTCTGCCCAGAGGGCAGCAGGAGGAGGGACGGGCC
The DNA here is from genome assembly GCF_027477595.1 of Haemorhous mexicanus. NCBI lineage: Eukaryota > Metazoa > Chordata > Aves > Passeriformes > Fringillidae > Haemorhous > Haemorhous mexicanus. The sequence goes on along the minus strand of NC_082370.1, from coordinate 2,563,920 downwards.
CAGGGTCACTCCTGGCTTGGCTCTGGGGGACAAAGTGTCCTGGATTCCTGCTGGGGATGCTCCTTCAGACACCTGCTGTGGTGTCAGAACCTCCAGCAGAGCCCCTGGGCTGGGCAGGGGCTGCTCACCTGGCTGGGCTGGGCAGGGGCTGCTCACCTGGCTGAGATGGGCAGGGGCTGCTCACCTGGCTGGGATGGGGCTGCTCACCTGGCTGAGATGAGCAGGGGCTGCTCACCTGGCTGGGCTGGGCAGGGGATGCTCACCTGGCTGGGCTGGGCAGGGGCTGCTCACCTGGCTGAGATGGGCAGGGGCTGCTCACCTGGCTGGGATGGGGCTGCTCACCTGGCTGAGATGAGCAGGGGCTGCTCACCTGGCTGGGCTGGGCAGGGGCTGCTCACCTGGCTGGGCTGGGCAGGGGCTGCTCACCTGGCTGGGATGGGGCTGCTCACCTGGCTGAGATGAGCAGGGGCTGCTCACCTGGCTGGGCTGGGCAGGGGCTGCTCACCTGGCTGGGCTGGGCAGGGGCTGCTCACCTGGCTGAGATGGGCAGGGGCTGCTCACCTGGCAAAGTTTGGGAGCTGGGCTGCTCACCTGGCAAGGTTTGAGAACTGGGATGCTCACCTGGCTGAGATGGGCAGGGGCTGCTCACCTGGCAAAGTTTGGGAGCTGGACTGCTCACCTGGCAAGGTCTGGGAGCTGGGCTGCTCACCTGCCTGGGCTAAGCAGGGGCTGCTCACCTGGCTGAGATGGGCAGGGGCTGCTCACCTGGCAAGGTCTGGGAGCTGGGCTGCCACCACTGGTCCCCTCCAGCAGCTGTCCCTGGGACAGCAGTGTCACACCTGTGCCTCCCAGCGCCCCCGAGCCTGGCAGGGCCATCCTGGTGTGCCACAGCTGGCAGCATTCTTAGCACAGAGCCTTCAGGAGCAGGGTCCTGTTTCTGTTCCAGGCATCATCGCTGCTTTCTTTGTGCTCTGGCAAATTAGAGCATCGATTTTGGGCGTGCAGGAGAGGAGAAGGTGACCTGCAGACACCCCCGGGTGGCTCTGAGTTAAGCAGGACCTTGCCCAGCTCCATTCCAGAGCCACAGCCCAGGAAATTGGGAGCCAGCTGTGCCCGTGCTGCTGTCCAGCTGCAGGCACGGGGGGGGTGCTGCTGCTGCCTGCACATCCAGAGGTGATCACTGTCCCAGCAGCTGCAGTTTGGAGCTGGGGGGGCTCTGGGGGTGCCTGTCCTGACAGGAGCCCTCGGTTATTGCAGCCTTGTGATGGTTTTGATGAGGGCAGGGAATGATGTATTTGATTTTATGGCTATTAGAAGGGTAATGAATGACTTTATTGTATTATATGATTTGATATGTTTAAAATTGAATTTGTTGAGTACATAACTTTTATACTGCACTGAAACTGATGACTGTCACCTGACAGTCCTGACACACACACACACACACTCTGGGCCTGACAGGCCAAGGAAATAAACCACCATCACCTTGGGTAAATCATCTCCATATTGCATTCTACTTTTGTACAAACACAGGCACAGCAAATGATAAGGGTGGTGTTTCCTTTCTCTGATGTTCAGAGAAGGTGAAACCCAGAAATATTTTTGGGGAGAATTGTGCCTTGCTTTTCTCTGTGAAGAGAGAAGCCCTCCTGGGGGCCACCAAACCTCCTAGGGGCCACCAAACCCTGCCAGAGCCACCAAACCCTCCTAGGGAGCTCCTCATCCTGCCAGGGACAGCAAAACCTCCTGGGGGCCACCAAACCCTCCTGGGGGCTACCAAACAGTCCTGGGGGCTACCAAACCCTCCTGGGGGCTCCCAAACAATCCTGGGGACTACCAAACCCTCCTGGAGGCCACCAAACCTCCTGAGGGCCACCAAACTCTGCCGGGGCCACCAAACTCTTCCAGGGCCACCAAACCCTGCTGGGGGCTACCAAACAATCCTGGGGGCCACCAAACCCTCCTAGGGAGCTCCTAAATCCTGCCAGGGACAGCAAACCCTCCTGGGGGCCACCAAACCCTCCTAGGGAGCTCCTAAATCCTGCCAGGGCCACCAAACCCTCCTGGGGGCTCCCAAAGCCCGGGAGTGGCCGGGATGCCCTCGGGGCAGCGGGCAATGCCAGGCTCTGTCAGGCTGGCCCATCTCAGCACCACGCTGGCAGCACTTGAAAGGAAAGGCCTCTGACTAAGCCTGCTCTGGGTTAAACCCAGCTTAGAGCTCAGGGCTGGCACTGCCTGCACATCCCAGCCTCAGAAATGGGCAGAAAGTGGCTTTGCCCAGGGCTGCTCCAGGGTGGGGCCTCTGGGGGATGGGCACAGGCATCCCCTGCTCCTCCCAAAGCACCTGAGCCACCAGGAGACACCAGCCTGACCCACTCCTGCCACTCCTCTGCCGGGCTTGGGTCATTTCTGGAGGCTCTGGGAAGAGGCTGGAGGAGCACATGGGAGAACATGCCATCAGCTGTCCCGCTGTGTCCCACAGCACCTCTGCGTGGGGGAAGTGGGCTGAGAACACACAAACTCATGCCAGGCTGTGCCTGAGGGAACCATGGCACTGTGGAGGAATCCAGAGCAGCTCAGCAGAGCTAAAAGTCCCCAGAGTCCTCTCTCCTCCCTGCTCCTTGTTTTTTATGAATTCCTCTGCAGCCCTTGGGGCTGTGTTTCCAAATAAGCATCATTCCAATATTATGGGATAATTGCTGACCAGATGGGCTCCCCTGATCTGCCCGAGCCTCGGCGCTGCAGTCCTCAGCTCCAGCTCCAAGTCTCCACGCTAAACTGCTGCTCTGAAGGGGATGAAGTGAGAATTAAGCAGCTTTTCCTCAGGAGACAGAGCCCTCCAGGCCGGGGAAGGCGTTTGTTCCTCTGCTGCAGGAGCCATTTGCAAGGTTAAGAAGGGCCTGGGGCTCTCGCCGCGGCCGAGCGCGTCCTCCATCTGCTCCTGCAGGGCTGCCAGGAGCTGCTCACGGCCTCCTCCTCCTCCTCCTCCTGGCTCCTCCCTTCCCTGAACTCACAGACCCGCTCCTGGCACAGCCAGGGCTGAGTTCTGGGATGGGACAGTGGCTCTGGGTCAGCGCGGGCACAGCCAGGGCTGGAAATGGCACAGGCTGCTGTGGGACAGCTGATATGGCACACTGCTGTGGGACACACTGCTGTGGGACAGCGCTGTGGGACAGCTGATATGGGACACTGCCATGGGACACACTGCTGTGGGACACTGCCATGGGACACACTGCTGTGGGACACTGCCATGGGACACTGCCATGGGACACTGCTGTGGGACACACTGCTGTGGGACACACTGCTGTGGGACAGCGCTGTGGGACACTGCCATGGGACACTGCTGTGGGACAGCGCTGTGGGACAGCTGATATGGCACACTGCCATGGGACACTGCTGTGAGACACTGCCATGGGACACTGCCATGGGACACTGCTGTGAGACACTGCCATGGGACACTGCCATGGGACACTGCTGTGGGACAGCTGATATGGGACACTGCCATGGGACACACTGCTGTGGGACACTGGCATGGGACAGTGCTATGGGACACTGCTGTGGGACAGCGCTGTGGGACAGCTGATATGGGACAGTGCTATGGGACACTGCCATGGGACACACTGCTGTGGGACAGTGCTGTGGGACACACTGCCATGGGACACTGCCATGGGACACTGCCATGGGACACTGCTGTGGGACAGCGCTGTGGGACACTGCTGTGGGACACACTGCTGTGGGACACTGCCATGAGACAGCTGATATGGGACAGTGCTATGGGACAGCTGATATGGAACACACTGCTGTGGGATACTGCCATGGGACACTCTGCTATGGCACACTCTGCTGTGGCACACTGCTATGGCACACTGCTATGGCACACTCCACTGCTATGGCACACTGCTATGGCACACTGCTATGGCACACTCCACTGCTATGGCACACTCTGCTATGGCACACTGCTATGGCACACTGCTATGCACACTGCTATGGCACACTGCTGTGGCACACTGCTGTGGCACACTGCTATGGCACACTGCTATGGCACACTCTGCTGTGGCACACTGCTATGGCACACTGCTATGCACACTGCTATGGCACACTCTGCTGTGGCACACTGCTATGGCACACTGCTATGCACACTGCTATGGCACACTCTGCTGTGGCACACTGCTATGGCACACTGCTATGGCACACTGCTATGGCACACACTGCTATGGCACACTCTGCTGTGGCACACTGCTATGGCACACTGCTATGCACACTGCTATGGCACACTCTGCTGTGGCACACTGCTATGGCACACTGCTATGGCACACTGCTATGGCACACTCTGCTATGGCACACTGCTGTGGCACACTGCTATGGCACACTCTGCTGTGGCACACACTGCTGTGGCACACTCTGCTGTGGCACACACTGCTGTGGCACACACTGCTGTGGCACACACTGCTATGGCACACTGCTGTGGCACACTGCTGTGGCACACTGCTGTGGCACACACTGCTGTGGCACACACTGCTATGGCACACTGCTATGGCACACTCTGCTGTGGCACACTCTGCTGTGGCACACACTGCTGTGGCACACACTGCTGTGGCACACTCTGCTGTGGCACACACTGCTGTGGCACACACTGCTATGGCACACTCTGCTGTGGCACACTCTGCTGTGGCACACTGCTGTGGCACACTCTGCTGTGGCACACTCTGCTGTGGCACATGCCATCCCAGGATGGCCTCGGACAGAGCCGAAGGGCTGGGGTGGTGTGGGGTCTTCCATGGCTGTGTCCTGGCTGCATTCCCTTCTGCTTTTCTCCATCGGGATTCCCAAATCCAGCATCCCACCCTGGGGGGGAGGGCAGCCCTGGGAGCCAGGCCTGGGGACCGAGTGCTGCAGCCAGCAGAGCCTCCTGCCTGCACCCCTGCAGCTTCCTCCTGCCTGCACCCCTGCAGCTTCCTCCTGCCTGCACCCCTGCAGCTTCCTCCTGCCTGCACCCCTGCAGTTCTCCTCCTGCCTGCACCCCTGCAGTTTGCCCCTGTTTGCACCCCTGCAGCTTCCTCCTGCCTGCACCCCTGCAGTTTCCTCCTGCCTGCACCCCTGCAGTTCTCCTCCTGCCTGCCCCCTGCAGTTTGCCCCTGCCTCCACCCCTGCAGTTTGCCCCTGCCTGCACCCCTGCAGTTTGCCCCTGTCTGCACCCCTGCAGTTTCCCCCTGCCTTACACCAAGATTTGGATCCCTTACAGCCTGGCTTAACTCGAGCCTGGCTCATTAAAAGGCTCTGAACCCACTCCCTGTCTCAACATGCCATTTCCATGCTGCTCAGGGCACCCGTGGTACCTCACAGTGATGAATTCCATGGCTTAGCCAACAGCTGCATGAAAATCCATCTTTTTGTGATGCTTTTCAGCCTGTTTGCACCTGACACACTCTTGTGCTGTGACAGCAGTTCCACATTACTCCCTTCTCCCTCCATTTAGATGTGCTCGGCTTGCTTTCCTCTCTCCCTTAAGCCCGTCCTAATTCCATTCAGGATCAAGCTGAGGAGCTGGGAGGATCAAAACGGAGTTTCTGCTGACAGAGGGGAAATTCAGCTTTGGCTGCTCCCACGGATGCTCCCAGGCTCTCCTCTGGAGAACCTACAAGGCTTCTGTGGCCTTTTGGGGGCACTTTGGGCTGGGCTCACAGGAGGAGAGCTCAGCCTTCCTTCCCTGTCCAGCTGGGGCAGGGCTGTGTCCTCCAGTCCCTGGGCCTGCAGCTGGCTCTGTCCCTCTGGCCAGGTGACCACTCTGGGGCTGATTCCAGTGAGGAGGGCAGGGTGGAGGTGGCATTTCCCATGGGCACCAAGAGTCCCACCCCTGCCACTGCTGCTGGCGGGGTCCTGGCCCCGTGGGGACTGCACAGGCACTGAGCAGAGACAGACAGACAGACAGACCCCCCCAGATGGGGCTGGGCACCCCATCAGCTCCTGCCTGGGGCCACCACCCTTCTCCAGCAGCCCAGAGAGCCGTGGAGAGCACATGAGGGAGCACTGATGGGGCTGTGCGTGGCAGCAGGCAGTGCCAGCGCCCCGGTGCCACCACCCTGTGTCCCCGAGGGTCCCGGCACGGGGATCCCAGCAGGGCAGGGGTGGGGATGGGCTGGCACCAGGGGAATGCTGCCCTGGGCTGGCACAGGCTCTGCAGCAGCCCCGGGAGTGCCTGGCAGCCCCGGTAATGTCTCCACGGCTTCTTGTTAGCTGCACTCTAAGCAGGAAAGTGACTGGCCCTGACAATATAATTTACATTGCTGTATAAAACTATCTGTGGAAGCCAAGCTAATTTGTGCCAGATTAGGCTATTTGTCTCAGCCACTGTCTAACGGCACAATCTATCAGAGGGCTGTTTTCAAATATCGCTTTTCAAGCGTGCCCTTGAGAGGCGGGAATTGATTGGGATCTTAGAAAGCAAAATTACAGCAATAACTTAAAAGAAACAATAATTACTGAATCATACCAGTGTCAGCACTCTGCAAAACACGAAATAGCCATCAAACCCCAATCCAATATATTCTGAAGCAAATTTATTGAATGGAAAAAGCAGTTGAGTGAGGCTTTTTTCTGCCGGTTCCCCTCGCCCCCTCTCTCTCCCTGTACATATGGTTATCTCCAAACCGCAAGTGAATGAGTCGATAATTCTTGTCATTGACTGCTCCATTTTCAGAGAGTCAAGAAAAGATCCATTAGCTACCTCCCGACTCGGTGTCTTTCCCCTTCCCCTCCAGTCATTTGCCAGTCTGTGCTCCTCAGGCAAACAAACATATATAACTAATCATCTGTTAAAACACCGAGGCCCCTAATAAATCTCTGCAGCTGAAATACTTTAATGGGTAATTAATTGATCCTGTTCCAGAGGAGTAATAAGATAATAAATTAGACAATATTTCACTCAGTTGTGTCAGTGTACTGCTAATGGTGCTGGAGGGCTAAGCCGAAGGATAATAAATTAGCCAGAAATTAACTGCTAAGAGCTTTCTGCAGAGAAATGGGCTGACAGCAGGGGCTGTGATTCAGGGCCCTGCTGCCACCGCCAGCTCAGTTATTTATTTTTTGGTGCTGCAAACACTCCCTCTGGCTGGAGCTGGCCGGGGGTGGTGGCAGAGGGGACAGAGAGTGGCACAGGACCCCCAGCTCTGGGCACAGCTTCCCAGGACTGGCGAGAGGAGGATTTATGGCAACCTGGCTGTGCTGCATGTAGGTAAATTACTTTTGTGCTGACTATAAAGACTGTCTCGGAGGCAAGTTATTACCCATCCAGCAAACAAAAAGGAAATATTTCCTAGTGCATCTGTCATATTTCACGGGAGGGTTTGGCAGAGATATCAGGGAAGATGACACCGGGGACTGATGGAGCGTGGTGCAGAGCAGCACAGCCCCCCTGGAGGCTGGGCCTTCCTTCAGCTCCCTCCAGGAGAACTTTTGGGGCTTTTAAAGCCTGGCCCACGCCCACGTTGTGTTTGCAGCCATGATTTTGGTCACACCAGACACAGCCAGGCTGGAGCCAGAGGGAGGTGAGGGGCAAAGGTGGGCCTGGGCAGCCAAAGGTGTCCTGCATTGCCTTAGACCCTGGACTGGCAGGTTGGGCCATCCCAGGGAGACCAAAGGTGGCTCTAGAAAGCCAGAAACCTTCCTGGCATCTCAGAAGCCATGGATTTATTTCCTAATGACAGCTAAGTGGATGAGATAACAATGAGCAGTCTGTGGTGGAGAAATTCAGGCGGCTTTGATCAGGGGCTTGGGTGTGCCCATCCACAAGGCACCTCCCCACAAAGCATCATCAGCCTCCCCTGGCTTCAAACGGGACCCTCATGACCTCCCCAGCCCCAAAAACCTGGGCTGGGGCTGCAGCAGGAGCAAAGCCTGGCTCCAGGGAACTGCAAGGGGACAGAAGTGACATTCCAGAGGCACTGGGGGAGACGTGGGGGAGATGGGGACATTCCAGATGTGGGGGAGACACGGGAGATATGGGCTCCAGGGAACTGCAAGGGGACAGAAGTGACATTCCAGAGGCACCGGGGGAGACGTGGGGGAGATGGGGACATTCCAGATGTGGGGGAGACCTGGGAGATGTGGGCTCCAGGGAACTGCAAGGGGACAGAAGTGACATTCCAGAGGCACCGGGGGAGATGTGGGGGAGATGGGGACATTCCAGATGTGGGGGAGACACGGGAGATGTGGGCTCCAGGGAACTGCAAGGGGACAGAAGTGACATTCCAGAGGCACTGGGGGAGACGTGGGGGAGATGGGGACATTCCAGATGTGGGGGAGACACGGGAGATGTGAGCTCCAGGGAACAGCAAGGGGACAGAAGTGACATTCCAGAGGCACTGGGGGAGACGTGGGGGAGATGGGGACATTCCAGATGTGGGGGAGACACGGGAGATGTGGGCTCCAGGGAACTGCAAGGGGACAGAAGTGACATTCCAGAGGCACTGGGGGAGATGTGGGGGAGATGAGGACATTCCAGATGTGGGGGAGACACGGGAGATGTGGGCTCCAGGGAACTGCAAGGGGACAGAAGTGACATTCCAGAGGCACTGGGAGAGGCATGGGCCAGGCTGGAGAAGTGCCATGGGGAGCTCCCCAGTGCAGGGCGTGCTGCAGGTGCTCCCCAGTGTCCTGCATCCTGCAGCATCCTCATCCTGCAGCATCCCTCCTCCTGCTGCACCCCACGGGAGCGGGCAGCAGCCAGTGGCTCTGCAGAGCCACCATGGGTTTGCCCTCTCCTTGGGTTTGCCCTCTCCTGCTCGCCCCCGCTCTCCTTCCCGCTGCCTTTCCTTCCTGAGAGGAGGTGAAGAGAGTGATAATCAGCCAGGGCACCAGGAGAGCTCATGGACGAGATTAAAAGCAAATCAAAGAAGAAAAATCATGGCATGGTTTATGTCTTCCTAATTAAAACCCCGCCAGTCTCCCTTCCCTCCCCCCCTTTCCCAGCTAATGTTACACTAACGAGCTGAGTTTAGTGGCATTTATGTAGATAAAAGTCCTGATGATTGATCTCAATGGCTTGTTAAAATTAGTTTCAGTCCACCATATTGATTTAATTCCATTGCTTGAAAGTGCTAATTAATAATGATAATAAAAGTGTCTGGGCTCATTATTATCAGGAGGCAGGTTGGGAAGGGGATGAGGGGCACGGTGCTGGTGCATCGCTCACTCCGGCTGAAAACGGCCCTTGGAGAGGAGCTGTGGGCTGGGGAGGGAACTGGGGGGAGAGGGGGGCACACAGGGGCAGAGGGTTTGGCTTTGCCCTCAGCCAGGGCAGAGCTCTGCAGGGTTTCTGCAGAATGACACTGACTTTGTGATGCTGCAGGAATCAAAGGCGTCGGGGACATTTCCACTGCCAGCACCTCCACCTTGGGGACAAGAGTGCTGGGGGGCTCAGGGGAGCACCAGGAGTTTGGCACATCTCTGAGGCTCTGCCCCTGGTCCTGCAGGACCCCCCGAGCCCACCCAGCAGTGCTGGCTGCTGCCACACTGTCCTGTCCTCTTTGACCTCTCCATGTGTCCTGGAACCTTCTGCACTGGGATTTTTCCCTTTCAGGCTGGCTCCCTGGCCCAAGCACAGTGGCAGGGAACAGCCCTAATGAGGCAGTTTGCTGCCTGTTTGTCCTCAGATACCTGCTGTCTCCAGCTACTGAAGCCTCTTTCCTGGGGAAATTAGTGTAATTAATATATTTATGCAATTATTCAAAGCGCTGATCACAACAACTGCAGAGGAAACTTTGAACAGTGGCAGCCACCTCTTCGTGGGGCTCAGAGCTGGGATTGTCTGATCTCTTGCTCTCTTTGCTGCCATCAGCTGTGTCCTCCTCCATCCCCATTCTCCCCTCCTGTCCCTTCCCAGCACCTTTCCTGGGCTCCCTGGCAGGGACCCCCCTCATTCCAGCAGCACCCAAAGCTGGCTGAGCTCCTGAGCCTGTGGTGAAGGTGCTGAGTGAGGTCAGGCAGGTGAGCAGAGGCACAGAGGGTCCCTGCCCCTGACCTGTCTCATTCTCCACTCGTTCCTGGCCACGTTTACACCCCAAATCCAGAACTCCAGCAGCACCAGCTCCCCCTGAGAGGAGGCTCTTCCTTCCCCTGGCAGAGATGCTGCTCCACAGGTTTCTCCCAGTCCAGTTCCCCAGTTCCCCCAGCCCCACAGGCTCTGCTGCTGCTGCTGCAGGCTCGGAGGCTCCGGGCTGATCCAGAACCCACCTGGCAAGGAGAAAGCAGGCTGGGGAAGGGCCCTTCTCTCCCCCCTCTTGGCCCCTTCTTCTCATTTCATTCCATTTTATTTTTAAAATTTCTCTCTGTCTTTCTCATCCATCATTTTCTCATTCCCTCTCTCCCATCCACGGCGAGCCGGCTAATGGAGTCTGCAGTAATTCAGTCCTCCTCGACAGGGGCTGTAATTTCAATAAATAATTACAGGACTTGATTTCATCTCCCTCTTCCCTGAAATGTGACTGCACAAACTCATCCCATGGGCCCAGGCAGTTAATGGGCTGCAGGGTGGGGCTCCAGGGTGGCTCTGGGACCCCAGGGCACAGACCCTGCTCTTCTCCAGGTCACTTCTGCAGTGCCACCCACCTGTGCCAGGTGATTTTGGGGTGTGCTTGGGGATGCTCTGGTGTCACTGTTACTTTTTTTAAAAAATCCTTTCGTCAGGATTTCTTTTGGAAAGCTGAGAAGCCTCAGAGAAAAAGGAAAACAATAATTCTCTGATTGCTTCTCCTGTGTTTTTCTGCTTTGGAATGTGGTTGGACATTGTTTACCCACAGGTGATTGTTTGATTGGTTTCTGTGAATTGTTTTAACTTAATGACCAATCACTGTCAGGCTGTGTCAAGACTCTGGAGGGAGTCAGGAGTTTTCATCATCATTCTTGTTAAGCCTTCTGTCTGTGTCCTTTCTGTATTCTTTAGTACAGTTTAGTGTAGCATATATAATATAATATAATATAATATAATATAATATAATATAATATAATATAATATAATATAATATAATATAATATAATATAATTGATACGATATGATATATGATATGCTATGATATGCTATGATATGCTATGATATGCTATGATATAATATAATATAATATAATATAATATAATATAATAAATATAATATAATATAATATAATATAATATAATATAATATAATATAATATAATATAATATAATATAATTGATACGATATGATATATGATATGCTATGATATAATATAATATAATATAATATAATATAATATAATATAATATAATATAATATAATATAATATAATATAATATAATATAATATAATATAATATAATATAATATAATATAATATAATATAATATAATATAATATAATATAATATAATATAATATAATATCCCTCTTGAGGATGAACCAGCCCCGTGGTGTGCACGAGGGGCAGTTCCCAGCCCTGCAGCTTTTTCCTCATGTAGCCCTTTGCTGTATTTTTGTCCAGGTTTAATAAACCTTTTTAAATTTTCAGTGAGCAGTTGTTTCTCCCATCCCTGTCCTTGCAGCATTCCCAGCCCTGTCCCTGCCCACCCTCCTGCCCTCCCAGGGCTCTGGGGGGGCTCCAGCGTGGATGCAGAGGGAATGGAGAGCAAAGACAAACCAAGCAAAGACAAACCAAGGCCAGACAGGGCCCAGAACTCCCCCCACCGTGGCACTGAGCCTGTCCACAGCCATTTCCAGTGCCTTTGGTCTTGGCTGAAAACAAAGTGAAGGTCCCTGAGTTCTCCTATAAATGGTAATGATAACACAATTATCATGCAAAACAAAAATTAAGTTTAATGGTGCAAAGCCAGGGTGTACTGAGGAGGTAATTCATATTAATTATGTTTGGATTAAAAGCTTATTTCTTTTGTTAGCATCTGCAAGTAGGAACTTAGCAGTAAAAAAAGCTGCATATAATTACTGCATCTTATGGAGGAGCAGTGTCGAACTTAATGGAGCATCCCCACTCTCTCTGGGCCCCCGACCAGCTGCAATATTTCACTTCTTGTGAGACACAGGAGAAATAAATGACAGCTTTAATGACAGGCACTGCCTGGGCTCCTGACGCAGCCTGAGTGGCCACCTCGGCACTCAGACCTGCAGGCTGGGCTGGGGGCACGGGGGGCATGGGGACACAGAGCAGCCCTGAGCTGGGCTGGGGACACAGCCAGGGACACAGCCAGGGACAGAGCCGGGGACAGAGCTGGGGACAGAGCTGGGGACACAACTGGGGACAGCCAGCGACACAGCTGGGGACACAGCTGGGGACAGAGCTGGGGACAGCCGGGGACAGAGCTGGGGACACAACTGGGGATACAGATAGGGACACAGCCAGGGGCACAACTGGGGACACAACTGGGGACAGCCAGCGACACAGCTGGGGACACAGCTGGGGACAGCCGGGGACAGAGCTGGGGACAGAGCTGGGGACAGAGCTGGGGACACAGCCAGGGGTACAAGTGGGGACACAGCTGGGGACACAACTGGGGACACAGCCAGGGACAGAGCTGGGGACACAGCTGGGGGCACAGCTGGGGGCACAGCCAGGGACAGAGCTGGGGACACAGCCAGGGACACAGCCAGGGGCACAGCCAGGGGCACAGCCAGGGACACAGCCAGGGGCAGAGCCAGGGACACAGCTGGGGACAAGCTGGGGACAGAGCTGGGGACACAACTGGGGACACAGCCAGGGGCACAGCCAGGGACACAGCCAGGGACACAGCCGGGGACAAGTCGGGGACACAGCTGGGGACACAGCCAGGGGCACAGCCAGGGGCACAACTGGGGACACAGCCAGGGACACAGCACTGTCAGCCACTGCTGTGACCCCTGTGCTGCATTGTCCCCTCTCATAGGGACCCCTGGGACAGTGTGATGGCAGCCTCGCTGTGTCCCTGTGACACAGAGCAGTGCCACCCTTGCTGTGACCATTGTGGCACAGAGCAGTGCCACTCTCCCTATGTCCTGTCTGCTTTTACAAATAAACTTTAGGGTTGCTGATAAATTAAATTGGACGTTGAAAGATGAAAGAAACAGTGAGGGAAAAAAAGCCCCAAATTCTGTAAGAAATAAAAATTCAAAGGGAGGGTTCTACATTGGAGGGGAATCTTTGGGATCAGGTGTTCTGGGAAGTCTGAACCTCTCAAGTGCCTCAGAAATGAGGAAAAACCCCTAAATTCAGTAAGAATTAAAAATGAAAGGGGAGGGTTGTACATTAGAGGGGAGTCTTTGGGATCAGGTGTTCTGGGAAGTCTGAACCTCTCAAGTCCCTCAGAAATGGGGAAAGAGAGAAGGGAAATGTGGCTGGAAATTGGGATAAAAAGGGAGGCTGCATCCTCCAAACCTTGGAGAGACCCCAGGGGATGCCCCATGGCCTCTGCCTTGGTTGGAATAAAGCCAAAGGGCTCCTCTGTCTCCTGTTTGGGCACAAACCTCTGCTGTTTGGGGGTTAATTTTCCTAACAAAATCATCCCCCTGGCAGGGCAGGGCAGCACATGGCCCAGACCAAATCCAGCCTGGAACTCAGCTTTGCGGAGCTGGGGGGAGCCTGAGGCCGGTTTTGGTGCTATTTTGGGGCACTTTTGGGTGCTATTTTTGGCACTGCTGAGGCGTCTGTGCAGCTCCCCAGGGCCAGGCGTGCCCCAGAGGCAGCGAGTGAGGAGTTCCCCCACGGAGCTGCAGATCCTCCCTCTAGTGGGGCAGCCCCAGGCTGGGGAAGGCGGGGGTCCCCCTCCCAAAACAGCAGCAGGAGCCTCTGCGAGCCCTGGGTCAGCACGGGGGGAGCAGGGCAGCTCAGAGCTTCAAATCCAGGGATCTTCACAGAATCCCAGAGTCCCAGAGTCCCAGAGTCCCAGAATCCTAGAGTCCCAGAGTCCCAGAATCCCAGAATCCCAGAGTCCCAGAATCCCAGAATCCCTGAATCCCAGAATCCCAGAGTCCCAGAGTCCCAGAATACCAGAATCCCAGATTCTCAGATTCCCAGAATCCTAGAGTCCCAGAGTCCCAGAATCCCAGAGTCCCAGAATCCCAGATTCCCAGAATCCTAGAGTCCCAGAATCCCAGAATCCCAGAGTCCCAGAATCCCAGAGTCCCAGAATCCCAGAGTCCCAGAGTCCCAGAATCCCAGAGTCCCAGAGTCCCAGAATCCCAGAATCCCACAGTCCCAGAATCCCAGAATCCCAGAGTCCCAGAGTCCCAGAATCATAGAATCCCAGAATCCCAGAATCCCAGAATCCCAGAGTCCCAGAGTCCCAGAATCCCTGAATCCCAGAATCCCAGAGTCCCAGAATCCCAGAATCCCAGAATCTCAGAATCCCAGAATCCCAGTATCATAGAATCCCAGAGTCCCAGAATCCCAGAATCCCAGAATCATAGAATCCCAGAATCCCAGAATCATAGAATCCCAGAATTCCAGAATCCCAGAGTCCCAGAATCCCAGAATCCCAGAATCCCAGAATCTCAGAATCCCAGAATCCCAGAATCCCAGAGTCCCAGAATCCCAGAGTCCTAGAATCCCAGAATCCCAGAGTCCCAGAATCCCAGATTCCCAGAGTCCCAGAATCCCAGAATCCCAGAGTCCCAGAATCCCAGAGTCCTAGAATCCCAGAATCCCAGAGTCCCAGAATCCCAGATTCCCAGAGTCCCAGAATCCCAGAATCCCAGAGTCCCAGAGTCCCAGAATCCCAGAATCCCAGAATCCCAGATTCCCAGATCTCAGATTCCCAGAATCCCAGAGTCCCAGAATGATGAGGTTGGAAGAGAGCTCTGAGATCATCGAGTCCAGCCTGTGCCCCAACACCTCACCCAGCCCACAGCACCCAGTGCCATGTCCAGTCTTTTTTAAACACACCCAGAGATGGTGATTCTGCACCTCCCTGGGAAGAGCATTCCAGAGCTTTGTTATTCTTTGGGTGAAAAATTTCTTCCTAATATCCAAATTATTGGTCTCTTCCACCAGCAGCACTGACAGAACCAGAGGACACAGTCTCAAGGTACAACAGGGAAGGTACAGGTTGGATATTATATATCCAACCCATAATATAAATATAAATATGGAAATAATAAATAGAAATATAGAAATAATAAATATAGAAATAATAAATATAAACATAGAAATAATAAATATAGAAATAATAAATATAAATATAGAAATATCAAATACAGAAATAATAAAGATAAACATAGAAACAAAAATATGAATATATAAATAATAAATATAAAATTATAAATATATAAATATACACATTTATACATATATAAGTATATAAATATAAAATATAAATACATAAATGTATAAACGTATATCCAAATTCCCAAAAATCCCAAATTCCAAAGTAGAAATATATCAATAGAAATATAAAATATAAAACCATAAATGTATGGATATATAGCCAAATTTACCTCCAAAATAAAAATACAAATATATAAATAGAAATATAAAATGTAAAAATATAGATATCCAAATATCCAAAATAAAAAAAATCCAAAAAATCCCTCAAAATAAACATCTAAATATATATAGATACACATATATAAATGTAGAAATATATATAAGATATATCCACATATCCAAAAAGTCAAATATATAAATAGATAGAAATATTAAATATAAAACCATAAATGTATAACTATATAAGAAAATTTCCCAAAATAAAAAAATCAAAAATATAAATATATAAATAGAAGTATGAAATAGAAAAATATAAATATATATCCTAATATCCAAAAATCCAAACATAAAAAATAAAAAAAATCCAAAAATTAAATATATAAATTTAGATACATGTATATAAATGTAGAAATATATAAATATATATACAGATATAAAAAATTTAAATATATAAATATAAAAATAGATAGAAATCTAAAATACAAGAATATAAATATATATCCAAATATCCAAAAATCCAAAAATCCAAAATAAAAAAATCAAAAAAAAAAAAAATCCAAAAAAATCCAAAAAAATAAAAAAAAATCCAAAAAATCCAAAAAATAGACATCTAAATATCTAAATATATAAATATAGAAACACGTGTATAAATATATATCCAAATATCCAAAAAATCAAGTATATAAATATATAAATATAAAACCAGATAGAAATATAAAGTATAAATATACATCCAAATATCCAAAAATAATATAAATATATAAATATATAAATATATAAACATACAAATATATAAATATATAAATATATGAATATATAGATATATAACTATATTAATATACAAATACATAAATATAAAATATATAAATATATAAATATATAAATAAATATAAATATAAAAATATAATATATAAATATATAAATATATTTACATAAATATAAAAATATAAAAATATAAAAAATTAAATATATAAATATATAAATATAAAAATATAGAAATATAAAATATAAAAATATAAAATATATAAATAAATACAAAATATATAAATATATAGTTATATAAATATATAAATATATAAATCTAAAAATCTAAATATATAAATATATAAATATATAAATATATTTATATATAAATATATAAATATATCAACACGCAAACAAACAGAGCAGATTCCATAAATCAGAACTATTCCCATCTTTCTGGTTTTTTTGACACAATAAATCTTTTTCTTATGGTTTTTTTTTTGGGTGTTTTTTTTGCTTTTTTTTTTGTTTTTTTGCTTTTTTTTTTGAACTCGCGGTAGCGATTGCATCATCTCCCCTCGCTTCCTTCCCCGCCCGCCCCTGGCCCAGCAGAGATGAAGATAAAGTGATAGTGCTGTGTCAAAGAGTGCTTTACTGCCACACTTGGGATAGAAGAGGAGAGGTTAATTTATCATCACTGGGGAGAACTGACAGAAGAGAGATATACTACCGAAGGGGGATTTAGCACAGGGCCAAGAAACTTCACACTATTTTTACCATCTGTCACATGCTCTAATAAAGCAGGACAAAATATGAAGAAAGGAAAAATGAACTATCAAACACTGATGTAATGCAGCCCATAAATCTAATTTAATTACTTTGCATGCAGACAGGTCCTCGAGTCCGTGTGAATATACTGGATTTTCTTGGCAACTTAACAACTAAGTGTTTTAATAACATCACACTATAATTTATTCTGCTCCAAACACAAAACCTCTTTTGTGCAAGTTTCTTTTCGTGCGTGTGTGTGTGTGTGTGAGAACTGTTAATTTTTCCTGCTCATGTCAAAACTGGCATAAATTCACATGTGAACTTGAAGGCTGAGTGTGAAAAGAGGCGGAGGGGAGCGAATGCCTTTTCTGGTCGGGCTGCTCCTGCCCCAGGTGAGCCCAGCAAGGAGTGGGTGCTGGCCAAACCCCAAAAATGCAGGAGCCAAAAGACAACAGAAGGCCCCAGGAGGAAGAGGAGGATGAAGGGACCCACGGGATGGGGAGGAATCAACACGAGGAGAATTATTATTCAATATGTGCTCCCGTGGATCCGGATGCAGTTACAGGAATTATTGCTAATAATGAAAGCTATATATCAAAGGTTATAAAATTCCTTGGGTGCTGGGACACAATTTTTCTAGGCTTTGTTCTGAACCATTAAAGATGACATATTGAGTTTGTGTGCCTCTGTGTTTAGTAAGAGACGTTTAAATCTGATTTTAACCTAAACTGGCAATTTTGACCTTTTTCTCTGGTCTTTAAAGCAGGAGCTCTGATGGCACTGAGGGGGAGGGGGTGGCCCCCACCCAGGCTCCCTGACCTCACCAGGGAGGGAGGGAGGGAGCAGGTAATTAATTTGTTAGATCATCAGTGATTCATGTAAAATAAAACCATCAGTCTCTGTACAATTCTCCCTGGGAGGAAGAGAAAAAAAAAAAAGGAAAAGAGGGAGGGAAAGAGAGGTTTGGTGTGGAAGAGGCTGGGGAAGGTGCAGGGGGGTGGAGGAAGGGGGGCTGGGGGTGCAGAGCCCCGGGGCAGAGCCTGCCCTGCTCCTTTGGGGTACCTGGGTGAGGGGACCAGCCCTGCCTGCTCCTGCCCCTGGTGCTGCAGCATCCCCTGGCGTGCAGGACTGTCCCCAGGCCTGTCCCCAGGCCTGTCCCCACGGAGGGGTCCAGCCCCTTGCCGAGGAGGAGCCCCTGCAGGAGCTCCTGCCCAGGGCCTCAGAGCTGCCCCTGCAAAGTTTATTTAATATCATATTTAATATCAGATCTCTGGGGGCTGCTGGGGCCAGAGCCCACGTGGGACCCCTGTGCCACCCCCCAGGTGCCTTCCTCCTGACAAACCATCCTCAGGGAGGAGAAGTGACATTTTAGGGACGTCTTTGGGTGCAATCTGAGTTTCTTCTCCCGCTGCACAGGAGGCTGTTCCCAGCAGAGGACCCGTCCTCCTGGGATCTCTCCACGTTTTGCAGAACAGGCATTTTGTGTTGATTCTGGGAAAGACTCCCCTGGAGCTTCACCTGAAACGTGTCTGAACTCAGAGCACTTCTTGTGATCTTCCAGCCCTGGAAATTTTAACTCATGCGAAGCTGTTTTCCCCTCTGGAACTCCTACTCCAGCAAATCCACCTGACACTGCTGCAGCAGCTCCAGGGAGGGGAATGGGGCTGTAAAACCAGACAAGAGCAGCAGCAGACCCTGCTTTGGGCTGTGGAGAGGAACCACTCACACTCAAGAATTTCACATCACGTTCACATCTTGAGCATTTCCTCAAAGATCGTGGCAGAGCAGGACCAGGCCCTTTGGGGCTCTCCAAAAGGGAACACCCTGCAAATGCCACGAGCTCCCTGCAGGCTGCTCCAGTGCATGCAAGGCAGGGGAAGGACAGCAAACATGCAGCCAAATGCTCTCTGCAATCTCCTCTCCCAATATATTCCTCCTGCAGGAGAAGATTTGGTGTAATACCCTTGGCATCATCAGGCTGCAGAAATCTGCACACCTTCAGATATATTGTTCAAGAGATTGGAATTTATTCCCCTCTATTTTCAATGTCCCTCTCCCCCCTTTCTCTTCCCTGTGCTGGAGATAATGAAAACCCTGGTATTTAAATTCAGTTGCAGCTCCTCGCCGCACAGATTGATTGCTCAGAAAAAAACATATATATATATCTCTAAAAAACCCCTCGGAGCATGTGTGCATAAACGAGCTGGTAGATGAGGTGGCTGGGGGAGGAGACGTGCCCCTGCTCCGGGAGAGCACCGTTTGCAGGAAGATTAACTGATGGGAGCAGCGAGCTGCTGATGAAGGCAGTTTGTGTAAGAGCAGCCCCTGACTCTGCAGCCTCATCTGTCACCGCTGGCAGCGCCTGCTCCGGCCCTGCTGGGACACCAGGGGACACCAGGGGACACCAGGGGACACCAGGGGACACCACGGGGCAGGTGCTGCTGGGGAGGCTCTTCCCGGGGCTGTCCTGCATCCCGGGATGGGCCCTGCCCAGGAGGCTGCTGGGCTTTGAGCCTGGCAGAGGAAGGAAGATTGGACTAAAAAAGGGAACAAAATCTGGGTTTCCTGGCACTCTGTGCCAGCGACCCTGTCCCAAACCTGCCTGAGGTCAAGGAGTGTTTGTACAGAGACTGATGGTTTTATTTTACACGAATCACTGCTGATCTAACAATCCCAGACACAGGGAGGGGTCACTGGGGTGTTTCTGAGCTGCTCTCAGAGATCCTTGGGGTCCCTCAGCCCAGGAGATCCCACGATTTGCTGTGGCTCAGCTGGAATTTCCCACCACCACTGGTAGGAGCATGGGAGGATTTACCAAGGAGCCCTTGGCTGTGGCTCTGACAAAACTTCCTCCTCCTCCTCCTCTGCCTTTCTCCTGGTGGGAAGGGGATGCTGCCACCCAGAGCCAGTGCTCTTGGCCACCAGCCCAGGGGAAAGGAGCTGCTTAGGGTCAAGGAGGTGCAGGAGGAGCTGGAGGGGACAGGACACCCCAGCCCTGTGATCAGGGGGTGCTTTGGAGAGTGCCTGTCCTCTGGTCACTGCCACACCTCCCTGAGCCCTGCAGAACGGGTGTCTGTGGGAGCTGGGAGTGTGCTGAGGCCTGAGGATCATGGATTTGTGGGCATGCTAAGAGCAGAGCTGGAAGTGCCTCTGAGCAGAGCTGGAAGTGTCTCAGAGCTGGAAGTGCCCCTGAGCAGAGCTGGAAGTGTCTCAAAGATGGAAGTGTCTCTGAGCAGAGCTGGAAGTGTCTCTGAGCAGAGCTGGAAATGCCCCTGAGCAGAGCTGGAAGTTTCTCTGAGCAGAGCTGGAAGTGTCTCAGAGATGGAAGTGCCCCTGAGCAGAGCTGGAAATGCCCCTGAGAAGAGCTAGAAGTGTCTCTGAGCTGGAAATGTCTCTGAGCAGAGCTGGAAATGCCCTTGAGCAGAGCTGGAAGTGTCTCAGAGCAGAGCTGGAGGTGTCTCAGAGCTGGAAGTGCCCCTGAGCAGAGCTGGAAGTTTCTCTGAGCAGAGCTGGAGGTGTCTCAGAGCTGGAAGTGTCTCTGAGCAGAGCTGGAAGTGCCCCTGAGCGGGTGCCCGAGCTGGAGCCCACTCCTTGCTGCTGTGACAGCCCTGGCACTGCCACCTGGGCAGCCTCTGAACCTGGAGGAGCTGCCAGGAGGGAGGAAGAGGAGCAGTTTCCAGCAGGAGCTGCTGGAGCCAGCGTGGTGAAGCAGGGAGAGCCCTTGAGAGCTGCCAGCCTGGCAGGGAGCAGGGCACTGCAGGAGGGAGCAGGGCTGAGGCAGGGGTGGCTGCAGTGCCAGCACCTGGGGACACAGGAGCTGGGAGAGACAGGGACAGCAGGAACCTGGGGGTCCTGGGGGGACATTCCTGGTGCAGCAGCCCCAGAGCCCACCCTGGGGTGTCTGCACAGTGCCCAGAGCTCTGCATGTGATTCCTGGGTCGTGGGGTGTCACTGTGACAGAGAAGTGTCCGTGCTTTCACCTCGGCAGGGCCATGTCCATGGCCTGTCACCGTGGCGGGGCCCTGTCCATGATATGTCACCACAGAAGGGCTGTGTCCGTGGTTGTCACCACAGCAGGGCTGTGTCCATGGTGTGTCACTGTGACAGGGCCATATCCATGCCCTGTCACCATAGCAGAGCCATGTCCATGCCCTGTCACCATAGCAGAGCCATGTCCATGCCCTGTCACCACGTCAGGGCTGTGTCCATGGTGTGTCACCACATCAGGGCCATGTCCATGCTTTGTCACCATGGCAGGGCCATGTCCATGCTCTGTCACCATGGCAGGGCCATGTCCATGGTGTGTCACCATGTCAAGGCCATGTCCATGGTGTGTCACCACGTCAGGGCCATGTCCATGCTCTGTCACTGTGGCAGGGCCATGTCCATGGTGTGTCACCATGTCAAGGCCATGTCCATGCTCTGTCACCATGTCAGGGCCATGTCCATGCCCTGTCACCATAGCAGGGCTGTGTCCATGGTGTGTCACCACGTCAGGGCCATGTCCATGCTCTGTCACCACGTCAGGGCCATGTCCATGGTGTGTCACCATGTCAAGGCCATGTCCATGCTCTGTCACCACGTCAGGGCCATATCCATGCCCTGTCACCATAGCAGGGCTGTGTCCATGGTGTGTCACCACGTCAGGGCCATGTCCATGCTCTGTCACCACGTCAGGGCCATATCCATGCTCTGTCACTGTGGCAGGGCCATGTCCATGCTCTGTCACCATGGCAGGGCCATGTCCATGGTGTGTCACCATGTCAAGGCCATGTCCATTCCCTGTCACTGTGGCAGGGCTGTGACCACACCCTGTCACCACAGCAGGGCCATGTCCATGCCCTGTCACCATGTCAGGGCCATGTCCAGGGCTGTCACCATGTCAGGGCCACATCCACGCTCTGTCACCATGGCAGGGCTGTGTCCATGCCCTGTCACCGTGGCAGGGCCATGACCACAACCTGTCACCACCCCAGGGCCATGTCCCAGTGCCCCAGCGCGATTCCCGAGGCTCTGGCACCGATCTCCTGCCAGAGCAGCTCCCGGGCGTGGCCGTGTCCCCTGTCCTGCCACAGGGACCCTCTCTGGCCCCAGCTCTGCTCAGGGCTGGGACAGCAGGCAGGCCCACTGTGATGTGCTGAGCATTTCCAGCTCTCCTCACGTTTCTCCTCGCCCGAGCCTTCTCCTCCAGCCGACGAGACATTTTGCTGCACACACACACACTCACACACACACAAGTTTTTACATGAGTTTCCTGAGTTCATGGATAAAGTCCAGAGCTGCCAAGCTCCCAGTGCTTTGCCATGTCACACTAATAGCTTCCAGATCCCATCACATATTAAATTCATGCGGTTTCAGCGGAGCCATCTATTTAATGCAATTCGCTAAATGCCTGCGTAGCTCCGCTGACAGTGACATATTAGGTTTGCAGTCTTTTGCAATCTGATATCTCTGAATTTGCCACTGTACTAAAGATTTGATTAATGTGGTTCCATTTCAGTGCAGTAATTGGCTGCGACTGTTGTAGAAAATAATCAGGCTTTCATTCCTTACAACTGCATGGACATGCTAATGAGAGAGTGGGTTAATTAAGCCCCAGGCAGAAAGCGACAGTTACTGATGACTGTTATGACAAACCACCGACTCGGCATTTGGGAGCAGGACAGCAAATTTGCACTTTATGAAATTACAGGAAAACTGGGACATAAGGAATAAATAGTTACATCTGTTTGGTGAAAGGAAAAGAGCGAGAGAAGAGAGCGAGCGAGAGATGGTGTCGCTTCCTCAAATCAGGGCACAAACACACAGGAGGAAAGTTGGGAGCCCAGAAGCTCGGGGAAGGGAATAAACTTTCATTTTCCTTGCAAGCACTCTTTCCAGAGGGTTTAATCCACCGGCAGGGTGGGAAACACGGACACCCAGCGCGGGGATTTGCATCCCTGAGACGCAGCCACGGAATGGATCCCACCTCCCCTGGAGCAGCCAGCCAGGGTCTGAGCCCCCTCCCCTCCATCCCTGGGCAGCAATTCCCCCAGCCCCCGGCGTGGGGGCAGCAGGACAGGTTTTTGGCTCCCTCGAAGAGGCTGGGAGGAGGGGGAGGCTCCTGGAGAGCGGCAGGGATGGAGCCGGAGCTGTGCCATGACATCAGCGCTGATGTCACGCCTTGGAAGAACATCAATGCCTTGGAGAGCCCGGCAAATCAAAGCCAGCCCCAGCTGCTCCTCACAGAGCCCAGCAAGAAGTGCCCCAACAGCCTGGCCTTCCTCGGGAGGCTCCTCCAGCTCCAGCTCTGCAGCACTAATAAGTAATTTATAAGGATTAACGGGCAATTTTTTAAAGTTTCCCTTTCATGCCAGGGATATTTTGCAACATAAGCACTGCCACCATATAACCAGTGATTTAACTGAGGGGTTTTATAGGCTGAAATGGCTTTGAAATTTGTTTGGAATTACCTTGAGTACATTTTAAACACTTAAATTGTCATCTTTGCATTTTGGACTATTCATGTTGCACTATAAGAGGTTTTTTTTTTTATTTTTACTCCATTAGATTGCACAGTGACTCCTGCATTGTTTCATCAGCCCCTCCTGAAAACAAGCTGACAGCACATCCAAAACACACTTTATGCCCTGATCCCAGGTGCCAGGGGGGATGGAGGGGCTCTGGGCTGTCCCTGGCAGCTGCTCCTCACCTGAGCCCAGCCCAGGAAGGGCTGTTTGGCACCGTGGGGACCACCAGCAGCCCCTCCTGGGACACAGGACCTGCAAATCCCTCCTGCAGAGCTGGATGTGGGGACTCAGCTTTGTTCCCAGCAGAGAAATGGGTGGGAGTGTCCCCACCAGTGTCCCCACCAGTGTCCCCAGCCGTTCCCAGCCCACCAGTGTCCTTGGGGTGTGCAAAGGGGGCTTTGACAAACCCTGCCCAGGTGGGCTTTGGGCACCCCCAGGGCTGGGGAGGCAAACACAGTCAGGGGTCACGAATCCCACGAAGGCTTCAGGGTTATTTTGTGCTCTCTGCTGCCTTCCAAGAGCTGCTGGTTCTTACTGGGAGCTCTGGCTGCCCCTTCCCACGGCCACACCTCCCCTCAGCCTTCCTCCCTCTGTCCTGCCTGGGGTCCCTGCCGGCTGCTGGGGGTCCTGCTCGCCTTTATACCTGCCAGGACCCGGCCAAGGAGCCCCTGGAGAAGAAGCCATAAAGATGTTTTATGGAGGACTGGGTTGGTTTCTGTGCAATAAAAGCTGGAGCCGTTGCAGAGCAGCTCCTGTGTAATTACAGAGACAGAGGAGATCACTTCCATATGTCGGAGTGGGTGTGAGGGGCCCCGAGCCCGCATCTGCTCCCTTTGTTCTGCAACTGGGAGAGAAAGGAAGAGAAAACAGAGACAGAAAAGGGAACCTGGGGTCTGCTGGAGAGAATGACCCCTCGCTAAACCCTGCCCAGGGCCCGGCTCCGAGGATCAAGGCACGGCAACATCTGGCCCGGCCAAAAAGCTTGATCAATAAACTGTGCTACCAGGCACAGAATCAGAGAGATCTGAGAGCCATTCATTAACGACCTCGTTAAGTGATTGATATGCTTAATTTTCCTGTCAAATGCGGGCTTCCCTTGTAAACATGTCAATTGAGAAAAGTTCAAGCTGGTCACTGGGATTTATGGCTGGAATAACAGGGAGGTGGAGAGGAGGATGCATCCCCCGTGGCCCCTGTTGTTTCCTGCACGCAGGCCCAGCCAGCCCAGGTGCTGCCACGTCCTTCTCCTGCCTCCTTCTCCTCCTCCCAGTGCTCTGCTCCTGCCCACAGCTGAGATAACAAACCCAGAGTGTCCTGCTGGAAACGCACCAGAACTTGGCCCCAGCAGCAATGACCCCTGGGTTTGGTCACCTTGATAAAGGGGAAGCCCTGAGCTTCAGGGAGCTGGGCTGGAGACCCAGATCCCACCCTCTTCCTTCAACAGCTTCAGCTTAACCCGCTGCAGCAACCAGGACAGATGGCTCCAGCCAGGATAATTCATTTACACCAGGCCCATGGCTGACATTTTTAGCCATTACAGCAAAGCCTGACCTTTTTTCCTGTGTTCTGCCCTTTTTTCCTGCTCCCACTCAGGCTGCATCCCTGGAGCTGGGAGTTCCATCAGCACAGCTGAGCCCAGTGTGGGGTCCCAGCTCTGTCTGGAGACCAGAGCAGGGTCCCAGCTTCATCCAGAGCCCAGTGCAGAGTCCCAGCTCCATCCACAGCCCCACACATGATCCCAGCTCCATCCACAGCCCCACACATGATCCCAGCTCCTTCCACAGCCCCACACATGATCCCAGCTCTGTCCAGAGCCCCACACATGATCCCAGCTCTGTCCAGAGCCCCACACATGATCCCAGCTCCTTGCACAGCCCCACACATGATCCCAGCTCCTTCCACAGCCCCACACATGATCCCAGCTCCGTCCACAGCCCCACACATGATCCCAGCTCTGTCCACAGCCCCACACATGATCCCAGCTCCATCCACAGTCCCACACATGATCCCAGCTCCTTCCACAGCCCCACACATGATCCCAGCTCTGTCCAGAGCCCCACACATGATCCCAGCTCCATCCACAGCCCCACAGATGATCCCAGCTCCTTCCACAGCCCCACACATGATCCCAGCTCTGTCCAGAGCCCCACACATGATCCCAGCTCCATCCACAGCCCCACACATGATCCCAGCTCCTTCCAGAGCCCCACACATGATCCCAGCTCTGTCCACAGCCCCACACATGATCCCAGCTCTGTCCACAGCCCCACACATGATCCCAGCCCCATCCAGCTCCCACCCCCACAGCCGTGTATAAACACAGGCAACATCGAAACATTTTGCTCAGAATATTTGGTTTTAGGCCAAAGAGGGAAGTGTTTTGTTGTGGAAGCTCGGTGCAGAAGGGTCTGGGGGTATTTGCTGAGGCACAAAGCAGGAGGGACAAGAGTGAAACCCAGGGCATGCTGCCCTGTTTGGTTTGCTCCAGGGCACTTTTGGGGTGCAGCCTGTTCCTCCCAGCAGTGTGAGCACCACTGCCCTGCCTTTCCCAGGGATCCCCTCCTGGGCCAGGCACTGCTATAAATAAGCTGTTTTGTGACTAATTCGTTTTTATTTCTGTTAACTTTTATCACGAAATAGCAGTCATCGAATCGACACCTCGGCTCCCTTGAGCATATTCCCTCTGGTGTCATTTTTTGATAAATGCCAAGAACAGCCTAGCAGCAGGAGACCATTATCCTGTGACATGCTCCACTCTGCTCACATTATCTCTAAAATAACACGGATGCTCGCACAAATCCCCGCAGCAGTTGTGACAGGGAGCAGAGACAGCCCCAGCCTGGCTGGACCAGCAGAGCCCAGCCTTGCTTCCCCCATCCCGAGCCCATCCCAGAGCTGCCTGGTACCAGGGAGAGCTCTGCCCCATGGGGGAGAGAGAAAATCCTCATTCTGTCGCAGAGAGGGGGGAAGAAATTCAGATTTTGTATTTAATTTCTGTTAGGGTTTGAAGGAGCCTGAAGCATCGTGGGAGAAGATCAGCAGCTCACTGCCAGAACCACTTACAGTTCTCACAGATTTTGGAGTAATCCCTCCTTCCCTTTTCCTCATTTTTTTTCCCCAATGACACCTCAAAGACCCCACAAACGTGGGAACAAAGAGTAAAAGGAGGGAGGCGAGCACCAAAACCAACCCTAACACCGCTCAGGCTTCAACCAATTCCTCAAATCGAGATTATCTTTGCCTTTCTTAACAAGAGAGAGGAAAGCCTGAAATTTAATTTGCTATGGAAATGTAACTTTTCTGAGGGAGCTATGGGGGGATGCCCTTTTGCACAGCCAAACCCAGAAGGCTGTCAGAGACAGCTGAGAGAGGGTGAGGAGCTGGCAGTGAGTGCATCATGGCAGCACAGCCTGTCCCACCCCACGGCCACCTCCCAGCAGTGCCCAGGAGGGGGCTGTGCCCAGGGGAGAGGGGCTGCACGTCTGTCAGCAGGGTGGCACTGCTGGAAGCCCACCAGAGGATCCTCCTTCCATGATTTCCTGGTGAACACCCAGGCCTGGCAGCGGGCTGGAGCCCGGGAGCTGCCAGTCCGGCCCCGCTGCCGGGGATGCGCCGCTGCTCCGTGTCAGCCTGCTGCTGTAGCAGGATTTCTTTTTGCTAATATGACACAATGAAAGGGTAACTGTGTCTGTACCTTTCATGTGGTGTCAGCCCCGCAGCGCTGTTAGAGGCATGGCACTAACGTGACACGATAGGACATCGTTAGCGCCGCGAGACGCTCGCATCAAATTAATGTTGGGGGGGAGCAGGGACAGCTCTGGTGGCTCTCGCCCTTCTCGGGTGGCTCGTGGCAGTGCCTGGGAGCCCGGGGCTCATCCTTGCACATTCCCTGCTCCCGGTGTGAGAAACAACTGCTCACTTTGAAAATTTAAAGAGGTTTATTAAACCTTGACAAAAATACAGCAAAGGGCTACATGAGGAAAAAGCTGCAGGGCTGGGAACTGCCCCTCGTGCACACCACGGGGCTGGTTCATCCTCAGGAGGGATGCTCAGGCTTTTGTACCCCTGGGGCTGCATCAGCCAGCCCTGGCCCTCCCAAAGTCTGTCACTCAGCTCTTCTTTGCCATTTATCAGTGCAGACTGCTTTGTCACTGGATTGGAGCTCAGGTGTTGCCATGCCCACCCCCTAAGCACCCCCTGAGCTTTGCCATTCCCAGCTGCCCCAGGTAAGGCACACCTGTGCAGCTTCTTTGTACCTGTCCTGGACAGCCCAGGCTGTCTGATGGCAACAATACAGGGGGGAAAGGGAACTGTGGGGAGAACAGAGGGCATCTAAACTACAATAACATAACTGTGCATCACTAAAGCTTTTATTGATATTCACACAATAGTTATCTTTAATTGTGAGAGCCAATCATCTCAGTATCCATCTGTAACA
Organism: Haemorhous mexicanus; assembly: GCF_027477595.1. Classification (NCBI taxonomy): domain Eukaryota; kingdom Metazoa; phylum Chordata; class Aves; order Passeriformes; family Fringillidae; genus Haemorhous; species Haemorhous mexicanus. Next base: position 2,536,041 of record NC_082370.1, on the reverse strand, counting down.
CCAGCTTGAGCTGGGGCTCAGGGGGTGGCCGTGCCCAGGGCTGGGACACTCCTGGGTGACAGAAGAGGGAAGAAACCTCACCAAGCACAGCTCCCACAGCCCTCAGTGACGGCTCCAGTGTCTCTGGCTGTGTCCCCTCACGTCAGGCAGCCTCAGCCCTCAGCATCTCTGGCACTCTGTGCCCTCAGCAACCCTTCCCACCTAAAACTTTGAGACATGGCGGCAAAACTTGGAGGAAATAATTAACAATTATTTCACAGGAGAAGGTTCCAGCTGGAGCAGTATCTGGTGGGGGAACATATATCTAACAAAGGCTTGTTATTTAAGCAATAACCCTTGAGAAATTGGTCGTTACCAGCATTAAACGACTCAGCCCATTGCCAAGGATGGTTAACGCTCTAATAAACTGGTCATTAACTGCAGTAACAATGAATTTCGAGGGGATTATTGCTATTATAAACCTTAATCAATGGTTTATAACAGCAATAATGTGGTCCTTTCTTTTAATGGTAAGTAGTGCGGCATGAGCAGCCTGCTTGGGAATATTTTCAGTGAGGCTGATAAGACAAAAGTGGGCGTTACAGTCCTGAGCTCCAAACACTGCTGGGGAGGACACGGGGCCAGTGAGGCCTGCCCAGAGGGGTGGGGGTGGCTGTGGCTCGTGCCAGGGTGGCTGTGCCACAGGTTTGTGCAGCAGTGGGTGCCCACGCTGCCCACCCCACGGGCAAACACCCTCTGCCTGATTTAGGGGCACCCAACCAGGGATTCACCATGGACAGGGAGTCCCTTGCACACAGGGACGATGAGATCCATCTCCAGCTCTGCACAAAGAACCACAAACCTCGTTAGGGCTCATCAATGACCTCATCTGCTGCAGCCTGAGCCCTTGACCTGCACCCTCCCACTGCATCCCCAGCTGGAAATGTCACAGGGGCCCTTCCCCCTCCTTCCCAAGCTGGTTGTTTGGAGACTCCCACTGCCACCTTTTGTCTGCCCTGGGACACGGGCACGCTGCTCACACCGAGTGGGGAGCTGGGGAGCAGGAGAGGCTCACAGCCAGCCCCAGGTGGGCAAAGAACAGGTTCCTAATTAAAGGTTAACCAAGGGGATGAGCAAGAAGCCAGCGGTGCTGACGAGGGGGCAGAGCCCCAGAGCTGGTGGATTTTCTGGCAGAGGCTGAGGGGAAGGAGGAGCCCTTTGTTCCTGCCCTGGGATGGGTCAGCGTGGGCACACAGGAGCAGGGTACACAGTGCTTTGCAACACCCTCTGCAGAGGGGTGGGAATGAACCTCTGGCATGCTCCCATCTTGTTTCGTGCCCTGTGTCCCGTAAAAAACAACACATGGCAATATAAGAAGGTAAAATCCTGATTCCAGTGCCTTGCAGAGGGTTCAGAACATCCCCTTGTCTGGCTGAGCAGACGGACAGTGAGTGCCCAGCTTGTGCTGCCTTTCCTGGGGAGGCTCCTGAGAAATCCCCCCTGGCTGCAGCTCGGCTCCTCTCTGCCATCCAGGGAATTGTCTCAGCTGCTGGGTGGAACCAGCAGGGCTCAGGGACCCTGGCTCTGGCTCCAAGGGGAGCTCCCAGGGGAGAGCAGGGCCCTGTCCAGCAGCTCGGGCTGCAGAGCCCTGGCCAGCCAGCCAGTTGTAATCACAGCCTGGCTTTAATGGAGATTTTCTCTCTTCTGTGCCTGTGGTTTTTATGGCTCTTCGGAGCTGGTTCTCAAGCCCTGCTCTTATCTTTGCTCTCCCTCAGCTAAGCTGGCTGTAGCTGCAGGAGCACAGCATCATCCCGCATTAACCAGGCACTCTGGGGCTTTGCTTGGCTTTGGCCACTCTTCTGACATCCTTTCCAGCATGGTCCCACTCATCCCTCCTCTGCTTTGCTTGTCAGCGTCCCTCAGAGTGGAGGGGAGCTTTGTGACTCTTCTCTCTGCACGTTTTTTTCAGAAGAAGACTGCAATGGAATAAATTGGAAAGTTTACTTCATGTAGCATGGAAATAAAAAAGCTCATTCAGAAAGTTAATGATTTATTTTATAGTTTCATTATCAGGGTCACATTACTCAATAGCATTTCAAACATGTCATTTGTACAAACTATGGTAATTAAAATTTATAACGTACTTCATCAGCGGCATATGAATCTTTTAGCCAGCACTCTGCTGTCATATAAACAGTGTAATTTCAGCTGCAATTCACCCTTTATTGGCTCTCATTTGTGATTTAACAGCCATCAATGACTGTGCTATAAAGAATAAATTAACCATCCGTAAACCTTATGATGACAGGGACAGTCAAACAGCCTCAAACTGCTCCACCCGGCCCTGCTTGGCCAACAGGGAGCAGACCCAGAGGTGCTGCTGCCAAGGCACAACTGCTCCTGTCACCAGCAGGGCGCTTGGCACCACACACACGTCACCACCAGGTCCCCAAGTGCCCTCAAATGGAGGATTTTTGGCCACTGCCTGCAGGGCCCAGCCAGAGCATCCCTTCCCTCCTGGAGGGAGGAGTTTCAGCCACCAACAGCTCTGAAATCCCTTCGTGTGCCCCTTCCCACCAGAGATCTGTTCAAATATCCCTTCAGCTGGGACCCTGCGCCTTCCCTGGCCCAGCAGCAGCTCCCAGGGCCACCAGATCCTCATCCAGCACCTGGGAGGTTGAGAAGGAGACCTCTGTCCCCACCTCTGTCACCCCTGTCCCACGGCCAGCCCAGCACAGGTGAGGAAGGGCAAGGACCCGATGGCCAAACCCAACCCCGGCACTTCCAGCCTGGGAAGCTGCAGGGATGGAGAGCAGATTCCTCAATGGGGGCATCCTGGCAGCCAACAATGATCCCACAGCTTCTTTGTGCCCACGGTTGGCAGAGGGAGCAGTAGGATTTAATGGGATCCCTCCCGTGCTCCGAGCTGACACTGTGCAAAGCTAATAAATGATATGGATTGGATTTGTTACTGAGACATCTCCAAGGAGCCTGGGTCATACAGGCCAATAAAATTGGCCTCATAAATTTACCCTGACACACAGGATTACTCCAGCATTGCTGAGGTCACCTTCTCACACTGATTTATTGCCAGCCCATGGGTTAATAATACTGTTTACGGGGTTGTTGTTTTCCCCTCCACGTAGCAGATATTAATCAGCGCCTTCCTGCCTTTGCGGCGCTCCGGGGGCGGGCTCAGCACGGGCTGGGGAGGGCCTGCCTGATTTATTTCTGAGCCAGGACTTTTTGTGCTCAAAAAAATCCTCTGGAAGGCCTGGGCAGGAGGAGGGAAATTGTGCCCTGTGAGGGTGGTGAGGCCCTGGCTGCTCCATCCATCCCTGGGAGGGTCCAAGTCCAGGCTGGATGGGCTTGGAGCTGGTGGAAGGTGTGAAACCTTCTCAGCTGGTGCTTAAAACCCTGTGGGAGCAGCAGGAAGGTGGGGCAGGGCTGTGTCTGTCTGTCTGCCCCTCTGCCCCTGCCCAGGAGGTGTTTGTGGAAGTGCTCCTGCTTTTGGAAGCAGCGTGTGTTTCCCATCCTGCAGCCAAGCCCAGCCTGGCTCCTGCTGCTCCGTGTTATTCCCATCCCACCCTAATCGGAGGGGACAGGTGAGATGTGCTTCAAAACACTCTAATCATATTTTAAATGGAAATGAAATGTGTGAATTAAATGTAAATTACAGCAGAATGGAAGGACAATCACTATTAGTTAAGGTCTGACACCTATTTTTGCAGACCTTTCCTAAATGCCACAACTTGTTTCTCCTCACTTGTGACGAGGACTTGTAATTCCATGGCAGCTGCTCCTGGGTGCTGAGGGGGGCCTGTGGCTTTTAAATAGCTCTGGACTGCTCAGTGGCTCTGGGAAATTACAAAGCAGCCCTGATATTTTTATTCTGGATCCATGAGAATAAACCTTGGTGTTTTCCCCCTGAAAAGGTGAGGCGGTAATACAAAGGGACGTTTTTATAGAGTCAATTTATTTAAGGGTTCCCCCATTTGCTTTTATATTGGAAAAATATGTGTCCTGCCAATGAGCTGAAATTTCTTCTTTATCTTTAATCCCTACCCCACCTCCTCGAGCCACTGGCTATTCCTGCAGCCTCCCAACAAACCTCATTGCATTTTTCACACTGGAAGCATCCACAGGCCCTCCCAGCCCTGCACTGGTGTGACAAATGTGGCACCGTCCCCTGCCCTGGCAGCCACACACCAGAAGTGACCTCGGATCAGCTGAGGGACAACCTCCCAGCCCAGGAGAAGTTCACTGCAGCACTGAGACGCCTCACCTGTGGTGAAAAGAGTGAAATGTGGGAAAAGCAGCACTGGGGGAAGCTGGAGCCATCTCCGGGAACCCGAGAGTTCCTCCCACGCCCTGTGTTCTGCTCATCTCCTGTGGAGACAAAACATTTGCTGTTCTCATTATCACTGGGAACTTTTCAGCTGGGAAAAAGGAGAATCCTTGTCCTGAAGAAGCCAAAAGTCAAGTGCTGATTTAGTCAATCATTAATACCTGGGGCTACTTGGCAAATTTTTTATTTCCAAAGTGCTGGAGAGTAAATAGTCCAGTGCAAACAGATAGTTCTGAGAGCTGAACACATTGTCCTGCTGCTCTGATGTTCCAGGTTTCAGAGCAGAAGGATATTTGGGCTTAATTTCATGTAGTATTGCACTGGGGGAAATGTATCATCACATGTTGGGATAATCACAACATTTCATTCTGGCTTCAGCAGTTCTTACAGATATATTTCTATATATATAACATTGAAACAAAATGCTTTTTGAAATGGAAAAAAACCCTATGCCATTTAATTCCTGAAAGGTCACACTCAAATGCTTTGGCCTTATCGAAATGATTTTCTCCTTTGATTTTTCTTTCCAAATGCAATTTCATCAAAATCAGCGCATTTCCTCAAATGTTTCACCTTTGGTGAAATGGCATCTCCTGACAGGGAAGTGTTTTGGGGAGAAATTTCTGACCAGCCCTGGCCGGGCATGACCTCCTGGCCAGGGCTGGCCCGAGGTGCTCAGTGCCCTCCCAGCAGCTCCCAGCAGGTCCCAGCAGGTCCCAGCAGGTCCCAGCAGGTCCCAGCAGGTCCCAGCAGCTCCCAGCAGCTCCCAGCAGCTCCCAGCTCAGGGCTCAGCCCTGTGTTCGATCCATGTCTCACTGTTTTCCCAGTCCCTGGCCGGGATGTGATGGAGGGGGAAATGTCTCTCATTCCTATCAGGTGATTCACTGCCCTGGCCCTGTGCTGAATCCTCCCTCCTCCCGAGCTCTCTGGGAGGATCCAGAGCCTTCCTTCCTATTTTCACAAAGCTTGCAGCATTGTCAGAAAGGAAAGGGTACCATCTGGTTAGCCCTTGTTTACTGCACACCCTGCCAGTTTGAGCTTATTAATCATATTTACCCAAGTATCTTAATTACTCCCTGTCTAGCGACTTGCCTTGCACTCAGCTGTTGACCCGCTCCCCTCCCCTCTCCCTCGCTCTTTTTTTTTTGTGTTTTTTTTTTTTTCCTTCTTTTTAATTCCTTTCCATCATTAATCACAGCAGCAGCGTGGGCAGAGGAATCCGTGGCGTGGTGGTGCTGCTCTCCCAGCCAGCAGGCTGGAGCTCACCAGCTCCTGCCAAACTTTGGGACGTGTCCATGGGGCCAGAGGAGGGCGAGGGGCAGCACGGGGGTTATAGTGGATATTTCTGCCCCTGAGGAAGGAAGGAATGATGAGGAGGACTCCATTTAATCAGAAGGCTAATTAATTACTTTATTATACTATATTATTCTATACTATATTACATCTAAACTGAATCTGCCAAGCACTCCACTGCACAGAATCTCGTGACTGTCCTGACAGTCCCAGCTCACACACACCTGGATCCAGGGGGTCAGTGAATCAAAACATGCCAAAATCCAGTGATCAATTCCCTTCAGGTCAACAATCTCCCACTTGTGAACAGCACAGGAGCAGTAAATGAGATAAGAACTGTTTTTCCTTTCTCTGAGGTTCAGAGAATGTGAAACCCTGAAATATTCTTGGGAAGAATTGTGCCTTGCTTTTCTCTGTGAAGAGAAATGTGGCGACAGGGGGTCACTCCTGCCCTCCCTGCCCCATCCAGCACCAGGGCAGCACGGGGGTCACTCCTGTGGGGGTCACTCCTGCCCTCCCTGCCCCATCCAGCACCAGGGCAGCACAGGGGTCACTCCTGCGGGGTCACTCCTGCCCTCCCTGCCCCATCCAGCACCAGGGCAGCACAGGGGTCACTCCTGCGGGGGTCACTCCTGTGGGGGTCACTCCTGTGGGGGTCACTCCTGCCCTCCCTGCTCCATCCAGCACCAGGGCAGCACAGGGGTCACTCCTGTGGGGGTCACTCCTGTGAGTGTCACTCCTGTGAGGGTCAATCCTGCCCTCCCTGCTCTATCCAGCACCAGGGTAGCACGGGGGTCACTCCTGCAGGGGTCACTCCTGCCCTCCCTGCCCCATCCAGCACCAGGGCAGCACGGGGGTCACTCCTGTGGGGGTCACTCCGGCGGGGGTCACTCCTGTGAGGGTCACTCCTGTGAGAGTCACTCCTGCCCTCCCTGCCCCATCCAGCACCAGGGCAGCACGGGGGTCACTCCTGTGGGGGTCACTCCTGTGAGGGTCACTCCTGTGAGGGTCACTCCTGCGGGGGTCACTCCTGCCCTCCCTGCCCTATCCAGCACCAGGGCAGCACAGGAGTCACTCCTGTGAGGGTCACTCCTGTGAGGGTCACTCCTGTGAGGGTCACTCCTGTGGGGGTCACTCCTGCCCTCCCTGCCCTATCCAGCACCAGGGCAGCACGGGGGTCACTCCTGTGGGGGTCACTCCTGTGGGGGTCACTCCTGCCCTCCCTGCCCTATCCAGCACCAGGGCAGCACGGGGGTCACTCCTGTGGGGGTCACTCCTGCCCTCCCTGCCCCATCCAGCACCAGGGCAGCACAGGGGTCACTCCTGCGGGGGTCACTCCTGTGGGGGTCACTCCTGTGGGGGTCACTCCTGCCCTCCCTGCTCCATCCAGCACCAGGGCAGCACAGGGGTCACTCCTGTGGGGGTCACTCCTGTGAGTGTCACTCCTGTGAGGGTCAATCCTGCCCTCCCTGCTCTATCCAGCACCAGGGTAGCACGGGGGTCACTCCTGCAGGGGTCACTCCTGCCCTCCCTGCCCCATCCAGCACCAGGGCAGCACGGGGGTCACTCCTGTGGGGGTCACTCCGGCGGGGGTCACTCCTGTGAGGGTCACTCCTGTGAGAGTCACTCCTGCCCTCCCTGCCCCATCCAGCACCAGGGCAGCACGGGGGTCACTCCTGTGGGGGTCACTCCTGTGAGGGTCACTCCTGTGAGGGTCACTCCTGCGGGGGTCACTCCTGCCCTCCCTGCCCTATCCAGCACCAGGGCAGCACAGGAGTCACTCCTGTGAGGGTCACTCCTGTGAGGGTCACTCCTGTGAGGGTCACTCCTGTGGGGGTCACTCCTGCCCTCCCTGCCCTATCCAGCACCAGGGCAGCACGGGGGTCACTCCTGTGGGGGTCACTCCTGTGGGGGTCACTCCTGCCCTCCCTGCCCTATCCAGCACCAGGGCAGCACGGGGGTCACTCCTGTGGGGGTCACTCCTGCAGGGGTCACTCCTGCCCTCCCTGCCCCATCCAGCACTGGGAACCGTGTGGATTCCCAGGGGCTGGGCCTGCCTAGGGGCTGTGCTGGGTTCGGGGCTGCCCAGGCTCTGGGGCTGCCCGTGCCAGGGCTCTTTGTGCCGGGCCACGCCGGAGGGCAGGGCTGGCAGAGCAGACACCATTAAAGATGGTAATTTGTTGATCCAGGCTCTCCCGGCGCTCCGGTGCGAGAGTGGCACCGTTTTCTTTACGACCTCATAAAGTCACAGCCGAGAGGCCGATTTGGAAAACAAACTGCCTCAGGTTGACAGATAATTAGATACAGGGGACATATTATACGCCTTTGCATATAAATGCGCTCGGCAGCGCGTTGGTTCATCAGAAGTTGAGGCTCCGGGAGGCGCAGGTACCCGGCTCTCCAGGATGGATGAGCTGCTGCAGCCGCCAGCCACAGCTCCATTTTATGGCCCTTTCATCTCCTGTTCTGTGTGCTCTGAGCACGCTGCGATTCAGAGCAGGGCTGCCGTGGCTTGGTTTGGTTTGGTTTGGTTTGGTTTGGTTTGGTTTGGTTTGGTTTGGTTTGGTTTGGTTTGGTTCGGTTTGGCAATTTTTTATCCCAAGCTTCCTCTTCACGCGGCTTGCGTTCTGCAGCTTGGCTTGCTGCTCCTGCTCTGCCGTGGGAGGAGTGGCTGAGCAGGGATTCATTACTATTATTACTATTTTTGTGTTCCTATATCACGTCCCAGCCTGGCTCCTCCCGAGCGCGAGCCCGCTGAGAGCAGCGGAGCAATTCTGCGCTGCCACGGGCCCGGTATTTATACGGCAATTCCGCCTCCCGCGCTCCCGGCCCCCAAACCACGAGGTTCCAGATATTAAAACAAAACAAAACAGTTGGGTTTCTTTTTATGCACTTCAAGATTTAAGGTGTCAGCCAGCGCGTTGTCAAGCTCTCAGGGTTTGCTTTTCCAAGCGAAAGCCAAGATCCCTGTATGACCACGGTTCCTGCTGCGGGTATTTTCAGAGCATAGTCCTCGCTTGCAGGATCTGACTACATTTTGCACCCCCCCTGCTCACCTGTCAGCGGTTTCTTCCCCGTCCAAATCAGACCTGCACCTCTCTAAGACAACCTCTCCTTCCCAGCTCCCCCCACATATCCCGCTATTTTGAGGGTGAGGCAGAAAATGTCAATTAAATGTCCATATTCCCGAGGAAAGCTTCACTATCAGTCCTTCTCCCCCAGAAAGGGAAAATTAAAATGTGTGTGGGAAAGATAAAGCTGTCAGAAAAGGGAAGGGAGAAAAATCCCCAAGCCTAAACCCCCAGCAGCCCCCATGGAAGGAGGTGATATAAATAGAGTTGCTGTCACTTTGATGAATTAGATCTTTTGTTAATTAGGATACATTGATTTAAGGGTTGTCCAACCAGATAGGCCTCTCTCCTTCCTGTTCCCTCGCAAATCACAGCCCGGGGTGGTGGCAGCACTGCTGCCTCCTGCCTTTCCTTCTCCTTCTTTGGGGATTGTTTCCACTTCCAGGTGCCAGGAGGGAGCCTGGGTGAGGTGGCCAGGCTGGAACCTCTGTGCTGGGAGATTTCACAGGAGAAGGAGCTCAGGGCTCCCCCAGGGCCCTGTGGCCACAGCTGGGTCACCTCTCCAGCTCACACGGACCCTGGGTGGGCAGCAAAGGGCCTGGGAAGGTTCACCCGGGCTGCAGGAACCACGGACCCCTGGCATCCCCAGGACACTGCAGAGCCTGGGGCTGGCATCGCTCCCTGGCCCCATCCCACCCACCTCAGCTCCATCCCACCCACCCCAGCTCCATCCCAACCACCCCACCTCCATCCCACCTGCCCCAGCTCCATCCCACCCACTCTAGCTCCATCCCAACCACCCCACCTCCATCCCAGTTGTCCCAGCTCCATCCCAGCTCCATCCCACCCGCCCCAGGTCCATCCCACCCACCCCAGCTCCATCCCAGTTGTCCCAGCCCCATCCCACCCAGCCCAGCTCCATCCCACCTGTCCCAGCTCCATCCCACCAGCCCAGCTCCATCCCACCCACCCCAGCTCCATCCCAGTTGTCCCAACCCCATCCCACCAGCCCAGCTCCATCCCACCCGCCCCAGGTCCATCCCACCCAGCCCAGCTCCATCCCAGTTGTCCCAACCCCATCCCACCAGCCCAGCTCCATCCCACCCACCCCAGGTCCATCCCACCCAGCCCAGCTCCATCCCACCCACCCTAGCTCAATCCCAACCACCCCACCTCCATCCCACTTGTCCCAGCCCCATCCCACCCACCCCAGCTCCATCCCAGTTGTCCTAGCCCCATCCCAGCCCCATCCCACCTGTCCCAGCCCCATCCCACCCGCCCCAGCCCCATCCCAGTTGTCCCAGCCCCATCCCACCCAGCCCAGCTCCATCCCAGTTGTCCCAGCCCCATCCCAGCTCCATCCCACCCACTCCAGCTCCATCCCACCCACCCCAGCCCCATCCTCCTTGGGCTGTGGCGAGTGAAAATCACGGCTTGGGAAGAGGATCCCTCCTGGCCAGGGGGGACTCGCCCTCCTCTGGCCTCCTCCAAGGTGTCCCTGCCACCCTGGTCCCTCAGCAGGCTCCGGCTCCGCTGTGACGCGGAGCTGTGCCAGCCCCGCTCCTCGCCGCGCTCCCGCAGGACACATCCAGGCTTTCCAGGTTTCCTCTTGTCGTCACTTGAGCACCAGCGGCGGATGGAGAGAGGGGAGAAAAAGTGCTGCGCTGTGTGGATTATTGTGTGTTTGTCACGGGGAGCGGTGTAAGCTGTAGGTACAGCATCTCCCAGCGGTGATTTATGGCCCCTGTCAGCGGCCCCGGCGCTCTGGCCGCCGCAGCGTGGAGGATGGATGCGGCTGGAGGATGGATGCAGCGAGCAGGGAGGATGGATGCGGCTGGAGGATGGATGCAGCGAGCAGGGAGGATGGATGCGGCTGGAGGATGGATGCAGCGAGCAGGGAGGATGGATGCGGCGCTGTCAGCCCCCGCTCCCGCTCCGCTCCGCGCACTCGCTCCCCATTTCACGCCACTGAACATAAACAATCTTTTGTAAACCTGACAGTCACACTTGCTCCTCGGGAAACACAGCGCGGGGATGGATGACTCGGCTTTCCCTGCCCCATTTCCTGCGCTGTGCAGGAGCTCTCCGGGAAGGGCAGAGCCCGGAGGAGCAGAGAGATCCCCAAAAGGCCAAAGGGAGGGGAGGCACCCACAGGACACCTGTCTGTCACCAGCGGCTGTGACCACCCCGCACACGCTGCAGCAGGACCCACACCTCTCTGCGCTGCAGTTCTGACCCGCGGCCAGAGCTCCCCCGTGCTCCAGGGCGATGCACATTTCCCACCTCAGTTGTTCCTGTCCATCTCCCTCCCTCCAGCAGCAAATCCCAGGTGCCAGCAGCGGGGCTCACAGCCCACAGCTGGGCTCTCAGTGCCAGCAGGGGTAGCACAAAGTCCTACAAAGCCCAGCAGCTGTTGTGGCTGTTAGCACTGATGGGGATGACCCCGGGTGCACTGGGACCTGCTGGAGGCCAGAACATCCCTGCTACAGCCCTGACACCAGGAACTGGTGAACAACAATCGACTTTCCCATCTGGGGGCTAAAGCTACCAGGTGGGAGAAAGCCAGGGTGAAAAGCAAAGAGGGAGAAGCTGCCCTGTGTCCCCCTGGCTCTGGCTGCCCCCAGCTCCATGGGACAAAGCAGCTGCGGGTGCCTTGCCAGGCCTGGCCTGTGCCAAGGGGCAGGGCTGCCTTGCCACATGTCCCTGGACAGCTGCAGGCTGGCTGGGAGTGCTCCCTGACACACTCCTGCTCCTGTGCTGGTCTCCCCGGCCTCTCCAGCCCTTCCCGGTGACTTTGGGGTCGGGGACAGAGCAGCAGAGCAGGGAAATCGCCTGCTGAGAGTTTGCTGTTTTCTCTTCCAGATGGTTTGTGTTGGAAGTTGCTCCGTGTGAGCCTGAGTGCTGAGTCTTGAACATCTGCTGAGGAGGAGCCCGCTCGGGATTAATAGGGAGAGGCTGCTGGAAGGGCACATTTGGGAGGGTCCCACTGCTCCCAGCCTGGGGGCACAGGCTGTCCTTGACCCTGTGGTGCCCTGCCTGGCACCCTGCACTCCACAGCTGCACTCAGGGCGGCATTTGGGACGTGTTGTGCTGTGCATAAGGACACCTAGAGCTCAGGGAAATCCATCCTTCAAAAAAACCTGCATAAACCTGAACAAGCTGATGTCTTGTGCTGTGGCCTGCCTTTTTAATGGCTTTAAACCAAATTGTTTACACTGGTGAGCACGATCTAACGGGGACACCACTGCCTTCTGGTGACAGCTCTGCCTTCTGGCATTTGGCTGCTGGGAGTGGCTCCAGGTCGGGCTGGGATTGTCCAGGCTGGGACTGTCCAGGCTGGAGGCCCGCGGGAAGCACGGAAAATCTGAGCAGCCAGTTCAAGGGATCAGTGAGAGGAAAGAGAACTTTCCTGGCAGGTTGCTGTTCCAGCCTGGGGTGAGTTGCTGCAGCCACGGCGGCTCCGTGTTTGGGGGAGAGCTGCTGGGTTTGCCGGGGGAGGGAGGAGCCGAGCCCAGGTGACCCTGAACGGTTCATTTGCAGCTCGCTGCCTCTGCTGAGCACCGTGTCACCCTCCGAGGGCCCCAGGGACCCCCCTGCTGTGCCTCCCCCTGCCGGGAATGGGCCTCATTCCCCTTCCCACACCACTGCCCTGCATCTCCCACCCAGCACACACCTTTAACTGCAGCTTCTGCTGCGTTTTCACCTCATTTCCCTGGGCTGGAGGGAGCCTGTGCCATCCCAGCTGGCATTGCTTCTCCCCATCCCACACGGTGGGAGCACACCTATTTCCACGGGGAGAATGGATTATTTTCCCCTGCAGCTGCACTTGCTGTACACAGGAATTATGGGTCCTTCCACACCTGTGAGAGAAACATTATCCTCAGCCTTCAAGGGTGAAGCATCTTATATTTAGTTGGACTAAATAATGATTCTTCCCTATCTTTCATATCAGGATTTAAGAGCACCCTGGAGCTACAAAGTTTATTAGAACCCATAAGAAGAACTGTACCATAAACGGGACAACTGTGGCCATAAACCTGCACCTTGAAGTTGTAACAAATCCTGGGATGTTGAAGTAGGACACGGTCTTGTCTCAGTCAGCAGAAAGGAAAAGAAAAAAAAAAGGAAAGAAAGAGAAGAAATGCAAACTTAAGCAGAAATGAGGCCTGGAAATATAGAGAGGAAGAAAGGGGGAAAAAAAATAATAATAAAGCAAAGCGTGGTGCTTGCAGAGCCCGCTCAGCTGGAGCCCTGGGCCAGGTGCCCATGGGATGCAACTCAGATTAATGGGGAGAGAGAGAGCAGGGAGCTGCAGGAGGAGGGGAGAGGTGAAAGGAAGGAGGTGCTGGGGGGATTCGCGAGGCCAGGGAGGGTCCCTGCACTGAGGGAGGCGATGCTGCTCACGGGGCTCAAGGCAGGTGAGCAGCTCGGTGCCTCCTGTCACCTTGGGGTGAGCCCCAAAGGAGGAACAGCCGGAGGGGACAGTCCCAGGGGTTTGTGACAGAAGTGGGGGGATGCTGCTGGGCGCCCCTCGCTGTGAGGGAGGATGTGGTGGACAATGGGTTTCCTGCACCTCTTCCCTCCGGGCTCTCCTCTCTTTAACTCCTCTGCTTTATTTTACTGTCACTTATTCAGGTCTCATTTCCTTCATCGGCAGCCAAAAGCTTTTCAGCGGCCGAGCCTCCGAGCTCTCGGCACTTGCCCATGGCCAGCGAGGGGGGCCGGGCTGTGTGCTTGGAGCATCCCCTGCCTCCCGCAGCCTCACAGGACTCGCGGGATCCCTCCGGGCCCCCCGCACACCACAGCGGCTCAGGAGCCAGCAGAGCCCCGGCCCGCCCCGCCAGCCTGCACTCTTTTGTCACATCGGGTTGTTTTTCCCGCTGTTGAATAGATTAAATGACAGAGGGCTTTTTTTGTTTTTAAAGAGTAATTGAGTTTTATTTTGGAGAGGGGAAAAATGGAGAGCTAAGTGGGAAAAGGAGGGAGATAGGAATAAACCACACATCTTTTTATATAGGATCCACAGTTAATTCTTAATTAGAACTGACAGATGCTTCTCCCATAATCCTATTCCCAACATGTTCTGTTTGCTTTGTTTGGCGCTGCATGATACATGGTGGCATCGTAATGACCTTTCACAACTCCTCCTGGAAGTGTTATTGGCACTCCAATGATTTATTGCATGTTCCAGTTGATTACTGGGCCATTTGTCAACATTTTTTTTTCGCTCTCCATAAACCTGTCTCCCGTGTCACAGACATTCGCGAGCATGAAAATTTAAACAAATAAAGTGTGCGGCGGGGAGGCGGCACCTGACTTGGAGAGCAGGATCACAGCACAAACCCAGCCTGGCCCCACAGACCCAGCCTGGCCTCACAAACCCAGCCTGGCCCCACAAAACCCACCCTGGCCCCACAAACCCATCCTGGCCCCACAAACCCATCCTGGCCCCACAAATCCATCCTGAACCCACAAACCCACCCTGGCCCCACAGACCCACCCTGACCCCACAAACCCATCCCAGCCCCACAAACCCATCCTGACCCACAAACCCATCCTGACCCCACAAACCCACCCTGGCCCCACAAATCCATCCCAGCCCCACAAACCCATCCTGACCCACAAACCCACCCTGAACCCACAAACCCACCCTGACCCCACAAACCCACCTTGACCCCACAAATCCATCCTGACCCACAAATCCATCCTGGCCCCACAAACCCATCCCAGCCCCACAAACCCACCCTGACCCACAAATCCATCCTGGCCCCACAGACCCACCCTGACCCCACAAACCCACCCTGACCCCACAAAATCCAACCTGACCCCACAAACCCACCCTGACCCCACCAACCCATCCTGGCCCCACAAATCCACCCTGACCCACAAACCTATCCTGACATCACAAACCCACCCTGACCCCACAGACCCACCCTGACACCACAAACCCACCCTGACCTCACAAACCCATCCTGACCTCACAAACCCATCCTGACCCCACAAACCCATCCTGGCCCCACAAACCCATCCTGGCCCCACAAACCCATCCTGGCCCCACAAACCCACCCTGGCCCCACAAACCCATCCTGACCCCACAAACCCACCCTGACCCCACAAACCCATCCCAGCCCCACAAACCCATCCTGACCCACAAATCCATCCTGGCCCCACAAACCCATCCCAGCCCCACAAACCCACCCTGACCCACAAACCCACCCTGAACCCACAAATCCATCCTGGCCCCACAAACCCATCCTGGCCCCACAAACCCACCCTGACCCACAAACCCACCCTGAACCCACAAATCCATCCTGGCCCCACAAATCCATCCTGGCCCCACAAACCCATCCTGGCCCCAGGCAGGGCTCAGACCCCGGGCAAAACCTGGGTGCTGCTTCCAGAGCTTTCCAGTTGCTCAATTATTTATTGGTGTTTTGGTACTGCTTGTATGGGGGAATATCAGCACTGGAATATTAAATTATCTTTTAAATCATATTTATTTATTATTAAATTATATTTTATTTATTATTTTAAATAATCTTATAATTTTTTCCCATTTTAATTTTATAATTAAAATGGGAAAAATTATAAGATTGTTTAAAATAATAAATAAAAATTATAAAAATTATAAGTAAATAAAAATGTAAAAAATTTTAAAATAATTATATAATAACTATATAGTAATATAATAATTATGTAAATAATTTTATAATTATAATTTATAAAATAATAATCATAATATGATTATTATAAAGCAGTTATATATAATTATATAATATTTATAAAATAACTCTAATTATAAAATTATAAAATAATTATAATTTATAAATTAAAATGATGTAAATATAAATATACATGGATAAAAATATAAAAATATATAAAATTATAATATATAAAAAATTACAAATATTCCTTCAGTGAGGGCCTGAGCAGAACCTGGGTTCCCTCCCTTGGTTGGCATCATGGGCTGAGTGCAGCTGGGGGGGGACAGGGAACATTCTGGACCAGAATCCAGGCAGCAGCCCGAGCAGCCACCAGAGGAAGGTCAGGACAAAGCCAACCCCACTGGACTCACCGAGGCTCCTCTGAGCAGCCATTTGGGATGGGGGAATTCTGCCAGGCTGACCAAAATTCCAGCACAAAGCCCACAGATATTCCCACTCTGGAAAGGAGCTGCCAGCCCCAGGCAGCCCGGGGTGGGTGGATGGATGGAGGGAGGGATGGATGGATGGATGGATGGGGGATGGATGGATGGATGGATGGATGGATGGATGGATGGATGGATGGAGGGATGGATGGATGGATGGAGGGATGGATGGATGGAGGGAGGGATGGATGGATGGATGGATGGAGGGATGGATGGATGGATGGAGGGATGGATGGATGGATGGATGGAGGGATGGATGGATGGATGGAGGGATGGATGGATGGAGGGAGGGATGGATGGATGGATGGATGGATGGATGGAGGGATGGATGGATGGAGGGAGGGATGGATGGATGGATGGATGGATGGATGGATGGATGGATGGATGGATAGGGATGGATGGATGGATGGATGGATGGATGGATGGATGGATGGATAGGGATGGATGGATGGATGGATGGATGGATGGATGGATGGATGGATGGAGGGATGGATGGATGGATGGAGGGAGGGATGGATGGATGGATGGATGGATGGATAGGGATGGATGGATGGATGGATGGATGGATGGATGGATAGGGATGGATGGATGGATGGATGGATGGATGGATGGATGGATAGGGATGGATGGATGGATGGAGGGATGGATGGATGGATGGATGGATGGATGGATAGGGATGGATGGATGGATGGATGGATGGATGGATGGATGGATGGATGGATGGATGGATGGATGGGAGCCCCCAGGACCACCTGCCTGATTTAAAAAGCCCAGCCCGGGAGTGAACTGGATGGAGAGGCTCTCACAGAGGCCTGGAGCATCTGCACTGCATTTCCAGGAAGCTTTTCAGGCACTGGTATAAATCACAGCTCTGCTGCAGGAAAGGCAAGGTATTGTTTCACTGCTGTGACATCAATGCAGGCCACATAAATAATTTTTTATTAAGTGTGCAGTGCCCTGTAAAATACACCCAGAGCTGAGGATACTGCAGAGCCAATGCAGAGGCACAGAGCTTGGGGCAGGAGAGGGTGGGATGAGAGGAGCCTGCAGGGTGGGGAGAGGGGTGCCCGGGTCTTTTTCCAATTCCAGCTCGGATAGGCATGTAATGTATGGCTTAATTTCCTCTCAAATTAGACACTTGATAAAAAAAGTTATTATATCTGTCAAGTTGCCAGTGCTTTTTATGAGCGTGATAAACTAAGAACCACTGCTTTACAAACCTTGATAGGATGTTTCAGTACCTGGAAAACAATTTTATTGCAGCCTGGACTACTAACAAATTGCAAATACTGATTAAACCATAAAGTTACAACAACATTAAAAAATAATGAGAGGTTATTGCGTGGGGGGGAGGCTCTGGAGAGGCTGATGCAGCTGCCAGGTTTGCTCTGCTAAGAGCAGCTCTCCAGGAGAGCTTTCCTGGGGCACAGGGGAGGCCAGGCTGGGTGCAGGGGGACACAGGGACAGCAGAAGGGGACCCCGGGGGTGTCTGTGCTCTGCATTTTCCTCACTGGGGTGAGTCAAAGTCAGAGCTTTGCCAGAGACACCAGAAAGCTGAGGAGGCCACTCAGCCTTGTCCTGCCTGCCCCTCTGCTGAGCTCTGCGTGCTCAGGGCAGGTGCTCCCCACGTGCCCAGCCCCGAGCAGGACGGGCTCAGCTGGGACTCCACACCTGGCACATCCTCTGAATGGCATTCCTGCCCTGGAGCACCTGCCTGGCACAGCCTGGGGGCCTCTCTGTCCTTGTCCTCCTTGTGCTCCTCAGCTGCAAACTCTGCACCTCTGCCTCTCTCCCTCCTTCATTTAAGGTCCTGCTTAATTAGGGCTCCACGCCACGGCTGAACGGATGGGGCTGCAAAGAGCATTCAGGGTTATTGGCAGCAAGGTGGATTTGTGAAGTTGATGGGAACGTGTTTGCTGAGGAGTGTGACCAAAGAGGGGAAATGAGCAAAGAGGGGAAATGAGCAAACAGGCAGAAAGATGAAACTGGAAGTGGGAAAACACCCCCGTGCCAGGCAAGGTGGTCCTTGGGCTGCTGTTGGCTTTTTATACCAAGAACTACCTGTGCTTTATTTACAATAATTTCCCAATCCCTGTCACCTGTGTTAGACAGTCTGTCTGTGCTCTAAACCAATCCAGAAGTGTCACCATCCCAGCAGAAAAGGAGGACAAGAAGTAGGAGAAGGACAGGACCCACCCAGATTCCTCCCTCTTGCCTCTTGAACCCCCATTCTAAATCCCCCAAATTCTACTTTTTCACCCTGTGACAAATTCACTGCCATTCTGCTCAAACTCTTGTGGCTTGTAACTCCTCACACAAAGTTGGGAATTGTTTCCATGGCTAAAATCCAAGGCACAGGTGTGTTTGACTCCGTGCCAAGGTGTCTGAGCCCCTGCCAGGGTCTGGAGTCCTCCAGGGCAGCCAGAGCAATGTCCTGGGCCCTGACAGTGTTGTTTCGTGTCCTATAGTGACACAGCCCCACATGTCCCCAGAGGGGTGTTGTGATTTCAGGGTTTACCTCAGACACCCTGGGTCCCTCCCTGATAATTCCCTCCCAGGTGTGTCAGTCACCTCTCCTTTCCCCTCCCAGCACTGTCTGTCAGTCCTGCCATTCCAGAAGGGCATCCAGTGATTGGCAGATTCAAAGGATGCCCTCTGCCCCCGGGGGCACTGGGCCATCCAGGTGTCCTTTGTCCCTTGAGACCTCCCCTCCTGTACCTGGCTGGTGGCTCCCTGCCCCTTCCCTGCCCTCTCCCCAGGGTTAAAAGGAGCAGCACCCACGGGGTCAGGAGTTCTGGTGGAGCTGGGGCTGGGTTCAGAGGCTGTGGGCCAGAACAAAGCTCTGGATCCAAACCCTCCATCAGAACCGACTCCTCTCCTTCCCCATGGCCCTAAAGCTTCTCCACAGAGGGAAACCTGAGGAGCGGCCCCTGCACGGGAGGAAGCTCCATCCCAGCCCCACCAGAGCTCCTGCACGCCTGGACTTGTCCCCACGTGCCCAGCTGCAGCCCCCAGCCAGCCCAAAGTGTCTGTGGGGTGAAACACCACCCAGCCATGGCCAAAAGTGTCTGTGGGGTGAAACACCACACAGCCATGGCCAAAAGTGTCTGTGGGGTGAAACACCACACACCCAGCCATGGCCAAAAGTGTCCCTGGGGTGAAACACCACCCAGCCATGGCCAAAAGTGTCCCTGGGGTGAAACACCACACAGCCATGGCCAAAAGTGTCCCTGGGGTGAAACACCACCCAGCCATGGCCAAAAGTGTCTGTGGGGTGAAACACCACACAGCCATGGCCAAAAGTGTCCCTGGGGTGAAACACCACACATCCATGGCCAAAAGTGTCCCTGGGGTGAAACACCACACAGCCATGGCCAAAAGTGTCTGTGGGGTGAAACACCACCCAGCCATGGCCAAAAGTGTCTGTGGGTGAAACACCACACAGCCATGGCCAAAAGTGTCTGTGGGTGAAACACCACACAGCCATGGCCAAAAGTGTCCCTGGGGTCAAACACCACAGTGCTGCTGTTTGGTTCAGCACCAAGGCCAGACAAACTCAGGCACCTCCCTTCCACAATATTGGTGATTATTCCAATATTTTTCCAATATTGGTGGGGCTGGCACCTGATGGAACCCTGCTGCTCCTGCTGGGAGCTGAGGCTCATGCTTATGCACACACAGAGCTGGCATTTTGCTAGATTTAGGGAAGCAGGCAAGACGTATTTGTCTGTGGAGGCTTTGCACCTTCGGCAATTATGTCTGCAGTCTGGAAAACAACAGCAGCAGGGTTGCAGCAGGGAGGGGAAAGAATTCTATCATGTCAGAATAATGAGATCTGTGATTTCAGCACTTACTGGGTCAGAGACACACGCAGTGTGTTATCTGTAATGCTTCCCTCTGACATTCAGGGAAATTGCATTTATGCAGGGGACACGAGGCACCGGAGCACGGCGAGAGCCTGACGGGGGCTGCTCTGCCCTGGCCTCCCCTGGCCCGTTCCCTGGGGCTCCTGAGAGCCCTCAGGGGCCACGAGGGAGCAGGTGGCAGCACAGCCCTGTCCCTGCTGGCTTGGTGCCCTCCCCGGGACAGCAGTGCCAGCCCCACGGTGGGCCCAGGGATGGGCTCTGTCTGTGCCCCCCAGGGCCCTGTGCCCCCCAGGGCTCTGTTTGTGCCCTCCAGGGCTCTGTTTGTGCCCTCCAGGGCTCTGTGTCCCTCCAGGGCTCTGTTTGTGCCCTCCAGGGCTCTGTGTCCCTCCAGGGCTCTGTTTGTGCCCTCCAGGAGTTCTGTGCCCTCCATGAGCTCTGTTTGTGCCTTCTCTGAGCTCTGTGCCCCTCCATGGCCTCTGTGCCCCTCCAGGGCTCTGTGCCCTCCATGGGCTCTGTTTGTGCCCCCCAGGGCTCTGTTTGTGCCCTCCATGGGCTCTGTGCCCCTCCATGGGCTCTGTTTGTGCCCCCCAGGGCTCTGTGCCCTCCAGGACTCTGTTTGTGCCCTCCATGAGCTCTGTCTGTGCCCTCTGTGGGCTCTGTGCCCTCCATGGGCTCTGTCTGTGCCCCCCAGGGCTCTGTGCCCTCCATGGGCTCTGTCTGTACCCTCTGTGGGCTCTGTGCCCTCCATGGGCTCTGTCTGTGCCCCCCAGGGCTCTGTGCCCTCCATGAGCTCTGTCTGTGCCCTCCACGGCTCTGTGCCCTCCATGAGCTCTGTCTGTGCCCTCTGTGGGCTCTGGGGGCTCTGGGAGTGCCACCCTGGGGGGGTCAGTGACAGCCTCCTGCTCCCCCCTCTCCTCTCAGAGCAGTTCCACATCTTGCCCTGCGCTGCCAGCAGCAGCAGAGCTGAGGAGTGAGGGGTTCCCCTGACACCCCCCTGGCTCTGGGTTTAACCCCAGGGGTCACGGGGGTGCAGAATGAGGGGGGGGACAGTCCCAGGGGATGTCACCCCCAGCAGGGCCCCCCTGCCAGCCCCAGCACCCCTTCCAGGGGTGGGAAGCCCAGCTAAAGGCCCAGAACACAGCCCAGGGTGGGCAGGGCTGCCCCCCACGGATCCTCAAGGAGACAAAGCAGCGTTTGCTCCCAAGCTGGAAACGCTCCACAGGCATTTCTGAACTTGGAGAGAAGCAACTTAAAACCAGAGGAATTCCTTTCCTTCCCTCCCTCTGCAGAAACCCAGAGCAGAGAAACTCAAAACATTTTGCTTTACCGATTAAAATCTTGTGTTTTCATCCAAACCAGCTTGTTTTCTAGCAGAAGTGCTGTTTTTCTGACAAAAATCTATTTTCTGGTAAAAAGCAACAGACCTTCAAGCTGAGAAAGGAGCTGAGGGGCTGGGTACAACATCCTGGGGGGCTCCCAGACCCCAGGACCACTCAAGGCCACTGTTAGGTTGTGATCAGGGGCTAAGAAGTAAAATGTTTTTTATTCCAGGTGCTCTCTGACAGTAACAGAACCCCTCTGGAGTGAGGCTGGGCAGGTTCTGCCTGCCCCAGAGCGCCTAAAAAAAGTCATTTTCCTTTCTTTGAGGGATTTTCATGGGAATGAAGGCCAGGCTGGATGTTCCTGCTCTGGTGGGAGGTGTCCCTGCCCGTGGTTTTCAAGGCTCCCACCAACCTCCATGGCAATACCTGTTACCATTGGGTTGGACGTGACACACACACACATGATCAGGGTTTCAGTAAAAAGATTTTATTTTGCCTGTTCTCTAGCTTGTATACTCTTAACAAAGCTAGTTAAATGATTAACTACATCGCAATAACTTGGGGCACAAACAGAGCCCTGGAGGGCACAAACAGAGCCCTGGGGGGCACAAACAGAGCCCTGGGGGGCACAAACAGAGCCATGGGGGGCACAAACAGAGCCCTGGAGGGCACAAACAGAGCCCTGGGGGGGCACAGAGCTCATGGAGGGCACAAACAGAGCCCTGGGGGGTACAAACAGAGCCCTGGGGGGCACAAACAGAGCCCTGGGGGGCACAAACAGAGCCTTGGAGTGGCACAAACAGAGCCCTGGAGGGCACAAACAGAGCCCTGGAGGGCACAAACAGAGCCCTGGGGGGCACAAACAGAGCCCTGGGGGGGCACAGAGCTCATGGGGGGCACAAACAGAGCCCTGGGGGGTACAAACAGAGCCCTGGGGGGCACAAACAGAGCCCTGGGGGGCACAAACAGAGCCTTGGAGTGGCACAAACAGAGCCCTGGAGGGCACAAACAGAGCCCTGGGGGGCACAAACAGAGCCCTGGAGGGGCACAAACAGAGCCCTGGAAGGCACAAACAGAGCCCTGGGGGGGCACAGAGCTCATGGAGGGCACAAACAGAGCCCTGGGGGGTACAAACAGAGTCCATGGAGGGCACAGAGCCATGGAGGGCACAAACAGAGCCCTGGAGGGCGCAGAACTCCTGGAGGGGCACAAACAGAACCATGGAGGAGCACAAAGTACATGGAGGGCACAAACAGAGCCCTGGGGGGGCACAGAGCCCTGGGGGGCACAAACAGAGCCCTGGGGGGCACAAACAGACTCTATGGAGGGCACAAACAGAGCCCTGGAGGGGCACAAACAGAGCCATGGAAGGAACAAACAGAGCCCTGGAGGGCACAGAACTCCTGGAGGGGTACAGAGCCCATGGAGGGCACAAAGTCCATGGAGGGCACAAACAGAACTCCTGGAGGGGCAAAAACAGAGCCCTGGAGGGCACAGACAGAGCCTGGAGGGCACAGAGCCCTGGAGGGCACAGACAGAGCCTGGAGGGGCACAGAGCCCTGGAGGGGCACAAACAGAGCCCTGGAGGAGCACAAAGTCCATAGAGGGCACAAACAGAGCCCATAGAGGGCACAAACAGAGCCCTGGGGGGCACAAACAGCCCCAAATTTTCACACATCTTCTCTAGTCTGTTTCCATGCTGATGGCCTTGTCTTCTCCCTTGCTATGGATACAGTCAAAAATCCTCAGTTGTTATTTCTTCTGTTGACTCAGCTTTGCTGGCAGGCCAGCTGCCAAGCCCCTCCAGGGGTTCCTCTCCCCATGGCAGTGCAGGGTGCCCCAGAGCCCAGCCTGGCTTTGGGGAGGGCACAGCCTCCCCCTGTGCCCCCCCAGCCGTGTTTGGGGGCGGTGGAATCACCTCACAGCCCTCTCTGCTGATCTTCTGGGCAATTATTTGGAAGTAATGAAAGCGAATGCATGACATTTAAAAAAGAAACTGCTGTCAGCAGGAAAGCTGCCACATTCCTCCTGCACCTCGGAGAATACGCTTAGCTTGAAATAATGTTCATTTTAGCAGAGTTGTAAATTACAAGTGTGCTGGGGTCTTGTGGGATTTATTACCATTTGGAAAGAGGTTAGAGGCCTTGTGCTGTTGCTGCTGCATCTGGTGCACGCTACAGAGCAGAGTTTGGAGGGGAAAGAAAGCACCTTTTATAGCCCATCCCCGGTGGCTTGTAGGGCCAGGCTTACACACACAGCCCCAGCGCCAGCAGGGCAGAGGAAGGATTGCAGAATCCCTTTTCCCAGTTGCTCATCGTTATTGATCCGTGGTTATTAATACCCAGTGACCCCACCTGGGCTGGGCACGGCTGCTGCGTTCTGCTGGGACAGCTCTTTAATTTTCTCAGGTTTATGTTCTTTTTTTTTTTTTTTTTTTTTTTTCATTGCAGGTGTTTCATAAAAATGCAGCCATGGACCTGGCAGGAAGCAATAAGCTTCAGCTTCCTCTGCATGAACCAAAGGGATTTCTGCCTCCCTCCTGGCAAGGATGGAGTTGTGCTAATGTAAGATTAATGCTCTGCAATCCTGACCCCGCTGTCTTCAGTGTGTAAATGCTGAAGGGTCACCTTTAGTCCATGCCATTAGTGATTAATTAATCTCAGTGTTTATTTGATCCATCCCTCTGGGTGAGAATTCCTGCACTAAGGCTTTTTGAGTCCTTTTGCTCTCCCCCTTTGCACACTGCTCCCCATCAGAGCACTCTGATGTCCCCGAGGCAGCAGGACTCTGCTCCTGGATCCCAGCTGCAACACCCGGGAACCAGCCCGAAGCAGGAACACAACCACAGCTCCACAGGGACGCCCAGGAGGAGGCTCTTAGCCCACATCAAAGCACCACAGACAGGGAAATGGATGTCCTGGGGCTGCCTTGCCGAATTCCTCACGAGTTTCCGTGCCAGCTAATATAGCAGAGATTGATTTTTCAACTTTTACCAAACTAGCTTTCCCCTGAGGAGGGGGGCTGTTGGCCGAGGGAGGCTCATGTGGGGAGCCCTGGAAAGGAGAGATGTGGGGGCTGTGGGGAGGAGTTTGGGGGTGCTTCATTTCTGCAGGGCTGAGGAGCAGCACCCCTGCCCTGTCCTGTCCTGTGGGAGCAAAGCCAGGCTGTGCCAGCAGGGCTGAGGCTGCAGGGGCTGGCAGGGGCTGTGGGACAGTGGCCTCAGGCTGGCAGAGCTCTGGGCACATCTGTACAAACGCCAGGTACAAACATCAGGTACAAACATCAGGTACAAACATCAGGTACAGACATCCTCAGTGCTGTGCAGAACAGCCACAAATGCCACGGGCTGGGGAGGCTGAGAGGCCAAGGTGGGTGGCTGGCACCCAGAGCATCGACCTCAGCGAGAGCTCCAGCTCATCAACTGCCTCCCAGCCCAGGGATGGGATTTTCTTAGATCCTGAGCTCTCCTCCCCATATGTTTATCTCTGTGAATCCCATTAATCACATTCTGTGCCTGGACAGTTTATAACACCACATCCATCCTCTAAGAGCTGTTATCGTACACCCTGAAGATCTGTCAGATAAACAGCCAGGTCAGCTGCAGCTGTTCCAATATCCTGAAGAAATCAGATTTATCATTTTGGATTAAAAAAACCCCTCCCACACCAGCACACACGCCCAGAAGATCCCCCACCCTCCCTGGGCTGGCTGGGAACCTGTGTGTCTTGGCCCTGCAGGTCCTGCTGCTGCTGCCTTCCATCTGCAGCCCGTGATAAATGGCTGCAGGGTGCCAGGTACAGTTCAACAGGGAAAAATCCCAACATGTGACTGAGGCATCTCCTCACAAGTCATCAATCTAAAAGGAGGCCGGTGCCAGGACAAGGTTCTCACTCTCTCCATCCTGCTGCCAGAGGAGGGGAGGAGGAAGGGAAGGCCCTGCCATTTTCCACTCACACGGAAAGTGCTGCCCAGGATTAACCCTCCCTGCAGCCCCACAGCTCACACAGGGCCGGGGGTGCTGCTGGGTGGTGTTGCCACATTTCTCTTCACAGGGAAAAGCAAGGCAGATTCAGTTTAGGTGTAATGTAGTACAGTGTAATATAATACAGAATAATGGGGTACAATAAAGTAATTAATTAGCCTTCTGATAAGGTGGAGTCAGATGCATCATTCTCTCCCCCTCATCGGGGCAAAAATATCCATAGGGTATTTTTGGGTGACAGGGTGATGCTCAGCCTCTGCCCCCACAGCCCCTCAGCCACCATTAACCCTTTCATCCACATGGACATGCCGTGACACATTTGGGTTATTTCTCCTCTGTAACACCCCCTGGCAGGGCCCTCAGGAGTCAGCACGGCCCAGGGGGTGCTCCAGGCACATCCCTGAGCAGCTCAGCACTGCTGGCTCCCTCGGGGCTGCTGCCCATGAGCCCTGCCCATGGCAGGGATGCCCGGGGGTCAGAGCAGGAGAGGCTCTGCAGCTACAGAAAACACTGCTGGGCCCTTCAGGTGTCCCTCCGTGCTCCCCTCAGCCTTTTACTCATGCTGTGATTCCAAGTCCCTGGAATCCCACCGGTGCCAGCAGGAGCTGGGGCCGGGCCGGGTCCCTCTCTGCCTGGTGGCCCTGGGCTCTCTCTGGGGAGCTGAGTGTCCTGCCAAGGTGCCTCCTCTCCCCTCTGCACCAGCCACATCCCGAGCCGTGTGCCTGGTGCCAAATTGAGTTGTAGCCGTGAATTATTTAGAAGCATCAGTGGAATATTGTTGTATCAGTAACGCAGACTATCAGTTTGTGGCCTTGGGGCTGCCTCAGTTACACACTCCATCACTATTTTCTCTCATGAATAATGTAGGAGTGGAATTACTCTGCATGTAGAGAATTCATACCCTGAGAAAACAAGGTTGCTCCAAAATTAATTTTCCGTACTAAAAGAGCGACAGAAAATCAATTAATCGCATATTATTCTATACGGAGACAGAGTAAGGGAAACAGGGAAAATGGCTGTAGCTATACATCAGCAAACGCTGTATTGGCAGAGAGCTTTGCAGGGAGGTGACTTACAGCCAGCTACAAAGAAGGGAAATATATTCCGCCCGAGAGAGCCCTCGAACATCAGACTCGGCTCACACGCAGCCAGCTGGGCGCTGCTGCCGGCGAGGAGGAGCTCGGAGCTCGCAGCCCTGCCTTCCTCTGGCTCGGGGCTCCTTCCTTCGTGCTGCCGCTAGCGGGCTCAGCTCCCGGCCCGGCAGCTCGCCGGGAGCCGCTGCTCCAGCGGTGCCACCCTGGATGTGCCGAGCATCCCTCGGGATGCGGGGCGGGACGCGCCCGGCTCCGGCCGGGATGGGAACCGCTCCCTCGGCAGGAACCGCGAGCAGGAGCTCAGAAACCTCATCGGAGTGAAACTCTGGCACCACGGAGCTGGAGAGCCTGGGGATGGAGCTCAGCGCCGGGGCTGGAGGGTGCGAGGAGCCGCGGTGCCCCGGAGCTCTCCTGCTCCGGGCACTCCCCGCCATCCCGGCTCCTGCCCCTGGCTCCGATTTCCCACGCTGCTGCTGTCAACAGAGCTTCGTTTTTAGCTCTTTAACTCAAATAGTAACCAGCTATTGTAGACCAGAGCTGAGAAACTTAATGAATATTTAAAAGGGCTTTGAGTCTCGCGGCAGAGCAGAGCATCGTTCCTCAAAGTGCTTCTGGAAAGGAGGGGATGCTGTGAAACTGCTGCAGGTTCAGGCGTGGCTCCAGATCAGCACAGAACCATCACAGACAGAGAAAACCTCCTGCTGCTCTTCCCTGGGCTGGGGGCTGCTTCCCCTCTGCTCCAGGACGCCCCAGGGATCTGCTCCCCTCAGAGGAGAGGAGGTTCCTCAGTGGAATTTGAGTTATTTCTCCTCTTCAACACTCCAAAAAGTGGCTCCAGCAGCACATGGCCACAGAAACACCCATGGAAAGGCTGAGCCACGCTGTGACCTGTGTCTGTTCCACTGCCTCGTTAGCTCTGATTAATAACACTCACTGGTTTAACAAATGTTAGAATAATTACGGGATGAGAAGTTACGAGGCTGACCTCAAAAAATCTGGTCAAACATCAACAGCATCTTCAGGAATAAAACTCAAAACCAGCTAATCTGGTCTTACTGCAGTAATTATCTTTCCCCAAGCTCTCAATTCTTCTGTCATCTCCTAGAACTGCTAAATTTTTAGGGTCATCACACAGTGGAGATCATTTTTCCAGCAAGGAAAACAGAGATTTCAAAGTGTCCACAACAACAACAACTGCAACGGCACGTACAAGTCTTGGGGTTTATTGCAGGGTTATTAACCAGGATTGTTTCTAGACTGAATTTACAGGGATTTTTATTTTTCTTGGCACTATTAACAGGAAAAATTGAAGATACAATCCTCTGTACCTCTCCCAACATGTCTTTTACCATCTCTAGATGTGGCTAAAAACCCACCACAGGAGTTGGAGGCCAGCATCAAATGAGAGTGGGTGAAACCTCAGATCTGACACAAGAATTGCCTCTTCTTTCAGTCAAATGGAGGGTGGAGTTTTCTCTCCATTTGTCCAAATCCGACATACCAACAAGGACGAAAATAAACCAATGTGTTTGGTGTTGAAGCCCAGCAACCACACACGATGGCCAGGGTGTCAACCACAGACTGCTCTGGGTTGGGAGGGACCTTACAGCTCACGCAGTGCCACGGGCAGGGACACCTTTCTCTATCCCAGGTTGCTCCAAGCCCTGTCCAGCCTGGCCTTGGACACTTCCAAGGATCCTCTACAGCTCCCCAGCTCTGCTCCTCCAAACAGAGTGGGTTTTTCCCTGCCTTGGAGGACAAAAAGGGCTCTCAGCACCCCGAGTGCAGGTGTGTGCTCACGCTGGTGCTGAGCCATGGCTTTATCTGAGCCTGCAGGAAGGAGCCAGAGGCCACAGGGGTGACGGGCACGGGCACAAATGGCCCGAGGACAGCAGAAGCTGAGCCCCCTCCCGCTCCCAGCCCCTCTGTGTCTCCTCCAGCAGCAGTGATTTATCCGCAGGGCCCCGGCCAGTGGAGCATCTCCGCGGGTATGGAAGTGTTTAAGGGGTGTCCGCCAGTCCCCGGCCGCAGGGACATGAAAGGGAAGATGCTGGCCGTGATTTATGGCGTGCTGAGCACTTTGACAGTCCCACTGTTTGAAACCACTGTCCTCTGGCTCCCCCCGGGCGCGGGGAGGGCTCGGCGCTCCGTGCGGGGGCGGAGGAGCGGATTGATGGCGCTGCTCCCCTCCGCCCCCCGCCAGATGTGCGGCAGGGAAGGAGGGGCTGCTGCGGAGGGGGCACTCGGATCCCAGCCCTCAGCTCCGCAGATGTTGATTGAGGTCTTAATTCAGTCTTTGACGAGGTTCCTCAGAGCTGC
The DNA here is from genome assembly GCF_027477595.1 of Haemorhous mexicanus. Lineage (NCBI taxonomy): Eukaryota > Metazoa > Chordata > Aves > Passeriformes > Fringillidae > Haemorhous > Haemorhous mexicanus. The sequence continues at coordinate 2,507,620 of NC_082370.1, read as the reverse complement.
CGTGGTGGCTCTGCTGTCCGGGGATGGGGACAGTGCCCTGCCATGGTGGTTCACGAGGGGTTGGGAAGGTGCCAACATTGCCCAGCTGCTTTTCTACTCCTGATTTAGAGCAACTGAACCTTCACCGTGACTCCTGGCAGCACCAGGCATGGCTAACAAGGAGGGCAAAGCCATCTGCCTTGCCCAGGAGCCATCCTGCTTCTCCCAAACCTTCCACCCTGGGAAAGGAGGAGAAGCGTCTCTGTGTCCTTTGCTTTCTTTGGCTTTTGGGACTCACAATTTCCCTGTGATCGTGAAGGATGGAAAGTTCCTCACACACAGAGAAAAGAGGTCAGGTTTGAGGCAACAGCAGGACTCTGGGAGCTGGGATTTTTAATGACAAGAACTTTTTGGAAGTCTGTTGTGTGAGAACTGCCTGCCCCGTGTCCAGCAGCCACCAGCACCCCACTGGAGCTCTGGAGCTCCTGCACACTGTGCCCGTGTCCTACAGCAGCCTTTGCTGGAGAGCCCAAATCCCACCCTGCCAGTCCCTCAAGCTTTGATGCCGACACTTCAAACACTGGATTACTCTGTCCACCCCCTTTAGACTAAATCTGCCTTGGAAAACAAATGGCTCTGCTGGGCTCCCCACGCTCCCACAGCTGACTCTGTAATGAGCTGTTTATTATAGTTCCCATAAGTGAAATCCATTAAGTCTGACAGAAATGCAGCGAAAGTTTACATTCCGCATCCGTTTGAGGGCAGTTTGGAATTAAATTTGCCCCTTCCCTCCTCCACCCCAGCAAAGCTGCACACGATACTCCAATGAATTTTCCATCATTATTTTCCAGAAGAATAAGGCTGAACTTGAGCGGGCTCTGGATGATTTGGCAACTTGTCCAACTCGTCTGCTCCGAGTCTAAATTTTCTCCCTTCCAGTGTCAGTTTTCATGCTTGAAAACTTGAAAGGAAGAAAGGTGGTTTGGGGATGACATTGTTCCTTAAATCTTATGAGTGAGTGATTGGATGTTTTCTATCCTCCTCTCCAGATTCATCTCGGGGCATTGGGGTTACTGTTACAGCTGGATGAAAAATGGAGTTTCCATTGTGTGAGAAGTTCTGAGGTTTTGTCCCAAATCTAGACAGAAAACCAGTGTCTGTTACTGTGTTATAACTCAACAATTAATCCTCTTCTTGGGTATCAATTACATTTTGATCTTAATACAGAACAGCAAAGTCAAAATGAAAGATCTGGGGATTTTATAAGCAAAACGTTGTAGAGGTTTAGACAAAAAGACAGAATCTGGATGTGAAAGGGAAACCTTTTTTTTTGCTGTTGATTTATCAGTTTTCCACAGAAAACCATTCCAGGTACATCCTTTTCATCCAGTTTTATCAGTGTTTTTAAGCACTGTCTAACACAGGCCTGGGGGGTTTCCAGCTCTCCTGACAGCAGTGAGGAACTGGGAATTGTGTGGAGCTGTCAGAGGTGTGAGAATGAGGCAGAAGAGAACAAAATGGGCAACAGGCACCTGAGATAAATCCTGAATGCATGGAAGGATTCAGCGGGGGGGTCCCAGGGAGCTCCGAGCTCCCCGTGCCCTCTGCAGAGAGGTGGGAGCATCACCTGGCTCCCCCTGGAGAGGGAGATGAGTGTGTCCTGCTGGAATGGCTCTGGGAATCAGGGATTCCAGCCAGGAGAGGCTGGCTGACCTTGGGGAAGCTCTCCAGACCTCTGCAGATTGTAATCTCACTGCCTGGGTGAGATGATCCCAAAGGCAATAAAGCAGGGAGAAACGCTGCCCAGCCACACACACAACTGTGCCCTTGCAATCACATTTCCTTCCTCCCCTCTCCTCCTCCTCCTCCTCCAAACGTGGCACCGATTTGTCAAACCTGGACAGACAATCCAGGGCTTTTCTTGGCACTATTAACAGGAAAAATTGAAGATACAATCCTCTGTACCTCTCCCAACACGTCTTTTACCATCTCTAGATGTGGCTAAAAACCCACCACAGGAGTTGGAGGCCAGCATCAAATGGGAGTGGGTGAAACCTCAGATCTGACACAAGAATTGCCTCTTCTTTCAGTCAAATGGAGGGCGGAGTTTTCTCTCCATCAGGAGCGGCCACATCACACCTGCACTGGGCCGAAGAGAGGCTTTGATGAACACAGATCAATCCAAAGGATGTTTGATGGCTGTAGTTTGTAAATCCAGCAAGAAAGGACTAATTTCTCCATGGCTGTGTGCGAGCTGGAGAGCCTGTCTGCATTAGCATATAAATGCATTTAAAGTGAGACAAATACTGGTGGCTTTGGCAGGCGGGATACCTCTGGAGTCGGGAATGTAAACTGTTTAGAAAAGGAAACGTTTCTGTTTAAATGTGAGGAAAAGGCGGCTGGGGAAGGTAAACATCCTCCCAGGGCAGGAATCACTGCGGGGAAAGGTGGATGTGGGAGTGCTGGAGCTGTACCTGGGCACGGGGAGCAAATCCTGCTCCAGGGAGTGGTGGGAAGAGCCTCGTGGGATGGTCCCCATGGAGCAGGGCAATTCCCAGCCAGAGAGCCCCAGCAGCAGAGAGGGATGGATGCACACACGCAGCTCCCAGGGCTGCCAAACCCAGATCCAGCGGGATAAACTCTCCCTCCAGATGGGGCTGGGTGATTTAGGAGCAGGCTCATCAAGGGCTGGGCGGCTCCTTTGGTGTGTGCTTCCCAATTCCCACGGCCCAGGGCTCGCCAGCTCCCAGCACAGCAGAAATGACAGCAGCAATAAGGAACCTTCAGAGGTCTTCATCAAGCAGTGACCCGAATTTCTCCCTGTGAGGCTGGAGGAGTCTAAGGTACAGTCAGGCCTGTTGTGTCAGAGAAGTTACCCCTCTCTTGGGTTTGCTGAGATGGCTCCCAAGGTATTAGAAAGTCTTTTTTCTCAGCCCACAATGGAAGATGAAGTCAAGATTCGTTGGTTCTGCTTTCCAAGGTTGTTTATTTTCTCTTTATTCCATTCTCTCTCTGCCCTGCTGAGCTCTGCCCAGCAGGTCGGGTTGGGGCACAGCCCCTGCCCTTGGGCTGCTGTTGGCTTTTTATACCAAGAACCACCTGTGCTTTATTTACAACAATTTCCCAATACCTGTCACCTGTGTTAGACAGTCTGTCTGTGCTCTAAACCAATCCAGAAGTGTCACCATCCCAGCAGGAGATGGAGGAGAAGAAGGAGGACAGCACATGCCCAGATTCCTCCCTCTTGCCTCTTGAACCCCCATTCTAAATCCCCCAAATTCTACTTTTTTCCCCTGTGACAAATTCACTGCCATTCTACTCAAACCCTTGTGGCTTGTAACTCCTCACACAAAGTTGGGAATTGTTTCCATGGCTAAAATCCAAGGCACAGGTGGTTTTGACTCTGTGCCAAGGTCTCTGAGCCCCTGCCAGGGTCTGGAGTCCTCCAGGGCAGCCAGAGGAACGTCCTGGGTCCCGACACCCCTCCAGAATCATCCATTGCTCCAGGTTTTTGTGGAGGAAAAGAGGAAGAAGGGCAGGGAATGCTGGCAGAGGCCTGGGGAGGCCCCAGCCCTGCAGAATCTCCCTCCACTCACGCACGATCCCGCTGCAACAGCAGGTTTGTCCAAATAGTCAAGATTTTGTCTGTTCATCACTCAGGGTTTGTTTTGGAAACAGCTGTTGGTCCGTGTGGTAAAACAGAAGATGGAAAGTGTCACAGGAATGTGGCTGTCATGCGAAACCTTCCCCAGGAATGGCAAGGAGATTTATATCCCACGTTTGCTTTTAATTTGATGCACATGGCTGCAGATGCCTGAGCTGGGGAATGGCACTCGCAGCCAGGACACATTTCCAGGGATGGCTGGTGGCCGAGCACGCTGCAGCCACAGCACCCAGCCTGTGCTGGGAGGGAAACAGACCCAGCCCCAGGGCTCGGGGCCCAGCAGAGTGCCACCAGGGTGTCCCTCCAAGCCTGGCCCTGAGTTTTCCTCCTCTGAGCATCCTGGGCATGGCTGAGGGGAGGTTGGAGACAGGTGGGGGTTGGTCTCTGACAGAACCAGAGGACACAGTCTCCAGCCACGTCAGGGAAGGTATCCCAGAATCCCAGAATCCCAGATTCCCAGAATCCCAGAATCCCAGAATGATGAGGTTGGAAGAGACCTCTGAGATCAAGTCCAACCTGTGCCCCAACACCTCACCCAGCCCATAGCACCCAGTGCCATGTCCAGTCTTTCATTAAACACATCCAGAGATGGTGATTCTGCACCTCCCTGGGAAGAGCATTCCAGTATTTTATTATTCTTTGGGTGAAAAATGTTTTCCTATTATCCAAATTATTGGTCTCTTCCACTGGCAGCACTGACAGAACCAGAGGACACAGTCCCAAGGTACATCAGGGAAGGGACAGGTTGGATATTAGGAAGAAATTTTTCACCCAAAGAATAACAAAGCACTGGAATTCTCTCCCCAGGGAGGTGCAGAATCACCATCTCTGTGTGTGTTTAAAAAAGACTGGACATGGCACTGGGTGCTGTGGGCTGGGTGAGGTGTTGGGGCACAGGTTGGACTCGATGATCTCAGAGGTCTCTTCCAACCTCATCACTCTGGGATTCTGGGATTCTGAGAGCCCCCATCTGCCGCCTGGGCCAGGCCCTCAGGTGAAGCCTGCCAGCCCTCTCCTGCCCCTGCTCACATGCCATCTCTTCCTCACAGCACTTTTAAACAATTCTCAGCTTTTTCAAGCCCTGCTTTGGCCAGGAGTGCAAGGCAGGCAATGGGTAATCAGGAGTTTAAAGCTTTTCTCTCCCTCCTTGTGTTTCTTTTGGGGTAAAAAAACAACCAAACAAAACAAACCCAAACCAGATGTGGCCTGGGCACTGCAAATGGAGCAGGAATCTCACGAGTGGTCTTGGAGATAAACAAGGCTGGGCTTGTAAAATGGAGACTGGTGTTATGTGGGGAGGGGAAGAGGGCTGGGAAGAGGATCTCATTTTCCAAGAATTAGAAAAATGTGATGCAACTCTTTTACAAGAAAGGAAGAGAGAGGGAGAGAAATGCAGGGAATGCCACAAAAGTCATGTAGGCAGGAGTGTGCAGCTGGCTGAGTTTGAAAACAAATGATTTTAATCAGCTGCTATTCAACTACTGTCAGCTCTGATTTACTGTGTGCAGCCAATTAAGGGGTTTTGGGGGTTCAAAGATTAGGAGTGAAAACCAAAACCACGTTGTTGGAGGGGGGGAACACTGAAACAAGAGCAGGAGTGGGGCTGTCCCAGCCCTTCCCTGGGCTAACCAGAGCCCAGAGCCTGGCACAGGGGCTCACCTGGGTTTGGGCATCCTGGGTGGGCGACCCAGGGCACAGCCCCTTGCCCAGGTTCAGTGCAGCTCCCAGGATCTGGAGCTGAGGATCCCTCTCAAACTGGGACGCCCCAGTTGCTCTGAACCTGTACCAAACCCAGCTGCAAGGCTGGATAAAAGGAGCAGAGGAGTTTAGACGTGCTGTGATTAAAGGAGGCACGGTGTGGTGGAGGAACAGGATGCCCACCATGTCCCCCTGTGTTCTCTGAAAAAGGGGGTTCAAACTTTATCCCTCTCACACTGAGCAAGTTACATCCATCACCTAAACCTGACAAAAGGGCTCTTCCCCCTCTCAGATCATCACCAATATACTCGAGGCACACACTTCCAGCAGGGCTGTGATACGAGCTCTCCACATTAATTAGTCGGGCTAAGTACTACACAACCAAGGAAATTAAAAAGAAAAACCGTCTTCCCAAGTCCAGAGCTGTCTGGGTGTTTGCACAACTCCCACCTTAGTAGCAGATAACAGTCTGGAGCCTTTGATCCTCTAATAACTCTCCCAGCTCTTGGTGCTGCTGAGTGCCACAGGCTGTGGCTGCTGGGATGTGCCGCGAGGAGCCGGCGTCTCACGAGTCCCACGGACTGTGGTGGCTCCTGCTGGCCCTGGGATCCTCATCCCTCAATCTCCACCGTGTCCCACGGACTGTGGTGGCTCCTGCTGGCCCTGGGATGCTCATCCCTCAATCTTCACCGTGTCCCACGGACTGTGGTGGCTCCTGCTGGCCCTGGGATCCTCATCCCTCAATCTTCACCGTGTCCCACGGACTGTGGTGGCTCCTGCTGGCCCTGGGATGCTCATCCCACAATCTTCACTGTGTCCCACGGATTGTGGTGGCTCCTCTTTGCCCTGAGATCCTCATCCCACAACCTTCACTGTGTCCCACCAATGGTGGTGGCTCCTGCTGGCCCTGGGATGTTCATCCCTCAATCTTCATCATGTCCCACAGACTGTGGTGGCTCCTGCTGGCCCTGGGATCTGCAGCTCCAGTCATCCCACAATCTACCCCGTGTCCTGCCAATTATGGTGGCTCTTGTTTGTCCTGGGATCCTCATCCCACAATCTTCAGTGTGTCCCACAGCCTGTGGTGGCTCCTGCTGGCCCTGGGATGCCCATCCCTCAATCTTCACCGTGTCCCACAGACTGTGGTGGCTCCTGTTTGCCCTGAGTTCTGCAGCTCCACTCATCCCACAACCTTCACTGTGTCCCACAGATTGTGGTGGCTCTGCTGGCCCTGAGATCCTCATCCCACAATCTGCACAGGAACCATGTCCCATAGATTCTACCGGCTCCTGTTTGCCCTAAGATCTGCAGCTCTGCTCATCCCACAATCTACACCATGTCCTGCCAATTATGGTGGCTCTTGTTTGTCCTGGGATCCTCATCCCACAATCTGCACCGTGTCCCACCAATTGTGGTGGCTCCTGCTGGCCCTGGGATCTGCAGCTCCAGTCATCCCTGTTTGCCCTGAGATCCTCATCCTACAATCTTCACTGTGTCCCACAGATGATGGTGGCTCCTGCTGGCCCTGAAATCCTCATCCCACAATCTGCACCGTGTCCCACAGACTGGTGGCTCCTGTTTGCTCTGGGATGCTCATCCCACAATCTGCACCGTGTCCCACAGACTGTGGTGGCTCCTGCTGGCCCTGGGATGCCCATCCCACAATCTTCACCGTGTCCCACAGATGATGGTGGCTCCTGCTGGCCCTGGGATGCCCATCCCACAATCTGCACTGTGTCCCCCAGACTGTGGTGGCTCCTGCTGGCCCTGGGATGCCCATCCCACAATCTGCTCCCTTTCCCCCAGACCGTGGTGGCTCCTGTTTGCCCTAGGATGCCCATCCCACAATCTGCTCCCTTTCCCCCAGACCGTGGTGGCTCCTGTTTGCCCTGGGATCCGCAGCTCTGCTCCTCCCAGCCCCTGCCACGGCGCTGTCTTTGCTGCTCCCATTTAGCACTTTGATTTGTGCGGCTCTGCTGAGAATCTCCCTCGCAGCTTGTTGACTTATCACTCATCCCTGTGAGTTCCCATTCTCTCCCCTCCTGACAGCTTTGCCTAATGTACTTATTCATTCCATTTAAATAAATCGAAGCGGGCCTATGACAGCCGATAAGTGAGTCACACAAGAACAAACAGAAGGGAAGCACTGCAAATAGTCAAATGTCAAGTAGGAATGGAAAACTGTCCCTATAGCTCCAGCGAACCTTAGATGTCTAATATTTATGGCCAATTGATGTCATTAGAAAGTAAATAAGCCCTCTTATGCTGCATTACAAAAGATTAACTGCAAGCAATGGAGTTTAAATAGCACAGATAAGTGCAGATGGAAATAAACCTGTTTAAAGCTGGAAATATTTGCTGAACCTCCTTGCTGCTTTTAAGATAATTGATCTCTGTATATCTGTATTGAATCTTGCCATAAAAGCTTTGAAACGTCTTCTGGCAGAGCCCAGCTCACTCGTGACTCAACCTCTCCTTATCTCTCCGGATTGCAGAGGGTTTTTTCATTCCTCAGCACGCTGGGTGGGGAGCTGGGGCGGTGTCAGCACTTTCCAGCCGGAGATGCTCCAGGCTGGGGCTGGAAACCGCCGGCCCCGGCTGCAGCCCGGCTCAGACCTCGGGGACTGGGGGAAGGTCCCTCCCTGTGCCGTTTTCCATCCTCAGAGGGCAGCAGGACAATGAGCAGGGACTGAGGCGTGCTGTGGCTGAGGGGCTCTGGAGAATGAACGAGTTCCACCCTGCTGATGGGGGAAGCCAGGAGAGAGGAAGGGAGGGAGGAGGGATTGCTGCCCCACTGTGCCCACACTGAGCTCTGGGCACGTCCCATCCAGGGCCACTCCTGTCCTAGCACCAGAACACGCTCCCAGCCCTCAGCTGGGCCAGCCCAGGGACTTTGGGGACCCTGCACCCAAATCTCCACAGGGGAGATTTACCTGGGAGGGGACAGAGGGGACAGAGGGGACAGAGGGGACAGAGGGGACAGGTGCCTGGGGGAGGCTGAGCACAGCCATGCCCTGTGCAGGCACTCACACAGAGCTGGAGGAGGCTGGAGAGGGGCACACGAGGCCCAGGCAGGGAAAACCAGGGCAGCCCCCATGCCCAGGTGCCCCACCAGGCACCATCTGCAGCGGGAGCCGGTGCCAAGGCAGCGCTGCAGCACTTGTGCACTGCAGAAACATTGATTTGATCCTCCAGCTCTGCTTTCAGGATGATTAATCTGTGCCTGGCTGTGTGCTTAGGCTCTCCATAAAGGCAGGTGCATGTGTTGGTGTGCTGCTGCTGTCAGGGCCGTTAATGTAAGCGTCTGTTTTACAGCCCAATTGACAGCAGCATTGTTCTGGCAGGGTTACAGCTCTGACATGTGGAATCAATCTTTTTAACCTGTCAATTAATCAGTGGGCAGCTGTCAGCCCAGCTGAAAGGCCTGAAGGACAGTGCCCTTTCAATGGATTATACTGGATGCTCGCTGGAGTAAAATTGAACACTTCAGTCTCAGGAACTCTCCCTGCACCCAGAGCAATGCTCCATCTCCTTCTCCTGCAGGAAACCACAGCAGGCCCTCCTGCAGGCAGCCAGGCAGGGAGGGACGGCAGGGACAGCCTGGCTGTGTGACACGCTGGCTGAGACAGCTGCAGAGCACAGCTGCAGGGCAGGGGGAGTGGATCCCTGATCCCCACATCCCCCCATCCTTGAATCCCTGATCGCCATATCCCCCCATCCCTGAATCCCTGATCCCCATATCCCCCCATGCCTGAGTCCCTGATCCGCATATCCCCCAATCCCTTTATCCCCCAATCCCCTGATCCCTGATCCCTTGATCCCTGATCCCCAATCCCCCAATCCCTTGATCCCCCAATCCCCTGATCCCTGATCCCTTGATCCCTGATCCCCAATCCCCCAATCCCTTGATCCCCCAATCCCCTGATCCCTGATCCCCAATCCCCCAACCCCTTGATCCCCCAATCTCCTGATCCCCATATCCCCTGCTCCTCCAACCCCCTAATTCTTTATCCTTCAATCCCCTGATCTCTGATCCCTGATCCCCAATCCCCCAATTCCCTGATCCCTGATCCCCTGATCCTTTATCTTCCAATCCCCCTATCTCTGATCCCTGATCCCCAATCCCCCAATCCCCAATCCCCCAATCCCCAATCCCCAATCCCCAATCCCCCAATCCCCAATCCCCAATCCCCAATCCCCTGATCCCCAATCCCTAATCCCCAATCCCCGATCCCCAACCCCCAATCCCTAATCCCCAATCCCCTGATCCCCAATCCCCTGATCCCCAATCCCCCGATCCCCAATCCCCCAATCCCCAATTCCCCAATCCCCAATCCCCCAATCCCCAATCCCCCAATCCCCAATCCCCAATCCCCAATCCCCGATCCCCGATCCCCAATCCCCAATCCCCTGATCCCCAATCCCCAATCCCCAATCCCCCGATCCCCAATCCCCAATCCCCCGATCCCCAATCCCCAATCCCCCAATCCCCCGATCCCCAATCCCCAATCCCCAATCCCCAATCCCCAATCCCCAATCCCCCTATCCCCTGATCCCCAATCCCCAATCCCCCAATCCCCAATCCCCTGATCCCCAATCCCCAATCCCCCAATCCCCAATCCCCAATCCCCAACCCCCAATCCCCCAATCCCCAATCCCCAATCCCCAACACCCCAATCCCCAATCCCCCAATCCCCAATCCCAGAGCACGCCCAGGCTGGGGCTGTGATCTCCAGCCCTGCTGTGCAGGGTGTCACAGGGATCTGTCCCCTGCTGGGCCCAACACCCCAATCCCTGCTGGGTGCCCCCAAGCCTCAGCCCAGTCCCTCGGTGGGTGCTGGCACTGTCCTGGGTCCCCATCACCACCCTGCAGCCTCCTGTGCCCGCTCTGCCCCCACAGCCACGGCAGCCAGCCCAGGAAGTCTCCTCCTGCAGCTCCTGGCCGTCATTCCTCCAGGGCTGGAGGCTCTGCCACCGTTTCCTTGCTCATTCCCACAGCAGGGAGGTGCCTGGGGCAGCTGACACTTGTCCATGACACAATCTCCCTTTTCCCACAGCACTGTGGGATCCCCTCTGTCCCCTCTGGGGGTGCTGGAAAGGGAACAGCAAACAGCCTCAAAGTGACTCAGAGTGGCCAAGGTCCCCTGGCAGGGAGCAGCCCCAGCAGGAAACAAAAGCATAACCTTGAAAATGCAGCATTTCCCTGGTCCCCTCAGCCCAGCCTCGTGTGCTGCTCGTTGAGTGGCCACTAATTTGATTCATATGAGAAGCTTGACCTTATTCCACCAAGTGTTTTCCAGCCTGGATTTCTCTAACTGCTTGTTTATAGAGAGTATATGGAGCATTTCATGTTTTTTTTCAGCTGTTTAAGAACTTGAGTTTTGTTGTTTTTTTTTTAAAGGCAGTCCCAAGAGAGCAGGGCACAAGCCCCAGCCTCCCTCCCCCTCCCAGCCATCAGGGTGCCCAAACCCCATCCCCTGCTCTGGTGCTGGGCAGGGAGGAAGGATCATTTGTTTGGTGGCTGCATCGTTAGGTGGAGGTGACTCCAAAGGCCATTATCTCTGTTTAGCACAAGCAGGGAGCAGTGAGTGCTCTCTGGGTAATCTATCTTAGGATCAGAGTGCTGAGGAGACACAGCACAGCTCCTCTCAAGCCTTAATCTCTCAGCACCATCATTTCCTCAGCCAGGAGGGGCAGGCACCTGGGTGCCAATGCCTCTCGTGATGAGTTTGGGTGATTGATCTTCCCAAAGTGCTTTCTGCCTTCCTCTCCAGGCAGACAGGGAGAGGTGCAGCATTTACAGATCATCCCTGGGTGAGATGGCTTTGGACAATTAGTCACCAGAGGAGGAGTCCCCTCCTGCTTTCCAGCCGGGGGAACACGCTCAGGGGATCAGGATCTGCAGCTCTGGGTGCCAAGGAATGGCAAATCGCAGGGTGGGAGGCAGGCACTGACTTTTCACTTGTATAAAACTCCTGAGGATCTGCCCCAGGTCTAGAGCTGAGCCTCGGGAGGGCACTGGCTCCCAGACATCTCCAGCAGCTGCCGTTCTCACCTGATTTATTTTCACATTGCACTGCAGGAAATGGAGAAATATTATCTCCTGTTAGGCACAGCCAGCAGAGAGGCAGAGCCCAGCCAAGGTCACAGAGCCAGGCTGAGGCACAGAGGGGCTGAGCCTGGGTCCCCGTGCCCACCTGGGCAGGCTGAGCTCAGGGAGATGGGCTGGGAGAGCTCCTGGCAGCCCCTTGCAGAGAGACACTAAAGAAGAGCAAATAGCAACTGAAATATTTTCATCTGGGGCCCTGTTATAAGAAGTGGCAAGACTAAGCACCGAGTGGCTCCTAATTTGCTCCTGACTCTTTTAATCAAATCGAGCTTTCAGCCCTAATCCTGAGCCAGGCTATTCAGGAGAGATTGCAGGAAGATTATTCATCAGGAGGAGCAGCAGCTCCCAGCAGTCATCAGCACCTTCTCTCCTGCCAGAAGAACGAGGTGACCCGTCCTGCTCTCTCCCCAGCCCTGCCAGCCCCCCTTGTCACTTGTCACTGGTGTCAGCAGCACCACCCTGGTTTGGGGGGCTCAGGGCCTGCCTGGGTAGGCTGATGCTGATGGGAGAGCCTGGAGCCCCTCTCTGCCCTGGCACAGCCTGGCAAACACGAGCCCAGCCTGGGTCTCACAGGGTCCCCAGGGCCTTGCTGGCCTCTGGGGGACACAGGCCACCCACGCTGAGGTCACTCAGTGCTGTCCCCTGGGCTCCACATCCCCAGGTCAAACCAAAGTGAGAATTCTCTCCCACCATCACAGCACGCACTTGGATGCAGCTGTGCCTACAGATGATTTATGTGCCAAACACCCTCTCCTCCAGCCGCGGGAACAGGAAGATTTTAAGGTGAAATTGTCAGACCAAAGAGAGTTTACCGAGCTCCTTTAAACAAATTTTTACAATAATAATTTCCCCGTGCAGTGTGTGCAATAAAAGCCAAGAGATGAGATGGTCAGGGAGCGAGCCCCGGCTGTAAATCCCGGCGGGGCCGAGCTGCTCCTGCTCTCTGCTGCCTGGTTTATGGTGTCACCCGGTCCCAGCATCCCCGGGCTGAGTTACAGCCTGCAGGCAGCCGCTGCCCATCCATTATCCCACATGTAAACAGGTATTCACACAGCAGCTCCAGAGCCTCCTCCCGGCACTCCATCACGGCTGCAGCCTGCCCTGGCCCTGCCAAGGTCACAGCTCGGACTGCTCCTGCTCCAGCACGGGGCCAGAGCGGCTCTGCCAGCCCCACACAGGCTGACAGCCCCCCAAATTACCCCTGGTGTTCTGCAGAGCCAGCCCCACACAGGCTGACTGCCCCCCAAATTACCCCTGGTGTTCTGCAGAGCCAGCCCCACACAGGCTGACTGCCCCCCAAATTACCCCTGGTGTTCTGAGCACAGCCAGCCCCACACAGGCTGACTGATCCCCCCAAATTAACCCTGGTGTTCTCAGCAGAGCCAGCCCCACACAGGCTGACTGATCCCCCCAAATTAACTCTGGTGCTCTGCAGAGCCAGCCCCACACAGGCTGACAGCCCCCCAAATTAACCCTGGTGCTCTGCAGAGCCAGCCCCACACAGGCTGACTGAACCCCAAATTACCTCTGGTGTTCTGCAGAGCCAGCCCCACACAGGCTGACTGATCCCCCCAAATTACCCCTGGTGTTCTGAGCACAGCCAGCCCCACACAGGCTGACTGATCCCCCCAAATTAACCCTGGTGTTCTCAGCAGAGCCAGCCCCACACAGGCTGACTGATCCCCCCAAATTAACCCTGGTGTTCTGCAGAGCCAGCCCCACACAGGCTGACAGCCCCCCAAATTAACCCTGGTGCTCTGCAGAGCCAGCCCCACACAGGCTGACAGCCCCCCAAATTACCCCTGGTGTTCTGAGCAGAGCCAGCCCCACACAGGCTGACTGATCCCCCCAAATTACCCCTGGTGTTCTGAGCAGAGCCAGCCCCACACAGGCTGACAGCCCCCCAAATTACCCCTGGTGCTCTGCAGAGCCAGCCCCACACAGGCTGACTGATCCCCCCAAATTACCCCTGGTGCTGTGAGCAGAGCCAGCCCCACACAGGCTGACTGCCCCCCAAATTACCCCTGGTGTTCTGCAGAGCCAGCCCCACACAGGCTGACTGAACCCCCCAAATTACTCCTGGTGTTCTGCAGAGCCAGCCCCACACAGGCTGACTGATCCCCCCAAATTACCCCTGGTGTTCTGAGCAGAGCCAGCCCCACACAGGCTGACTGATCCCCCCAAATTACCCCTGGTGTTCTGAGCAGAGCCAGCCCCACACAGGCTGACTGATCCCCCCAAATTACCCCTGGTGTTCTGAGCAGAGCCAGCCCCACACAGGCTGACTGAACCCCCCAAATTACCCCTGGTGTTCTGAGCAGGGTAACTCAGAGCAGCCTGCTCTGATCCCCAGCCCGAGCCTGGCTCCATCCCCGTGGCAAAGGCTCAGGGGGGGCTGGGGCTGCCCAGGGGTGTTCAGGGCCATCCCCAGCCCTGCCCTGCTGGGGGCCTTGGGGCCATCCCAAACCCCATCCTGCCCCTGATCCTCAAATGCCAAATCCCAGCCCTGCCTCCTGCTAGAGGGACACTTGTCCTGCATGGCCCACCCGGCCTTTTGGGGGGACTTTCCCCTCCTAGCCACACCCAGGGCGAGCTGCTGGGAGCACTCGGAGCCCCAGCCCTGCTGGGGATCACAGGGGCAGGGCTGCAGCTCCAGAGAGCAGCTCAGCTGCCACACCAGCCCAGGCACAGCCAGAGCCTGGCCTGTGCTGAGCCCACGTCAATGAGATTTGAAGGTGCTCAGCAAAACCTTTTAAAGGATCCTTGAAGCGGAATCAATAACCAGTTCATCATCCTCCCTGCTTCTCCTTCCCCCACGATGCCTTTTCTAAAAAGCAGCTGAGAAATTCCTCAGTCACTGCCCAACTAGCAGGCAGTAAATCTGCAGAATATAAAGATGATTTTCATTTCCATTGGGTTACTCTATTTTTCTCTCTAAATATTTCAGGGGAGCTCGATTCATGGCTTCTCCTTTGGCGTTCAAAGAAAATAATAATAATTTTTTATTTAAAAGGTAGAGAGCAAAGCCCCGAGCGCTGGGGGCCCTGCATTGTGTTTCAAATGGTTCCCAGCTTCATTACTAGCTCTAAGCAAGTTCTGTATACATCACCTAGTTTAATTCAGCAATATCATCAGTGTCAATGGGCATCCAGAGGCTGCTGGCTATTGGTCATCTGGAGCTGACACAAACTCAATAAATACTCCATAACCCCTGACAGCCGCCAGCAGATTAGCCCGGAATGAGCGATGGCCCCAGCAACACCTGCTGAACCAAATCACCACCGTGAGTGATGGGCCCCTACCCAGCCCTGACCACAAGCCAGAGCAGGGGAAGAATGATTTTGTACTTTAGGGAAAGAATTAGAGATGGTGGCTGGAGTGATTGGAAAACCTTCCCCAGGTTTCTCGCTCCTTCCTGCCCCGCTGGCACGTGCAAGCTGACCACGGGCTCCCAGCTCAGCTTTGACTATTCTGTGCATTCCTGATGTCACCAGCAGTGACTTTATTTCGTGTCCGAGATCATTATTGCTCTAAATTATCTTTTAAAGCTGTTTGGTGCTTAAAAATCTGCACTTGATTTAAAGTTAATGTGCAAATGGAGGTTCAGGTGCAGCACAAGAACTCCAGAGCTGGTCCCAGAGACCGACAGGAGCTCAAACCACAGCACTACACAAGGTCTTGGGAAACCAGGGGAGCTGAAACTCCATTGCATTCCTGAATTTCTGCTTGCCTTGGGAAGGAGAATCATGGAGTCACAGATGGTTTGGGTTGGAGGGACATTAAAGATCAGCCCATTCCACTCCCTCCCAAGGACAGGGACACCCTCCACTAGCCCAGGTTGCTCCAAGCCCTGTCAAACCTGCAACTTGATTTTTGAAGTGTCCACCTCCCAAGAAAACCAAAAACTCCAAAAGCACTACCAATCAGAGATTTTTTTTTGGGTGGCTTTTTTCTTTTCTTTTCTTTTTTTTTTCCCCCCACAGGTACCACCAATACACCGAATAAACAGAGCTAGACCAGAATGACAGGGCCACATCCAGCTCTGAGCATGGGGCTTTTACTCATCCTCTGCCTCATTTCCCATGGGTTGGGCAAGAACTGCTCTCTGCTCAGGGGCCTTTTTGATCTTTTGGCATGACTGTGTGCCCATGTCACCTTGGGAGCACCTCTGCAGCACCAGAACCAACCTGGCTTAAACCAGCCACTCCTGGGCCCCCTAACCCTGTTGGTATCACCAATATTGTGGATGGGAGGTACCTGGGCTTGTCTGGCCTTGGTGCTGAACCAAACAGCAGCACTGTGGTGTTTCACCCCACAGACACTTTTGGCCATGGCTGGGTGGTGTTTCACCCCACAGACACTTTTGGCCATGGCTGGGTGGTGTTTCACCCCACAGACACTTTTGGCCATGGCTGGGTGGTGTTTCACCCCAGGGACACTTTTGGCCATGGCTGGGTGGTGTTTCACCCCACAGACACTTTGGGCTGGCTGGGGGCTGCAGCTGGGCACGTGGGGACAAGTCCAGGCGTGCAGGAGCTCTGGTGGGGCTGGGATGGAGCTTCCTCCCGTGCAGGGGCTGCTCCTCAGGTTTCCCTCTGTGGAGAAGCTTTAGGGCCATGGGGAAGGAGAGGAGTCGGTTCTGATGGAGGGTTTGGATCCAGAGCTTTGTTCTGGCCCACAGCCTCTGAACCCAGCCCCAGCTCCACCAGAACTCCTGACCCCGTGGGTGCTGCTCCTTTTAACCCCGGGGAGAGGGCAGGGAAGGGGCAGGGAGCCACCAGCCAGGTACAGGAGGGGAGGTCTCAAGGGACAAAGGACACCTGGATGGCCCAGTGCCCCCGGGGGCAGAGGGCATCCTTTGAATCTGCCAATCACTGGATGCCCTTCTGGAATGTCAGGATTGACAGACAGTGCTGGGAGGGGAAAGGAGAGGTGACTGACACACCTGGCAGGGAATTATCAGGGAAGAAACCTGGGGTTCTGAGGTAAACCCTGAAATCACACTGCAGCAGAGCCCCACACCCTGAACTCCAGGGCTGCTCCTCGGGCTCCCTTTCCCAGCTCCTGGCACTGCTCCCTCGCTGGGACGCGTGTGTGTGGCGGGGATGGGGTGGGATGGAGGTGACAGCCCCGCGCGTTTGATCGCGCTCCTCTCTGTCTGCTCGGGAGCTGTCAGCGATTTCACTACCCCCAGTAGCTGTCACTCCACTTTTGGCTCTAGGATCCTGTTTTGATTCCAGCCCTTATCGAGTTTATCTAGAATCCTTCTGCTCATTTAAAAGAAAAAAAAAAAAAAAAAAAAGCCACCCAAAAAAAAATCTCTGTGATTGGAAGTGCTTTTGGAGTTAGTGCGAGTCTGCCCCTGGAGTGCCCTGCGTGGGTTTGATGCACTCCAGCCTAATTGATGTCCCTGGCTTTGAAGAGCTGTCTGGATGAGGGGCCCGCCAAAGTCTTTCAGAGTAATGTGATTTGCTGGAGAGCCCTGGTGTAGGTTTGCAGAAACACTGCTGCTCCTGCTGCCAGCTTAAATCAGATACCAGCCTGACCTCGGCAAGCAGTGTCTTCTCCTATAAATTCTGGCATCACAGTGAGTTACATCATTCGAGCTGCATTATGTGCTGTTACAGACAAGAAGTCACGCCAGTTAATGTGGCAGCTGGCTGGGATTTGAAGGCAAAAAAGCACCAGGCTGGAAAACCCAGCCCCACCTTTGCCCTGGTACCCTGGTTGCTCTGCCAGCCCTGCCCACGGCCGGGCAGCTCTGCTCCCCCGGGGCAGGGATGTTCCTCCTCCAGGCACAACCCCCAGAATGATGCTGGGAGGCCTTTCCTCCCCCTCTGCCTTGGACAAGGAGATGAGGAGGAGTCCTTCATCCTGGCTGATGGGGCTCTGGGAGGTCCCACTCTGTGCGTGGGCAGGACAGGGCCCCCGGCAGCCCAGGGCTCTGTGGGGGCACAGTGGCTCCCAAACACTTCCAACTGCTCCCAAACACTTCCATCTGCTCCCAAACACTTCCATCTGCTCCCAAACACGGCCCCTGCTCGTTCTCAGTCTCCTTCTCACCAGGGCTCCCCAAATTCCCACCGCGAGCGCTCGGCCCTCACTGCCCAGCCCGTCCTCCCTGAGCCTCCAGCTCCAGCTCCTGTGGCATTCATATTTTCTGAAAAATCCCTTGGCCCAGGATTTTCTCCTGGGAAGCTGAGAAGCCTCAGAGAAAAAGGAAAACAATATCATCGGATTTGCTTCTCCTGTGTTGTGCTCATGTGGAATGTGGTTGGAGATTGTTTCCCCACAGGTGATTGCTTCATTGGTTTCATGTGAATTGTTTTGACTTTGCTCCTGAAGCCCAGTTGCCCCTGGGTCAGAACAGAATCCCAGAGTGATGAGGTTGGAAGAGACCTCTGAGATCACTGAGTCCAGCCTGTGCCCCAACACCTCACCCAGCCCACAGCACCCAGTGCCATGTCCAGTCTTTATTTAAACACACCCAGAGATGGTGATTCTGCACCTCCCTGGGAAGAGCATTCCAGTGCTTTGTTATTCTTTGGGTGAAACATTTCTTCTTGATATCCTATACCTTCTTCTTAATAAACTATTTCTTCTAATTTCTTCCTAGTAACCTCTACCTCCCCTGACGTAGCTGGAGACTGTGTCCTCCAGAAGTCCCCAGGCTCTGCTGGCCTGTCCCACGTGCCACAGCTCTGCAGAGAGCTCCTGCAGGACAGGGGTGGGGGCTGCTCAGTGCCCGTGGAAACGAGGGTGTTAATGAAGCTGAGTGCACAATAAATGGGAATTTATTGTACAATTAGCACCCAGAACCTCGGATGGGCGCCTCTGCTATTTTAAATCTAAATAAATAACTACATTAACACTACCCCTACCAGTTGTTTTTTGGCAGCACAGCCATGGCCCAAGTAATTTACTAAAAATAATGAGCCTGGCTCAGTGAAGACCAGCAAGACTGAGGCAGCTCAGCGGGGTTACATCCACAAAGGGACGTGCTCCAGCTGTCCTGGGGATGGCTGGGGTGTGGCACCAGGAGAGGAAAGTGCTCTGGAGCCCAGAGCTGCCCCAGCACAGCCAGGCTGGCACCTGAGCCCAGCCCTGCAGAGCCCCCACCTCCCTGCAAAACAGCTTCCCAGAGAGGCTCTGAGAGTCCTGAGCTGCTGTTGTTGTTATTATTATTAGTACTCTTTGAAAAAGTTGCCTGTGCAGACTGCTGTGCCTGTGACATTCCCTTCAAGCTGCAATAACTAACCTGTCACAGCTACAAACGCCGACAATGCAGCGCCGTGTGGGGCTGACTTAATAAACCTCATTTACATTCATTTTGATTCGCTCAGGCATTGAAAAACATTTCACAGGGAAAAAGAAAGAAGCAGGAACCTCTCCAAGCTGACATGATGTTTGCTGATATGATACGAACGGACTTAATAGCAGCACGTATGAGAACATGCATTCCTTACAATATTTGCAAATGGGCTCCTTTTTATTTACTTGTGATTTTTTTCCCCCCTTTCTTTTCCTCCTTTGTGCTGCTGCTCTGGAAGCAGTGCCATGGCCACAGCTCTGTGCCACGGGCAGCCCCAGGGGCTGCTGGCCTGGGTGCCAGAGTGACCTGTGGGGTGGGTGAGGCACAGGTTCGGGAAAGGTTTGGGTTGGGAGGGCCTGGAGGGATCAGATTGTTCCCATCCCCTGCTCCTCCTCCTCCTCCTCACCGTGGTGGGTTGGTTCTTGCTGCAGATTTTTGTTGTGCTCCATAATCTGCAGATTCCCTTCCTGCAGTCAGTCTGAGCTGCCCTTCCCAAACTGGGCCAGTCCAAGGCTTCCAGCAGACAAAGGCCAGTGTGGGTTCCACCCTGGGGCTGGCAGAGCCTGGCAGGGTGCACTGCCAGCCCTCCACGGCAAGGCTGGCACTACCTGGATGAAATGCACCCACTCAGCTCCAAGCCACAGGGTGGAAATCCCCCCAGAGTCACCTTTTTTATGCTCTGTCCATCCCTCCCCTCCCCTCCCAGTCTGCACCACACCCCCAGCAGCACAGACGGGTTCCCAGTGCCCCTGGGTCACTGGGAGCTGCAGCAGAGCCTGCACAACGTTGGAGGGATCTCCAACTGAAAGTTTATTTTACCTCAAAGAGTGATAAACACACGAGACCTGGTGGTTCTGTTATTTCTGCTGAGCTTTTTCCTGCTGACATTGGTTTAAAATAAGTCCTCTTGATTTACATCTGTCTGAGATCAGAAGGGAACAGAAGGAGTTTCAGCAGAACAGGATTCTGCAGATGAGCACACGGGGCTCGTTTGCCTTCTCTTGTCTGATTTGCATCACTTGGAGAGAGTTTAATTTCAGGCAGTGGCCCCGAGCAATTGAGAACAGGAAAAAAAATAAAACTCCCAAGGCCTGAAATAGTCTCCCAATGGAGTGAGCTGGGAGGTGAGAGGGGCTGGGAAAGCTTCTGGGGAGGGGAAAAACGAGAAACAACAGCGAGGGGGGTGTGGGAAAGGGATGTTCTGCCATGGGGGCATTGCTGTGGAACTGCAGGAAAAACCCCGAGCCTGCTCAGGCACAGCACAGTCTGAACACGCGGGATATGATGGCACCTGTGACATCACATCATATCCCTGTGACATCAGCCCTGACATCACATCACCTGTGACATCACCCATGACATCACACCACCTGTGACATCACCCCTGACATCACATCACCTGTGACATCACACCGCCTGTGACATCAGCCCTGATATCACACCGCCTGTGACATCACACTGCCTGTGACATCACCCATGACATCACACTGCCTGTGACATCACACCATATCCCTGTGACACCATACCACCTGTGACATCACATCACACCACCTGTGACATCACATCACACCGCCTGTGACATCAGCCCTGACATCACATCACCTGTGACGTCACACCATATCCCTGTGACACCATACCACCTGTGATATCACATCACACCGCATGTGACATCACCCATGACATCACATCACCTGTGATATCACACCGCCTGTGACATCACACCACCTGTGACATCACACCACCTGTGACATCACATCACACCACATATGATGTCACACCACCCATGACATAACACCACACCCTCTTTGACATCACACTATCTGTGATGTCACACCACACCCCAGTGACATCACATCACCCCATGACATCACACCACCTGTGACGTCACAGCACCTGTGACACCACCCATGTCATCACACTACCTGTGACATCACATCACCTGTGACATCACCCCTGGTATCAGACCACCTGTGACATCACACCACCCTTGATATTACACTACCTGTGACATCACACCATGACATCACACCACCCACAACATGACATCACCCACTGCACCACCCGTGACATCACACCACCAATGACATCATCTGTGACATCACACCACCAGTTACATCACCCATGACATCACACCACCTATGACATGACATCACCCAAAGCACCACCTGTGACATCACACCACCAATGACATCATCTGTGACATCACACCACCAGTTACATCATCCATGACACCACCCACTGCACCACCCATGACATCACACCACCAATGACATCATCTGTGACATCACACCACCAGTTACATCATCCATGACATCACACCACCAATGCCATCATCTGTGACATCACACCACCAGTTACATCATCCATGACATCACACCACCTATGACATGACATCACCTGTGCCATCACACCCCTGTGACGTCACACCCCCCAGCTGCTCGGAGAGCTCCAGGGTTTGGGTGAGCCGAGCTCCCCGCTCTGTCCTTGGCCCTCTGCCCTCATGCCCTGAGAGCAGCCCCTGTTTCTGCCCAGATCTCCCCAGTAACCCTCCCTGCCCCCTTCCCTGGGCCTCGCTCTCCCAGCTCTGCCCCAGCCACCCCTCCTGGCCCCCTGTGACCCCTCAGGCTGTTCCTCACTCCGGGAGGAGATGCTGCCCACGGAGAGCCCTGGGAACTCCAGCTCAGAGCCCTAAAAACTCCAGCTCAGAGCCCTGGGAACTCCAGCTCAGAGCCCTGGGAACTCCAGCTCAGAGCCCTGAAAACTCCAGCTCAGAGCCCTGAAAACTCCAGCTCAGAGCCCTGGGATCTCCAGCTCAGAGCCCTGAAAAGTCCAGCTCAGAGCCCTGAAAACTCCAGCTCAGAGCCCTGGAAATTCCAGCTCAGAGCCCTGAAAACTCCAGCTCAGAGCCCTGGGAACTCCAGCTCAGAGCCCTGAAAACTCCAGCTCAAAGCCCTGGGAACTCCAGCTCAGAGCCCTGGGAACTCCAGCTCAGAGCCCTGGAAATTCCAGCTCAGAGCCCTGGGAACTCCAGCTCAGAGCCCTGAAAACTCCAGCTCAGAGCCCTGGGAACTCCAGCTCAGAGCCCTGAAAACTCCAGCTCAGAGACCTGAAAACTCCAGCTCAGAGCCCTAAAAACTCCAGCTCAGAGCCCTGGGAACTCCAGCTCAGAGCCCTGAAAACTCCAGCTCAGAGCCCTAAAATCTCCAGCTCAGAGCCCTGGAAACTCCAGCTCAGAGCCCTAAAAACTCCAGCTCAGAGCCCTGGGAACTCCAGCTCAGAGCCCTGAAAACTCCAGCTCAGAGCCCTGAAAACTCCAGCTCAGAGCCCTGAAAACTCCAGCTCAGAGCCCTGGGAACTCCAGCTCAGAGCCCTGGGAACTCCAGCTCAGAGCCCTGAAACCTCCAGCTCAGAGCCCTAAAATCTCCAGCTCAGAGCCCTGGAAATTCCAGCTCAGAGCCCTGGGAACTCCAGCTCAGAGCCCTGGGAACTCCAGATCAGAGCCCTGAAAACTCCAGCTCAGAGCCCTGAAAACTCCAGCTCAGAGCCCTGGGAACTCCAGCTCAGAGCCCTGGGATCTCCAGCTCAGAGCCCTGGGATCTCCAGCTCAGAGCCCTGGGAACTCCAGCTCAGAGCCCTGGAAACTCCAGCTCAGAGCCCTGGGAACTCCAGCTCAGAGCCCTGGGAACTCCAGCTCAGAGCCCTGGAAATTCCAGCTCAGAGCCCTGAAAACTCCAGCTCAGAGCCCTGGGAACTCCAGCTCAGAGCCCTGGGAACTCCAGCTCAAAGCCATGGGATCTCCAGCTCAGAGCCCTGAAACCTCCAGCTCAGAGCCCTGGGAACTCCAGCTCAGAGCCCTGGGAACTCCAGCTCAGAGCCCTGGGAACTCCAGCTCAGAGCCCTGGAAACTCCAGCTCAGAGCCCTGGGAGCTCCAGCTCAAAGCCCTGAAAATTCCAGCTCAGAGCCCTGAAAACTCCAGCTCAGAGCCCTGGAAATTCCAGCTCAGAGCCCTGGGAACTCCAGCTCAGAGCCCTGAAAACTCCAGCTCAGAGCCCTGGAAATTCCAGCTCAGAGCCCTGAAAACTCCAGCTCAGAGCCCTGGGAACTCCAGCTCAGAGCCCTGAAAACTCCAGCTCAGAGCCCTGGGAACTCCAGCTCAGAGCCCTGAAAATTCCAGCTCAGAGCCCTGAAAATTCCAGCTCAGAGCCCTGAAAACTCCAGCTCAGAGCCCTGGGAACTCCAGCTCAGAGCCCTGGGAACTCCTGGTCAGAGCCCTGAAAACTCCAGCTCAGAGCCCTGGGAACTCCAGCTCAGAGCCCTGAAAACTCCAGCTCAGAGCCCTGGAAATTCCAGCTCAGAGCCCTGAAAACTCCAGCTCAGAGCCCTGGAAACTCCAGCTCAGAGCCCTGGGAACTCCAGCTCAGAGCCCTGGGAACTCCAGCTCAGAGCCCTGAAAACTCCAGCTCAGAGCCCTGGGAACTCCAGCTCAGAGCCCTGGGAACTCCAGCTCAAAGCCATGGGATCTCCAGCTCAGAGCCCTGAAACCTCCAGCTCAGAGCCCTGAAACCTCCAGCTCAGAGCCCTGGGAACTCCAGCTCAGAGCCCTGGGAACTCCAGCTCAGAGCCCTGGGAACTCCAGCTCAGAGCCCTGGAAACTCCAGCTCAGAGCCCTGGGAACTCCAGCTCAGAGCCCTGGGAACTCCAGCTCAGAGCCCTGGAAACTCCAGCTCAGAGCCCTGGGAGCTCCAGCTCAAAGCCCTGAAAATTCCAGCTCAGAGCCCTGAAAACTCCAGCTCAGAGCCCTGGAAATTCCAGCTCAGAGCCCTGGGAACTCCAGCTCAGAGCCCTGAAAACTCCAGCTCAGAGCCCTGGAAATTCCAGCTCAGAGCCCTGAAAACTCCAGCTCAGAGCCCTGGGAACTCCAGCTCAGAGCCCTGAAAACTCCAGCTCAGAGCCCTGGGAACTCCAGCTCAGAGCCCTGAAAATTCCAGCTCAGAGCCCTGAAAATTCCAGCTCAGAGCCCTGGGATCTCCAGCTCAGAGCCCTGAAAACTCCAGCTCAGAGCCCGGGGAACTCCAGCTCAGAGCCCTGGAAATTCCAGCTCAGAGCCCTGGGATCTCCAGCTCAGAGCCCTGGGAACTCCAGCTCAGAGCCCTGGGAACTCCAGCTCAGAGCCCTGGAAATTCCAGCTCAGAGCCCTGAAAACTCCAGCTCAGAGCCCTGAAAACTCCAGCTCAGAGCCCTGAAAACTCCAGCTCAGAGCCCTGAAACCTCCAGCTCAGAGCCCTGAAAACTCCAGCTCAGAGCCCTGGGAACTCCAGCTCAGAGCCCTGAAAACTCCAGCTCAGAGCCCTGAAAACTCCAGCTCAGAGCCCTGAAAACTCCAGCTCAGAGCCCTGGGAACTCCAGCTCAGAGCCCTGGGAACTCCAGCTCAGAGCCCTGGGAACTCCAGCTCAGAGCCCTGAAAACTCCAGCTCAGAGCCCTGAAAACTCCAGCTCAGAGCCTGGGAACTCCAGCTCAGAGCCCTGGAAACTCCAGCTCAGAGCCCTGAAAACTCCAGCTCAGAGCCCCAACCCCACCCCTGAGAGCGTCACCAGCCTGGGGTCCCTGTCCTTGGAGGTGTCCCCAGGGCAGGGACACTCAGAGCACTCCCAGGACCCCTCCTGGCACAGCCCACCCCTCACCCAGGCGAGGAGCTGAGGGGGAAAAAATGAAAGAATATTGAACTTCTAATGCACTGTAATTACCAAATGATCCTATCTCAGAAGCAATGGGGCCCTGTGGGATTTATTGCTGTATTAACAGTGGTTTTCCATTGCATTACTTAATGAATAATGTCTAGGCTAATAGCACACACACAAGAAAAAAAGAAGAAAAAAAAAAGGGGAGAGAACACAACTCCAGTGTAATTATTATTTCTTCTAATGCAGCCACTTCTTGCATAAATACCCATCTCTCTTTATTGGGCTGTTGTTTAAAAAATGTTCCCTATTAAATTGCCATCGGTGCAAGGCATATGTTATGGTTATAATTTTTCCTTTTGCTCTGCAGAGGTATTTTCCCAGTCCCTCAAGCTCTCTCCCACCCAGCTGACCACTCAGTGCCCTCCATCCCTTGGTGCCACCCTCAGCTCTGCCCCCTGGGCCCTGCCAGGATCTCAGCTGTGCAAACAGCCCAGCCTCTGTTTATTTTGGGAGCCTCACAAAATATTTATGGAGAGTTATTGGAGCAGAAAGGCTGAATGGAGATCATTGCAATGTGTCAAATTAAAGAGTGCTTAATGCTGCCTAATCTGCTGGTAATTGCTGTTGTGGCAGCGATGGCATCGGGGCTGGGTAAGGAAGCTAATGACAGGGAAAGGGCTGCTCCTGGCACAGCCAGCTCCCACAAGCCAGCCCTTTCATCTCTTTTTTTCATCTGTTTTTTGATCTCTTTATTGATTAAAGGACCCCTCACAAACAGGAGTTACCTGCCCAGGGCAATGCCCCAAGTCCAGGCAGCCCCTGCCCCACAGAGCTCATCAGCCCTGAACACATCCCAGACCAGGGAGGTTTGTTATCTCCATTGCAGAGAGGGGAATTAAAGCATCCAGAGACCACCAGACCCAGCAAACAACAAAAATAATGATAATAAATTAAAACCTTGCAGCTGCTGATGCTTCTCTGCACTTTGCAGAGTTTGTGCTGCACTAATTTCCGGCGCTGTGTCTGACTGGGCCTGGGTTTACTGGGGATTTCTGTACCTCTGAGCACTGAGAGCCAAAGCCAGTCCCCCGTGGGGCACGTGGGACTTGCAGCCTCAGGGTTTGCCTCGGTTTTGTCCTCGATGAGGTCAGCAGGGAGAGGAAAGGAGCAGGGAGACAGGGCCTGGCCCAGGGGAAGGACAAAGGGCTGCTGGACACATTTCCAAGTGAACACTGATTCTGCTCCCTAAGAACTCTCTCTGTTCAGCAGCAATCCTCCTTTTGGAAGAGCAAACCCATTGCCCTGGCAACCAGCTGTGATGTCAGAGGAAATTGGCTCCGACATCCTCGGGGGAAGGAGCAGGAGTCAATAATCCAGGAGCGAGGCAGATCCATATCCCAACAGCAGGAGCAGCCCTGGGAAGGAGCTCTCTGAGCACTGCCCTGGGCCAGCCTGGGCTCCTTTTCTGGGCACAGAAGTGCGAGGCAGCGGCAGCAGCACTGCTGAGCCTGGTGCTCACACTGGCACATCCCTGGCACAGTGCTGGTGATGCCTCCTCGGCCAGGGCTGTGGCAAACCCTGACCCTCCCCAGAGCCTCAGGGTGGGGGGAAGCCCCTGGCTGGGGTGGGAGCTGCCACAGTGCAGGGGACACACACTGGGACACACACTGAGCTGTTCATGCCAGGAATTACCACTGGCTTTGGTTTTCCAGTTTGGTTTTAAGCGGGGACTGTGAGCTGGGAGCAGTGAGTTGTGGCCTGTCTCTGCTGCTGGTACTTTCTGTGATCACAAGCAATTCTGTTGCCCTTCCATTGCTTCAGCTTTGCTGTTCTAAAATTCTAAACCATTTCTTTGCCTCTTACAGAGATTTGAAGAAAGCCATGCTTGGTTTTTGGTTTGGGTTATGTTATTTCTTGGCAGACTGCAGAAGGTAACCAATGAGCATATTGCCATTAAGCTTAAATTTGCTGTACAGTTAGGGGTGCACTTCCACTGGAAAAAGACTGAGATAAAAGACAAATTTAGGGTGAATTTAGGTGGGAGGGGGCTGCAGGGAGGGCTCTGCGAGGGGAGGGGGCTGAACCGGTCTGTTCCAGTTCCGGAGCGCAGCGAGCGGGAGGTTCATCATTAACTGTCAGACAGCGGTTTTAATCAGCCCTGCTCCTCGGTGGAAGATAGATTTAATATCAAGGCACATTTTCAGAGCCATTAGTTTAATTATGACAGGTGTCTGCAAACTGGATGGCTCCGCTTTCAGCTCTGAATGACAGCGCTTAATTCCACGGGCCCACAGGGGCCATGAGGGTACTTTACAAAAATGAGCTTCCATTAAACCATAAGTGTTTCTTTCTTTCTTCCTCCTTTTTTATTTTTTTTTAATACATAGATATATATATATTTCTCTCCTTTTGTTCTCTCTACTGAGAAAATGAGAGCTGATCAGAAAATTGCCCTTTAGTGAAAGGCAAAATAATTTTCCTTGCCCATTAGGATGGGTATTACAGGTTGGGAAGGCTGTGCCCTGTGCTCTCTGGCCGGGCAGAAACACAGCAATTTGCTGCTTAACCTTTCCATTATCCATCTCCCTCTCCAGTGTTTTCCCAGTAAATAGATAAATAACCAATAATAACAAATAATAGAAGGTTTGGGTGCCTGGAAGATGCTGCTTACCCTGAGCCCCTCCAGGTGTGCTGCTCCTGCACCTGCACAATTCCCACCTCCAGCACCTCATATCCACCTGCTTTAGGCCCCAAAGTCTTCTCCTCACCCTTGTTCCCTAAAAACGGGGAGCTTTTCCATCCTCGGGGCAGGCAGGGGTAAACCCACGGGGACTTTTGCAGCTTTGGGGAAGTTTGGATCAACCTCGCTGACGCCACAGCTCCAGCCCAGCCCTGGCCGGCGGCCCCGGTGAACGTCCCTAATTCCCTGCTGGAATTTCGCTCCAATTCCCTCCGGGGAGGAGAGAGGCCGCCTCCCTCTGTCCCATCAGCTCCCGCCGGGATGCGGCTCCGGAGAGCGGGAGGGGGATGCGGGGAGCGGGAGGGACCCGTCCGCTCATCATCGGCAGCCCCGCATGCCTTGGCCCTCCCAGCCCCGCATCCCGGGGCTCTCCCAGCCCCGGGGCTCTCCCAGTCCCGCATCCCGGGGGTCTCCTGCATCCCGGGGCTCTCCTGCATCCCGGGGCTCTCCCAGCCCCGCGCCGCATCCTGGGGCTCTTCCAGGTTCGCATCCCTCGGGTCTCCCAGCCCCGCATCCCAGGGCTTTCCTGTATCCCTTGGCTCTCCCGGCCCCGCATCCCGCATCCCTCCCGCATCCCTTGGCTCTTCCAGCCCCGCATCCCGGGGCTTTCCTGCATCCCGGGGCTCTCCCAGCCCCGCATCCCGCATCCCTCCCTCATCCCTCGGCTGTTCCAGCCCAGCATCCCTCAACTTTCCCAGCCCCGCGTCCCGCATCCCTCCCGCATCCCGGGGCTCTCCCAGCCCCGCATCCCTCCCGCATCCCGGGGCTCTCCCGGCCCCGCATCCCTCCCGCATCCCGGGGCTCTCCCGGCCCCGCATCCCTCCCGCATCCCGGGGCTCTCCCGGCCGCACAGTGACCTCTGCTGCAGAGCACAGCAGCTGCCAGCCGGGCTCGCACAGCCGCCGGTCCCAGGCAGCTCCGGAGATGTGCCCCCGCACCTCGCACCCCCGGCCCTGCCCGTGCCCCCCGCAGGGGCAGAGCCACCCCCCTGCGGGTCCCCAGCTCCTGCAGGGCGCTCCGGAGGGCACGAAAGGAGATTTAAAGGTGCCGGTGGCTGCTCGGACTGTCCGGGACGTGCTGCCGCAGGTTCTCAGCAAGGGCCGCGTTTCTCCAGCCCCAATTCCTCCAGCCCGGGTCACCCCAGGGCTCTGCCCGGGCACCCCAGCCTTGCCCACTGCTGTGCCACCCCTTGTGCCACCCCCTTCCCTGGGCAGCCCGCAATGTCCCCAGGCGGGTCCCGCACAGGGAAGGGCCACCGGCTGCTCGGGATGAGGGGACAGAGCCCGGGGTGGCCCCGTTCGAGGGGACAGAGCCGGGGACAGAGCCCGGAGCGGCTCCTTCCGAGGGGACAGAGCCCAGGGTGGCTCCTTGCGAGGGGACAGAGCCGGAGACAGAGCCCAGGGTGGCCCCGTTGGAGGGGACAGAGCCCAGGGTGGCTCCTTGCGAGGGGACAGAGCCAGGGACAGAGCCCGGGATGGCCCCGTTGGAGGGGACAGAGCCCAGGGTGGCTCCTTGCGAGGGGACAGAGCCCGGGGTGGCTCCTTGCGAGGGGACAGAGCCCGGGGTGGCTCCTTGCGAGGGGACAGAGCCAGGGACAGAGCCCAGGGTGGTCCCGTTGGAGGGGACAGAGCCCAGGGTGGCTCCTTGCGAGGGGACAGAGCCCGGGATAGCCCCGCTCGGCCCCGCAGCTCCCGCTCCTTCAGTCTGGAGCTTTTCAGGCTCTTTCGGAAAGGTCAAAAGGAAATATCACTCCTACTTTTCCCCCAAGCCTGATGTTGAGCGTTGAAGTCTCCAGCCAGCCCTCAAGGCTGTTATTTCTTGCTCCTAATTCGCAGGGTCCCTCGTTATCTCCACATGGCCGTGACCTTTCTGTCAAGCGTTTAGGAGCTGATGGAGGGGAGTTCAGACGTGCCAAAGCCGTTCTGCTTGTGAGACAAAGGCAGGCAGGGCAATCCCTGCTCACCCAGCCCTTCCCTTCCTGAGCCCTCCCAGCCCCAGGCACATCCCTGGGTCCCCCCAGTGAAAACCGGCAGAGCCACGCTGATTTCTCAGCATCCAAGGGCTCCTCTGAGCACAGAGGGAAGGGAGAGACCTCCAGGACCCTCCAGGATCTGCTCCCACAATGGACTTGGTGCAGTGCTGGTGCCAAACTCAGAAATGCAGAACTGGCATTCAAAACTTGCAGAGGCTTGGAGGTGGGGAGAGGGGTTGGACAAAAGATCCAGGTGATGGAGGCACCCAGCCCAGCCTGGTTTTGAATGGAAATCAGCCCATAGCACGTTGTGGAGGGGCTGTACAGCCCTCCAGCACCCAGTCACCACTTAGATCTGTCTGTAAGCACAGCCCAGGGGTGCTCAACTCCAAAGAGCCACGGGGATTTCACAGGAAAGAGAAATTTTCAAGATCCATGAGCAAAGTTAACAGCAAAGTTGATTCAATTTCTGCTTCCAACAGTTTTCCAGTTCCTTCAAAAACCACAAACCGCCCCCAAAACCAAAAGAAGAACAATGTTTCTCCAAAACACAATCCTCCCCCTTTGGAAGTGGCTCAGAGCCAGGAGGGATCTGGCAGGTTCCAGCACCAGAGGAACCCGGGAGAGACAGCACAAGCTCTTTCAGCCCAGCCCCACAAACCCACGGATATTCCAAACCAAGAGCAGGGAACTCAGCAGGGGCGAGGCTGGCTGAGCTGTAACTCAGGAGCTGACACGGGATGTGGCTCTGAGATGAGATTTAATAACACAAGCCCAGAGTGGGGAAGCTGCTCCTGTGCTGCACCCCACTGTCTGCAGTGCCTGTGAGGGCAGCAGCACCAGGCCCTGCTGGGCTCTCTGTGACTCAGGGCCTTTTGTACAGCAGGAAAACACCCCATCAGCAGGCAGAGGGATTCCCTTCCTGTTGCTCCTGAAGTTTGGGGCTCAAGGGGCGCTGGATTGGTGTCAGAGCAGCTCCCAAACACCTTCCTGTGTCAGAGCAGCCCCATGGAGCCACACCTGGGGTGCTTTGGGGCAGGAGCAGCTGGGGTGGGTCAGAGCTGAGCTCCACAGCAGCACACAGAGGCTCAGGAGGGGCCAGGGCAGCCCAGTGACCCCACAGCTCCCAGCACACCTGGGCTGCTCAGCAAACACCCCAAACCCACCTCGCTGGGGTCCTGGGGTCACAGTGCTGATGGGAGGGAGCCTCACTCCCACCTGGGCTGCAGACACAGAAAATCTCCTCAGGCTCTCCCTGCAGCCCTGGGCACCTCCACTGCTCTCAGGTCAAAATAAAACTGTCACAGGCAAGATTTCTCAAAGCTGGAGAAATCCCCAAAGGCTCTGAGCAAACAGCTCCCCACGCTGCTGCTCCTGGAGCATCTCATCTCTGGAGGAGAGCAGAGATTTCCAGAGCTGACTCAGGCTCTGAGCACTGGGGCTGCTGCCCCTCCGAGCCCCCTGCAACCCTCCCCAAACCATGGCAGCAGCCCTAAAAGCAAAAATCTGGGATTCCACACACGCTTGCTGCTTTCTCTCCTGCCTCCTGCTCTGACCTTGATGTTTCTCTGGTCCCAGGCAGGAGCAGCAAATGGAAAAACAACATCACCCTGCCCCCGTGCAAAGCTGCTGTGTCAGAAAAGGCAGGGAATTTCTGTGGCAAACACAACCCATGATGGCAAGGGAAAAAGCATTACCTGTGGCAAACAGGCCCCTGCAGCAGCACGGGATGTGCTCCCTGGGAGAAACTGGCAGGAATTTCCTTAAGGGCAAGCTCTGGCTCCAGGAGGGACAAGAGGAGATTTTCCAGGCTGCCAAGCAGTCACCTCGGTGCTGCTCAGAGCAGTGGGAGCCTGCTCAGCTGTCTTCCAGAGCCTTTAAACCAGAAAAGAATCCAGGAAAAAGGGCACAGGAGCAGAGCCCTACAAAAATCAGTGACAACACCCAGGTCAGAGCTCCTGCTAAACCCCCTGAAAGGCTGGCACAGTGATTAGGGCATGGTGATTAGGGCATGGTGATTAGGGCACAGTGATCAGGGCACGGTGATTAGGGCACAGTGATTAGGATACAGTGATTAGGGCACGGTGATTAGGGCACAGTGATTAGGGCACAGTGATTAGGGCACAGTGATTAGGGCACGGTGATTAGGGCACACTGATTAGGGCATGGTGATTAGGGCTGCACTGATTAGGGCACACTGATTAGGGCATGCTGATTAGGGCATGGTGATTAGGGCACAGTGATTAGGGCACAGTGATTAGGGCGGCACTGATTAGGGCACACTGATTAGGGCACCTTGGTGCTGCTCAGAGCAGTGGGAGCCTGCTCAGCTGTCTTCCAGAGCCTTTAAACCAGAAAAGAATCCAGGAAAAAGGGCACAGGAGCAGAGCCCTACAAAAATCAGTGACAGCACCCAGGTCAGAGCTCCTGCTAAACCCCCTGAAAGGCTGGCACAGTGATTAGGGCATGGTGATCAGGGCACAGTGATCAGGGCACAGTGATTAGGGCACGGTGATTAGGGCATGGTGATCAGGGCACACTGATTAGGGCACAGTGATTAGGGCATGGTGATCAGGGCACAGTGATTAGGGCATGGTGATTAGGGCACGGTGATCAGGGCACAGTGATCAGGGCACAGTGATTAGGGCACAGTGATTAGGGCACGGTGATTAGGGCACAGTGATTAGGGCATGGTGATTAGGGCACGCTGATTAGGGCACAGTGATTAGGGCACACTGATTAGGGCACGGTGATTAGGGCACAGTGATTAGGATACAGTGATTAGGGCACACTGATTAGGGCACGGTGATTAGGGCACAGTGATTAGGGCACAGTGATTAGGGCATGGTGATTAGGGCACGGTGATTAGGGCACGGTGATTAGGGCACAGTGATTAGGGCACAGTGATTAGGGCACAGTGATCAGGGCACCTTGGTGCTGCTCAGAGCAGTGGGAGCCTGCTCACTTCTTCCAGAGCATTTAAAACAGAAAAGAATCCAGGAAAAAGAGAAAAAGGGCACAGGAGCAGAGCCCTGCAAAAATCAGTGACAGCACCCAGGTCAGAGCTCCTGCTAAACCCCCTGAAAGGCTGGCACAGTGATTAGGGCACAGTGATTAGGGCACAGTGATTAGGGCACAGTGATTAGGGCACCTTGGTGCTGCTCAGAGCAGTGGGAGCCTGCTCAGCTGTCTTTCAGAGCCTTTAAACCAGAAAATAATCCAGGAAAAAGAGAAGAAGGGCACAGGAGCAGAGCCCCAGAGCTCAGCCCTACAAAACTCAGTGCCAACAGCCAGGTCAGAGCTCCTGCTCACCCCCCTGACTGCACTGGCACACTGATTAGGGCTGGGGCAGCACAGGGAGGGGGCTTGGCCTTTGGCCATTGCTTATAGCCCCAGCTCTGGCTCAATTGCCCCCAGCTGTGGCTCAGTTGCCCCCAGCTCTGGCACAATTGCCCCCAGCTGTGGCTCAGTTGCCCCCAGCTCTGGCTCAGTTGCCCCCAGCTCTGGCACAATTGCCCCAAGCTGTGGCTCAGTTGCCCCCAGCTGTGGCTCAGTTGCCCCCAGCTGTGGCTCAGTTGCCCCCAGCTCTGGCACAATTGCCCCAAGCTGTGGCTCAGTTGCCCCCAGCTGTGGCTCATTTGACCCCAGCTCTGGCTCAGTTGCCCCCAGCTGTGGGTCAGTTGCCCCCAGCTCTGGCACAATTGCCCCCAGCTGTGGCTCATTTGACCCCAGCTGTGGCTCAGTTGCCCCCAGCTGTGGCTCAGTTGCCCCCAGCTGTGGCTCAGTTGCCCCCAGCTCTGGCTCAGTTGCCCCCGTGGCAGCTGATTGTGCCCAGGTGGCTCTGCTGGGGCTGGGGTGTGGCACAGCAGGGTCAGTGTCCCCAAAAAGGGACAGGAGGAGAGGAAAGGGCCTCTAGGGATGTTTCTTTGTGGGAAGGGCTGTGCAGGGGCTGTCACCATCCCTGGAGCTGCTCAGACAGGGGGATGTGGCACTCGGGGCTCTCCATGGTGGTGCTGGCTGAGAAGAGGAGGTGGCACAGTCCCACCCCACCAGGAGAGCTTGGATTCAGGCCCTCGAGTACAAACCTGCTCCCCAGGAGCTCCCAGGGAGGAGAAGCTCGTTTTGAGGCCCTGGTTCCTCCCTCCATGCCCACCCTCAGCCCTGGCCTCGGGGCACTTGTGCTACTTTTATTTTTTGTGGTGCTTTTACTCCTGCCCTCTGTGGGCACAGAGTGTGGCACCCTCGAGCCAGGCCTGGGGTGCCTGAAGGGGACACAGAAGGTGCTCCCTCAGCGTTTATCCACACCAAAACACAGATTTGTATGGCTGAGGCATCGCTGGCTGTCGGGCTGTGAACAGAAAATCACTCTTGATGCAATCAAACCTCTCAGCCTGCTCAGCTCTGCTGCAGCAGCCCCTGCCCAGCAGGAATTGCCAGCTCCAGGCTGAGGAACCCAAAGCTGCTGGAGGGGAAGGGAGAACTTCCCCACAGCCAGGGATGGCACCTGGCCCTGCACAGGCCATGGCAGGAGGAGAGGCCCCTAATGTGGCACGAGAAAATAATTTTAAGGAACCTCCAGAAGGGTTGGGAGCATAAAAATTTCTGGCTCTGTCGTCTCTCTGTTTCTGCAAGCAGCAAAAGATCCATAATTCTCACACTTAATGTAATTCCAAGGCATCTAAAGTGATTTACAGTCAGTTTACTCAATACTTTCAGCTTTATTTAATGTAACAGTTATGGCACATAAAAAGTTTATTGAAAATCCTTTGGGAGTATGATTGAGTAAGAAACAGTCATTGCTAATGCCATTACAAGAGCTGAGGAGAAGGATCCCAGCCTTGTTCCCTGGGTGACCTCTCTGGCTCTGAGATCTGGGGTCACCCCAGGAGGGGACAAGGCCACCCCTGTCCTGCCCTGGGAGGGACCCTGGGGACAGCCTGGGGGCTGCTCTGCTGGCCACAGGGGTGGGGAGGAGAGCAGAGGAACTTCTGGGAAGCTGAGGGGGGAGGAATTTCCCTCCTGCCAAACTCACTCGTTTGAGCAGAGTTTTAATTCCGTATTTCCATGCAGAGCTGAGCCTCTCTCAAGCACAGGAGCTGTCCTGGGTGGGATGGGATGGAAACAGGGCTGCAGGAGGCTGGAAGTGCACGGACTGTCCCCAGCTCAACTCCCTCCTTGGCCCTTCCAGCGTCTCCAGGATGTTACATTTGTCCCCAAAGGTGAAATTGCAGAAGATGTTAATTTGCCTTTGCAGTTAACAACCATTACTTTCACCATCATTATGGCAATAACTCCCATTTATTAATTGCCAGCACTGGTAGTGAGAACATCCACAGTGCTGAGCAGCTCAACATCCATTTTTGTTGGACATTCTTGCACTGCTGGCAGCCCACCAAGGCTGCCTGGAACAACAGAAGATTCCCATTTATCTTCAGAGGTGAGAAAATGAACAAAAGAATCTGTTCCTGTGGCTTTGGCAGCACCCCCAGGCTCCAGTGCGAGCCCAGCCTGTCCAGGGGGATAAACAAACCAGGCCACAATCCCCCTGGAAAGAGCTCCCAGCTCCTCCAGCCCCGCTGCCAGCCTGGGAGAGGCTGGAAGGGGAATTTCAGCCTGGCTGTGCCCAGCTGTGGGGGCTCCACCCAGCTGGGTGGCACCGCTGCTGTCCCAGGAGATGTGGGCACAAAGCCACCCTTCCCTTTCCCTTTTCCCTTCCCTTCTCCCTTTTCCCTTCCCTTCTCCCTTTTCCCTTCCCTTTCCCTTCTCCCTTTTCTCTTTCCCTTTCCCTTCTCCCTTTTCTCTTTCCCTTTCCCTTTTTTCTTTCCCTTTCCCTTTTCCCTTCTATTTTCCCTTTTCCCTTCCCCTTCCCTTTTTTCTTTTCCCTTTCCCTTTCCCTTTCTCCCTTTTCCCTTTCCCTTTTCCCTTTCCCTTTCCCTTTCCCTTTCCCTTTCCCTTTCCCTTTCCCTTTCCCTTTCCCTTTCCCTTTCCCTTTCCCTTTCCCTTTTCCCTTTCCCTTTCCCTTTCCCTTTCCCTTTCCCTTTCCCTTTCCCTTTCCCTTTCCCTTTCCCTTTTCCTTTCCCTTTCCCTTTTCCTTTTCCCCTTTCCCTTTTCCTTTTCCCCTTTCCCTTTCCCTTCCCTTTCCCTTTCCCTTTTCCCCTTTCCCATTCCCTTTCCCTTTTCCCTTCCCTTCCCTTTCCCTTTTCCCACCCCTGGGACCCTCCAAGGCCTCTTTTCCCACCCTGTGCCCTGCAGGGCTCCCAGGTGGAAGTGGGAAGAGCCAGCCCAGGCCAGCAGGAGAAGAAAAAATCCAAGTGCCCCGAGTAAAGGGAATAAATAGGCAGTGAGGGAAAAACATGTTCCACATGTGCATGTTCCATAAACAGAGAAAGGTTACATTTTTCAGATAAGATGGATGATGGATTGTTTAGCTGTGTTTGTCAATCAAGTATTAAGACTTGCAGAATTAAAATCAGAGCAGTTCAGAGATGGGTTCCAAGCTCTCCAAAACATCAGGTTTGGCATTTCGATAGCTCTCAAGCTATCAACTCTAGACACACAAACAGGGAGATGGATGGCTGATTTGGAGAGGAGATGGAGACATTCTTTCAAGAGCAGGTTGTTTTTTGGTTTTTTTGGGGGTTTTTTCTTTTTCCCTTTTTTTTTTCCAAGAGATGATTTGCTTGTGCCAAGAATTCAGGCTGGGGAAAAGTCCAAATGCAGCATTTCCTCTCTCTGAAACTGGGGCTTGGCCCAGAGCGAGCTCTGGCTCAGCAGCCCTGCTCTCAGCAGGGACAGGGACAGGGACAGGGCTGGGCACACACACCTGCAGCTGCCCAGAGGGTGCTGGGGCAGCCAGGCAGGATTTGGGGACCCCTCAGCCTGCTGCTGTTGGACAGAAATTCCTAGAAACAGAGGCAGAGCTGCAGAGGCAGCCGTGGGGTTTGGGGTCTGCTGGGAGCAGCCTGTGTAGCTTCTGGATTAATGTGCTATTATTACATTACTCTTTAAGCTTCAAAGGTCTGCCAGGAAACCTAAGCCCACTATCTATTGAATGACATTTTAAGAACAAATAATACATTAATATATTTAATTTGAGAATAAACACATACATTATAGGAAGGGATTTTGTCTATGCTGATAAGTCAGTGCCTGACCTTTCTGCTGCAATCCCTGGGTGCCCAGCCAGGGCCTCTCCTGCAGCCCAGCCCCAGCTCTGCTCCTGCAGCTCCAGGCCGTGGCTGCTGCCTCTGGAAGCAGCAGCTCAGCCCTAATTATCCCTTCGACACTAATCTGCAGCTACACTAAATCTTGTTGCCTCAAATTAGTTAATCAATTAAGTGTCAAACCACAAAATGTTACTGATTGTGGCCTGAATTTATTGCCTTGGCAGGAGATTCTACTGCTGCTCCCTCCTGGCTCAGGTTCTGGAGGACTTTGAGCTGCCCCAAACCTTCAGGGAAGGGTTCCTGGAAAGGGATGGGCTGGAGGAGCAAGGTCCTGCTCCCAGTGAGGAGTGAACCTGAACTGGGACATACTGGGAGCGAAGGGATGGGCTGGAGGAGCAAGGTCCTGCTCCCAGTGAGGAGTGAACCTGAACTGGGATATACTGGGAGCGAAGGGATGGGCTGGAGGGGCAAGGACCTGCTCCCAGTGAGGAATGAAGCTGAACTGGGATATACTGGGAGCAAAAGAATGGGCTGGAGGAGCAAGGTCCTGCTCCCAGTGAGGAGTGAAGCTGAACTGGGATATACTGGGAGCAGGTTTGGGGTTCTGGTGGGCACCAAGCCGAGGATGGTGAACCCAACCAGGCTGGAGCCCCTGCAGGCTCCACCTGCAATCCCACAGGTCACAAATCCCATTCACTGCCCAGATTAGCCTGGAAAATTTTAGGAGATGATCGATTATGCTGAAAGGTTTTTCAGCTCCAGAGAGGATTTTTCTTTTTTAGAATTTTGACAAAAGATAGAACTGATAACTGCAACGTTTAGATTTTCAGAAGTCGTGAAAATATTCAGCTTTGGAAAACAGTTCTGGTCACAAAATAAAATAGTCTGCTTTCTTGGAGACAGTTTCAAAAATAAATGTCAGCCTTTTAAGTGTGTATTTGAAAGAGGAAAGTTTTTAAGGAAGAGGTTTTTGGGTTTGTTTGTTGTCCTTGAAAAACAAGAAACACTTTTCAACAGAAATTTCAGTTCTCAGAGAAAAGCTATTTCTCATTCAAACGATGTTTGGAAGACAAATGCTCACCCAGTTCTGGTCCCTGGGTTCCTGACTGCACCAACACTGAGGCCAGGGGCTCTGCTGTCCCCATGTCCTCAATTTCCTGGGGAAAAGCCAAGGGACAAGAGGGAGTGTGGAGCTCTCAGGGTGGGACCAGGTGCATGGTGGCACCTGGGGAGCAGGGGAAACTCCCTAACCCTGAACGCCTAAATCATAACAATAACCTTAACCCTAACCCTAACCCTAACCCTAATGCCAACAATAACCCTAACCCTAACCCTAACCCTAACCCTAACCCTAACCCTAAACCCTAACCCTAACCCTAACCCTAACCCTAACCCTAACCCTAATGCCAACAATAACCCAAACCCTAACCCTAACCCTAACCCTAAACCTAACCCTAATGCCAACAATAACCCAAACCCTAACCCTAACCCTAACCCTAACCCTAACCCCTAAATCCTAACCCTAACCCTAACCCTAACCCTAACCCTAACCCTAACCCAAACCCTAACCCTAACCCTAACCCTAACCCTAACCCTAACCCTAACCCTAACCCTAAACCTAAGCCTAACCCTAAAGCCAATCGAAAACCCTGACCCTAAAGCCAAAGCCAAGCACTAACTCAAGCCCTAACCCTAAACCAAAGCCTGACCCTAAAGCCAAACCAAAACCCTGACCCTAAAGCCAAAGTCAAGCCCTAACTCAAGCTGTAACCCTAAACCTAAGCCTGACCCTAAACCCAAACTCAAACTCTAAACCTAAGCCTAACCCTAAAGCCAAACCCAAACCCTGACCCTAAAGCCAAAGCCAAGCCCTAACTCAAGCCCTAACCCTACACCTAAGCCTAACCCTAAAGCCAAACCCAAACCCTGTCCCTAAACCCAAACTCAAACCCTAAACCTAAGCCTAACCCTAAAGCCAAACCAAAACCCTGACCCTAAACCCAAACTCAAACCCTAAACCTAAGCCTAACCCTAAAGCCAAACCAAAACCCTGACCCTAAACCCAAACTCAAACCCTAAACCTAAGCCTGACCCTAAAGCCAAACCCAAGCCCTAACCCTAAACCCAAACTCAAGCCCTAAACCTAAGCTTAACCCTAAAACCAAACCAAAACCCTGACCCTAAAGCCAAAGCCAAGCCCTAAACCTAAGCCTGACCCTAAAGCCAAACCCAAGCCCTGACCCTAAACCCAAACTCAAACTCTAAACCTAAGCCTAACCCTAAAGCCAAACCAAAACCCTGACCCTAAAGCCAAAGTCAAGCCCTAACTCAAAGTCTAACCCTAAACCTAAGCCTAACTCTAAAGCCAAACTAAAACCCTGACCCTAAACCCAAACTCAAACTCTAAACCTAAGCCTGACCCTAAAGCCAAACCCAAGCCCTGACCCTAAAGCCAAACTCAAGCCCTAAACCTAAGCCTGACCCTAAACCCAAACCAAAACCCTGATTCTAAAGCCAAAGCCAAGCCCTAACTCAAGCCCTAACCCTAAACCTAAGCCTGACCCTAAAGCCAAACCCAAGCCCTGACCCTAAACCCAAACTCAAACTCTAAACCTAAGCCTGACCCTAAAGCCAAACCCAAGCCCTGACCCTAAACCCAAACTCAAGCCCTAAACCTAAGCTTAACCCTAAAACCAAACCAAAACCCTGACCCTAAAGCCAAAGCCAAACCCTAACTCAAGCCCTAACCCTAAACCTAAGCCTAACCCTAAAGCCAAACCAAAACCCTGACCCTAAAGCCAAACTCAAGCCCTAAACCTAAGCTTAACCCTAAAACCAAACCAAAACCCTGACCCTAAAGCCAAAGCCAAGCCCTAAACCTAAGCCTGACCCTAAAGCCAAACCTAAGCCCTGACCCTAAAGCCAAACTCAAGCCCTAAACCAAAGCCTGACCCTAAAGCCAAACCCAAACCCTGACCCTAAACCCAAACTCAAGCCCTAAACCTAAGCCTGACCCTAAACCCAAACCAAAACCCTGACCCTAAAGCCAAAGCCAAACCCTAACTCAAGCCCTAACCCTAAACCTAAGCCTAACCCTAAAGCCAAACCCAAACTCGAACCCTAAACCCAACCTCAAACTCTAAACCTAAGCCTAACCCTAAAGCCAAACCCAAACCCTGACCCTAAAGCCAAAGCCAAGCCCTGACCCTAAACTCAAACTCGAGCCCTAAACCTAAGCCTGACCCTAAACCCAAACCAAAACCCTGACCCTAAAGCCAAAGCCAAGCCCTAACTCAAGCCCTAACCCTACACCTAAGCCTAACCCTGAGCCTAAGCCTGCCCCTGCCCCTCCTGAGCAGGTAAAGCTGCCCATCAGGGCCGGGAGTGCTGGGGAAGGATTGCCAAAGCCAGGCTTATCGATCCCAGTGGAGATTGATGGCACAATAAGAGCAGGAGGCGAAGAGTGATTTTGCTTTTGAAAACGTTGATGAATAAGCACTCAGGGGCAACAAATAGCTGGACTCCCTGGATGATGGACGGCAGCAGCAGAACAAGATGCATTTTTATAAATGGGTGAAGGGAGAGGAGGACTTATTAAAAAAAATGAATGACCACACGTGGCAGGGATATGCCACTGGGGAGAAGCCAGCCATTGATTTATGTGCACTACTGGCATTTGAAAATTCAATAATAACATTGACAAATGAGAGGCAAAGCTGGCCAGAGGACAGCAGAGAACTTGGAGTGGAGAAAGAAAATGCCAAGGTCAGGATGAAGGAACAGAAAAACATGCTTATGTTGGAAAGGTTCTGAGTTAACTCATCTATATAAAGACATTAAGAAAAATCGCTGTGGGATCAGAGCTCACCCTCCTGCCCTGGCAGGGACGGAGGAGCTGTGGCAGCCAGGGGAGCTCTGGGGATGTCTCCGGGCTGGCACGGGCAGCAGGATCCAGCCTGCCCCTCCTGCTGCTGATAAGGGGCTGCTGGTGCTGCCTGGCACCCCGAGGGAAGCCCTGCTCACCTCAGGAGCTGCTGCAGGGTTTGGTTTATCGCTCCTGGCGAGCTGGGGGCACAGCCCAGCCCCAGAGCTCTGTGTTCCCTTTCCCTGCCCGGAGAAGGAGGTGCTGAAAACCTCTCCTGAAGCACAGGCCCGTGGACAAAAGCACAAATTGAGCTCATCAGAGCCACCCCTGGCTCCCCCGTGGACAATCCCTGTCCTCAGCAGCCTGTGGAGGGCGGTGAGGCACGAAATGGTGCCTTAACATTTGATCTGCTGATTGCAAAGGGCTCTGGGGGGAGGCAGGCAGGGCTGTCCTGCCCTCCTTCACCTCCCCCAGGCTCCTTCTCATCTCTGCAGATCTGCTCTGGGTGCTGGCACGTCAGAGGAGTGTCACCGTCACATTTTCTGAAAAATCCCTTTGCCCAGGATTTTGCTCCAGGGAAACTGAGAAGCCTCAGAGAGAAAGGAAAACAAGAATTATCTGATTGCTGCTCCTGTGTTCTGCTGCTTTGGAATGTGGCTGGACATTGTTGACCAACTGGTGATTGTTTCATTGGTTTCTGTGAATTGTTTTAACTTAATGGCCAATCAGGGCCAAGCTGTGTCAGACTCTGACAGGAGTCAGGAGTTTTTCATTATTATCTTTTTTAGCCTTCTGTCTGTATCCTCTTCCTATTCTTTAGTATAATTTACTATAGCATTCTTTAATATAATATAGATCATAAAATAACAAATCAGCCTTCTGAGACCATGGAGTCAGAGTCCTCCCTTTGATGGGGGTCTCAGAAAATCCCACAGAGAACCACAGAACAGAGCTCTGGGCTCTGCCCAGCCCAGCCCTGTGGTGTTGTTCACAAGGGTCCCAGGATGAGGGAAGAGGTGAGAAAGTTGACTCCATGTATCAGAAAGCTTGATTTATTATTTTATGATAGATAATATATTAAAACTACACTAAAAGAACAGAAGGAAGGATTCCATCAGAAGGCTGGCTAAGAATAGAAAAGGAATGAATGACAAAGGTTTGTCTGTGACCGAGACAGTCTGGACAGCTGGGCTGGGATTGGCCATGAATGAGAAACAACCACAGAGACCAATCCCAGATCCAACTGCTGCACCCACAGCAGCAGAGAATCTTTGTTTGCAGTTTGGTCCTGAGGCCTCTCAGCTCCTCAGGAGGGAAAATCCCAAGGAAAGGATTTTTCATAGAACACGTCAGTGACACAGCCCTGGCACAGCTCCTGGGGCAAGGGGAGGGCTCTGGGCTGGGGCTCCAGCCCTGGGGAGCCCCCAGGGATTGCTGCTGGGTGTTTGGAGTGCCTGGAGGGAGGGCCCAGCTCTCCCTGGGGCTCAGCACAAGCCTGGATGCAGCAAAGGCTTTACTCAGTGTGGGGTTTTAGGGTAATTTCCATCCCATGGCTGAACTCAGGCAGGAGCAGCTCAAGCCCTCAAAACAACACTTAGATATTATGGTTGGGTTTTTCCCCCCCTGCCTTTTTACCAAACAATTAATTTCCACCCTCAGCAAAGCAGCTGAAACTCCTGCTCGTGGTGCTTTTCTCAGTCCTGCAGCCTGGCAAATCTCCCTGCCAGAGCCAGATTAGTTCTCAGCATTGTCTGATATCCTGTCAGCACAGCTGATGTGCCCTGGCTGCTTCAGGATGTGTCCCTAAGCAAGCTCCAGGCCAACAAATCCTGCAGGACCAGCAGGGTCATCCCTTGGATGCCCTGTGCTCCAGCCAGAGCCATCTCTGGCCAGGAGATTTTGGGGAGATTCCTAAAAGTGGGGCCAAACTTCTCAGCTCCGTGGGAGGTGGACACAGACAAAGCCCCCTCTTTTGTGCTGCCCTGGCAGAAGTGCCAACAGAAGGATTAAAGATAATCTCATTAAAATTACAGTGCTGAGGATGGAGTTTGTGCTTCTGTGGGATGGTCTCTATATTTAGATTCCAAATGTGTTGCTGTTGCCACTCAGCTCCTCTGCTCCCAGAACTAGTGCCCGTGACAATAACGAGGTGCTCGCAGTGCTCAGTGTGGAAAAGCTCTGAAAACAAACAAAACCACCTGGAATTGCCTTAATCTGAGGATCTCACAGCAGTTTATGTAGTAAAGTGTCTTCTCTGGGAAGGTAAAGGGGATTTTTTGTATTCCCCCAGGTTTTAGAGCAAGTCTGTGGATGAGAGTAGACTGAAACTCCTGCAGGGAGTCCTGGAGCCCCTTCCAGTTCCTGGAAGATGCATTTTTACCCCTCTGAAAGTCTCTCAGTAAGAGTTTTTACACAAGCAATTAAGGCTGGCAAGGAGGCCCCAGCTCTCTGGGGTTGCTGCAAAAACCCCTGTGCTCAAGTTTGACAGAACTGAAATAATGAATGAGGGAAAAGTTGAAAAGCTGATAAAATCTGTGTGAGCCCACCCCTGTGGCCGGGGGGGAAGAACAAGGCTCTGAGCTGTGTCAGCAAGAGGGTTTTGCAATCCAATCTGAGGCAGTGCAGCTGAGGACAGCATTAATTTGGAGTTTGGAGCCAGAGCTGCATCACCCCATCCACAGCTGGTGTGATTCTGCTGCCTGAGCCTTGTGAGAAGCCAGCACAGCCCATCGAACCCCCTCTGCCCCCAGGGGTGGGAGCAGCTCCTCAGCACCACTCCAGAGCCCATTAAACCAAAAGTAAGATACCTCCAATCATTATTACTCATTTTTATGGCCACGTTGTTCACAAATGACTGAATTTAGCTGTCAAACGTATAGAAAAGAAAAATAAAATCCGAGCAGCAGCCATCTGTGCCCCAGAAAGGTTTGTGTTTCCCTGGTTGTTTATGGCACGAGGGCCCAGCTCCTTTGTTCCCCCAGGTTTGTTATTGTCTGGGAAACGAGTGGGTTTCACTGCCCCATTTGTAAGGCTTTTGCATTCTCTCTCCAGCACGCCCTCGCTCTCTCCCTGTCTGTATTTTTAGTCCATCAATCTGGGATTGGCAGGTGGAATTGGGTTGGTTTTCCTGCTGCTGTGTCTCTGATGGTTTTCCCTCGCAGAGGCTCCAGCCTGGGTTATTGACTCTGCTCCCTGGCACTGCCATCACCCCTGGCCAGGCTGGCCTCCATCAGCCCCTGGCAGCAGCCCTGGCTCTCCTGGGGGAGCAGGGGCAGCTCCAGCCCTCCTGGGGCCGGGGAAAGGAGCAGGGGCAGCTCCAGCCCTCCTGGGGCTGGGGAAAGGAGCAGGGGCAGCTCCAGCCCTGCCTGGGGCTGGGGAAAGGAGCAGGGGCAGCTCCAGCCCTCCTGGGGCTGGGGAAAGGAGCAGGGGCAGCCCTGGCCCTCCTGGGGCTGGGGAAAGGAGCAGGGGCAGCTCCAGCCCTGGCCCTCCTGAGGCTGGGGAAAGGAGCAG
Source organism: Haemorhous mexicanus (assembly GCF_027477595.1). Lineage (NCBI taxonomy): Eukaryota > Metazoa > Chordata > Aves > Passeriformes > Fringillidae > Haemorhous > Haemorhous mexicanus. The sequence goes on along the minus strand of NC_082370.1, from coordinate 2,463,921 downwards.
GGGCAGCTCCAGCCCTGGTTCTCCTGGGGCTGGGGAAAGGAGCAGGGGCAGCCCTGGCCCTGCCTGGGGCTGGGGAAAGGAGCAGGGGCAGCTCCAGCCCTGGTTCTCCTGGAGCTGGGGAAAGGAGCAGGGGCAGCTCCAGCCCTGGTTCTCCTGGGGCTGGGGAAAGGAGCAGGAGCAGCTCCAGCCCTCCTGGGGCTGGGGAAAGGAGCAGGGGCAGCTCCAGCCCTCCTGGGGCTGGGGAAAGGAGCAGGGGCAGCCCTGGCCCTCCTGGGGCTGGGGAAAGGAGCAGGGGCAGCTCCAGCCCTGCCTGGGGCTGGGGAAAGGAGCAGGGGCAGCTCCAGCCCTGGTTCTCCTGGGGCTGGGGAAAGGAGCAGGGGCAGCTCCAGCCCTGCCTGGGGCTGGGGAAAGGAGCAGGGGCAGCTCCAGCCCTCCTGAGGCTGGGGAAAGGAGCAGGAGCAGCTCCAGCCCTCCTGGGGCTGGGGAAAGGAGCAGGAGCAGCTCCAGCCCTCCTGAGGCTGGGGAAAGGAGCAGGGTCAGCTCCAGCCCTGCCTGGGGCTGGGGAAAGGAGCAGGAGCAGCTCCAGCCCTCCTGGGGCTGGGGAAAGGAGCAGGGGCAGCTCCAGCCCTGCCTGGGGCTGGGGAAAGGAGCAGGGGCAGCTCCAGCCCTCCTGGGGCTGGGGAAAGGAGCAGGAGCAGCTCCAGCCCTGCCTGGGGCTGGGGAAAGGAGCAGGAGCAGCTCCAGCCCTCCTGGGGCTGGGGAAAGGAGCAGGGGCAGCTCCAGCCCTCCTGAGGCTGGGGAAAGGAGCAGGGGCAGCTCCAGCCCTCCTGGGGCTGGGGAAAGGAGCAGGAGCAGCTCCAGCCCTCCTGGGGCTGGGGAAAGGAGCAGGGTCAGCTCCAGCCCTGCCTGGGGCTGGGGAAAGGAGCAGGAGCAGCTCCAGCCCTCCTGGGGCTGGGGAAAGGAGCAGGGGCAGCTCCAGCCCTGCCTGGGGCTGGGGAAAGGAGCAGGGGCAGCTCCAGCCCTGCCTGGGGCTGGGGAAAGGACCAGGAGCAGCCCTGGCCCTCCTGGGGCTGGGGAAAGGAGCAGGGGCAGCTCCAGCCCTCCTGGGGCTGGGGAAAGGAGCAGGGGCAGCTCCAGCCCTCCTGGGCTCAGCTCAGGGCTGTCTGGGGGGGCTCAGCTCCTTCAGGTCGGGTCCCACCTGGTCCATTCATGGAGTATTTTGGATTTGGGTTTGTATTTGCGTTGCCCTCAGACAAAAGAAGCAATGATGAATCTGACTCCATGTTCTCAGAAAGCTGATTTATTATTTTATGATCAATATTATATTAAAGAATGCTATGCTAAACTGTACTAAAGAATACAGAAAGGATACAGACAGAAGGCTAGAAAGATAATAATGAAAACTCCTGACTTTTTCCAGAGTCCTGATTGGCCAAAGAGTCAAAACAACTCACACCAGAAACCAATGCAACAATCACCTGCGGGTAAACAATCTCCAACCACATTCCACATGAGCAAAACACAGGAGAAGCAATCAGATAATTATCCTTTTCCTTTTTCTCTGAGGCTTCTCACCTTCCCAGGAGCAAAATCCTGGGCAAAGGGATTTTTCAGAAAACGTGAATGCCACAGTGGAGCACCCACAGCTTCCCAGAGCTGGGGATTTATCCCAGGCCAGTGCTGGCATTTCCAGGAGTTCTTTGTGACCAGAGAGAGGATCCCACTCTCTGAACAACCCCCCTGAGGCACCTTAGCAGCCACTCAGTTTTCCAGCAGTTCAGTGACTGTGCTGAGAGGAATGGTGGATTTGTGTTTCCAACCCAGCTGTGGGGCTGCTGGGGGATAAAACCAGCACTGGGAGAGAAAAGGAACCATGGGAAGGATTCCACTGATTGGTGAATGGAAAAAGAGATTTGCTTTCACAAATAAACTTTAGGGTTGCTGATAAATGAAATTAGGTGTTGAAAGAAACAATGAGGAAGAAAAACCCCTAAATTCCATGAGAATTAAAAATGAAAAGGGAGGGTTCTACATTAGAGGGGAATCTTTGGGATCAGGTGTTCTGGGGAGTCTGAACCTCTCAAGTACCTCAGAAATGGGGAAAGAGAGAAGGGAAATGTGGCTGGAAATTGGGATAAAAAGGGAGGCTGCATCCTCCAAACCTTGGAGAGACCCCAGGGGATGCCCCATGGCCTCTGCCTTGGTTGGAATAAAGCCAAAGGGCTCCTCTGTCTCCTGTTTGGGCACAAACCTCTGCTGTTTGGGGGTTAATTTTCCTGACAGTGCTCAGAACCTTGGGCCCTTTCAGGGCCTCTCTTGAGCAGAGTGTCCCAAATCCAGTGGCCACTTAAGACAATCTTGGCCAAAAGGCATCCAGAGCGAGGCACAGCTGACACAAGTGAGAGTTCCACTCCATCAGAGCATGTAAACACGTATTTAGCTCTAAGTGGATAAATAATCCCTCTGCAAGCCACCCACATGGAGAGCATCCCTGGGTCTGCAGAGAGGAGGAGAGCAGAGCCTTGGGACAGGATTGATCCACCCCTGAGGGACCTGTGCCCTTGGAGGTCCTCTGACCCTGCAGAGCATCCCCAGCCCTGCACAGGGAAGAAGAACAGAGCCTTTGGGACAGGATTGATCCACCCCTGAGGGACCTGTGCTTCTGTGACCCTGCAGAACATCCCCAGCCCTGCACAGAGGAGGAGAGCAGAGCCTTGGGACGGGATTGATCCATCCCTGAGGGACCTGTGCCTCTGTGACCCTGCAGAGCATCCCCAGCCCTGAACAGGGTGCAGGAGGAGAGCAGAGCCTTGGGAAGGATTGATCCACCCCTGAGGGACCTGTGCCCTTGGAGGTCCTCTGACCCTGCAGAACATCCCCAGCCCTGCACAGGGGAGGAGAGCAGAGCCTTGGGACAGGATTGATCCACCCCTGAGGGACCTGTGCCTCTGTGACCCTGCAGAACATCCCCAGCCCTGCACAAGGTGCAGGAGGAGAGCAGAGCCTTTGGGACAGGTAAGGACTGATGTGTCCCTGAGGGACCTGTGCCTCTGTGACCCCACAGAGCATCCCTGGGCCTGCAGAGAGGAGGAGAGCAGAGCCTTGGGACAGGATTGATCCACCCTTGAGGAACCTGTGCCTCTGTGACCCTGCAGAACATCCCCAGCCCTGCACAGGGGAGGAGAGCAGAGCCTTGGGACAGGATTGATCCACCCCTGAGGGACCTGTGCCTCTGTGACCCTGCAGAAATTCCCCAGCCCTGCACAGGTTGCAGGAGGAGAGCAGAGCCTTTGGGACAGGATTGATCCACCCCTGAGGGACCTGTGCTTCTGTGACCCTGCAGAAATTCCCCAGCCCTGCACAAGGTGCAGGAGGAGAGCAGAGCCTTGGGACAGGTAAGGACTGATGTGTCCCTGAGGGACCTGTGCCTCTGTGACCCCACAGAGCATCCCTGGGCCTGCAGAGAGGAGGAGAGCAGAGCCTTGGGACAGGATTGATCCACCCCTGAGGGACCTGTGCCTTTGGAAGTTCTCTGACCCTGCAGAACATCCCCAGCCCTGCACAGGGTGCAGGAGGAGAGCACAGCCTTTGGGACAGGTAAGGACTGATGTGTCCCTGAGGGGCCTGTGCCTCTGTGACCCTGCAGAGCATCCCCAGCCCTGCACAGGGGAGGAGAGCAGAGACTTTGGGACAGGATTGATCCACCCCTGAGGAACCTGTGCTTCTGTGACCCTGCAGAACATCCCCAGCCCTGCACAGGGGAGGAGAGCAGAGCCTTGGGACAGGATTGATCCACCCCTGAGGGACCTGTGCTTCTGTGACCCTGCAGAACATCCCCAGCCCTGCACAGAGGAGGAGAGCAGAGCCTTGGGACGGGATTGATCCATCCCTGAGGGACCTGTCCCTCTGTGACCCCACAAGGCATCCCCAGCCCTGCACAGAGGAGGAGAGCAGAGCCTTGGGACAGGATTGATCCATCCCTGAGGGACCTGTGCCTCTGTGACCCCACAAGGCATCCCCAGCCCTGCACAGGGGAGGAGAGCAGAGCCTTGGGACAGGATTGATCTGCCCCTGAGGGACCTGTGCTTCTGTGACCCCACAGGGCATCCCCAGCCCTGCACAGGGGAGGAGAGCAGAGCCTTTGGGACAGGTGAGGACTGATCCAGCAGCAGGCAGGAGGGCAGAGCAGGAGCAGGGCTGTCCCCAGCACTGCAGTGACACCAGCAGGCACCAGGGGCTGTCCCTGCTGGGGCAGCCTGTGCCTGGCAGCGGTGGGAATGAGAAATCCCACGGAAAGCGAGGGAGGAAATGAATTCCAGGCAAGTGGCTGGGGCAGGGGGAGGGAAGGGTGGAACGAGCTTCTCTCTTTTCAAGGCAGCTGGGCTTATTTTAATGGGCAAGGTCAGCAGAGAAATGACCAGGAAGAGAAATGGCTGCCATTACAAATCAGCCACGATCTTGTATCAATTATTCCCGGCGCAGTTGCCTGCCTTGGGCTCGGGCAAACACGGCCTAATCAGTTTTACATCTACGTTTAATTTTATTGGAAAGAGGAGCCAGCAATGCATCATGGGGCTGCTGCGTGACATGAAAGGTGACCCCTGCCAGCTTAATGACACAATACATAACCCTTAATGAAGTCACTATCTTGTCCTCTTTTTGCTGTCTCAGCCTGATGATTTATGATGGCATCATTTTGCTTTGCCCTCTTTTCATTTCAGCTTGACAAAGTGGATGAAACAATTATCTTCGTTATCATCCCGAGCAGGAGAAATGTGATAGCTGAGGATTTCTGCAGGTGCAGGGCCTGGGCTTGGGATCCAGGGAGGGGAAAAATACGGTTGGGAATTTTAGGGTTCCCCCTGTCTTTCCTCTCTTTCTCTGACTGTGGCCTTGTGAAGATGGAGGCAGGATCCCACCAAGCCTTGCAAGCCCTCCATCACCACAGCAAGAAGTAATTTCAGGAGCGCTCTGGAGCAGCAGAGAGAAGAGACCTGGGAGATGTCAATACATTTCCTTTTCCAGCTTTTTTTCCCTCCCCTCTCCACACACACCTGTCCTGGAATGCTCTGTACCCCCAAAATAACTTTGTGAGGCTCCCAGCTGCCTGACAAAGGTGTCTGGGCAGGTGTACCCTGTGTAAAGGTGGCAGCAGTCACTCTGTGTGTGCCACACGCCCCCAGGTGTGTGTGTTGTACCTGATTTTCTGTGTCATTAAACCCAGCACAAATCCCTCAGAGCTGAGCCCACCCCTCCACGGCCACAACTTCACGGCTGCCAGCACACCCCAAACTGCTGCAGCTCAGAACCCCAGCCCAGCTGCATTTCCCAGTTTTTAGGGCTAACAGGTCCCTTTTTCACAGAGGTTGCGTGAGGAAAGCCTTTCTCGTGGGCTGGGGTGCAGATGGAAGCTGCCAGCTCAGGGTTTCAGTCCTGCCAGGCAGAAATGACAAAGTGCCCTGGCTGGCCATCTGCTTGATGGCACTTGGCACTGCCAGGTGTTGGCCTGGCTGGTGCTGCTCAGGGTCTGGGGGGCTGGAGCTGTTTGTTCCTGAGCTGATTCGGGGTGATGGGAGCAGCCCTTCACAGCCCTGCTGAGCTTCCTGGACAAATTGCTGCAATTCCTCACTGGTTTGAAGAGACAGAGACAGGCCCAGCTCTTCCTGCCATGTCCTGTTCCCTGCAGAGCCTTTCCCAAATCTGGAGCTCAATCCTTCCTCCAGTCCACCAGCTGAGGGAAGCCCTCGTTTCACCACCCAGGCTGAACCCCCCAGGGGTTTTCTGCTGTGTTTTCAGCTACTCCCCCTTCTCAGTCAGGAGCTCCTGGAGCACCCTCTGTCAGCAGAGATGGAATTAAAGTGCTGATCCAACCCTCAAAGGCAGCCCTCAGCCAGCCCCATCCCACTGGCCTGCTCCTTGGATTTACACACTCACAACTCCACCTCTTTTTAGCCACATTTTGGATGTTTTTGGAAATAGTAGTCACAAGCCTTCCAGGATTTTACAACCACTGCTTCAACCTTCTGAGTGTTCCTACTTGTAGGTCGAGGCCTCTGTACACTGAAGCAGTCAGAGCTCATCTAATTAAGTTCTTGTGCCTCGTTCCTGGCTAATATAAAACACAGCCTGGATTCTGCATTAGGGCCCCATCCTCCTCCTCCTCCTCCTCCTCCTCCCGGGGAAGGCTTTCTCTCCACGCTGTGACCTGAGCAGGCTTTCTCCGGGAGGGTGGGGAAGATAAATGCAGTTTGGCAGGACATTAAGGCAAACCACAACATTGCCTTGTAATGCAGCTCCTATCTGATCAGCGGAGTCAAACGGTGCCGGGGCTGTGTCTCAGAGGAAGTGGAACCAGCTGCCCCCGTCAAGCTGATTGCTGAGATCCTCCCTGAGATATTCCTTCTGTCTCTGGGAGATACCAGCTGCTGAGGGATTCCCAGCATGTGCTGAGTGACCCCGGCCCAGCTCAGGCAGCCCCTTCTGCCCCCACCCCTCAGGCTGCTCCAGGGGCACAGCGGGGAGGGGACAGCCACTGGCACTGCCATCCACCCTGGGCTTTCCCAGCACGCCAGGGGCTGAGAAAACATGTGGGTTATCTCGGAGAGCAGAGGATGTGGGAGTGGGACACGGGGACTGCTTTCTCTCACAGTGAAAGAAAAGCTGCAGCTCTCAAATTGCTCCTTTAATTTCCTAACACCTTCCTCCGGTCCTCGCAGGAGGCATTTCCTGCTCCTCTTGTCAGTTTGGACAGTATCCTAGGAATTCATTCACATGGAAGGTGGGAAATGTGATGCGTTGGCAGAAAACATAGGCAGCAGCAGTCTCTGGTATAATAATAAGTTTCAGAATAATCTGCACAAATTTAACTAATTAATTCTCAGAGCAATCCCATTATATGAATGCAATGAACAGGGAAAGGCCAAGGTCACCAAGGTCCGGGGTCTCCACACCAGCAAGGGGTGCTGGACATGGCCAAGCCCCCCAGAACCTCCTTTTTCTGGGCAGGAGCTCAAGGAGAGAGCCACAAATCCTGTTTAGCCACAAACCCATCAGGGAGAGGAGAAAAGGCTCTGGGAGTGACTCCTCCACCGTCAGGATAATTACAGCCAAGATTAGAACTGGGTGGAAAACAGGAGCATTTTACAAATGAAGGAACAACTAACTGTAGGATGGTTTAATCATAATTAATGGGAAGACACTGCTCACTGAGGAGCTGCACAAGGGCCTGGCTGCGGCTCGAGCGGCCGACGGTGATGGATCGCGGCTGCTCCCTAATCCCCGCTCTTTATATGCCCATTCTTCCTCATGTCCTTGCTCTAAGAGCTTTTACAGCTTTTACATCATGTGGTATCCAAGGGTGTTTAAGTGCCACGGTTTGATCCATGGGCTCTGGATTTGGGAGTGAGGGCAGGGTGTGCTGCCTGTGCTGCTCCGAGGGTTAACGCATCCCTCGCTCCGCATCCTGCGGTGCCAAACCCCGCTCCTGCCTCCCGCTTCCTCCAGGAAATCCGCCGCCTCCCAGCTCCAGATTTGGGGAACTTTGACATCCCCTAATGAGGTAAACACATTACTGTCATGTACAAACAAACAGCAACAAATTAGCAGCTGACACGTGCGGGAGCCGCGGCTCAGCAACGCGGCATCGTTGCACTCGTTACAGGCAATTAATGCCTGCCTGTGTCCCAGTGCTGGCCTCTGGCTTCACCACCACCCCCCATCTGCCTCCTCCTCGTGGGCTTCATCCCCCTCGGCCATCCTCGTGATGCAGGGCACGGTCAGGAGCAGCACAAGGTGCTGCTGGGAGAACTGGGAGAAGCCACCCCAGTGCGTGGCTGTGACCACGCGGAACTGGCGGGGCACAGGGAGGGCCGGGACTTCCCTGAGCACCCAGCCCGGGCTCACATCCTGGGATCCTCACTTCCAGTCTCCTCCTTGAGGCCCCACCCGAGCTAAAACGGGCTGGGGAGGGGAGAGCTGGGAGGGAGAGATGGATATTTGACTTTGTTTCAGCAGAAGCCTCTCTATTAAGCGAGAGCCAGGACAGCAGGCCCACGGTCAAAGGGCTTTATTATTATAATTGCTTTGCAAGGGTGAGAGCCTCTGGATAAGAATCCAAATCAGTCATCACTCAGAACAATAATCACGAAAAAAGATAAATAAATAAAGGTAGGATCCAGCCAAAAAAGGAGCTCGCATTATCAGCCATTAAACCAATAATCCATTAGTGCCCAAGGTTGCTGAATAATATAGTACTTTCCCAGCGCCCATAATTTATAGTGCAGACTAGAGAATAGACACGATTATTAGAGTGAGGGCTACTGGCTGACACATGATGCATGACCGTGTGGCATTGATCTTCACACAACAGGAAGGTGTCTAGACGGGAGATGTATGGCCCCCGCAGCCAGAGCGGGGCATATTTCATGCGGGGCCTAATGGAGTGGTGGAGGCCGTGATGGATGAGCCGCGGGCGCGCGGAGCCGCGCGGGCACGGCCCCGCTAATGCGTGACCCCGCCGCCGCCCGCGTCCTTCACTCGCTCGCCGTGACCTCGCGGCGAGGCAGCGACGGCAGAGGCGCACAGGGCGAGGGAGGGAAGGGGGGTGGAGGGGAGGAGAAGAGGAGAGAGAAGAAGAAAAATAAAAGATAAGGAGAGGGCGTGATGTAAATGAGCAATCGCGCCCGTCTCGGGCTTGCTGCGCCGCTGCCTGCGGGGTGAATTCTGCTACTGGGTGTGCTGGGTTACTCCTGGTGCACAGAGGTGCTACTGAGAGCACCAAGAGGGCCCTGGGGTGTGGGTCTCAGCCTTGCTCAGGCTGCTGGAAATCGTGGGACTGGCCCCAAGTGAGCACCATGTCCCATGGGACTGGCCCCAAGTGAGCAGCATATCCCATGGGACTGGCCCCAAGTAAGCCCTATATCCTGTGGGACTGGCCCCAAGTGAGCACCATATCCCATGGGACTGGCCCCAAATAAGCCCTATATCCCATGGGACTGGCCCAAAGTGAGCAGCATATCCCATGGGACTGGCCCCAAGTGAGCACCATGTCCATGGGACTGGCCCCAAGTGAGCACCATATCCCATGGGACTGGCCCCAAATAAGCCCTATATCCCATGGGACTGGCCCCAAGTGAGCACCATATCCCATGGGACTGGCCCCAAGTGAGAACCATATCCCATGGGACTGGCCCCAAGTGAGCACCATTTCCCATGGGACTGGCCCCAAGTGAGCAGCATATCCCATGGGACTGGCCCCAAGTGAGCACCATGTCCATGGGACTGGCCCCAAATAAGCCCTATATCCTGTGGGACTGGCCTCAAGTGAGCACCATGTCCCATGGGACTGGCCCCAAATAAGCCCTATATCCCATGGGACTGGCCCAAAGTGAGCAGCATATCCCATGGGACTGGCCCCAAGTGAGCACCATATCCCATGGGACTGGCCCCAAGTGAGCACCATATCCCATGGGACTGGCCCCAAGTGAGCAGCATATCCCATGGGACTGGCCCCAAGTGAGCACCATGTCCATGGGACTGGCCCCAAGTGAGCAGCATATCCCATGGGACTGGCCCCAAGTGAGCACCATATCCCATGGGACTGGCCCCAAGTGAGCAGCATATCCCATGGGACTGGGCCCAAGTGAGCACCATGTCCATGGGACTGGCCCCAAGTGAGAACCATATCCCATGGGACTGGCCCCAAGTGAGCAGCATATCCCATGGGACTGGGCCCAAGTGAGTACCATGTCCATGGGACTGGCCCCAAATAAGCCCTATATCCTGTGGGACTGGCCCCAAGTGAGCACCATATCCCATGGGACTGGCCCCAAATAAGCCCTATATCCCATGGGACTGGCCCCAAGTGAGCACCATTTCCCATGGGACTGGCCCCAAGTGAGCAGCATATCCCATGGGACTGGCCCCAAATAAGCCCTATATCCTGTGGGACTGGCCCCAAGTGAGCACCATGTCCCATGGGACTGGCCCCAAATAAGCCCTATATCCCGTGGGACTGGCCCCAAGTGAGCACCATATCCAATGGGACTGGCCCCAAGTTAGCACCATGTCCCATGGGACTGGCCCCAAGTGAGCACCATGTCCATGGGACTGGCCCCAAGTGAGCAGCATATCCCATGGGACTGGCCCCAAGTGAGCACCATGTCCATGGGACTGGCCCCAAGTGAGCACCATGTCCCATGGGACTGGCCCCAAGTGAGCACCATATCCCATTTCATGGCAGGCCTGGTTCCTTGTCATGGGATAAGCCCGTGTGGGAGGGGATAGCTCTGGGGCCTTGTAGAGTCTCTCAAATGTCTCTGCTTGTGTCTGTCCTCAGCCCTAAACTGCAGGAATCCCATAGCAGCACACGAGGTCCTGACAGGACCTCTGCAGCTCCTGGAAGGCTTCTCACCACCCAATCTGGGCACTTCCCTTCTCCAAACCAGGTACAAATCCACACAGACCCCCTGCTCCTTCCCCAAACCAGGTACAAATCCACGTGTAGCCCCTGCTCCTTCCCCAAACCAGGTACAAATCCACGTGTACCCCCTGCTCCTTCCCCAAACCAGGTACAAATCCACGTGTACCCCCTGCTCCTTCCCCAAACCAGGTACAAATCCACGTGTAGCCCCTGCTCCTTCCCCAAACCAGGTACAAATCCACACAGACCTCCTGTTCCTTCCCCAAACCAGGTACAAATCCATGTGTACCCCCTGTTCCTTCCCCAAACCAGGTACAAATCCACGTGTACCCCCTGCTCCTTCCCCAAACCAGGTACAAATCCACGTGTACCCCCTGCTCCTTCCCCAAACCAGGTACAAATCCATGTGTACCCCCTGCTCCTTCCCCAAACCAGGTACAAATCCACGTGTAGCCCCTGCTCCTTCTCCAAACCAGGTACAAATCCTTGTGTACCCCCTGTTCCTTCTCCAAACCAGGTACAAATCCACGTGTACTCCCTGTTCCTTCTCCAAACCAGGTACAAATCCACGTGTACCCCCTGTTCCTTCCCCAAACCAGGTACAAATCCACGTGTACTCCCTGCTCCTTCCCCAAACCAGGTACAAATCCACGTGTACCCCCTGTTCCTTCCCCAAACCAGGTACAAATCCACGTGTACTCCCTGCTCCTTCCCCAAACCAGGTACAAATCCACGTGTACCCCCTGCTCCTTCCCCAAACCAGGTACAAATCCCAGTCCCCCCCTTGCTGCGTTCCTTCCCCTCCATGTAAGGGCTCCAGCTCCCCGAGCTGCCTGGGAAGGAAAGGAGAGAATGGCCATTTACTGTGTTTCTTTTACCATCTGGGCTTATTAAAAACTGCGCAGCAAATTAAAAATAGGTGGGAACAAAGATGGGGGAATGACATAAAGGGTTGCAGAAAATTCTCTGTGTACTTTTAAAAGCTGGAATTGCCATATGGACTGGCAGAGAGACATGTTTTACATTTCCACTGGTACATGACTGACATCATTTAGCATTAACTTCTATTTGAATAAAATGGTAGTAGACATTTAGGTAATATTACAGGGCAATAAATGTTTTAAAGAGCCTTGGGGGGATGCTCTTGAAACACAGTCCAGGCCAGAACTCTAAAAATATGTCTTAATATATATTAACCTCTTTTAGGACTTTTGGCTCTCAAACAAATAATGGAGGATAGAGGGGCTTTTTTCCCCCTCCCCTTTTACTTTCTGAATTAAGAGTCCCCAGCTATATTTTTCCCTTTTTCCTCTTTAGCTGTGCTGGGGAGAACATGAGGGAATGTAGTTAAAATTCAAAAAGGTTCCCCTTTATCATTACCATGAATCAACACAATAAATGAGCCCCTTCAGAGCACGGTAATAAGAATTTGATAAATCATCAGCCAAAAATTAACTAGATGTCAAAACAATCTTTGGGAAGTGTGATGGATTAGGGGCGATAGTGGCAATTAATCTCCCAGCATGAGTTCACAGGAGAGACTGAGCGCTGGGAGATGGATGGGGGGAGACCAAGGCCTCACAAGGTCAGGACACTGCGGAAAGGAACGGGAGGCAGAGAGAGAGGAACAGAAGAAGAAAAAAATTCCACTGAGTCGGCAATCCCCGGCCCCCAGCAGCCGAGGTAGAGGTCAGTCACACGCCTTTGAAAGCCTCTCTGTCTCCAGCTGCTCCTGTGATGAGGCAAGCACTTTCTGCTCCTGCAATAAATGCCAGCAGCAGCTCGGGGTCTGGGCTGGGGAGAGCCAGAGCTGGGGATGCTCTGCCCTGATCCAGGGATGGACGGCTGCAGGGAGACAGATCTCTCTCAGATGTGGGAATCCATCCTTCCATCCATCCTTCCTTCCATCCATCCATCCATCCATCCATCCATCCATCCATCCATCCATCCATCCCTATCCATCCCCCATCCATCCATCCATCCATCCATCCATCCATCCATCCATCCATCCATCCATCCATCCCTATCCATCCCCCATCCATCCATCCATCCATCCATCCATCCATCCATCCATCATCCATCCATCCATCCATCCATACATCCATCCATCCATCCATCCATCCATCCATCCATCCATCCATCCATCCCTATCCATCCCCCATCCATCCATCCTTCCATCCATCCCTATCCATCCATCCATCCATCCATCCATCCATCCATGGATCCATCCATCCATCCATCCATGGATCCATCCATCCATCCATCCATGGATACATCCATCCATCCATCCATCCATCCATCCATCCATCCATCCATCCATCCATCCATCCATCCATCCATCCCTATCCATCCCCCATCCATCCATCCTTCCATCCATCCATCCATCCATCCATCCCCCATCCATCCATCCTTCCATCCATCCATCCATCCATCCATCCATCCATCCATCCATCCATCCATCCATCCATCCATCCATCCCTCCATCCATCCATCCCTCCACCCAGGGCTGGCAGTGGGCACTGTGGTCTCCCTGGCACTGTGGTCTCCCTGGCACTGTGGTTTCCCTGGCACTGTGGTCTCACTGGCTCTGCCTGAGCACGGAGGGCAGGAGGGAAGTGCTGCTGCAGCCTGAAATCCCCTCCCAGCTGGAGGAGCCTCCCTGGGCCTTCCAGCTCGTGGGAAGGGCTGCACCCTGCCAGAGGCAGCTGGAGCTGGGCAGTTCTCCTGCCCTTCATCTCCCTCGGCCCAGCTGGGCCAGCAGGACCCTCTGCCCACAGAGGAGAGCAGGGGAAGGTTGGCACAGTGGCACTGGTTCAGCTCCTCCGGCACCAGCCTGGATCCGGCACGGATCTGGATCTGAGACAAGGATCCATGGGCTCTGGCCCTTGCTCACAGCCACTCCTTGGCTTCTGCATTAAGATACAGCAAAATGTTTGCTGTGTCCCCTGAACATGCAATTCCAGCTCAGGAACCATCTGGGAGTCATTCCTTTGCTGAGCTGGGCTTACCTATGGATGCTGCTCTCCGTTCCCTACAGATCTGCAGCTCTGTGAGCAGAAACTCAGTGACACAGCAGGACTGGCTCATGATTACCATGGCTAGGGGCTGAGCCTCCCCGAGCTCTGACTGCTTCACTCCTGCACGCTCACACTGTTGCTAACACCTTCCTCAAATATTTGCACCCTTAAGAAGCAGCAGCCTTTTTTTCCCCCCTCTCTTTTCTTTTTTTAATTGCATCTTTCACGATTTCCCCCGGGTTGCTCACACAGCTCTGTGCAAGAGACAAATGCCTGGCAAAGGCTGGGACGGTGCTGGCTGCGTGGTGCACATCAATGTCAGCGAGATTTCGGGAGGGGGAGAGGGAAGCAAGCCCTCACCCAGCTGGAATGCTCTCCCACAATGCCTGTCTCTTCTCAAGACAGACAGGCCTTGGATGGGACAGATGTTTCCACCCAAAAGCAGATGTGAAGATGTTACTTTCCCAGGGAGGAATGCAGTGGGGTTTATTATTAACCAACAGTCCCCACATGACAGCTTCCCTTGACCAACAGTTGGAAATCTGGAAAAACACGGAGCTCTCTAATCCAAGTGGTGGCAGGAAACAGCCAGCCCTGACGGACTCTGCTGATTTATTATCATTAATTACAACCTGGAAATGACCAAAAACATCTGGGAGAGCTGAATGTGGAAGAGAAAGAACACTTGAGCAGAGGGGCCAAATATTTGATTCTGTGCTGGGCTCAGAGTGCTGCTAAACTTCAGGAGCAGCTCTTGGAAAGGCTCAGAGGCAGCCAAGGGAAGGGTCTGGGCAGCAGCCCCAGTGGGCACTCGAGGAGCCAGGGACAGCCAGCACTGAAACACGGGGGCTGTGTGAGCACAAAGGGTTGTTCATCCCCCAAAAGCTGAGGCTGTGTCCCCCCGAGGGCCCCCCAGCCTGCCCAGCACTGGGAGGGTGAGCAGAGTGAGGGCAGCACCAGTGGCGGTGCAGGAGCAGCATCGCTGTCCCCAAATCTGTCCCTCCTGCTCCAAGCCCAGCTGGGGCCTGTCACTGTCACCCTGCCGAGGTGACACAGGGCCCTGGCTGCTCCAGAGCTGCAGTCATTATTTCAGAAACGGGCTCTCCAGCAGCTCCACACTTGGCAGGTGCACACGGAATTTGCTGAACCCATTGGCCAGTTCAGCTTCACTCAAAGCTTTGGATTTCTTTGGTCCTTTTGCTCCGTAGAACTATCCCACTTCCAGATTTTAAAGCAAACATTGAATCAGGCATTATTTGGTGTAAAAGAAGCCACTGCCTGCTGCCAGCCCCACCTCAGGACACACGGACACTTTCCCACCAGGTACGGAGAGCCCCTGACATGCACACGCAGCTGTGGTGATCCCACGACCTGAGAGCTCCTAAAACATCTGCTTATATTTTCAGAGCAGTATTAACATTGTCAGACCGTGGCAAATCTGCTTAATTTTCATAGACATATGTATAACACACAAGCCAAAATACACTTAAAATGGGACATGTCAGAAAATAAACAACCATTAACTGATGAAATAGAAAGGAAGTTGGTTCCTGCACTTTCCCTCTCCCACACACATCCCCTGCAGCCACAGGTCCATCATCTCCTCGTGACTCCCTGCTCAGGCTCACGCCCAAAAACTTCTACAGGAAAATGCAGACACTTCCAAAGGCCAAAGTGTCCATCCCTTTCTAAGGGAGCTTTCAAAAGAGCACAACAACATCCATGGGAAAAATCAGCCTCGTCCCACCTTGCCTCCACTGATTTATTTGGAGAAATTGAACCTGAGCAGGTTCTTGCCACCCCTGCCCTTCCCCTAATTTACACTGGGGGGAACCTGCAGCCCAAACCCAAGCCTGGAGGTGAGCAGAGCTGCCCCCTAATTGGGAACGGCATCTCCAAGGGGCTTTTCCAACGAGGTGCAGATTTCTCTGGCACACGTTGTCAGAGCTGAAGGCAGCATAATGAAGTCCAGAACTTTCAGGTTTCCCCTTTAATATATCCATCATGTCTAGATCCATTATTGACATGTTGACTTTCTTGTTTCTGATTTAAGCTGCCAGACTCGGTAAAATTGCCTTGACAGCTTTAGCATTTGTGGCAGAACACTGACATGATGTTACTTACAGCTAATTAAAGTTGAGAGCATAATAAACAATCTTGGGATCCTAGCAACCCAATTTCCCCGGGTATGGAGTTTGCTGGATCTTGACCCGAGATCTTTGAAGCTCCAGCAAATTCTTTGAGTGACCTCCCTGCTCTGAGGGCTCTGGCTTTGGGAAGCAGGGCTGGATAAGACCAAAAACGCCCGGGCATGGCTTGTCCAGAGGCATGGGGAGTGATGAGAGACAGGAGGGGGAACTGGTGAGGAAATGAGACCCTGGGAGGTGCTGGAAGTGGGTTTGTAAGGCCATTTCACCGAGGAGGAACGGGCCAATGGGTTACAGCTAATTAGCAACGTGATGAAAGCCAGCGAAGGAAAATTCAGACTGATTACCAGGAAATCTTTCCTCTGGTGAGCTCTGCTGGGCTGCAAAGCCCTCTCTGGAGGGAAGCAGAGCAAAGCACAGCGTTGTGGAGTCGTTGAGGACTGATGGACACAGCCGTGTGAGCCTGGGGAGGGCCCTGGGGGAAGGCTGAGTGTGAACCAGAGATTCACAGGAGCAGACTTTGCATGGCTGCTCCAGAAGGTCCTGGAAACTTTCACTGCATCAGTTCCTTCTCCTTTCCTCCCTGGTGCCATCTCCAACCCAGCTGGCTTTGCACTCAGGAGCCTCTCAGGGTGTGAAATCACTCACTCACAGAAGAGAAAGGTCAGGTCAGTTCAGGGCAAGATCTCACCTTCCCTTCGGATGAACACCTTTTTGTTATTTATTTTGTTATAATAACAAAAGAACGAACCTTGCCATACACAAATCAGCTTCTCAGAGCTGACTCAGCCAGCAAAATCAGCATTTTTTCTTGTCTGCAGGGAATCAAAAATCACTACTCACTTGTGCAGAATCAACTGCAATTTGAGGTGAATTAAATCCAAAATCTCCCTCTGTTCCTACAAGTGACTGACATGCCTTCTTTATTGCCAGTTTCTTGAGTGCTATTGGACTGATTTCTCCCATTTTCACTGAATCTCCTCATTCTGCAAAGTAGGGCAACAACAACACTTCACATCTCCTGCAGAGACTCAAAGGCAGCGACACCCTCGCTGTGAGTCACCAGAGCCACCGAACGGCGTCGTCAGAGCAAACAAAGGTGAAGCTGTGCCCAGGCTCAGCGGGAAACGGGCAGGTTCCAGCACGTTCCTCTGCCTTTGTGCATGTGAGGAGCGACTGCTGAATCACAGCGAGGTGATGATGCCTCTGACATGTCAATAGAGCACCCTTAACAGGCTTAGCAACCCAGCACAAAGGCTGGGGCGCTGCTCTTAATCTCTTAATTCACCTTAAACCTGCCTGAAACCCAAGCTCTGTTCTCACAGCCATTTACTGCGCTGACAGAGCCTTCAAGACTTTTTTTATAAAGACAAAACTTCTGGGCACACACAAGGCCCTGGAGGTGAACCAGTCATTCAGGAGTGAGAGAAAGGAGCTGGTGAGAGGAAGGAGCTGAGTCCAGGCCCTGCTTGCAGCACGCTGGTGCACGTGTGGTCACTGCAGGACCCCCAAGAAAATCCATTTTATTCCCAGTTTCTTTCCCAGGGACCTTCCTCTCACTCTGCAGTGGCACCGTGTCCTCGGAGCAGCGTGCAGGGACTGATGGATGGCAGAGGACAGCCAGGGAAAAGCTGCTCACTTGAAGGAAGTCTGGTTACCAACCCCAGCCAAATCTCAGGCTCAAACCAACCCCCAGCTTGGTGTTCTCCACCACCTGAGCAGCCACAGCCAGGCTGACATTCCCACCACGGTCACCACCATATTTTTTGAAAAATCCTCTTTGCCCAGGTTTCTCCTGGAAAGCTGAGAAGCTTTAGAGAAAAAGGAAAACAATAATTATCTGATTGCTTCTCCTGTGTTTTGCTGCTTTGGAATGTGGCTGGAGATTGTTTATCCAACATGGGAATTGTTTTTACTTAATGACCAATCAGGGTCAGGCTGTGTCAGGACTCTGGAAGGAGTCAGGAGTTTTTCATTATTTTCTTTTAGCCTTCTGTCTGTATCCTTTCTCTATTCTTTAGTGTAGTTCTAGTACAGCATTCTTTAATATAATATCATATCATAAAATAATAAATCAGCCTTCTGAGAACATGGAGTCAGATTCATCATTTCCTCCTTTGTCCTGGGGATCCAGCAAATCCCACACCACCACCACACCCCAAGGGCTCAGGCTTTTCCAGTGGTGGCCCTCACAAACAGCAACAGAAGCGTATAAAACTTTAGAGCAGAGCTTTATGTGAGATTCCCAGAAAAACCCAAAGCAAACAAGCACCCCCAGCTGGGCCCTGGGTTTAGTCTGCGGGGTGGGAAGGGTTTCACCTCTGGGCAATGAGCTGTGGCAGCAGGAAGCCACGTTGCCAAATACCTGCCACGCTTGCAGGATGACAGGAATCCATCCCAGCAGCGATGGAAACAAAACAAAGCCCTGCACAGCCACCTCAGCACCCACGCTGGAAGTGTTTATAGCTGAGATCCCAGAGTCCTGGTGTCCAGGAAAGCTGAGTGATTGCATCCTGACATTCCTGCTGCCACGGAACAAACGGGATGGCAGGTACAACTGGTAACAATTTTCTGAAATTACAGAAATTTCTCGTTGTTTTCTTTTTCTGTAGTTAATAGCTCTTTTGTCCCGGCTCTAGACATTTTGCTAATCAGTTTCTATCATATGGGAGCTATCAGCAGAGACAGTCAAGCCTGGGGATATGTAAAACCTTTCCATTGCCTGAAGAATCCACAGAGACCTTTGACACTTGCCAAATTCCCTTGCAGGGGAAGGGTAAGGGAAGAAACTCAGAGCCAAAATCTGCAAAGTTGTTTCTTCATCAGCCTTTAAACAGAATCTTAAAAGTTTCCTCTGCTCACATCAGGTTTTTATGGGGCAGTAACAACCCAGGGACTGCTTTGCTAAGGCCGCTTCTTCCTACCCTCTCCAGCCTCCTGGGAAAAAACAGCCCCAAAACCCAGGAAAAACCCAGGAAAAACCCACCCTGCCACTCATGAAGCCCCGTGGGGGCTGAGGGGAGGTGCCACAGCAGCTTCGCAGTCCAGCACCTCTGTCCCCTTTCCTGTTGAAGCCAATGGAACATGGAAATTGGGGAAAGTGAACCAAGGCAATTGGAAGCAACAGGGCAGAACCCCCGGTGTGTGCTGCAGGGCTGAGCTGCCTCTGCTGCAGGCTCAGAAAGCCCCTGGCGCTGCTTTTCCAGGGAATTGATCCCTGGAGCCATCCCTGAGCCTGCTGAGGCTGCTCCTGCCAGGCTCCAGGCTGGAACAGGGATCATCAATCTCACGTGGGTCTGATAAAATCCACCCCTCTGCCACTGCAACTGTATCAAACCTTCTCCAAAAAGTCACTTCGAGGTCACTGTTTTTGTCCAGTATTTCAATACATTAAATGCAATTACTTCATTGTTGATTTACCTGTCATTAGAGGCATGTGTTTGAACATGATTTATTGAGTGAGTTTTGTGCCAGTTGACTTGCAATAGATTGCACAATATTCAAAAAGGCTCATTTGCTTGGCATTACATTAGAAGCAGGGTGATTGCAACACAAAGCAATGTAAATGAGTTCTGAGAGGCTCCATCATTCATGTTGTCATGTACTGAATCCTATTATTATTTATTACCATAATTGTACTGTGTTTCCTGGGGCGATAAATTAGGACTGATGGGTCCCGCTGACAGCCAAGGACTGGACTCGCTCTATATAATTTAATAGGGATACTGTTGGATCTCTGCTTGGAGGAGACTTAGGCAGGAATTTAGTAACTAAGCAAAATCCTTTCTTAAAAAAATTAAAAATAAAATAAAAGCAGTGAGGTTCCCCTCACCCCCCCCCCTCCTCCCTTGGCAGCAATTTAAGTCTTGATAAAAGCTGCAAAGGAAATGGGAGCACTCTGTCTTTCATAATAGGATTGTTAAAAAAAATCACTGCCCTGTGTCACAATCTGTTTTCTGCTCCCTGCTGACAGGCAGCCTCCCGTGCTGGGAGCGCGGGGACAGCCGATGGCTTAAAGGGACAGCGGGGACAGCGGGGACAGCTCCTGGCCCAGCCCCGGCCCAGCCCCGCCTGCCCCGCCGCAGGAGCCGCGCGAGGCTCTCCCCTCACCTCACACACGGGGCCACAAGCGCCCCCAGACCCAGCTTTGCCTGAAGTCCTCAGAACGGGCTGTTGGTGGCCTGAGGGATGTCACCTCCCTCCGAGGGGCTCCCAGAGAGTTCCAGGGGTCCCCTGAGCCCTCCTTCCAGGGCTTCACCTGGATCTCCTTTTATAGGGATTCACCTGGATCTTCCCTTCCAGGGCTTCATCTGGATCTTCTTTTTTAGGGATTTACCTGGATCTTCCCTTCCAGGGGTTCAACTGGATCTTCCCTTCCAGGGCTTCATCTGGATCTTCTTTTTTAGGGATTTACCTGGATCTCCCCACCCAGGTCTTCACTGGGAGCTCCCCTGCCAGGGCTTCACCTGGATCTTCTTTTTTAGGGATTCACCTGGATCTTCCCTTCCTGGGCTTCATCTGGATCTTCCTTTATAGGGCTTCACCTGGATATTCCCTTCCCAGGGTTCACCTGGAGCTCCCCACCCAGGGGTTCACCTGGATCTTCATTTTTAGGGATTCACCTGGAGCTCCCTTTCCCGGGCTTCACCTGGATATTCCCTTCCAGGTCTTCATCTGGATCTTCCCTTCCAGGGCTTCATCTGGATCTCCTTTTTTGGGGATTCACCTGGATCTTCCTTTTTAGGGATTCACCTGGATCTTCCCTTCCAGGGCTTCACCTGGATCTTCCCTTCCAGGGCTTCATCTGGATCTCCTTTTTTGGGGATTCACCTGGATCTTCCTTTTTAGGGATTCACCTGGATCTTCCCTTCCAGGGCTTCATCTGGATCTTCCCTTCCAGGGCTTCACCTGGATATTCCCTTCCCAGGGTTCACCTGGAGCTCCCCACCCAGGGGTTCACCTGGATCTTCATTTTTAGGGATTCACCTGGAGCTCCCTTTCCCGGGCTTCACCTGGATATTCCCTTCCAGGGCTTCATCTGGATCTCCTTTTTTGGGGATTCACCTGGATCTTCCTTTTTAGGGATTCACCTGGATCTTCCCTTCCAGGGCTTCACCTGGATCTTCCCTTCCAGGGCTTCATCTGGATCTTCCCTTCCAGGGCTTCACCTGGATATTCCCTTCCCAGGGTTCACCTGGAGCTCCCCACCCAGGGGTTCGCCTGGATCTTCATTTTTAGGGATTCACCTGGATCTTCCCTCCCAGGGGTTCACCTGGAGCTCCCGTGCCAGGCTCTGCAGGCAGCCCAAGGCACTGGGGGACTCTGTAGTTGAGATCCTGGGGATGATTTCAGCATCACTTGAGTAACAACCTCGCAGCTCACCCCTGCTCTCTCTGCTGGAGCTTTCTTCCCATGAATTCCCTGGAATTCTCAAGGCCTGAAGGGCCAGGGCAGGACTCAGCACCAAAACCCCTCTGGAGAGCAGAGGCAGCACACAGGTGGGACCACAGCTCCAGCACCCACCACCTGTTGGAACTGAGGAGTTCCCTCCTCCTAACCCTGGGTGCCCCAGAGTGCAAAGCACAAGGATGAGACACAAAACTCAGCTCTTATTTTATATTCAGGTGCCAAAAGCTTTGAGTGGGATAACTACAAGGGAAACAGGGAAAAAATGTCCGAGGTTCTGATATTTAGATTAAGATTCAACAACAAAATTCTTCTTTCCAAGCTTTTAAACACCACCAATACTCAATTTTTCTTCTACAGTTCTTGTAAAGACACTCAGAGTTGCAGAACCTCAGAACTGTTGGGCTACAACAGGTTAATGGTCCCTACAGTCCTGTATGTTGTACTTGTGAGCAACCAAATGTCCATAAATCCTCCTAGTGGACAAGTTTATGGAATAATCAACACATCAAGGATATTTCCTTCTAACCTTCCCTGAGTTAGTGACTGGCTTATGCCCTGAGGCATGAGAGCTTATTGACTGGATCCATCTCTTGTTCAAGTCAATAGTTATCTGTCAATTCAGGTCAATTCAAATGAGATTTTATTGACAGGAGAAGCTACACAAAATGTTGCCAAAGTGTGAGAAAATGACAAGGCACCCCTACCTTCCTGGAGCCATCTGTCAGCGAGAGAAACAACCTGCACTGCTTTTACAGAGAGACCAAACTCGCAGCTCCATCGAACAGAAATCATCCTTGATTTGGCTTCATCGACTTAATTGAGCTGAGCTCTGCTCAGCATAAACAAGATCCATCCCATGCCTCCACGGGCACCACGAGTGCATTAAAGGGTTGCAAAGCCTAATTGTGTTGGAAAGGGGGCAGAGCAGTGATCCTGCACTGGCAGAGGGCAGAGCTGCACCCACAGCTGCTGGCCTGGGCTCCCCCCTGCCCCTGTGCTGCAGCCCTGCTCTCCCAGCCCTCAGACACATGAGCCTTGTCACTCACACATCAAAGGCGCTCTGAGCTCGCCCCCTGGCAGCAGTGACACATTTTTGGCCCGGCACAGCACATTAACAGAGCTCGCTGTCAAACACGGGGCTCGCAGACAATGCGGGGATTGTCCGGGCCGATGGGCAGATCACCAGGTAATGTGATGCAAGAGCCATAAAACAGCTCAAAGACACCAGCAAAAACCACAGAGCCCGCGTTTGAAGAGAGCCTTGTGGTTTGTGGGGATTTTTTTGGTATAAATTCTGGAACAGACCCTGGCACTGGACTCGGTGGGGTTTCCAGACCCAGCCTGGTTTGACAGGCACATTTCCTTGAGTGGTGCAGTGTTTCCTCGTCTTCTCCAGCGTCTCCTTCCCAGCACATTTGCCCCATCCTTCATTTCATTGCTTGGAGCAAATGCCAGGCCCAGTCCAGGTGTTCCTGTGGCACCAGGGGCAGGGTTTGAACTCCCCCCTGTGCAGGTACAGCACTGCTCACCGGAGTGTCTCACCCCAAACCAAACAGGCTCTGCTCTGCCTGGCACCATCCAGGCCGTGGCTGAGCTCCAGAAGGAATCCCAGAGCCCTTTGGTTCCAACCCTGTGGTCACTGCACGTCCATCAGTGAGGGTCAGCCCCAGTGACCTGGCCTGGAGTGACACTGGGGACACAGCACAGCCCCTGGAGGGGTGGTTGGGCTGCTTTGGTGAGCTCCCATCATCCACCATCCACCAAGCTTCCATCCGTCCATCCATTCATCCTCCATCCATGCATCTGTCCTTTATCCATCCATCCATTCATCATCCATCCATCTCTCCATCCATCCACGATCCATCCATCCACGATCCATCCATCCACTCATCCATCCATCATCCATCCATCCATCCCTCCATCCATCCCCATCCTCCATCCATCCATCCCTCCATCCATCCATCCATCCTCCATCCATCCATCCCTCCATCCATCCATCCATCCATCGTCCATCCATCCATCCCTCCATCCATCCATCGTCCATCCATCCATCCCTCCATCCATCCATCCCTCCATCCATCCATCCATCCATCATCCATCCATCCATCCATGATCCATCCATCCATCCATCCATCCATCCATCCATCATCCATCCATCCCTCCATCCATCCATCCATCCATCCATCCATCCATCCATCCATCCTCCATCCATCCATCCCTCCATCCATCCATCCATCCATCCATCCATCCATCCATCATCCATCATCCATCCATCCATCCATCCATCCATCCATCCGTCCATCCATCCATCCATCATCCATCCATCCATCCCTCCATCCATCCATCCATCCATCCATCCATCCATCCATCATCCATCCATCCCTCCATCCATCCATCCATCCATCCATCCATCCATCCATCCATCCCTCCATCCATCCATCCATCATCCATCCATCTATCCATGATCCATCCACCCATCTATCCATGATCCATCCATCCATCCATCCTCCATCCATCCATCCCCCATCCATCCATCCATCCATCCATCCATCCATCCATCCATCCCTCATCCATCTATCCATGATCCATCCCTCCATCCATCCATCCCTCCATCCATCCCTCCCTCCATCCATCCCTCCATCCATCCCTCCATCCATCCCTGCCCACACCCAGTGCCATTCCTGTGCTCCCAGGTGCAGGATGAGGATCTGGAGCGTGTCTCTGTCAGCTTTGTTCCATCTCCCTCAGCACAGCAGCCGCTGGTCCCCATCTCTTCCTTTCAGAGCCGTTTGCAGCTGAGCCCTTTGGAAGGGCCCGATGGAAAGGAATTGATAATTGATAATTTCCAGCATTGATAACCACGGGCAGGCTCTGAGGCACATCCATCCCCCCCTGCAGCCTCCCATTACTGCCGTCAGCCTGAGCTGGGAGCAGGGAGAAGGGGGCCCCGCTCTGAAAGGGAAGGTTGAGGACCTTGTTTCTGCCTCTTTTGTAGAACACACGTCCCCAAATCTCTGTTCCTGTCACCACAGACCCCTCTCCCAGTCACGCACTTGTTTAGGCTCTGATCCTTTCATTAACAATGGAGAAATGCAGGCCCTTACATCTGTTAGCAGGCATAATTCTAGACAAATACAACTTCTTATCAAATAAGCCTGCAATAAATGTTTCATGAACAGAACCCTTCAATAGAACTCCCAACACTAATTTAATGAGAAGTATCAAATGATTTTTTTTTTTTTATTCTGATATCTCCCCTGAGACAAATGATACTTTGCAGGCCTATTTTTAACAAATGAATTATTGACTTAAACTGGCACAATTAATCACAATATAATGGGATCAGGGGATGTTAGAGGCTCATTCAGCACGGCAGATGATGAGTACTGACTCTTCCAAGAAATGAGGCTCTTTAATCACTCCCAGATTAACAGCTACATGCTTTCAAATTTCAATCACAGGGAACTGCCAGCGTGGATTGAAAAGGGCCCACTCCAGCAGGAGCAAAGGAAGCAGGAGGATTTCTCACCCCACTGGAGCCCTGCTGCTCCTTGTCTCAGAAATGGGCACCCAGCTTCCCTGGGGAAAGGACAGGATCTACACTGTGCTGCATTTCCAAGGGTGTTTCCTTCCAGTCTTCTTCAGGTAAGAATCTGGTTCCAGGACAGAGCTCAGAACCCCTCAGGCTGTTTAACACCTGCCCTGGAGGGGAAATCTTCAGGGCTTAATAGAAAAAAACCCTCTTAATTAACCCCCTCCTCACTGGGAACCCTTTTCTGAAGTTTTTGGCTGTTCCTGCCAGAGGTGCTGCTTCACTGCACCCCACGAGGACCAGAGGTGTTGGTTGGAATTGTTTTCTCTTCCTCCAGCTTTTACCTGAGAGTGTGGAACAGTCTCCACTAGGATTTCACTGCAGGAGAAGCATCCAGAGCATTCTCCTGACACAAACCCACCTCCAAGTGCTTCGGCAGGGAGAGGTGCCAGTTTTGTGTCCCCTTGAAGCTGAGGAGGAGAGGTCCCCAGCCAGCTTTGCTGTGCCCACCACGAGGCTTCAACAGCGAGGAGGGAACCCTGCAGCTCCTGTGGACCTTGAACCACCCAGGGAAGGGGGAAAGGCAGTAGGAGAGAGCCTGGGGAAGGTGGCAGATGCAGTGGGTTGTGCCAGACTTTTCCAACAAGTCTCACTGTCTGCGAGGCAGTGGAGATGGGAATGAGAAGGAGAGCCCTGGTTGTGCCTGCACGAG
Source organism: Haemorhous mexicanus (assembly GCF_027477595.1). Classification (NCBI taxonomy): domain Eukaryota; kingdom Metazoa; phylum Chordata; class Aves; order Passeriformes; family Fringillidae; genus Haemorhous; species Haemorhous mexicanus. The sequence continues at coordinate 2,438,684 of NC_082370.1, read as the reverse complement.
CTGGAGCTCCTCAGGACCAGCTCTGCTGTGCCGTGGGGCAGCCCCCGGGGCTCTGGCAGCCAAAATCTCCTCTCTGCTTGGATGGATAGGCCTGGGAGGACGGCAGGGCTGGTGGGGCAGAGGTCCTGTGTTCCCTGTGCTGGAGGAAGCGCGGGGATGTTCGCAGCAGTGCTGGGCACGCTGTCATCTGCTGGTTCCATTTAACAACTTCTCACAACATATGCAGTTTACATTACTGTATCCTGCACATGGAGGCTTTGGCTGGGAATATCCTCCAGAGCTCGGGATTTATGGCCATGCAAATGCTCGGGGAGGCGAGGAGCAGGCCTGCCAAAGCTGGGGAAAGGAAAGCCTCCTTTGTTCCTGCTTCTGGGGCACGTTAACCCCAGCCCTGCCGTGCTGCAGCACAGGGAATGCTGCTGTCCCAGCCCCACATCCTTTCCACAGCAATTCCTCAAATACCAGCATCTCACACACATTTCCTTGGCTTCCACGGGCAGCTGGAGCTGGGCCTCTGAGAAAAGATCTGCTTTCAGCCAAGCTGTCTTTTCCTTTCTCTGCAGGCCTGGCATGACAACAGGCCTGGCTCTGTCATCACTCCCCAGCCCTGCATCCCCTGGGGAGTCTCCAGAGTCCCAGCAGTGCCAGCAGTGCCCTCAGGGCAGCAGAGGAGCTGCTGTGGGCAGAGCTGCACGGGCATGGGATGAAGAGTTTGTTCTTAGTGCCCCTCTCCTTCATTTCAGGAAAAAAAAAAACCCAGGAGAAAAGTTTGGTGTGGCATAAGAAGAGGATTGAAGAGAATCCTTTCAAATAGAATCTGAGAATTTCAGGAAAAAAAAAATCCAGGAGAAAAGTTTGGTGTGGCAAAAGAAGAGGATTGAAGAGAATCCTTTCAAATAGAATCTGGGAATCATGGCACAGTTTGGATTGGAAGGACCTTAAAGCTCATCTCATCCCATGGCAGGCACAGGGCAGGGACTGTCCCAGGCTGCTCCCAGCCTGGCCTGGGACACTGCCAGGGATCCAGGGGCAGCCACAGCTTCTCTGGGCACCCTGTGCCAGGGCCTCACCCCTCACAGGGAGGAATTCCTGCCCAAAATCCCATCTAAACCTCTGTCTGCCCATGGGAAGCCGTTCCCCCTTGTCCTGTCCCTCCAGTTCCAGGGCAATCAGCTCTCAATCCCAAGCTTCCTGTGGATCCACAGTGAGGACCATTATCCCTCCATGCCCAGCTAATTACCTAGGCCCAATTACCTGGGTTCTGGGCTTGTGGCCCCCCTGTTGCCCTTGCCCAGCTCTGGCTGCTGCCTGGGGGCTGTGGTCTGGGGGAACTGCAGGTCTGAAAAAGGCACAGAAAACCCAAGAGCTGCAGCTCCAGGACCTCCATTTCCCGTTAGGACACAACCAATAAAGCCCCAAGCACAGCAGCCATCTGTCACCTGTCAGCTGGGGGCAAAGCTGGGGGGAAATGAATTCTCAAGTGCAATTTCAGCAGCCTGTTGATCCAGAACCAGGGAGTGGTGGGGATGGATCCCATGGGAACAGGAGCTGGGTGTCACCATCACATTTCCTGAAAAAACCCTTTGCCCAAGATTTCTTCTCCTGGGAAGCTGAGAAGCCTCAGGGAAAAATGAAAACAAAAATTATCTGATTGCTTCTCCTGGGTTTTGCTGCTTTGGAATGTGGTTGGAGATTGTTTATCCAACATGGGAATTGTTTTAATTTAATGACCAATCGTGGTCAGGCTGTGTCTGGACTCTAAAAATTCACAGCTTTTTAATTAGTGTCTTGTTAAGCCTTCTGTCTGTATCCTTTCTGTATTCTTTAATATAATTTTAGTATAGCATTCTTTAATGTAATATAGATGATAAAATAATAAATCAGCCTTCTGAGAACATGGAGTCAGATTCATCATTCCTTCTTCCACGGGGGACTCCAGAAAATTCCACACCTGGGTGTTTCCTCCCTGCCTGCTTTTCACAGCCTCAGCATCACAGTGCACCTAAGGAATGTTGGAACTGCAAAATCCCAGAATCCCAGAATGATGAGGTTGGAAGAGACCTCTGAGATCATCGAGTCCAACCTGTGCCCCAACACCTCGCCCAGCCCACAGCACCCAGTGCCATGTCCAGTCTTTTTTAAACACACCCAGAGATGGTGATTCTGCACCTCCCTGGGAAGAGCATTCCAGTGCTTTGTTATTCTTTGGGGGAAAAATTTCTTCCTAATATCCAACCTGTACCTTCGTAGTTGGAGACTGTGTCCTAAAATCATGGGATGGCTGGGGTTGGAATGGACCTCAAGGACCAGCTCCTTCCATGCCATGGGCAGGGACACCTTCCACAGGTGGTTCCAACCTGGCCTGGAACCCTTCCAGGCATGAGGAATCCACAACTCTGGAAAATCTGTGCCAGGACCTCACCACCCTCATGGGAAAGAATTTCCTCCCCATATTTCATCTTGATCTGCCCTCTAATTCTGCCTTTTTGGAGCTGTTTTCAGGCTGGATTATCAGTGCCTGTAAAGGAAGGGATTTTCATGGATTTGGGGGGTGCAACCTCGTTTTATACCCACAGGAAACGGGAAGAGGAGTGAGAAGAGCATTCCCTGGGAAGAACATTCCAGTATTTATTATTCTTTGGGTGAAAAATTTCTTCCTAATATCCAACCTGTACCTTCCCTGATGTAGCTTGAGACTGTGTCCTAAAATCATGGGATGGTTGGGGTTGGAAGGGACCTCAAGGACAGGTGGTTCCAACCTGGCCTTGAGCCCTTCCAGGCATAAGGAATCCACAACTCTGGAAAATCTGTGCCAGGACCTCACCACCCTCATGGGAAAGAATTTCCTCCCCATATTTCATCTTGATCTACCCTCTAATTCTGCCTTTTTGAAGCTGTTTTCAGGCTGGATTATCAGTGCATGTAAAGGAAGGGATTTTCATGGATTTGGGGGGTGCAATCTCGTTTTATACCCACAGGAAACGGGAAGAGGAGTGGGAAGAGCATTCCCTGGGAAGAACATTCCAGTATTTTATTATCCTTTTGGTGAAAAATTTCTTCCTAATATCCAACCTGTACCTTCGTAGTTTGAGACTGTGTCCTAAAATCATGGGATGGTTGGGGTTGGAATGGACCTCAAGGACCAGCTCCTTCCATGCCATGGGCAGGGACACCTTCCACAAGTGGTTCCAACCTGGCCTGGAGCCCTTCCAGGCATGAGGAATCCACAACTCTGGAAAATCTGTGCCAGGGCCTCACCACCCTCATGGGAAAGAATTTCCTCCTCATATTTCATCTCAATCTACCCTCTAATTCTGCCTTTTTGGAGCTGTTTTCAGGCTGGATTATCAGTGCCTGTAAAGGAAGGGATTTTCATGGATTTGGGGGGTGCAATCTCGTTTTATACCTACAGGTACCAGGAAGAGGAGTGGGAAGAGCATTCCCTGGGAAGAACATTCCAGTATTTATTATTCTTTGGGTGAAAAATGTTTTCCTAATATCCAACCTGTCCCTTCCCTGCCATAGCTGGAGACTGTGTCCTAAAATCATGGGATGGTTGGGGTTGGAAGGGACCTCAAGGACAGGTGGTTCCAACCTGGCCTTGAGCCCTTCCAGGCATGAGGAATCCACAACTCTGGAAAATCTGTGCCAGGGCCTCACCACCCATATTTACTCCCCATATTTCATCTCAATCTACCCTCTATTCTGCCTTTTTGGGAGCTGTTTTCAGTGCTAGGCTGGATTATCAGTGCATGTAAAGGAAGGGATTTTCATGGATTTGGGGGGTGCAATCTCGTTTTATATCCACAGGAAACAGGAAGAGGAGTGGGAAGAGCATTCCCTGGGAAGAACATTCCAGTATTTTATTATCCTTTTGGTGAAAAATTTCTTCCTAATATCCAACCTGTACCTTCGTAGTTGGAGACTGTGTCCTAAAATCATGGGATGGTTGGGGTTGGAATGGACCTCAAGGACCAGCTCCTTCCATGCCATGGGCAGGGACACCTTCCACAGGTGGTTCCAACCTGGCCTGGAGCCCTTCCAGGCATGAGGAATCCACAACTCTGGAAAATCTGTGCCAGGGCCTCACCACCCTCATGGGAAAGAATTTCCTCCCGATATTTCATCTCGATCTACCCTCTAATTCTGCCTTTTTGGAGCTGTTTTCAGGCTGGATTATCAGTGCATGTAAAGGAAGGGATTTTCATGGATTTGGGGGGTGCAATCTCATTTTATACCCACAGGAAACAGGAAGGGGAGTGGAATTTTACCATCCTACCCATGGAACAGGAGGGTAAAAGCAGCAAGGAAGGGAGATCCCCAGATTCAGAGGCCTGGGAGCTTTCAGCTGAGATAAACTGGTGTGCAAAGAAAGGGAAGCAAGTTTATGCTCCTTGGGAATGTTTATTATTGCAACAGTTCAAAAATGAAATCTCGTATTTGTGAGAAAAATCTGGTGGAAGCTGTTCCTGTGAGGATAGAGGTGACCCACATTCCTGTTTCTCTCTTAATTTTTTAATGAGCTGATTCATTCCCTGCATGACATCACTCCATGTTCGTACCTTTATAAAAACATTAATAAAATATTCACTTGCATTTGTTTACCAAAAATGCCTTTTATGAAGATGAAATATTTCTAAAATCTGCTCATTTATGTTTTTCACCGAGCAATATATTAAAAAAAAAAAACCAAAAAACAAAACATAATTTGTGTTGGTGAAACTTCAGAGAATTTTGACAGCAGCAACAACAACTTGTTTTGTGAAAATTGCTTTTGAGACGGAAAAAAAGCCATTCTTTCAGACACCACCATTTAATAGAATCTGTTTTTTAAACCAGCCTGTTCTGTGTGTGCTCCTCGCTGAATTCTGCATCCTTGGTGCCACCCGAGGCACTGGAGCACAGCAGGCAGGGCAGGCAAAGTTTTGCTACAGAAACTGCAATTACTCCTGGTGTGTTATTCACATAAATAGAAATAAATATATTGAGTAATAGGAATAAATGTGTTTATCAATAGAAGTATAAAGTTGCAATTGCTCGTGGTGTGTCGCTCACATAAATAGAAATAAATTTATTTATTTATATCAATAAATATAAATGAATAAAAATAAGACAAAAACTAAAATTAAACCTAAAACCTAAAACCTAAAAATTAACTATAACTATAACTATAACTAACTATAACCATAACTATAACCATAATATATATAAATATATAAATTTTATATAAATATAAACACATAAATTTTATATAAAATACATATACATATACATATATGTATACACTTGCAATTGCTTGTGGTGTGTTATTCACATAAATATAAATAAATTTATTTTTATATAAATAAAAATAAAAATATAATCTTGCAATTGCTTGTGGTGTGTAGCTCACATAAATATAAATAAATATATTTATTTATATTAGTAAATATAAGTAGAAATAAATAATTATAATTATAAATACATATACACATGCAATTGCTTGTGGTGTGTTATTCACATAAATACAAATAAATTTATTTATTTATATCAATAAATATAAATGAATATAAATAAAACTAAAGCTAAAACAAAACCTAAAACCTAAAAAATAACTATAAATACATATACATATATATGTACATTTACATATAAACATGCAATTGCTTGTGGTGTTATTCACATAAATATACACAAATTTATTTATTTATAGAAATGAAAATAAAATAAAAACATAAACTTGCAATTGCTTGTGGTGGGTAGCTCGCATAAATATAAATAAATTTATTTATTTATATAAATGAAAATAAAATAAAAAATAAAAACAAACTTGCAATTGCTTGTGGTGTGTAGCTCACGTAAATATAAATAAATATATTTATATAAAAGTATAAATATAAATATAAATAATTGTAATAATAAATACATATATATATACATATACATATACATATACATATACTTATACATATACATATACACCTGCAATTGCTCATGGTGTGTTATTGACATAAATAAAAATAAATATGTTTAAGGTTTGTGAATAGAAGTTCAGAGTCCCAAGACAGAAGAATTTAAGTGTGTTTTGTCCTTCTTTCTCCTTCTTCCTAGCCCCTACGTTCAGTGTGATTCTTTTAGATTAGTTTAAAGTAAGAACACACTGTCTAACATAAGTAATAGGTATTAGAGAATTATTGTAAATAATGCACAGGTAATTTTTGGTATAAAAGACAGCTCTGCCTCCGAGGGTGGTCAGTGTGGCTCTGTCTGACCTGCTGGACAGACCTGAGCAGGCCAAGGAAGGAATGTCATAGATGAGAAGGAATAAACAACCTTGAAACCACAGCCACAGAATCCTAACTCCATCTTCGACTGCTGAGCTAAGAAAAGAAACTTGTGGGTATCTCAACGTCATTCTGACCTGGAATGATCACCAACATTGTGGAGGGGAGGTGCCTGAGCTTGTCTGGCCTTGGTGCTGAACCAAAGAGCAGCACTGTGGTGTTTGACCCCAGGGACACTTTTGGCCATGGCTGTGTGGTGTTTCACCCCACAGACACTTTTGGCCATGGCTGTGTGGTGTTTCACCCCACAGACACTTTTGGCCATGGCTGGGTGGTGTTTCACCCCACAGACACTTTTGGCCATGGCTGTGTGGTGTTTCACCCCACAGACACTTTTGGCCATGGCTGGGTGGTGTTTCACCCCAGGGACACTTTGGGCTGGCTGGGGGCTGCAGCTGGGCACGTGGGGACAAGTGCAGGCATGCAGGAGCTCTGGTGGGGCTGGGATGGAGCTTCCTCCCGTGCAGGGGCCGCTCCTCAGGTTTCCCTCTGTGGAGAAGCTTTAGGGCCATGGGGAAGGAGAGGAGTCGGTTCTGATGGAGGGTTTGGATCCAGAGCTTTGTTCTGGCCCACAGCCTCTGAACCCAGCCTCAGCCCCACCAGAACTCCTGACCCCGTGGGTGCTGCTCCTTTTAACCCCGGGGAGAGGGCAGGGAAGTGGCAGGGAGCCACCAGCCAGGTACAGGAGGGGAGGTCTCAAGGGACAAAGGACACCTGGATGGCCCAGTGCCCCCCCAGGGGTAGAGGGCATCCTTTGAATCTGCCAATCACTGGAGCCCTTCTGGAATGGCAGGACTGACAGACAGTGCTGGGAGGGGAAAGGAGAGGTGACTGACACACCTGGGAGGGAATTATCAGGGAAGGGACCCGAGGTCCTGAGGTAAACCCTGAAATCACAACACAACAACCAGCAAAGATTCCGAAAGGCAAGGACCAGGCCCAGGGGACTCAGCTCAGTCTGCCAGCAGGTGTTAAGTGAATTCCTCCAAAAGGACAAGATTCATTCTTTCACTGGCTTTGGGATGAATTAGCACGAATTCATAATCCATAAATCCTGGTGGCAGCGGAACAGCATCCCTCCTGTTGTTATTTATTTTGAGATTTTCACTGGGGCAATAGCTTTACGTTTGACATTTATATAGGTCACAGTGAGCTAATAGCCATCTGCCATCTGGGGACTTTGATAATGAACATTGCAGAAGACTATGAAACAATCTCTGGCATTTCCGATGCGAGCAGAAGCTGAAATAGGGTTGATCTTTACAATATGCTCTGCTGTCTCTGCTCAGGTCTGCATTAGTCATTTGCCTGGCCTTGCTACACTCGCACATATGGGGAGGGTGGGTTGGGTGTTTAATACCAGCAGTTAATCACCAGGCGCAGGAAAAGCACCCAGCACCTTCCTGCACGGCTGTAAAAGGCCCCAGCTCACCTGCAAACTCTTCACACACCTCAGAAATATTGATGAGCCCCCAGCCCTCCCGCAGCACCAGCACAGAGACACAGCTGTGGTGTGGCCATGGGAAGTCTCTGCTGCGAGGTCACGGCCTCCCCTCGCTGCCTGCTCCCCCAAAACACAGCCAGGCTGAACAGAGATGGCTGAGAACGGGCAGAATTCCCAGGGAAACACCCCCAGACAGCAGCTGGGACACAGCAGGCCCTGCTCCATCCCAGCCTTGGGTCAGAGAACCAATCCCCAACATTTCCCAGGTGCACCCAGGGTTGGAAGCAGCAGAGCCACCTCTGCAGGTGCTGTCCTCACCCTGAGGGGCACAGAGTGGAGCTGCTCCTGGGCAGGACAGTCTGTGCCACCTTCCTGGAGCTCTTCCTGGGCAGGACAGTCCCTGCCACCTCCCTGGAGCTGCTCCTGGGCAGGACAGTCTGTGCCACCTCCCTGGAGCTGCTCCTGGGCAGGACAGTCTGTGCCACCTCCCTGGAGCTCCTCCTGGGCAGGACAGTCCCTGTCACCTCCCTGGAGCTGCTCCTGGGCAGGACAGTCCCTGCCACCTTCCTGGAGCTCTTCCTGGGCAGGACAGTCCCTGTCACCTCCCTGGAGCTGCTCCTGGGCAGGACAGTCCCTGCCATCTCCCTGGAGCTGCTCCTGGGCAGGACAGTCCCTGTCACCTCCCTGGAGCTGCTCCTGGGCAGGACAGTCCCTGTCACCTCCCTGGAGCTGCTCCTGGGCAGGACAGTCTGTGCCATCTCCCTGGAGCTGCTCCTGGGCAGGACAGTCCCTGTCACCTCCCTGGAGCTGCTCCTGGGCAGGACAGTCCCTGTCACCTCCCTGGAGCTGCTCCTGGGCAGGACAGTCTGTGCCATCTCCCTAGAGCTGCTCCTGGGCAGGACAGTCTGTGCCATCTCCCTGGAGCTGCTCCTGGGCAGGACAGTCCCTGCCACCTTCCTGGAGCTGCTCCTGGGCAGGACAGTCTGTGCCACCTCCCTGGAGCTGCTCCTGGGCAGGACAGTCCCTGTCACCTCCCTGGAGCTCCTCCTGGGCAGGACAGTCCCTGTCACCTCCCTGGAGCTCCTCCTGGGCAGGACAGTCCCTGCCACTACCCTGACCTGGCTGGGACAGGAACACCTGCACTGCCTGGCACCTGTGGGCACCATGCTGGAGTCAGCAGCTCCTGCAGAGCTGAGCACTGAGAGAGGCAGAGCTGGGCACTGAGAGAGGCAGGGCTGGGCACTGAAGAAGGCAAGGCTGGGCACTGAGAGAGGCAGAGCTGGGCAGGGAGAGAGGCAGAGCTGGGCAGGGAGAGAGGCAGAGCTGGGCAGGGAGAGAGGCAGAGCTGGGCACTGAGAGAGGCAGGGCTGGGCACTGAGAGAGGCAGAGCTGGGCACTGAAGGAGGCAGAGCTGGGCAGGGAGAGAGGCAGAGCTGGGCACTGAGAGAGGCAGAGCTGGGCACTGAAGGAGGCCGATCTGGGCACTGAAGGAGGCAGAGCTGGGCACTGAGAGAGGCAGAGCTGGGCACTGAGAGAGGCAGAGCTGGGCACTGAGAGAGGCAGGGCTGGGCACTGAAGGAGGCAGAGCTGGGCACTGAGAGAGGCAGAGCTGGGCACTGAGGGAGGCAGAGCTGGGCACTGAGAGAGGCAGAGCTGGGCACTGAAGGAGGCAGAGCTGGGCACTGAGGGAGGCAGGGCTGGGCACTGAGAGAGGCAGAGCTGGGCACTGAAGGAGGCAGAGCTGGGCAGGGAGAGAGGCAGAGCTGGGCACTGAGGGAGGCAGAGCTGGGCACTGAGGGAGGCAGGGCTGGGCACTGAGAGAGGCAGGGCTGGGCACTGAGAGAGGCAGAGCTGGGCACTGAGAGAGGCAGAGCTGGGCAGGGAGAGAGGCAGGGCTGGGCACTGAAGGAGGCAGAGCTGGGCACTAAGAGAGGCAGAGCTGGGCACTGAGAGAGGCAGAGCTGGGCACTGAGAGAGGCAGGGCTGGGCACTGAGAGAGGCAGAGCTGGGCACTGAAGGAGGCAGAGCTGGGCACTGAGAGAGGCAGGGCTGGGCAGGGAGAGAGGCAGAGCTGGGCACTGAGAGAGGCAGAGCTGGGCACTAGAGAAGCAGAGCTGGGCACTGTAGGAGGCAGAGCTGGGCAGGGAGAGAGGCAGAGCTGGGCACTGAGAGAGTCAGGGCTGGGCAGGGAGAGAGGCAGAGCTGGGCACTGAAGGAGGCAGAGTTGGGCACTGAAGGAGGCAGAGCTGGGCACTGAGAGAGGCAGGGCTGGGCACTGAAGGAGGCAGAGCTGGGCAGGGAGAGAGGCAGGGCTGGGCACTGAAGGAGGCAGAGCTGGGCACTGAGGGAGGCAGAGCTGGGCACTGAGAGAGGCAGAGCTGGGCACTGAAGGAGGCAGAGCTGGGCACTGAGAGAGGCAGAGCTGGGCAGGGAGAGAGGCAGAGCTGGGCACTGAGAGATGCAGGGCTGGGCACTGAAGGAGGCAGAGCTGGGCACTGAGAGAGGCAGAGCTGGGCACTGAAGGAGGCAGGGCTGGGCACTGAAGGAGGCAGAGCTGGGCACTGAGGGAGGCAGAGCTAGGCACTGAAGAGGCAGGGCTGGGCACTGAAGGAGGCAGAGCTGGGCAGGGAGAGAGGCAGAGCTGGGCACTGAGAGAGGCAGAGCTGGGCACTGAGAGAGGCAGAGCTGGGCACTGAGAGAGGCAGAGCTGGGCACTGAAGGAGGCAGAGCTGGGCACTGAGGGAGGCAGAGCTGGGCAGGGAGAGAGGCAGAGCTGGGCACTGAGAGAGTCAGGGCTGGGCAGGGAGAGAGGCAGAGCTGGGCACTGAAGGAGGCAGGAGGCAGAGCTGGGCACTGAGAGAGGCAGGGCTGGGCACTGAGAGAGGCAGGGCTGGGCACTGAGAGAGGCAGAGCTGGGCAGGGAGAGAGGCAGAGCTGGGCACTGAGAGAGGCAGAGCTGGGCACTGAGAGAGGCAGGGCTGGGCACTGAGAGAGGCAGAGCTGGGCACTGAGAGAGGCAGGGCTGGGCACTGAGAGAGGCAGAGCTGGGCACTGAAGGAGGCAGAGCTGGGCAGGGAGAGAGGCAGAGCTGGGCACTGAGAGATGCAGAGCTGGGCACTGTAGGAGGCAGAGCTGGGCAGGGAGAGAGGCAGAGCTGGGCACTGAGAGAGGCAGGGCTGGGCAGGGAGAGAGGCAGAGCTGGGCACTGAAGGAGGCAGAGCTGGGCACTGAGAGAGGCAGGGCTGGGCACTGAAGGAGGCAGAGCTGGGCACTGAGGGTGGCAGAGCTGGGCACTGAGAGAGGCAGAGCTGGGCACTGAAGGAGGCAGAGCTGGGCACTGAGAGAGGCAGAGCTGGGCACTGAAGGAGGCAGGGCTGGGCAGGGAGAGAGGCAGAGCTGGGCACTGAGAGAGGCAGAGCTGGGCAGGGAGAGAGGCAGAGCTGGGCACTGAGAGAGGCAGGGCTGGGCACTGAGAGAGGCAGAGCTGGGCACTGAAGGAGGCAGAGCTGGGCACTGAGGGAGGCAGGGCTGGGCACTGAAGGAGGCAGAGCTGGGCACTGAAGGAGGCAGGGCTGGGCACTGAAGGAGGCAGAGCTGGGCACTGAGGGAGGCAGAGCTGGGCACTGAGAGAGGCAGAGCTGGGCACTGAAGGAGGCAGGGCTGGGCACTGTAGGAGGCAGAGCTGGGCACTGAGGGAGGCAGAGCTGGGCAGGGAGAGAGGCAGAGCTGGGCACTGAGAGAGTCAGGGCTGGGCAGGGAGAGAGGCAGAGCTGGGCACTGAAGGAGGCAGAGTTGGGCACTGAAGGAGGCAGAGCTGGGCACTGAGAGAGGCAGAGCTGGGCACTGAAGGAGGCAGAGCTGGGCACTGAAGGAGGCAGGGCTGGGCACTGAGAGAGGCAGAGCTGGGCACTGAAGGAGGCAGAGCTGGGCACTGAGAGAGGCAGGGCTGGGCACTGAAGGAGGCAGAGCTGGGCACTGAGAGATGCAGAGCTGGGCAGCACTGCCTTGCTGAGCTGTGCAAGCCTCCTCCAGGAGCTGTGAGCCAGCCCAGGTGTCCTGAATTTCAGGTCAGCACTTAGAGAGCGAGGCTGGCCCTTCTCCTGTAGCTGCCCAGGGTTTGTGCTGCACCAGGGCTGTGGGGAAGGGCTGGATGTGCTCAGGCACAGGAGAGTATCCCAATATCCCATCTCAATTAGTCACTCTCCAAAAAGCCTCCTGGGGGGGCCGGGCTCCTTAATGCTGCATGTTCCTCCTGAGTTCCCCAAGCCTCCCCAGGCCTCGGGGTAATAAATTACATTTGTCTGTGCTGCAGCAGCAGCAGCCTGTCCCAATCCTCCTTCCCATGACTCAACTCATGATGAAATGCCTATTTCCTGGTGCTGAGATCTGTGAAAATTGGTCTTTCCAGCCTCCCTGCCGAGGGCTGTGCCTCAGCCCAGTGTCCAGGGGCCCTTTGATCAGAGGGGCTCCCTGCCTTCCCCGTGCCCTGGGACCGACGCCTGCTCCTGGGGTGGGATTGTTGCTGTTTTGTCTCCATTTGAAATCCAATCCCCTCTCCTGGGGCTGCAGGACAGGAACCAGGGGGTGCCTGAGCACTGCCCAGGTTTTGACCTGGTCCTGGAAGGACTCAGGTTACTGAAAACGCTGCGCTGGCTCCCAGAGGCATCAATCTTCTGGGCTGTGACCTCTGCAGAGTTCAGCTGGTGACAGCTCCAGGCTCAGCTGCTGCCACCAAAGCTGATGGGCAGAGGAGCCTGGCACGTCCAGTCCAGCTTCCCTGCCTCCAGCAGCGTTCCAGCTGCTGCTCTGGCTCTGTGCAGGTGTGGGGACACCTGTGGGGACACCTGGCCCCTCCTGGCCCCAGCAGTGTCCCAGTGCTGCCCCTCACTCAGCCCCAGCCCGGCCTCATCCCAGCCCTGCTCCCTGCTCTCCCTCCCGGCGCTGCCTCTGGTGTCAATCACACCTATTTTAATGTGTTAACTTTCTAAATCCACTTTTGTGCTCACTTAACAATGAGCTGCTTTGATCAGGGTAATACCAGCAAAACCAACAAACCCGAGCCCCTCGTGCCCCTCCCCTGGAGCAGAGCTCACCAGGCCTCAGCCTTGTAAAACCAAAGCAATTGCAGCCTTTAATTTTATTTCCTTTATGTTCAGGCCGTTAGGTGCTGGTTCTGATTAGGCACATTCTGAGCAGGAATAAAGCTATTTTAAATAAAAACCATGCTGAGCTTTGGGGGAAGGGGGGGAAAAAAAGCACAACCTCATCAATTTAGAAGGGTCTGGCAGAGCTGATCCTGCCAGGCAGCCCCTGAGCAGGGAAAATACACTTCTCTAGAGTGTGTCACTCTTAGCCCAGGTGCCACCACGGGACAGAGCTACTGTGAGCACTGTGACACTGCACAGGAGGTCAGGGGACAGCTCAGGGGACAGCTCAGGGCTGAGCACCAAATCCTGCTCAGCTGGAGCAGCTCTGGCAGCCCCAGCCCTGCCTGTGCTTTCTGAGCAGCTCCTGCTCCCCAGGGTCTGGGCAGCCCCATCCCTGTGAGAGGAATGGTGGATTTGTGTTCCCAACCCAGCTGTGGGGCTGCTGGGGCATAAAACAGCACTGGGAGAGAAAAGGAACCATGGGAAGGATTCCACTGATTGGTGAATGGAAAATAGATTTGTTTTTACAAATAAACTTTAGGGTTGCTGAGAAATTAAACTGGACATTGAAAGATGAAAGAAACAATGGGGAAAAACCCCTAAATTCTGTAAGAATTAAAAATGAAAAGGGAGGGTTCTACATTAGAGGGGAATCTTTGGGATCAGGAATATTGGAGAGTCTGAACCTCTCAAGTACCTCAGAAATGGGGAAAAACCCCTAAATTCAGTAAGAATTAAAAATGAAAAGGGAGGGTTCTACATTAGAGGGGAATCTTTGGGATCAGGGGTTCTGGGAAGTCTGAACCTCTCAAGTGCCTCAGAAATGGGGAAAGAGAGAAGGGAAATGTGGCTGGAAATTGGGATAAAAAGGGAGGCTGCATCCTCCAAACCTTGGAGAGACCCCAGGGGATGCCCCATGGCCTCTGCCTGGGTTGGAATAAAGCCAAAGGGCTCCTCTGTCTCCTGTTTGGACACAAACCTCTGCTGTTTGGGGGTTACTTTTCCTGACTTCTGCTTTCACCTCTCTGTGGCTCCTGGTTTCTCCCTCTCCTGCTTTGTGCCCTCCCTCTGCCCCCAGACCCTCTGACCTCGGGCTCTTTCCCCCCTCGGTGCTGACATGGAGCCCCAGCTGAGCTCCTGCTCCTCCCGAGGGTCAGGGCTCACACTGGGTCAGGGAGACAAGGAGATAAAAACGGGAGCTGGTTCCTGGGGAAGAGTTCAGGGATGTGGCCTGACTGAGAGAGTGCTGGGAATGCACCAGAATGCCTCACGTGGGGTTGTTTTATTCATTATTTTAACCCTGCTTAGAGGCAGAGTGAAATGGCTGTGTTGGGACTAAGACTGGAGAATCTCTGGCTCAACCAGTTCCAGTCTTTTCCCTCTTGGAATTTGTAGTGTGACACGATTTCATCAGGCAGAGCTTAGAGACAGACAGTGTGGCAGCTCACAGAGGGGGAGTTTCCTGGTGCTGGGGGTGACCCTGGTGTTGCTGTGTGACAGTGCTCACAGGGGTGCCAGGGTGAGGGAAGGGATGAGAATCTTGACTCCATGTTCAGAAGGCTGATTTATTATTTTATGATATAGATTACATTAAAACTACACTAAAAGAACAGAAGGAAGGATTCCATCAGAAGGCTGGCTAAGGATAGAAAAGGAATGAATGACAAAGGTTTGTCTGTGACCCAGACAGTCTGGACAGCTGGGCTGGGATTGGCCATGAATGAGAAACAACCACAGAGACCAATCCCAGACCCACCTGCTGCATCCCACAGCAGCAGAGAATCTTTGTTTGCAGTTTGGTCCTGAGGCCTCTCAGCTCCTCAGGAGGGAAAATCCCAAGGAAAGGATTTTCCATAAAACATGTCAGTGACATCGCTGCAAAAACTTCAGCAGAGCCCTTTGAGCAAAACCCTTTTCTGTTCCTTCCGTGATGCTGGTTGCTGTTGGAGTCCCTGTGACAGACACAGATGGCCTGGCAGCCCCTCCAGGAGCTCTGTGGGACTGAGTCCCCTCCCCAGGCCCTGGGGGTGAGTCAGTGCTGGGCAGGGGGTGCAGCACTGCAGGGCACCCACATGGGCTCCAAAATGTTCATTTATTCCCCCAGTATGTCAGTCTGGACCAGCATGCTGGAGCTGTGGTTTGTTCCCAGCCTGGGGAGGGTCAGCACCCTCTGGAGCTGCTGTGGGTCCCCGTGGCACCCCAGGCCCAAGCCAGGGCTGGGCTTTCACATCCCCCTTTGGACAAAAATCCCAGGAAATCCCTTCAGCAGCACTGGGCGAGCCCTGGGGGTGTGGGGATTCAGGAGATCCCTCTGGCTGTCCTGGACTGCCCAAAGCCCTGCCAGGGGGCTCAGAGACCCTGGCACAGAGCCCAAGACCCCTGGGACTTTGATTGTGACCCATGGAAAAAATTACCAACCTTATCTGAGGATCTGCAAGCCACAGGAGTCTAAGTAAAATAATAATTAGTTTGTCACAGGGTGAAAAAATAGATTTTTTTGGGTTTTTAGAATGGGGGCTCAGGGGGCAAGGTGGAGGAATCTGGGCATGTCCAGCCTTGCTCCTTCTTCTTCTTGGCCTCCACCTTCTGCTGTGGTGGTGGCACTTTTGGATGGGTTTGGAGTAGAAGCTCACTGTCTAACAGAGGAAATGGGGATTGGGGAGTTATGGTAAATATTGTACATGGAGTTTTTAGTATAAAAAGATAACACCACCCTGAAGGTGTCAGTGTGTCTTGGCAGACCAGAGAAAGAATTTTATAGATAAGAAACAATAAACAACCTTGAGAACGAGAACTGAAGAGCTCCGAGTCCTTTTTCCACCACCGGGCTGGGAAAAGAGACTTTGTGACACACCTGGGGGTCACTGTGAGCAGCAGAAGCCCCGAGACAGGGGGTGCAGAGGCACTGCTGCAGTGCCCTGTGCCACCAGGGCAGTGTCCCTCCCTGCCACCAGGCCAGTGTCCCTCCCTGCCACCAGGGCAGTGTCCCTCCCTGCCACCAGGCCAGTCCCTCCCTGGCACGGCGCTGACAGCTGCGAGCCCGATGAGTGAATAACCTAATCGAGCCATTAAAAGCAACAGAAGCCCTCTGC
Source organism: Haemorhous mexicanus (assembly GCF_027477595.1). Lineage (NCBI taxonomy): Eukaryota > Metazoa > Chordata > Aves > Passeriformes > Fringillidae > Haemorhous > Haemorhous mexicanus. Next base: position 2,422,678 of record NC_082370.1, on the reverse strand, counting down.
CCTGTTTGATTTCTCTCTATAATGATGTAAAGTGCACTTTAATGGAGTCCAAGTGGTCCTGGGCCATTCTTGTTAAGGCCGTTTGATGCAGTGCTATTGAGTGCCAGTGCTCGCCTTCATTACCTCCCTCCTGCATTGTACTCCAGACTTCCCCACAGCCTCTCTGCTGCCACAGCCCCTTGCCTGCATTTTGTCTACATAAATTAGACCTTGTGCAGCATATTGGCCTGTCAGGGGACTAGGAAGAAACTGTATATTGTTTCTGGCATTCCCGGGCCCTTCTGCCCCTGACATCTGCTGTGTTTGTGACAGGGAATACATTCCTGACTCATTATCCGGGCAAGCGGAATCCCTCCCTGACAGCACCATTAATCAGAATCAAGCAGTCCGGCAAATAAAGGGAAAAAAAAGGAGAGAGGAGAAGGAAAAGAAAGCAAGCAAAGAAAAGAGACAGTTCCTAACTTTCACTTCTGTGTCATTCCAGTGTCTGGACAAGTAGCAATCCATCTTGCTGAGTGACAGCTCTGATGGATGGCATTATTTATGCTTTTGTGTATTAAAAGATAGTTCTGGCACTGGCTTGTCACTCAGCAGAGATTTGTAAAAAGTCGAAATTTAATTTGAAGGAGAAGAGGGCAAAGATCAGAGGGTGCTGGCTGGGGAGTTGTGCTCGGGAGGGACAGAGATTGCAGCGGGAGGGGACAGAGGTGTGGGGAGGGTGCAGGACTGCCCTGCAGGCACAGAGATCTTTTTCTCAGGCTGGATGGGATCTCCAGGGCCCAGCGGTCTGTGTTGACACAAACAGGTTTGATGTTCCTTGGAGGGATCATCACTGGGCATATGCTTAATTTTCTGTCCCTAATTTGTGTTTGTGTACACAAATATGATTAGATATGCACATATGTAAGGGTGTCTGCAGCAGGGGGGCTTCCCATGCACATGTGTATTTACACCAAGTAATTTCAAATACAGGCTTTTTGTCCCAGCACACGCAGCCTCAGCACAAATCACTTCCCTAGGAATCCACACACACACACGAGGGCCGTCACGTGGGCACCTCCCAGGTGAAAAGTACACCCACATTTTTCATTTCTCCCTCCTAAAACTGCTTACTCACAGTTTGTCAATTTGAGAGCAGACCAAGGACAATATTCCTGGGGAGCTGCTTCGTCCTGAGCCTTTCCTAACCTCAGCATCACCAGGAATGCCCATCCCTGTTTAGGTGTGCTGGCAGTGAGCCCCAGGTGTCTGTGCACCTGTCCCACGTGGTGTGTGAGCACCACAGCACGGGCAGGATGTTTGGGGCTTCCAGGGAGACCTGCAGGCCATGTCCCCTTCAGGAACAGACAGGTGAATCCCAAACTGCTGACTCTGGCTGTTAATGCTCCAGGGAAGATTCACCTCATCTGGGGACTGTGGTTAACTCAGCCAAGGGCATTGTGTGAGTGAGGCATCTCAAACTCAGGTGTCAGCGTTAATTAATGGTGTTTCCAGCCCTGAGCAACCCGTGGTTTTGACCTGAGAAAGCATGAAACAAGCAGAAAGCCCACTCCTGTTATTTATCACTTGTGCTGGAGATGACCCCTCTCTTGGCTGTTGGGACAAACATCTGCTGTGGAGCCCATTAGCCAGCAATGAGCATTTGTTCCTAATTAATACAAATTTGTTTCCTTCCCCAGCCCCAGCAGGTCCCAGGTCCCCTCTCCTGGGCTGTTGGCAGCAGCAGCATCACCCAGCCACAGCTCCAGACCCTGAGAGCAGCTCTGGAGTCTGCAAAAGCAGGGCAAACCCAGCACTGCAAACCCGGGAGAAACCCGGGACAAACCCAGGAAAAACACAGGAAAAACACAGGAAAAACCCAGCACTGCAAACCCAGGACAAACCCAGGATCAACCAGAACAAACCCAGCACTGCAAACCCAGGACAAACCCAGGATCAACCAGAACAAACCCAGCACTGCAAACCCAGGAAAAACCCAGGACCAACCAGAACAAACCCAGCACTGCAAACCCGGGACAAACCCAGGACAAACTCAGCACTGTAAACCCAGAACTGAAACCCCAGCACTGCAAACCTGGGACAAATCCAGGACAAACCCAGCACTGCAAACCCAGCACTGCAAACCCGGGACAAACCCAGGACAAACCCAGCACTGCAAACCCAGCACTGCAAACCCGGGACAAACCCAGGACAAACCCAGCACTGCAAACCCAGGAAAAACCCAGGACCAACCAGAACAAACCCAGCACTGCAAACCTGGGACAAACCCAGGACAAACCCAGCACTGCAAACCCAGGACAAACCCAGGACCATCCCAGCACAACAAACCCAGAACAAACCCAGCACTGCAAACCCAGAACTGAAACTCCAGCACTGCAAACCTGGGACAAACCCAGGACAAACCCAGCACTGCAAACCCAGGACAAACCCAGGACAAACCCAGCACTGCAAACCTGGGACAAACCCAGGACAAACCCTGGACAAACCCAGCACTGCAAATCCAGGACAAACCCAGGACAAGCCCAGGACAAACCCAGCACTGCAAACCTGGGACAAACCCAGGACAAACCCAGCACTGCAAACCCAGGACAAGCCCTGGACAAACCCAGCACTGCAAACCCAGGACAAACCCAGGACAAGCCCAGGACAAACCCAGCACTGCAAACCCTGCAGGAGCTCCAGGAGCAGTGCTGACCTGCAGGCCCAGCTGGATTTTTAGCACAGAACCCCAGGACTGAGTGATTCTGTGGTTCTGTGAGCTCCAGGAGTGACCTGCAGGCCCAGCTGGATGGCTGCCAGCATCCTCCTGCACTCCTCTTCCTTCCTGGGGATCCTGGCTCTCCCCTTCCCACCCGCTGGGCTTTGTCAGCGTTTAGGAATAATTCCTGGACTGAGCAGGATGGACTCTCAGGGAATGCTGGCACCCAGAGCACTCCAACCCCAAAGGCCCAGCCCAGGGTCACCCCAGAGCTGCTCTGTGCAGAACAAGGGACTGTGTCTGGAAAGTTTCCCTGCCAGGATGACATCACAGCAATCCCAGGCAATGAGCTGTCCCTTCAGGGTGTGAAGCTGCGGAATAAACCTTATTCTTTCAAGATCCAGAGCTCAAATTTCAAAGTGAGATGTGTGTGTAATCCCCTCAGGCTGCTTTGAAAGCCCAGCCGGTGTTTGCAGAAGGAACTGGTCATTTTTCTACTCGAGGTCTCAGCGAGGCAGAGCCTGGGGATTGGCTTTTTTTAAATGTTGATACCATGAAATTGCAGTTGGCTGGGAGGGAGGGAGGGAGGCTGCAGTTAGTGCAGAAATATGTGCAGGGGTTTCTCTTCGCTGGCTCCAGAGGGAGAAGTGGGGCTGCTCCAGGAGGAAACACAATAATCATCACTCAGAAGGGCCAGCACAGCAGAGAGGAGAGTCTGTCTCATCTGTCAGCCCTGCTTTATCCATTTTCTGAGACTGTCCTGGGCAATGAAGACATCCCAGGCCAGACCTAGCTGGGGCAAACAATGCAAACATTTGTGGCTGTGCTGAGCACGATTCCTACCCCGTAAAGATCTGCCCCTTGATCTCCAAAGCCAAAGGAACAGAAGCTCCTGAGTTTGCAGCAGGGTTGTTGGAAGGTTTAATTCGATTCTGTCGTCTGTCAGAACAGCAGGCAGAGGGGAGGAATGTACTGGTGTCATATGGAAACCACGGCTCGATGACGGACAAAATTAAATCCTTGCATTTGGACATAAACCATGGCAACACAAAATATGCAGCGAGTCAGGCTTGCTTTTCAGTGCTGAAAACACAAGGCCCCACTTGGCAGGCTGAGCAGGGGATATTAGTCAGATTTAGACATGGTTTTCTTTGTTTTATTGAAGGATAAATAATTATGTGCTGAGATATTCCAGACTCATGTTAACACAGCTCTGTGTGAACCACAGCGGAGGATGCTGTGAGAAGGGGAAGGACTGAAGGTCCTTTCCCTACAAACTCTCTGGGAATTCTGGAAAAGTTCTGTGATTTGCTTCTAGAAAACAACCCCAAAGTTTGCTCACAAAGCACAGAATCACAGAGTTGTTTAGGCTGGAGAAAACCTCTGGATTACCCAGCACTGCCAAGCCCACCACCAGACTCTGACGTGCTGATCTCCACAAATCAAACCTTCCAAGCATTTTCTTCCCTGGCATTCCTGAGCTACCACGGGTTCAGGGTATCCATGTGGCCCTGCAGGGTCAGCTCTGAGTTCCTGCTCCAGCTGGGGACCCCTGGCAGCAGCTGCTGGGCCCCCCATGCCCTGGGCTCCCTCCCAGGCCAGCTCTGGCTGGCACACAGAGCTTTTGGGGGAAGTTCCTTATGATGGGTGAGCACTCCTCCCTTGATTGAAAGAAATGTCTGTGCAGAACAACAGACAAAACCGATTTGTCACAAGCCTTTCCTCTCTCAGTGCAAGGATCCTGACAGGGGTTTATTGGATCCACCCAAATGTGCTGAACAGCTCACAGTGACACTCAGCAAACCCAAGTTCTGCCTCACTTCTCCCAGGGCTGCTCCTGCTTTCTGGTTCAGGCGAAAGCCCAACGTGAGAGCTGCCCATGCTGGAGGATCCAGGGTGCTCCAGCCCTGTCCCATTGCCACCCTCCTCTATTTATCTTCACCTTGTGCATCCTCATGGCACAGGAGCTGCTCTGGTCCTGGTTTGGGTTTTGACCACCCTTCTTCTCCCTCGCCAGCATCCCCACCCCAGCTGCTGCTCCCGACGTGATTTCTGAGCTCTTGCCCAGTGAAATCTGCATTTCTGGTGCCTGCCAGCACTAATGGAGCATGCAGAGATCTGACAATACTGACTGATCTTAGCCACTCATGTTTCTCTTTCCTGACCAGCCTCCTCCGCTGCCAAAAGAATTTTAAAAGAAAGAAGTGGAAGGTGAAAGGCACAGTCCACTGAGGAAGATCTGGAACAGCCTTTTTCTAGAAGAAAAGCTGCTCTGGTTCCTGCCCTCTGGGTCTGAGCTCTGCAGAGGCTGTTCCCCCTCCTGCACTCCCAGTGTAAAATGGACCCTGTAAATGTGTTTGGAGAGGGCAGGGGACAGCAGTGTCCCCCAGCAGGGTGAGTGTCCCTGGGATGGGATGGAGCTCAGCAGCCCAGGCACGACGTGGGGCTGGATTTCACATCTCCCTGCCGCTCTGCCCCAGGGCTTTGCTCATTTACAGGGCTCTGATTCTGTGACTGGAACTCCTGGTAAGTGGTTCCTTCGGCAGAGATCCAGCAAAGCACTTAGGCAAATTCATGAATTTATGTCCCATTGACTTCTGTGCGAGTATTTATGTGCTCCAAGTCGTGAGTGTCTTTAAATGCATTTCCAGAGTGGGGCCTGTGCTCACCAGGCTTTCTGCAGCCTCATAAAGCCCAGGCTCTCAGCATCCACGAGTTCAGGCTCCCACTTCCCCTCAGCCCTCAGCAATGCAGATTGCAACTGCAGAAAATGCTCTTAAACAACAGGAAAGTTTTAGTTCTGAACTTCTAATAATTCTGGAGAGCAGCCCAGTTTTGACACATTAAAAGAAACAAAAAAGCACCAACGTGATGGCTGTCAAAGGAGTTCATGCCTTTGGGAGCCCCTCCTCTGGCCAGCAAGTCAAAACTGCCTCCCACATCCCATTAAGGTGGATGAACTGAGTGGTTGGGAGCATCTTTGCATTAATCAGTTCTTTCTCAGAAGTGCTAATTTCATTTCTTGCAGGCTCCAGGCACCCCAGAGTCCAGGAACGTGCTGCTCCCACCCCGGTGTGATTCCTGCTCTGCCCTCTCCTTCTGCAGCTGCAGCACCACACATCCTTTACCCCATCAAATATTCCAAACCCCAACGTGACACCCTGCAGAAAATGATTTACAGTCAGCCTGAGCTGCTCCTAATAGGAGTGGTAATTCCATCAAACTAAAAGCAGCAGTGATTTATTTTTAATTATAATTACTCTTGTGGTGCAGGAAATGGAGCAGGGAGTTGGGTTTGCATTTCCTGCCCTGTTTGTCCTGGCCCTGCATTTCTGGCAATCCTGCATTAAATGTGCTCCAGGTTGTTTCTGTGAGGGGAATAAACAGGATTGTGGGTTTGTCTTGGTGCTTTTGCCCTCCCTGACACCAGCCAGGAGTATCCAGCAGCACAGTTCAGAACACCCCAAACTCTTCTCTTCTTGAAATTCTTTTCCAAGCCTGAACTGCCAGGGGGTGTGAGGGGTGAGGATGCAATAAACTCCCAGGGAAACTTGCCTTCAGGAAGATCTGTGCACAGAAAAATCCAGGGCTTTTGGCATTTTGGGGGGGTTGGGGTTTCTTTCTACTCTCCTCCGAGCCAGGCCTTTGAGGAACAGATGGGCTCAGGTCATGGAGGAGCTCAGCTCCCTTGGAGGAGCTCCCAGAGGGAGAGCCCCAGGTCCCTGCCCTGCTCTCCACATTCCAAACTCCAGGAACTGAACCCCTGTGCCAGCCAGGGAAAGGGGAGCTGCCAGGCTCTGCCTCCCTCAGCCTGAATTAGAGACAGAAAACTGCAAAGCTCGGGATCAGATCTGCCCTTTGCTCACTGAGTCCCAGGGCTGGGAGCAGAGAAAAGCAAGGCACAATTCTCCCCAGGAATATTTCTGGGTTTCACATCCTCTGAACCTCAGAGAAAGGAAAAACAGTTCTTATCTCATTTGCTGTGCCTGTGCTGTTCACAAGTGGGAGATTGTTGACCTGAAGGGAATTGATCACTGGATTTTGGCATGTTTTGATTCACTGACCCCCTGGATCCAGGTGTGTGTGAGCTGGGACTGTCGGGACAGTCACGAGATTCTGTGCAGTGGAGTGCTTGGCAGATTCAGTTTAGATGTAATATAGTATAGAATAATACAGTATAATAAAGTAATTAACTAGCCTCTGATTAAATGGAGTCCTCCTCATCATTCCTCCTTCATTGGGGTGAAAATATCCACTGTAGATGTTCCAGTGGGAATGGCCAGGAGGGACCAGTCTGGGTCTCCCTGGGGTTCCCACGCTCTGGGTGAAGCCCTGCCAGCCCCAGGCCACCCTTCCCACCTTCCCTGAGCACGAGTTTGATGCTCTGGCTGTGAAGCACCAGCTGCAGAGCTCAGCCAGGAGATGAGGCCCAGGGGTGGAGAGTGAAGCACTGGAATGGATCTCGCAGAGCACAGAGATTAAACACACGCTGACGGCTGCAAGTGCAATCCCCAGGGGCCAGGGAATGCGTTCCCAGAGCTGACAGGATGCTCAGCCAGCCCTGTTTTCATCACCCCTGTCCGTCAGCACCCGGCCAACAACTCCCCAGCCCCGTGGAGACGAGGTATTACAGAGATCAGGCAGCCCAGGGAAGTACAAAAGTGATTGCAAATGTTCTAATCTCATTAATCTGCTGCTTCTCCCCAAAGATGTTCAAAGCTCAGGCCAGATCCTCAGCTGGCAAGTGAAGTAGGAAAGCACTTAAAGAAGACCTTAAATTTAAGCTCATGTTTGAATTCTATTTACCACAAAGTTCATTTGAAGATAAATTCATGCTAAGACAATATTTCTAAGCAAAAAGCCCTCACTTGAGCCAGAGCCTTTGCAATATAAACAGAGCTAATCTGTTCTAGATGAGGATTTTCTGCTGTGGGGCTTCTTTCCCACTCTCCCAAGCCCCTTTCAGCCAGCAAAGGGAACAGAATTTGGGGCTTTGGTGCCTCGTCTCAGCAAACCAATTCTACTTGGATTTTGTACATTCAAGTAACTGCTGGAAAAATCACAGTGAACCAGTGTGTCCCCGGGATGTAACACAGGCAAAACAAAAACTGCTGTAATAATTAATTAATCAAAATCTGGTGCATTGGTTTACAGCCTCAAAAGACCTGTTTTCCTGACCCTTTTTTTCTTTTCCTGCAATTACTTGGGAATTGCAAGCACTGTTGTGGTTTAGGGTGTTTTGAGGATTAATACATCCAGGCAAAAATTAATGTGTCCAGGTAAAAATTGATACATCCAGGTAAAAACTAATATATCCAGGCAAAAATTAGGGCATGCTGGTAAAAATTAATATATCCAGGTAAAAAATAATGTGTCCAGGAAAAGCAGGCAGTGTAGACCTGTATGATGTCACCACCTCCAAACAGCCCAATTAAAGCTTGGCTGTTATCTCAGTTATTATTGTCACTGTCATATTTTCTGAAAAAAACCCCTTCTCCAGGATTTCTTCTCCTGGGAAGCTGAGCAGTCCAGGAGCTCTGGTGGGGCTGGGATGGAGCTTCCTCCCGTGCAGGGGCCGCTCCTCAGGTTTCCCTCTGTGGAGAAGCTTTAGGGCCATGGGGAAGGAGAGGAGTCGGTTCTGATGGAGGGTTTGGATCCAGAGCTTTGTTCTGGCCCACAGCCTCTGAACCCAGCCCCAGCTCCACCAGAACTCCTGACCCCGTGGGTGCTGCTCCTTTTAACCCCGGGGAGAGGGCAGGAAAGGGGCAGGGAGCCACCAGCCAGGTACAGGAGGGGAGGTCTCAAGGGACAAAGGACACCTGGATGGCCCAGTGCCCCCCGGGGGGTAGAGGGCATCCTTTGAATCTGCCTTGAATCTCTCTACTCCATGCCCTTCTGGAATGGCAGGACTGACAGACAGTGCTGGGAGGGGAAAGGAGAGGGGACTGACACACCTGGGAGGGAATTATCAGGGAAGGGACCCGAGGTTTTGGGGTAAACCCTGAAATCACAAGGCAGCACTCGGGGGTGCCAAAGCAGCCCCGGGCGGGTTCTGGGGAGCAGCCCCGGGCTGGAGGTGCCAGGAGCTGCCCGGGCTCTGCCTTAGGGCCACGATTGGCACTGACAGTGGGCACGGCAGTGGGACAGCAGCGCTGGGGCCAGGGGAGCAGAGGGTGAGGAGACGTTAATGTGTGCAGTCAGCTCCCATCTTGCACTCTGCGAGTGTGCTGGTATGAGTGGTTCTGACACCCTGAACATAAACCAGATGGCCCCTTTCTTACGCCATATCATGCAAAGAGAGATTTGAATTAATTCATGTAGAAATCATGACAATTCTGTTGCTGTTGGAACTCAGTATAGCGGACAGGGTGGCAGGAGATTATGCTGAATTTTTAACTTATAAAATACTAGTGACAGATGTCACCGCCTGTTCTCCTTTGTTGTTTCTCGTCCTTTCTCCATCCTCTAGGGCCCTCCTGCCCTTCTCCAGAGCTTTACCTCTGGGCTGCACAGCCTAAAAACTCATTTAAATACACTTCTGTGCAGAACTTTACACACCGTGTGTAAAGAAAGATCCACCAACCCCAGGAGTGTGTGCCTGTAACACAACCACGCTGGGGAAAAGGAGATTTCATTTTCCAGCCAACTCCACCCACAGCCCTTTTGAAATCCCATCCCCAATCGATGACAGGATCGATGGCCCGTGCAGGCAGCAGCGCCTTCCTGGCGGGTGCACCCCGGGCAGGAATTCCAGCAGGGAAGGGGCTGTGCTCCGGGGTCCTGCGGTGCTGTCCCTGCCTGTGGGACACTGCCAGCCCCCGGGCAGGGATGCGCTCACACCTGTGCAGCGAGGTGTGGCAGCAGCGGCAGCAGCTCCGAGCTCAGCATCCCTGGGCTGGCGCTGCTGAAGGACACCCCGCTGGCCCTGTCCCCCCCGGGGACACCCCACTGTCCCCGTCCCCCTCTCGGACACCCCACTGGCCCTGTCCCCCTCTGGGGACAGTTCACTCCCTCAGACACCTTTCTGTCCCTGTCCCCCTCCCGGACACCCCACTGTCCCTGTCCCCCTCTGGGACACCCTGCTGGCCCTGTTCCCCTCTGGGGACACCCCACTGTCCCCGTCCTGCTCTGGGACACCCTGCTGGCCCTGTTCCCCTCTGGGGACACCCCACTGTCCCCGTCCCCCTCTCGGACACCCTGCTGGCCCTGTTCCCCTCTGGGGACACTCCACTGTCCCCGTCCCCCTCTCGGACACCCCGCTGTCCCTGTCCATCTCTCAGACACCCTGCTGGCCCTGTCCCCCTCTGGGGACACTCCACTGTCCCCGTCCCCCTCTCGGACACCCCGCTGTCCCTGTCCATCTCTCAGACACCCTGCTGGCCCTGTTCCCCTCTGGGGACATCCCACTGTCCCTGTCCCCCTCTGGGGACACCCCGCTGGCCCTGTCCCTGTCCCCCTCTCTCCTCGCCCGCAGTTCCAGCGCTGCCCCAGCGCTCTCAGCCCCGGCCCCGTGTGGCCCCCCCCGTCTTTCAGCCCCCGAGCCCCGCGGGGCTGGAGCAGCTCCGGGCAGGGCTGGGGCCCCTCCAGCCGCACAAAGGCACCGAGGGCGGTGCGGCCCGCCCGGGCTGATGTTGCCTTTCCCTTTCAGCAGCGCTGCGGAGCCCGGATCTCTGCCTCCCGGAGGATGCCCAGGGCTGCTCCCGGTCCTGCGGGGCCGGCAGCGCTGGCGGGCCCTGCGGAGCCCCGCGTTTCCTCCGCGCCCCCTCCCCTTGGCTTCCCTTCCACCGGGGAACTTTCTCCTCCGCCCCCCATCCCCCTCGGAACCTGAATGAACACTTCTTTCAGTAATGGGTTTTTTCCACCTGGTTGAGTTGATGAAAGGTTTATGAGTTGACATTCAGTGCGAGGAGAACAAAGCGAGCGCGGGCTGTGCGTGCGCGGGGGCGGGGACGGGCGCGACAGAGCTGCTGAAAACTTTATTACAAACTGAGAGGCGCTGGGAGCCATAAATCACCGGCTGCTCCCTGCGAACCCCCGGGAAGCTGCCACGGCACAGCACAGGCGGCGACACAAGGATGGGCACCCCTGAGCGGCGCTGGCCCGCTGGGAGGAAGGACAGGAGGGAGGAGGAGGAGGAGGAGAAGAGGATGAAACTTGCTGAGCATCCTCTCTGGTCCCGCTTCCCTGTGCCAGACAGCGATGTCCAGATTCCCCAGCTCAAATCCCAGAAAGGTTCGGGTTGGGAGGGACCATAAATCCCATCCAGTGCCACCTCCCACAAGCCCGGCTTGTTCCCGGGCCTGGAAATCTGAGTTAGGAACGGAACAGCTCCCAAGGAGTTTCCAGAGGCAGGAGCTGCTATGTAGGGCCAGCTCAGGGCGAGAACCAGCTTCAGGCAAGAAGCTGCCCCTCGGACAGAGCCCTGTCCCGGTTCCACCCGGGCTTGGCTCGGATTCCGCCTCTGCCCAGGTAGAGGCGGCAGCTCCTGTTTACCGACACAGCTGAGCAGCAGCTTGCTGTGAGTGTTTAAAAACACCGCGCCCAAAACAAACAAACAAAAGGCTTTCAGCTGGTATTTGTTAGGAAACCAGCGTTAACAGGCTCACAGTTATGAAAAGCACCTTTAGCAACGCGAGAGGAATGATTTTTACTTTGCATTACAGAGAAGGGGAGAAAGAGCAGAGCTGCCACCAGCTGAGCCTGCGAAACGAGCAGGAGGCGCAATGTCACAGCGGCTCCCGGCTCACACATGGCACTGCCACCGCCACACGCTGTCCCCAGAGCAGCCCGGCCGTCCCCAGAGCAGCCTGGCTGACCCCAGGACCCTGCCACGCCTTGGGCAGGTCGGGGCTGCAGCGAGAGAAAGAGGGAAGGAGAGCACCTTCACTGCAGCATCCCTAAACCATCCCTACATCTTCACAACAGCATCCCTAAACCATCCCTGCACCTTCCCTACACCTTCCCTACACCATCCCTACATCTTCCCCACCTCCACCCCATCACTACACCATCTCTACACCATCCCTACATCATCCCTACACCTTCCCCACCCCACCCCTACACCATCCCTACACCATCCTTACACCATCCCCACACCTTCCTCACCCCCTATCCCTACACCATCCTTACATCATCCCTACACCTTCCTCACCCCCCATCCCTACACCATCCTTACATCATCCCTACACCATCCCTACACCATCCCTACACCATCCCTACACCTTCCCCACCCCATCCCTACACCATCCCTACACCATCCTTACACCTCCCTCACTCCATCCCTACACCTTCCCTACACCTTCCCCACACCTTCCTCACCCCATCCCTACACCATCCCTACACCATCCCTACACCTTCCCCACCCCATCCCTACACCATCCCAACACCATCCCTACACCATCCTTACACCTCCCTCACTCCATCCCTACTCCATCCCTACACCTTCCCTAACCCTTCCCCACCCCATCCCTCGCTCCGGGAGCGCTCAGCCCCTCCCGGTTCTGCGGCCCGCTGCAAGCGCTTCGCTTCCTGCCTCCCCTGCCGGCAGCCCCTCGGTTCTGCTCTAATTTACCCTGTTAATTAGCAGTGCCCGCGCGGCTCCTGGGCCAGCGGGAGCGCTCTCCCGGCCCTGCCCGTGAATGGCTCCCGGCTCGGGATGCGGAGCACGGAGCGGCTCCCGGGGCCGCCCCTCCCCGGCCATCCCGATTCTATTTTCAACTCCGATCCGAGGTCGCCGCTGCCTCTCGGAGTGCGGATGTCCTGGAAATGTCAGGGCAGAGCAGTGTGCTCCGGAGATTAGAGCCGTTCCAGCTCGCAAATGGCACAGGACAGCCACAGATGTTACTGCAGCCGCGGCTCAGACGCACTTGCTCGGGCTTAACTTGTTGAATTGCATTTAGAAATAAATACAGAAATAAAAAAAAGGAGAAGGGGCACATGCTGAAAGACTCTGAGCAGCTGTGCCTTTGCTCAGGTTTTATCCTGGCTAAATAAATCTCCTTTCCCCCATAACACCCAGTAGTCCTTACAAGCCTCGGAGCGATGACTGTAAATAACTGAATTCCTGGGCCAAAGTATGCTGAATATTCCCAGCCTCGTTGCGTGGGGAGCAGTGGAAGAGTTAACAGCTGCTGTGCAGGGATCAGAGGGGCGGCTGTGAGGCTCAGAGAACCTCTGCTCCAGCAGCACTGACAACAATTCCAGAGCAGACTCACACCGTGGGATGCTGCCACTTTTATGCACCTCATTTGAGAGCTGCTGATTTGCAGATACTGAGACCTGAGCAGCTCCGACGTTTTTACAAAACCAGGTGCTTTTAAGACGTACCTTTAAAATCCAAATCCGTTTTAAATCACTGCTGAGAGCCTTGGCTGGTGTCTAATTGTGCTTCTGGGCACTGGCTCTGAGGAGCAGCCGAGCCCTGGCCTAGATCAGCAGGCAGTGACACGCATCCCTCACACTAATGGGCTGCTCCTGGCTGTGCTGGGGAGAGGCACGGGGAAGGGCTGGGCAGAAGAGCTGAGATGAACTGAAAAAAACCCCAAAATAAAAGTCAGGTGTGACTGCAGCTCCAGCCTCAACACTCGGTGTTCATCATTTGCTCCTTTTCTGGGCTCTGCACTCCTGAGCAGTTCTGGGGCTCTGCAGAGAGCAAAGTACAGAGAGGATGGAGTTTGGGGCTCTGCAGAGAGCAAGGTACAGAGAGGATGGAGTTGGGGCTTACTGCAGAAAGTAAGGGACAGAGAGGATGGAGCTGGGGCTCTGCACAGAGCAAAGTACAGAGAGGATGGATTTGGGGCTCTGCAGAGAGCAAGGTACAGAGAGGATGGAGTTTGGGGCTCTGCACAGAGCAAGGTAAAGAAAAGCTGGAGTTTGGAGCTCTGCAAAAAGCAAAGGACAGAGAGGATGGAATTTGGGGCTCTGCAGAGAGCAAAGTACAGAGAGGATGGAGTTGGGGCTCTGCAGAGAGCAAGGTACAGAGAGGATGGAGTTGGGGCTTACTGCAGAAAGTAAGGGACAGAGAGGATGGAGTTGGGGCTCTGCAGAGAGCAAGGTACAGAGAGGATGGAGCTGGGGCTCTGCAGAAAGTAAGGGACAGAGAGGATGGAGTTGGGGCTCTGCAGAGAGCAAGGTAAAGAAAAGCTGGAGTTTGGAGCTCTGCAAAAAGCAAAGTACAGAGAGGATGGAATTTGGGGCTCTGCAGAAAGTAAGGGACAGAGAGGATGGAGTTGGGGCTCTGCAGAGAGCAAAGTACAGAGAGGATGGAGTTGGGGCTCTGCAGAGAGCAAGGTACAGAGAGGATGGAGTTGGGGCTCTGCAGAGAGCAAGGTACAGAGAGGATGGAATTTGGGGCTCTGCAGAGAGCAAGGTACAGAGAGGATGGAGCTGGGGCTCTGCAGAAAGTAAGGTACAGAGAGGATGGAGTTGGGGCTCTGCAGAGAGCAAAGTACAGAAAGGATGGAATTTGGGCTCTGCAGAGAGCAAGGTATAGAGAGGATGGAGTTGGGGCTCTGCAGAGAGCAAGGTAAAGAAAAGCTGGAGTTTGGAGCTCTGCAAAAAGCAAAGTACAGAGAGGATGGAATTTGGGGCTCGGCAGAGAGCAAGGTACAGAGAGGATGGAGCTGGGGCTTACTGCAGAAAGTAAGGTACAGAGAGGATGGAGTTGGGGCTCTGCACAGAACAAGGTACAGAGAGGATGGAGCTGGGGCTCTGCAGAAAGCAGGGTAAAGAAAAGTTGGAGTTTGGGGCTCTGCAGAAAGCAAGGTACAGACAGGCTGGATTATTCTGGGGCTCTGCAGAGAGCAAAGTGCAGAGAGGATGGAGTTGGGGCTCTGCAGAGAGCAGGGTAAAGAAAAGCTGGAGTTTGGAGCTCTGAAGAAAGCAAGGGATAGAAAGGCTGGAGTTTGGGGCTCTGCAGAAAGCAAAGTACAGAAGGGCTGGAGTTTGGGAAGTACAGAGAGGCTGGAGTTTGGGGCTCTTCAGAAAGCAAAGTACAGAGAGGATGGAGTTGGGGCTCTGCAGAGAGCAAAGTACAGAAGGGCTGGAGTTTGGGAAGTACAGAGAGGCTGGATTCTGGGGCTCTTCAGAAAGCAAGGTAAATAAAAGCTGGAGTCTGAGGCTCTGCAGAAAGCAAAGTACAGGAAGGCTGGATTCTGGGGCTCTGCAGAAGGCAAGGTAAAGAAAAGCTGGAGTTTGGAGCTCTGCAGGAAGCAAAGCACTGACAGTCTGGGGCTCTGCAGAAAGCAAGGTACAGACAGGCTGGAGTCTGTGATCAGCCCCAAATTCGTGGGGTCTGAGCAAATCCTTCCCAGGCAGAGGAGCCCGCTGCTGCTCAGGGTCTGCTGTGGCCTGAGGAAAGCCAGGCACAGGAACAGGCACAAATCCCCAGGAGATGGGAATGGTTCTGAGCCTGGATCGAGCACGAGAGCCAAGCCCTGCTCTACCAAGACAAGCCCAGGCCTAGAGCTGGGCCCTGGGCCTGTGCTGGGGGCGCTTTCATCCTGCCCTGGCTTGGCTTCCAGGGATGGCTTTGTTCTGTCAGATGTGGCTGCTAATTACGAGCCCTCCAAGTGCCATTAGTGGTTTAACTGGAGGGAAATTGAGCCATATAAACAGCACCATCCTCTGTTTATGTTCAGCTGCATTTCCCTTTTGATATTTATTGAGGGAGACGTGGATTTGTTTGAAGATTCAGCTCAACTTGTTAAGATTTTACTGGAGGAAGGAATTCCGCCACTGGAATTGCCCTGGGCAGCACAGGAGCAGCTCGGGGAGGGAGGGAGCAGGGCTGGGGCTGAGCTGCCACCACAGGCACTGCAGGAGGGGTCACACAGGAAATTCTGGGTGTGCAGAGCCATGAAGGAAGGGCAGTAACACCCCACTGTTCTGTTTCCAGGTTGGAGAGCTCAGCACTCTGGGCCTGGGGTTGAGTTTTGTCTTGCAGGGCTGAAATACCATTTCTTAAGTGGCTAAGAAATTACAGTTTGGAGAATAGGGTCAAAGAAAAGCCTTGCTGAAAAACTGCATGAAAAAAAAATCACATTTGAAAAAGTCACTTTTTAGATATTCCTAGAAGAAAAGCTTTTTTTTTTTTTTCCCCATGGAGAGGGAGCTATATTTTTATTTAAAAATAAAAGCAACTAGTAATGGTAAAAGGTGAGAGACACCTTTAGTGAAATGATGAGAAACACAAATTCTTTCCAATGTAGGAAGCAGCTTTTGGTCAGCTGCAGGAACAGGGAGTGAGAACTCAGACAAACTGAATGTATCAGCCTGGAGGATGTCAGGGGGAGGCACAGAATGCAAAGACAAGGAGAATATTGGGCAATTCCCCACCAGAGAACTCCTCAGGCTGATCCAGGTGGGATCAGCTCTCTGCAGTGACAAAACCCCAGCTCTCAGGAGCTAATCCAGCTGGGAGCCCAGAGCCACGTGCTGATCTCCAGCACCCCTCTGGGAAGGCTGAGGGCTGGGTTGGGCCTGGAGGGGCAGCTGTGTGTCACTGTGACATTTCCTGGAAAAATCCCTTTGCCCAGGATTTTCTCCTGGGAAGCTGAGAAGCCTCAGAGAGAAATGAAAACAATAATGATCTGATTGCTTCTCCTGTGTTTTGCTGCTTTGGAATGTGGCTTGGACATGGTTTACCAACTGGAGATTGTTTCATTGGTTCCATGTGGATTGTTTTGACTTAATGTCCAGGCTCTGCAGCCACCACCAGAGAATCCTTCCTCTGTGGGGGCAGCTGTTGGCACAGCAGCCCATCCTCAGGTGCAGCTGGGTGGAAAGGAGCAGAAAAAAGCCCTAAACCAAATCCCTGCTGTTTGCTGTCCACTTCCACCAGTCACTGGCTTGGCTCTCTCTGCCATAAAAAGTGGAATTTGATTATTTCTGATCAGCAGCACGGGCTGGGGAAGGGGAAGCTGCAGTAGAGCAGAAAGCAGAGAGCAGCAGCCAGGGAGTATTGTAACTCAAGAGAGAATGATGCATCCTACTCCATCATCAGAGGCTAATTAATTACTTTATTATGCTATAATATGTATATTGTATCTAAACTGAATCTGCCATGCACTCACTCTTGCTCACACTGCCTAGAACTGCCCTCATCTCTGATTCTGTCCTGGCTGTCCTGTGACAGTCCCACACACACCGGGCCCTGACAGGCCAAGGGAACAAACAAACCATCCTCACCTGGGGTAAACAATCTCCATATTGCATCCTACTGTAGCACAGCAAGAGAGATAAGAATTGTGTTTTCCTTCTTCCCTGCTTGTCTCACAGCTTCTCTCTGTTCAGAGGGCATGTGAATACCACAAGGGAGGAGCAGTCAGGGAGGAGCAGCCAGGGAGGAGCAGTCAGGGAGCAGCCAGGGAGGAGCAGCCAGGGAGGAGCAGCCAGGGAGGAGCAGCCAGGGAGCAGCCAGGGAGGAGCAGCCAGGGAGCAGCCAGCCATCCCCATCTGCTGCTGCCCGCAGAGCTCCAGCCCAGCCCGTGCCTCCCTCCCGGGCAGCCCCTGCCCCTGCAGAAAGCTGCAATTACTCACGGCTGACAGCTCAGCCCCACAAAGCCTGGCAAGTTCAAAGCTCTCCCCACCTGGCATTTCTCTTTTACAAGCTCCAAAGTGGAACTTTGGGAATGTTTGAACCTTCCTTTCCCACACGCCCGGGCGTTGCTGTGCTCGCCTCCCTCTGCCCCCTCTCCTTGCCTGGGTACAGCTGAGATCATCCAGATAAGGGCACCAGACAGAAGAGCTGCTCTGTTGGGTTTAAAAGAGGCCAGAGAGGAATAAATTGGATCCCTGGGAGATTTTCAGCATCCAAAAGATCCTGCAGAACCCAAGGTGAGGAACACCAAGTGACGGAGAGCACTGGAAGCAGCCCAGGCCGGTTTGCAGAGGTTCTGGGGGCTGCTCTGGTGGCCCTGCAGGGTGACAGAGATGTGAGCCTGGCGAAGGCACAGCTGCAGCCCAGGAGGTTGGTTCTGGCCAGCTGCTGCTCTGCTGCACTCACCTCTCTCCAGGTGGACACATGGAGGCCTCCACTTCCCCTCCCGCTGCAGTGTGAGTACACGAGTGGCAGTTCCCCTATCAGATTCCTGTACAAAAACTGCTGTCAGCCTATTCATAATCTGCAAAAACACCTTGAAACTTGACTCAATGAGGGCACATTGCAAATGGGCTCTAATGGCTTTTATTCCTCATCTCTGTCACCTCCGATCCAATCTGCCGTTTTCTCATTTTTTATCCTCTCTGGTCCCCTCAGGAATCACCCAGCAGCTCCTCCCTCAGCTCAGGGGGGTCTGAGGGGTCAGCAGGGCTTTGTGGACAGGGAAGGGTCAGGGGTGTCAGGCAGAGCCTGGAACTGACACTGGATCCTGATTTTTTCCTTTGTTTTGGGGCCACCTCTGCATTTTTAGAGGGAGCAATGAAATCTCAGCCTCTGTGCTCCTGTTTGAGCTCCCAGGCCTCGTGCTGGGCTGGGTGGGGAACATCTGCCTGAAGAAAGCACAGGCAGGACCAGAGGCTGCTGAGATCCCTCTCCTCTGGAGGAAACCAGGAGGAAAGGGGGAGCCTCTGCAGAGCCTTACACAGCACCTGGGACCTGGTCAGACTTTTAAAGAGTTCTTCATGAGATATCAGTGCATCTTTTAATTAGATGGCATCCCTAGGTCTCTAATTACCTTTGGAAGGCTGGGCTCAGGAGCCAGGGGGAAGGCAGGAGGCAGCTCCTGGCAGAAGCTGTTCAGTGTGGGATTCTCAGAGAGGAGCCACAAGTCCCTTTTCCCCTCAGCCACCTCGGCACCACAATCTGTTGAGGAGCTCCTTCTTTTCTGTTTTATTTGGTTGTGCAAACATTAATTTAAGGAATATTTCTCAAGCCTCCTGTGGGAATCCAACCCAATTTCCAGAGACAAAGCACGTGCAGAAGTGACTAACATTTCTCTTTGAGGAGGGGAGGAGATTTAAGGCTTTTGACTCAAGCTTTTTTCCCCCCTCTTTCTCCTCTTTTCTTCTAAGTATCTCTTTATTCATCACTTTAATTACCTAATCGTAAATTTCTTTAGGGGGTTACTTAGAAGGAAAATTAGCATCAAAGCTTGGCAGTAAATTCAGGGGCTTTTGGAGCAGGTCCAAGCTGTTTCACCTGTGATTAATTAGAAGATTTTTTTTCTTTAAGTGCCAGAGGGCTGCTGAGGTCTTTAAGCAGTTACAGGAATTATGATTGATGCTCCAGGCTGGCATTTAGGACTTCTGCTCCTCTTTGGTGCTTGCCTGGAGAAGGGAGGACCCCAGAGCAGCTCCAGAGCTGGAAGAAAGGCTCAGGGCTGCCCACAGGAGGGCAGGCACTGGGAGCAGCTCACTGCTGCTGTTCCACAGGGTCCAGAGGAGACCCAGGGAGAAGGGAGCTCATCCTGCTCAGATTGTGTCCTAAGAGTCACAATGTGGAGTTAAAGCAGAGTTAAAGCAGCCCTCTCCTCTTGAAAGCTTTCTTTGAGCAATGGGCTGAGAGTGAAAGGAAAACAGGACCGAGGCTTTGACCCCAACCCTGAAACCTGTGAAAAAAGACTTCAAAATCCACTTCCCTTTCACAAAACACTAATATTCCCTTCTCCTTTCCCCAAAGGGCAAAAAATGAATCTCATAGTTGTTCTGTTCTGTTGTAGCAGAAAACCTGAGAGCCAAATTCCAGACTCATCTGGCTCCTCCTTCTGGCTGGAAACAAAAATCCTGTTGTTCCACCAAAGTGGAAAAAAAACCCAAAATAACTCAAACCAAATCAACCCCGAGTTGATAAAAGCTCCAGCAGAAGTCAGGAACATCAGGCAGCTCTCATCCCACCCCACACCTCTCCCAGCCTGCTGGAGCAGCACCAGGGTGGAGGAGGGCAGGGGTAGGATGGTCAGGATGGATGGAGAGGAGAGATCTCTGGAGCCAGGGCTTGGAATTTGGGGTTTATGGCAAAGGGCCTGGGGGCAGGGCCCTGCTGGGGGCTGCCAGGCACAGCTCAGAGCAGGCTGAGAGAGGAGCCCCAAAGAGAGAGGGGAAAAAAAGCAAAGTTCCCATTCCAATCCCATCAATCTTCTTCTGTGCTGAATATTCTAATTCTCACTAACCAATCTGGTCCAAGATATAAATCCTACAGCGTTTACACACAGCCTGTAAGAACCATTCCACCACCACACTGTGTCACATTTTAAACCCTAAAACTCCTCTCTGGGCCCTTCTGCCAGGCCAGCAGGGTCTGCTCTGCCCCTTGGAGCTGCCTGCAAGCAGAGGGTGCTGCTCCATCCAAAGGGGATTGCCTTCAGCCAGCCACACCATTGTTTGCCAGGTGTTCAGGGACTGAGGGATCTCAGAGCTGCTTTCATTCCAATCTCACTGATATTTTCCATACTCTCAACATCCTTTGCCAGGCAATCACTTTTATAAGGCTTTCCTGTTCCATCTTCCCCAGCAGCAGGGGAGCTCTGCAGCCCAGGGCTGTGCAGGTCCCTGGGCACAGGGCAGGGGCTCTGCCACCCTCCTTCCTGCATTTCTGCCCCAGCAATGCCCAGCAGGCTGAAGTGGCAGCTCCAGGCACCCCCACGCAGCCTCTCTCCCACACCTTTGCTTCTCCCAGCTTGTGACAACAGAGATTATTCCTTGCTGGAAGAATGTGGCATTGTTGACATTAAAAAAAAAGGCAAAACAGGCCTTTGCTTTGCTTGAACAGCACAGGCTCTCTTGATCAGCTGTCAGAGGTGCCTCAGCTGTACAAAGCATTTAAACCTGTCTAACATCAAAAAGTAAGGTAAGACAAGTCACTTTGATGCTCCAGAGCACATGCCTAACATGATTATTGCAGCATCTTCCTGGTGATAATAGAATTATGCAAAGGAGGCCTTGACCCATTAATGCTTTTACCTTTCTTAGGATTTCTCTGCCTGCTCCCTCCTTCCCCAGCAGCAGAAGTGCTGGCTCAGGCAGAGAGCTGAACAAAGGCTGCCAGGGACAGGAGTCACCTGTGAACAGCTTTTGGTGTTTCTTGCAGTTTTCGTAGTGCAAAATGCCCTGGCACTGCACAAAATCTGCTTAATATCAGAACAGGGAGGCCCAGGCACGTGTGGTTCTTTAAAGCAGGCAAAGCAGAAGGAAGGAACAGGGGTGTGACCCTCTCTGTGCCCTGCTGGCCAGAATTCCAGCTGGGAATGAGGGAAGGTTCAGCTGGTGACAATACAGAGACCCTGCAGGATCTCAGAGTGAGGATCCTGGGGCTGCAAACCCTGCCCAGGCTGTTCCTCCTGAATTACAAACTCTGTATTCCAGCTCCCTGTGCTGAGGGCTGGCCTGAGACCCTGCTGGCTTGGCCAGGGGGTGAACAGAGTCCCCTGCACAAATCCTCGTCTGAGTTTGCATATCCTGGGCTGCTTTCAGGCCAAAGCCCTCCCAGCAGCAGCTCAGCTGACTGCCTTGGCTGCAGCTCAGGCCTGCAAAGGGCTGGCAGGAGGGAGGCTGAACACTTCCTCTGTGCTCTTTGCTCCAGGCTTGGTTCACTGAGTCCTGCTTGCAGTCTGTCCTCAAGTGCAAAAGCACCAGGAGTTCCTTCCAGGGAGGATGAGTCCAGCACAGGAACAGCCAGACCTGGATCCAAACCCCAAACCTCTCAAACCCCAAAGCTCCCAAAGCTCCCAAACCCCAAAGCTCCCAAACCTCCCAAAGCCCCCAAAGCTCCCAAAGCCCCCAAAGCTCCCAAACCCCAAAGCTCCTAAACCCCAAAGCTCCCGAAGCTCCCAAAGCTCCCAAAGCTCCCAAACCCCAAAGCTCCCAAACCCCAAACCTCCCAAACCCCGAAGCTCCCGAAGCTCCCAAAGCTCCCAAAGCTCCCAAACCCCCCAAACCCCAAACCTCCCAAACCCCAAACCCCAAACCTCCCAAACCCCAAACCCCCCAAACCCCAAAGCTCCCAAACCTCCCAAAGCTCCCAACCCCAAAACCTCCCAAAGCTCCCAAACCCCCCAAAGCTCCCAAAGCTCCCAAAGCTCCCAAACCCCAAACCCCCCAGAGCTCCCAGCACAGCCAGGTTTCCATCTGCAGCTTTGGGCCAAGGCTCAGCTGGTGCTTCTCCCTCGTGTTGGGCTCCTGAGTGCCCCGTGCTGACCCAGCCCTGGCTGCTCCAGTGTCCTGTGGGCAGGGCTGGGGGGGACATGGACACCTCAGCCAGATGTGCAGGGATGGAGATGGACACCTCAGCCAGATGTGCTGGGATGGAGATGGACACCTCAGCCAGATGTGCTGGGATGGACACGGACACCTCAGCCAGATGTGCTGGGATGGAGATGGACACCTCAGCCAGATGTGCAGGGATGGAGATGGACACCTCAGCCAGATGTGCTGGGATGGAGATGGACACCTCAGCCAGATGTGCAGGGATGGAGATGGACACCTCAGCCAGATGTGCTGAGATGGACATGGACACCTCAGCCAGATGTGCTGGGATGGACATGGAGAACACCCCACACCTCACCCAGATGTGCAGGGATGGACACCTCACCCAGATGTGCAGGTTTGGGATGGAGATGGACACCTCAGCCAGATGTGCTGGGATGGACATGGACCCCTCAGCCAGATGTGCAGGTTTGGGATGGAGATGGAGATGGACACCTCAGCCAGCTGTGCAGGGCTGGGATGGAGAACAGCCCACACCTCACCCAGATGTGCAGGGCTGGGATGGAGAACACCCCACACCTCACCCAGATGTGCAGGGCTGGGATGGAGAACACCCCACACCTCACCCAGATGTGCAGGGCTGGGATGGGGAACACCCCACACCTCACCCAGATGTGCAGGGCTGGGATGGAGAACACCCCACACCTCACCCAGATGTGCAGGGCTGGGATGGAGAACACCCCACACCTCACCCAGATGTGCAGGGCTGGGATAGAGATGGACACCTCAGCCAGATGTGCAGGGCTGGGATGGGGAACACCCCACACCTCACCCAGATGTGCAGGGCTGGGATGGGGAACACCCCACACCTCACCCAGATGTGCAGGGCTGCGATGGAGAACACCCCACACCTCAGCCAGCTGTGCAGGGCTGGGATGGAGAACACCCCACACCTCACCCAGATGTGCAGGGCTGGGATGGAGAACACCCCACACCTCACCCAGATGTGCAGGGCTGGCACCAGAGCCAGGGCTCTGCCTCTGCCCCCCCTGCTCTTTTATTTTTCCTCACCAGCCCAGCTCTGCCCATTCCCCTGGCCACGAAAGCTCCTGGAGCATCCCCTGGAAACAAAGCCTTTCTTCCCCATTTTGCTGTCCAAACCAGCAAAAAAGGAGCAGGACCTCATCCCTGAGCTTTGGGAATCTGTTAATTGGCTCCCCAGTAAAATTACAGCGCCTCTGCTGCCTGATAATGATTGTAAATGACAGGGACTATCAGGTTTACCTTGTGATGTCCCTGGGGAGCTTGCAGTTGGTTTAGTCTGAGCTCTGCGTCAGCTGTTTGGGTTCCTTTCTTCTCAGCATGTGGGATCTGGACTCAAGCTGCAGCCTTTCAAACCTAATTAGTGTTAGGGGAAAGAGAGGGAGAAAAAACACCAAACACCATCACTCTCCTCCCTCAGCTGACTCAGTAGTGTGCAGGCAGGGCCTGATTTATGGGACAAGTTCAGTTTGTTTGTTTTTTTTTTGTTAGTTTGTGTTTTTTTCATGCTTATCAATCCAATGTCTTTGGCTCAAGCTGCAGAAAAGCTGAATTTTGGTTTCAACCACTGATGGCACGTGCAGAGTTGTGTGGAATGGTTTGATTTTGCTCAGGAATGGGATACACACATTTCAAGGGGAGCTAAATTGGCTCTGGAGCAGCTGCTGGAGGATGGGATGAATGTTTTGATTGCTCAGAATCTTTAAACCAAGACTCAGTGTCTCTCTAGGAGAGCTGCACCACCACTGAAATCCCAACATGGGGAGAATCAGTGGCTGGAGCAGGTGAGAGGAGAAGGCTCCCTCCACCTGGGGACTCCCTGAAATCCTGCCAGCACTCCTCCATCTCTCCCTGCAGTTGCCACATCTCTCTGTGCCCTTGTCTCAGTCAGGATTTTTTGGAGAAAACTCAAAACTTCAAACTCAGATCGAAGGCAAAACAAGGCCTGGAGTGCCACACTCTTTCTCTGTCTCTCTCCTTTTTTTTTTTTTTCACTCTAAATTTGGTTCCTCTGCCTGCAGTGCATCCAAGAACTTCTCTCCCAGCCTTCCTCCAGAGCTCCCTTCCTGCACGGAGCCACTCTGGAACGTGTCACCTGCACCAGTAAATCCCTCAGGCTGATCCCAAATCCTCTTAGCAACATCTGCCCCCATTGTTGGGCACGGGCCTGAAATGGTGTTAGAGTAATTCCCAGGCTTTGAGTGCAGGAGGGATGCAGCTGGGGGGGGGAATCTGCACTTTACATATTTAACAGGAGCGTGCTGAGCTCTTTAACATATCATTGCTGTACTTTTTGACATCAAAAGGATTGCATTTCCATACTTGGGTGAATTAATAGGATTTGCATGTCACCCTCATTCTGTGCTTTCTGTGCTGAGTTACACTGCAGGAATCTGAAAGGTGGGGAGGCTGTGGAGGTGTGCTCTGTGTGGGAGTCCTGGGGAATGACACACGGCTCTGGGGAGGGTTTGAAGGCACTTGGAAGGAGCAGCAGGCCCAGGAGATGTGTCCTTCCTGCCCAGCTGATCTCTGGGGGCAGCTCCAGGCAGCAGCACTGCTGGGAACCCCTCTGCACACAGAGGCCAGGCCAAAATCTGCTCCCAGCACCTGCAGCTGCCCAGTGCCACCCACCCTGAGCTGCTGCTGAGCTGTCAGAGCTGGTCCTGCAGGGCTCAGGAACCCAGGGCTGGACTGGGGGGAATTCAGGGCTCATTTGGGCTCAGGAACCCAGGGCTGGGATTGGAGGAATTCAGGGGTCATTTGGGCTGAGGGACCCAGGGCTGGATCAGGGGGAATTCAGGGCTCATTTGGGCACTCAGGAACCCAGGAATGGGTCAGGGGGGAATTCAGGGCTCATTTGGGCTCAGGAACTCACAGCTAGAATTGGAGGAATTCAGGGCTCATTTGGGCACTCAGGAACCCAGGGCAGGATCAGGGGGAATCAGGTCTCACTTGGTCTCAGGAACCCAGGGCAGGATCAGGGGGAATTCAGGGCTCATTTGGGCACTCAGGAACCCAGGGCAGGATCAGGGGGAATTCAGGGATGGATCAGGGGGAATTCAGGGCTGGATCAGGGGGAGTTCAGGGCTCATTTGGGCTCAAGGAGCCACAGCTGGAATGGGAGGAGTTCAGGGCTCATTTGGGCACTCAGGAACCCAGGAATGGGTCAGGGGGGAATTCAGGGCTCATTTGGGCTCAGGAACCCAGGGCTGGAATTGGAGGAATTCAGGGCTCATTTGGGCTGAGGGACCCAGGGCTTGATTGGGGCTCAGGAACCCAGAGCAGGATCAGGGGGGAATTCAGGGCTGGATCAGGGGGAATTCAGGGCTCACTTGGTCTCAGGAATCCACAGCTGGATCAAGGGGAATTCAGGGCTCATTTGGGCTCAAGGAGCCACAGCTGGAATGGGAGGAGTTCAGGGCTCATTTGGGCACTCAGGAACCCAGGAATGGGTCAGGGGGGAATTCAGGGCTGGATCAGGGAGAATTCAGGGCTCATTTGGTCTCAGAGACCCACAGCTGGATCAAGGGGAATTCAGAGCTCATTTGGGCTCAGGGACCCACAGCTGGATCAGGGGGAATTCAGGGCTGGAATTGGAGGAATCCAGGGCTCATTTGGGCTCAGGGACCCACAGCTGGATCAAGGGGAATTCAGGGCTCCCTGGAGGACCTGGGCCATGGCCCTGTGCTCCCTGAGATGCTCTCTGCCCCTGCAGACCCCAGCAGCTGTCGGAGCAAGCGGCAGTTCTGCTCCCCCTCTGAGGGGGAACCCTCCAGCACAGCTCACCTTGTGCCACCCAAACTGCTCTCTGCTCTGGTTTCCAGCCCAGCCAGCAGTGCAGCTCCAAGTGTCCTGAGAAGTTCCCAGTGACAGCCAGAGGAGGGGATTGCTGCAGGCTCCCTCCCCGTGCACAGTCCTTGTCCCTGGCACCGCTGGCAGCAATATTGCATTTCTGCCTGGATTTCAGCCCGGAGTGGCCCGTCCTCTGCTGAGTGCTGCCCATTCCTGGCAGGCTCAGGACAGAGCCTGAGGGACATTTGATCCTCTCAGGCAGGCCCTGCTCTGTCTGCAGTGCTCCTGACAGCGCAGTCATTAATTACCCTCGGGCTGATTGGCATGTCAGCGAGCAGCAGCAATGCAATCTCTCCTTGCACTGCAGCCTTCCCAGAGCAGCCTAACGGGACCTGGCACCCTGTCCTGGGCGGTCACACCTTGCTTGGTGTGTGTCCAGCTGCTGTGGCAGTGCCACTGTCCCCTGCTCTGGGCTGGGCACAGAAGGGGAGGGAGGAGCAGGGCTGTCCCAAAGGAGGGGTGAGAATGACCTGAGGGGCTGAGCTGTGACAGGGGCTCCTCCTCTGTCACCTGTGTGGGACACCCCAGTCAGCCCTGACACGGTGCTGGCACCAGGGTGGCACTGCCACTTCCCTCTGTCCCTGCAGTTTGGGTTTAAGCTCTCGGGTCAGAGCTCGTGGACCCTGTCACTGTCAGATTTTCTGGAAAAATCCTCTTTGCCCAGGGCTCTTCTCCTGGGGAGCTGAGAAGCCTCAGAGTAAAAGGAAAACAATAATTATCTCATTTGCCTCTCCTGTGTTTGCTGCTTTGGAATGTGGTTGGATTTTGTTTATCCAACAGGTGATTGCTGATTGGTTCCATGTGAATGTTTTGACTCTTTGGCCAATCACGGCCAAGCTGTGTCAGGGCTCTGGAAAGAGTCACGAGTTTTCATTATTATCTTTTATCCTTCTGTCTGTATCCTTTCTGCATTCTTTAGTACAGCATTCTTTAATATAATATAGATCATGAAATAATCAATCAGCCTGCTGAGAACTTGGAGTAGATTCATCACTCCTCCTGCCACAGGGCACCCCACAAATACAAGAGTACCCATTTTGGAAAAGAGAAGAATGATCTCACCTCTGCCCCTCGTTTTCCTGACTTAGCAGAAATGCAATTGCTGCTTCTGCTGGCTCAGAGTCCCTCCCATGTGACAGGGACCTTCCCTGGCTGAGCCTTGCAGAATTCCCTCTCCTGAACTCCTCTCCCATTTCCAGGGGAGCTCCCTGGGGCAGCAGGGCCCAGCTGTGCTGGCTGAGCCCTGGCCCTGCAGATTCTGCAGAGCCACAGCAGAGCCAGAGGGCTGGAGAGCAGCACCCAGAGCTGCCCACCACAAACAGAGCCTGCAAAGGAGCTCTGAGTGATGACTGATTCCTGCCCAGTCCCCCCGGGTCAGGAAGTGTCTGAGTGAATCATTTTTAAAGATGACTGAAAGCAGCCAGAATCACAGGGCCATTTATGAGCTGCTGCCATCCCTCAGCCCTGCTTTCCCAGCACAGATCCCAGAGTGATGAGGTTGGAAGAGACCTCTGAGATCATCGAGTCCAGCCTGTGCCCCAGCACCTCACCCAGACCATAGCACCCAGTGCCATGTCCAGTCTTTTTTAAACACACCCAGAGATGGTGATTCTGCACCTCCCTGGGAAGAGCATTCCAGTGCTTTGTTATTCTTTGGGTGAAAAATTTCTTCCTAATATCCAACCTGTCCCTTCCCTGATGCAGCTGGAGACTGTGTCCTCTGATATTTCACCCACCCTGGTCCCAGCCTGGCCCTGCCCCTGGAATTCATCACAGGGGCTCTGAGGAGCCTGGGGGGGCTGCAGCCACAGCACAGGGGCCACCCTTCTGCTCCCCACATTCTCTCCACAGGCCCTACAGCATTCCTCTTTCCTCACAGACCACCCTGCTGCTCCTCTCCTGGCTCCCTGACTCCTCGTGGCAAGGGTTTCCTGGATCCTGGTCCATTGTTTCTGAGAAATCTCCATTTCTGACCTGCCTCTGAGCCCTGAGAGCAGCTCAGAACTCCTGGCACGTGGGGCTGAGCTCAGCCTGTGCTGAGCTTGGCTGTTAATGGTCCTGCATGAGCCTGGTTCATGGTGAGGCTCCTCCCAGCCTCCATGGGGAGGGACTGCAGGGAGGGTGTAAAGGCTCTGAGGGTCTCCTCTGGCTGGCTCAGGGCTCTGAGGAGTGCCAGGCCCTGCTCATCCCTCTGGGAAATGGAAACTCTGCCCCTCTCAGCTTGTTCTGAGCAGTGGGGACAGCACGGAGTGTTTGTCCCGGGCAAGTTCCACCAGAAGGGTTGATGGAAAGCTTGTTCCATCCCAGCAGAGCTCCAGCTGCTTTTGTTCAGCTGTTTGCTGCTTCCAGGTTTGAAATTCCTGGGGTTCCTTTGCTTCCCAGCCCACCCCTGTAAATGTGAAGCTGTTTCTGTGCTGCTCAGGGCTGCAGCAGGGCAGGCATCCATCCCTGTGCTCAGGACTGGGCTGGATTTGTTCTGTCAGAGCCCTGACACGGCTGAAACCCAAGCCATGGCCACAGGCTGCAGATGTTTTCCCTCTGCTGACACACCACATCCTGCAGGGAGCTCCCAGGGCTGCAGGCCCTGCCTGGAGGTGCCAGCTCCACTCTCAGGCTCTGCCCAGAGGGGCTGGGGTCTGCCCAGAGGGGCTGGGGTCTGCCCAGAGGGGCTGGGGTCTGCCCAGAGGGGCTGGGGGATCTGCTCAGAGGGGCTGGGGTCTGCCCAGAGGGGCTGGGGGCTCTGCCCAGGGGGGCTGGAGGGCTCTGCCCAGTGGGGCTGGGGCTGCTCAGAGGGGCTGAGCTCTCCTCAGGGGGGCTGGGGGCTCTGCTAGGAGGGTCTGGGGCTCTGCCTAGAGGAGCTGAACTCTCCTCAGAGGGGCTGGGGTCTGCTCAGAGGGGCTGGTGGTCTGCTCAGAGGGGCTGGTGGTCTGCTCAGAGGGATTGGGCTCTGCCCAGGGGGGCTGGAGGGCTCTGCCCAGTGGGGCTGGGGCTGCTCAGAGGGGCTGAGCTCTCCTCAGGGGGTCTGGGGGCTCTGCTCAGAGGGGCTGGGGTGTCCTCAGAGGGGTTGGGGTCTGCTCAGAGGGGCTGGAAGCTGCTCACAGGGTTTGGGGGGTCTGCTCAGAGGGACTGGGCTCTGCCCAGGGGGGCTGGGGGGCTCAGCTCAGGGGAGCTGGGGGTCTGCTCAGGGGAGCTGGGGGTCTGCTCAGAGGAGCTGAGCACTCCTCAGAGGGGCTGGAGGCTCTGCCCAGTGGGGCTGGAGCTGCTCAGAGGGGCTGAGCTCTCCTCAGGGGGTCTGGGGGCTCTGCTAGGAGGGTCTGGGGGCTCTGCTCAGAGGGGCTGGGGTCTCCTCAGAGGGGTTGGGGTCTGCCCAGAGGGGCTGGGCTCTCCTGCCTGCTGGGGGATGCCAGCTGGGCTCTCAGCCTCTCTCTGTGCTCCCAAAAATCCCCCCAGGGAGCAGAGCGTGGCCCGAGGCAGCTGGGTCTCACCAGGGCTTGTTGTGCTTCCCTGGGCAGCACCGGGGGGTTTGGGTGCTGATCACCTCCTGGAAACATTTCCTTGTGTCAATATTTGTGCTCTGGAACAGTACACAGCCTTCTACCTGAAATTTCACCAACTGGCAGGGTGCTATTACAAAAGATTACTTAATTGCAGATTACTACTGTACATTTGAATCTCAGTATCTTATTAAGCTGTCAGCTTTAATTACCATTATGTGTTTAGATTATGCCACAGATTATTTAGTTCTGTGCCGAGGTTTGCCAACCTGTTTGCTTTGTGACATGACAGGGGGGTAATTACAGCATTACTGCAAAACCAAAATTTTTCCATGGGAAAGATGAGAAGGCCTTGGCAGCAGCAGTGACCCCACAAGTGCTCTCTCCTGCAGGGGCTGCCCTGTGTGGGTCTGGTTCTCTCAGAGCTGCCTGTTCCCCACGCTGGGAGGAAGGGGCAAAGCCCCATGGCGTTTGTGGGGTGTGAAGTGCTCTCAGGGCACCCAAACCCACCTGGGCTGGGCTGGGCTGGGGCTTTGTTGCAGTCCCCACGCCCAAAGGTGTTTTCCATCGTGGCCAGGGTGCAGAGTGCCCTGGGTTTGGCTCTGCAGGCTGCACAGGGGGATTTGGAAGGGCAGGGTCACTGGACATCAGCAGAGTCCCCGCTGTCCCAGCAGCACTGCCACCCTCAGCTGGGGATGGTCACACTGCCACCCTGAACCTAAACTGGGGATGGTCACACTGCCACCCTCCACTGGGGACATTCACACTGCCACCATGAACCTTAAACTGGGGATGGTCACACTGCCACCCTCAGCTGGGGATGGTCACACTGCCACCCTGAACCTAAACTGGGGATGGTCACACTGCCACCCTCAGCTGGGGTTGGTCACACTGCCACCATAAACATGAACTGGGGATGGTCACACTGCCACCCTCAGCTGGGGATGGTCACACTGCCACCCTGAACCTAAACTGGGGATGGTCACACTGCCACCCTAAACTGGGGATGGTCACACTGCCACCCCAAACTGGGGATGGTCACACTGCCAGCCTAAACCTAAACTGGGGATGGTCACACTGCCACCCCAAACTGGGGATGGTCACACTGCCACCCTCAGCTGGGGACATTCACACTGCCAGCCTAAACTGGGGATTTTCATACTGCCACCATAAACCTTAAACTGGGGATGGCCACACTGCCACCCCAAACTGGGGATGGTCACTCTGCCACCCTCCTATCGAAACAGGACGACCCCCGTGGCAGGGAGGAATGATGAGGAGGACTCCATGGATATCAGAGGGCTAATTAATTACTTCATTACACTATATTACATTACATCTAAACTGAACCTGCCAAGCACTCAGCTGCTCACACTGCCCAGAATGTCATGACTGTCCCCCAACAGTCC